>NC_080833.1:17866702-19066702 GCF_030435755.1 Ochotona princeps
CACATTCTTCCGTCCCTCAAAGAGGCGGATTCTAGAGTCCGTTTTGCTTCAGCGAGCCCTCGGATTGGCCGTCCGCGGCGTCGCGGCGTCTTGGATTGGCCCCGCGGGCCGTCCGTCGGGGTCGAGGAGGCGGGGCAGGCGGCTGGCTGGTGCTGGGCGGGCGGGCCCCGGAATTGTCATTTCTTTGTTTCCGAAGGCGGAGGAGGCTCTGAGCCCCCCCGCCCGCGTGCCACCCCCTCCCCCCGGGTGCTGGCTCCATGTCTGTGTGACCGGCCCCAGGGGTAGAGTCCAGGCCCGACGCGGGGCGGGCGGGCGGCGGCGGCGGCCGAGGCGAGAGGCGGCGGCGGCGGCGCGGGCAGCGGCCCCCCGGCGGGAGGATGAAGCGGCGGAACGCCGACTGCAGTAAGCTCCGCCGACCCCTAAAGCGGAACCGGATCACCGAGGGCATCTACGGCAGGTGAGAGCGGCGGTGCCCCCTGTGCTGGGCGCGGGCCCCGCCGCCCCTGCCGGCTCCGGAGGGGTGCCCGGCCCCATTATGTAACCCCGACTAGGCCGCACGCCCGCGCCGGGGGGCTCTGCCGGGGAGCGCTGCCACGGGAGCCGCCGGCCGGGCCGCCGGGGGTCCGCCCCGGGAGCGCGGGGCGTGGGGAGGGCGCGGCGGGCGCGGGCCGAGGAGCCGCCGCGCCGCCGTTGGAGCGCCCGGGCCCGCCGCGGGGAGGGGCGGTGAGCCCCTCCTTGCCCCCTGCCCCGCGCCGTCCGGCCTGGGGGACCCTCCCGGCACCCCCTTGCTCCCTTTCTCCCCGGCCTGACCTCTGGTCTGGCCTGAGCCGGGAGGTGCGTGGACCACTGGCACGGGGACGGGTGGAGAGCTGGCCAAGTAGGAAGCCCCTGGG
This sequence comes from Ochotona princeps, assembly GCF_030435755.1. NCBI lineage: Eukaryota > Metazoa > Chordata > Mammalia > Lagomorpha > Ochotonidae > Ochotona > Ochotona princeps. Next base: position 17,867,596 of record NC_080833.1, read on the forward strand.
TCGGGGCCACACCGCCCCTCTTGCGTCTTTTGCTTCCCGTCTGGGATGCCCAACTTGGCACCGAAGGCTGAAGCCATAGCCCGACATCGCGCCCTGTGGCCCCACTCTGCGGTCAGTCTCTCGACGAACAATATTTTGAACATTCCCAACAGCTAGTTTCCCCCAAACATTTTCCTAGAGCTTTTCTCCAAACGCATTCTGCCTCCCCCCCACCTTCTCCTCCCAAAGAAAAGTGGCGTCCCTTTAAATAGAAATTGAAATTCAGGCCTCACTGGGAGAAGGATAACAGGTTCATGGGGGGAACTTAGGGACTGTGTGCACGACTGTCATTTGCTGGTCCTTCTCCCAGGGTTGGTTGTAGATGGCCCTTGCCTGAGTGGAGAAGGGAGTTCCGTGAAATGCTTGGTTTACATGGGCAAATTCTCCACGTGTGCCTGGCTGTAGATTTGGAGTCTTCGTGTTGTTGTGCAGTTTAACTGTGCACTGGATGAGGGACTTTACCGGCCTGTGCGTCTTGCACATGCTGTTGCTTACACGCATGGGAGGGCTGCTTCCCAGGGGCCCCTACCCATGGATGTAAACATAGGGGTTTTTGGTTTATGACTTAGGTGAAAGTGTGAAGAAGGCACAGTGAGAAAGTTACTGGCTATGTCCTTCTGTCATGAAATGCATTTGTTCAGCACATACAGTGTGTGTCAGGTACTGTCCTAGCCCGTCAGCAAGTGGCTGCGAGTAAAACATTCCCGAATCTGTGCTGAGTCTATTGTACCTGTTTTGACTCACAGTGTATTTTTCCCACAGAGTGAGTGGGTGGAAGGAAGGTCCCTTAAAGTTGCACACACTGCACATCCTTGAATAAAGTGTTCCCCCTATACACCACTGAGAAAAATGTGAGGAGCCTAGTGTCCTGGTGTCACGGGGACAGGAGGAGGTGGACCTGGGAGGACTGTGGCATTTGTGGGCTTGCCAGTTGCGGTAACACAAGAGGACCGGCTGCTGTTCCTAGCACATGTCAACATCTTGTATTCAAGCAGTTTGCTGCCTGTGGCAGGACAGCTACTCTGGCGGAAGAGCTCAGGGGCTGGTGAAGGTGTGTCATTCTGATGGCTTTGGAATTTGAATCTTCTCTTACCCTAAAAGGTTTATGGCAAATTGTGCAAGTTCTTTGGTTTCATATCTGAGATTTCCAAAAACCAGCAGTACCTGTACTCTCACATCTGTTTGCTCTCCTAAATAAAATTATAATGAAAAGGTTAAAAAAAAGTTTTTGCCCTTGTTTTTGGTTGGATCATATGTTACTTGACATTTGAGTTTACTCTTTTGGTGCTTGGTTTGTATTGTGGAGTGTGGGGCTGAAGAACCAGACCATGTCTCTTCTTGCAATTCTGTTTTTAAAGAGAGGTTTAGAAAATGTCCAGTTGCTAAGCAAACAGAATGAAGAAGCGAGTCATAAATTAGGAGATTGGAAGACACGAATATTAAATTTCTGTTGATCACTGCATGGAGTCTATATTGAATTGCTTTTCACACCAGCTATTGCCTTTGTCAACATCTGATGAATTTCAGCCTCACTAAACAGAGTGGGTTTTTTTTTTTTGAAGATTTATTTTTTTTTTTGAAAGTCAGATTTACAAAGAGAAGGAGAGACAGAGAGAAAGAGATCTTCCGTCGGCTGGTTCACTCTCCCAAGTGGCTGCAACAGCTGGAGCTGAACTGATCCAAAGCCAGGAGCCAGGAGCTCCTGGTCCCAAGGCTCTGTGCTGTCCATTTCTGCTTTCTCAGGCCACAGACAGGAGCTGGAAGGGAAGTGGAGGAGCCCATATGGGATCCCAATGTGTGCAAGGTGAGGACTTTAGGCACTAGGCTGTTGTGTTGGGCTCACTTTGTTGGCTTTTTTGAGACTGTGTTGAAAGTTTTGATAAGCACTACCATTTCATAGTGTAATCTTGGTGGAGTCAATGTTTTTTGGTTCTCTGCACAGCTTTCTGAGCGCTGGTGTAGGCAGGGGGCCTCTGTGGAGAGAGTGCCCTGGACAGAGTCCTGGGTTCAAACTCTGAGTGCCCACTCTGGCACTTGACAGGGGCAGTGCATCGACACCTTGGAACCCCAAGCCTCACATAGTTAAATGAGTTTTGAGAATGAATGGAGATACATGTACAGTTTGTGAAACTGTGAGTTGTAGCATGGTAAATATTATTTACTGATTGTTGCTGTCGCAGTTTTAACCTTTGTGGTTTATTCTTTGAAGAGGCAAGAAAGTCTCCAAGATTTGGTGCAGCCATAAACAGAGTTGAACCATCAAAACGGGGAAAAGTTGCTGCTTGGTGTTAGCTTAAAAAATTCTGTTCCTGAGACATTTTTAATCATGACCTCCAATCCATCCACTGTTACTGAGGTGATTGTCTAATGATGTTGTTTATTGTTAGTGTCACAGCTGTGTTGGAATTCTCTTTCGGGGCAAGATACAAGGCAAATCAATTTTAGACAGTATCTATATGTATAAGTGTGTTTAAAAGTATTTATTTTGAAAGACAGAGAGAGAAGGAGAGACAAAGAGCAAGTGAGTGAGCCAGTGAACCAGCGAATGAGCTTCTAGCCACTGTTTGGTTCCCCACGTGTAATGCAGCCAGTGCTGGTCTTGGTGGAGATGAGGGGTCTCCCACATGGGTGCAGGGACCCAAACAGTTGGGCCATCTTTTGCTGCCTTTCCCAGGTGGTTAATAGGGAGCGGGATTGGAAGTGAAGCAGCTGGGCAAGAAGCAATGCTTTACCCTCTTTGCCACAATGCCAGCTCCTTTTAGACAGATCAGTGTTACCTGTAGGGAGATATATTCCCATCACTCAGAAATGGAAACTGAAATGAAAATATTATTCCAGTTCAATTAAAAGAAAGAAAGCAGGAATGGTGATTTTTAATATTATTGGGTTAAAATTCAGTGTGAGTTAAAAGAAATCTGAGCCAACATAGACCATGACAGAGAGTAAGCAATCAGTGTCGAATACTCAAGTGTTGAGTGAGTAAATGAATGCAGAAGTATAATGTAAGCGAAGCATCCCTTTTGTTAGCGGTCTGCAGTGTGGAGTGTGTGGTGGAGGTGGAGGAAGGGACGTGCACCTTGTGGTCCCTGCATGCCAGATGCCAGCCTCTCAGATCCACACAGTGCGTTAGAGCCTCCAGAACTCAGGAGTTGTGTTCAAATACAAATGCTGCTCTGGAACTAAATTTTGGCTTATTTGCATGTTAGTGGTTCACCTGATACACTTACAGCTATGTTTTGACCTATGCTATTTTATGATAGCACAGGCCAGCAGACAGTTGCCCCTAACAGTTGTGAAAGTATTTTGACAATTATAAAAGCAAGTTATTAAAAAGAAAGTTAGTAAGAATGCTCCTTAACTATTTGCTTTTCTGAGGCCTGGGTTTTCTGGCCTGTGGCCCTCAACCAGAGCAGCCACTCCCAGGGTAGATTGCAGGCTCATCTCTAGGTATGGCGGGGCTAGGGGCTGTGTGTTTCTTAAAAGCCTTAAGGGTTGATTCTGTGGGTTGCCCCCAGCACTCTCTCTCCTGTGCTCCCATCTTCTCATTGACAGTTGTTGATCCATTCATGTGTTGAAAGTGTATTCCAAAACTTACCAATTAAACTTGCTATTTACATAAGTAAATATGAAAATAATTTTAAGTAAGGTTTGCTTTTCAGCTTTGGGGCAGTTTTATATGTTGGTCACGTGACTGGAGGAAGCATCCCTTCGTTTGCTCTGTGACTGCTTCCCGGCAGCTTATGCTGTGCCTGATGGTCATGTCTCTGCAGCTCGGGACCTTGGCCACCAGGACGACGCGTCTGGCGGCCTTCATGTTGACGAGACCTTCCCATCTTTATTCTGGAGAAGAGTTCCTTGGTCTTGGGGGAGTCTCTAAAGGGACTTTTTAAAGTGATCACATTTGACATCCTAATCAGCCCAGCTTCCTTTTTAGACCCCTGTTTAAGTAATGTGGTCTCCGGAGGTTCCGCTGCCTGCTTGCCTGAGTGTAGACGCCTCTGAGGTGCTGTCTGAGGTGCTCCCTGAGGTGCTGTCCAAGCCTGAGTGTAGACGCCTCTGGGCTAGGCTTAGTAGAGTCCCTGGAGGCTGGCTTCCTTGATCAAGCAGGTGTTCTGCAACCGGCAGTTAGACACAGGTGTTGCAACTTTACAGCCTAGAAGCATTTCAGTGATGTCGCGCAGTGATGGGCAGTGATGCTGGTCTTGACCCCAAAGTGACACACAGATGCTGGAGTTGGAGGGTTGGGCATAATGGAGAAATTGAGATGTACTGATGTGTGTAGTGAAGTATATTTAACTAAATTCCAATGTTTGTGGTTGCCATGAAATAATTTAAAATGCCATACTGGAATGTTTGTGCTTCATTTTTGTCCGTAGTGTATTTAAAAAAGGGCTTCCCTATGACTTCCATTATGGATTCCTGTTTGAACAGTTTTGGCATGTTAGTTCACACCCTCTCTTTGCTGCTTTTTGTTTCCTGAGAGGTTTTGCATTTAGTGGATTGCAGTGGTGCAATCAGTCTACGTAGCTACGTCTGTATCACTGAGGCATTTGAGCTGTTTGAGATAGTTGGAAGTAATCTCCCTGTGTTCTTAGATTTTATAATTACTTTGTCCATTTTTTAAAAAATCAACTCTGTGGCTCTCTGCTATAATCGATACCTTGTCTGTGTTGTGGCACAAGATCAGCCCCAGATCAGCCCACATATCCTGTGATTTTCCCTCTGGCTGAGATCTGAATCCAGCAGCCCAGTTGGGGAATCCACCAAGAAACAGCCTGGGTAACTACCTTAGATTTGACTTTGTGTGCACTAGCCAGTGCACGTTTAGGCACGGTCTGTCATCTGCACCAGCCAACATAGATACTGATGGATGCAGCTGCCTGGTCAGTTCTGCCCTAGCCCCATAACCTCAAGGGAAGTGTCAGGTGCTAGGGCTGAGCCCAGTCAGCCCACCACAGACCTAGTCCTCATGCATACCAGTGGATACCACAGCCTAGTCAGGGAGATCCTTAATAATCCCCACAGACCTCACTCTACCCCCGTTTTTGCCCCTGCCAGCCTGTACTGTGGGCTAGCCCATCCCAGCCTATATACCATCTGGCTCTTGTGCACGCTCGTGGGTACTCCTGCTTAGTTCAACCTGCCCCGCCACCAGACCCAGCCTTCACAGAGGTCAACCGGTGCTGCTGCCTTGTCCAGCCTAGTTTGCCCCCAACCCTTGTTCTTGTGCTCACCAGTGGTGGGTAAAGCTTAGCTGGAGAGGTGCCTACAGTTTTCCTGCTTGACATGCTCTCAACATCAGATATTGTATCTGCCCATGGATATTGTGGTCAAACCTTATGTGACTCTTACCTAGTCCTGGCACTTGCCATCTGGTGCTGCTGCCTAGTCTGGCAGACCCACACCTACTCTGGCTCTCATAGAGACAGAGGGTGTGGTAAACTAGCGCAGCCTGACCTGCCCCCAGTCCCAGCTCTTGTGCTCATCTGTGGAAGCAGTGGCTCAGCAGGGGAATTCCAAAGGTTCCCCTAATAGAGCTGCCCCGAGCCCTAGGTCTGGCTTGGGCCATTGGATGCTGTAGCTCAGTCTCAGCATTTGCCTGTAGGTGATGCAACCTGGCTCAGCCCAGCCTGGCACACTGTTGGCATCGGCCCTCATATAAACTAGTGAATGTTGTGTTCTAACCAGGCCCTGCCTGAACCTTGTCCAGGGTCTCTGTTATGCTCATGTATGCTGTGTCCTGCCCATTTTACCTGCTCCCAGACCTGGTCTGGCTTGTGCCCGGCCCCTGCTCCCATGTTCACCAACAGGAGCTGCGGCCTGAGTAGGGGAGTTTTCCATGTTACGCTACCAGGCCTGCTCCCAGACCTGGATCCAGTGTGCACTAGCAGGTGCAGCAGCATGGTCTATCCTCAGTCCTGGTAGTTGCATGTACCAGTAGGAGCTTCAGCTTGACTCCACATGTCCTCCATGCAGCCTCAGCTCCTGCCAAGTATTAGGTGGGTTCCTGTCAAGTAAATTCTGTGGTCCAGCTTGGCTTGGCCTGTCACCACCCCCAGTTCTCCACATAAATCAGAGGGTGCTACAGTTTCAGAGGCAAGTTTCCTACAGAATCTGCCCCCAGATCTGGTTCTTTGGTATTCTGTTGAGTACTGTGATGTGGCCTGATGTGGCCCACCCCCTGCTCCAATACTTGCTGGCCATTACTGATGTCTAGACCAGACAGGCTTGCTTCCAGCACTAGCTTTTGCATGCCACAGTGGGTCATGGGCAGTACTGTTTAGCCCAGCCCAGCTGGATTGGTGGGTGCCTTGGCCTAACCCAAACATACCTTCCTTCCAGTTTCACCCCTGCGCCCCAAACCACCTGATCTCAACTCCTTTGTCTATGTGTGAATGCAGTTGCTTGGTCCATGGAAGACCCCAGAAATCATTCCTCCCCTGTCAAATATGCCATTAGCTGCTCCCACTGCAGTACATCCCCAGACCCTCTTCCCTGGGCAATCTGCAGCAGCTCCCTGCCCAGCTTCCCTCCTGAGGGCCAGGGTGGCAAGTCATGGCCTGGCATTCCCTCCCTTTCTTGCATATTTTGAAATAAAAATGGCCTGGTGTGATGGCTCAGTTGGTTAAATTCTCACCTTGCAAGTGCTGGGATTCCTTATAGATGTTGATTTGTGTCCCTGCTGTTGTACTTCCCCTTTAGCTCCCTGCTTTTGGCCTGGGAAAGCAGTAGAGACCCAAAAAGCTGGATAGCCTTGGGGCCTTGCACCTATAGTTGCAGCCATTTGGGGAGTGAACCAGCAGATGGAGGATCCTTCTCTCTGTCTCTTCTCTCCATTAATCTAATCTGCCGTGTTTTTTTTTTTAAACACTTGTTTATTTTTATTAGAAAGTCAGGATTTTTTTTTAAAGATTTATTTATTTTTATTGGAAAGTCAGATATACATAGAGGAAAAGAAACAGGAAGATCTTCTGTCCGATGATTCACTTCCCAAGTGAGCCACAGCGACCGGAGCTGCGCTGATCCAAAGCCGGGAGCCAGGAGTACAGGGTCCCAAGGTTTTGGGCCATCCTCGACTGATTTCCTAGGCCACAAGCAGGGAGCTGGATGGGAAGTGGAGCTGCCGGGATTAGAACTGGTGCCCATACGGGATCTCGGCACGTGCAAGGCGAGGACCTTAGCCGCTAGGCTACTGCACTGGCCCTAGAGCAGTCTTCTCTGAGCTTGGTGGAATTGAGTGAAGTTTGTGACAGTGACAAGTTTAAACCATAGACTAGTTGTCCTGGCCTATTTCCTGTGTTTTTTTTCTGGATACCTGAGGCTGGGTACTTCATGAAGTGATTCCTTATCCTTATGGTCCTAGATGGGGAGTCCAAGGGTGTGGCACCAGTTGTTCAGTGTCTGGGGAAGGCCTTCCTGCTGCAGAAACTGCCCAAGGTGCGGCTCAGTACGGCCTTCCTCCTCCTCTGTTTTATTTTGTGTTTTTAATTTGAAAGGTAGAGCTGGATCTAAAGTGGAGCTTCTGGAACGTGAAGCAGTGCTCTGATGTGGAGGCCATCTTTTCAGGCAGCAGCTTAATCACTGCCTGCCCTAGACAGCTTTGTTAAGTTTCTAGAGCTGTGAGACTGAAGTGACTCAAGACTAGCCCCAAAGGTTCCAAATGTCTTGATTTGAGAGGCAAGTCAGGAAAGCTGAGGATTTGGCCTATGTTTGTGACAAAGATCATGTCTCCTGAGGTTCCTGGACTTCTAGACTGTAAAGGCTGGATGTCAAAGAACATCACTGGTGTTAAAGAGGTTGTTTACAAATAAACAAAATATATGACTGACTTCCTGCCTTGAAGTTACAGGATTAAGAAAGAGATGCTGTCACTAACAGAGATGCTGTCTTTTGCTTTAGTTTTAAATGATTGAGTTTTTTAAAAGGCATTCAACAGTCTTGAATTCTCTGGTTAGTGCTAAATATGGACATGCAGTGTTGCCACTAAGGCTAGACTCCTGCCAGGCGTGGGGGTGTTTGGGCAGATAGCAGCCTATGATACTGTTCCTTCTCCACCCAGGGAATGTTAACTCCTGGACTGAGCAGGTGCTCCTGGTGCCCTGCGCAGATCTGTTTAGGAACCAAATCATGGAAAAGAGGATTAATCAAGAAGATAAATGCGTCTCATACCATTTTTGAAATGCCTTTGAAACATGGTAAAGAGACTGTTGTTCTATCTTCAAAACCTAGAAACAGTTTTAGACAGAGGAAAAAACCACCATCTCCAAGTCCAGCAGCTTTGAAATCTAATTTCAAGCTAGACTGCTGTATGACTCAGGTGTCGCTTCTAACAGCGTGCGTTACTTGCTGCTGGATTGGGCCTGGCTTTCACGAGTGAGGAGAGCACTGTTTTCATCTGACCAACAAAACTAGAAATCAAGCTCAAAGGTGTGATATGGGATTCAGACTGTCCTCTTGTTAAGTTCCCTGGGTTTTTTTTTTTTTTAAGAGTTGTTTATTTTTCTTGGAAAATCAGATTACAGAGAGGAAGATCTTCCGTCCAGTGGTTCACTCCCCAGTGACTGCAATGGCTGGAGCTGAGCTGATTTAAAGCCAGGAGCCAGGAATTTCCTCTAGGTTTCCCACATGGGTGCAGTGTCCCAAGGCTTTGGGCCGTCCTTGGCTCCCAGGCCACAAGCAGGGAAGTGGTGCTGCCAGGATTCGAACTGGTGTCCATATGGGATGTCAGTGCCTTCATGGCAAGAAATTTAGCCACTAGGCTATCATGTTGGTCCCAAGTTCCCTGGTTTTATAGCAAACCTCTTCTCTCCATCTCTCTCTCTCTCTCTCTCTCTCTCTCTCTCTCTTGCTCTCTTTAAACGATTCATTTGCTGAAAGCATAGTTACAGAAAGAAAGATATCTTCCATCCACTGGTTCATTCCTGAAATGTCCAAAAGGGCCATGGCTGAGCCAGGCCAAAGTCAGGAGGGAAGACATCAGAGTCTCCCACATGGGTGCAGGGATCCAAGCACTTGGGGCGTCCTCGACTGCTTTCCCAGGCCACAATCCGGGAGCTGGATGGGAAGTGGGATGCTAGGCCACTACGCTGGGCCCTCACTAAAACTCTTGGCTTTGTTGGTAGGCGATGGCTGTAGTCAAAATCAAAGTAAGTGTTTGGCATTTTTCATCCACATATTCAGGAAGCATAAATTTATGCATTTGAGTTACAGAGACAGGTCTAGATAGCTTTCATCTACTGGTTTGCCCCAGATGCCTGCCAGTCCAGGAGTGCTGAGTGCAATCCAGGTATCCTGTGAGGGTGACACAGAGTGAACTTGAGCCAATGTCGTCTTGCTTCCCGTGATGTATGTGAGCACAAGGTGAATTGGAAACGAATCAAAACTGGATCCTAGGCACCTGAATGTGTGCGTCCCAAGTATTGGTTTAATGGCTGCACCAAACTCCCTTCGTTCTAAGAAATCCATGTTTAATAAAGTTTACCTCTAAAATTAGTGGGATTAGGGTACAGAAAGTAAAAGCTGATCAATTTGTTAGACTATTAAAGGCATCTCATGAACTGGAAAATAAACCGATAGTTTATATCTAGATCTTTTTTCTAACTATGTTCTTACCTAGTCTCAAACCATTGTGGTAGTTAGGTGTATGTCCTAAGTGTCACGATGTTTTGATTTAGCATTAACTGGAGGGAGCTGAACACACACCTCAGCTGGAATAGGTTTGGGTGCTAACAGATTTTTTTTCTTGAATGTGTTTTTTTATGTGCTCGTAGTGGATGGCATCTGCTGATGAAGTGTGTTTCTATTTTGGGGAAGTCATTTGGTTTTCATTTGGTTAATGCAGATGAATATCATAGAGGCTCAAGAGGAGAAAGGGGGAAAGGAAAGAGTTAGTCAGGCACGTAGAGATGTGCATGAAGAATTTCAAGGAGTCCTGAACAGATGTAGAAGGGAGGGGTAGCAGCCCATCTGAGGCCCTTAGACTGTGACATTCTCTTCTAATGAAGAACAGCTTGAAAGCCGTAATTCTGAGAATGTTGCAGTATTTTGAAGTCAGACACTTAGTTTTTAATTTTGTTTTTAAAAACAGTGGTAAGATTTTGATTTTTTATTCTCCCAATCTTAAATGGAATTAAGCACTTTTGGGCATCATCTTAGCTTGCTAGGATCGCTCTCAGAATAAACACCAGGGCTTTGAAAATTCAGAAGGATATATCTGCCTTATGGTATATGAAGGTATTTTTTGTCTTTTAGATAAAATCAGTGGATCTTCTATTTATTAGTTCTTCATAAATCACCTCAAGTTAATTCTTTATGTTTATATTTTGCAGTACCTTTTTATACCTGAAATTCCTGGTAGTGTGGGCGCTGGTCCTTCTGGCCGATTTTGTCCTGGAGTTCAGATTTGAGTACCTGTGGCCCTTCTGGCTCTTCATCAGAAGCGTCTATGACTCCTTCAGATACCAGGGACTGGTATGTTTACTAATGTTACTCTCCACAAGTGGGGCGTTTCATTTTCCTCCTAAGAACATCTTCAGTGGCTGAGAGTGAACTGCTTAAAGATGACTGTATTGGGATGAGCTAATAATATCTGCTAATTGAAACTGGTCTGTAATGCCGTTTTGTCTAAACCTACTACCAAGTCATCACAGCTCCCCCTTTTTGTTTCCATTTCAGGGAAAGGAAGGGACGGGGTAGAGGACTTTGCCTGGGATAAGGAGTAGTGGAAGAAGCCATACTTGCCCATTCCTATTCTGACCTGCTTCTAGAAACCTCTGCCTCTGTGTTAGTGATTAGGTTAGACCTAGACCAGTAGTTCTCCATTTTTTTATTTTACTTTCTTTTTTTGTCTCAGGACCTCTCTATATACTTAAGCATTATTGGGACTCCAAAGAGCTTTTGGTAGTATGGATTACATATACCCATATTTACTGTTTTAGAAGTTAAAACAGAAAACTCAAAAGCATACTTACAAATTCACTTAAAATAACAGTAATCTATCATGTTAATACACATTGTATTTTTAAATGAAAAATGACTTCAAAATAAATAGTGCAGCCCAATTTTTGCAGATCACTTGACTGTCTTGGTTCAGTAGGACAGTTTGACTCTCATATCTCCTTTTGAATTCTATCATATTATAGTAGCTCATGTAAATTCTAGAGAATTCTGTCCTTTTTATGAGTGAATAAGGACAAACGAGTCAGATAACATCCTAATTTACTATAAAGTCCTTTTGACCTCAAATACCCACTGAGAGAAGTTCAGAGATCTCCACCCTATTCCCAGGAATTCCCTGGCTGTATTTTGAGAACTGATGAGTTGAGTAAAGACACAGGCCTGGGCTTGTTCTCTTTGTGTGTGTGTGTGTGTGTGTGTGTGTGTGTTTAAATACTTGTTCATTTTTAGTGGAAGGGCAGATTTAGAGAGAAGGAAAGAGAGAAAGATCCTCCATCTGCTGGTTCACTCCCCAAATGGCTGCAGCAGCCAGAGAGAGCTGAGCTGATCTCAATCCAGGAGCCTGGAGTCTCCTCCGGGCCTCCCATAAACCAGCGTTCATGTTGGATACCGGCACTCGCAAAGCGAGGATTTTGCCGCTAGGCCATAGCCCTTGGCCCGATGTATTAGTTCAGTTGTGTTACACAGCCACGTGGTAAAGCTGTTACTCCCTCACCTAGGCTTGGTGCTTTTTAAAATGTATGCCTTTACTTTTCTAATCCATGTTTTAAATGGTTGCTTTTAAATGTTTAACATTTTCTTGTTAACTCACTCTGTAATTACCATTTAGATTCAGTGAGTTTGTCTGACGTACTTTTAGTAACCTGTGTTTGGAAATAACTCAGTTCTGAGGTGTGTTTTTAATTTTGTGTTGTTTTTCCCTCTAGGCCTTCTCAGTATTTTTTGTTTGTGTAGCGTTCACGTCAAATATAATATGTCTGCTGTTCATCCCCATACAGTGGCTCTTTTTTGCTGCTAGCACCTATGTGTGGGTTCAGTATGTATGGCATACAGGTAAGTCATCATCTTTTTTTTTTTTTTAAGTTGTATTTTTATTGTAAAAATTAAAAGAAAAGTCTTCCATTTCCTGGTTCATTCTGTTAAGTGGCCACAGTATCCAGAGCTGGGGTAGACTGAACCTGGGAGCTAGGAACTTCTTCTGGGTCTCCCACATGGCTGCAGGGGCCTAGCTTTGGACCATCCTTTACTGCTTTCCCAGGCCATAAGCAGGAAACTGGATCAGAAGCGAAGAAACCGGGACTAGAACCAGTGTCCATAAGGAATGCTGGTTCTGCAGATGGAAAATGAGTCCATTATGCCACCATGCCGTCCCCCACGGAAGTCTTTTAAGATTTATTTATTTTTGTTGGAAAGTTAGAGAGGAGGAGAGACAGAGCGGAAGATCTTCCGTCCGAAGATTCACCCTTCCCGGCCCCGCCCCAAGCGGCTGCAACAGCTGGAGCTGAGCTGATCCAAAGCCAGGAGCCAGGAGCTTCCTCCAGGTCTCCCCTGCGAGTACAGGGTCCCAAGGCTTTGGGTCATCCCGGGCTGCATTCCCAGGCCACAAGCAGGGAGCTAAATGGGAAGTGGAGCTGCCAGGATTAGAACCGGCACCTGTAATGGGGTCCTGGCTGCTGAGCTACTGCGCCCCTCCCCCCCACAAGTCTTAAGACTTTCTTATTCCTGGTCCCGGCATCGGATTCCTGGTCCCGGCATCGGATTAGCGCGTACCGGTCCGTTGCAGCTCACTTGGGGAGTGAAACATCGGATGGAAGATCTTCCTCTCTGTCTCTGCTCCTCTCTGTATATCCAGCTTTCCAATAATAATAAAATCTTTAAAAAAAAAAAAAGGACTTTCTTAGAATAACATCTTAGATTCAAGTTTTTAAGGTATGATTTATTTGAATAAATTATATTGAGTTGAGTTTAATGTGAACTTTAAAATTTTGTTATTTTATTTGAGAAGCAAATGAGAGATGCTAATCTTACATATGCTGATTCACTCCCCAAATTTGTACAATAGCCAGTCTAGTCCAGGCTGAATGAACTCAGTCCGATCTCCCATGTGGGTGCAGGCACTTCCCTACTTGGCCTGTTCCCTCCATGGTGTGCATTAGCAAGAAACAGAGTCAGGAGCAAAGCCTGGTGTTGAACCCAGGCACTCTGATGTATGTAGGCATCACAAGGGGCCTGAACTGCTAGGTCAGATACATAACCCTAAGGTAGACATTTTTTTTTTTTTTAAGATTTATTTTTATTACAAAGTCAGATATACAGAGAAGATGAGACAGAGAGGAAAGATCTTCCGTCCAATGATTCACTCCCTAAGTGAGCCGCAACGGGCCGGTGCTGCGCCGATCCGATGCTGGGAACCTGGAACCTCTTCCGGGTCTCCCACGCGGGTGCAGGGTCCCACTGCATTGGGCCGTCCTCAACTGCTTTCCCAGGCCACAAGCAGGGAGCTGGATGGGAAGTGGAGCTGCCGGGATTAGAACTGGCGCCCATATGGGATCCCAGGGCTTTCAAGGCGAGGACCTTAGCCGCTAGGCCACACCGCCAGGCCCTAAGGTAGACATTTTAAAGTTACCTTTTCTTAGTAGATTATCTACCTTTACAGTATGTTTTATCTTTTTGTTCATTATTTGCATCAAAGGTTTAAGCTTTTAGGATTTGATATTTTGATTGTAGGTATTTCAATTACCAACTCTGATTGCATAGATACTTTGAAAAAAAGAAGTTGAAATGATTTCAGTCTGGATTTACATCAGGATAGCCATGTGGCAAGTAAGGAAACATTCATGGAATTTGAGTGTTGAAAGGTGTGTCTGAGGTCACTTAAGGAAAGCCTCCCTTGGGTGTAGGAATCCCCATAGCAGCTCTCTGGCACATGGCAGTTTGGCTTCAGGTTGAAAAATCTAAAGTGGAAAAAGCTTTTTTTCCTTGTACTCTTCCATTTAGGGGCAACTGCAGTATGAAGGTTTTGCTCATATTGAGCTCAAATGTTCCTGCTTATTAATACTTTTTGAAAAATGATTTATTAGGGCCCGGCGGCGTGGCCTAGCATCTAAAGTCCTCGCACTGAACGCGCCAGGATCCCATATGGGCACCGGTTCTAGTCCCAGCAGCACCACTTCCCACCCGGCTCCCTGCTTATGGCCTGGGAAAGCAGTCAAGGACGGCCCAAAGCCTTGGGACACTGCACCTGCGTGGGAGACCTGGAAGAGGTTCCTGGTTCCCGGCATCGGATCAGTGCAGCACCGGCCATTGCGGCTTACTTGGGGAGTGAATCATTGGACGAAAGATCTTCCTCTCTGTCTCCCTATGTATCTGACTTTGTAATAAAAATAAAAATAAAAATAAAAATAAAAATAAAAATCTTTAAAAAAAATGATTCATTAAAAGAAAGGCAGTGACAAAGAAAGAGTTCTCCCACCCACGGTTCATTCCCCAAATGGTTGCAGCTGCCGGCTGGGAACCAAAACACCACCCGAGTCTGCTGCGTAAGTGACGGGGACGCAAGGCCTTGTGCCATTGTGCTCCCTTACACTTTTCTTTCAGTGTGTCCTAAGATGGAGTTGCTGATTTCCTAAGATGATATAAAAAGACTTTTCTCAGAAAAACTTCCTGAAGTGCACCAATCTTTTCCTTCAGATTTTAGGGGTCTGCAAACCGTTTTCCAAGCATGGCCTTGAATTCACACAGTGGAGGCCCTCTGAATACATGCAGTCTCCTTTTCACGTTAGCATGTCTTTTGAAGTGTGAAGACTGTTTTCTTCTTAAGTCTTATTTTGGCAAAAAATCTTTGGTTTGGCAGGTTTCCTGCTTGTATAGTATTGAGAGCACTTTGACCATTCTGTATTCTGTTTTCTTTCCTTTTCCTTTTTTTTTTTTTTTTTTTTTTTTTTTAAGGATTTATTTATTTTTATTTGAAAGGCAGATTTACAGAGGAGGGAGACAGAGAGATCTTCCATCTACTGGTTCACTCTCCAAGTGGCCTCTATGGCTGGAGCTGAGTTGATCTGAAGCCAGGAATGTCTTCTGGGCCTCCCATGTGGATGCAGGTTCTCTAGACACAAGCAGGGAGCTGGATGAGAAGTGGAGCAGCCGGGGCACAAACTGGCACTCTTATGGATTGCCAGTGCTTACAGTACAGAGGATTTGCTGTTTGGGCCAATGTGCTGTCCCCAATTTTCAGATAGTTCTAACTTCCTTCTGAAAGCTACACTACATTATTTCGAGTAAGGTAAGATGAGCTGTGTGGCGACAGCCTGCTATGAAAACCTAACTAGTATGTAGTGGTATTTGAAAGTAGCTCTCAAAGTCACATTTGTCTGCAAAACTGTGTGAAACTTGACTTGTAGTCCCAGCTGTGCTTTGTAGGATGTGGGCCTCTGATGGAGAGTTAATATTGGCCCATTTAGAAGACACATAGTTGAACTTAGTTATTCCAAGTTTCCACTGTGAACTTGATTTTCTCTCCTTTTAACTCTTTTTATCTGACCTGATTTATGAGCTACTGTGCAGGTTCTTTTTTTGTTTAAGATCTATTTGTATATTTGAAAGTCACACAGAAAAGGAGAGAGAGAAATCTCTATCTACTACTTACTCCCCAGTCCTGGGCC
The DNA here is from genome assembly GCF_030435755.1 of Ochotona princeps. Classification (NCBI taxonomy): domain Eukaryota; kingdom Metazoa; phylum Chordata; class Mammalia; order Lagomorpha; family Ochotonidae; genus Ochotona; species Ochotona princeps. The sequence goes on from NC_080833.1 coordinate 17,883,252, forward strand.
AGGCTGAACTCAGGAGTCCCTCCCAGTCTCCCACGTGGGTGGTAGGAGGCGAGGCATTTGAGCCATCTTCTTCTTTTTTTTTTTTTAAATGGCACAAAGTAGGATATACAGAGAGAAGGAGAGACAGAGAGGAAGATCTTCCATCCGATGATTCACTCCCCAAGTGAGCCGCAACGGGCCAGTGCTGCACTGATCTGAAGCCGGGAACCAGGAACCTCTTCCGGGTCTCCCACGCGGGTGCAGGGTCCCAAAGCTTTGGGCCATCCTTGACTGCTTTCCCAGGCCTCAAGCAGGGAGCTGGATGGGAAGTGGAGCTGCTGGGACTAGAACCAGTGCCCATATGGGCGCCCATATGGGATCCCGGGGCGTTGAGTGTGAGGACTTTAGCTGCTAGGTCACGCTGCTGGGCCCTGAGCCGCCTTCTGCTGCTATCCCAAGTGTTTTGCCAGGATGCTGGATTGGAAGGAAAGCAACTGAGACGCAGACCAGCATTTTTTTTTCCTAAGATTTATTTATTTTTATTGGAAAGGCAGATATACAGAGAGGAGGAGAGATAGAGAGGAAGATCTTCCGTCTGATGGTTCACTCCCTAAGTGACTGCAACGGCTCGCCAATCCAAAGCCAGGAGTCAGGAGCTTCTTCCGGGTCTCCCATGCAGGTGCAGTGTACCAAGACTGGGCAGTCCTCCACTGCTTTCCCAGGCCACAGGCAGGAAGCTGGATGGGAAGTGGAGCCACTGGGATTAGAACCGGTGTCCATATGGGATCCTGGTGCATTCAACATGAGGACTTCAACCACTGTGCTATCGCGGTGGGCCCTCAAACCAGCATTGGTAGTGTAACACATTATACCACAATACCAGCCCCTACTATAAAGAATCTTTAGTTTTCTTTCCTCTTGGTAAAGTAATTTTCTTTGGATCGTTTTTTAGCTGTGTTTTCTTGTCCTTGGCCTCAGTTCTGAGTGAGTTGCTATTTAATGCTTATCACAGTCTCCTGGTCTGAGTTTGCTCTCTCGTATGAAGTTGAAGTGATCTTGTAATGTAGGAGGGAGCCCTTTAGTTGGTCTGCTTGGACTCAGATGAATTGTGGTGATTCCCCAATGTCCTTCAGTAATGTATTTGTAACTGTTTATAGACCTGTGTGGTAGTTTGGTGGCTGACCCATAGGACAGTGAGATAGATAGTGTCATAAAAATTACACTGACCTCTCTCACCGTACTAGGTTTAGAAATGCATGCTTTTAGCTCAATTGTGAGCTTTTCTTTTTAAAGAGAAAGCAGCAGACTACCCATCTACTGGTTCTTTACATGCCTGAGATAGCTCCTGGCTGAAAGCAAAATGGAGAGCCTGGACCCTCATCCAGGTTTTCCATGTGGATAACAGAGACCTAACTACCCCCAGGCTGAGTGTTTTCAGTAAACTTGAATTGGGACCAGAGGTAGAATATGAACTAACACACTTGATTAAGAGATGCCGGGGGTCTTAGTCATTGTGCCAAACATGATTTGTTTTAATTTGGGGTGATTAGTATTTAGGCAAATAAAAGAAATGAAGAAGCAACTCTGTTCTTACTGGGTCCAACAAATATGAATACTGTTTATGTAACTTAGAAAGTTTTTTGTTTTTAGATTATTAGAACTTAAAATACTTTCTTAAGAATATTACAAATGTCCTCAGCACCATGAGGTCACTGGAGTTCACAGTTCACAGTAATGTAAGAGAGACGCTGGAAGAGAGGAGCCTGAAAGCTCCAGACAAAGGCAGAATGAGGACATAGGAACACTCATTGCTTCATTTTATTAGTTTATATTGTATACATGTGTTGAAATACAGTACCCCATAAAAATGCTCAAGTATTACATGTTAAGCAAAACTTTTACAATAAACTTGACAACTTATAGCAGTTGATTGAAGGTGGACATAATGAGAAACTATATTGTCTTAAACCAGACCCTAGAAATATCAGATTTGTACAATGTTATTTTTACTAGTTTTTCTTATTTGGAAAATACAGTTATTTTCATAAAATACGTTATGTTAATACATAACTTGTGTAATGTTAACAGTTGAAATGGAGTAAGGGGTGACACTTGGTGCAGCTGACACTGCCTGGGCTTCCTGCATTCTGTTTCTGAGTGGCTCTGCTTCTGACCCCCCTTCCTGCTGTTTTGCACCCGAGGAGGCAGCAGGGATTGCTCAAGGCCTTGGAGCCTTCCACTCCTATGAGAGATCCAGATGAAGTTTTTGGATCTTGGGTTTGATATGGCCCAGTTCTGATTATAGCAGGCATTTGGGGAAAAGAATTGGTGGATGGAAGATCTTTGTCTCTCTGTTTTTTTAAATATGTAAAATTAAAAATGAGTAGTAAGTTTTAGTAAAAAGACCTGTAATACGGTGCGTTAAGTTGCCACCTGTAGTGCTGACAGCCCATACAGGGAGGTCAGGGTTCTGCCTGCTCTGCTGTGTATTCCTGAGAAGGTGGCTGCTGATGGTCTGAGTGCCTGGGCACCTGCCGCCCTGTGAGAAGCCAGGATGGAGTTCCTGGGTCTTGGCTTTGGCCTAGTCCTGGCCTGGCTGACACGAGCACCTGAAAGGTTTCTCTTTCCATCTTTCTATCTCTGTTTCTCCTCCTCTTTCTGTTGCTCTGGCCTTTCAAATAAGTAAACAAATCTCTTAGAAAAGAATAATATTGGGAATGGTTGATGGTATTTTATATGGCCACAGAGGAATAATACTACATTATTAACTTTTTCATTTCTATTAAAGAGAAAAAAAGATATAAAACTGAATGTAGCATGTAAAACTTTTGCTTGTTCAAAAATGCCTTGTAATTTTATTCATTTGATATAGAACTACAGATATTTTATCTTTTTTTCTATAATATGTATTTATCATAACCTTATAAGTTAATGTGGACGGTAGGGTTATAAATGTTTTAGTTTATTTTGAAAATGCATTCTTCTGTGGATTGCTGTTTTTCTTTCTGATTTGTGTAAAATTCCTGTTGTTGGTATGTTCAGTCCACAAGAATGGATAAAGTCACTAGCATCCTTCAGAGTTCCAGTGTCCTAGGAGACTAGGAGTCTCCTTACAGCAGGTTCACCACTGTCTATGAATTTGGAAACTATTTATAACTCCAACAAAAATTTTCTCTTCAACAAAAAAGGAAGTTGGACTAAATTGAACTTTCGTATTTCCAGATTCTATAGTTTTTGTTTGTTTGTTCCATCTCAGACATCCATAGGAAACGGGCTGCAGTCACTGAGCGTGCCCCAGCCATATCGTGCAGCCCGCATTCATAAATACCCTGCTGTTGTCACGGGCTCACACAGACACATGTTGGCTTCAGATTCTGTTTCCCGAGATCAGCGAAAAGTTTCCTATTATTTACATCTTATTTTCTCTGTTGCAAGTTATATTTTTCTTCCCTTGACAATTGTTTTTAATTACAAAAGGAATATGATCTGTGGTTAAAATTTTTTAATAGTAGTTAGGTGTCAGAAAAACATTTCTTTGTCAACTAAAACTCAGTCTGAAGAATTTAATTTTTTAGAGATATATTTTTATTTGAAAGGCAGATTTTATGGAGAGAAGTTGAGGCAAAGAGAGGTCTTGCATCACTGGTTTACTCTCAAAAGGGCCAAACAGCCAGAGCTCAGCCAATCCGGAGCCAGGAGCCAGGAGCCTCTTCCAGGTCTTCCATGCGTGTACAGCGGCCCAAGGACTTGGGCCATTCTTCATTCTTTCCCAGGCCACAAGCAGGGAGCTGTATCAGAAATGGCATAGCCAGGACATGAAGTGGCACCCATTTGGGATGTTGGTGCCTGCAGGTAGAGGATTAGCATGCCACTTCACTGTATTGGCTCCTAAGAATTTACTTTTTAAAGATTTATTTTATTTTTATTGGAAAGTCAGATATACAGACAGGAGGAGAAACAGAAAGATCTTCCAGAATCTACTTTTTAGATATATTTTCCCATAACATTATAGATCTTCTACTCTCTAGATGAGCTGCAACATTTTTCATTGTATAGATCTGTCATAATAAAAGCTCCTTGTTACTTGACTACTTAAGTGAATTATGATGTTTTGTTACTACAAATAATGCTATAATGAGTATTCCTATACATTCATCTCAGAACTTTTTTTTTTTTTTAAAGATTTTATTATTATTGGAAAGCCGGATATACAGAGAGGAGGAGAGATAGGAAGATCTTCCGTCCGATGATTCACTCCCCAAGTGAGCCGCAACGGGCCGGTGCACGCCGATCTGAAGCCGGGAACCTGGAACCTCTTCCGGGTCTCCCATGCAGGTGCAGGGTCCCAGTGCATTGGGCCGTCCTCAACTGCTTTCCCAGGCCACAAGCAGGGAGCTGGATGGGAAGTGGAGCTGCCGGGATTAGAACCGGCGCCCATATGGGATCCCGGGGCGTTCAAGGCGAGGACTTTAGCCGCTAGGCCACGCCACCGGGCCCATCATCTCAGAACTTTTATATATTTTCGTAGGATGAATTTCTAAGAGTTTCTGAGTTAATAGTAGAAGTATTTAAGATTAATTGTACTGCCAAGTTGCCCTCTAAGGATATTTCCCTTCTTTATGTTATTCAAAGATAAAAATGAAATTTGCCCCATATTTTTTCTGCACTATTTTTATCTTTTAAATTTCTGATCTAATGGGTTGAATAAATAAAATCTAATTATCTTTTATTTTTTTACTCAGTAGTAAATTTGAACAGATTTTTCATGTTTTTTAAATAATATATTTTATGGCTTACAGGTGTTCTCTAGTTTTCATTGACTTATAGGAGTTCTTTGTATGTTACAACTACGAATCCTTTGTTTCACATACATTATATTTTGTGACAGAATGATTGTCTTTTTTTTCAATGATGCAGTGTAATTAACTGTCATACAAAAGCTTTCAGTTTGGATCAGCTTGCTTTTTACTTCACTTGAGTTGGAGGTCTTAATAGAAGTTACTGTAGTTGACTCAGCCTCCCAACGGCCCATCTGTTCTGTTGGTTAATATGTCATTGATGCTTGTCTCTCTTCTGCTTTGCCACAGAAAGGGGAGTGTGTTTGCCTACAGTATCCCTTTGGATTCTCTTTGTTTATATCGAAGCAGCAATTAGATTTAAAGATCTCAAAAATTTTCATGTTGACCTTTGTCGTCCATTTGCTGCTCATTGGTAAGTTTATATTTTCTTAATTTATCATTCATTTCAATGTAGGTTGGTAAATTCAACTGAGAGGTTTTTGCCCTTGGAGATTTTACATGGTCCAAAGAGCAACATAGCCTGTCATAAAGAGCAGGCGCTCCCTTCTCAGGCAAATGAGTGTGCGAAGCGTCGCAGTGCGCCCAGTGACTTTACGCCTCAGCTGCCCTGGTGTGGTTGAGCAACAGGAAATGAGATGATGCATGTAAAACTTCAAGCTTAATGCCACGCAGATAGGTCTATGATCAGTGTTAGCTATCTTTATTGTAATCAGGTAATAATTCCAAAATGTATTGATGAAATATGTTACAATTTCACCTTAGAACATAGAATTCCCATATTTTAAAAACACCAATTTTTGCTGATATTTATGACGGAAAATTGGAATTAAATACTGTTTCCAGTAGTTTGTCTCTTCACAAACAGGTTAATTAAATTAACCTAGTCAATAAAACTTACCACTTCAAATTTGTAGAAAGATCACGTTCAGACTAATTGCTAATTGATGTCTTTTTAAAAAGGTTTATTTCAAAGGCAGAATGATAGAGATCTTCCAGCTGCTAGTTCATTTTCCAGTTGTTCACATGAGAAGCAACAATCCAAGTACGTGAGCCATTATTTGCTTCTTGCCAGGGTGTCCATCTGCAGGACGCCAGAGAAGTCATGGCGGACAGAACCCTGACCTAGACACTCTGCCACAGGAAGCAGCCGCCTGAGGGTTGGGCCGAACACACTGACCCCTTGAGAGTCCTTTAACATGTAGAATGTGTCCTTGTGGCCACCTGTGAGGTCTCCACACTGTAGTTATCTTGAGCACCCAGATGCCAATTTCTGAGTGTAAGACAGGTCAGCAAAACAGGTCAGCGTTTCTTCAGACATTGTCCTCAGGGTCTGGCAAGCTCTCTTGTGACTCCTTGACTCACGTTGAAGAGTAGCAAGATCAGACAGGAAATGCTTTCTTACGGTCTCGTAGTCGCCTTCCCTGGGGGTTAGTTCTGTGTGCCAACTGCCTCTGATTTCCGCAGCAGATGTTGCATTTACTTATGTGGTTCCTGAATACTGTCCTCACCTAGAATTAATTTTAATAATTTATGTTTTGATTTTAAGTCCTAGGGTTCCTCCTGTGCTTAATTCATGAGTTGTATGTTTTAAACTTGCAATGACTGGCTGGACTGTCTTCTTTCTAGTATTGGGTACCCCGTGGTGACTTTGGGCTTTGGCTTCAAAAGTTATGTCAGCTACAAAATGAGATTAAGGAAGCAAAAGGAAGTGCAGAAAGAGAACGAATTTTACATGCAGCTTCTCCAACAAGCCCTCCCTCCAGAGCAACAAATGCTGCAGAAGCAGGAGAAGGAGGCCGAGGAAGGTAGGTCTTTACCCTAAAGCTGTGGTTTAGTTTGAGCCTCAGTTATTTTGCCTCTCAGCAGAATTTTTATTTTTTCTGAGAAATAACTAGGATTTTAGATTTTTCCTGTTTTCTGATATTCTGCCTCAGGGCATTGTTTCGTTTGGTGTTGAAACATAGAGTAAAGGTGGAATTTTTTTACCTACTCTCTGGAGACCATGTACTTTGAAATATTTTTATTGTTTTTAGATCTTTTTTGTTTACTACAAACACTTTAAAATATTCATTGCCAACAAGAAAATAGCAACTATGTGAATTTGTGGTTGAAACCAGCTGGGAAGCTGGAAGTGTGCACAATCAGCTTTCTCACCAGAAGCCTTGGGGACAGGCTGCCGGCGGGGTCCTGATGCACTCCCTGAGATTTTTCTGACAGCACTTGTCTTGAGTGTGTAACCCTCAGTCGTAGAGAATCCTTTGGTTTGGGAGTGGGGAATTTGGGTCCTTGCTTTTAAAGTGATAATATGTGTCAAAATCCTTTTAATATGGCGCACACACAAAAACATCTCTTTTCCAATAGACCTTAACAAATTATAATGTGTGGACCAGATACAGAAAATTCTCTGCAAGTGGTCTGGTAAATGCATAGATTTTTTTATTACCCCAGTGCTGGAGTCAAGAAAAATGATAGACGTCGTGTATCCCCAGATCGCACCTCTTTGTTTCATTGAGTCCTTTGCTCTGCAGGAAAGGTATTAGCAGTTTATTTAATCAAGGCCTCATAAGAGACTGGTTGGCTTGTATTCACTCATGCCTGTGACAGCAAGTTTCATTTGATTGAAGTGTGACTGTTAATTATAAAGTCCTGACCTTACTTTCAAGCCCAGGCGTGCAAAGGCTTGCTCTTTGTAGATGAGAGTGGTTTTTTACACGTGCAGCTTCTCAGGTGTATTTGGATTTGCTTTGTGGAGTCAGGATTATTGATTCTAAGTGAATTTGCAAGTTAGTGTGTGAATTTCTAAGCATAGATAATACAGGTCATTGCTTCAGTCTATTCTGTGTTTTTAAAAAACTAAATATCCTGGTGTGGGCTTTTTCTGTTTGTTGGTTTGTTTTTGTTATTGTAGCAGCCAAAGGGTTACCTGATATGGACTCCTCAATCCTCATACACCACAACGGAGGTATCCCAGCCAACAAAAAGCTCTCCACAACTTTGCCAGAGATAGAATACCGAGAAAAAGGGAAAGAAAAGGACAAGGATGCCAAAAAACACAACCTTGGGATAAACAACAACAATATTCTACAACCTGTAGACTCTAAGATACAAGAAATTGAGTATATGGAAAACCATATCAATAGTAAAAGATTAAATAACGATCTTGTGGGAAGTACAGAAAATCTCTTGAGAGAGGACTCATGCACTGCTTCCTCAAAAAACTACAAAAATGCCAGTGGAGTTGTGAACTCCTCACCTCGAAGTCACAGCGCCACAAATGGGAGTATTCCTTCCTCGTCCAGTAAAAACGAGAAGAAGCAGAAATGCACCAGCAAGAGCCCAAGTACACACAAGGACTTAATGGAAAACTGTATTCCTAATAACCAGCTAAGCAAACCAGATGCCCTGGTAAGGTAAGTGTTTGTGTACTGTCTCCTTACCAACACTTTCCAGTAAACTGGACATGCTCTTGAAAAGCAAACACACCCATATGGGCCGGCAGGAAGGGTCCGAAAGCAAATCCTGTGACTAGTGACATTTTGCGGTTTGTGTGACGTGGGCTCGTTGGTCCCCTGAGTAATTGTCTCAAAGCCTTGACTTCAGCCGTTTGCAGTGTTCCGAATAGGAGATAAAGGTGATTGCGTTCCACATTTGCCAGATCTGTATGTAACCTGATTATTCTAGTTGTCACTGAAAGGTACTTCCCTAGACCTGGTCCTGTGCTTGCGTAGACAAAGTTATTTTGGCAGGAACATGGAAAGAAGCGTTTATGCCCCGTTCATACACATCTCTTGATTTGTCAGGCAGCTACAGCTGGGGAGGAGCTTTGAGAAGAGCTTTTACAAAACCTTGTGTGTTTTGTCTGTCTACATAGAGTGTAATTTATCCCTAGATAACTGGAAAATTTAGGTTTGAAAAATAATTTCTTTCTCAACATTCTGTAGGCAAGCACAATATTAGGCATGGATTTTAACCGGACATATTTCTGTTCTTATCTTTAATTAAAAGGATAGTATTATTGTATTATATTGCTGGGCCCAGACCTAACTTTGCCATATTTTATATGTCTGACATTAGGCAAGCACAAATGCTTCCCTTTTACCTTGTATCTTTACTGTAGAAACTGAGGTCTGAGCTGGGACTTTCCTTTGTATGTGTGACTCAGGAGAGCAGTTGTCACCCCTGTAGAGAGTTATCTTCTGTTCCTCTTTCTTGGCTTGCTTAAAGGCCAAAGGCACGTTATTCTAGGAAGAGAAGAGTCCAGCATTATAAACTGGATGAAGTAGATGTTCAGCTTCTTTTCGTTTTCTGATTGACAGCTAGATGGGAGAAATCTCTTTAGCTTCCTCCATTGCTGTGGGCTTGAGAGGGTTCCTAGCCTCTGTTCTTTTGGATGCATGCTGCTGCTGAGGCTGGACTGGCCTCCACATCTGGTTGTGGCATTCTGCCCACCATGTCCTGCAGCGAACCCTCCTCTGAATGCCCATGGGACAAAGACCCATTACTTGGCCCTCTATTTCAGAATGAAGCGTCTGTCATAAGCTATTTAATATCGTTTCTGCTACACACAATGTTGATAACAGCAGTGAATCCGTAAGTTTTCCTCCACTGGTTGTTACAGAGTGAGCAGTCCAGGCTCAGTCTTGGGACCCATCATTCTTGGGCCGCAGTGGGACGTGGATTGATTTTTACTACCTGTTGTGCCATTAGTAGAGAAATTCAAACACCAGAGAACTCGGTGTCCCATAAAGGAGGGTTGATGATGTGGTTTTATGCCTGCCCCCTTTCCGTCTCCAGGGGACGTGCTTCTTCCTGTGGCCACTGATAGTACAATACTGCCTTCACCAGTTGGGTTCCAGTGTGGAATTTTGTTTTAGGAAACTGTATCTTGTCAAATAAATAAAAGAAAGTATTGTATTTAACTAGCTTCGTAAGCTTCCTTAGGATTATTTCCAACTTTTAAAGTGTTAGGAAAAAGAAGGGGATGATCTAAATATCCAAAAATGGGAGACATTTAAATAAATTATGATCCACTCATTTGATGGACTTTAAATATACACATTACAAAATCATTCTTTTGAACCATAATAAAGCGTGTGGGAAAGTACTCATGACAGTATTTCAAGAAGAAAGCAGAAACAATTTAATTAAAATAATTTTTTTTCGAATATACATAGGAAAGAGATTTTCAGGGTAGGCACTGCCCAGGATGCGATGCTCTAGAATGGCTGGAATTGGGTCCTGCCTCTTCTCTCCAACCAGCTTTCTACTAATGCACTTCCCAAAAGGCAGCAGATGATGGGCACTTGGGTTCCTGCTGCTTGCTTGGGGACCCAGCTGGAGTTGAGGCCTCCGAGCTTTGGCCTAGTCCAGCCCTGTATGCTGCAGACATTTGGGAAATAAACCAGCGGATGGAAAATCTCTTGTCCCTTGGAAATTCTGCATTGTAAATAAATAAATATGTCTATGTGAGCTTTATAGTCAAAAGAATGAAATGTTAACAACATTTGTTTCTCCTTGGTAGTCTTGGGCATTTATGCTCTTTTTACTTGAATGCATTTTCAGATTTTTCAATTCTGAAAAACCGGAGAGTTTAAAAGGAAAGTTTTATTTGCGCAAATTATCCATAATGGCTGTAGTAAGCCTTATCTCACTTCCTCGTACCCTTGTGTGTCTCCTCTATTTCCTCTCGTTTGACTTCATGTGTGTGTTGATGAGCAATAGTAAGAGTTGAGCCGATTCCAGCCGGACATGATTAATTTGTTAGCTGGAGACTGGAGTTTTTATCTTTAGATGGAGAAGGCTACATTCTGTTAGTCACATCATAGGATGTGAATACACGCACTTGGCAGGTGTACATGTACCTTGTATGCACACAGCCAGAGTTGTACATATGCAGACCAGCCAATAACTTCTGTGGTCTGTGTTAGCCCATAACATTGATTATCATTTTTGAAATGTTTAAGAAAAAAATCCAAAGTCAATATCGGATTAGTCACTAGCAGTATCACATGTGCTCTACAACTCTGCCCTCTCCACAGTGTGCTTAAGGACTGCTGCTTTGAGGAACCAGTTCAGTGACTTTTGGGCAAAAATTTCGTTACTACACTACTGTGCAGAAATCTTCTAATTTGGTGTGATTGTCCAAGTCAGATGTGGTGTCCGCTGCCTGTGCTGTTTGCTCATGGACATTTCCCTGGTGTGCCACCTGCCAAAGGTTAGCAGACAGCAGTATGCAGGCCAGAACTGGCCCGCTGCCTGTGCCTCCAAAAATAAACGTTGTGGGAACGCAGCTGTTTCGTTTCCATACTGCCAGTGGTCACTGTTGTCCCTTAGTGGCAGTTGCACGACTGCCACAGAAGCTGTAAGGCCTGCAAAGCTGAACATGTCATTAACTGGTCTTACAGAAAAGAGTATATAGGACCCTAATTATAGTTTTTACTTGTTTTGAGAATCTTTTCCTCTTATAGATTAGGAGCTCTCCAAGCTGGTAATGACAGAAGCTAGGTCTCTATAACTCTGTAAAAAATAAAAGTAATGGGTGAATGTTGAATACAAGAATGACAAGGGAGTAAGGAACCGAATGAATGGAGAAGACCTGGGCTACCAGGTTAGTATAGAGCAGAAGGTGCTGAGTGAATGTGGGGAATGTGGGGAACTTGCTCTCTGTAGGATTCTGCTCTGGTAGTGGAAACACTTGTCAAAGCCAGGCCAAAGCCCTCTTGCGGCTTGAGAAATATGTATTTTATAAAATGGTCTTATTTCTTTAGTCTAATTTCTGAATTTTTAAAAAAAGATTTATTTATTTTTATTGCAAAGTCAGATATACAGAGAGGAGGAGAGACAGAGAGGAAGATCTTCCCTCCTATGATTCACTCCCCAAGTGAGCGCAACAGCCGGTGCTGTGCCAGTCCGAAGCCGGGAACCAGGAACCTCTTCCGGGTCTCCCACACAGGTGCAGGGTCCCAAGGCTTTGGGCCGTCCTCGACTGCTTTCCCAGGCCACAAGCAGGGAGCTGGATGGGAAGCAGGGCCTCCACAACACGAACCGGCACCCATATGGGATCCTGGAATATGCAGTCACTATGCTACTGCGCCGGGCCCCTCTTTTTCTACATATTTAAGAATCCTGGGCCCGGCGGCGTGGCCTAGTGGCTAAAGTCCTCGCCTTGAACGCCCCGGGATCCCATGTGGGCGCCGGTTCTAATCTCGGCAGCTCCACTTCCCATCCAGCTCCCTGCTTGAGGCCTGGGAAAGCAGTCGAGGACAGCCCAAAGCCTTGGGACCCTGCACCCACATGGGAGACCTGGAAGAAACTCCTGGCTCCTGGCTTTCGATTGGCTCAGCTCCAACTGCTGCAGCCACTTGGGGAATGCATCAGAAGATGGAAGATCTTCCTCTCTGTCTCTTCTCCTCTCTGTATATCTGACTGTCCAAAAAGTTTAGACAAAGAAAAGGAGAAATAGTCGCACCAGTGTGACAAATCACTGTTTAAAATGTGATATGTTTTCTTCTTACCAGGTAGTTTTATATAGTTGTAGCTGTGATGGTGGTTTTTTTTTTTAAATAAGTTTTATGTTTTAGAGTAGTTTTTTTCTAAAGGGTTATTTATTCTTATTGGAAAGGCAGGTGTACAGAGAGGAGGAGAGACAGAGGAAGATCTTGTGTCCGATGATTCACTCCCCAAGTGACCGCAACGGCTGGAGCTGTAGCCTTTTCAGACTGGCTTCTTTCACTTAACAGCATGTATTTAAGGTTCCTACATGTCTTTTTATGAATTAATAGGACATTTCTCTTTGGCCTTGAATACCTTCCATTCTCTGAATGCACCATAGTTTATCTGTCTGCCTTCTGAAGGACATTTAAGTTGTTTGAAAGTTTTAGTCATTCTGAATAAAACTAACATGAACAGACTTTTTTGTGCAGTTTTTCCTCTAGGTATAAGTTTTCTATCAAAATAATTTTTCTTTCTTTGTTTTATTTATTTGAAAGGCAAAGTGATAGAGACAGAGATCTTTTATCCTCTGGCTCACTCCCAAAATGCCTGTGACAGTTGGGGCTGGGCCAGGCCAAAGCAGGAACCAGGAACCCAGTCTTGTCTTCTAAATTAGATGGCTGGTAGGGACCCAAGTACTTGAAAAGTCACCTACTGCCTCCCAGGGTCCACATTAGCAAGTAGCTGGGATCAGGGGCAATGCTGAACTCCATGTCCTCCTGGTATGCTGTGCAGGTGTCCCAAGCAAAGGCTTTAACCACTGCCCCTCATGCCCATCTGTTAGGAGCACAGTTGCTCATTCATAGGACAAGGGTGTGTTTGGTTCTAGGAAACTACCAAGCTGTGGGTTCCGTTTTGCATTCCTGGCGGTGAATGACAATTGCTGTTGCTGTCATCCTGCCAGCCTATGGTGGTGTCTGTGTTCTGTAGTTTCGCCTTTCTGATAGGTTTGCATAGGTATTACACCTTTCTATATTGTCAATAACATGATTTTAGAACATCTTCTCTTTGTTGTCTTCTTTGGTCAGGTATCTTCTAAAGGTGTTCAGTAAGTTTTTAAAACAGGCTGTTAGTTATTATTGAGTTTTAGGAGTTCTTTCTCTGTTTTGAATAACAATCTTTTATCAGTTGTCTTTTGCAAATATTTTCTCCCAGTCTGAGGCTTGTCTTTATTCTGTTGACAGTCTTTCACAGAGCAGAAATTTGTGAAGCTTTTTGAAGATTTTATTTATTTACTTGAAAGGCAGAGTTACAGAGAGAGAGAGAGAGAGAGAGAGATCTTCCATTCTCTAGCTCACTTCTCAAAGCTGCAGCAGCTGGAACTGAGTTGCTTTGAAGCCAGCAGGCAGGAGCTTCTTCTAGGTCTCTCAGCTGGGTGCAGGGGTCCAAGCATTTCAGCCATCTGCTGCTCTTTCCCTAGGCTGTTAGCAGGGAGCTGGAATGGAAATGGAGTGGCTGAGACCCAAACTGTGCCTGTATGTCTTCTAAATTAGAGACCACCAAACTGTGCCAGTTCTGTCGACAGAGCCTTAGCATACTATGTCATGGTGCTGGTCACAGAAATTCTTATTTAATCAAGTATAGCTTAACTTTTTTTTTTCATGGAATGTGCCTTAAAGGTTACATTTGTACCTTTTGTCCTGCCTTTTCACTTAAATTTTTTTTATAAATATTTGTTTATTTTTATTGGAATGGCAAGTTTACAGGAAGAGAAGGAGATACAGATAGATCCTCCATCTGCTGGTTCACTCCCCAAGTGGCCGCAGTGCCAGGAGTTGAGCCTATCCGAAGCTAGGAGCCAGGAGTTTATTCCGGGTCTCTGACGTGGGTACAGGGTCCCAAGGCTTTGAGCCATCTTCTGCTGCTTTCCCAGGCCGCAAGCAGGGAACTGAGTGGGAAGGGGAGCAGCTGAGACACAAATTGACGCCCCATATGGGATCCTAGGAGTGCAAGGCCAAGGCTTTAGCTACTGAGCCATTGTGCTGGGCCCCATTTCACTTAAATTACATCAGAAACTCCCAGTTTTGCCTGTCATCTTCATGTGATGTGTAATATCTCGGGCCAATTTTGAAGTCATTTAGCAGTCATTTCACTGTCTGAGGTCAGGCAGGTCAGAATGTGACACTTGCAAGCAGAGGCAGCAGCAGTTTTGTGTGTTTGGCACAAAGCTCCCTCTGAAGTATAGCACACAAGTCTGGGTGTCTTGCTGGTGATTGGAGATTGACTCCTTCTTGAAGGAACAAATTGAAACACTGCGTTAACACAATAGAGTTCAAAAGACCAGTCCTAGTCCTGGCAGTGCCGCTGTAGCTGGGCCACCTGTACCAGCCCCTTCATACTTAGGCCCTGTTTATGTCACTGGTTACCAAAATATGAGGTCAGAGTTGGAAGTCTCTTAGGTTTTTTTCAGTTGGAAAAACAAATCCTTTTAAATTACACTTATTTGGGGCCTGGTGTGGTACCCTAGCCGCTAACGTCCTCACATTGCTCACGCTGGGATCCCATATGGACTCCAGTTTGCGTCCAGCTGCTTCACTTCCCATCCAGGTCACTGCCTGAGGCCTGGGCAAGCAATAGAAGATGGCCCAAAGCCTTGGGACCCTGCACCTGCATGGGAGACCCAGAAGAGGTTTCTGGCTCTGGCTTTGGATCGGTGCAGCTCTGGCTGTTGCAGCTGCTTGGGGAGTGAGTCATTAGACAGAAGATCTTCCTCTCCGTCTTTCCTCTGCACTGTATATCTGACTTTCCAATTTAAAAAAATCTTGTAAAAAATAAATAAGTTACACTCAATCTCATTAAACATTATTCTACTAAGAAAAATTGTGGGTACTTTTTTTTTTTTTTGCCTTTTCATACTAGGTAGAGATCAACTTTTTTTTTTTTTTAATTGCAAAGTCAGCTAATATAGAGGAGGAGAGACAGAGAACATTTCCCGTCCGATTTTCTTCCCAGATTTTCACTGCCAACTCTTGGCTGGGGTTGTTGATCAACTAACTTGTTCTCTCTTGTGTTGTGGTACCAAGTGTCCTCTGCAGGCCCCAGTGTACTACCATATCTTCCATGTGCAGCTGGATATGCTGTCCACTGCTCCATCTGAGCCCCTGAGGAGGCTCAGCTTTGACACACAGTTGAACTATTTTAATCAGTTGACATACAACGACCACTGCGTTAAAAAAAAAAGCAAAAGAAGATTTTTGTCTTGAATACAAAAGCGGTAGTGGGGTTGTGCTGTGATATAGTAGGCTAAGCCTCTGCCTGTGTGTGGTATAAGCATCCCATATGGGCATAGTTCGAGATCCAACAGCTATACCTCTGATCCAGCTTCCAGTTATTAATGGCCTGGGAAAGTAGCAGAGGATGGCTCAACTCCTTGGGCCTCTGGATGCACTTGAGAGACCCAGAAGACCCCAGCTCCTGGCTCTGGACTGGCTCAGCAAGGCCCTTTAGGGCCATTTGGGGCCGTTTGGGGAGTGAGCCAATGGATGGAACTCTGCCTCCCTGTAACTGCCTTTACAATGAAGACCAATCTCTAAAAGGGGAGCAGCGGAAGAAAAGACTTTCACTTCAATGGTTCTACATTCTATGGACCAATTTATATATATTTTGTTGTTGTTAGATTTATTTATTTTTATTGGAATGTCAGATATAAGAGTCAGATATAAAGTCAGATATGAAAAGTACAATAAAGGCAAGTGATGTTTTACTCGCTCAGTGAAGGAGAGGGAACCACAGGTTCCAGACTACTACAACATACTCAGCACATTAGAACATGAGGGTCCGATGCAGTGGCCTAGCGGCCCAAGTCCTCACTTTGAACACGCTGGAATCCCATATGGGTGCTGGTTCTAATCCTGGCAGTCCTACTTCCCATCCAGCTCCCTGCTTGTGGCCTGGGAAAGTAGTCTTGGATGGCCTAAAGCTTTGGAACCCTGCACCTGCGTGGGAGACCTGGAGGAAGTTCCTGGTTCCTGGCTTTGGATTGGCTCAGCACCGGCCGTTGTGGTTACTTGGAGAGTGAATCATCGGAAGGAAGATCTTCCTTTCTGTCTCTTCTCTTCTCTGTGTATCTTTCTAATAAAAATAAATATATCTTTTAAAAAAAAGAACATGAAATAATTTATAAATTAGACTGTTACTGATCCATAAGCTCTAAAAATATTTCACTAATGCCAAGATCTGGTCATAAAATTAGTTCGTAGATATGACAGTAAAATAGCCCTCAGTGCAAATGAAGGAGTTAAAATTTCTGAAAGTGTTTTTCTATTCCTTGCTCTGGCTGAGGCGGTGCCACCAGAGGCTCAAAGATTCCTGGGCAAAGTCCTGAGAAACTTTTCTCCATTTCCCCCTAGGCTCTCAACTCTCCAAATAAACACAACTAATTATAGGAACAAACTAAGCTAACATTTTGGTGTGCTTAAAATAACAAAATGAATCTGGAGAGGAATGAGCAAGTGAATATTCACAGCCTGACAGCTTTCCCCAGATTGCTGTTTTAACCTTCAGAAGAGGCTCCTCCCAATCCAAGGTTGCAGAATTTCGAGGAATTCACCAGCACGTACAGTCCTGCTGCCCAGGACACAAAGCCTTCCAGGAAGTAAGAGCCTGGCCAGACCTGGGCTCCTCTATGCTTTCACCGCTGCTCGTCCCCAGTCTTTCAGGGCTGGTAGGTCTGCTGTTGCCAAGCTGGGCCGACTTCGTCCTGGCAGCCTTCAGCTGCCTTCACCACGCTGGCTCCCCAGCTAGTGCCGACCAGAGCTAAGCTCTCGGACATCCTGGAAGCTTTCAAGGGTATACAATAGCTGACTCTCTTCTGATCATGGGTAGGCACATGCCCTGGCACCTTGGGCAAGAACAAAAAGTTACAAATAGCCTAGAATAGTGTCTCTCTAGTAGAAAAGAAAATAAAGCATTCTGAAAGTCTAGATATTTTCCTATACATTTTAGCCATGAGGCTATAGAACTTAGCTGAGATGCCAGTCTCAGAGGCAATGTTAGTTAAATTTGTAGCCACTACCTGTATTTAAAACAAATAGAAACACAAAAATAAATAGGCAGAAAAATAACTTCAATGTTATTAATTTTTTTAAAAGACATCTATTTTTGGGCCCAGGCCTTGAACATGCCTGGATCCCATATGGGCGCCAGTTCTAATTCCGGCAGCATCACTTCCCATCCAACTCCTTGCTTGTGGCCTCGGGAAGCAGTTGAGGACGGCCCAAAGCCTTGGGACCCTGCACCTGCATGGGAGACCTAGAGAAGGTTCCTGGCTCCTGGCTTTGGATCGGTGCAGCACTGGCCATTGTGGTCACCTGGGGAGAGAATCATGGCATTGAAGATCTTTCTCTCTGTCTCTCCTCTCTGTATATCTGACTTTGCAATAAAAATAAATAAATCTTTAAAAAAAAAAACTGCCCATGTCTTTGGATACTGATAGTGGATCAGTGTGATAGAGTCAGTTGAAGAGCAAAGAGGGGAATGCTGTTTAGTGGAAGAATATGAAGACCCAGTTCTTACTGTCCACCTTTCCAACATTTTTTTTAAAAGATTTATTTTTATTGGAAAGACAGATTTACAGAGAGAGAGAGAGAGGGATCGATCTATCCAGCAGTTCACTCCCCAAGTGGCCGCAGTTGTCAGAGCTGATTCGATCTGAAGCCAGGAGCCAAGAGCTTCTTCTGGGTCTCCCACACAAGTTGCAGGGTCCCAAGGCTTTGGGCTGTCCTCTACTGTTTTCCCAGACCATTAGTAGGGAGCAGGATCAGAAATGAACTAGCACCCATATGGGATCCCAGAGCTTGCAAGGGAAGATTTAGCTACTGAGCCATCTCGCAGGTCCCCCTCTCCTTATTTTCTTATCTTGTCAGAAAGTGTTTTGAGTCAGGGTTGGGAGTGGGTAAAAAGTTGTTGGTCCAGGTTTGCAACAGAAAGTGAGGAAAAAAAGAGCATCTAGCCTGAGGTTGTAAGCACAAAACAGGAATGGAAAAAAGCTAAGACTTGATTATTGGGAGAAAGTGAGACTAAGCTGCAATCCATGAAGTAGGGCCGGTGAGCAGTACTGGGCAAGTGACTTCGAGGTGGCATTTGAGACTGTTAGTTTTCGTCCTTTGGGCTCTGAAGATCCTTAAGTAGAAGAATCATGGTGGTAAAAGAGGAAAGCCTGCTAAGAACCTTTGAGAGGGTGGAAGCCTGCCATGAAAAAAAGCGATGTGATGAACTCAAAGTCTGTTGTCAAAGAGGAGGGACAGAGGATAGCAAAATGAGGAGGAGTATATAGGTCCCTTTAAATGTGTTTTCTGGGTTCAGGTGTTTCTCACACACCCAGAAAATTCCCTGAAATATGAGCAGGTGGTTGACTGGTGTGTAGGGCATGCTTCCTGACTCTGCATTGTTAGTGTCCTAACAACTAGGATTTTTACAGCAGGATGGTTAGTGAGGGAACGACTTAACTCTGGTTCATCCTGGTACAGTGTGCTCCACACACAGAAGGTGCTTGTTGAATGAGTAGTGACTCTGTGTATGGAGGGGGGAATATTAGAAAGGAGTGGAAAAGGTGGGCTTGGTACTTTCATCACAGCATAGCTCAAAGGTCTTTCAGGTCAGACCACCTAAACATTATTTGTGTGAGACCAACCCAGGACCAGACATCCAGAGTCAGACTGTTCATTGTTTCTCAGGCAGTCATTGTCTATTTTATTCAAAAAAAAATTTTTTTCTAAAAGCAAAGTTTTCCACTTTAAATCTCTTTCCTTGGTATTTCCCATGAAGTTTTATATTTCAGTATTTCTTTCAGTACTTTCCCCAAGACTCTGCAGGAAGTGTGAGGATTTTTCTCGAAGTTCGAAGGACTTAGAATTCACACAGTTTGCTCTCCTGCCATGAGCTGGTTGTGTTGCAGGGCTAAGGAGTCTGGGATCAGCCTGGTCTCATGCAGCTGTCCTGAGAGTCTGGCCCTCCCTCCCTCTTTGCCTACTAGTAGCCCAAGAGAGCTCTCAGATCCTTCATTCCAATCTTCTGTCAAAGGGTACTTCCTGGGCCCGGCGGCGTGGCCTAGCGGCTAAAGTCCTCACCTTGAAAGCCCCGGGATCCCATATGGGCGCCGGTTCTAATCCCAGCAGCTCCACTTCCCATCCAGCTCCCTGCTTGTGGCCTGGGAAAGCAGTTGAGGACGGTCCAATGCATTGGGACCCTGCACCCGCGTGGGAGACCTGGAAGAGGTTCCAGGTTCCCGGCTTTGGATCGGCATGCATCGGCCCGTTGCGGCTCACTTGGGGAGTGAATCATTGGACGGAAGATCTTCCTCTCTGCCTCTCCTCCTCTGTGTATATCTGGCTGTAATAAAATGAATAAATCTTTAAAAAAAAAAAAAAGGATACTTCCTGGGTTGCCCTCCCTGCTCTGTGGTGCAAATCCCAGCTCTGCTTCCAGTTCCAGCTCTCTGTTCATGTGCACCCTGGGAGACAACAGGTGGTGATTCAAGTATTTGAATCCCTGCATGGTCACTTCCCCCATCATCATTGGAGACCCAGGTTGAGTTCCTGGCTCCCAGCTTCAGCCTGACCCAGCCATAGCTGTAGGGGGCTATTTGGGGATTGCATCTGGAGATAGGTCATCTCTTTGTTTTTCTCTCATTACCTGTCACATCCATTAATAAATTGTTTTTGAAGAGTTAGTTTCACTGTTTATGTGTTACCTCCAGTGCTATAGAGAGAATGGTGCATTATTTCATCTCTTACATTTCCATACATTTTGCCTGTGTGTCAAGGATAGTTTGCAAAAGAAAATCTGACTTTAGAGACAGCAGTTTGGGATTTGGGACTTTACCCTTGCTGTTTCACCCAGCTGTGCTGCCTGCAACCGCCATGCTGAGAAGCTGGGGTTGCATATGACTAAGCTGGCTGTTTGCCAAAGGGGGCTTCCAGGGGAGGCCTCTCTACTTCTCTGGAGCCTGTGGGTATAGACCAGGATGCATAGAAATGCATGGAATTTTAGAATGAGGAATATGAAAACCGAACACTTAGGGATCCTAATTAGACTAGGTGAAATATGTTGGATTCTGCAGCTACTGAGCAATTTGGAAATGATTAAGTAGAAAAAATAACTAGTAGAGCCATCCGTGTACTCCAGCAGTTCTGTGTACTTCCGGCCTCTGTGGAGACACGTTTTTGGTTTACATTTGTCCAGAACTCCGGTAGATACATATTGTCTAATCTTATTTTCATTATTCTTTTTTTTTATTAATTACATTGTAAATTTTCATTATTCTTGCTCCGAGTCTGAGTTTTTGGTGCCTGTGATTTTACTTGGTTAGACCTGTTTATTCATAACACTATTTGAATTCATTCTAACCATTGAAGGAATTTAAAACCAATTTTCTGATATATAAATGTTTAAGTAGAAGTATGATGATGACTGTATGCTTAAACAAGGCTGAGTTTTGTGGCTTGAAAACCTTGTGGCATTGTAGAAACCAGGCATCTGTGAATTTAGCAATGAACCTAAAGATCTCCATATCCAGGAGGTGATAAACTAATGGCAAAATATCACATAAATGATTTTGAGGGAAGGCACATGAAAATTTTTGCCAACGCCTGAGAGTTTATTTTGTTGAAGCATTGGTTTCTAGAACGTTCCTGTAAAGGCTCAAGAAGGAACTACTGCACAACTTAGAGAGACTTTATGTTAACTGAGTCAGCCCCTCTGCTGGAACATAATGAGTTGAGGTTTCCAGTTAAGGGGATCGGGGGGTGGATTCCCTGAAGGGGAGGTAACCTGAGGAAAAGGAACCATAGTCTAAATATTACTCACATCCTCATGCCGAAACTGGCTATTTGGAGTAGCTGGGACTCTCAGAATTAGAGCAAGTTTTGGTTTGTTTTTCTAATAGGAGGAATGACAGCTTTCCTCCATTATAAGGTGCCTTTCATCTTTCCTGTGTCCCCAGAGAGTCAAAAAAAGAACCCATCACGTCCCTCTCAGGCCTGGTCCCCCAGGGGCTACATTAAGCTTGCACTCAGACTCCTCAAAGGGCCAGTATTGCCAGATCTTCTGATATTTTGAGTAGATGCCAAAAATAGATGTTGAAGTGAAATCTCTCAGAAACTTTTTTTTGTATAAACGTATTGTATGGGAGGGACAAGTGTCACATGTTTCTGGGCTTGGCAGCCTCGCTCTTGACCTTTCCTGTTAGGCTTGTGCTTTGCTCCCTCCCACCCTCTGGCACCACCAATCTCAAGTTGACTCTCAGAGCAATGACTTTTCTGTTGCGGAGTATCTGCCAAGTCCATGAACTGACCTGCCATGCGCTGATGGTTCTTTTTGCCATTTGATCCTCTCCAGTTACCTGTGCTGTTGGAAAGCTAGCCCCGGCTGACAGTGTCTCCCCAGAACCAAAGACCATCTCTTTGCTAGGGAACCCTTGTGCCTCACTGAGACTTGGAGGCCACTTAGAAGGAGCAAGGGCAGCCTGTGATCAGAGGGGTGATTTGGGCCTTCTGGCATTTCCTCGAACCATGGGATGCAGAAAACTGCTCAGACCCCCGTCCATGCCTAACACTGGCAGCTTCTTCCACGTCAGACTTTTCTGTCGTGTTCTTGGAACGTAAGAGCCACCAGGACCCAGGTGTAGGCTCTGTTCACTCACAAACACATTGATGTAGGGCCCGGTGGCGTGGCCTAGCGGCTAAAGTCCTCGCCTTGAACGCCCCGGGATCCCATGTGGGCGCCGGTTCTAATCCCGGCAGCTCCACTTCCCATCCAGCTCCCTGCTTGTGGCCTGGGAAAGCAGTCCAGGACGGCCCCAAAGCCTTGGGACCCTGCACCCGTGTGGGAGACCCGGAAGAGGTTCCTGGTTCCCGGCATCGGATCGGCGCACACCTGCCCGTTGCGGCTCACTTGGGGAGTGAATCATCGGACAGAAGATCTTTCTCTCTGTCTCTCCCCCTCTCTCTGTATATATGACTTTGTAATAAAAATAAATAAATCTTTAAAAAAAACTTTTTTTTTTTTTTTTTAAAAAAAACACATTGGTGTAGAGTCCAGGCTGCTGAGCACCTTCCATGTGGTAGCAGCACCCATGTCAGAGCAGAGCCTGCTCTCCCAAAGACCTTCCTGAAGAGCCAGCAGAAAGCGTTCAGCTCTGGCTCTGGAATCCAGATTTAGGGCAGTGATGATTTGGTAGTGATTGATGAAAAGCAAGTAGTTGATGTAGATTTAGGAACCAAGACAGTTTCAACTTCAGAAGTTCCCCATTTTTGGAGTGACCCAAAAGTTTATAAAGTAAAGGAGGTGGATTTTCCCTAAGATTTTTGCATTGTTCTGAAACTGGCCTGTGACATGAGTAAATGTAAGAGTAACAGTGAACACTGAATAGCTTGTGCAAAGCAGATCAACAGTCACAATTTTCTAAAGATTGAATTTTTTTTAGATTTGTTCATTTTTATTGGAAAGACAGATTTACAGACAGAAGGAGAAATAAAGCTCTTCCATCCACCGGTTCACTCCCCAAATGGCCGCAGAGCCAGAGCTGAACCAATCTGAAGCCAGCAGTCAGGAGCCTCTTCCGAGTCTGCCATGTAGGTGCAGGGTTCGAAGGCTTTGGGCCATCCTCTGCTGCTTTTCCAGGTCATAAGTAGGGAGCTGGGCCGATGGCCATTCTTTTAAAGTAACTTTGTGAGGATACCCCCTTCATCACATGATGGAATGCCTGCGTTGTTCCAAGGCTTGGCGTGCTTCCAATTCCAACTAAATTGTTAATGCACGTCCCAGGAGGCAGCAGAGGATGGCTCAAGTGTTTGGGTTCCTGGCACCCGATTGAGAAACCCAGATGGAATTCCAGTCGTCTGGCTCTGACTTGGCACAGCCCCAGCTATTGTGGGCACCTAGCGAATGAACTAGTGGAGGAAAGATCTTTTTTCTATTTAAACTGGCTGTTTTGTTTTCAAGTAATTTTTTTCAAATTATAAATAAAAAAATATAAATTAATTTCCTCTTCATTATAAAATAATTAAAATGCTAAATATAAACTTTGCATGTTTATTATGGCCAGTTTTGAAGGTTAGGTGATAAGCACTGTTAGCTGTACATCCTCAGCGTTTTTCTTTTTTTTTTCTTTTTTTTTTTAATTATTATTTTTTATTCATTAATTACATTGTATTACATGACACAATTTCATAGGTACTGGGATTTCCCCCCCCTTCACCCCAAACCCTTCCCCCATGGTGAATTCCTTCACCATGATGCATAACCACAGCTCAGGTTCCGTTGGGATTCCCGAATTACAGGCTCACACCATACAGAGTCCAGCATCCCACTGTCCAATCAAGTTCAACGGCCTCTTAGGGAGGCCCTCTCAGGTTTGAAGGCAGAGCCAGCAGAGCGTCACCTCGATCAATTAGAAGCTCCAACATACCATCAGCAACAGTCCAGGTACGATGAGGCTGGCGCAGAGTCCACTGATTGACAGTCTATCTTAGAGTTTCCCCTTGTCCAGGTTTTCCGCTGGAAGCATATAGCTGAGGTGGTTGATTGATCTACTCCATCTTCCATCTTTTCTTGGTTCACTCCGATCAGCTGGTGGTTGTAACCCCTGGGTTGGATCTATTCTGAGCCCCGACCTCCATTGGAACCAATAAGTATTGCAGCTCTCCCCAGCTCTGCCCATCACACACTCGTCCCTCAGCGTTTTTTCTTGCTCTCTTGCTCTCTCTCTCTCTCTCTCTATATATATATATATATATATATATACTTTGACAAAACAATTCATAGCATATAAGGTTTCATAACTAAGATTTTTCGCTGTCATGAACATTCTCCCATGTCATTCAATATTTTTCTGCAATGATTTTTAATAATTTGGTTTCTAAATGCTGATTCATTACTATATATTAAAATGTAGGCAGTTTTCTATTGAATATTCAAGTCCTCTTTTTTTTTTTTAGATTTTTATTTATTTCTGTTGGAATGGCAGATTAAAGAAAGAAGAAACTACAGAAAGAAAGATTTTCCATCCACTGGTTCACTCCCCAAATGGCTGCAGCAGCTGGAGCTGAGCCAATCCAAAGCTAGGAGCTTCTTCCAGACCTCTTAAGTGTGTGCGGAAGCCCAAGCCATCCTTTGATGGTTTCCCAGGTCATAATCAGGGAGCTGGGTTTGGAAGTGGAACAGCTGAGATACAAGCAGTGCCCATATGGGATACCAGCACCATTAGGGAGGATTGGCCAGTTGAGCCACTGTGACCCCATTGGTTTTTTTCTTACTGCAGCAAAATCACTTTTGCATAAATACGTGTTTGCATCTCCCACTTGCTACATCAGCAGATAATTGTATTTTTTAAGGTTTTATTTATTTTTATTGGAAAGTCAGATATACAGAGAGGAAGAGAGGAAGATCTTCTGTTCAATGATTCACTCCCCAAGCAGTCACAATGGCTGGTGCTGAGCTGATCCAAAACCAGGAGCCAGGAGCCTCTTCCTGATCAAACACGCAGGTGCAGGGTCCCAAGGCCTTGGGCTGTCCTCAATCACATTCCCAGGCCACAAGCAAGGAGCTGGATGGGAAATGGAGCTGCCATGATTAGAACCGGCACCCATAAGGGATCCCGGCACATTCAAGGTGAGGAGTTTAGCCACTAGGCTACTGTGCCGGGCCCGATAGTTGTATTTTTTAGATTTTGATACAGTTAAGTCAGACCCTAATCCTTTAAGGATCTTACTAAAAATGCTACTTTTGACACTCATAACTTTATTTATTTATTTAAGATTTATTTATTTATTTTGTTACAAAGTCAGATATACAGAGAGGAGGAAAGACAGAAAGAAAGATCTTCCATCCGATGATTCACTCCCCAAGTGAGCCGCAACGGCCGGTGTGTGCCAGTCCGAAGCCGGGAACCAGGAACCCCCTCCAGGTCTCCTACACAGGTGCAGGGTCCCAAATCTTTGGGCCGTCCTGGACTGCTTTTCCAGGCTACAAGCAGGGAGCTGGATGGGAAGTGGAGCTGCCGGGATTAGAACCGGCGCCCATATGGGATCCCAGGGCGTTCAAGGCGAGGACTTTAGCCACTAGGCCACGCCGCTGGGCCCAACTTTATTTTTTTTAAAGATTTATTTATTTTTATTGCAAAGTTAGATATACAGAGAGGAGGAGAGACAGAGAGGAAGATCTTCTTCTGTCCGATGATTCATTCCCCAAGTGACCACAACAGCTGATCTTGTGCCGAACCGAAGCCAGGAACCAGGAACTTCTTCCAGGTCTCCACGCGGGTGCAGGGTCCCAAGGCTTTGGGCCGTCCTCAACTACTTTCCCAAGCTGAAAGCAGGGAGCTGGATGGGAAGTGGAGCTGCTAGAATTAGAACTGGTGCCCATAAGGTGTTCAGTGCGAGGACTTTAGCCGCTAGGCCACGCCGCCGAGCCCTCATAACTATGATTAAAGAATTTACATGTATCAGGATATTTCCCTAAATGAAAACCTCTAGGATCCTTTTTCTATCATATTTGCATTCTTTAAGGAAAATTAATGCAAGTACCTTCGGTGTGTGACAGATTAAGAAGCTGAGAGACATAAGCTTCTCTGTAATGTAGTTGCACCTAATAATCAAGTCAGCAGGATGTTTATTTTTAAACACTTGTGTCTGGTAAGCAATTGTAGTGACCACAGTGGGACCCGAGGCAGCTTTGTTTCAGTGTATCACTGTTTGCAAAGCTGTGGTTTATAGAAGACACTGGAGCATTTTCAGGTCAGTATAGGTCTCCCTTAACCTGGAACACATCTACTATATACTTAAATTTCTCTAAATGACCTGTGTTACTTGTGTTGGTGTGAAAGGCCTGGAGTGTGGATGGTACCAAGGGTAATAAGCTTTTTTCCTGGGAAAAAACTTTGATTTATGAGCTCAGCTTTCTGCAGACAGCTGTGTGGTCCCTAAACAAGTCTTGTCTGATGAATGTGTACCAGGGGAACTCCTAATGGAATGAGGTTCTTATCTAGATGAAGCGGTTGCTCTTCGTTCCTTCTTTCCATGTGTACCTGTCTGCTTCATAAGCACACATCCACTTAGCCTCCTCTCTTGCAGCGTGATTTCAATTAAAACTCTGACCCATCACAACTCTATCTGCAGCAGTAAATAGGTTGCTTCCAGAGCCTCGGCTGTCATACCCTGACCCCGTTCTATTCTGGGCATGAGGAGGTGGACACCTCGGAAGAGGTGCAGTAGGAGCGTCTGATC
Organism: Ochotona princeps; assembly: GCF_030435755.1. Taxonomy (NCBI): domain Eukaryota; kingdom Metazoa; phylum Chordata; class Mammalia; order Lagomorpha; family Ochotonidae; genus Ochotona; species Ochotona princeps. Next base: position 17,909,743 of record NC_080833.1, read on the forward strand.
TGATAGCTTAGCTAGCCCTTGGTTTCAAGGACTTCTAGTCTTGCTGAAAATGATGTAAATCCCCAGGAAAAGAACCCCATGCCATCCCACCACACACACCACAGAAACTAGCACAGGGCTGTGCCAAATGTAAAGTGCCAGTGACCAGTGTGGATTTCAGGGGTTCAGAGTGAGAAGGAACCAAAGTGTATACTAGAGAGCTTTATTTTTGTTACATGTACATGTGGATCTGGAAGAATGGAAGAGATAGAAAAATGGAGGCTTTTTAAAATTTTTATTTATTTAATTTTTTTTTTTACTGAAGGTGGTGTATTTAAATGCGGAAGATATCGAAATAGGGAGCAGGTCATTTATGGCAGGTGTGTGGGGTAGGATAGAAAAGCCTCCTTTCAGTTGTTTGGCCTTGTGGCTTGCATCGACTTTCTGAAACCCCTTTCCTTTTGGAGCTAGCAGCAGGGAAGGTCCCTTTGCAGAACCTGGAGTACTCTGTCCCTAACTCTTGAGAGTTCAGCAGAGCCCCTCATCTTCCTATGGGCCAGGGGAGGAATGAGGAGGAGCTGGGTCAGGATTTGCTCCTCCAGAGATGCACTATTTTCAAGCCCCCAACTTCTCAGTGCGCAGGCTCAGTCCCCGTTAACCCTAAATCAGGCTCCATAAAATGGGCCTGCCTGATGGCTCAGTAGCTAAATCCTCGTCTTGGATGCGCCAGGATCCCATATAGGCACCTGTTTGTGTTCCAGGTGCTCCACTTTCCATCCAGCTTCCTGCTTATGGCCTGGGAAAGCAGTAGGGAATGGCCCAAAACTTTGGGACCCTGCAGCCCGGAAGAAGCTCCTGGCTCCTGACTTCAGATTGATGCCAGTTCTGGCCTTTGCAACTATTTGGGGAATGAACCAGTGAATGGAAGATCTTTCTGTCTCTTCTCTCTGTGAATTTGCCTTTCCAATAACAAACAAACTAACCTTTTTTTTTAAAGGAAGTGCCCGACACGGTAGCCTAGTGACTGAAGTCCTTGCCTTGCGTGCCAGGAACCCGTATGGACACTGGTTCATTTCTCGTTTGCTCCACTTCCCTTCTACCTCCCTGTTTGTGGCCTGGGAAAGTAGCAGTGGATGGCCCAAATACTTGGAACGCTGCACCCAAGTGGGAGATCCGGAACGATCGCCTAGCTCCTGGCCTCTGATTTGCTCAGCTCCGGCCATTGCGGCCACTTGGGGCGTGAGCCAGTGGATGAAAGATCTTTCTCTTGGTGTCTCCTTCTCTTTGACTTTCCAGTAAAAATAAATAAAAACCCTCAGAAGTCACCTACAGTCGTCATTGAACATCAGTAAAGTATAACTGAAGTCATTTACAGGAGACAGGGATTACGGACATTTTGATGTAGCATTTCCCTGCCTTTTCAGATATTTCAGTTCACATCTCAAGTAAAAGCAGGCACGTGAGTACTGGTAAGATATACTTCTAGGCTTTTTCCTTCTTAGCCGTAGGCCAAACTCTTTTTTTTTTTTTTTAGATTTATTTATTTTTATTGGAAAGGCAGATCAGATTTACAGAGAGAAGGTGAGGCAGAAAGATCCTCCATCCACTTGCTCACTCCCTAAATGGCTGCAACGGCTAGACCTGAGCCGATCCAGGAGCATCCTCTGGGCCTCCCATGTGGGTGTAGAGTCCCAAGGCTTTGGGTCATCCTTTAGTGCTGTCCCAGGCCACAAGAAGGGAGCTAGATGGGAAGCGTAGGAGCCTGAACAAGGACTAGCACCCATGTGCGATCCTGGCTCTTGCAAGGTGAGAATTTTAGCCATTGGGCCGTGGTGTTGGGCCCAGGCCTACTTCATCCTGTTCCCCTCCCCCACAGCTTGGTAAAATCTTTGAGCCCTGTGCATTGGCTCAATGGCTAATCCTCTATCTCTAAGCATTACAATCCCATATGGGCACTGGTTCGTGTCCTAGCTGCTGCATTTCCCACCCAACTCCCTGCTTATAGCCTGGGAAAGCAGTAGAGGATGGGCCAAAGCCATGGTACCCTGCACTTACTTCGGAAACCTGGAAAAAACTTCTGGCTCCTGACTTCAGATTTCCTTAACTCTGGCTACATATTCACCTGGGTAGTGGGTGGAAGATCTTTTCTCTGTGTCTCTCCTTCTCTCCATAAATCTAATCTTCCTTTATAATAAAAATGATAAATCTTTTTTAATAAAATGGAAGTCTTTTCCTCTGAAATAATAATAATTGGTATTCTAGGTTGATCTAGTTGGGTAAAATTTGGAAGGTCAAACTTGGCCAGGAGGCCCCTCAACCTTGTGAAGTGGCGTGCCAGGCCAAGTGTCACATCACAAGCAGGGTTTCCATGCTCTGTAGTTCTCAGCACAATAACTAGGAAAATTGTCTGGACCTGATATGTAAGGAATTAAAATCTCAGCGTGTACGTGTAGGTAAAAATAACACCTCTCTCTCTCTCTCTCTCTCACTCTCTGTTTCTCTGTTTCTCTCTTTTCCCCAACACAGTGACCGGACCTTAGCTGATATGGAGCCAGGCACATCTTCTGTGTCTGCCACCCAGGTGCACGGTCCCAGGGCTTTCGACCATCCTCCCCTGCTTTCCCAGGCCACAAGCAGGGAACTAGATGGGAAGTGGAGCAGCCAGAACCTGAACCAGCAGTGCCATATGGGATGCTGGTTCTTGCAGGTGGAGGATTAGCTAGATAAGCCATCACACTGTCCCAAAAAATGAACACCGTTCTTGTACACAGACTCATGCTTTGCCATAGGCTACCATAGTGATGCCGATGGGGCAGGCCTCTTTATTTTATTTTATTTTTTAAAAATATTTTAATTATATTGTTGACATTCTTTACATAGTTACGGTAAAAAGGTTCAGGGGCTATAGGGAAGTGGGTAAGACTATTATGTCCATATTGTTTCCTTCTTGTATCTGAGGTAAAGGGGGATATTGAGGGAGAAGCCCCACCCAGTTTCCCACCCTCGCCAAGTCCCGGATGTGGGGCATGCTCTGAGATCCTTGCTCAAGTGGTTTTAATAGTTCACCAGTTATGAATCGCTGCCATTTTCGCCACTCCCAGCTCCGTGAGGTTGGTGAAGAATCCACTGATTGATAGAGTCTTCCTTTGCCCAGTATTTCGCTGCCAACATATAGCTGAGGTGGTTGATTGACTTGTTCTTTCTTCTGTCTTTTCTTGGCTAGGGTTCTGAGTCCAGCAGTTCGATTGGGAAGATCCCCGCAGAAACTTTGAGGTGTTCCCAGACCAGATTCTTGTATGTTCTAGCAAGCACAGGGGCCGGCATAGTCTATCTCCATGATCAGCTGGTGGTTGCAAGTGCTGGATTGGTTCTGGTTTCAGTCCCGACTTGCGGGGCAGGCCTCTTTAAAGGTAGAGACTGGCCCCATAGAATTGTGTGAGCAGGACATGCATTTAGTTATGTCCTGGCTAGGCCTGAAAGTTTGAGGCACGTCTGGTTCAATGTTTGCTGTTTTGGGATTAAAGGATAACTCTTGAGGGGGACTCAGTTCTGAACCTGTAGATGATTGTTTTCACTATTCTTTTGGTCCCTGTATGCTAACATTATTTGCAAAAATTGCAAACTATTACTTCTGCCTCGTTTTCTTCCTGATCACCATCTTCTAATTTTGGGTGCAGCTATTGACATTTCATAAAATTCCATGAATATATTTGAAGATTTTTCATTAACCTCTTAACCCCATTTAATCGGCTTTCTTGGTGCTTTGCACAAGTAAATTATGTGTCTACATTTTACCTAGGAAATGCTGACCTACAGTACCAAAAGATTAAGTATGCCATTAAGGCAAGTAGTGGTTATCTGCTTAATTAATGTTCTTAGCACTTGATAGGCTTAATTCAGTTCATTTTGCCAATTCACACAGTTCTTCTAAAATTCATGACAGACTTTTTTTACTGAGTAAATGCAGACATATAAATATATCTTAGAAAATAGGATCATCTTATACATCCATACAATGGGGTATCATAATAATTCATTATGAAAATTATCTATGGCCCAGTGTGATGACTCAGTGGCTAAATCCTCACCTTGCATGTTCCACGATCCCATATGGGTACCAGTTCATGTCTTGGCTGCTCCATTTCTCATCCAGATTCCTGTTTGTGACCTGGGACAGCAGTGGAAGATGGCCCAAGTCCTTGGGACTCTGCACCCAGGTGGGCAACCCTGAAGCTCCTGGCTGCAGATCGGCTCAGCTCTGGCTAGTGGAGCCACTTGGGGAGTAAAGCAACAGATGAAAGATCTTTCTCTCCATTTCTCCTTCTCTCTGTCAGTCCACCTTTCCAATAAAAATAATTTTTAAAAATTTATTTTATTTTTATTGGAAAGTCAGATGTACAGAGAGGAGGAGGAGAGACTGAGAGGAAGATCTTCCATCTGATGATTCACTCCCCCCAAGTGGCTGCAATGGCCAGAGCTGATCTGATCTGAAGCCAGGAGCCCAGAGCCTCTTCCGGGTCTCCCACGCTGGTACAGGGTCCCAAGATTTTGGGCTGTCCTCAGCTGCTTCCCCAGGCCACATGCAGGGAGCTGAATGGGAAGTAGGCCACCGGGATTAAAATCGGAGCCCATATGGGATCTCGACGTGTTCAAGGTGAGCACTCCAGCTACTAGTCTACTGTGCTGGGCTCATAAAAATAAATTTTGAAAAAATAATGATTTAAGTTGTGAATTTTTTTTTAAGATTTATTTATTTTGTTACAAAGTCAGATATACAGAGAGGAGGAGAGACAGAGAGGAAGATCTTCCATCCGATGATTCACTCCCCAAGTGAGCCGCAATGGCCGGTGCTGCGTCGATCCGAAGCCGGGAACCTGGAACCTCTTCCGGGTCTCCCACGTGGGTGCAGGGTCCCAAGTCTTTGGGCCGTCCTCGGCTGCTTTCCCAGGCCACAAGCAGGGAGCTGGATGGGAAGTGGAGCTGCCGGGATTAGAACCGGCACCCATATGGGATCCCGGGGCTTTCAAGGTGAGAACTTTAGCCACTAGGCCACGGTGCCGGACCCAAGTTGTGAATTTTTAAGGTTAAATTAATGCTTTCTGCTGAAGAGTATAGTATTGCATAGCATAAATTGTAAAAGTAACAAACGCTTTTCACTCAGCCACTTGACTGTGTGGTTGTTAGCACTGTGCCTAGAGAGTGGTACTCCTTGCGCTGGGGATACTGGTACCAGCTTAGAGGGTTTCTGCAGCAGTTTGGAAAAACAGTCCTTCAGAGTTTTATACAGTGAATGATCAGTTTGGAAAATCATGTGGTGTGATAGTTCTTTCTCTTTTGAGATGGAATCACGTGTGTTTCAAATATTTGCTTATTCAAGTCTAACACGCGTGCAGAGCAGTGCACAGTTCTGAGGTGTTTAATGTGTGAATTTGTCAACTAGCATAAGCATTCATGTGAATCACTCGTTTTACTTTCTTTTAAAAGAAAATGTTTTTATTGTCTTTTTAACGTTGTCTGCCCAGGTCAGAGGGATACATGCCATGTTAGCCTCTGCGTTTTCCTTGTGTGTAGGGGAGCAGAGGAGACTGCTCCTTGCTGTCAAACTACAGCAGCACCTGGGGGTAGGAGACGGCCGTTTGATGACGCCTTAGAGACCCTCATGTGGGGAAGAGTGTTCTAAGGATGCCACCAGAGTGGCCTTGATCATCCTGAGAAGTTGTTGGTTTCTTTGCTCCAGGGTTGAGAACATCTTTCCAAGGTCTACTGATCGGCAGAGTGCACCTCAGTGCATCCACAGACCCAGGAACGTGCTGAGGGCTTGGCCAGGAGAATTTGCTTCTCTCCCTGTCGTGTAACACTTGCCTAGAGACAGGGCCGCCCCTGCCGGGTTCAGTTTACTGTGACTGGCTTGTGCTGCAGTTCCTCTCTGAGGATTCCCCTGCTGTTGGGTGGCTCATGGTCCCCAGAATCCACACTTACACTTTTCGCGTTTTGGTATCAACTATATTAACTCATTGGGATTTTTACATCTTTCAAGGAACTCTAGAATTTCCCTCTGAATAAAATTGTTCTTAGTTTGTAGCAGAGAAATTGGCTGTTAACCATTAAACAACAGAAGAGGAGTAATAAGGACAAAATCAGTGACCTCTTAGCCGCTGCACATGCTGTGTTTCTTGCATTGCCAACTAGGGCCCCGTTGGAGCGCAGCAGGCTGGGGTGGGGACTTGGCTCCTGTGTGCCCCTGTGTGTGACCCTGCTTCATTTGCTGATGAAGAACAAAGTCAGTGACTGTCCACAAGTGCGTCATCCTGAACCCCTAGACCATCCTGAGCTTCACTTTCTGGGTTGGGCATGAGGGAGTTACAGCTCCCTGGGAGGGAACATCCACCTGGAAGGTTAATGTGCCTTGCTGAGGGTGGCACAACCTTGGCATCACTGCTCTGTGTAGATTCCTGATCTTGAGCCCCCATTCCTTGACAATACTAAGTCCCTGTTCTGCTGGAGAAACCACCCTTTTCTCCCAAATGCAAACCACGGTCTATGAAATCAGCCTCTCAAGAATGTCAGTTCACCTGCCATATTCTTCAGCCACACTTACGACTAGGGATATCTTGACAGCATGAAGCTGTCAGGGCACATCCCAGAGTGACATCCCAGACACTGACAGTTCAGAGTATGTTCTCCTGGAATGACTGGCCATGGGAATGTGTGTTGTGTGGTCAGCTTGTGACGCTTCCGTGGGGAGCTGGGCCTCGCAGCACAAGGTCTCCAGGCCATGCTCCAAGGCACTGGTCAGGAGAATTGGCTACTGAAGCCACAAAATGACTATTCTCAACAGCTGATGATTTGGATTTTGAAATTCTTTCCATGTTGCTGGGAGGTAGATGAGCACATCAGAATGTTCTTTGATTTGCTAAGGGAGGTCAGGCATGTGCATTGAGCAAGTGCTGACCACTGTGGTAGGCCTTTTAGTCCTCAGTGTTTATTAAACATGTGTGTTGAGACTTCGTCCATGGAGCTGCCAGTTTCATGGAGAGCTCACTGGTGATCTTGGTGCTGTTGGTGTGTTCATTCTTTGATGTACCTGCCAGTTTGTGTCCAGATGCAAAAGCTGTCACCTTGACCTGCATGCTGCACCTGTTCTACTTCCCATCCTTCCCAGCACAGGCCATCCTTGTGTCACAGATTCTTGGCTGGTCCTGCCTCTGAGTTTGGAACCTGTCGCGGCTAGCTGAGCCGGCATAGTAGGCACGGCGAATGTCCGAGCGAAAAGCAGCGACACACGGAGACCATGATGGTCTTAGAAGTGCTGGGAGCCGTCTGCCCCTAAGCCTCTTTATTACCATATTATATCCTCTTCCCCCCAAGCCCATTAACAAGACAATAGGACGCCAATGAGTCTGTGAAGGCCAGGTGCCACTGCCGTAGGCCCGATTCCTGAGTGCTCAGCTAAAGGAATGTATCAGCTCCTCACTCCTCAGCCCACAACAGGAACCTATTCCCCTTGCTCGCGTTTACACAGATTCTTCACTTTTAAGGTCCTGAGTTCCCGTCTCCGCCTAGCCTTTCTCCATCTCTACTCCACAGAATATGGGTAGCACTGCTCCTGATGAAGCTGCCTGATGAAGCTGCAGTTTGGCTGAGAGAGGGCTCTGCAGCTGTCGCTGGGGACAGCCCTGGGCCGCAGCCATTGCTGGCTCAGATTTCTTCTGCTGGACAAATGGAAATGGCAGTTGCACTTAGCCCATGATTGTACAGATGAAATGAGTTCAGACCATCCAGATCTCCAACAGTACTTGGCACAGCAGTTCTTTCTAACTAATAACTGTTATTGTTACCCCTTCTAGCTTTCGTTTAATCATAACCTGCCTTGTGTTATTTTTCAGTTATGTGTCTCTGCCCCACTGAAATTATAAAGTGCTCTCACAGAGAAATACACTTGATTGTACCTGTTGTGTTATCTTTTCAGTATGACTTGTACATTTATTGGTCTCCCAGTACACATGGCTTAAAGTGAGACTCAATTAGAGTAAAGAAAACAAGATGTAGCCTGAGTCGGCGGTGCTCGAAGAATAAAGATAGGCCTCAGTTCCCGGATGGAGCTGCTTAGGATTCTCAGGGCACAGCCACAGCTGCGTGGAGTGTGGTGTGCTCTTTGCCTCCGTCACAGCATCTGGGAACGGGTGTAGCAAGGGAGCCCACGGGCTAGGAGTCTTGCCAGTGCCAGGAGGGAAGCTCAGACAGTAGATGCTAATCTGTCAGAGTATCTCAGCAGTGTGCGATGAGTCACAAGCTGTTTGTTTTCACACGTTTCCTTTGCTGGGAGGCATGTCTTTTTCCTGATAACAGCATGGGCACTCGGAAGCCCTGCCTTTCCAGTGGCAGTGTTCATAGACATGGAGGTGGACGGGTGGCTCTTGGAAGTTACCCCTAGTGGAAGGAGTCAGGAAACACTGCAGGAAATTGGGCCCTATTGACGGATTTTGTTGTGAGTTCTGGGGCAGGCAGGAGCTGCCAGCAGGGGCCTCTGCCATCCCCCCAGCAGCCCCAGGTATCTCAGCTAGGGTTGTTGCTGAACTCTGTGGCTTCTTTCGCCCTGATGAAACTGTTTTTCCTTCTAGGCTGGAACAAGACATTAAAAAGTTAAAGGCTGACCTGCAAGCCAGCCGGCAAGTGGAACAGGAGCTGCGCAGTCAGATCAGCTCCCTGTCAAGCACAGAACGAGGAATCCGCTCTGAAATGGGCCAGCTCCGGCAGGAGAACGAGCTGCTACAGAACAAGTAAGTGCCCCCTTGCTCCTGGGCCTTGAGCCCAATGCCCGGGGACATGGGCTCCCTTCAGCTGTTATTTCCAGGGATTGGAGCACAATTTTTGTGCCTAGGAACCTAAAGTGTTTGAATAACATGTTTTAAATGTGAGAAATAGTCGGTGCACATATGAGATCTGCCCTAACTTCGTCTCAACAAAACAGCATCACTGTTTCTCTTCTCATTTAATACAGTATCTTAACTTAAAAGTTATTGAGTCTTTGTGATAAAATTGATAAGAAGTACTTCTGCCACAATTTAAAGATTTTTCTTTTTTTCTTTTTTTTTTTCAAAATTAGAGTTAGATCTTTGGCCACTGGTTTGTTCCCTAAATGGCTGCAACAGCCAGGGCTGTGGAGCTATGGAGCTATGGAGCTTCCTCCAGTTCTGCCACCTGGGTGCAAGGATCCAAGGAAAATCTTGCACTGTTTTCGCAGACACATTAGCGGGGAGCTTGGTTGAAAGTGGAGCAGCCAGGACTCGAACTGCGTCCTTAGGGAATGTGGACATTGCAGGAGTCAGTTTGATCTGGAACTGAATTATGATTTTTATTTATTAGAAGAAGCAAGCAAAAATCCAGCTCTGCATGTGAATTCTTTTGAGTTTTTCATTAATTCATTCTGGAATTACTTGTTGATTCACTGTGGGTCTGACTTACTTTTTCAGTTGCTAAACGTATGTGGGAGTGATTACTGTTACAGACTCTGGTTTTTCCTTACTGAGAAAGGAAGCCAGTATTTTTTAAGGACCATAATTTTAAAAACTAGAGCATTATGTCTCCATTACTTCTGGCCAGTATTTGAGGTGGTTTTAGCGTTGCTCCCTGTAGGCCCTCTGCATGGTTGGCCCCGGTGGTGAGAGGGAGCACTGCGAGTGATGGGATGCAGTGATGGGCATAGGGCTGAAATTTCCGACTGAAATTAGGCAATCCAAGACTTTTGTTGTTGTTGTTGTTGTTTTTAGATTTATTTATTTTTATTGGAAATGCAGATTTATAGAGAGAAAGAGGTACAAATAGATCTTCCATCTGCTGGTTCATTTCCCAAATGACTACAAAACCAGAGCTGAACCGATTCAAAACCAGGAGCCAGGAGCTTCTGCCGGATCTCCCCCATGGGTGCAGAGTCCCAAGGCTTTGGGCCATCCTCCACTGCCCTCCAAGGCCACAAACAGGGAGCTGGACAGGAAGTGGAGCAGCTGAGACATCAACTGGTGCCCACATGGGATCCCAGCGTATGCAAGACAAGGATTTAGCCACTGAGGCATCATGCTGGGCCCATCCTGGGATCCTTAAGAGGCTAAGTTGAAGCCACTTAGGGGACACTGAGCTCCTGGAAAGAAAAGGCCGCAGCGTAACTGTGGTGAGGAAAGACTGCTCCCCTCCTGCCCTGCCCTCAGCTTCAGGGAGCCTGTCGCTGCAGTGCTACGTGGGCCTTCTGAAGTTCTTGCTCAGTGGGACACTAGACTCATTCTGCAGTAATGGCCTTGTTGACGTTGAGTTCTGTCAACTAGTGACCTTTCCAGCACAGAAGGTGGGTCTATCTGATGAAGCGGGTTGTTTCCTGGTGTTTGGGAACTGTTAAATGCTGGTGGCAGGGCTGACATGTGCAGTTTAGTTGACTTTTGGACACTTGGGATTTGCTGATCAAACCTTCTGTTCATTGGGCTTTGTGACACAGCGAATGAAGCCACTGCCTGCAGTGCCAGCATCTCCTGTGGGTGCTGGTTCCAGTCCAGCTTCTTGCAAATGTACCTGGGAAAGCCGCAGAAGTGCTTGGGCCCCTGCACCTATGTGTGAGACCCAAACCGTTTCAGGAGTGAACCAGCAGATCTAGATCTCTATTTATCTTTGTCTCTTTTCCCTCCCTCCCTCCCTGCCTGCTTCCTTCCCGCCCTTTCTCCTTCCTTCCTTCTTGCTCTGTGTAAATATCTTTTAATAAATCTTTTTTTTTAAGAGATGCCCTGTTTCTTAATTAAGAGCTTTTAGTGGGTGTTTCTCACTGTAAAACTGTGTGTGACAATTATTTCCATATAGGTTACATAATGCAGTGCAAATGAAGCAGAAAGACAAGCAGAATATCAGCCAGTTGGAGAAAAAGCTAAAAGCTGAACAGGAAGCCCGAAGTTTTGTTGAAAAGCAGTTAATGGAGGAGAAAAAAAGGAAGAAGCTAGAAGAAGCCACTGCTGCCCGGGCTGTTGCATTTGCTGCTGCGTCTAGGTATGGCTTCACCTGAGAACGGAATCCAGAGTGCCTTCCTCGAACCAGGACAGAGGGGAAGCTGGTGCCTGGGGCAGGACTGGAGGCTGAGCAGCACGCACGGATGGGTTACTGTTAAGCAGCATTTCATTGTCTGATTTACATTCTGTGCAGCCTGGTGCTCTCTTCCCTTTGCCTCCCTCGTCTAGAGCGCAGGGTGAGGGCGCCCCACCCGCGTACTGCCGTGGTGGACAGCACACCCAGCCTCCTGCAAGGCTGAGGATCACTGAACCTGGAGACTCCATCTGGGGTCCTGGCCTTAGTGGAGTGATTGTTACACTGTACTCTGGACTGGGGGGGAGGCAGGGTGGTGCTAGAATTTGGGGCTTAAAATGGAAGGAAGATCCCGGACTATACAGAATTGTACGATAAATTTCAAAAATAAAATTTTTAAAAATGGAAGAAAGATAAAATCTTGATATGTCAACAAACTGTCAAAGGAGGTAAGAGTGAGTGGAGTGTAAATCTCTGTTAGCAAGCACTTAATATACAAAATGATGAACCTTGGGGATCATGTCCTGTGTCATTGTGCAGCCGGAAGCTGATGTTCTGCAAGGAGTGAAGACAGTTGGAGATCATCAGGAGTCTTCTGAACTTTTTCCTTTTTTTTTTTTTTTTTTTTTTGCTTTTGTTTTTGTATTAATGAAGTCCATCTATGTAGTGAGGAGCTGCCCTAGGTTGGCAAATGTAATGTCACGCTCAGTTATTATTTGTTTCACTTGAAATTTCCAACCTAGTTTGTATCTATGTGGTATAATTCAACTGTAATTCTTCTTGTGTACTTCATTGTATCAAGTAATTTACTTGTCCACCTTTGGCTTGTTAATAGCCTTTTGGGGGTCCTGGCATGTGCAAGTGCTTGGCGTATCATCAGTGTCCTTTGGAGAAGTTGCTTGTCCTGTGCCATGCTGCCTCACCACCACCACCCCCCCGCCCCCGGACGGCAGGCTGCAGATGGCTGAGCGTGGTTGGCCCACATCTTGGTCAGCCTGCCTGAAGGCGGGGAGCCTTGTTTCAAGGTGCCCCCAGGTTTCTGAAGCCCTTGCAGGAAGTTTTCTTGAACAGAAGTCTGGGTGTGGCCTGTCCTTTTTGACAGATTCCCCTAGGGACACTGCGACACCGTAGCTGTGGTGACTGTCGCCCTGGTCTGAGAGTCCATCTGCTGCTGTCCTTCTCTTGTTGGCCTCCTTCTGCTTCTAGTTAGGCTCGTCTGTTTTGCTGCTAGCCTTGGCCTATCGTGTTGGCCAGCCTCATGGAGAGCTGTCTGGTCTCTGCCAGCCTTTGACAGCACTGCCGTTGCCACTAAGCAGAGGATGCCTGGTCTCTTCCCCTTCTCTCTCTAGTGCCTAAATGCTAAGCAGTCTTACAGCTTAGCCTGGTCCTGGCGGCTGCCTCCTGTAGCATCTTGTCATAGCCAAGGAGGCAGCCAAATGCTTCTCCCTTTTTCTGTCCTCCAAGCTAGCAGCAACTTCGAGATTCCACAAAGGTGAAATTCTCAATATAGGGCCCCTCCAAAGTGCAGGGAGCTTTTCCCTGGTTAATTGCCCCCTGCTGGAGACAGTGTGTGTAGCCTTCTGTCTTGCTCAGCTGAGGGTGCCCTGTTGAGTCACCAAGGCCTGGTGGGGAGTGTGCTGAGAGGAAAGCCAGAAAAATCTCTGTTCTTTCTCATTTTTAAAAAAAGTTTGATTGATTTGAAAGGCTGAGTGATAGAGAGGAGAGACAGAGAAAGATCTTCCATCCACTGGTTCACTCCCTGAATGGCTTTAGAAGCTGGGACTGGCCAGAACAAAGCCAAGAGCCAAGAGCTTCTAAGCCGTCACCTGGTAGCAGGAGCCCAGGAACCTGCGTCATGCTCCAGGGAGCTGGATCAGAAGTAGGGCAGCCAGGATTCAGACCACTGCCCATGTGGAATGCTGATGTGGCAGGTGGTGGCTTCACAGTGCCAATCCCAAAAACCTCTGTTCTTACTGCAGTTCTGTGATCAACAAGCCTCAATGATGTTGAAGTAGAATTATATCTGTGGAGCCTCAGTTTTCTCATCTGGAAAATGGGAGTATACCATACGTTGATACAATGATTGAAGAATTTAGTTCCCCACTCCTGTAGGCAATAATTATTTTTGATAATGATAATTGTCAGAATTATCAAAGTCTAGAGAGAATGAGTGCATTGAACCAAAGCTAAAACTGACAGGCCCTAGCATCTAAGAGAAACACCAGCTCGGCAGCGTAAGTGCACTTGGCCCTCTGCTTCCCTGGTCTGGACCTGTGTGGTTAGCTAGCCACAGGTAATAATATCTGGGGGAACTTGCATCTGTACTGAACCTAGGCAGGCTTGTGTTTTTTGTCGTAGTCTAACAACCAATGGTCTAACAACCATTTAAGCGGTATTTCCATTGCCTTGGGTCAGAGGTGATTTAAGGTGTGCAGGAGGAAGGTGGCCATGGCCATGGGCTGTGCGTGCTAATACCATGCCTTTTTATGTAAGGGACTTAAGCATTATCAACATTGGTGTCTGCAGTGGGGGAATTCCTGGAACTTGTCCCCTGCATGATACCAAGACCACCATAGCCTGTGGTTTTTAATATCCCTTTGCTTCCTTCTGTTTTCAAAAGGGGAGAGTGCACCGAAACCTTACGGAATCGCATCCGGGAACTCGAAGCAGAGGGCAAGAAGCTCACGATGGACATGAAGGTGAAGGAAGACCAGATCCGAGACCTAGAGCTCAAAGTTCAGGTACATCGAGCTCTGGCCACTGTGCTGCAGTGTGGAGGGTGCACCTCTTGAGATGGGCCACATAGCATTACCCCTGAGACTCCGTGTCACATGTGGATTTCAAGCTCCTGTCCAGCTCACTTCAAGTCCTATTTAATAAACCAGATTTGAATGCAAGCTTGGAGGTCAGCATTTCCTGGATATGTTTTACACCAGGGTTTGTTTTCCTGGAGATTGGTTTAACTTTTTTGGGTTATAGGCCAGATCATTGACTTGAGGAATTTACATGTCTCTTCTTAGCCCTGACCCTCTGTTGCCAGGAAATGGACCCTCTCAGAGGATCTGAGTCTTGCACGTTGTGTTGCTTAGTCGTACGTGGTGAGGAAAAGTTCCAGTGCTGTGCATGTGGCCACCCTGAGGGGTGCTCTGTACCCTTACCAGGCATTGGGCTTCAGTTTTGTGAGGGGACATTTAGGACTCAGGCCCTGTGTTAGACAGTTAGTGTGACTTGTATCATGTGAGACTGTTAAGAAATTGCTCGGAGGTCAGGAGAGAGTGGTAGATGCCCTGGAGGGAGAGCCTGGCCTGTGCAGTGGGGTGGTTTCAGAGGAGGTGGGGAGGGGAGGGTTAGTGAGGAAGACTTTGGAGTAGCAGGGTAATATTAGAAGCTCAGCTCGTATCATATGAAAAGAGAGTCCAAAAGTTGAATGCAAGAAAGAAAACGTTTTTTAGGGTAAGCAAAAATAGAACAATTTATTGGATCATGAAATAGGGAAAGACTTTGTGTAAAGCAATGGAATGAATCCTGAAGTGAAAACAGTGGAAAGATTGGGGAAAGTACAGATACTGTAATAAATATAAATAAGGAAATAATACTTCTAACATATAATAGCTCATGAAATTACTGAGAAAAAGATCTAAATAGAACTAAGTAAAAGATGTAAACAGGTAATTCACCAAAAAAATATAAATGACTGATCAGAAGGGCAAGAATATATATCCTCATCAATCCTGAAGACATGTAGATTAGAATTAGGTCTCCTTGTCTCCTGTGACGTGAGCAAAGCATGTCATGAAGACAACAGTCTTGGTGAGGTTGCTGCGGCGTGGACCTCCTCCCTGGCTGGCTGGAGTGTCACCTTCTGCAGGGGATTGTGTGCTTGTTCAGTGTTTCCTTCCGCGGGTCCAGCCTCGGGTGGCCAGCGGTCAGTGGACAGCACTGTTTGTGACAGCAGCAGAAAACTGTTACAAGATGGGAAACAGTCTCAGAGGTTTACTTAGATCATGCTGTGTATCCAGGCAAGGATATCTTACCGCCTTTAAAAATACTGCTTTCAAAGAGGAATTGAGATTATGTTTTTAAGAGCCCTACTTATAACATCTTTTACATAGTAGATACTGTTCCATTTAGGCTAACCGACATGCATGTGAATAAAACAGACCAGAAAACATCAAGAATTTTAGTAATGGATCATGAGATGCTTTCATTTCTTCTTTGAGCTCTGCAGTTTTAAATTCTCCAATATCTGTCTTTAAATGGAGAAAAATGAAGTCTGTATATGTTTATTGGCTATATTACCAATTATTTGAAGCAGGCTTATTCTATAATTTTCCGTGTCAAAATAACCAACATTTTTACTATTTAGTGCAGGTTGACAAAAGAGTTTTTGCAAATTTGACTGCAGTATTTGCAACTGACCAGCAAGGAATACATTCTCTGGTTCTGAATTAGGCTTACAAGAAACTGGTTTAAAGGCAAGATCCCTCATTACCTAGATACAGGCCCTGCACTGGCCCCACACAGGCCCCACTCAGCCCAGAGGTTGTCTGCTAGATGGTGTTGGATACAGGGCCACCATATGGGAGCATCCAGCACTTTCTCAGAAGTTGTGAGCTTCAAGTCCTTGAGTGTGTGTCCTCATGGCCAGATCAAGAATAGTAGGAATGATTTTGTGATTTCAGGCTAATTTTTAGAAGGCTATGCCCAAACTAGCTTGTAGCATTCTATTTTGGTGGTGTTGATGTGGATGGTTTTGACAGGAGCTTCGAAAGTATAAGGAGAATGAGAAAGACACGGAGGTGTTAATGTCTGCCCTCTCCGCCATGCAAGACAAGACGCAACACCTGGAGAACAGCCTCAGTGCAGAGACGAGGATCAAGCTGGACCTCTTCTCGGCGCTGGGGGACGCGAAGCGGCAGCTCGAGATTGCCCAGGGTAAGGAGTCGGCGAGCCCCTCCTGGGCCTGGGGCAGAGCCTGCATTGGAGAGCACACCTTCCAGGGCTCTGAGTCAGAGGCATTGCAGTTTCTTAAACTCAAGTGGTTTGGTAGGTTCCTTACATGGAGCTAGGGGTCCCTGGGGGTGGCTGTTTGACCTAACTCTTTGAATGCCCGTGTCAAAGTGCCTGGGTTTGAGTCCCAGCTCTGATTCTGATTCTGGCTTCCTGCCGGTGCACACCTGGGAGGCCGATGGACCGAGAGAATGAGTCCCTCCAGTGGGAGCCTTAAGATCAAGCCCCAGCTCCCAGCCTGGTCTGACCCAGCCCTGGCACTGTGGAGGCACTTGGGGAACGAACTGACAGCGGGGAGCTCTCTTCTCCCTGTCTGTCTCTCAGACAATTAAAATTTAAGAAGCAAAAAAGAAAAAATTGATTTTTAGAAATAGATGTTGGACTCCCACATTAATTTATTCCACGATTGTATTCTGAGATGTGAGTGGTTAGGTGCAGGGTCTGCAGAGAAGGTTCTGTGTCTCAGAACTCACAGTGTTGAAGAGAGCTGTAATGGTCGCCCAAGGGTGCCAGGAGGGCAGACTGGGTGGGTCCTGTGAGGGCACCAAGAGAGGCAGGGACCAAGGCAGTGTGGGCACTTGGAGAGGGCTATTTCCCCAGGGAGCTGACGCTGGCCAAGCTGGGGCTTGCGCGCTGACAGGGGCTGACCCGGGGAAGCAGCACTGTGCTAAGTGTGAGCATAGGAACGTGTCAATGCAGAGGAAGCAGAATGGCTAGGGCCTCGCAGACCCTGCCATATGGTGAGGGTAGCTAGCAGGAGCAGTAGTGGGAAAGCTGGCGAGCAGCCCGTCTGCTTGGCAGACACCAAGTCCTACTATGTGCCAGGCTCTGAGAGTCCCTGAGGATTTGGGGATGGAGCCCTGGCCAGGAGGAACAGGGACTAAGCCAGCTGGGAATGTATCGGATGGCTGGAAGTGCAGTGATGGCCACAAAGCCGGTGAGGCAGGGCTGTGTGCACTTTTGACGTGGTATGTACAGAAGGTCCGTGTCATAGGCAACATTGGAGCAGAAGCCACCGGCGTTTCAGTCACTGGGAACAGCAGAGTCCTGAAGAGGGAAGGCTGCACTGCCCCTGCCTGGCAGGACCCTCAGCAGCCTGGAGGCTATAGACAAGCTGACGGGAACAACATGGGTTTCACACAGGGAAGCAAGGAGCCGCCGCATCAGAGTGTGTGATTAATGGAGCACTGCAAAAACATTTTGAAGTGGTTGACTGGAAGAAAGGAATATTACAGTAGGGGCTGGCGTACTGGGCGCCTCGGGAGAGACAAAGCTGAACATTGCAAGAGCCTGCAGGTGGCCCTATGGGGCACAGTCTTCTCAGGGACTCCCTTACTCAGTTGAAAATTGTTGCATATCACAAACATGTATTTTTGTTTATTGTTTTTCTAAAGATTCATTGTTACTTGGAAGGCTGAGTTAGATTTTCCATCCTGAGTTTGACAGTTTTGTTTTGTTTTTTGTTAGATTTATTTTATTTTTCTTATTGCAAAGTCAGATATGCAGAGAGGAAAATCTTCTGTCTGATGATTCACTCCCCAAGTGACCACAACAGCCAGAGCTGTGCCAATCTGAAGCTAGGAGCCTGGAGCTTCATCTTGGTCTCCCATGCAGGTACAGGAACCCAAGGCTTTGGGCCGTCCTCGACTGACCTCCCAGGCCACAAGCCTGGGAGCTGGATGGGAAGTGGGGCTGCCACAATATGAACTGGCACCCATATGGGATCCCAGCACATTCAAGGCAAGGACTTTAGCCACTAGGCCACCGTGCTAGGCCCAACACTGAGTTTTTATTTCCCTGGTTTGCTGCCCAATGGCTGGAGCTAAGCTGATCTGAAGCTAGGAGCCTCCTCTAGGTCTCCCATGTGGATGCAGGGGTCAAGGATTTGGGCCATTCTCTGCTGCTTTTCCAGGCCATTAGTAGGGTGCTGGATCGGAAGTGGAGCAGCCAGGATATAAACCAGCACTGATATGGGATGCTGGAGCATACTATGTCACTGCGCTGGCCCCCAAAGAGGATTTTTTTTTTTTAAGTGTATGTACCTGTTAGTACGTGCTTGCTATAAATTAAAACTTAAAGCACTTACTTATGAGTTCATTTTAAAATGAACAAATGTGATATGCCAGTGTAAATAACGTGCTTCTGAAAAATAACATGTCCCCCCCCCTCCAAAAAAAAATCAATGAAAAGTGACACTGTTTCACATTTAGCAAATGTCGTTAATGTCTGGCTTAAGAGGACTGTTCAGTTCTCACCTCTGTTCATTCATCCTTTTGTAATTTCACAATGCTCATAGTTTATAGAAGGTTCCGTTTACGCTCACCGCAGAAGGAGTGCGAAGAAGCAGCAGCCAGCTCCATGTTCCTCTGCAGGTAGTCTCTGTGCTAGAGGAAATAGAGGCGGAGAGCCAGAAACCAGAGGAGAGACGAGGCAGGGCTCCTTGCTTGAGGTATACAGAGGAATGTGAGGGCGGGAAATGCTGGGAATGCTGGGGATAACACTGTCACGTGGAAGAAGAAGCTCCTAGTAAATGGAGCCCTTCTGAATCTATTCTCTAGGTTTCTGGAGGAATGGGGTGATGTGTCCTGGCTGTTATCTTTAGAAATATTGCAGTGGCAGTTTGGGGTGACACTGGGTGGAGGCAGAGGCCAAGTAGGAAGCAGTTGCTGTCTCCTGGCTGCCCAGGTGATAGCTGTAGGGGAGGGGGCTGGTCCAAGCAGAAGGGAAGGCTCATGGAGATGCCTGAGCAATCCAGGAGCACACAGTCGCTAGAACCAAGGATGAGATCAGACTAGTGGCAGCAGTGGCGAGGGTGAGTTTGCTGGGGGCCATGATTTGGAGGTGCTCCCAGAGCCCCAGGTGAGGGATGTTCATGGTCAGGAGTAGGGGCTGCACCCAGCCAAGAGGCCAACAGCCTTGGAAACAGGGACGTGATAAGTCAGCAGGCCCACTGGAGTGGCATGGGCTGACCTGGGTGATGGAGCGGGAGGTGGGGTTGAGAACCAGACTGTGGACTCAAGGAGAGGCAGGGGATCCCTACAGGTCCAGCTCCGCTCCCACCTCAGCTTCCTGCTAGTGCACGCTGTGGGGGCAACAGTGTCCTTGACATCGCTGTGGGAAACCTGGGTTGAGTTCGGCTCCCCGTGTCTGCCTGACCCCAGCCCTGGGGAGTGAACCTGCAGGTGGAACGCATTTATGTGTTAATTTTTTTTTAAAGGCAAAAATGAACAATGTTCTTAGAATCCTGAGTCGGACCATATATTGAGTTTATTCTCCTGCTTGGCTTAACTCTGCGTTGCCCAGGTTCCATACTTGGACCATCTGTCCCTGAGCAGTGTAGCCCCGGTCTCAGAATAGCCAAGAAGAGTGCAGCTGCCCAGCACTGCTCAGGACCAGGGCTCACAAAATAGGAAAGGAGCCACAAGCCCTGCTTGTCCAGTGCACTAGCGGCATTTGTATGTTGCTGATTAAAGAAATCAGATGTAAATTCACATGGAAAAGGAGATCACGGCTTCTGTGTCAGAGGCCATCAGGTATTTTAATCATTTGAGCCTCATGTGTTTCAAAGAGCAGCAGGACATTGATGCTGGCTTGAAGCTTAGTGTTCCTGAAAGGGAGAGAGGGACAGCTTCCTTCTGCTCGTGGCTGCTGCCTTCCCTCCCACATCCCTCCGCTGTGAGCTGGAAGTCTTCTAAGAAAATTGATTTTGGAACCAAAATCAAACCCCTTATTTTTCTCTTTGCTAATTTCTGTATCATTTGATTCAAGTTGGTGCCAAAATGTTTTTTTGTCTCTACTACATGTTTTAAAATGTACACCACCAACCTCTCTTACATTCCAAATACAATACCAGGTTTTCTTTTTCTGTTTTGGAAAAACTTTACTTTAAAAAAAAAAAACTTAACTTATTTTTATTGGAAAGGCAGCTTTTACAGAGAGAAGGAGAGACAGAGAGAGAAAGATCTTCCACCGCTGGTTTACTCCCCAAGTGGCTACAACAGCCAGAGCTGAGCCAATCAAAAGCCAGGATCCAACTACTTTTTCTGGGTCTCACACATGGGTGCAGAGGCCCAAGAATTTGGGTCATCTTCTGCTGCTTTCCCAGGCCACAGGCAGGGCAGCTAGGACACAAATCAGTGCCTATATGGAATGCCAGCAGCACAGGATATAGGATTAGTGTGCTGTGCCACTGCACTGGCCCTATTACCAGGTTGTTTGTCGGGCTATGAGAAAACACAATTAAAACCTGGTTGGTTTTTTGTTTGTTTTTTGTTTTTTTTTAGCACTTAAGTTTCTCAAAGGCCATTTATTAGGAAGCCACAGAGCAGGGTGGATATTGCCTGGACCTCGGAACCATGTGGTCCTGATTTAGTCATAGCTTAGTGGTATTGAGCAAGAAGCACAGCTTGCAGAGCATTGGCCATGAGGGAGAGTGGTTTGCATCAGTAGGGCTGATGGGCACAGGGGACTGTTGAGCGAGCAGCGCAGGATGTGTGTTAGCTCTAGAGCCAGACCATGTACAGCTGAACTGGCCGTCCACCTCAAACAAGTCTCTGGGCCCCTGCCTTGTTTTCCCTATCTGTAGGTGAAGAAATGTGAGAATCCCCACCTGAGAGGGTTGAACAGTTTGAACAGTGCCTGCCCCGGTGCTAGGAACTCTTTATTGCCGTTAACACAAAGCATCTGGGAGGAAGGAAAGGTCGGAGTGTGTTGAGAATGCAGGAGTTGGTGGGGAGCTGATTTAGCTGGGAGGATGAGGAAAGCACCACCGAGGACGTGGCAGCAGAAGCATCAAATGTTAGACATGCGGAGAAGCATGGAAAGGGAATTGGGGCAGGTGCTTGGTGCTCGATTGAGTCGCCACTGGGGCTCCCTCACTCCATATCAGACCTGCTGGCTCAAATTCCAGGTTTTTTTGGTTTGTTTGTTTTTTAAAGAATTATTTATTTTGTTTGCAAGGTGGAGTTACAGAGAGCGGGAGAGACAGAGGTCTGGTCAGAGCTCAGCTGAAGCTGGGAACCTGGAACTCCCATCAGGTCTCCCACATGGGTGACAGGAGCCCAAACACTGGGGCCGTCCTCCACTGCTTGCCCAGGAGCACCAACAGGGAGCTGGATCAGAAGTGGATCAGCTAGGACAGGAACTGACACCTGCATGGGATGCCGGCGTTACAGGTGACAGTTTACTGCACCACATTGCTGGCCCCTGTAGCTCTGCTTCTGATCCAGTCCCATGCTAATGCACGTGCTTGGGAGACATGCTACCTTACATGGATACCCTGGATTGAGCTCTGGCTGTGGCAGGCATTTGGGATGTGAGCCACTGGACAGATGATCTCTCTTGCTCTCTCCCTGTCTCTCTTTTTTTTTTTTGTCTGTCTACCTTTTCACATAACACGAAAATAAGCATTTTAAAAGAGGGAGCAGCTGAAGCAGGCAGGAGCTAGTAGGCTCAAGAAACAAGCACAGGGCCTGGCACAGTAACCTTGTGACTAAAATTCTCACCTTGCACATGCTGGGATCCCATATGGGTGCCAGTTTATGTCCCAGTGGCCCCACTTCCCATCCAGCTTCCTATTTATGACCTGTGGCTTGGGAAAGCAGTGGAGGACAGCCCCAAACCTTGGGACCCTGCACCCGCATGAGAGACCGGAAAGAGACTCCTGGGTTCGGATTGGTTCAGTTCCAGCCGTTGCAGCCACTTGGGGAGTGAATCATTGGATGGAAAATCTTTCTCTCTGTCTCTACTCCTCTCTGTATATTTGACTTTCCAATAAGAAATAAATAGATCTGGGCCCGGCACCGTGGCCTAGTGGCTTAAGTCCTCGCCTTGAACGCACCAGGATTCCATATCGGTGCTGGTTCTATTCCTGGCAGCCCTGCTTCCCATCCAGCTCCCTACTTGTGGCCTGGGAAGGCAGTCGAGGACAGCCCAAAACTTTGGGACCCTGCACCCACACGGGAGACCTGGAAGAAAGTTCTTGGCTCCTGGCTTTGGACTGATGCAGCACCGGCCATTGCGGCTCACTTGGGGAGTGGATCATTGGACGGAAGATCTTCCTCTCTGTCTCTCCTCTCTATATCTGACTTTTCAATAAAAAATAAATAAGTCTTTAGGAAAAAAAAAAGAAAGAAATAGATCTTTTGCTGGGCAGAACCAGACTGGACTGCAACATCCATTGGTTCCAGTGGAAGACAGGGATGGAAACAGAACAAACCCAACAATTGCAACCACCAGCTGGTCCAGGCAATGGACTGTACTGGGCCCTGTGCTTGCTAGTACATACAAGAATCTGGTCTAGGATCACCTCACACTAAGTTTCTTTGGGGATCCCCCCAATCGAGCTTCCAGACTCAGAACCCTAACCATCAAAAGATAGAGGACAGAACAAGTCAATCAACCACCTCAGCTATATGTTGGCAATGAAAATACTGGGCAAATGGAGACTCTATGATGGACTATATCAATCAGTGGACTCTCCAATGATCTCATTGTGCTTGGAGTGGTGAGAGTGGCAGCAATTCAGAACTGTTGAACTATCAAAACCACTTGAGCAAGATCCTCAGAGCATGCCCCACATCTGGGACCTGGGGTGGGTGGGAGACTGGGTGGGGCTTCTTCCTGAAAATCCCCTTTTACATCAGATATATTAAGGAAACAATAGGAACTAATTGTTTTGCCCATCTTCCTGTAACGCTTGAACCTTTTTTCCCTAATTATGTCAAGACTGTCAAAAATAAATTTTTTTAAAAAGAAATAGATCTTTTTAAAAAATTGAAATAAGCATGGTGAGGGAGGCTATGCTGGGAGCTGGCCATTATGATGCTGCTGTAGCTGCCAGCAGAATCTGTTGTGGGCAGTTGGTCTGAGGGGTTTTGTGCCAGGTGGCACATCTGGGCAAGCATCTGGGGTATCATGCCTGACTCCCTCCAGGGCAGCAGACACAGAGTTGGCATCTGTAAGAAACTTGGGGGCTGATTCTTGAATTCTACATTCCTTGGTCTGACACTAGATAGTCCAGCCTTCTAGGGGAAAAACAAAACAAAACAGAAAAAACACATGTATCTCAAGAAGTAGGACCATAGGTCACACTGCACATTTCTCTCTTCCTTCTTTCCTTCCTTTTTTTTTTTCTAAGATATGTATTTATTTGAAAGACAAATTTCAAGTGATAGGAGAGACAGAGGAAGAGGTGTCTTCCATCTGCTAGTTCACTCCCCAAATGGCCGCAACAGCCAGAGCTGGGCCTATCTGGAGCCAGGAGCTTCTTTTGGGTCTCCCATGTGGGTCCAAGGCCCCAAGGACTGTTTTCTCAGGCTATAAACAGGGAGCTGGATTGGAAGTGGGGCAGCTGGGACTTGAACCAGCACCCGTATAAGATGCTGGCACCACAGGTAGAAGTTAATATGACGCAAGCCCCTCTGAGCCCTTTTTAAGCTCTCAGGGGTTCCTGCTATGTTTAAGACTGCCTGCGTCACACCTTTGCAAGCAGAATGTCTTTTTACCTGTACCAGCGAACTGGCTGTAGGCCAGATCCTGGCCTCAACCCAGTTACAGCATTCTGGAAGCAAGAAAGATTTTATGTTTTTCCACAGTTGGAGGGTAAGGGGACAAACCGCAGGAAACAGTGCATGGCCTACTGGTGTCCAAGGTATGTCCTGAGGCCCTTACAAGGAAAAGTCTAGTCTGCCTTTACGGACTACCAAGCTGGGGCCATTCCCACTGTGCCCAGGAGGCATTGTGTTGGCCGAGCCAGTGCTTCTCACTAACCATGGGTCTTTGATTTTTCAGGACAAATCCTTCAGAAAGACCAGGAAATCAAGGACCTCAAGCAGAAGATAGCAGAAGTCATGGCCGTCATGCCCAGCATCACGTACAGTGCTGCCACCAGCCCCCTGAGCCCCGTCTCCCCCCACTACTCTTCCAAATTTGTGGAGACCAGCCCCTCTGGACTTGACCCCAATGCCTCTGTTTACCAGCCCCTAAAGAAATGAGGGCCAGCTGTGTGTTTGGCCCCATTTGGTTACTGGAAGGCATCGCAAGGGAGTGTATCTGGCAGTCAAGATAAAACAAAAAAAAAAAAAAGAAAAGAAAAGAAAAAACAAACAAAAAAACAAGTTTATATTGTATTTTGTGGGACTCTATATGTTGTCGTTTTTCAAAGGGGGGGAGTTAACACCCAGGTCTGACCCGAGCTACATCAGTTTTTCTTGTAAATTTTTAGAAGACCTCACAGAACTTCGCAGTTTATTTTTCTCGGCCAACACATTAAAACCATTCTTGGATTTCAAGTGGCCAATTTTGCCTTTTATGTATTCGTACACATAGTTTCCTCTTGGAGAAAAAAAAAAGTGAGTTTTTGCTTCTTAGCCCTTTGTTTTGTTTTGTTCTTAAAAAAACAAAGCAGCACCATTGGATTCACATGGGATAATAATGAAAAGTTAAGCTTTTAGAGTAAAAGGGAAATAACCCAAGACAGCTTTAATTTCCTAGCCACATTAAAGATGCGGATGCTTGATGTTACAGAAAACAAAACTGATTGCCCTTCCAAGGACCCGTCCTTAAAGCTGTGGACAGCTGAGTGAGGACAGGGCTTTAAGGATGCCACTGGCAGGGTCAGGGCTGAGGGCTCTGTGTTCCCTGGCGGGTCAGTCCTGGAGAGGCCATCAGCTGTTGTCATCATGGGGCCTTGGGAAGAGACATTTTAAGAGGAAATGTAATCGTTTAGCCCATTTCCCACCCCCCAACCTGTGCCATCCTCCGTCTTGTTTCTATCTGCCTAGCCCTGGATGCTGCTGGCACCCTGGTGCGTACCTGAGCTGGCTCTCCAACAGCGACTGCATCTGGCGCCCCTAAGAGGCCCTGTGGTGCTCTGTGCTTGCTCTGAGAAAGCACCCAGGGTGCTGCTGGCTGGGGTGTGTGCAGACACTGTGACAATGGCCGCGAAAACCGTGGTGTAAACTGTATTTTCTCCACTTTTCATCTTGTGTTTGATGATCTTAAAGAAACTTGACAGTTCCTCAGCTCTTGTGCCAAGGAGATTTTTGTTTTGTTTTATTTTGTTTTATAAAACAAACAAACAAAAAAAAACAAGCTCAAAACCCTGCATAGAAAGCTTGGTTTCAAATATGTATTATACATGAGTAGAAAAGTGTTCACACAGCAACTTCCAGAAGTATTGAAGAATCAAGAAGGGGTTGGGGCAGAGGAAGGGGAGAGGGGACAAAGCAAAATTGTATTTGGAATCTAGGAAAAATGAAGATACCAAACAGATTGGTTTTGCCTCCTTGTCATGGGTCCTGGAAGGACATGGTCCCTTTAAATTTTCCTGCTAATTGGCATGTATGTTTCAATTAAAGCAAATTAAGTAGAACCAGCAAGTCAGTAAAAACAAGCATTACAAAAAACCATCCTTTCAATTACAGATCTGATTTGGGGATTTGAAAAAAAAAAAAAAAAGAAAAGCCTCCTAGCTTTGGCCAGGTGTGCATGTTGCCGCCATTTGCATCTTTGAATCATCTTGTGTAACTGTCGCCATGAACGTGTTACTTAGAACTGTCATACATCTTTCCATCTTCGTGGGAAAAAAAACTTGGAAAATTGTCACTGACTTTGTGTTGAGGTATCCCCCATTTTGCCGCCTTTTGGGACACTATTTTCGTTAAATACTTGGTCTTGGCTGCCTTTTTATTTTTTTTTTCCTGTGGGGTTCAAAAGAATAAACATTTTCTTACAGATAAAACTAGTTTTCTGCCTTTTTAACTTTTCAGGAGGGCACAGCCAGGTAGAGTAGTGGTCACTCTCTTGTTCTGTCTTCCTCAGCCCCACCTGTGAGCTTCGGTGCTCGGAGCAGGTACAGGATCAGGAAGTACCCACAAAGTTCTCCAGGGGGTTTAATGTCTGTTCCCACTCCCTCATTTCTTCTGCTCCTTCTCCCTGCTCTGGCATCTGATCTGTGCCTTGGTGGACTTGTTTGTGGGTACCACCCTGCTTTGCTAAAATAGCCACTTAGCGGCAGTGTTGCTGGAGTTAATGACCAAGTCCTGGCAAGCAAATTTCCTTCCCCAGTGCCTTGTGCTCCAACTTTCTAGAATCTTGTTTGGCCACGGAGTGACCAGTGAGTATCCTGCTGGGTTGGCTACCTGCTCCAGATCTGGAGCCACCTTGTAGGGGAGCCCCTTCTGCTCTCCTCCCTGGTTGAGCCCTTGTTATCCTCGCTGATCTCCAGGAAGGCCGCTACTGCCCTTGGTCCCAATTTCCCTCTTTTGGTCATTGTTGCAATTGATCTTGGCTTGAATTTTGGAAACTCTGCTTTTGGCTCCTTCCCCTCTGTCCTTATTGCTGTATAGTCTATTTTAGCGTCTTGGCCATAAGTCCCTTACAGACACAGTGCATGTAACACTGTGAACAGGCTTTCCCCAGGGAAACAGGGAGACTCCACTGAGTTCTGGCCTTACCTCCCCCCAAGAATGTGTCACTCCATGGCATAATTATGGGCACTTTGCTTTTCATCAAGATTTCTAGCGGTCCTTGTTTTAATTCCATCATAAAGTGGCTCTGTGTCTTAATGCATTATAATTTATTGCATCCTATAAAGCAGTGATTACTGTTTTATATAGTTAAGTGTTTACAGGAAGGGTGTGTGTTTTGACTGGCCTAGTAACCTCTTGATTGATATCTCGCAACTGTACATAGGAAGTGGCTGTCATACGTCCATTCCTGCTGGGTGATTGTTCCATGAGAACCTATGGAAATGGGACTGGATAGTTTCTGGTGACGCTTGACCTAGAAGGAAATGGTACTTGCTTCTCTTACCCAATTTTCCCAGCTTCACCCACCTGGTAAAATGTGCGCCAGCTGTGGGGGGAAGCCAGAGAGCAAGCTAGCAAGGACAAACTCTTGACCTCCTGCCAGCTGGGCCGCAGGAGCTGGGCCAGGAAGACCCAGGCTGTGCTTGCTCACAGCATCCCCTCTTGTTCCCTGTGGAGCCTTGTGGCATGACCCAACCTTCGGGCAGAAGTGGGACTCTGCCCAGCCTTGCCACCCTAGCTTTACGCCTTCACTTCCCCTCTCCCAATTGGGGTGTCATGTCCATCTCAGTTTTCGGGGGTCCTGCTCATTGCAGCCAGCTTGAAGGAGTTGCTATGGCGACTGGGAGATAATAAGGCAAAAGAGTACACTCACACTGCAAAATATCCAGGGCCTCCGGGGGCAGGAGTGGGTGGAAGTAGGAATGGCAACAAGGGCTCAACGCCATGGCTGATGACACGCTGCCTGGAGGGCGGCTTGTCCTCCACAGCCCAGTTCATACGCCGGTGCCACTCTGAGGTGTGAGCCCCAACCATGGCAGCAGCCCCAACTTCCCCAGGGAGCTTGTTAGAAGCCTAGGCTCTGCCCCAGTGCCCTGCCACGCACCTGACTACTCTTGGCCATGACCTCCCAGATAACGTGACTGCATATTCTAGAAGTCCCATGCTGAGCTAACCCCTAATCTGAAGTCTGTTAACCTCGTTACCTTCTCTCCTGGCTCAGCAGAAGATAATACTTGACCTTGGAGACTTAAGAATGAAGAGCCTTCACCATGAGAGCCACCTGGGAGGTGAAGAACTCTGCATCCTGTCCCCTCTCAGGACGCCTTGGGGCCAAAGCTCGAGAGGGATGTCCATTGGCTTTAACTGGAACCAAGAACAGTGGCCGCCACATAGCAGGTGCTCAAAGGACCATGGCTTCCTGAGAGCTCGGACGTGTGGAGTCAGACCCTCTGTCCGTACTGGCTCAGCACCTGTGGAAACGTGGCTGGAACGAGGAAGGAGGGCCCAGCTGCACATGATACTGGACATCTTCCAGCTGCGCATCTTTGGGTTCAACTGAGCTTGTTTTTTCTTGATAGATTTTTCTCTCCATATTCCTGCTTCACACCAGCAGGTGTGGAGACATCCTGCACAACTGGATGTGCTGAGAACCACGGGTGAGAGACACCTGGCTGCAGGGAGCCTTCCTGGCATCTGTCCACCCTCCTCCATGTTAGAGCTTAGACCTGGCACAGCACATGGTGAGTCATTGAGGGGTTTCCCCTGCTTAGCAGTCCCTTACGCTGGGAGGCGTGGGAGGATGCACCTTGAGTTCTCCTTCCGTCTGACCCATGCACCACGCCTGCTTTCTTCCTCTGAGTCCCAGCGTCTGCTTGCTTACTCTCTCACGCTTGCCATGAGCCCCTCTGTCCCCTCCTGTGGTTCAAGTCCTATATCCCCTGGATATGGGCTTCCCTCAGATGCCTGAGGGGTGACAGAAGGGCAGGGATGTTTCCAAAGTGTGTTTAGGCACAAGTCCTCCTTAGTGCTAAGAACCACCGAGCTCAAGCCAGGGCCTCCTCTGAGCAGCCTGAGATCACCTGTTAAGCACACGACACTAGCTGCCACCGCGGAGTTCTGGCTGTCACCCTCCAGGTTGGGGCCTGGAAAATCACTCTTTTCACAAGTCACCGAGGGAGGATGTGGTGCCAGTCACCACTTGAGGACCCCCAGCTTGTGGCCATGAGGCCATCTCTACAGCCTGCCACAAGAGGGCACCCTCCAGCCACTGGAGCTGCACAGCAAGGCTCTGCCCCAGTGATGTCTCTTCCCTGAGCCTGGCTGCTGGGGCCCCCAGCAGGAAAGAATGTGAAGAGCCAGGTGGATAGTGGGTGCCTGGACGAGCATGAGATGTCACATGGACCTGCCTCGTGAAGGTGTAGATTGTTCTGGCGGTCGATCGGGGGCACAGCTGTTAACTCCCAAGGAACCTTCCAGGGAAGTGCCAGAGGTGCTGTCCTGATTGGGTCCTGGTCCTGTGCTCAGGAGCCCAGGAGCCGGAAAGTGGGAGGTGGTGGGGATGTGCGCTCTGGAGCACAAGTGAGGAATGGACTATTCTCTACCTCCCCTGGGCTCAGGGTTGCCTGTAGGACCTGCCCTGGCCCTGGAATGGGCTTTGGGAGCCCACACAAGGGGCTCTGCCTGCAGGAAGTGCAGCCCTCTCCAGGTAAACCACATCTGGGGAGACTGGTGAGTCAAAGGCAGCTCCCAGATGTGCACATGCCACTGCGTGCAGGCGTACGGGTTACTTAGACACACATCTGTTACCAGAGCAGACATATCACCAGTGTGCATGCATATATAATGCTGTGGTGAGTAGAAAGATGCTACTAGTGTACACACGTTGTCGATGCGCACACGCATCACTGGTGAGCATGCATGTTCCTGACATACATCCATGCTCCGGGTGGAAGCCGCCACAGCAAAACCTCACCAATACAGAGAAAAGCCAGAACTTGAGCCTTCTGCCCTCCCCCACCCCTGCAGAACCCCAGGCAGGAGAGCAGGAGGCTAGAGGAGACTGGGGTGTTGCTGAGGCCTGCATGTCCATGTCCCACGCCCCAGTCTGCGTAGAGAGATCTACAGCCCCCAAGTGGTTGGTGCCAGGACCAGGGCCTTTGCTGCCCAGGCTGCTTCTACCACGCACGGCCCTGTGTGAATGGGCTGGTGCCTCGGTCTTGAGCTGCGAGATGCTGAAGAACTACCCTGTGTGGGGTATCTGTTACCGTGGCCTGAGTGGACCACGCCAGGCTTGCCCCAGTTCGTGAAGGGACACGGGCCATGGCCCTGCCAGTGCTGGACTGGGAAACCCGAGGGAGCCAGGGTACACACACTCAGGTCAATGTCATCCCCGGAGCTCTCGGCCTGGGCCACTTTTGTTGTTGCCTTGTGGAGCACCGGAAGTGTCGTAGACTGATGTACTGGTCACCGTCAGTGGTGTGCCAGCCCAGGGCGTAACTGTCCTCAGGACTGCTGGGTGATTGATGCTGTCACTGGAGCTGCCGGGCGTCCTCTCCGGTCACCTGTGTGGCATTTCTGGGACTTCCTCAACACCTGAACTGGCTCTGGGAGGGCACATGACCTCTTCCTCCTCACCTGGGAACCGACAGCTGCATCTGCGCCTAATGCTTAGAGTTGTTCCAAAAACTGACACTGTACCTGCACGTGTCCCCATAGGCCATCAGAGGGTGGGCCTTGGGACACCTGTGCTCCACACCAGCGTGCCTGGGTCTTACGCTGGACCCCAGCTGCTGCCTCATGCTGACGAGGGCCCTGGGTTGACTTCCTGGCCCCAACCTTTGACCCTCCCCAGCCACGACTGTTGTAGCATTTGGAGAGTGCCGAGGAGAGACTTGTTTCCCCTCCACTTCTCAAATAAACAACCTGGAATCGTTTTTAGAAAAAGATTTCTTTCTTTTTCTTTTCTTCTTCCCCCTCTTTTTTTCCAGAAAGGTTTATAGAGAGAAGGAGAGACAGAAAGATCTTCCATCCATTGGCTAACTCCCCGAGTGGCTGCAACGGCCAGAGCTGAGCTGATCTGAAGCCAGGAGCCAGCTGTTTCTTCCGGGCACCATATGGGCTCCTGACCCATGCAAAGCAAGGATTTAGTCTCTGAGCCATAACGCCGGGCCCTAGAATCGAGCCAGCATCCAGGCCTAACTCCTGTGTCACAGCGCTGGCCCCTTACCCTCACCGTGACAAAAGCCAAACTGTTGAGGGGGACAGGGGTTGATGTGAGCCCTCCTCTAGGAGGTTTGCCAGGAGGTTGTGTCGACTGCACAGAGCTTGGGCCATGTCTCCTAACCTCCAAGGCCTGTCTTTCTTCATCTGTGGAGTGGAGTGTCTGGAAGAAAGCTGTGTGTCCTCATGTGCCGGGCCCAAGGCATGTGTGTGCGTGTGTGTGTGTACATGCACACTCATGTCTGCGCTCCCACTCCCTATCCCCACTCCATGAGCTTACTCTCACAGGTGCCAGGCTGTTCTGATTCTTGGCCGATGGCCCCTGCAGCCATCATGGCTTAGCCCTCTCTCCCTGGTGCCAGACCTGACTGATGCCTCTGGTGTCCCCCTCCCACTGAGTGCACGGACTCTGCAGGCTCTCCCTAACCTCCCTGCACCTGGGTCTTTTCCAGTGCCATATCTGCTGGGGTTCAAATTGTCCCCGCTTCTCTCTGACTCCTTTCTCCCTCTCTTTCTCATCCCCCATTGAACCCACCAGAGTACAACATATTGCTGGGACTGGACCATTTTTTTGCTACCCGCATTGCCCTATTCCATTCTCCCTGCTTTAGCCCTGGCTGCACACAGTCTCTGATTCCCACAAAGCAGCCAGAGCAATGCAGCTGGAACACGGCTGAGACGGATGCTCCTGTGGGCTGAGCCCTCCAGAGCCCCAGGAGCACAGCCCAGGTCCCCGAGGGAGCCCAGCAGCCTCCTTCTGCTCCCCTGCTCTCCCCCAGACACTGCCTCCTGCCGGAGCCCACGAATCACACTGCTGCCAGTCTTCCCTTGCCAAGCCCTCCCAGTTCTTAGTAAAATAAAAGACTGGGAGGGACTGGACTGGAATGGTGGCTTGACTGGCTAATCCTCCACTCCCAAGTGCCGGCATCCCATATGGATACTTGTCTGAGTCCCAGCTGCTCCATCGCCCTTCCAGCTCCCTGCTTGTGAAGGATGGAAAGCAGTGGAAGGTGACCCAAGTCCTTGAGCTCCTGCTCCCAAGTAGGAGACCCAAAAGAGGCTCCTGGCTTCAGATTGGCTCAGCTCTGGCTGTTGGTACCATCTGGGGAGTGAACCAGCAGATAAAAAGATGTCTCCTCTGTCTCTCCTTCTCTCTGTAAATCTGCCTTTCCGTTAAAAATAAATGAATATCTTTAAAAAGAGAAGAGTCGAGTGGGAGCTGCTTCTGGATCTTCAACCTGGGTGGCAGGGGTACAAGAAGCTGGGCCATCTTTTCTCTGATTTTTTTCCCCATGTGCTTCAGACGGGAAGTGGAGAAGCTAGGAACTGACCTGGTGCCCATATGTGATTCAGGCGGTGCCTTGACCCGTTGAGGCAAATGCTGGGTCCACATCTAATTATTTAAAAAGACTTTTCTCTTCTTGAAAAAGGAGAATTTTATTTTAGTAGAAATTAATCTGATGTGAATAGCCACATTACACTGCCACCTGGTGGTAGCATACTGAAGTTTTGCTTTTCTTGGGGAAGCAGAAAACATCTCAAGCTCAGGGCCAGGTTCGAAGCCAATGCCCTTTCTCCTCCTTCCCACTCTTTTATTACAACACCTCCCGTGCTGCAACTCCTGAGTTCCGGGGATTTGGCCCGAGCCACACCTGCTCCACCAGTAGCCGATGAGCTAATCTGGTCCTCCTCCCGTCGCCTGCCTTGCACCAGTTCCAGGGACCTCTCCGGACCCCTTCTCTGATCCAGCTCTGCCTTGGTGTGCTCACATCCCAAGCCTGCTGCCAACCCCTAGGGGAATAAGAGCTCCCTATTCCAGGGTAAGGGTCAACACGTCTGTAGGAAAGGGAATTTTAAGAGAGGCTTGTTTTAGTGCAAATGAAGAAGAGAACTTGGAAAAGTTCATTGAAATGGGCATTATGAAAATCTATACATAAATTTCAAAAAATTTTGCATTGAAATAAGCTTAGTTTCCATGAACTTTTTTTTTAAAATCTATTTATTTTTATTGGAAAGGCAGATTTACAGAGAGAGAGAAGAGACAGAAATCTTTCATCCACTGGTTCATTCCCCAAATGGCCATATCAGCCAGAGCTGAGCTGATCCAAAGCCAGGAGCCAGGAGCTTCTTCCAGGTCTCCCATGTGGGTGTGGGGTCCCAAGGCTCTGGGCCATCCTCTGCTGCTTTCCCAGGCCACGAACAGGGAGCTGGATGGTAAGGGAAGCAGCCGGGACTCGAACGAGCACCCATATGAGTTGCTGGCATCACAGGGGAGAAGATTAGCCTGCTGCCCTCTCCCTACCCACACACAAGGCCCTCTGTGAACTTTCTGGAAACACCCTGGTCTCTCAGGCCACCATGGGTTCAGATCCCAGCTGGCTGACCGCTTACCAGCTGCGGTTTCTGTGTCTCTCCAAGGTCACTCTGAGGCCCTGCTGAGCAGTGGGACGCAGTACCCATTCAGAGATTTCTTGTTCTTTCTGTCACACGTCTTCCTGGTACTCTTTGTACAACAGCTGGAGTGAGTGGAGGGCAGGAAATGAAGAGGGGTGGACAGGAGAGGGGCATCCATGGCTGTCCCCTTCCTGATTTCCCCTTACCAGCCATCCAGACCCCCTCCCATTGCCACCTCCCCAGTCCCCGCCTCTGAACTTCCTCTGAGTCTGGCCCCCAAACCTGATCATCTCAGTGCAAAGGCACTGCAGGCAGGGCATTGGGATGTTCTCCTGAATAAGGGCTTGCTCGGGACCCTCAAGGGCTCCTGAAAGGTGTGAAGTGCGCTGGTGTTGCTGGTACCAGGGAGGAGCAGCTGTGCTGGAGCTGGGCATTCCCACTCCGGCAGTCCTCAGCACCCTGTCCTGAAGACACAGGAGCCCAGCCATCCAGGTCTG
Organism: Ochotona princeps; assembly: GCF_030435755.1. Lineage (NCBI taxonomy): Eukaryota > Metazoa > Chordata > Mammalia > Lagomorpha > Ochotonidae > Ochotona > Ochotona princeps. The sequence goes on from NC_080833.1 coordinate 17,943,212, forward strand.
CTTGCGGATAAGCCTCTCGCCCGCCCTTGGAATCCCCTGCTGTGATAGGCAGCCCAGCCACTCTCTCCTCCAGCCCCCTCCTCCTTGGGGAAGCCCAAGACCCTGCTGGGAGGAGAGGGGCCATGGCTCTTCCCTGGGGAAGTGGTGTGGTCCCAGGGGACTCCCCTGTCTTCTGTGCCCGCTGAGGGCAGCCTGAGCTGGGTGCTAGATATTTAATCACGAGCACTCCCTGGGGAGCAAAGGTGGAGTGATGTCACCATGGTAACCCACCTCTGCAATGTGGCCACGTTTTTCCATGAGCTGAGGGTGTTCTGGGCAAATTATTTCTTGGTGGAAGAAGGAAAAAAAAAAAATGGACTCAGGAAGAAAAGCCCAGGATTGCGGGGATGGAATGGGGGATCAAAGCTGATTTGGAAATGACAGCTCAGCTCTTGAGGGATCATGCATTCTCTCTATTATTTATTTGAAAAGCAGAATTACAGAGAGTGGGAGACACGGAGACAGAACTCTTCCATCTGCCCGTTCATTCTCCAACTGGCCGAAACATCCAGGCCTGGGCCAGACAGAAGCCAGGAGCCAGAGCTGCATCCAGGTCTCCCATGTTGGTGGCAGGGACCCAAGGACCTGGGCCATCTCCCACTGCTTTCCCAGGTGCATCAGCAGAGAGCTGGATGGGAAAGGGAGCAGCCAGGACAGGAATAGGTGCCCATAAAGGATGCCAGTGCTGCACATGGAGTAAGATGATCCTTGGCAGGTCCCCGCACGGCCCACTGCGAGCAGTTGGTGGTGCCATGCTCGTCCCAGCCACAGGTATCAACAGGTGTTAAGCATCCCAGATTCTGGGCTCTGAGCACCACGTTTGCTTTTCATTTCTTTTTTTGTCTTCTTTTTGTTGCTTGTTTTGTTTGAGTGCCACATTTTCAACAATGGCTGAGTCCCATTGCAAACTCCCATCCTGCCTGCAGCATCCTGTGAAGGGAGGCCACTGGGAACCCCACTTTACAGATGTGGAGACCAGTTAGCAAAGGCAGGCAGCTTTCGGGAGTGCAGGGGCACCTGTGTGTGGGTGGCGCTAGATGCCAGCTGACCCCAGGCCCGTCTGCATCCTGATAGTGGGCCCCAGCCGCTGCTCATCACAGACAAGAGAGACATGTGGCAGGTACCACACCAGGGGCATGAGAGTCCCCCTGCAGGGACACATTGACTAGTGCCACATCAGTGCATTCAAAGTCACACACCCAAGGCTCTGGGGCTCATGGGGAATCAGGCGGGGAGCTGCAGCAGGGGCCTGTGCTTTGAGTCACTCCCCAAAGGTGCGTCACTGTCCCTGCCATTGTGGGGATACAGATGTCTCAGAGCTGCCTCTGACCTTGAGGGCTGGGTATGGTCCTCACCTGCCCTTTCTGGTTGGGTCAGCCCCAGGCATGCCTGGCTTCCTGCGACAGAATGAGGCCAGGCCTGCCAAGTGACGGACGGATTTAATAAGCAGCCGTGTGCCCTCTGCCGCTCCAGGCCCATGTAAGAGTCAGAGCCAGCTGGCGGGCAGAGAGGGTGTCTGAGGTCACACCCCCTCCTCCACCGGCTTAGAAGCTCAGAGCAGCTCCACGCTGAAGCCCCAGAATAGAGGCAGCGTTATGTTAATTCTGCTTTACAGTGAGACCAGAGCACTACACTGCCTCGATTTCTCCACCTGTAAAATGGGGCCTGGTGCGCTAGCTCCACTGGCCAATCCTCTGCCTATACGCACCAGCATCCCGTACAGATGCTACTTCATGTCCCAGCTGCTCCACTTCCCATCCAGCTCCTTGCTTATGGCTTGGGAAGGACGGCCCAAAAACTTTGAGACCCTGAACCCACATGGAAGACCTGGAAGAACTCCTGGCTCCTGGTTTTGGATCAGCTCAGCTCTGGCTATTGCAGTCATCTGAGGAGTGAACCAACAGAAATAATAAATCTTTAAAAAAAAAAAAATGGAGCAGGTCCCAGCATGGTAGCCTAGTGGTTGAAGTCTTCGCCTTGCACATGCCAGGATCCCATATGGGCACTGTTTCGTATCCCAGCTGCTCCAGTGCCCATCCAGCTCCCTGTTTGTGGCCTGGGAAAGCAGCTGAGGATGGCCCAAAGCCTTGGCACCCTGCATCTGCACAGGAGACCCAGAAGAAGCTCCTGGCTCTTGGCTTCGGATCAGCTCAGCTCCAGATGTCGAAGAGTGAACCAGCAGATGGAGGATCTTTGTCTCTGTCTCTCCTTCTCACTGTAAATTTTACTTTCCAATAAAAAATTACTAAATCTTTTTTTAAAAAATGGAGCAGAGGGCCTGGCACAGTGGCCTAGTGGCTAAAGTCCTCACCTTAAACACGCTGGGATCCCATATGGGAGCCGGTTCTAATCCCGACAGCTCCACTTCCCATGCAGCTCCCTGCTTGTGGCCTGGGAAAGCAGTCCAGGATAGCCCAAAGCCCTGACACCCTGCACCTGCATGGGAGACCTAGAGGAAGAAGCTCCTGGCTCCTGGCTTCAGAACGGCGCAGCACCGGATGTTGCAGTCACATTGGGAGTGGGTCATTGGATGGAAAATTTTCCTCTCAGTGTATCTGACTTTGCAATTAAAAATAATAATAATAATAATATGGACCTGGCGTGATAGCGTAGTGGTTAAAGTCCTCACCTTGCACGCCCCAGGATCCCATATGGGCGCCAGTTCTAATCCCGGCAGCCCCGCTTCCCATCCAGCTCCCTGCTTGTGGCCTGAGAAAGCAGTCGAGGACAGCCCAAAGCCTTGGGACCCTGCACCCATGTGGGAGACCGAGAAGAGCTCCTGGCTCCTGGCTTTGGATCGGCTCAGCTCCAGCTGTTGCGGCCACTTGAGGAGTGAACTATTGGATGGAAAATCTTCCTCTCTGTCTCTCCTTCTATCTGTATATCCGCTTTTCCAATAAAAATAAATAAATCTTTAAAAAATAACAATTAATAATAAAAAGGAGCGGATAACCCACTGTCTGTCTCCTGGGACCGCCTCCAGCAGCAACCAAGCCAGCAGCCAACACAGCCTGCAAACACAGAAGTGACTGCTTCCAGGCATCTGCTGTCTGGGACAGGCTCTTCCAGGAACAAGCATTTCCCAACAAGAATGAACACTGTGGTGACCCCAGGAAACCAGCTCCAGGCGTGCGACCGCACCCAAAGCAGCTGGAGCAACTGAGGCCAGTAGGGAACTAGGAGGCAATGTCTCCAGTTTGTTCTCCACCAAGGGTGTGGAGACTGCTATGGTCACCAGTTTCCCTGCCCTCCCTGCCTTCCCTGAGAGCGGCTGGCTCTGGCCCATGGCCAGAGAAAGCCCTCATGGCAGGGGGAGGGGGACACAGGCACCCCTCCCCACACTGTAGGGGGCTGTTGGGTGCACAGACACGCAGCGTGAAGGGGATGAAGGCAGGGGCCCACAGACGTCATCTCACCCTGCCCCCAGCCCCATCTTACAGGTGGGAAACCTGAGACACATGCAGGGTAGGCAGGACAAAGATTGGAAATGGCCCAGGGTCTTTTTTTTTTTTCATCACTTTCCAAACAAGACTTATCGTCACGTGGAAAGTTCCAGCAGAAAAGCCGTGGCTGGGAGGGTTGGCCAGTGGCGGCAGCCACAGTACAGACACATCAGCTGGTCCATCTCAAGCTACCGAGATGATGTCATAGTGTTGAAAAAACAATGAACCAAAACCAACTGTTGCCTCAATTTCCCCACCTTCCACCACCCAAGCCACTTTCTTTCTGGTCTATATTCTTCCAGAACATACTGTCCAGAGACTGTTTGCTCTGGTGTTTGACTGCCAGGCATGGTTACCTTTCTGCTTCTGCAAACTCAAGGGGCTCTGCTGTTGACGCGCCTGGAAACCACGTCCCCTCAGCTGGCTTCCAGGGCGAACAGCCTGTGGCTCCAGGGCTCCCAGGCTTGACTTGGAGGTCTGTGGAAGGACCCAGGAACCTTCATTTCCCATCAGATTGTGAGGTGAGTCAGGGGCAGGACAAGCACAGGCCCCGTTGGTAGTACTCCACTGCAGGATGTGGTCGCCAAGGTCCTAAGCCAGGGAGTGAGTTAATGCTTGACTCAAGGGGCCAATGTGGTGAGACAGTGGGTTAAGCCACCATTGCCAAGGCCATCATCCCATGTCACAGCACCAGTTTGAGGCTCAGCTGCTCTGCTTCCAATTCAGCTTCCTGTTTATTCACATCCTAGGAGCAACAGATGGTGGCCCATGTACTTGGGTCCTTGCCAATGTAGCAGATCCAAACGGAGTTCCAGGCTCCTGTCTTCCGTCTGGCCCAGACCTGGTGGTTGTGGGCATTTGTGAAGTGAACCAACAGATCTCTCTCTCTTTCTCTCTCTGTCTTTCCTCCTCTTTCTGTTGCTCTTTGTTTCTTTCCTTTTTTCTTTCTTTCTTTTTAAAGATGTATTCATTTTCTTTTTTTTTTTTTTTAAGATTTATTTATTTTTTATTACAAAGTCAGATATACAGAGAGGAGGAGAGACAGAGAGGAAGATCTTCCGTCCGATGATTCACTCCCTAAGTGAGCCGCAACGGCCGGTGCGCCAATCTGAAGCCGGGAACCAGGAACCTCTTCTCCGTCTCCCACACGGGTGCAGGGTCCCAATGCATTGGGCCGTCCTCGACTGCTTTCCCAGGCCACAAGCAGGGAGCTGGATGGGAAGTGGAGCTGCCAGGATCAGAACTGACACCCACATGGGATCTCGACGCGCTCCAGTCGAGGACCCCAGCCACTAGGCCACCGTGCTGGTCCCTACTCTCCCTTTCAAATGAAATAAATACATCTCAAAAAACACAGAAAGTGTTGTCTCCTACACCATTGCACTTTCCACTGTGGACACCTGACTGCGATCTCCAGCAGTGGACACTGGTGGATGCTGAGTTGCTCGCAGGTTAGCACAGTGACCTGGAGACCAGCAGGAGGAGCTGAGTGTGAACTGTGGCAGCGGACAGCCCTGGGTTCAGATTCCTCCTCTTTCTCCACCTCGTGTGGGGTTTTGGGAAAACTGGGCAGTAACATCAAGTTTCAGTCAACATCGTCCCCTGGAAAATGGAGGTGACAATAGCATTCATCCCGAAGGTGTTTAGGAGGGTAAAATAAACCCCAAGTTCTAGGGTCACTTTCTAGAAAATGCTCAGCCACCATCAGCTCTGGCCACCTGTCAAGTTGAAGCTTGTTCATAGGGAGTGCCAGCCCAGCTGGAGGCACCCTTGAGGACAGGCTGTGACAAGAGGAGGCCTTGCGTAGCATGGTTTCAGTCTCTACATGGACAGGTGATAGTGGGGATGGTGGTGGTGGTGATGATGGTGATGGTGGTGATGATGATGATAATAGTCACAATGATGTTGCTGATGGTGAAAATCAGCCCCTTAAATGCATGTACCCTTCCATTGGAAACCTGAGCTCCCTGCTGCTCACACCAGGTCCCAGGACAGAGGGGCAAGACACTCACATGACGTTGGGGCTCTGAGACAATGGAGTTGTCACTGCCCAAAGCTCTCTGTACTACAGTGATTCCTGGGACCTGAAGAACATGGGGGCAGAGTGCATTTGTAAAGGGTGTGGCATGCAAGTTACGTGGCCACTTGCCAGCAGCCCACAGAAAAGAAGGAAGGAGTGGCTGGTTCTAACAGCCCTGGAGTAGAAACAATCCATCGTCCATCACCCAGTAATGGCTTACCTTGGCAAGGTCACATCATTCAGCCCAGAAAAGATCAAAGTGCATTAAGCTGCTGCTCGCAACGCCAGCATCTCACATTAGAGCACTCACCGGATTCCCAGCTGCTCCACTTCTGGTCCAGCTCCCTGCTGCTGAGAGGCAGAAATGATAGTCCAAGTGCTAGGGCACCTGCCACCCATATGGAAAAAGTTCAGAGTTCCTGGCCTCTGCCTGGCCCAGCCATTTAGGGAATTGTTGCAGACGTTTAGAAAAGGAACCAGCATGAGGAAGGAAGACTGCCTGCTTTCCTCTCTCTCTCTGCTGATGCTGCTCTGCCTTTCAAATAAGAGCAGAGCTGGGACCGTCAGGTGCCGGCAGGAAGGGGACTGGGTTAAGCAGCTTCCATGGGCGTTCTGGAAAAGCCAGTGAATAGGACAGCAGGACCGGTTGCCCCACCTTGTGAATATACCGAAAGCTGCGAGATTCCCATCTTCGAATAGTGAGGTTTGTAATAAAAAGTGCTCAGATCTCAGCCAGTAGTGGGTCGGCCTTCTCTGCCCCCACAGCCCCGACTGCATTAGTCTGCCTCGTCATTCCCACGACCTGGCTGCATGTTCAAGGGACACAGCGCGGGCTACTTGTACAAGTCTCCCCTGATGCTCCCTTGCCAGGCATCACAGTGGCATCTGACCCTGCCCTCCTGCTCTCTGCCATGAAGCTTCTTGCTGGGCCTAGCTTGGGCCTGGAGCCCACAGAGAACAAGTGCCATGTCCACGGCTGGCGGAGGCTGGGCCTCCTCCTTGCCTGGTCTCCCCAGCTCCATCTTCTGCTGCCTCTTTGACCACTGGCCTTCCAAGGCCTTCCATTCAGCAGCGTAGAAAGCCTGGGCTGGAACTGGGGGCCCTGCCCAAGGTTGTTCGGTGAGCAGGGGCAGGCCAGCCAGGGTCACGGACAGGTGTGTGGCTCTGGGCAGGTTCAGACAGCCTGGAGGCTCCAGGCGGTCAGGCTGGGGTCTGAGGATGCTGACCTGGGAGGAGGTGGGCCCCCCAAGGCTGCCCTTTCTACACTTCCTGTTTTGATTGAGGCGTTAAACAGGCGAGACGGTTGTTACTGCGAAACCACAACCCCACATGCTTTCCTCCAAATGCGCCTGCCCGCCTTCCGGCACATCTCAGCGCCTGTAGAACCAAGGCCCATGTTGGGCAGGGGCTGGACCTGGAATGAACCAGCCCTTGGGGAACCGAGATGGTCGTCAGGCCCACACCTGTCCCCTCTGCTGTTACGCACTTAGTGAGCACCGACTGTATCACAGCCCTGCCTTTGGGGGCTGTGGTCCTCCAGGACAGCTCTCTAGGCTGGCCAGGGTCGGAACTCCCAGGAGCCCGAGAGGGGCAGCCTCCACTGGCAATGAGAGGTCTGAGGCAGAAGGTGGCCCAGGGTTTTGTGTGACGTGTACACTATATGCACACGTGCATATGTGTAGTGTGTGGTGAGGATATGTGTCCTGTGGATGTGTCATGTCTTACGTACTCATGTTGATACATGTGTGTTGTGTGTATGTTGTGACATCCTATATTGTGTGTCAGGTGTGCTTGTTGCGTGCATTTATATTGTGTAAACATGTGTACATGTGTGTATGTGCAGCTTAGACATACTGTGTTATGTTATGTAAACCTAGATGTGTGCGCTGCGTGTTTGTTTGCAGAGTGTGTCACAGGTGGTGTTGCATTTTGTGGGGTGTGTTTTGCATGTTGTATGTGCTATGTGTACCTTATGCTCATGTGGTTTGTAGGACTATTGTGTAGATACTGCATGTGTGTTAGATTTTAGAGATGCTGTGTTACTTGTATTGTGGAGATACACATGCATGTTGCATGCATGAATTGCTCATCTGTGTTAGAGAGGTGTTGTCTGCGTGATTGTCTTGTGTTACGCATCCATGTGCTTTGTGTGGAGTGTGTTTCTGCAGTGCACCTGTGTTATTTCATAGGGCGTTATGTGTGTTATGTATATGTGTAGCTCATATGTGTTATGCATTAGGAATATGCATATGTTGTGTTCCATGTGTTATTTTGCAGGACTGTGTTTATATGTTGCATGTGTGATGTGTCACATGTGTGGGTATGTACACAGTGGGCGCACATGTGTATTGCATGCATATACCTTGTGTTATTGGGTGTGTGTGGTGTCTGTGTTTTGTGGGATATGTGTTGTGCCTGTGCTGTGGGTCTTGTGGGGGGGTTGTGTAAGTGTCACACAGACCGGACTGGCAGCAGAGACACCACCCTCCTCTCCCTCAGAGGCAAAGGAAGTGGGAGGGCACCCCCAGCTTCCTCTGTCCTGTGTGATGGGAGGGAGCGCTATTCTCACTCCAGCTCCATGGTCCCCCAGGCACCTGTCTATAACTCGGAGGTAACAGGTGGGGGCTCCCTGTTTGGACCCATAGCCACCTTTGGGAGTCGGCCTTTCCTACCTCCACTTCCCCCACCCTGGACACAGTGGCCACCGAGCCGGAGTCCCCTGGATCCAGACATGGCAAGGGCTGGAGTCACACACCCCGCCTGCCTGGGGAGTGCCAGGCTTGGGTGATTGCTTAGCAACCTCTGCTGCACTCTCGTTGTTTTCCATTTATGTCGTTCCCCTTGAGAATAAATTATCTAAGCAAACACGAGCAGGGTTTTCAGAAAACACCAAAAAATTATCACTTTAGGCAAAAGAAGGCCAGATGTTTGTGACGTGTGGCCCAGGGATCTTGGGGCCTCAGAAGTGACTTGCGTCTACCCTGCCTGTCTCCTGTCCTGGATAAGGAGTAACTGACCCACAGGCTGCCCAAGGCCTTGTCCCTGGGGTGACAGCGTCAGGCCCAGGGTCTCCAGAACAGCTCTAGGGAAGGGCACCCATGGCCCTGAACCTGGCTGTAGGGCTGTTGGCCCTGAGCAGCAGCTATGTGGGGAGGCCAGGCCTCCGCTGTGTCCTTGGCAACTGCCTCCTGCTCAGTGTGCGGCAGGCACAGCCAGCTGGCCCGGGTGTTATGCCTGCCTCCAGCCCAGTGCCCACAGCATCTTCCTGTTTCCCCATGCTGTGTCCTCCCTGCACGCCTTCCCTTCTGTGCCCCAGGCCTCCCACGAGCCCCGCCCTGTTCTAGAACACAAGCGGCCCTGGAGTTGTGAGCCATCTTCACATCATCAGGTACACCCAACACTCCAGGTGGCCAATCGGCAAGACAGCTGCCTACAGCACTGTTGTCTGGGTTGCACACTGCGCAAAGGCACAAAGGTGGTGGGGAAGGGTGGCCAACACTTAGTGCATCCCCATGCTGGGTGTCCGAGCAGGGGGCAAGCAGCATCCTTCAGGGTTGTGCCACAGGTCACCTGGCAGTCCTGACCAGGGCACACCAGTCATGCTTGCAGTGGCGCTGTGAACGCCACGAGGGATCTGAGAGCAGAGAGGGATGCAGCAGGACCAGGTGCCATGTCGCTGGTTTGAAATCCCTTGTTATTTTTGAAAGGCTGAATGGCAGGGAGAGACAGGTGTGTGTGTGTGTGTGTGTGTGTGTGTGTGTGTGTGTGAGAGAGAGAGAGAGAGAGAGAGAGAGAGAGAAAATCTTCCATCTGCTGATTCACTCTTCAAATGGCCAAAAGGGCTGGGGCTGGGTGAGAATAAAGCCAGGAGGAACTTGGGGAACTCCATCCGGGTCTCCCACATGGATGCTTGGGTCATCTCCCACTGCTTTCCCAAGCATATCATCAGGGATCAGCATTGTAAGTGAAGTGGTTAGAATTTGAACTGGCGGGCCCAGCGGCGTGGCCTAGCGGCTAAAGTCCTCTCCTTGAAAGCCCCGGGATCTCTCATGGGCGCCGGTTCTAATCCCGGCAGCTCCACTTCCCATCCAGCTCCCTGCTTGTGGCCTGGGAAAGCAGTCGAGGACGGCCCAAAGCATTGGGACACTGCACCAGCGTGGGAGACCCGGAAGAGGTTCCAGGTTCCCGGCTTTGGATCGGCGCGCACCGGCCCGTTGCGGCTCACTTGGGGAGTGAATCATCGGACGGAAGATCTTCCTCTCTCTCTCTCTCCTCCTCTCTGTATATCTGGCTGTAATAAAATGAATAAATCTTTAAAAAAAAAAAAGAATTTGAGCTGGCATTGTGATGAGCTGCGGTGGGGCAGACAGCAGCTGAGGAGTGGAAGGGGTGGCATCCATGCTGAGGCCTCTGCCCTGCTCTGCCTCCCCTCCCTTCCCCTCTTCTTGCCAGGGCTGAGTTAACTCCATCCTGGGCGCTTCTGTGCCTCTGGTCTGTCCCTCCTGGACTGAGAACTCTGTCCACACAGTGACCGTCGCTGTGCAGCCAAGGACCCCAGCACAGGCTCTGGTCAGTCAGGTTCCTGGCCAGCAACCTTCCCTTGCTGGGATGCACTAAGTGTTGGCCACCCTTCCCCACCACCTTTGTGCCTTTGCGCAGTGTGCAACCCAGACAACAGTGCTGTAGGCAGCTGTCTTGCCGATTGGCCACCTGGAGTGTTGGGTGTCCCTGATGATGTGAAGATGGCTCACAACTCCAGGGCCGCCCCAGAATATCCTTTTTAGCTTGTGTTCTAGAACAGGGCGGGGCTCGTGGGAGGCCTGGGGCACAGAAGGGAAGGCGTGCAGGGAGGACACAGCATGGGGGGTGGTGCTCGTAGTGTGGGGTCCCTAGAGCCCCATGTGGGCAGGACATTTAACAAGACAGACATGACCACCCAAGTGCAAAGTAAAATTCGTCTAGCCTCGGCCATTTCTCAGCTGCTCTTCCTTCTCCTCTCGCTGTTCCCGATTATTTCCCACTTGCTTGTCCAGACCAGGCCCTGTTCTCCAGTCTCCTGATTCTGTGATCCAAAGCCTGGACACCAGGTTGTCTCCAAGCCAGGTTCCCATCAGGGTTGTCAGCAGGTGCTATGGCAGGTGCTGAGCCTCCTCCGCCTCCACTGGCCCCCCGCCAGCTCCGCCTCCTCCTCTAGCACCTGCCCTCGCTAGCCCCCATCACCAGCCACAGAGCAGCCCTTGCCGTTGGGCCACCTCCAGGCCCCAGCCGTGCAGCCTCCTCCCCCTCTTGCTGCCTGAGCCCAGGCTGGGTGACCACTTGGACATGATACTCATGTCCTGGCAGGACCGGGTGTCTGACAGGTGGGCACAGCTCCATGGGAGAAGAAGATTCTCTGAGCTTTTTGGGCTGTGTTGTCTAGGGGTCCCTCTGCTTCCAGGCTTTGCCCTCACGCCCACATTTCAGTGCAGGGAAGGGTCAAAAAGCAGAAGCAAGTGCTGCAGAACCTATGCAGTCACAGGGTAGGGGGCGGTCACCATGGCTGTGCATGTGCCTGGAGGAGCAAGGAGCAGGGAGTGGGGTCCTGGAGCATTGGGGCGCAGCAGACAGCGTCTGGGATCCCCGAGGAGTCTCTGGGTGTTGTTTCTCTCCAAGACTCTCAGCCCTAGCCCATCCCTCCCGGAGGCCACCTTGCCCAAGGCCAGCGCAGCAGTCGAAGGCGGAAGGGGCCAAGGAAACTCCAAGGGAAGATCTGTACACTGCAAGAGGATGGGGAGGTGGCAAGGGACACCCACAGGGGACGCCCACGTTGGTGGAAAGAGGAACTCCAGGAACCACAGCCCAAGACAATGCCTGGAAGTGACCCAAGGCATCCCCGGGCAGAGGGCCCGCAGGCTGGGGGCTGGCAGGAAATGGAATAGCTGCCAGTGGGGGTCTGCCCAGGGACTCCTGCAGCAGTGAAGTCTGAGAGATGGGACAGAAGTGTGAGCTGCTCCTTGGCCGGTGTGGTCCCCAGGACACCGGCCAAGAGCCCCGCCCCGTGTTGCTGATCCCCCTTGGTGAACTCCACAGATGAGGCCCCCCATGTTCTGAAGAGGGGCAGGGGAGAGCCAGCCAGAGCCTAAATAACAGTGGAAAGCGAGTAAGCTCCTGAGACAGCCACAGGGAGCCACAGCGGTGAGGAGGCCCCAGAGGGACGGGGCAAAGCTGCCCTGTCCCCAGAGCAGAGAGGAAGGGCTTGGCTGCCTTCTTCCTGCAGTTCCTGCCCCTGTTTGTTCTAAGTATAGAAAAATTAAACATGCAAATTATTAGCGTGAGTTTTCCCATTCATCTTAATGTCGTGCAGCACCAGCTCCCGATGCAAATTTGGAGTAGAGTCACTCAGACATGGAATTGCCAATATCACACAATTCCCATTCCACAGCTCATCTTGGAGGCTGCCTCAAGCCAGCAAGAAGAGGCAAACCCAGGAAGGCTGCCTGGAGGAGGAGTTCACTGGGAGTCCTCCTGGGTACAGGGACACCTAGCCCCACCCTGTGATGGGGACATGTTCGATAGCTGTGAGCTTTCTCCTCCTTCCAGTACTGGGCAGCTGCCTGGCACCTGATGTGGCTGTCAGCCAGGTGTCTCCTCCCCCAGGGTTGACAGATGCTTCCTCCATGTGGCCTCCCACCAGCCACCTCCAGGGTGTGAGTGGAGGTTGGTTGCTGGCATGTCCAGCCCAAGAGGACAGAGACAGTGTGTCCCTGACCCCAGACCATGCCCCACTCCATGCCTGGGTCCAGGGTCCTGCCAGACATTGCACATGGCCACGGCTGTGGAGTGGGGATAATGGGGAGGGGAAGGCTAGGAGGACCCCAGAGCTTACAGACAGGGGTACAGGCAGAACTGAGGCGCCCCCAAGCTGAAGCCCCAAGACTGGGGCCCATGCACCCTTGTCCCATGATAGGACTCGCAAAGATGAAATAGGAATAGCTGAGCACAAAACATCCAGGGTGTGAGAGAAGGCAACGAGAGGCAGAGAGGCGCTGTGTCTGAGCCTTGTGGTATCCCTCTGTGACCAGGGACACTGTTCTCAGATGTGGCTTGAGGCACCTGCAGCCACAGCAGCAGACGACTACAACTCAGCATCCCCACTGGATGCAAGTGTAGACCCCTTGCCCAGGCCTCTAAGAGTCACTGATGATGGAGTGCCAGGCCGGTTTGCCCAGCTCTGCGCTTCCGCCCCACGGCCCCAGAGAGGAGGTTTGAGGATGATGTCACAGGCTCTTATCCCATGGAGCACTGGAGAAGGGGGTACCTGGAGAGGGATATGAGTGATGATGGCAGGGCTGGGCTGACCCTGTGGTGCTCCCTGGGTGGCCCTCAGCATCCTGGCTGTGCTGGGGACACTGAGGGCAGCCTGTCCCTCAGATGGAGCCCCTCACTTGCTCTGGCTGCACCCACAGGGCTGTTTCAGCTGACTTTCTTACAACAGCAGGTTGGGAAGGACTGGTGCGATGGCTCAGTTGGCTAATCCCCCACCTCGAAGCACAGAATTGCATATGGATGATGTGGCATAGGAACCACCAGACAAACTGGTGAGGTATGTCTGTTTATTTTGAAGAAATTACAAGCTTTTAAAGGCTAGGGAAGTGGGGGCAGGAGGGCATCTTCCGACAGTCCTCCCACCCAACAATGACACTGTAATTGGTTAGAAGGTAAATCTATTCCCCTAGACTCTCTAACCAAGTCACAGGTCACGTTCTGCAGGCAGGGCCATAGGCCGTGGCTCACATTTGCACAGAAGGTAACATCTAGGCTGAGAGCTACCCCTTGGAATGTGGGCAGGTGAGCTGGGAACCACGCCTACCAGGCAGAGATCCAGGGCGGATCCCCACAAGTTGCCATTCAGCTCCCTGCTTGTGGCCTGGGAAAGCAATGGAGGACGGCCCAAAGCCTTGACCCATGTATAGGCCCTTCCTCTATAACTCTTTCAAATAAACAAATATTTTAAAAAGAAAATGAAAGAAAGAAAGAAAGAAAGAAAGAAAGAAAGAAAGAAAGAAAGAAAGAAAGAAAGAGGAAGGAAGAAAGAAAAGTAAAAGAAAGTCGCCTCTTCGGGACTGTCACTGCTAACACAGTCAGGTCCAAAACCCATCTCCTGTAGCTGTGACTGTGGCAACAGGCTTCCCTCACACAGAAGCTGGGGCGCAGGGAGGAGGGCGCCATGGACCTGCCTAAGGTGGGGTGGGAGGCTTTGGGAAAGCTCCTGGGAGTGTGACATTCGGTTTGGACCTTGAAGGATGATGTGGAAAGCAATGGGGAGAGGGTTGCTTGAGGCAAGGCGGCCTAAGGAGCCCAGGCTGCGGGGTGGGATGGGGGAGTGCGGGGTGGTAGGGGTGACAGCACAGAGCCCTGTGGCCCAGATATGCAACTGAAGGAGAGCCAAGGGGAAGGAAGCAGGGATTTCAGCCTGGGCTTTGCACATGTGCGCCTGGACGTCCACCCAAGATGTGTGGAGACAGGGCACCCCTCCCCCTCAAGCAGGTAGAATGGAGAAGGATCGTTTTGTCCAAATTTTCTAATCTGTTATAGATTAATGCTTTCATAAAACATGAGGATGGCAAATGACTAGGAAGATAAAATGGGAGAAAAAGACAAAGAAAGAGAAAGAAAGAAAGAAAGAAAGAAAGAAAGAAAGAAAGAAAGAAAGAAAGAAAGAAAGAAAGAAAGAAAAAACGAAAGAAAAGAAAAAAGGAATCTAAGCCTAACCTGCTTAATTCTGAGATTCAACACATACGAACTCTCTCCATAAGTGTACTCTCCAAGTTCTGGTGAGCTACACTCCCAGTGCTAAGGGCGGATTGTCCCAGGGTCCTGGTGTCATGGGGGAATAGGACAAGCACGGCTTGTGTCACAGCACCAAGTGCTTACAACAAACCCTGCTTTATTATTATTTTGTTTTGAAAATGCATTTATGTATTTGAAAAGGAGATGACACAGAGGGAAAGGCAGAGAGAGATCAGATCATCCATCCGCTGGCTCATTCCCGAGCAGCCTGGGTCGGGCTCCCGAAGCCAGGAGCCTGAACACCGTGTCGGGGGGCAAGGGCCATCATCCATGGCTTCTCTAGAGCATCAGCAGGGAGTTGGACAGAAGGCCGGGTAAATGGGAATTCCAGCTTTACCCGCTGTATCCCAGTGTCTGCCCCATCACATCACTCTTCAGAGCCACCTGCTCAAGGACAAGGCAGCGAAGGTCCGCAGCCGTACAGGGGGAGGACTCCCGCCTGGGCGGTCTGTCTTGGACCTGCCCAGTGGCGCAGGTGCATCCTGGTCCCCAGCCAAAGTCCTGGTCAGGCCACAGCTGTGTCCTGTCTCCTCTCAATGCAAGATCAGGGGCCTTGCGTTCAGGGAAGCAGAACTGGAGCTGAATTAAAGAGGGAAGTTCCTTGCTCAGAGTCCTGCTGCAAAAAAGGGTGGAGGTAGTTAGGTTCCGGGTGTGCTGACCCCAGTCCGTTCCCACCACCTCCACGCCAGACAGGGAAGGAAGGGTGGGAAGAGGCCAGGGCCTTGTGGCTGCTGGCAATCCCACGCTGCTGTGTCACTCCTAACTGGCTCAGCCACTCCACAGTCTGGAGAGGCCCTAAAGGTGCCCTGGCTGGGAAGGCGTCTTCTTGTTCCCCAGAGCAGGGCAGACTGGACAGGCAGGGGTGTCTGGGGCACCTGAGGAACACTTCCCTAACCCTGTCAGGCACAGCTCACTCTCTGAGAACCAGAGGACACACTGACAAGTCTGGGTGTGCACTGGCGTTGGGTGTTCCTCTAAGGGATCCTGGAAGGCCTCCCAAATTTGAGGCACACTTGGCTGTGGGGAGAGATAAATAAGGTTGACCAGTAACCATAATCAGGGATGACCAAATGAGGCCGGTATGGTGGCATAAAGGCTAATCCTCCACCTGTGGCACTGGCATCCCATATGGGTGCCAGTTTGTATCCCGACTATTCCACTTCCCAAGCCAGCTCTCTGCTTATGGCCTGGGAAATAAGAGGAGGATGGCCCAAGTCCTTGGGACACAGAAGAGGCTCCTGGCATCAGCGCAGCTCAGCTCTGCGCATTGTAGCCATTTGGAGAGTAAAGCAGTGAGTAGAAGATCTCTGCCTCTCCTTCTATGTAACTCTGACTTTCCAAGTAAGATAAATCTCAAAAAAAAAAAAAAAAAATCAAAGATGACCAGAGACTACTTCCTGCTCACATGCTAGCTTGTCACATGTCAGGAGCTAGGCTAAAGTGTGACTCACACAGTATCCCTGAGAAGTTGTGCAAAGCCTTGTAAGGTGACATTGTGTCCATTACACAGATGAGGAAACTGAGGCCAGGTGGACGTTAAGGTTAAAGATACATGTACATATACAATAGATGGAGGCTTTGCTCTTAAAGCCTTGGTATGTGGCCCACCAGAGCAAACAGCTGCTTACAAGTGTGGTGACTAAACACAGGCATGAGCAGCTAAATGTGACGTCAGCAGGTAGGAAGGTCGGAGCCGAGTACAGCAGGAGTCCCGGGGTTCCCAGCTCACCAGTAGTAGTCAGCCTTCCTGGGGCTCTCTGGAAGAGGCGGCTCAGAGCTGGGTTTGGTTGGGGTGTGTGCTGCAGGGGAGAGGCTGTGGGATGAGGCAGGACTGCTCCCATTCCTCAGATTGGGCCAGGCCCATCCATTCCTGAGAACAGCCGCTCCCTTCCCCGCGGGACCAGCTGAGCAGGAGCGTCATCACAGCTACCCCAGCCATGTCATCCTCATGGCGTGTACAGCGATTTTAGTTTTATTTAAGTTATGAACATGCACTGCTCTTCCCATGTGCCAAAGCTGGGAGCCGGTGCACACGCATGGCACTCCTCCCTCCCCGCCCCTCCCCGCCCCTCCACCCTACCCGCAAGAAGCGCCCTGGCCCATGCTGGGTGCCATGTGAGCACCCAGCACCCGTGACCACAAGCTTTTGTCTTCCAGAGCCAGGAGGCGAGACGTCCACGGTGAGGGTGCCAGCAGCGTCTACATCTGGTAAAGACCCCTTCTTGGCTCCATGGTGGCTGTCATTTCCTGGTGTTCCCTCCAGGCAGGATGGGCTGGGATTTCTCCAGGGTCTCCCCTCACCCTGCTGCAAGGTCCTGTGCTCAAGATTTCATCACCCTAACGTCACCTCCTTGGGATTTGGAACTGCAACACATGGGATTTGTTTCTTTTTAAGATTTATTTTTATCTGAAAGACAGATTTACAGAGAGGAGAGACACACAGAGAGATCTTTCATCCATTGATTAATGACTACAATGGCCAGAGCTGAGCTGACCCAAAGCCAGGAGCCAGGAGCTTTTTCCAGGTCTCCCACAGGATTGCAAGGACCCAAGGATTTGGGCCATCCTCTGCTGGTTTCTGGGGCCATAAGCAAAGAGATAGAAAGGAAGTGGAGAAGCCAGGACAAGGACTGGTGTGCACATGGGATGCTGGTGCCGCAAGGGGGAGGATTAACCTGTTGAGCCACTACATAGACCCCAGGTAATTTTTTTTTAAGATCTTTATTTACTTATTTGAAAGGTAGAACTAATAGAGATTTTCTTCTACCCTCTGGTTCACTTCTCTGATGACTACATTAGCCAGGTCTGCGCCAGGCTAAAGCCAGGAGCTTGGATCTTCTTCTGGTTCTCCTATATAGCCTGCAGAACCCACGTACTCAAGCCACCCTCTGTTGTTTTTCCAGGTACATTAGCAGGAAGCTGGATCAAAATTAGAGTAGCCGGGACTTGAACCGGAACCCATATGGGGTGCTGGTGTTGCAAGCAGCAGCTTACCTAGCTGCTGGCCCCTGAATGTTTGAATTTCGGGGGGACACAAGCATTCGGTCCACTTGGTGTTACAGTTTGAGGCTTGGATGCTCATGACCGTCAAAGGACTTACCCCAGGCCATAAGGTGAGGAAGCAGGGGAGCCTGGGTTGGACCCTTGGTCCCCCTACTTTACAAAATGAGAGCAGGCGAGGAGATTGACAGAGAGGTAGAGGGAGGGCTGAAAGCAGGGCCTCTGAGGCCAGCCCAGCCCAGGCCTCCATCGCAGCCCTATTGCCAGCCCAGGCTTCCATCTTGGCCCCAGTGCCAGCCCCTGGGGCAGCTGGAGAGGAGCTGTCTGCCTGTCTGGGCGGCTCCTGGCACCCGCTCTCCCACTGAGGTCCCATGAAAGTCCACTGCAGAGCGAGGAAACGGTGGCTACATTTCTATACCCACAGACGTTCTCCTGACCTTGCCCCCTCATTGTCTTCATTCTGCTGCAGCAAGACTTCTAATGCCAGATGCACCAAAAGGCATGGAGAAGACACGGACAAGAACAGGTGGGAATCGGCTCCCAGCCTCACAGAAGCAGCCGGACAGGGAGACTGGGAGAGCTGGCTCCAGGTCCTGGTTGGCAGCGTGACCTTGGACAAGTCCCTGACCCTCTCTGGCCCGCAGGCTCCTCGTGGTCGTCTGGACACGGTGACCTCCACAGAGGCCCCTTGCAGTGCCGACCTTCTGTTTCTGCTTCCGTCTGCAGGTCTGGCAGAAGGGGCGCTGGCAGGCCGCCCCTCGGCAGGAGCCCCACGGCTGACAGCTCCCAGCATGGCGCCTCCGGGAGGAAGGGAAGGCCAGGAACTGGTTTTCAGCACTCCCAGGCCTGCCTACCCACCAGGACCATACGGTGCCCCCTTCTAGCCGGACACCATTGGCTGCTCTGCCAGTCAGTCCTGGTACCTGCTTTTTCTCCAGGCTCTAGAAGTTCTTTCCAACATCCCAGGACCCAGCTGGCTCGGGGTAGGAGAGCTGGGGGGTGCTCAGTCCTGTGCCCTATGGATCCAATGATAGTAAAAGCTGGAGAGAAAGGGAGAGGGGGGGAAGGAAGGGGAGATGGAACAGGTGAGTTCCAACTCCGTTTGGTATGTGGGATTCAGAAGTGAGTCAGGAAGTCTTGCTGCCCTTGAAAGATATGGATGTCCAACTGACATGAGAAGAGTGGAAACTGGCTGAGTAACCCTTGTGAGGCAGAACATTCAGCGAGGTAGGAATCCTCAGGGAGAAACCTAGTCTACAGGTAGCAAACAGGAGGGCTTCCTGGAGGAGACAACTTTAAAAGGAAGTTCTCAACAACATGATCCAGCCTTTCCAACTCCTGCTTTTGTTCATCCTTTGGGACAGCTGCCCCTTTTACAAAGGTGGCTCAGAGAAGTGAGTTGGGTGCTGACCCTTGGCAGGGTACTCCAACCTGTGCCCCAGGGGCCCTCGTCTGATCTTAGCCTCTGGAAACTGATGCTCAGGGCTGGTGGGGGCTCCTACCTGCACTGTGAATTCATGGCTGGCTGGGAGCAGGAACAGCAGGTGGAGTGGCTGGAAACGTGCTTTGGTCACAAAGCGAGGCCAGCAAGGCGTGTCGGGGACAGCCAAGCCCTGTGCGCCTCCTGACAGAGGCTGAGGCTGGGCCACTGAGAGGGGACCAGGCTGCAACCTGGCTGCTCGAGGAGACTTGAAGGGCCCTGGCAGCAGGGAATGAGCGGGCGAGCTTATTTGGCTGCAAAGCATTTCGGACTCCTCGCATAGGACTGCGTTCCCTGCAGACTTTTCGGAGACTCTGCCATGCATGGACTGCAACATGCTTAACGCCGCAGGATACCGAATCTGCTGACCTGTTCTCTGTGAGCTTTCTGGAGGACACATCCACGCACTCTCGTCTTGCTTCCTTTCAGGCTGGTTTGAGGGGAAGGCCTGGGAGCCTGGAGGATCGAACAGCTGTGCGTGCTGAATCCCAGACAGCGGCCTGCCCTGGGAGGATGGGTGCGGGGCTCTGCCAGGGCGTCAGGGTCCCTAGAGAGGCGATGATAGCTGGTTTTACCAAAGCAGAAGATGCAGGGTGGGCAACCAGGGCAGGCCTTCAGACCACTTGGGGCACCTACATCCCATTTTTTCAGTGCCTGCTCTTCAGTCGCAGCTGTGTTGAGTCCTGCTCCCGGCACACCCTGGGAGGCAGCAGGGTGACTGCCACCCATGTGGGAGACATTGATGAGGTTCTGGGCTCCTCTGGCTTCGGCCTGGTCCCACCCTGGCAGCTGTGGCCACTGCAGGAGTGAACCAGCGGATGGAAGAGCCCTGTCTCTCCCTTTCCATATTTGCATTTTAAAAAAATAAAAATAAAGAACAAGACCCTTACAGCCTCCACTCTGTCCTGCAATCACTAGACAGCCCTCTCGGACTCCCAGATCCTTAAAGGGTGGGAAGCGGAAAGAGGGACGAAAAGGGGGTGCCTTCGTCTAGGGCGGGGTGGTGCTGATGGTGGTGGGAGCATGGCGTTGGAGCGGGCCGGGCCTCCGGGGGCGTGTCCAGGGGCATGTCCAGGGCGTGTCCTGCGGCCTCCGTCCCGCCCCCGGACGTGGCGGCTGCGGGCGGCGCGCTCCTCCCCGCCCGCCGCCGCCGCCTGGGCCAGCACAAAGTTTTTCCTGGCGGAGTTTTGGCGGCGGCAGCGGCGGCGGCACGCGGAACGGGCCATGGACGCTCTCAAGTCTGCGGGGCGGGCACTGATCCGGAGCCCCAGCCTGGCCAAGCAGAGCTGGGGGGGCGGCGGCCGGCACCGCAGTGAGTGTGTGCGCGCCGGCCGGGCCAGGTCGGGCCGAGGCTCTGGCCTCCCGTGGGCGCCCGGAGTTCGGCCAAGTTAGGGCAGAGGCGGGGCCTGACCCGCGCTGGCGGCTCGGCGCGGCCCCTGCCCCGCCGGCAGGGCTGGTGGGTCGCCCGGGTCACGCTCCTGTGCAGCTGCGGTGGGGATGTGGGCGGCGGGCGGAGGAAGGGACAGGGCTGGGGAGGGGGCCGAGCGCGGGGTCCCAAGTGTGTGCCGTGAGGGGTGGGCTTGCAGGTTCCGAGGGGAGAGCTGTGCGTCTTTCGGCCCCTTCCCACCCCCGCCGCGCAGGGCAGCGAGGAGGAGGCAGGAGCTCAAACTGGGTGCCAGGGTTAAGGAGAAAGGTCGCCGGGGCTTGGGAAGGTGTCTGGTTTCCGCGCCTCTGCAGCTCCGCGGCGAGGCAGCCCGCTGTCCCCTACCTTCCAAGGTCCAACCCCAGGGTACCCTGACACCGCCTAGGTCTGAGCCGGAGGCGGCAGGTGCCCACTTGTTGTTCCCGGCGGCAAGGCTGGTGGTCGGGCTATTTCGGAAACCTGTTTTCGCGCACGCCTTCCCCCTCGGGCTTCTCCGATCCCTGGGCGCCCCACCAGTGCCTGGCCCGCCGCCGCCTCCCCCGGGCGTCTGGGAGGCAGGGAGGGGCCTCACCTGGCCTCCGTCTCGGGTTGCGCTGCGGAAACTCATCACCTGGCGCCTTCCCCGGAGGCCTGAGGAGCCGAGTCTGGAACTCGCCTCCCTGCTTGCCAGTGGCTTCTTGGGGGTCAGTCACTGGGGTCCTCCCGGCTGGTGCACAGCCAAGCCCCTGGGGGGCTCTCCCGACTGTCCCACCCATCTGGAACTGCCGCCTCTACCCCACGAGGAAGCAACTCCAGGGGCTGCCTCCCCCTCCGCGGGCGTTGGCTGGTCCCAGGAGCGCCAGCGTGTCTGGGCCTGGGAGTCCGCCCTGCCCCTCCTCTTGCCCCCCGCTCTGCTGTGGCAGCTGTGGCTGCCTCCTAACCCAGAATGGCCTTGGGAGCCAGGCAGTGCCTGCCGCGGAGGGTGGGGTCCCGGGATAGACCGTCTCCCATGCTCACTCCCAAAATAGCCCCTTTCAAGCAGTCGGCAGTGTTTGGCCAGGAATGCCCGGCTGTTCCAGGGTGGTGGGACCCTGCAGTTTCTTTTCCCCAAGGGTGCTGGAGAGCGGGTAGGTGGGGCAGTCACCAGGCAGTCCTAACTATGGAAGGAGACCTGGCAGTACCTGACCTCTGGGAGAGGAGGGGTGGCAACCTCTTGGGGGTAATAGGAGGGTTTTTCTTGCATGCTCCAGGTTTGAGCAAGTCCTATGGCTTTCCCAAGCCTTAGTTTGCACATCAGTAAAATGGACATAAAGGAGAATCTAGATGATAACGGGCCCTTCCTAACTGCTGGCTTCCTTCTCTCCCACTAGGTGATGTGGTTGTGTGTGCCTTGGAGGGAATCATGGGCTTGCTGGGGCATGTTTTGGGGCTCAGAGAACGAGTCTGCTTCCCTCAGACCCCTCCCCATTTGCCTTTGTCCATTGCCTGTACACGAAGTCCCCACCTCCTGCTTTCTGTGTAGGGTTAAGTGACATTGCCCTTGGCTCCAGGGCAGGGAGGGGAGAGATTAAGTGGTGACCACACCCTCCATGATCTTATGTGTTTCTGTAAGGAGCAAACCCATTTCAAAGCTGAAGGAACTGAGGCTCAGGAAAGTGGGCATGCAGTAGGCAGTGAGCTTGCATGAGGCAGAGCTGCCCCAGGACTCTAGGCCTGGGAACAGCAAGAGACAGGTCCTGGGGTGGTGGTCACAGGTTACGGAGGGAAGGCCAGGGGTATGTCTGGTGTCCGGGGTGCAGGCAAACCATTGTTCAGGTCTAGGACCCCACCAGCCTCATGGAATCAGGGGGTAAACTTGGCCCTTGCCATCAGCTGTGACCTGCTGCTCTCCCTGCAGGGTCTCAGCAGGATGAGCACACGGAGGCACACGTCCCCAGGAGGCCTGCAGCGTCCCTGGTCTCATGCTGCACTGTTGGTGCCCCAGGCGTCTGCACCATGCCTGACCTTGAATTGGGGCTCTTCCCCTCTTCTTGGGAAACCATAAGCATTCCACCTCAGCCTCTGCCCAAGGAGTTTCCTGACTTCCGGCTGCCTGGATGGGTGGCTCACCTTTGTCCCTTGGTCCCTTTCTCTCTCTCTCTCTCTTTTTTTTTTTAAGATTTATTTGTTCTTACTGGAAAGGCAGCTATAGAGAAGGAGAGATGGAAAGATCTTCTGTCCGCTGGTTCACTGTGCAAGTGGCCTCAATGGCCACAGTTGAGCTGATCCAAAGCCAGGAGCCAGGAACTTCTTCCAGGTCTCCCATGAAGGTACAGGGTCCCAAGGCCTTGGGCTGTCCCTAACTGCTTTCCCAGGCTACAGGCAGGGAGCTGGATGGGAAGTGGAGCAGCCGGGACACGAACCGGAGGCCATATGGGATCCTGGCGTCTGTAAGGTGAGGACTTCAGCCACTGGGCTACCCTGCTGGTCCTTTTCTTTCTAAGTGTTCTGAGGTCATGCTGCCTTCAGACTCCTTTAGGGGAGGGCCAGCATTGTGGTCCATGGATTAGTCCACACATTGTGGTGCCAGTATCCCATGTCAGAATGCCTGATTTTAGCTGCCTGCTTCCCATCCAGCTCCCTGCCACCCACTTGCCCAGACCCTTGCCACCCACTTGCCCAGACCCTTGCCACCCACATGGGAAATCCAGAATGAGTTTTTGGCTTCAACCTGGACCAGCCCTGGCTGCTGTGTCCCTTTCCAACAGGTGGAAGATCTGTTCCTCCCTCCCCCTAGTAAATCTTTAAAGAAAACATGGAATTCAGGTTCCGATAATGTTAATTCATGTTGTTAAGAGAGGAGAGAGGATCTATTCATTGAAAGTATTTATAGTGAAAGATAATATATCCGTATTTTTAAATTGTATTTGAGTAACAGTAAACTCCCAGACATTGATTCATTCTTCAAATGCCTGAGGTGGCTGGAACTGGGCCAGGTCAAAGCCATTCATTGGGAACTTGCTCCAGGTCCTCTACCTGGCTGGCAGGGACCCAACTGCTTGAGCCATCACCTGCCTCCCAGGGACTGCATTGATAGGAAACAAGGGAGTTGGAGCTGGTAGTAAACCCCACTAACGACAGTGTGCGATGTGGGTACCTTAATCAGTGTCTGAACTACTAAGCCAAATGCCTGCCCGTGTGTGTGTCTTCCTTTCTTTTGAGAGAACCAGCTCCCATCCTGAAATGCCTGGGACTGGGAACTCCATTCCTGTCTCCCCTGTAGGAACCTGGTCGCTTGAACCATTGCCACCGCCTCCCAGGGTCTGCATTGACACAGAGGTGGAATCAGAGGCAGGAATTGAACCCAGGATCTCTCATAGAGGTTGTAGGCATCTTAACTGATACCTTAACTGTGAGCTCAACGCCCACCTGGTGTAAATATCTAAACCGTACTCTTTATTGAGCCTTGACCGTGTGTGGCACTGATAAGGGGAATCTCTGGAGACCAAATTGGGTCTTTCTGGTTAGAATTCTTGCATTCTGGCAGAGGAGGCAACTGAGTGGCAAGGAGGCTGAGAAGTAGCAGGGCTATGGGTGGTGGCAAGGCTACAACCCAATACCAAGGGGCGGAGGAGCCATTGGGCCTACTGCCTCATCCCAGCAGGTGTCTGAGTTGGACTCTTTGGGAAGCAGACACAGATCTGAGACCCCTGGACCTGACATGAGGATGAACGAGAAGGGAAGGGAGTTGGGAGAAGCTGCTGTGACACTGTGGGCCACTGCGGGCGCTCTGGGAGGCAGGGCCAAGCCCTGAGAAGGGCAGCTCCTGGCTGTCGAGGTGCAGGTTGCTGGCCAGGACTAGCCTGATTTCCCCAGGCCATGCTGGCTGTAGCATCTCCATGATTAGAGAACTCACAGGCATCCTGGCAGGTTGTGGCCCAGAGGGTGTG
This sequence comes from Ochotona princeps, assembly GCF_030435755.1. Taxonomy (NCBI): domain Eukaryota; kingdom Metazoa; phylum Chordata; class Mammalia; order Lagomorpha; family Ochotonidae; genus Ochotona; species Ochotona princeps. Next base: position 17,967,354 of record NC_080833.1, read on the forward strand.
AGGGTGACTGGGGCAGCTCAGGAACCTCTGGGAGGACACAGAGCACAGAACTCTGAGGAGCACCTCAGCCAGGGAGGACAGCAGGTGCAGGGGACGCAGCTCTGGCAGCCCAGGGAAGGCCATGTGGCCTCCGAGGGTCAGAGGTCACCTGCTATGCACCGATGTCCAGGCACTGCTTTTGGGCAGCCCCTCCTGGAGTGATCCAAGACAGAGCACTGTGTGACCTCTGCGTTTTGTGGAAGGGGTGTGGTGGGCTCTGGGAGACAGCATGGAATTCAAGTCTCCCTGCTTTCCTTTGGGAGCCACAACCGAGCTTGTCCATCTGTGAAATGGAAATGCTGATAGATTCATACTGGCATTGCAGATGGCAGCCTAACTCGCTGTACCGCAGTGCTAGCCCCCGGCCCCCAGGTCCAGTGGAGAAAACTGAGCCCCAGGGAGGATGAATGGATGAATGACTGACGGTGTAGCTGGGCTCCAATCAGTGGCTTATTTCTCCTGCACCATGCATAGAGATACTTAGAAAGCAATCCCAACAGCTTCCACTTGTGGAATTTGTCAAGTGCTTTTTGCTCCCAGAGTCTGTCCTGGTGAGGCTTCGTTTGTCCAATAAGGAGGCTGTAGTCCAGAGCGGCAGCCACCCTGTAGCCAGGTGCACCTGGGGCCTCTTTGGAGATGTGGTCACTATGGTCATTGAGGCCATTTCCTCGCCAAGCTGGGGATGGCCAGAGCCCAGGCCCATTCAGAGGCAGCCCCAGGGCTAAGCTGTGGTGCTGGCATCCCAGACCCCATCCAGCTGGGGCAGCGGAAGGGGCCCAGGGCATCCTGCCCAGCCATGACTCCTGGGTCGGAGGCCTTCACGGGAGGGTCAAGCAGGTTCTCAGCTCTAACTCAGCCTAGGCATATGGTCTGTCCCCAGCTAACTCCCGCAGCAGGTCGTCTGTAAAATTGCAAAGTGAAAATAGTGCAGTCATTACCCACCCTGGGGCCAAAAATAACTGGCAATGGAACTGGGCTGTGGAGTGAGCCTGTATGTGCCGGGCAGTGTGCCTGGGAAGAATGTAGAGCCCCAGGCAAGCCGCTGCATTTCCGCCCTGCCTCCTGTCCAGGTGGCTGGGTGGCAGGCAGGGCAGGTCGGGTCAGGAGGCCTGTGTGTGTGTCTCCGTTGAGCGTCCCAGTGCTGGCTTCTGTGGAGAGGATGTGGCCACAGAGGCCCCAGGGAGGGTGACAGGGGTGGATCACGTGCCCAGATATGCAGCAGAGGGGACAGGGTTCCCTTAAGGAAAAGGAGTGATGGGGTGAAGATGGGACAAGGAGGAGGACATGACCAAGACCAGACAGCAGTAGGGGGCCCCTCTGCACCTGAGTCCAGTGACCAGTGTGAATGGGGTGGGTCCTTCAGGGGCAGGTACCAGAGGCAGCTGCTGGGTGGCTCATGAGGCACAGGATGAAAAGCAGGTTTACACTCCAGAAAGGTGCGGCACCTGAGGCTGTAGTGCTGCGAGTGAAGCCGCTACCTGTCATGCTAGCACCTCATGTCCCAGGTTCAAGTCTCAGCTGCTCCACTTCTGACCCAGCTCTCTGCTTTTGCCCTGGTGGGCATGCAACTCATGCTTGGGCCGCTGTCATCCACATGGGTGACCCAGATGGGGCTTTGAGCTCCTGGCTTTGTATTGGCTCAGCCTTGTGAGCATGCTTCGTGTGTTCCATCCTCTCATTACTCCAGTTGTTATCTTATCAAGGCTCCCAATAGCCCTGTTGGGGAGGGACTGTGCTGTCATCTTGTAGGTGAGAAAGCAGACCCAGGGAGGTGGTTAACTGACCGGGCTCATGCAGCCACTGGGATGTCAGATCGATGCCCCTGCTTCTAGCCACTTGGCTGGACTGCCTCTGAGAAGGCTGCGGGAGGGGTTGGAGTGTGGGGCTCTGAGCCCGTGCAGAGTAGAAAGTCTTCGTGGGTAGAAGCAGCCACAGGAGGCCGGGAGCTGGACAGCGAGCATCACCTGCTCCAGCAAGAGTTCCAGTGTGTGTGTGCCAGGTGCTGTGGGAGACACAGTCCCAGCAGAGATCACCTGTAGCGGGTAGGAGCTGCGTGACATAGCCCTGCTCCCAAGCCTCCCTTAGCAGTCCCTCTGGAGGGCTTTGGACAGACAGTGTCTGAGGCTGACCAGGGGCTAATAGGCCCCAGGGAGGGTCAGGTCGGGGCAGGAGGAAGTGCAGAAAAATGCCAGGCATCTGAGAGGTCAGGAAGCCTGGGGGCTGTTTGGGGTAGCAAAGGGAACACCAGTGACCTTGGATGCTTTGGCCATTTGGATCAGAAGGAACGGAAGTGGCTTTGGAAGGGGGCCAGAAATGGGCTGAGCAGGAAGAAACAGGAGAGTGGGGACATACAGGCGGCGGAGGGATGAACAGGCGCGAGGGGACATGCCAGACGTCAGAAGGAGGATGTTTGCTGCAGGGCAGGAATGGGTAGAGATGAGCAAGGCCAACTGCCATCGATTGGCATTGCCTGCAGGGGACCATGTGTTGAGAAACAATCAGAGGCAAACAGAGCTGTGATCGATTAGCAATGTCTGTTCAGGAAATGGGGTGATGCGCCTGTTGGGACCTCCGCAGCCTTTCCAGCTTCCGCTGGTTTCAGGTTGTGCCTGTCTGACTCTTGGCCTTGGGTGTCAGGAAGATCTGATTCTAAGCTCCAGGCTCTTCTCCCTGGTGTTTGACCCGGATTAAGCCTCATGGAAAGGCAGTGTGGTTCCAGTGTTCAAGACTTGGGTCTTTAGAACTTCAGTGGCCCCATCTGTTAGGTGGGAGTGAAAGTGCCACTTGCAAGGTGTCTGCAGGTGTCCGAGTGGCGGTCCCAGCAACTGCTCTGTCACTGGTGTGTGCTTCTCATGTGTTAGTGCAGATATACCCCAGTACTCATGGATCAGGGTCCCTATCGCCCCAGCCCAGGACGGGGTAAACCCCTGGGACCTGCTGGATTTGGGGGGAGGGTAGCAGATGGCTTAACTGGGGCAGGCTTGTGGTTGATGGGATGAGCGGTGGACCGTGTTGGGTTTTGGAATCATCATGTCAGATGATGCTGGAATGGGGCTGGGTGGGCTCAGTCCTTTGCTCGGCAAGCACTCAGCAAGCACTCAGCACTTGCCGCATGCCAGGCTCCTGGGATAGCTGCCCTCCGCCTTGCCCCGCCCCCCAGCTCTCAGGGAGGGGAGGGGGTGCAGCTGTCCGTCTCCGTCTGACCTCCCCTGCACATGTGTACTCTCGCTTTGCTTGTAGGAAACGGGTTCAGAGAGGGACAGCAGTTTGTTCACACGCTGCCCCTGGCCGTGGAGGAGGGAGGCAGAACCCCCAGAGGCCTGGGGCTGTGAGACAGGAGCTAGGAGGGGCAGCAGGTTCTGAGACTGGGCAGAGGGGCCTGTGGTGCCCCCTGCCCCAGCTCCAAGCTTCCCCTCCTGCCAGTGCAGGAAGCCCGTGGCCCTGCCGGAACTGGGCACAGCCCCATTCTGCAGCTTTTCTCGGATAGGGACCTCTCTCAGGCCACAGTCTGGACGTCTGTGCCTCTAGGGAACAGGGGCCAATGGGATCCCTGGAGACCGTCCTCCTGGTGCCGCCTGGTGCTCCCAGCTGAGTGATGGCTGCGGCAGCACCTTGTCCAGACCCCCGTGAGGACTGCATCTCCCCCCACAACCCTGGGCTGCCTTGGGTGAGATGGAGTCATAGTGCCTCCCCAATCCCTTTGAGGACTGCTGAAAAGGTCATAGGTCACAGTTGCTTAAAACAGAATGTTCTGGAGAATGTTAACCCTCTATTAAAAGTCACAACAATGGCAGTGGAAAGGGCCCCGGTGCCCCTCACTGGGTTTTGCTGGGGACAGCAGCTGGGCGCTGGGCTGGGTGAGGTCCCTACCCAGCAGGGCTGAAGATGTGTCCTGTCCCGTTCTCCCACGCAGAGCTGCCCGAGAACTGGACGGACACACGGGAGACGCTGCTGGAGGGCATGCTGTTCAGCCTCAAGTACCTGGGCATGACCCTGGTGGAGCAGCCCAAGGGGGAGGAGCTGTCAGCCGCTGCTGTCAAGAGGATTGTGGCCACGGTGAGCCCCCAGAGCAGAACAGGGCAGGAGCCATGAGCCCCTGAACCTGGCCCTTCCCTGGAGTCCTTGGGTGTCAGGTGGAAGGGAGCCTTTCTTGGGGGGTGGGGGAGGGCCCGTGCTCTTCCCTCACACCCTGGCAGCCTCCCCTCCCCCCTGCTCAGCCTTAGTGACTTACCAAGGAGGTTGTCACTCAGCTATTTGCATAGTGGCCTGAGATGATGAAACTCATCAGAGCAGGTTGTCCTTCCCTCGCTCCGAATGAGCCTGGGCCGCTCCGAATGAGCCTGGGCCGGCCCTTCAAACCACCTCCTGTGATGGCCTCACAGCCCCACGGGGAGGTGCAAGGGGTAAGGTGGAGAGTTCCAAGAATCACCCTGTGGGGTGTTTGCAGCCCCTCAGTGCTTCCAGCTGTGTGAATTCAGGCACATCCCTGAGCTCCGGGTTCATTTCCTGCAGCCTGTGTGGGTGGCTCAAGGTGCAGCGCCTGCAGGCAGCAGCACAGCCTCCTGAACTGAGGCCCTGAGGGTGGGTCCTGAGAGAGTTGCCTCTGACCACCCCCTACCCTATCTGCTCCAAGGCCAAGGCCAGTGGGAAGAAGCTGCAGAAAGTGACTCTCAAGGTATCGCCTCGGGGCATCATCCTGACTGACCACCTCACTGATCAGCTCATTGAGAACGTATCCATTTACAGGTACGCGCCTGGGGGCAGCGCCATATAGGGCCGGCCCTGCGGCTCTCATCCCTGCCAAATGGGTTGGGACCTGGTCCTACAGCGCATGCTAGCAGGAAGCACCGGGTCACAGTTCCTGGCCACTGTGGTATAGTTGCCTTCGTAGTAGCAGGCAGCTGGGCCCTGAGCCAAGCCTGGATGCCCCGCCTGCCCCCCAGGGCCTGCTGAGTCAAGCTCTGAGCTGCTGAGTCACGGCCTTTTCCTGCCGCTGGGAACGCAACAACTCAGCCCTGGACATCTGCTGTCCTCCCCAGTAGGTCTCCGACTGAGGCTGGGGCCTGGGATAGAGGACCTTGTCCCAGGGGTGCAGGCCCCATCTCGGGAAGCCTCAGGCTGCTTCCCCTCTCCTCCTGCCTGGTTGGTTGAAGGGGTTAAGAACTAGAAGGAAGAGCCTGGGTCTGTTGTACAGATGGAGAAGCTGAGACTGTGAGAATGGCCTGAGGTTCCATGGGGAGGAGGTGGCTGAGCTGGGATTGGGAGCCCCAGGCAAGAGCTCGGGCCAGCAGATCCCTCTGTTGCATGGCCAGGGCTGGGGGTGGCTACAGCTGATGGCTTCTCTCCAGTTAAGGAGTGTGGCCCAGCCCCCGTCAGTAGAAACTTCCAGCCCAGGGAGGAGTGAAAAGGAGGCCTCCCTGGGAGTGGTGCCACTTTGTTAGGTGTTGAAAGATGGCTGGTTGATGGGTACCAAAGACCCAGGAGTGTTTAGGCTGGGCACGGGGTCCTGGCACCCCTCCCTCTGCCCACCTGGGATTCTTGTAATGCTGACCCCTGTGATGGAAGAGGGGCTGCGTCTGCAGAGCGCCCGTCCTGTGTCTGATTTGCCGGCTCTCCTCTGCTGGACTTTCTGATGTGTGGGGATCAGGCAAGTGAGAACGCATGGCGTGCTGATGTGCCCAGGGTGCCCAGGCCATGCATGGAGACTGGGGCAGGCAGTGTGGCCCCACCGGTCAAGGCCACCCCCATGGCATCCCTCCTGCCTGTACTGGATCCCTCCCTAGGAGATGGCCTGGGATTCCAATCGTGGCGACCAAGGCCCCGTCTCTGGAAGCTCACCCCAGTGGAGAGGGAGTGGCAGTCTCTGGGACTTGGGGAATGCCCCCTAGCACATCCCACAGGGGGCTGAGCCAGGGCTGGTCTGGCAACATGTTTGCCTCCCACTTACCTTCCAGGATCTCCTACTGCACGGCAGACAAGGTGCACGACAAAGTGTTTGCATACATCGTCCAAAGCCAACACAGCGAGAACCTTGAGTGCCATGCCTTCCTCTGCACCAAGCGTAAGATGGTCAGTGTGAGGGCACGGTGCTGGGAGTGGGGTGGGTTCTGGCCTGCCTTGGCAGATTGCTCTGGGGTGCTGTGTTGTGCCCAGATTTTGACATCCCAAGAAATCACTAGGAGTCTGAAGTTGATCCAAGTGCACAAGGATGGTTTATTCAAGCTCAGCACATCCGAGTCTGGGTTCTTGGTTGAGAGCAGGCAGCTGGCAGACTGACCAGCCAGCTGGCTAGCCGGGACCAACACCGCTCGGAGTATGGGCCTAAACAGCACATTTATAGGGTTTGTATAGGCGCAGTCCACAATAGCTTGAAAAGGGGCCATTCACAATAGCCTGCAAGGTGAGGGGAAATACCACACATTTCCTACCCTATCTCAGCTGGACATGGAGGCCAGCCATGCCTCCAGCAACTAAGGGAAGCACCCACTGAATTACTTGGAGCCCCCTGTGAGATAACCAGACTTAGGTGGGCCTTGATTCGTAAGAATTGGAACCCATCAGTGCTAAAGGTCACATAGGCCATTTGGCCTGCAAGCTCACACAGTTTCTTAGTAGCACTGAGCCATGAACAAATGGTTGGGATTTTGATACCGAGGCTCTTCACCTGCCTGCAGAATCCAAAGGTAACCGTCACTTATGTAGCAAGGGGAAATATGTAGGAATCGCAGGTGGGTACTGGGAACTGTGTTAATAAGGCTAGAGCCAGGGTGGGCAAGTGGCAGGGCGCCGCTGCAGCCTGCTTCTCCCGCAGCACCGTTGGGGTCGAGGATACTTAGAGGAGTCAGTGTGGGTGGTAGATGAGGGCCTCACAGGGTCACTCCTCAGAGCACCCCTCACCCCGGTCCTGGCCCAGGCTGGGCCTGTGGGGCCACAGCAAGGAGAGAGTGACCTCTGGGACACCTGCTCCCTGCCCACTGCAGCCTGGGCTGTGATGTCATGGTGACACTGCCAGACCTGCCCTGTCACAGTCTCCATTGAGCATGTTATTTTTAGGGACACTCCCAGGCTGCTGGTGACGCTGTAGGTGACTCACAGTGCATGGGGCCGGGTAGGCCTTAGACTGCTGTTTCTTCCCTTCCCTGTACATCTCAGGGCCCAGGGCTCTTCATCCTGCTTCCCTGGACACTGAACTTGGCACAAGAGCCAGGACAGGCTACCTTTGCTGTTGAAATGCTAATTTCTGAGGCCCCTGAGATCCCAACCTGTCCCAAGCACACATGTTCCTGGCATGTGACAGCCACTGTGATGGCCCCAGGTTTCCTCTGGCCATTGGCTGAGTGCCCTCTGGTGGCTGGGAGAAGTGACCAGAGACTTATGGCTTACAGCAACATACAGGTTCTGCAGGTCACAAGGGCCACAAGGCTGTGGTTTTGCCAGAAGTGCTTGTAGAGAATTGTTCCCCTGTGTATCTGCTTGGGGCCTCTTGGATTCCTGGCAATGTTGCAGCTTGTCTCTGATGTCCCTCTTGGTGTCAGGGACCCTGCAGTGATATGAGCCCCAGGGTGGTGCGAGATCATCCCTGTGTCAGAGCCCTGTGGTGTGGGTGGCACAGATGACAGGGAGGTGGGCCAGGGTCTGAATGTGCTGTGTGAGCCGAGGTGAGCTGCTCTCCTGGGCCGGCCAGCCCACAGTCAGTGACCAGCCAGCAGGATCATCTGAGAGGTCCCATGTTCTTTGGTTCACCTGGTTTTTTTCCTGCAGACTCTTGTCACCTGCCATTTACCAGGGTCCTGCAATAGCCCGGGGGTCTCTTCTACTCTGGCCATACCTTTAGAAGACTCGCTAATGAACCCAGGGAATAGAGACACAACGATGGCTCTGGTGATGGCCTTGTCCCCAGAGACAGCGACTCTTGGCCTTGTCTCTTAGGAGGCTGCCCGGCTTAAAATACAAGCTCATCAGCCCCTCATTGTTCCTCTCTTCTTCCCCTATGGACCCAGTGCGTGCAGGGCAGGGCCTGCTGGCCCACAGCCCTCACTGCCTCCAAGTTTGGGACCCTGGCTGCCAGGGACATGGCTAGAGGTAGCAGCTTTCTACAGCCTGGGATGAGGTGGGGCTCTGGGAATGAGAAAGATGGAGATGCTCAGTGGTTCATAGGATGGCTTGGCCTGGCCAGAGGCCTGTTCACAGGCTGGAGTGCAGCCAAGGCCAGGAGGGCGGTCCCCAGGGAAGCAGCCATGCACAGCCAGGCCGTGACAGGGCCATGGGGAGGGCTCTGACTCCCCTTTGTCTCATTGCTTCTGTCTGGTGAGGCTCTGCTGGCTTCCCCTTTACGGTGCCCTTGGCCACCTGCCCTCTCCCTCTGCGCCCCCGAGGCCCCTCTCCCCCCCATCCCCCCGGAGACAGCTCCCTGCCCAAGGCCCTGGCTCCGCTCTCACCAGCCCTGTTTGAAAGTTGACATTCTCCGGTTTGCTGGCCATTTCCAGTGAGATGAAATGGCAGCCTCGGGTTCTTCAGCCACCTGCTTGCTGACAGCTGCTTCCCAGAGGTGGGAAGGGCTGGTGGGGTCAGCTGCAAGCTGGAGGTGAGGAATTTGCAGGAGCTCAGTTGCCCCTCCACCCGGCCGTTTTGAATCATGCTTTGAAGGGTGGGTTGTAAGAAGGGGTTTGCCAGCCGAGAGATAGGACTAGGGGTGTGAACATGTAGGTTCCCAGGGCCGTGGAACAGGTGCAGCAGCTGGAAGCAACAGGATGCCTTTATTTGCACTCAGGGCTGATGGCGGGGCTGTTCCCCCACCGGGCTGTCTGCATTCCTGGGTAGTCCTCATGTGAGGATTCTGGGCCGTCAGGACTGCCAGAGGGTACGAGGCACCTGGGCCCTGAGTGACCAGCCCTCCTCTGAGGGCTTAGCAGCCTGCCTAAGTGGGTGCAAGACAGAGACCCCAAACTGGGCAAAGGAAGGCCTGGTCAGGGAAACCAGTGAGGTTCACAAGCCTGGGGCACTCAGAGGTGACCCGGGCTCCTGCCTGGAGATTGGAGGAAGGAGGAGGTCAGCCTGCCCAAGCGGTCCCTCCTCCGTCAAGCGCTGGTGCCAGGGTCCAGCGGCCACCCCAGGAAGCGGGCCCAGCCTCGCCTGATCCCTCCCAGTCTCTAACCAGCCTGGCTCGCAGCCACCTGCCCACATCTGGCTCTGTGGTGAGCTTTGGTTTGACTTAGATTACAGCTCAGGACACAGGGCAAAGGGGAGGGAGTGGATGCAAATAAACCAGAGATTTATGCAAAAGCTGCTGAGACCTGTGTCCCCACATTTCCTGTAGACAAAAATAATGGTGTTTCCACGTCGCTACCACCTTAGATGACCAGCCCTTTCTTGGATGTATAGCGATCTGACTTGGGCCCGTAATTAGTCCATATTTTTAGTTCATGGGCAATTCTCAATGGTAACTGGGTCTATTAAACTTGATTCAGACGTGACAGCTTAAATTGTAAACAGCTGTGAAGAGTTTCATACTTAATTACCATATTTAAGTTTTGCCATAAAGCACCCGTGCTTCCATCAAAAATGTAAATGACGGAGACATTCAAATGAGATTTTGTACTTCGAGAAGTTTAATTGGCACAGATCAGTCAGCTTGTTTAGGGATCTTAATTTTTTTTTTTTTTTTTTTGAAAAAGAGTTTTCAAGGCAGTGGCCACGGGATTCATTTCTCAATTAAGCTGAGTGTGGTTTGGTGGAGGGAACATGACTGGGCCAGGGCTGGGCAGGCCTGGACTGGTGCCCTGGGCAGGGTCTGGCGCTCTCCGGCCTCAGTAGGTGCTCTTGGAAGGAAGTTGATGTGACTTCCACTCTGCTGGTTCCTGCCCTGAAATGGCAGAGAAAGGAAGATGTGGAGAGGAGTGTGGGCAGGCCCTGGCCTTGCCCGTGTACCTGTTTCTGGGAGGTGTGGAGGGATCCTGAAGAGGGAAGTGGCCAGAGCTGGAGGAGCCAGTGCTGCTGACAGGAGAGAGTCGGGGACGTATGAATCGGAATGAGAGGGGTAGATGGTGGTCTCCAGGGGGCAGTTCCTCCTAACAAAGTTCCCAACACTCCTTGACTCCTGGCTGCTAACCAAAACCACCTCCACTCTCACTGTGGCCTGGTGACCCAGTGACAGACCCCTCCGTGCCTGCATGGTCCTAGCCAGGGTCTGGTCTTGCAGCCCTGGCTCTTTTCAAGTCTAGCTTTTCTGTTTTCCAACAACAACCAAAAAAAAGGGGGTGGGGGGGCGGCTAAGGTAGTGTGTCAAGTCCCCAGGTGATTAGGAAGGGCTTCAGGAAGGAAGCAAGCCCTCTCCCTCCCACACACCAGTTTGTGGGATTTGGGGAGAGCTGGAGGGGCGGGGGAGTGTGGAGGTGAGCAGCCATTGGAATGAGGAAAGCTGGCCAGGCAGTGGTGGGTGGCAGAGATGGGGCCCCAGTTCCCTCTACGCGGGAGTGGCTGCCCTAGCCTGGGGGCTGTGGTGAGCTGGGACTGGGAGAGTGGGGGTCAGGGGAGGGGGGCTACCTGGGGCGGAGCCAGCAGGAGCAGCAGGGCCTACTCCCAGGCTTCCAGTTCTGACGTGCTCCCTGCTCCCTCTATGTGTCTGGCAGGCGCAGGCTGTCACCCTGACTGTAGCCCAGGCCTTCAAAGTCGCCTTCGAGTTTTGGCAGGTGTCTAAGGAAGGTGAGTGTGTTTCATGAACTGGGAGGGGCAGGGGGCAGGTCAAAACCCTGGAGTTGGACCTGGCCTACCTCCCGGAGTAGTCCCGTCTGACCGAGATTTTGAGTGTGGCCCCATTTGAACCTCAGTTTTCCCCTTGGAGGAATGGCAGCAGCTGTGGGATGCTGCCTGTCCACGCTAGGAACGGTCCAGTGGCTTCTGCAAAGGTTCCTGATGTGGACCTCTGCCTGGTGACTGCTGGAAACATGGTGCCAGGGCTTGAGGCTCTTGCGTGTTGTACTTTGGTCCCACAGAGAAAGAGAAGAGGGAGAAAGCCAGCCAGGAGGTGGCAGACATCCTGGGGGCACGCCGGGAGAGCGCCCCCTCATCGCTGAAGAACCGTGAGTTCTGGGCCCCTCACTGGCATTGCGGAGGGACAGCAGAGCGGGTGCTGACCACGGCAGCTCGGGACCTTGGCCTCACCCCCAGGGCACCCGCCTTCCTGTGCCTGCAGCAGACTCCTGGCTTTTAATTTTTGTTTTGTTTTTAGATACATAACACATATTTGCCATAGGTGTGTTAGTACGGACTACATGGTAGGGCTGGGAGTACGGATCCCTTGAGTTGCTGCAAAACCTTTCAGCTGTGTCCCTGTGCAAATACCTGAACTCGGCTGCCCCTCCTCAGGGGTCAGCTCCGGGATGCCCACCGATGTAAGGTTGAAGGCACATGGAGCTCACCCATGTCTGCTTCCGTACTGTGGATGGCCTCCGGTTACTTCCAGCACCTGCTCCCTCGGTGTCAGTGAGGGAATGAGGGCTGGGAAGAGCCTGTGAGTGCTCAGGACCCAGGCTGTGGCTTTCTCGAGTAGTTTTGGCTGAGGGTGGTTGAATCTGTGGCCATGTGGCTTGCGGTTTCGGAAGACAAGTATGTCTGCTTCCATCACCACACTCTGTGTCCTGTGCTTACTTGCCAAACTTTTTTTTTGTTTTTGAAGATTTATTTGCTTGTTTGAAAGGCGAACAACAAAGTGGGCGGGGGAGGGGCGGTATTTCATCTACTAGTTAATTTCCCAAATAGCTACAACAGCCAGAACAAGGCCAAGTTGAAATGAGTAACCTGTAACTCCATCCGGGTCTCCCAGGCGCATGGCAGGGGCCCAGGTGCTTTGGGCACCTTCCACTGCCTTTCCAGGCACATTAGCAAGGAGCTGTATTGGAAGCAGAGCAGCACCAATATGAGATGCTAGTGTCACAGCTGGCAACTTAAACCCTCCATGTCACAGCATTGGGCCCTCTCTTGACAAACTTAAGTTACGAAAAATAAATGTTTCAGTCTGCATACTTGGGGGGACAGTTCTCTGTCCCGCTGCTGCACAGAAGGAACCAGGGTGTGCTTCTGGGGCCTCTGGGTGATGGGTCTGGGGAAGCATATATCTGAGAAGGGATTTAGGACCAGAGCAGCCTGAGGGGGCGCTCCTGGACGTGGTGGGCGTTGGGGCTGAGAAAAAGTGACTCATTGCTCACTGACACCAAACTGGACCCTGTCGTAGCGGTTGCCACTGGAAACCTGCTGGACTTAGAAGAGACGACCAAAGCCCCGCTGTCCACAGTCAGCGCCAACACCGTGCATGCAGGTGACGCTCCGCGGCCTCAGGCCTTGAGCAGCAGTGGTGTTGTCTGGGTGAGTGGCTGTGTGGCTTGGGGACCCCACAGGGACCCTGGGAGCCTGGGCCTGGTCCTGGACAAGCCTCAGGCTGCCCAGAGTCCGGGCCCTGGCATAGTGACCGTCAGGCCCTGGAGGGGGGAAGAACAATGTCCCCTTTGAACCCAGAGCTGTGTCCCCGGCAGGCCTGGCTCCCGGCTCAGCTGTCTCAGCACAATGGCCGGACTCTTGGCCTGAGCATCCCTGCTGCTGCCCACCGCGGCCCAGCCAAAGGCTCCCTTGTTCTCAGTGTGGCAGTTTGCGCCTGGCCCCACTCCTCCTCAGCCGTCTGAATGGGGAGCCCAGACATGGCCCCCAACGCTCCCTGGGCCTCGGGCCGAGCCCCCTGGCCTCTCCACCTCAGTGAGGATGATGACCTTGGTACACAGCCTCCTGGGGAAACCTCAATTGTTCTATTTTTAAAGATGGGTTTATTCACTTGAAAGGCATAGTTGTAGAGAAAGAGATCTTCCATCCACTGGTTCACTCCCCAAATAGCGACAATGCCACAGCTGGGCCCAGAATGAAGCCAGAAATCAAGAGCTTCTTCCAGGTCTCCTACATGGGGGAAGGGGCCCCAGCACTTGGGCCATCCTTTGCTGCTTTCCCAGGCCATAATGAGGAACTGAGTGGGAAGTGGAACAGCCAGGGCATTAATGGATGTCCATACAGAATGCCAGCATTGTAAGCAGCAGGTCAACATACTGTGCTACAACACCAACCCCCTGCTTTTTGAATTTTGTTTTTACGCTTGGAAGTTACTTCCAGCTATTAGAAAGGCAGTGCAAGAGAATTCCTGCCTACCCTGCACCCAGATTCCCCGAATGTTGGTCTCCCACAGCCACAGGGCAGCATCACCTGGGATGTCGGTGCCTGCGGGCTGCCATGGTGTAACCCACAGCATCTGCTGCCCTGGCTGGGACTCAGAGCAGAACAGAGCCTCCCTTGCCTATCGCCTGCACTTTTGAACAGCTGTCCAGGAACCTCCAACCCTCCTGCCTGCATCTTCCTCTTGGCCGTGAGCTTCCTGGGATTTGGTTTGGCCTCTGCTGGTCGATGAGAGCAGGAAAGCCTTCTCCTGCACTCTCTTGCTTTCAGGGTCTGACACCACCAGCGCCTTCATTTACCCCCCAGGAAAGCTGAGGCACAGAGAGGGGTTGGCCAGAGAAGGGGCCCCAGGACAGGCAGCAAGGGTTGTGCAAGTGGGGAGCTTGGGCTTGAGCCCCCTTAGGCTCTAGTTCTGGGGAGGGGAGGGCAGCAGGCTGCCTGTCCCTGTTGCTCCTGGCCACTGCCCTGTGCTGAGCTGGGGCAGGCCCTTCCCAGAGTGAAGTCTCGCCTACCCAGAGTCCTCACCTGTGGCTTTATTCTCCCCAAGGAACTGGATGACGGCCTGGACGAAGCATTCTCAAGGTAATGTCTGCTGGGACCCTTGTGCTGCCGGGGGCCTGGCCCCTGTGCGCTGGTCTTGCCGCCCTTTCTCCCTGGGGCGCTTGTCATGAGCTGCCCGGACAACCTCTGAGTGGGAATCTGGGAATCCTGTCCCTCCACTTGCATACCCCCAGGCACAGGGAGCTCACCCTTAGTGGGAGGGTCAGTCCCGTCTTCTTAGAAGCTCCTGCTGTGGAGTCAAGGGCTCTCCAGGTGGCCACTGTGCTGCAGTCTGAGCTGAACTCTGTACAATCAGTGATTGCTTCCTAACCCAGCAATGCCCTGGGACCTTGGCTGTTGAGGGCTCTGGGATCTGCTAGGGCAAGCATCTCAAGAGGGGACAGGTGGCAGGTGGCGCTTCATAAACCCCACAAGCCAAGTGGTGCTTTCCCACTTCCTGGGGTACCACCTGCCACCAAGAAGGCTGCAGCCACAGGAGGTCTCCCTTCCCCCACAGGGGTCTTCAGCAGTGCCCACCTCCCATAGTTAGGACTCTACTTGGGGTTGGGCTGTGGCCCTCCTGGGAGGAGCAGAGCCAGGGCCTGGGCCGCTTGCCTCTCCTCCTTGTCTTCCTTCCCAACTCCCCTTTGATCTAGCTCCAGGCAAGATGATCTGGATGGTACAGATGGGCTTGTCCTGCCTTACCAGCTTCACGGGCTGGCTACAATCCCCTGGCTTGAGGAAAATCTCCCATTTTGCTTTTTCCAGATTATTCAAGTATCATGTGCCGTTTATTAGCGATTTCAAAACCCAGCAAAGCATTCAACAGAAAATAACACCATCCCATGGTTCCCCCGCCCAGATTTCTAGGCTTAGTCCTTGCTAATCCTGTGCAAATACATGGCTGTGCATTGGTCAGCCTGGGGCTTCTGGCGTCCCCTTCACATCCACGGCCCAGAGGCCCCTCCCAGGAAGTACTTTGCCTGTCCACTGACGCGCGGCCTCCAGGGTGTGAGCTGGACTTGGCCTGACTCTCCCCTGTACTTCTGCACATCTGAGACCCTTTCTCAATTCATTTTGTAATGTAAAAATTTTTGTTTCTTTTCATTAGAAAGGCAGACAGAGATCTTTAATCCACGGATTGACTGCCCAAATGCCCACAACAGCTGGGGGCTGGGCTAGTCCAGAGCCAGGAGTCCAAAATGCTACCTGAGTCTCCCAGGTAGATCGCAGGAACCCAGGCGCTGGGGGCCATCCTCTCTGCCTGTCTCCCACATGCATGTGAGCAGGAAGCTGGATCAGAAGTGGGATAATCAGGACTTCAGCCCAGGCGTTCAGATGCAGGGGAGACATCCCAAGCAGTGACTTAAACCCTGCATGCGGCACCCAACCCCCTTAGGTTTGATCTTCGCCTCCAGCCCAGCCCTTCTCTTTCCCAGCCATTCCCTGACACAGCCATGGTACCACATGGGTGCATTCAACCCTGCTTCAAGCCCTCTGCTTAGCTGGGCCAAGCAGGGGAGTCTCCTGTCCCCTGGCCATCCTGGCCTTTGTCCTGTAGCCCTGTGTCTTACCACCTTCCCACTCATACCCCACTGATTGGCTGGGCTGACTTGGCTCCTCAGGCCTCACCAGCCCCTTGCTGGGATGCCCAGCTCATATGATTCTTCCTTGCAGGCTGGCCCAGTCACGGACAAATCCTCAGGTGCTGGACACCGGCTTGACAGCACAGGACGTCCACTATGCTCAGTGCCTGTCACCTGTTGACTGGGACAAGCCTGACAGCAGCGGCCCCGAGCAGGACGATGTCTTCACTTTCTGAGAGCCCCGGGCCAGGAGGACATGACCAGCCCTAAACACATGATGGACCAAAGCTGCCACGGCAGGGGAGTCAGCTCTGATGCCAGCCAGCCCAGCCCCTCCAGTCCACGGCACCAGCAGCCCGTGGATCAAAGCCACAGCCAGCCAAGTGGAGGGAGAGAGTTTTTTTTAACCTGTTCTTGCTGTCAGAACTGAGAGATGCCTGGAATATTTATTCAGTGACTCGCGGTTTGTGCTGGGAAGCCGGTTTTGCATCAGGCATGGCTGCCACTGTTCCCTCACAGTGCAGGGACCAGTCCACTCTGCCCGAGCAGGCCACCCTAATCAGGGTGTCAGGACTATGACCAAAGCATTCCTTGTCCCCTCTCTTCTTTCCAGGGACCTGAATTTCCCTGGAGGTTGGGTTCTCATCATCTTTGGGGCACGGGAGTACACCCCCAGCCTCTACAGAGAGCTGGGACTCCCCTTGCTCCCAGGGCCCTTGCAGATAGAGGGACAGCCCCCCGACCAAAGATGGCCCCCCAGCCCAGCACTTTAAAAGTACGCATGGTGCTTGCACCCAGGGCTGCCCTGTGGAACTGGGTTGAACAGAGCTTTTCTTCCTGCCCTGCCTCTGGGAGAGGGGCCCCTTGCTCAGGGCCCTGGGACTCAGTCTACCCAGTTGCCTGGCTGCCCAGCAGCCCTGGCAGGATGCCGGTCACTGCCTTCCCATTTCACATGGATGAAGCTGCACCTCCTTCTCTCGTGTCTGTCATGTCCGAGATCCCTCCCTGGGTCCAAGTGTGAAACCTCACACCTGCCTGCCTCCAGAGGGACCTCTGGCCTGTTTTACAGGTGAGGAAACTGAGGCTGCATGGATGGAAGGGGTCAGGAGTCGAGCCTCAAGCTGACGCCACAGCTGCCTCTTCCCACTGCCACTGCCGCCTCTCCCTGCTCACACCACCTTTTTCTTCCCTCCCTTTTTCTTTTCTAGCTTTGTTGTCCTCCCGGGAACCAAAAAACCCCAGCTATTTTCTGACCAAAATGTGTTTCATAACAGACCATCTGGTGCCTTTCCACTCAAAACTGGCAGGAGCCTGTGTGCCCGGCGAGCCGTCTCGCGCTGATTGCCGTGGCAGTGCAAGTGTCTAAAGTCAGCTAACCCAGAGGGTGAAACAAAATCCAACCCTACACGCAATGCACAGTTCTCTTTCCTATTGCCACCACCCCGGCTCGGGCACACTGGCGGCCATCTGCCCCCTGGAACCTTTCTTCCTGGTCTCCTCTCTGACCCCGGGCACTGCTGGGAGCCCCGTTTCCATCCTGTGGCGCTTCCCAGTGGCCTGGCCTGTGGGAGCAGTTGATAGCAGCCCCAGGGGAAGCAGAGTTTGGGAGAATCTACTTCTGTTGAGTGGAGTGTGCAATGGCACACAGGCTGGTGACTTGTGGACCCGCCCCAGCTCCTCGGACCCAGCTCCCATGCTGACCTCTCAGAAGCCGCCTTTGTGTTTACTGTGAGGATGCAGAGATTGTTGAGAACCTGGCCATCTTGGGCACGAGGGGCCCTAAGGAAAATGGCAGGCTCACGCAGGCCACCTAGGACCTTCAGCCCAGTCTCCTGCCACTGCCGCCCGCGTGAGTGCAAGCACGTCTTATGCTTTTCTCTGCTATGCTGTAAAGGAAGTCCTAATGAGGACAAAACCAAATAATAAACATTCTGTTTTAGAACTTTGGGCGGTGTTTGATGGGCTGGTGGGAGGGTGGTGTCCAGTGGCTGCTGCCCTTTGCTGCTAGGTGGGAGCAAAAGTGACCACAGGCCTGGGCGGCCAGCAACCCTGCTGCAGCACCACCCAAGGGAGGTTCGTGGGTTTAGCCTTGGTTGGCGGCCCAGTGGGGCCCTCCCAGAGGATGGGCGGGTGTGGGGTGAGGTCATTCCCGGAGGCCACATCTGTCAGCCAGTTAGCAGCGCTGAGCAGGCCAAACTCCGTGGGTCCCAGGGAGGATGTCACATTCTCCACTAGACGCTTTTGCCTCCCACCAGCTGTATGCAGGAAGGGCCCCCAGGCTGCGTAGCTTCTTGGGGTTGGGGGCGTATGTTTCCCTGACTTGGGAGATCTGCAGTCCAGCTCTAGTTCTGCAGTGGGGTTGGCCGCATCTTTTCCTTGAGTCTCAGTTTTGTCACCTGTGATTAGGATGTAGGTGAGTGTGGTTGCCACGGTGATAAGGGGCATACTTAGATAACCCCAAGGTGAACTCAGATCCGGAAGTGGTTTGGATCACATGCTGCCGGCAGTGGTGGGTACTGCCTAGGCCGTTACCCTTTGTGAAATGGTGGTGAATTCGAAGTTCAGTGCCCAGTTGAGTGAGCTTCCTGTGCTGCCCGGGGTGCCAAGGCACACAGCAAGGGGGCATTCCTCATTCTGTGGGCTGCCACTGCCTCCTGGGAGCCCGGCCTTGAAGGAAGGCCTGGTGACCTCAGGCCACTGCCCATGGCTGCCCTGAACCTCAGAACAGCTGCACCATGGGGGTCTCTTTGTCCCTTTCAAAGCCATATTTTAAGTGTCAGGAGCCCAGAGGAAGCTCTCTGATATTGGCCACCAAGGACTCTTATCGTAGAAGGCTAAGAAATGTCTCCTTTCTTCTTCCTCCCTAATCTGAAGAGACACCCAACAAGTTTGCCTTTCGGTTTAAATTTGGCCGATGGCTTTGGTCTCTGGAAGTCACGCATCAGGAGGAAGAGCCATTTCTCACCTTTGAGATGACTTTCACCCTCACAGGTGGCTGTCAAAGTCTTGTCTCCCAAAGAGGTTCTAGCCTAGCCCTCCCCCCTGCCCCGGGCTTTCCGACAGGCCCCGGGTAGCGCTGGCCTGGGGCTCATTTGGCAGCCCAGCTTCCCTCCTTTGTACACGTCCCTCAGTGCAACAGACATCCTGTTTGTTTACTAAGGAAATGACCCTTGGTCTTTGTCCTTCATGGCTAACATCAGTAAAACTAGCTGGGTCCGGGGTGGCTGATCCCTGCCCCATTTTCTAGATTGGGCAACTTGAAGGTCAGAGTAGCTCAACCAGTTGACCAAAGTCTCATAGGAGGTGGGCCTGGGATTTGAATTTGGGTCTGTATGAACCACCGAGCCTCCTTGCAGAGCATAAGACACAGGCAGTCCCAGCTGCCCACAACCCACTTTGCCTGAACCGCAGCTCCAGCTGTGGGCGGCCCTGGGAGCTGCCAGTTCAGGGCTCTGGACACAGGCAGCAGCTGGAGCAAACCTTTCCCACTCTTCCCAGGCCCTTCCCCTTCAGGGCTGCTGCCCTGAACAGGCCCCATTGGAAAGCTCAGCAGGGCCACAGCTCATCCTCCTGGGCCCCCGTCCTACCCCAGCACCATTGTCCAGCCTTCCACGAGGTCCCTGGGTGAGCTTTGGAGACACTCCAGAAGGACTTCTGTGGAGTGGGTGAGGAGGCTGCATTCTCACATTAGGCTGCTGCATGATAACTGTGCTATGGGTAAGTGCTGTGAACCCATTTTCTAGACGAGCATACTGAGGCCACAGAGATGAGTGTATGATCCCCAGCCTCAAAGAGCTGCCAAGCAGCAGACCTGGGATTCAGAGTCCCTGGGGGTGATCCTGCCCTTCTGCAGGCACATTTGGGGGCCACTGTGATCTCCCTTGGGGGAGGAACTTCTGAGCCCTGCACAGAGAAATCTTCACCAGCTGGCCCGCACAGGATTGCTAGATCAGACATGGGCTGTGGCCTAAGTCTTATTGCCAGGCAACAACTCTGTCCACACCTGCTGAGCCTGAGCATGGCCCTCCTCCAGGTAGCTGAGGCGTAGCTGCCCTTGACTCCTGCATGGTCCAGGGGTGGTGGGTCATGGGGCCCTGGAAAGCTCTGGGCATGAGGTAGATTTGCACCATACTAGTAGGCTCCCAGGAGCACAGAATGTTCCAGATGGGCCTTGAAGGAAGGGTGGAAAGGTTGGAGACCGCCTTTGCTAGCCTGGCAGGTAAAGGCCAAGGCCTGTGTCGGAGTCACCCCATGATTTCTGAGCCGAGCATGGTGCAGCATGGCATTCAGTCCACCACACAGTGCATCCAGAAGGGGAAGAACCTGCTAAAAGAAATTTCCACTTGGCTTGTCACACCCTGGCTCGCCCTGGGCCTAGTGCTGTGAGTCTCTGTTGCTCAAGCCAAGAACCTTGGTGGTGCCTGGTTTGGCAAAAGCATGTGGCCCGTGCCTCCATCCTGACCAACAGTCTTGCTTTTTCAAAGCCTGAGCCCCATGTGTTAGTGCTAGGAGAGCCCATCAAGATCTCCCAGCACCACTCTGTTAGGGTTGCTGTCCACAGCACCCTGTCTGGGGCTCTGTCCACCTTGTGGAAGGAAGATGCCCTTTTTTGGGCGCTCTGGTAAGGTGTGCATGGCCCACTGGAAAGTGAGAGCGTACTGGGGTCTGTGCAGTGGGTGTGGATTATGCGGAGGTGTGAAGAGAACAGCTCTTCTGTTTGGCAAGGTCGCAAGGAGCTTCCAGCTACTGTATGGCAGGGTTTGGCGGATGTCTCTCCAAACATCTCAATGCAGTCTCACCCCTTTTGCATGGACACTCAGCCACCCCACTAAGAATTTTGTAGTCTATTGAGGCATTGTTGTTTGCCCCTGTGAGATGGTTTTTGCAACCAATGTGTGCCTGGGAGTTAATGTTGTTGATAATGTCTTGGGGAGTAGGCCTTTAACAATGTACACACAGGAGTACAATTAAGCCCATGCCCTTTCTGGACACTGTATTGTATACCTACCCATTGCCCCAGAATCTGGCCCAGACATGTAGCATGCCTCCTGGAAATGGCTTCATAAGTATTCTAAAAATTAATGGAAGTTATGGGAGTATGAGCTGAAACTGCTTTGGCAATAAATACAGTAACTGTGACCTTAAAGTTTAGCCTGTCCTTGCAACTCTTTGGAGCATAGAAAATGTATCTGTTTTAGCTACTTTTATAATTTTTTGGCTAGAGGAATTATAGGGTGCTTTTATTAATATCAGAGATATGCTTTATGGGGATGTAGAGCCTGCAGTTGTAGGAGGATTTAATATTTGAAACTTTTTGTCTTTGGATCTTTCTGTTTTTTCCCTTTTGATGTATTTCTCCCATTAAATGATAGATAACTTGCAGAAATAGAAATGTAGTGGGCATGTATTACTAATTAATAGGTAACCGCATGTGCTTTGGCCTTGGAGTCCTAGCTATCACCTAATGGCTACTACTGAAGAATAATGGCTTGCTTTAAAAAAACTGATTATAGTAATTTATAGAATTATCTTTAAGAGCACCTGGTTGACAATGAAGTAAAAAATTAATTAATTGAGCATTTGTGCATGTTGGCTTAGTCCTGAAGTTAAAGATAGTAAAATCAAACATTTGTGCAGAGGCTTGTGATGTGTCTGAGTAAATAAAAAGGACAGCTTCTTGAGCTGTTGAGAGAGGACACCAATTGACAGTGTCCGCGTCTCTTCGCTGGCTCCACACACCCTCCTCGAGTTCCAGACTCAGCTGGAGCTGGCCTCTGGCAGGAGTGACAGTGCTGAGAAGAGGTGGGAAGAAGACCTCAGGGACACCCCAAGCATGTGGTGAGCATTAAGTCAGCAGACGCCTCTTCAGTTGTGCCTGCTCAAGCAGCTCATGCAGCCGGCTTGGCTGCCTAGAAGAACAGAAATACTGATTGTGTCTGAGCCCCGGGTTGGCCACTTGGCTGAGTAAATGGCTCAGTGCTCTGTGCCTCAGTTATCCCATCTGTGAAATGGGGTGATGAAGCCCACACAGGGCTGTGGTGGGGAATCATAGAGGTGTGCTAAGAACAGCTCCCATGGAAGCTGTCCACTGTTGAGGGCTGCAGAAGGGCTGGGGAGGGGTGGAGCAGCTCACCCAGGTCTAAGGCTCACCTAGAAGGAGATGGTATGTTTCACAGGCTTGCACCCCAATGCCACCCAGATACATACCCTGGTCCCTCCCCACCACAAAATTGTACCCTTGGGAAAACTATAAGAGATGGTCTAGACTGAAGACGTTACACTCCTGCTGTTTCCAAAAGGAGGGATTTAATCAGGAGAGGCGGCTCGCCCACCCACAGGGAGGGCTCAGAGGGTGGGGATGTACCTGTGCGGTCCTGGGGAGCCCAACAAAGCTTTGTGCTACCTCCCACTGCTCCTGGCTGTCACCGACCACTGGTAGGCAGCAGCTGGACGATGGAGAAGAGTGGGTTGTGGGATAGGCACCCCCGGAGATGCAGGGGGGTATGTGGGCTGGAAGGAGAATGGTGGTCACCCTCAAGAGGGGTGTGTAAGACCCTGTGGACAGGGAGCATGAGATCTGGCTGCTGTTCCCTTGCTGTGGCCAGTGCAGTGCTGGGCATTTGCAAGGTCAGCTGGGTGACCTGAGAAAGAAGTGACAGAGCAGAGATCTGTGTGTCCGAGAGAGCCTGGCAGGTTCATTTCCTTCCATTGGCTGAGTCCCCAGCTAACAGTAACAAGAACCTTGGCTCACAGAGTGGAGGGACAGTAGGAGGGACAGTAGGAGGGGGCAGGCATGGACCCTGCCCTCAGGCAGGTGCTAATAGTGTGTGTATGGCCTCGGCCCAGAAACAGTAGCAGTGGGTGAGGCGGTAGAGGACACAGCTACTCCATGTTGCAAGGAGAAGAGCGGGCCAGGGATGCCTGACCAGAGAGACCTGCAGGAAGGAGGGCGGCAGAGCAGCCTGTTGGCCGAGCTGAGGACACTGCAGACAGCAGACAGGTGCAGAGAGCAGGAAAGCAGGCAGGTGTGCAGGAAGAGGAGGAAGGAAACTGGAGAAGGATCAGAGGGTGGGCCCAGGGGAGGTTCCCAGGCCTGAGCCAGGCTTCCCACCAGCTCTGAGTGAGTCTCTGGGGCGTGAAGATGTGAAGGCTGTGTGTGAGAGCGTACTCAGGCCCCGAGGCTCTAGCTTTGTCCAGGATCAGGCCAGAGAGGGAGCAGATGCTGGGCCTGGAAAGGGGTAGGCAGGAACCTGGCCGGGGACAGGCCCTTTCTCTCCATGTGGTTTCTGATGAGGGCATCATGGGCTCGTGGAAGCAGATGCCACAGGAGTCCAGCCAGCAGTTCCCACCTGTGGCGATGTCCCTGTGGGTGGCAGTCTCCCCTCCCTCCCATCCCCACACCCCAGGCAGCAAGGCCCCAGGTAAACCAGGAGACGAGCATGTCTCAAATATTGCTATAACACAGTGAATTTGTCAGTTCAGCTCATTACATTTAATTAGAATTATTTTTTTTAATTTTTAAAAAATTTTTGATACAATTTAGTTGGCACTGGGCTCTTCCCTTCCCCTCCCTCAAGTTCCTCCCCCCCCCCCATTCTCCCCTCCAGGTTCACAATGTGTGTCCTTTGTGAATTTTCCCAAGTCCACTTGAGTGTCTCCCACCATGTGGAGACCATGTCATTTCTTTGTGGGTTCATTCTTGTATCCTGGGCCCTAATGTAGCTACAATGAGGATTAGATCTTTGTTGTTTATGGGCAGTACCAACAACAGTGATAAACGGAACATTGACCATCTCAGGCAATTATAAACAATCAGCCTCTTATGGATGGTTGATTAATGAATTACATCACAAGTTCTTGTTACAGAAGGTATAGGTATGAGTCACATAGAGTAAGATTCACATATAATATCTCTTTATTTGACATCATATTATCTCATATTAGAGCAAACATGTGATATCTGACTTTTTGGGATTGACTTTTTGGGATTTCCCTTAGCATAATGGTCTCTAGTTTGGCCCATTTGGCCACAAAGTAATGTATTTCATTTTTTTAAATCACCGAGTCGTATTCCATAGTGTAGATGAACCACAGTTTCTCTATCTGGTCCTCTGTTAATGGGCATTTAGGTTGCTTCCATGTTTTTGTGATTGTTGATTGTGCTGCAATGAACATTGGGGTGCATGTTGCTTTGTTGTATAACAAGTCTTTTGGATATATTCCTAGAAGTGGAATTGCTGGGTCATATGGTAGGTGAATTTTTAATTGCCTAAGTGTTCTCCATACTGACTGCCATTAATTAGAATCTTTAATAAAAGAGTAAAGCAGAAAGGAGGCCTAGAAGCAGAGGAGAGGAGCGCCATGCTGAGGCTGAGTGGGAAGCCCAGTTGGGGAGGGGGTGGTGGGGAGAGGTGGGGCTGCCAGGATACTGGTGGGGTCTCTGCCTGCAGGGTGGGACCACCAGGACTCCCACAAGCATGGCCCTGGGAAGGGGCCTGGGCCAGCCTCCACCCAGCCTCTATGCCCTCTAGGCACTCTGTTCATGCAGGGAACAGAACCAAAGAAGCCTTCTTGGTGCCAGCCCAGCATGGGGCAGCTAACACAGCCTGGGGCAGAAAGGGCACCCAGGTGAGTAGGTGAGCAGGTGAGGCCCCTGGAAGGACAGGGAAGTATGGTGGGGTTCAGAGCAGGAACCTGGAGCCAGGTGGCCGGTTCATGTCTTGGCACCACCCTGGCCAGTTCTGGCAAGTTTCTGTGGCATGGGATGCTGGCCCTCAGAGCCTCGTGTCCGCTCTGTAGAGGCTGCAGTCACCCAACCCACTCCCAGGGTTTGGCATGGATCAGTGGCGCTGAGACACACACCATACTGGGTGCCTGGGTGGAGCTCTGGGTGGTACCACCTTCTGTGATAACTACTGTCCCAGGGGAGATGTCCATGTGGACAGTCACACACATCTGAGGCCCAGGGAGCAACCTGGGCTGACCACATAGCTCTGATGATCATTGGAAAAGCCCAGGTGTGAGTCACCCCCATCTCTGTGTCCCCCTTTCTCACCACTGTAAAACCCCAGTTTTGGGTACCACTTGCAATGCCAGCAACCTCTGCCAGATCGCCAGCTGGAGTCCCAGCTGCTCTGCTGCCTGTCTAACTCCCTTGCTAATGTACTAGGGAAAGCAGCAGAGGGTGGCCCAGGTGTTGGGCCCTGCCACCCAGGAGGGAGACCCAGATGGCCCATACCGGTCAACTGCCTCCCTGCTTGAGTACCTAAAGCGTCGCCATCCCCCACCTGCCTGTCTCTGTCTTCCCATCCCCCTCCCAGGCATACACAAAGAAGCAGGTGGCTGTTGTCAGCATGCAGGGAACCTGATCTAGGATGTTGCTGGCCGTGGGCTGAACCTCTGTAATTAACATGAGCACTGTGATTTCAAGCCTTTGCTGTCCCCCACGGCCACTCCCAAGTTACCAAAAGGTCAGCCCTGAACAAGGAGTTGCTACACATACGTTCCATTCTCACTACCCCTGGGAGTTGCTCTGGAAGCCACAGGGTGAGGCCTGTCTGGGGTCTGGGGCCAGCAGACTGGAAGAGAGAGCCACATCTCTTGTGTAGCAGGAGGACCATTCACCTCTGGGCCTTCACTGGTGCAGTTTTCTGTTGCTTTTGGCCGGTGCATGTCCCACCCCATGCTGTAAGGCTGTAGGGCAGCAAGAAGACCCCGGGCAGTCTGCAAAGAGTGGCTGGCCCGTATGCAGCAGATAGAGGGAGAGGAGACCGTGGAGTTTGGCCACACAAAAGATCTGACCTTGCACTTGGTTTTACACAAACATAATCCTGCTGCAGAAAGAGATAACAGGATTTTTAGCTCAGTTATAGAAAGTTCCTGAGCCCCTGTCTCTACCTTGAGCCAAGAATCTGGGGAATTAAGCCTGCAATTCTTTTTCTTGGAATTGCTCAGTGTCTTTGGAGCAACCAGCCATCTGTGATATCTGCCAGTCATGTGTTCAGGGGCAGTGGGGACTCAAGCCTTGGGAGCTCCAGATGGCCACAGGTCATTAATTAATTCATTAATTAATTAAGAAGCCGTTTCCCCACTACATCCCTCCTGCTGCTAGGTTCCCATCCCTAGACACAAGTTGGACTTCTCCCCTCAAGTCTAGACTGGGGCAGATCACCATTTTCCGCATTCTCCTGAGGCTGTGTTGCCTACAGCCCACCTGTTTCAATCACTTTGCAAGCCAGATTATTGGTTGAAAACGATGGGAACTGACTCACTAAAGGAGGGAGAAGAGGGATTTACCTAGAGGGCGCCAAATGGCTCTCAGAATGGAAGGAGGATGGGCAGCACTGGAGGAAGGCTGGCACAGCGGGCAGAGGCAGAGCGCTCCTGCAAGGGACTGTCTGGCTCTGCTGCAGCTACGGTCCCTCGTGAGCCCCACAAGGAAGCTTGACAGAGCACTGCAGTGCTCTCAAGGCTCTCAGTAGATGGGGTCAGGTGGCAGCCTGCTTCTAGCCAACTGGGACAAATGAGACGACCTCAGAGGACAGAGCTATCTCCCTCCTAGGTTCATCCTACTTAACAGTCCTCAGGCAAGACAGGAGTGTAGTTGGGAGAAAGAAAGCAAATCAGGGGCCAGTGTGGTGGCCCTGCAGATTAAGCCACTACCTGTAATGCTGGCATCTCACATCCAAGTACTGGTTCCAGTCCTGGCTGCTCCATTTCAGATCCAGCTTCCTGCTAATGCTCCCTGAGAAAGTAGTGGAATATGGCCCAAGTGCTTGGGTCCCTCAAACTCTTGGCTTTGACCTGGCTCAGCCCTGGCTGTTGTAGCCATTTGGGGCAGTAAGCTAGCAGCTAGAAGATGGGTGTATGTGTGTTTTTATCTACCTTTCAAATAAAACAGAGTTTAGGGGGAAAAAACAAGCAAACAAGCCAGCAAGTACCTGTCTTGGTTAGAGCCTGCCAGCCATGCAATCTTCACACTTGTCTTGGGGAGACATCATGCATTTCAACCCAATTTTATCGGTAAGGATGCAGAGTCTGAGAGCTTTCATCAGTAATATGGCTGCCTCTTCGGATGGGGTGAACCTGAGGAGCAGGACTGGCGGAACTGCCGGACCCTGACTGGCCCAAAGGGAAACTGGGACCTAGAATGGGGTGGGCTGAAGTCACCCCAACACACCCCTAGAGTTACAGCTTCCTGCCTTCGGGGCGTGGGGGTGTGGTCTGGGGCCCACAGGTTCCAGGAGGGAGGGGCAGGCCCTTGACCATGCCTCCTGCTGATCAGTGCCTCACTTGGGAGTCCTTGGCCAGGTTTCTGGTAATTGCCTCATCCCATCGAGGCTGACAGATGTACACAGCTGGCCAAGGACGCTGTCGGGAAACCCAGCCCTGGCCAGCACAGTCGTAAACCTCAGGAGGCGGAGAGCTGGTCTGGTTTGCATCCCCACCCTGCCTGACCATGTGACCCTGGGCAGTGCCACGCCAACTCAAACTCTGGATTCTTTTGCCAGTCTCCTCAAAGCAGGATTTTGGGGAACAAATGAGATAGTTCTCCTTTTGTATTTTTTTAAACCAAGACCAACTGGTTTTCTTTCTTTTTTTTTTTTTAAGATTTATTTATTTTTATTGGAAAATCAGATATACAGAGAGGAGACAGAGACGATGATCTTTCGTCCAATATTCACTTCCCAAGTGGCAGCAACGGCTGGAGCTGAGCCAATCTGAAGCCAGGAACCAGGAGCTCTTCCGGGTCTCCCACAGAGCTGCAGGGTCCCAAGGCTTTGAGCTGTCCTCAACTGCTTTCCCAGACCACAAGCAGGGAGCTGGATGGGAAGCGGGATTGCTAGGACTAGAACCAGCACCCATATGGGATCCCGTGCGTGCAAGGTGAGGGCTTTAGCCACTAGGCTATCACTCCGGGCCCTCCTTTTGTATTTTAAAAGATTTTTAAATCTTTTTTAATGGTCCCAACTAGAGACCATTATGTTCAGTGAAATGAGTCAATCACAAAAGAACAAATGCCATATGCTCTCTCTTATATAAGGAAATCAACATGGAAAGTATAACTTCAATAATCCAATCTATGTTTTTTGTTTGTTTGTTTGCTTTTTTGGCTGTATCCCATGTGTTTTGATGGGGTTTTTTTATATTTCAGTTTGGTTTATTCCAAATAATTTCTTTTCTCTTGTCGAATTCATCACGGACTCATGGATTATACGATGGCATCATCTTTCCCAAGAGACTTTTATGTTTTCTTTCCATCACCCATGTGTTGGTTACTCAGCGGCGCATTTGTTCATGGTGCTGTAATTTGTTGTTGTGCTGGTGATCTGCCTCATACCAGTTGTTGACCTTGTTTCGTGGCTTCCCACTTACGGAAATGTATAGTGATGGAGTACTGAGGTCTATCATATACAGATGTGAGGGTATAGTGGAACATGAATCCCTGCATCCAGACGAAAGATGGAATCCCAATGAAACTGTTGGACATGTGTAGACAACGGGATGCCGGACTGTCTGACATTGTCTGTACCAACAATGTCGGGGTACACTTAAATAAGAGACTGATAGAATTTTGATTCTTTATGAAGGACTACACTATTGTAACAAAATGGGAAAAATCTGATGGGGGTGGGAGTTTGGGGGAGAATCCCAGCCTACACGAAATTTTACCACACAATTCAAAATTCAAAATAAAAACACATTTTAAAAAAATTTTTAAATGATGGTACAATATGCAAAACATAAAAGCTACCGTTTCTAAGAGGATGGAATTGTGACATTCAGTGCTAGGACACTGTCATACATCAGTTACCACTGCTCATCCCCAGGCCGCCTTCATCATCCCAGCAGCACTCCGCATCTGAATAGCAGCAGCTTCCCCGTGAGGTCATTCACACTTTGCACATGGATTCAAAGTGACGTGTTTTGGGCACAGAATCAACATTTCCAGCACCCCCCCCTCAAAATCTCTCTCCATTAAAAAAAGGGAAGGGCTTGTTGGCTTGTGGCCTAGCAAGTAAAGCCTCTGCCTGTGGCACCAGCCTCGCATAAGGGTGCCAGTTTGAGTCTTGGCTACTCGCAGTTCACGGGGATCCTGCTCACTGCCAATATCCTGGGTGTGTCAGGTGTCTGTCTGAGTGCTGGCTTTGCTGGACCCCTGCGTGTCTTTAGTGGTCCAAGTGAACTGACCCTGCACACGGCTTTCCTGGTGTCTCCAGCTCCATGGTAACCTCCTCCTACCCCATGGCTCCTAGTGTTGAGCCCTTTGTGTAGAGTGGCTTCTTGGGTGGGATTGAGAGAATGACACAGCTCTTGTCTCTGATCCCTGATGAGGTCACTCCAACAAGCAACAGGATACAGGCTGCCCTCCTGCTCTCCCTCCCCTACCTGCTGTTTATTTCCTTCTCTGCTCAGAGGAGGCTGCAGGCAGAGCATGTGTTCCAAGCCAGCAGACATCCCCAGGAGAGAGACGCCAGCGTCACCTTCCACCCACGAAGTGACACGGGATTTCCTTGGTGCCTTTCCTAACAGGCTTGGCTGGGAGGGGTCAGGGAGGGAGGGAGAGAAAATCTGCTGTTTCCCTAGGAATAGGAAACTGAAGTTTGCTTCCCTGAGCCATCCTCTGCCTCCACCCCTGCCTAGAAGGGTAGCGGGGTCGGGGGACATGTCCATCTCACCCCACCCTCATGCCAGTGAGCCCTAGTATGGCAGCTGGGGCCTCTCTGAAGAATAGGTGTTCAGCAAACTTCACCCCAGTTTTGTCAATCTGGTAGCAAATGGGAAAGATCCCTCCCCCTTCCACCCCCACATCCTGTCCCCAGGGAATCTCGGGATCACATTACAGGCCTGACAAGCCCTGCTGCTGAAAGGACAAAGGGACCTGTGCAGATGCTCCCAGCTCCTTAGAGTCACTCAAGCAAATAGCTTGTGCTGGACAGGACAAGGTGGCCTGAGACAGGAAGGGGTGCAGTATGCTGGGGAGGTGCTGAAGAACCTCAGTATCAAAATCCCAACCATTTGTTCATGGCTCAGTGCTACTAAGAAACTGTGTGAGCTTGCAGGCCAAACGGCCTATGTGACCTTTAGCACTAATAGGTCCCAGTTCTTATGAATCAAGGCCCACCTAAGTCTGGTTATCTCACAGGGGGCTCCAAGTAATTCAGTGGGTGCTTCCCTTAGTTGCTGGAGGCATGGCTGGCCTCCATGTCCAGCTGAGATAGGGTAGAGAATGTGTGGTATTTCCCCTCACCTTGCAGACTATTGTGAATGGCCCCTTTTCAAGCTATTGTGGACTGCACCTATACAAACCCTATAAATGTGCTGTTCAGGCCCACACTCTGGTAAGGGGTGTCAAGTCAGCCAGCTGGCTGGTCAGTCTGCCAGCTGCCTGCTCTCAACCAAGAACCCAGGCTCGGATGTGCTGAGCTTGAATAAACCATCCTTGTGCACTTGGATCAACTTCAGACTCCTGGTGACTTCTGGGGATCTAAAAATCTGGGCATGACAGTGCAAGGCCAGAACTTTTGGGGTAGGGAGGCCGAGGCAGGGCTACTGGTGGCAATGTCTGCAGCAGCCCATTTGTAGATCATTTTTTGTGCTTTTAGCACACACACACAGAGATGAGTCTGATGATCCTCCTAGAAGGAGGTTTACATCCTGCTGGGAGAGGATAGCACAGCAGATGTGCCAGGGAGCTGAGATTTGAACCTGGTCTACAGCTGGAGCCCCAACAGCACGGGACAAGCCTGGCATTGCTGGACACTTCTGTGTTCCACAGGCCCCCAACCACCACCGCGGTATCAACACCAGGGGATTAGTTCATGCCCATTTTACAGTTGGCCCCCAAGTCAGGGAGCAGGGCAGTGGCACCCGGGGCCCTTGGCATCCCGCCCCTCAGCATCCGGCCTCAGGTTCTCCATCTCTCCACCCCCTGCCCAGACGTTTTTATGGACAGTGCCATCCCCGGGACACTCATTGTATGAAAGCAGATGGTCTTCAGAGAGGCCCTGCCTTCTGGACACAGGTGGCATGGGGCTCTCATGTTTGGCTGGGTGGAGCGGGACATATGCAACCTCCGCTGGGATCAGCTCTGTGGCTGCCGAGAGCTGACTCGGATTTCCCGGGTCCCATCTGTGCAGGCGTCAGCCTCCAGCACCACCATGGCATCACCAAGGGCCCCTGGCCCAGGCCCATCTCTCACCCTGTGTGTGTGTGTGTGTGAATGTGCGGATGTGTTCACACATGGTTGTAAGTGTGCCTATGTACATGGCTGTGGGGTGCTGGGTCAGAAGATGTGGGGTGGGGCAGGGCTGGGCTGGGCTGGGCTTCTGCTGGGGCGTAGGGAGGAGCTGTACCACTTCCCTTTCTGGGCTTCTCCTGCTTCTCTCCGCTCTGCTCTGGGCACAGTGTCCAGGTCTGAACTGCTGACAGCTCTAATCTGGGAAGCCCGCACCTGCCAGTCAGCGACAGACTAATGTCCCTGAGCTGAACCCTGACTTTGGCTGTGGGCTGAAACCAAAAGTGGTCTTGCCTGTATACTGATCCCTGATCTTTGTTCCAGACTGAGTCCTGATCCTGGGTCCTGGCTCTCTAACTGAGCCTTCATCTTTGTTCTAGACTTGTTTTGGACACCAGTCTGTTGCGGAGTACGAGATCACACTGGACCCAAGTGTAGGATGTTAGGAGGGGTCTTCACGCTTCAAGCTTGCCAACAGCAGCTCCGGCTGCACTCCAAGAGCCACCGCACTGAGAGGTGAGAAGTCAGCGGTTTTTAAGCTCCCATCCTCCAATCATAATGAGAGTCACGCAGGACAAACAAGGTTTCAGGCAGGAAGGGAGTTACAGGAGCCCAAAGTTTTCCTATAGTTAATTAACATAATGTAGCCCAACAGGTGGCAGGAGTCAATTATTCTGAATGGTGCAGAGCCTAGGAAGGGCGGTGTGCCTTCAATTAACTTGAATGGTGGAGAGGAGGTAGGCGGGGCGGGATGCGGAAACTCCCGTGCCCTGTTCACTGTCAGTTAATCTGACAAGTGGCGTGCCATCGATGACGACGCCCCACTACAAGTCCCAGGCTGAGCCCTTGGTGTAGACAAAACTGGACCCTGGACTCTGGCGGGAAATGCTGTCAGGATCTGCCCTCATTTCAGCCCTTACCAGTGCCTGGCTCAGCTGTGACCGTGACCACAGTCTAACCCGTACTTCCCAAACAACAAACTGACCCCTAACTGTAAACTAACCCCAAGAAGGAGCCCAGGCTCCCTGCCAGGGGTTGGCCTTGGCAGAGTAGGGGCCACCATGCACGAAGGCACCAAGGCCATGAAGACCAGAAGTGGTCATTTGGGGAGTGAAATCGTGGATGGAAGATCTCTCTCTTGTTCTCTGTGCTTTCCCCTCTCTCTGACCCTCAGTCTTTTAAAGAAATCTGTGATGACAGCAAAAAATTTCAGTGAATGGAGCCAATGGACCTTGGGAGGGTGACATCATTCTTGGATCGGTGAAATAGGCAGTATTTCAGAACTATCCAAGCCACTTGGACAGAATCCTCGGAATATGTACACATGGAGACTCTGGGTTGACCCTGGCGGTTCCTCATCCCTGGGTGCTGGGATGTGTGGACAGCCGTGAGTGGTTCCCCCTTTTGTTTCTTTCCTTCCCCCAGGAACAAGAAGAAATAGCAAATTTGGAAGCAATGAATTCACCCAATTTTCCCTAAACCTTGATCCTTCCCACCCTGATCCACCCTTACTAACACAGACCACCCCCCGCCCAAGTCCCCCACTAGGGAACGAGGGAAAGTTCCTGCCTCTTCTTGAGTTGGAACCCTCTTCCTTGGCCCTCCCTTGGGGCAGCTCCTGACTTTTGGCCTTTGAACTGGACAGCACCAGCTACTTTCCTGGGTCTCCAGCTGTGCACGGTGACATAGGACTTGACCGCGCAGTGGTGTGGCTGGTCCCATAGCGACTCACTTGCGCACCTGTCTGCATCCTGGTGTTCGGAGAGTACGGAATAACATGCAGAGGTCCGGGCTGTAGGCCACGGCCTCTGGCAGAGCCTTGAGGAATCCAGGCTGCCAGCAGTGGACACCCCTGCCAGGGCCAACACTGGCACTTCACAGCCCAGCTTGCTAAGCTGTCAGTGGCCGGAAGAGCCTCCCAAGCCTTCAAAACCCCATCCTTTGGGGGCTGGGGTTTGACACTGCACCTGAGATGCCTTATCAGAGCACCTGGCTTCAAGTCCCAGCCCCGCTTCCCATGCCAGCTCCTTGCAGAAGCACACATCCTAGGCAGACAC
Organism: Ochotona princeps; assembly: GCF_030435755.1. Lineage (NCBI taxonomy): Eukaryota > Metazoa > Chordata > Mammalia > Lagomorpha > Ochotonidae > Ochotona > Ochotona princeps. The sequence goes on from NC_080833.1 coordinate 18,000,023, forward strand.
CTGGATGGGGTTCCTGACTCCAGCCTTAGTCCTAACCCAGCCCCTTCGTTGTGGGCATTTGGAAAGTGAGCCAGTGGATCTAAGATCTCTCTGTCTGCCTTTCCAATATAAAAATTTTAAAAAGGCTTATTTTTATTTTTTAAAGATTTATTTATTTTTATTGGAAAATCAGATATACAGAGCAGAGAGACAGAGAGGAAGATCTTCCATCCAATGATTTACTCCCCAAGCGGCTGCAACAGCCAAAGCTGCACCGATCCAAAGCCAGGAGCCAGGAGCCAGGTCTCCCACACGGCTTTCCCAGGTCACAAGCAGGGAGCTGGATGGGAAGTGGGGTCACCGGGATTAGAACCAGCGCCCATATGGGATCCCGGCGCATGCAAGGCGAGGACTTCAGCTGCTGAGCTACAGCGCCGGGTCCAAAAGATTTATTTTTATTTGAAAGTCAGATATACAGGGGGAAGGGGGAGAGACAGAGAGGAAAATCTTCTGTCCAATGATTCACTCCTAAGTGGCTGCAACGACTGGCGCTGCACCGATCCGAAGCCAGGAGCCTGAATCTCTTCTGGGTCTCCCATGTGGATGCAGGGTCCCAAGGCTTTGGGCCGTCCTCGACTGCTTTCCCAGGCCACAAGCAGGGAGCTGGATGGGAAGTGGGGCCGTCGGGATTAGAACCAGTGACCATATGAGATCCCAGCGCGTGCAAGGTGAGGACTTTAACCACTACGCTATCACGCCGGGCCCATAAATTCTTTTTAAATCATGTTTTTAATTAAATGTCATCCTTGGTCCTTGGCAGCCACAGGAAGGCAGGCAGGAGCAACAATCATGCAACAGGGCGTCTCTCCTCCCCACCAGCTCGCTCTCCTGGGAGCCATCTCTGCCCCACCACATCTTCCAGGTCATGATTCTGGAAAGTGAATCCACTGGCTCTCCAAGATGCAGGATTTTTCCTGAAACTGAAAATCCCTCTCAGGAAAGAAGCAGGGCAGTTTCCTCCTCACCCACCTCTTCCTCATTTTGTACCCAGCAGCCCTTCCGGCTCAGTGATTTTTGAAACTCAGCATTTCAAGGTCCTCTGGGAGCTGGCACCCCACTCCACAGCAGCTGATGCGTCCTGGCGGCTGTTTTTTGGGAACCCAGTCCAGAGCCAGCCTCCCCAGCTCCCTGTTCCCCCCACCCCCAACAGTGCCTTGTAAGAGGATGATACGTGGAAAAATGGAATTAAAAGGTAAGTTTTTGTTGGTTACAAAAGTGGAAATCCATGCACAGTGCTTTCATAGTCTGCTTTTCCGTGAGTCTTTGGAAGACCCCTCATCTTAGCCTCCTGTGTACCCCAACAAGCAGCAGTGGTTCTGCCACCTGCAACCGGGACCAACTACGGCGACCTGAAGAGAGCCACGCGTCCTCCCCATTGAAGAGCTGCTGGGGCATGGGGCTCCCTCCCTTCAGTGTGGTCTGTGTGTTCTCAACCAAAGGCACGTGGCAGAACTGACACTCGCTTGGTCACTTTCAGACCTTGCCTGGACATTAAGCCTAGAAGTTTCTGTGAACAGTCTTGTGACATAGCTGCAATGTGTGGGTGCTGACTCAAGTGCTGGCTGCTCCACTTCTGAACTACCTGCCTGTTAAGATGCCTGGGAAGGCAGATGAAGATAATGCAAATATTTGGGCCCATGTACCTAGAATCACATGGAGTTCCGGGCTTTAGGCTGGATCAACTCCTGTTTTTTGGCCAATTAGCGAGCCAACAAATAGAAAATCTGTCATTCTCTCTCTCTGTAACTGCCTTTCAAAAAATAATAATAATACTTTTTAAAAATCCACCAACCATAGAAGCTTCTACTTTTGACCTTCTGCAATTCACACCCTTGAGACACAGAATCCAATTTGGATTCTGAATTTTCAGAATTTTGCCTCATGGTTCTGCAGGTTCACAGGCTAAGCTCAGCAGGCCCCATGGGTTCCACATCAGGGATGGCGGTGGCACTGGCAGAGTTCCTGGCACCACAGGGCACAGCATAGCAGCAGACAGCAGGCTTGTCCACTTCTGTGATTTCCATTAGAAAGCCACCAGGGTTTCTTCTGGGGGCTCCGCCCTATGGGGCCAAACCAGATTTTTTCCCTTAGACCCCACCTTCAGACACTTGTTAGCACCAATAACATCAGCTTCAGGGAACAAGCTTTGGGGGACACTCAGCACCCAAACTGATATCGAAACCCAGGTGAATGTGTCAGGCGAATGGGTGACATCACTACACCCCGCTTTCTTCCTGACGGGGCAGCCCAAGAAGGGGCACCAGCTTGTAGGTGGTTGTCAAGGGAGGAGCACAGTGTGGCATAGACATCAGGGAACCAGGGTCAAGGGGAGCAAAGTTGATGGGTCAGGGACATTTCAGAAATAAAGTGACAGCCCTGGGTGATGGCTGGAGGGCTGCAGTCTCTCCATGGGACCTTCCCCGAGCTGGTTCTTTCCATTCTCTTTGCCTCCCTTGCATGGCAGACCTCACATCTCATCAGAGTCACACAGTAAAAAGAGCAGTGGCTAAAGTCCTCACCTGGAATGCGCCAGGATCCCATATGCTCACAGGTTCTAATCCCGGAGGCCCCACTTCTCATCCAGCTCCTTGTTTGTGACCTGGAAAAGCAGTTGAGGACGGCCAAATCCTTGGGACCCTGCACCTGCGTGGGAGACCTGAAAGAAGCTCCTGGCTCCTGGCTTCAGATTGGCTCAGCTCAGGCCATTGCGGCCACTTGGGGAGTGAATCATCGACAGAAGATCTTCCTCTCTGTCTCTCCTCCTCTCTGTATATCTGATTTTCCAATAAAAATAAATAAATCTTAAAAAAAAAAAAAAAGAGCAAGAACTTGGGCAACGGGCAGAGTGAGTGCTAATCCCAGATCTGTGTGGCCTTTTGCTGTGCAACCCAGGGCTAGTCACCTAACCTTTCTCAGCCTGTGTTTTCCACTTCAATCCAAAAGGGATGTTGAGAGAAACATAACAGCAAGGCCACTGACTTATTGGACCATGCACTTGGTGTGTTTGTCGAGGCTGGAGTCAATGGAGCACCCAGGGAAATGGCCTTATTTCCCCGCTCCTGATCAACTTGCTCAGCTATGATTGCATTTCCTGCCCTTGGTGCCTGCTGAGTGCTCTGGCAAGTCCATGTCTGCCTGGTCCCTTTTGGTCAAGGTGAACCGAGGCATTTTGGAAACTGAAGCATTCTTGCAGTCAGGAGAAAATACACTCTGACTCAGTGAAATGTGAAACCAATCCCTCCTTCCGTGAGCATTTGTCATGTGCCCAGACCCTCAGGTGACTCAGTCAACAGGTAGAGTTGCTGGATAAAGTACAGGGAGCCAGGGCTGGCTCTGTGGCACAGCAGAGTTAAGCCTCTGCCTGCATTGCTGGCATCCATCCCCTGAGCACCAATTCGTTCACAGCTATCCTGCTTCTGATCCAGCTCCCTGCTGATGCACCTGGGAAAGCAGCAAAAGATGGGCCATGAGCTTAGGTCCCTGCCGCCCGCATGGGCCATCCAGATGAAGTTCCAGGCCCCTGACTCAGCCTGGCCCAGCCCCTGCCACTTCAGTCATTTGGGGAGTTGAACCAGAGGCTAGATCTCTTTTCTCTCTCTTCTTCTGTCTCTCTATAATTCTGCTTTTCAAATAAATAAATAACTCATGTTTTTTTAAAAAATGAAATACATGGAATCATGTTAAATCTAAGCTTTTTTTTAGATTTATTTATATTTATTGCAAAGTCAGATATACAGAGAGGAGGAGAGACAGAGAGGAAGATCATCTGTCCGATGATTCACTCCTCAAGTGACCACAATGGCTGGTGCTGCGCTGATCCGAAGCCAGGGATCAGGAACTTCCTCCGGGTCTCCCACGCGGGTGCAGGGTCCCAAGGCTTTGGGCTGTCCTCAACTGCTTTCCCAGGCCACAAGCAGGGAGCTGGATGGGAAGCGGGGCTGCCAGGATTAGAATTGGCGCCTATATGGGATCCTGGCGCGTTTAAGGCGAGGACTTTAGCCGCTAGGCCATTGCACTGGACCCAAGTTTGAGTTTTAAATAAATGAAAAGTATGTGTGTCCCCAGATATTTCATGGAGCACACATAGAGTAAAATGCCTTTGCTTCTTTCCTGAATTGCCTGTCCGGTGTTTTATCTGCTGTATCTGGCAAGCGTGGGGCCAAGGACTCCCAGCCTTGTCCTGTAGGAGTGTTTCCTGCTGCTAAAGTCATTGCATCTCAGCGGGGTAAACAGGTGCAGGCCCAGTTTCTGGTATTTTCCACATCACCTGCAGGGCCGGGGCTGGCCACCTGCACGTCAGTGGTGAGTGGCCTCCCGTGGCCAGTTGACCCGTTCCATGACTCGGGCTTTTAGCTGGTACCTTGGTCTTCGGAATCTGTTTCTCCTCACGTGGTCAGGAAGATGTATGAGGCGCTGGTGGCTTGATAATCTCCTGGGGAGGCCCATGGGAGAGTCAGGGGTGCCGGACACAGGAGACACCCAGGAACCCTGGATCTAGCACCTTCAGGACTGTGGAGGAAGAGGATGGAGGAGATGGGGGAGGCCACTGTCTGCCTGTGTGAAAAAAGTGAGACTGGGGAGGGGATGGGGGAGGTCCTCAATCCAGCCACCTGCATCCCCTACTACAGTGCCTGATTCAAGTGTTATCTGTGTGTCCAAGTTTCCTGTTAATGCTCACCTTGACAGGCAGCTGATGTTGGTTAAAGTAGCTGGGTCCTTCTCACCTCCACCACCACCACCACCATCCTCCCATGGGGCACCTGGATTGAGTTCCTCTCTCTGGGCTTGGACCTGACCAAGTCCTGACTGGTGTGGGCATTTGGGGGAGAAAATCAGTGGGTGGGAGCTCTCTCTCTCCAGAACGGCTAGAGGGGAAGAGTGCAGCTCTGGGGCAATACCTTTCAGCCTGAGTCCCCTTCTCAAGATGGGTGTGATCAGGGCAGCTGCTCAAGATGAGGAACCCTCCAGCTAGCCCAGTCCTCTGCCCCGATCGAAAACTTTCTTCTGGGTTCTTCAGAGGCCACTCTTGGGGACAAACCCACTTCTGTGCTTCTGTGTCTGCCTCTCTCCCGATCCCAGACCCTTGGGGTGCATCAGAACACCGAGGGCAGAGCCATCTGCGCGTGCCCACCGATGGCACAGGTGCTCTGTCCCTCTGACCGTGGCCTGCACTTTCGTTCTTCAGGTGGAGAGATGGACAGACAAAAATGTCTCATAGTGCCTGCAATGGCTAGGGTTGGTTCAGACTAAAGCCAGGAGCCAGGAACTCGAGCCAGGCCTCCATGTGGATGGCGGGGACCTGAGAACTTGTGCCTTCTTCTGCCACCTCCTGGGGTCTGCATGGACAGGAAGCGACACAGGTATCTTAACCAACATTTTCATGGCTGTGCAAGCCCCTCATTCCTGACTTGCATTTAATGTCCATGAAGCAGTGACCAGGTTCAGGAAAAGCAAGGCGGAGGAGGGGTCCACTCTCTGGCTTTTAGCTTCTCCTCTCCTTGGTTTCACGGAAAGGATCTTCAAAAAGTTTGTGGAAATGTGCACTACAAAAAACCGGAACAGACCACAAAAATGTTTGCACCAAAACGAACTCATCATTAATTCTGCTTCTCCACACTTTTTAAATTAATCTCATAGATAATTTCAGGGCCTTTGGGGGTTCTGTAGCATCAGTCAGGTGAATTCTGCTCCGCTTTTGCTCCAGCAGCTCAGGGTATAGAGTTCTTAGTTCCACCAAGTTCCACCTCTGCGTTCTGCCTTTCAGAGTTTGCTAATGTTAGTTCCTCTTCTGGGTTAATTATCCGTGTGGTTTTCTGCCTTGAAGAATAGTCCTTTTTGCCTTTGTGTTACTGGGATGTCAGGAGGGAGCACAGCTGTATGTGTGTGCTCAAGCTGTCTTATTTAACGAGGATTCATAGTCGGGCTAATCTTCACAAGAATACCAAGGGGCCAAGAGAATGCAAATGGGACAGGGCAGCGCCTATAATGAATAGCACTGAGAAAACTGCTAGCCGCATGCCGAAGAACCAGACTGAATCAGTGTCTCACACCCAGCACCCTTCAAACACAGTGGGGATGCAGAGGCAAAGTCCAAAGTGCAGAAGCCACTGGAGGAAGCCGGGAGAAAGAAGTTTTACACTGTGGTGGGGGCAATGACTTTTTTTGGCTACGACCCCCCCAAAGCACAGGCAACTAAAGCAGAAATAGACAAAGGGTGCTGCATTAAGCTAAAAATCCCGTATGGCTAAGGAAGCAGTCAATCTAGCAAAGAGACCATGGCAGAAAATATTTACAAACCAAACATCTGGCAAGCGGCTTATACTGGAATTACATGAGGAGCTCAACCAACTCAATAGCAAACAAGTGATACAACCTTTTTTAAAAAAAAAGATTTATTTTATTTTATCACAAAGTCAGGTATACGGAGAGGAGGAGAGACAGAGAGGAAGATCTTCCATCCGATGATTCACTCCCCAAATGACTGCATTGGCCGGTGCTGCGCCAATCTGAAGCCAGGAGCTCTTCCAGGTCTCCCACACAAGTGAAGGTCCCAAGGCTTTGGGCCGTCCTTGACTGCTTTCCCAGACCCCTGCTTTCTCAAGCAGGGAGCTGGATGGGAAGTGGAGCTGCCGGATTAGAACCGATGACCATATGGGATCCTGGCATGTTCAAGGCAAGGACTTCAGCCACTAGGCCACCATGCCGGACCCACGATATAACTTTTTAGAAAAATATTTTTTTCGGGCCCGGCGGCGTGGCCTAGCGGCTAAAGTCCTCGCCTTGAAAGTCCCGGGATCCCATATGGGCGCCGGTTCTAATCCCGGAAGCTCCACTTCCCATCCAGCTCCCTGCTTGTGGCCTGGGAAAGCAGTCGAGAACAACCCAAGGCCTTGGGACCCTGCACCCGCGTGGGAGACCTGGAAGAGGTTCCTGGCTCCTGGCTTCAGAGCGGCGCAGCACTGGCCGTTGCATCTCACTTGGGGAGTGAATCATCGGACGGAAGATCTTCCTCTCTGTCTCTCCTCCTCTCTGTATATCTGGCTGTAATAAAATGAATAAATCTTTAAAAAAAATATTTTTTTCAAAAGAAGATAGATACATGATGGGCCAAAACTCCACATCACCTGTACACCAGGAAATGCAATGATCATCACAGAGAGCCATCACCTGCACCACCTAGCATGACTAGGTTAGACAGAGAGTGGTTGAGGATGTGGGAAAAGGGAAGCCAATGCCCTGTGCTGGGAAGGTAAATGAGCTCTGCAGCCATTGTGCACAACAGTAAAAGGCTAAAACTTGAAGCCCGAAGCCCTGAGACCCGATGGGCTCAGCAATCCTGCTCCTGGGTGTACCCAGAAGGAATGAAGTCGGCATGTTGACCAGATGTCCGCACTCCCAGGGTCACTGTGGCTTGTGCAAGCAGCTCACAGTCTGCCAAAACACATCTGGATAAAAAGAATGCAGTGGAGATACTCCATGGATTACGACTGCCTGTAAGAGGCAGGAACTCTGCTGTTTGGGACAACATGAAGGAACCTGGAGGGTTTGATGTTGTGTTTCCAGAATAGGCCAGGCACAGAGACAGACATTGCACAACCTCACTTTTTTGTGGGATCTTAAAAAGTCAAATTTATGGCCCGGTGGGTGGGCCTAGTGGCTACACTCCCTGCCTTGCATGTGCTGGGATCCCATATGGGGGCCGGTTCTAATCCTGGCGGCCCCACTTCCCATCCAGCTCCCTGCCTGTGGCCTGGGAAAGCAGTTGAGGATGGCCCAAAGCCTTGGGACCTTGCACCTGCATCGGAGACCTGGAGGAGGCTCCAGGATCCTGGCTTCGGATTGGTGCAGCACCGGTCGTTGCAGCCACTTGGGGAGTGAATCATTGGATGGGGGATCTTTCTCCCTGTCGCTCTTCCTCTTTGTATATCTCATTTTCCAATAAAAAAAAAATAACTTAAAAAATCTTTTAAAAAAATCAAATTTAGAGAAGTCAAACATATAGAAACTAGGTATGGAGAGAATTGTACAGACATTTATCCAGACCAGCACAATAGCCTAATGGCTGAAGTCCTTGCCTTGCATGTGCCCAGATCCCATATAGACACCAGTTTGTGTCCTGGGTACTCCATTTCCCATCCAGCTCCCTGCTTGTGGACTGGGAAAGTAGAGGAGGACAGCCCAAAGCCTTGGTACCCTGCACCCGTGTGGGAGACCCGGAAGACGCTCCTGGCTCCTGGGTTCAGACTAACTTAGCTTCAGCCACTGCGGTCACTTGGGGGATGAACCAGAACCAGCAGACAGAGGATCTGTCTGTCTGCCTCTCCCTTTCTCTGTAAATCTGCCTTTCCAAGAAACAAACAAACAAATTTTTTTTTTTTTTAAAAAAAGACATCGGTCCAACTTACAAAATCTCAGGGGTCAGCATGATGCCACGGTGAGTTAGGCTGCTGCCTATGATGTCGGCAACCCATATGAACACCCATTCAAATCCTGGCTGCTCCACTCCCGATCCAGCTTCCTGTTAAGTGTTTGGGCCCCTACTCCCCACACGGAGATGTGGATGGAGTTCCTGGCTCCTGGCTTCATCCCGGCCCAGCCCTGGCTGTTGTGCGCATTTGAGAAGTGAACCAGTGGATAATAGAAGATCTTTTCCTCCCTCTCTCTCACTCTGTCTTTCAAACAAAAAAGCAAACCTTTCACAGAAACAAAGAACATAGATGAGTACCAGTGCTGCCTGCCAATTTTGCGAAGATATTCAGCAGCACCGCACTGTACACTTCAAATAGTAAGATAGCAAATTTTATGTGTAGTGTCTTTTACCACAATTTTCTAAAAGTCGTAAAAACCAAAAAGGCACAGTTAACAAATGGCAAAATATAATGGAAAAGAGAAAACTAGACAAGTCAGCAGCAGGCGCCTGCAGTCCTTGCGTCTTGATCCTCAGGTTTCAAGCCAATGGCCAGGGTGATCAGAACCTCTGGGCATCCCAGCGGAGGAATGCAAGCTCTAACACCCCAGCCCTTCCTCCCCGGAGCCACCTCCCGCCATAGCCCTGGTCATCTCAGACCCCCAGCAGCACATCAGCTGCACCCCGACCCCAGCTGTGGCCCAGTGACTCCACTCCTGGGCTAGGCAGGTGCCAGAGCTGAATGTCTGTAGTCAGTTTCCCTTCTTTTTTTTTTTTTTTTTTTTTTAAAGATTCATTTATTTTTATTGGAAAATCAGATATTCAGAGAGGAGGAGAGACAGAGAGGAAGATCTTCTGTCCGATGGTTCATTCCCCAGGTGACCGCAATGGCCAGAGTTGCACTGATCTGAAGCTGGGAGCCAGGAGCTTCTTCTGAGTCTCTGATGAGGGTGCAGAGTCCCGAGGCCTTGGACTGTTCTTTACTTCTTTTCCAGGCTACAAGCAGGGAGCTGGATGGGAAGTGGGGCCTGGTGCCCGCATGCAATCCCAGTGCATGCAAGGTGAGGACTTTAGCTGCTAGGCTACCGCACTGGGCCCCCTTTACTTTTAATCTGTGCCTCTGGATAGGCCTCATTTTCTTTCTTGTTTGTTTGCTTCCTTGCTTCCTTCCTTTCCTTCTTTTTTTTCCCCCTAAGAGGGAAGTAGGGTGTGAAGAGATTTCCTAAGAATGGTCAGACACAATGCAGGAAGGAAGCCCCCCTCCCCCACCGTACCTCCCCTGCCAGCAGACAAAATCAGGAAAAGGGATCTGAAACCTAGACTGGTCTGTCTCAGGAGTCGTCGGATCGCTCTTTCTAAAGCTCCTTTGGTCACTCAGGCTGCGTAGAACGGCGTGTTTCAGACCATGTGGCTGGACAATCAGGTGGTCCCTGGCTGTGGGGGTTTTTGGAGCCCTCAGAACGGAGCTGGTCTGCAGCCGGGCATGCTAGGATGTAAGCCAAGTGTGGCTGATGATGACTTGCTGTGGGAAAAGATGGGTTACCTGTCTCACTAGTGACTTAGAAGCCTTGCTTATTGATTTGAAAGTCAGAGACAGATGAAGAGGGAAAGACCTTCCATCTTCTGGTTCACTCCCCAAATGGCCAGAGCCGAACTGATCAGGAGGCAGGAGCCAAGAGCTTCTTCTGGGTCTCCCACTTGGGTGCAGGGACCCGAGGACTTGGGCCAGCCTCTGTTGCTTTTCCAGGCCAGAAGCAGGAAACTGGATCAGAAGTGCCACAGGGGGACTAGAACCAGTGCCCATATGGGATCCCAGCGCTTGAAAGGCAGAGGGTTAGCCTGTTGAACCACGGTGCCAGCCACTGGTCTAACCCTTAAAAGCATTCTGAGAGTTAAAACCCCAGTGTCCCCAAAACTCAGAGGTCTCAGTGGCTGGACACAGCACGCAGAGCTTTGCCACTCTCTGATGTCAGCTTCAGGGAAGCACGGTTCATGCAAACCCGCAGTGGGCTCTGCGCTTCATTGCACAGGGACCCTGGCTGAGGAAGTGACTGCCCCGTCCATCACTGTCAGTCACCTCGCCAGGGGCAATCACACCTTCCGGGCCAGAGGGACGCCTGTCCATTCTGCTCACAGCTCATTGGCCAGAGCTCATCACATGACTCGATTCAGCCACAAGGGGGCAGAGCAATCCTACTACGCGTCTGGTCCGGACACAGCAGAGGAGCCGCTTGGGCCAGCCTTCTGATTTCTTTCAAATACACAGAACTATAGCAAACACAGCAGATAGCAAAGCACTGAAGACAGAGAGTAGAACAAGGAGTGTAAGAATGGGAAATGCATTGTAAAAAAACAAAACTTCAGACTGCATCTAAAATTGCTCTAAATTGTGGTGGAGGCACAATAAATGTTTGTAGCATGTTGAGATTTCTTTCCGAAAAGGAATCAGATTTCCTGGATGTGTGACGAGCATGTACTTTTGCATTGTTACTATCAAGTCACTTGCCTGTTATTTAGGATTTCTGAGCCCCTGATACAGATGGAGAAATCACTGATGCACCTGCCCAGGTCCCTCAAGTGGCAGGGCTGGGACTTGAGAACAAACTCAACAACCAACGGTACTACACTGCACATCCCAGTGTGTTTCATTCATCAACCTCATATTCTTTTTTTTTTTTTTTTTACAAAGTTGTTTCATGTTATTTTATATTTCTGAAAGATTTATTTTATTTGACTTGAAACAAGACACAGAAAGATAGAGAGCCTCCATCCACTGGATCACTCCCCAGATGGTCAGAGCAGGGCTGGTCTGAAACCAGGAGCCAGGAGCTTCTTCCGTGTCTCCCATGTGAGAGCAGGGACCCAAGGCCTTTGGCCATCCTGCTCTGCTTTCCTAGCTACGAGCAGGGAGCTGAATGGGAAGATGGACTACCAGAACTTGAACTGGTGCCTGTGTGGAATGCCAGCACCGCAAGTAAAGGATTAGCTTGTTACACTACTGCACCAGCACCAACCACAAATCTTAAATTTGCTATTCTTTACATCTCTTAGCAATATATGTATTTAACATATAAGCTTAGTGATTCACGCAGAGGTAGAACTCAGGTTCAAGTGCAGGTTTCTGAGAACAAACTGGTAACCATGACACTCTTCTGCCACTCTGATACATTTATCTGATTCTAGAAAAATCTTCAATGGTATAAGCACAAGTTTTTGCAGTAAGGCCATTGGTTTCCACTCAGCAACATCCACCTGATGCCTCGGGCCCCTCTTGTAGTTCTAAGTGTAAGGGGGGCACTTTCCTGGCGCCCTTGCTTAGGACTTGTAAGGAAAACAGATATCCACACAAAAGCTCCTTGATAGCATCAAATAATGTCAGGGTTGCATTTTAACAATGCTATTTTATTTCCAGTTCTAAGAGGCTTGATGCAAGCTTTTTGGAAATGCATTTTTATGAGATTCAGGATATTTATTTTACATGCCCTTTAAAAAGTGCCAGTGCCATAAATAACAATAGCTAACACTCAGTTCCTGCTTTGTGCCAGGTGCTCTGTGTACATGTTAGCCTGGCTTATTTCTTCTCCTCACCATGGCAGCTAGGTAACCGTGGGAATGAGAGCCCCAGCTCCCTGCGAGGCTTGTATAAGTGGTCCTGTTAGTGGAGACACCTGCAATAGACACAAGAGAGGGAGAGGCGGCAAGTCAGGCATTGAGGCTGAGTGGGTAGTGCATCAGTCAGAACTGGTCCGGAACTCCCAGCCTGGAAGCTCTAAGGGCATCAGATCCAGTTCTTCCCACCATTTCCCATCCCCCTCTTACTCCCTCTAAACAATCCCTACCTCTGTGTAGCCCTGGGTAGAAGGGATTTTCTTTGGGGGCAGGGCTGGGACCACCTGTAAAGTTTTTGGAGCATGGGCAGAGTTTGGTAGTGGCAAAATGATAAGCTGCTTCTGAGCTGTGCTCCTGAGGCTGTGGTGTTCCTTTCGGCAGGTGCTCCACTGTCCTCCCACCCCGTCACGCATGTCCTTTAATTTCTGTCTTTCCCCCTAACCGCCTTGGCTGGAACTGTCAAGTAGAACCAAACTGGCACTTGGCGCCCACTCTGGCTGCCAGTTGCTCACCTGTTCTGAGTCCTAGCTTGGCGTCTGCATCACTCCCTTGCCAGGTGAGCAGATGGGCAAGGAGGGAGTGCAGCAGGACCCTCCAGCAGCCACGACCATGCCCATCACCCAGGCAGGGGTTCCCTCAGCGGCAGGGATGGGGTGATTAGACACAGGATCACTATGGATGCTTTCCTGGAAACTTCACCTTATGAGGGTTTGGATGGGCAGTTGTCTTGCTTGCCTAGGGGCCTGAGACAGCACTGACTCTTGCTGTCTCTGGCAACATGGATTCACCTTGACCCAATGTTAAAACACTGGACTCAGCCAGGAATCCTTAGGTCCTTAGCACAATCCATGTGGTGTGTTCCATGACTGTGTCTGTCTCCCAGATGGGAAGCGGAGTCTTGAGGAGTGAGCAGTATGCCCATGTCTCGCTGCTCTCTGGTGACTGAGCCTACAGACTCCAGACCAGCACCCTTACCGCTTCCATGTACACGGTCCTTATTCTGCCCACTCTGCTCTCTCCTTCTCAGCAGACGGAAGATGTGGCTCTGGGAGCAGGCCAGAGACAAATCTGGCCCAGCCCTGGTGCCTTGGAAGACTGAGGGCACCAGCTCCGGAGAGCCACCATCTCATTGAATTTGCACATCACCTTTCCAGATGAGCTTCTTTAGGAACCCCATTTGACAGAAGAAGACATTGAGGCTGAAAGACGTCAGGCACAGACCAATCGCCCAACATTTCACACAGGCCAGGGCTCAGACTGAAGCCCTCGTGCCCTTAAGGCCTTGGCTCTCAGCCGGGGCTTTTGGACCCCTGTGTCAGGCTGGGCAGGGGTCCCTGTGCTGTGGTGGCACGGTGGTGGGCAGCATCCTGACCTCCACCCACCTGATGTTGGTGCTGTTGCTCCCTGGGTTGCTGACGCTCCAAGCGTTGCCAAGGAAGTGTGGGGTGGAGCGTTTGACCTGTGGCTGGGACCCCACCCTGTGCTCTAACCACTGAGCCCTCAGCTGAGAGCCAAGGGGCAGGCCTGGCTGATGGGGCTGCATGGTTCACACTCTTCTCCTGGGAGCTTGGGGGCTGGTCTTCCCTGCAGCAGCAGCAGACTGCACCTGTGCCAGGTGCCTGGGACCCCTGAGGGCCCTCCTGTCTTGGGACCGTGAGCAGTGGGGCTGTGATTTCCTGTCCTGCATTGGGCAGCTACTCAGGAGGCTTCCTGTTGACGGACTGTGGGTGAGAGCCTGGCTTTACCGGAAGTCTTGTTTTCCAAGTGAGACTAAGGACCATGTGCCTCTCAAATGCCCCATGCAGGGCAGTGTGGAGCCCCTGATGGCCTGGCTTACGGCTCCCGTCTTAGCTAACACTTTATCCCTTCCTCCAGGGCCCCAGAATCCCGGTAGACCTCTCCACCACTGCCCCACTCCAAACCCTCACCCAGTTCTGCTCACTGTGGCTTCTAAATATGGCTTGCACCCCAGCACCCCGGTCCCAGCCGACATAGACTGCTGTACTAGCCTCCAAGAGGTGCTCACTGCATTCACTCTGCCTTCTATTGCGTTTTCCATCCTGGAACTTAGCTGGAACAGCCTATGAACCTCTCCTCCACACTCCCATTTCTGCCCTAAATCGCTGACGGGCACTTCCTGTCTTGCTCCATTGACTTTTCTCTCCCTCTACCCCAGGGCCTTTGCAATCCACTCATCTTGAGCGAGGCGAGTTGAATGACAGGGTTATCCAAGAAGGCAACATTCTTGGGAGCAGGTGGACATCACTCAGCCTGAATATGTTCTTCTCCAAGTCGCAAGCTGGCAGGATGACTTGGAAAGGGTGCTGGCGAGGTAAGTGAAGATAATGGTCTGCTTGATGGGTAGCTGGGCAGATGATGGACTCGGTGTCACCAGTGTTGTCTGTCAGCAGCCATTGGATGGAGACCTAGCTGCCCATTGCAGGGTCTGGGTTTTGCAGCCTGCAGTCTGAATTGCTGGGCAGCCTTGCCATGACCCCACTGGTTTTTTTAGATTTATTTATTTTTATTGTAAAGTCATATATATATAGGGAGGAGAAGAGACAGAAATATCTTCCGTCCGATGATTCATTCCCCAAGTGACCGCAACGGCCGATCCGAAGCCAGGAGCCAAGAGCTCTTTTGGGTCTCCCACGCGGATGCAGGGTCCCAAGGCTTTGATAGCCCCACTTTCTACCTCGGTCCATGGGGCACCCCAGACACTGGTTCGAGTAGCCCATCCCTGGGAGCATCTGTCCAGATGTGGCCTTTGGAGACTTGGAGGCTGAATCTTGTTTTCTTCCCCCTTGCCTGGGTCCTCCTGCCACAGGGCAGGGAACACTTCTTACCCCATTCTCCATGCAGAACAATGCAGAAGAGGCCTCCAGGCAATGCCAGGACCCCCACCAGGTTCTCCAAAGTCAGGCCTGCCCTGGCCCAGGTGGGGTGCAGGGAGTAGAGGCCTGGGCACCCGGGAGAGGCCAGGCCAGGGCCCCGGGTTAGGCCAGACCAGGGCCCCGGGTTCCTGTGTCCACGTTGGTAACATACTCCCTCTTTCTTTCTATCTCTTCTTCGCTTTTTTCCCTCTCCCCTCCTCTTCTACAAATTTGTGTTCTTTTCATTCACTGAGTCTGTCATAACTTTTTTATTTATTTATTTTTATTGCAAAGTCAGACATACAGAGAGGAGGAGAGACAGAGAGGAAGATCTTCCGTCGGATGATTCACTTCCCAAGTGAGTGCAACGGCCGGTGCTGTGCCGCTCTGAAGCCAGGAGCCAGGAACCTCTTCCAGGTCTCCCACATGGGTGCAGGGTCCCAAGGCCTTGGGTCATTCTCGACTGCTTTCCCAGGCCACAAGCAGGGAGCTGGATGGGAAGTGGAGCCACTGGGATAAGAACCGGCGCCCAAATGGGATCCTGGCACGTTCAGGGCGAGGACTTTAGCCGCTAGGCCACGGCGCCGAGTCCTGTCATAACTTTTTAAAAAGACTGATTTATTTATTTAAAAAGGCAGAGTTACCAAGAGGGCAAGATAGAGTCCTTTCATCCATTGGCTCACTCCCCAAATGACTGCAATATCCAGGGCTGGGCCGAGCTGGCACCAGAAGCCTGTGACACCTTTCTAGGTCTCCCATGTGGACGACAAGGAGCCGAGCGTCTGGACCATCTTCTGCTGCCTTCTCAGGCTCATCAGCAGAGAGCTGGATGAGAAGTGGAGTAGCCAGGACCCCTCAGCACTGCAAGCAGCTGCCTCACCCACTGTACCTGTCCTGGCCTGCTTACTCCAAACTCCAGACAGACTGAAATACCCGAGTTAGAATCTTGGTTATACTGGGTGAATTTGCAGGATTGGGAGTGATTCTTCATATCCAGTGATGAGAAATTTACCCCTGTCACCCACAGCAGTCTTCCATCTTATTTTTAGTGGAAAGAATTATGCATGCAAGGGGTGTTTCCACAGCAGGGCTGGGCCTGCGGTCAGCAGCCCCGACTGAGGGTGAGGAATGTTGGGGTCCCAGCGGTTCCCCAGCCAGAAGCTTTGGGAACCAGGCAAGGCCCACGAGGGTAGAGAACCTGCCCGGGCAGTGTCTTCTGACCGGGAAGGCCTCCCTGCAGCATTTTCCTTCCCGTCAATGCCGCATTTCATTTGAAATTGCAGCTGAATGCAAAGGTCTTCCCTCTTGCCTAATGCACCTCTTAATTTGCCTCTCCCTCTGCTATTACTTGTCTTCATAAAGCGTTTTCCATGAAAGACCCGCGCTGCACAATGGTGCTGTGCCCTGGGTTAAGTTTAACAGAAGTCCCCGAGAGACGAAATCCCAGGAGGGAAATGTGAAGGCCCATGTCTGGGAGCACCTGCCAGAGGGGGCGCACGTTTCTAGAGACATCTGCTGCCTGCCGTGGCTTTGTAGGGCCACGCGTCAACGTCTGTGTGACTGGTAGGCTCACTTGGGTATCCACATCCGAGTTAGGTGTGTGAGTATGTTGGGGCCTCTGCCTGCACACTGCACTTGTGCACAGAGGCTCAAGTGGCCCCAATGTCACCTGCCGTGTGCACACAGCCTAATGCTCTCTTTTGCTCTTCCCCTGGTTGATGTCCCTCCCTGTCCCACCAGGACTCCTAGTCCCGACTGGAACTGTAGGGAACGGATGACAGAACCGTGGGTCCTGGGGACAGTGCCTCTGCCAGACCAACGGGGCCACAGTATCTGGGCTTGGCCCTAGCCACCCGTGCCCCTTCTTTAGCTCTGAGAACCCTGGGGGCAACTCCCAGGGCGCGGGCCTCCCGCTCCGCCACAATCCTGGTCTGGCACCGAGGGGGCGGCAGGAGTCCTCGCGCGATGGTCAAGGCACACACCGCCCCCTCCCCGACTAGCCCTTGTTTTCAGTCCGAGCAGTGCGGGCGGGCGTTGGGTTGGGGAGGGGGTTCTCGGTGGCTCCCAGGCCAGCAGAGGCTGGGCAGTAACCAATGGGCGGCTGGGACCCAACGGGGATCCCTCCGAGGCAGCCAATGACCTCGCTCTGCTCTCCATCCCCCCCGCACCCCGCCCTCGCCAGCCCCGCGCAGCTGGACCATTGGTGCCGGTGGGATGGAGGGGGGGTCTGCGCGCTCGGCGCGGGGCTGCGGGAGGGGGCGTGGCCGGCGGGCGTGGCCGGCGGGGGCGGGGCCGCGGGCGCTGTCGCAGTGAAAGCCCGGGCGGCGGCGGGTGTGCGCGCGTGCGGGACGCAGGCTCAGCAGCCGCGGCGGCTCAGCCTGCGGCGGCGGCGGCAGCCCGTCTGGAGCGGCCGCAGCGAGGACGCCAGCTGCAGCGGGGGAGGTGCAAGCAAGGGCTGCGCGTTGCGCCGAGCCGGCGGGCGCCGGGAACAGGTGATCCTAGCGGGAGCCCCGAGCCCCGCCGAGTTGGCCGGGGCGGGAACCCGCTCTTGCCCGGTGCAGCTGCAGCTGCCCAACGCGGGGCTGAGCGCCCGGCTCTCCTCCCGGCTCGGAGGATCGGGGCAGCTCTTTGGTTTGCGTAGCCTCGGGAAGCACCCCTTCCCTCCCGGGCTCGATCCCCGCAAGGCCAGTGAAGTGCGGGTTCCGGGGGTGCTCGGGCCCTCGGCCGCTCCCCCGCCGAGCAAAGTTGTGGACGTGTTCCGAGAGCCGCGCCGGGGCGCTGCCGCGACTCGGCCGCCCGCGCCCCGAGCCGGCCCCCCTCTGCGAAGTACCTCAGCCACGGAAACTTTGGGAGCGGGCGAGAGCGGGAGCGAGGCCGGGGGTCGGGGCCTGCGGACGGCCCTGGGCGCGGCGGCCGGGATGTGACGGCCCCGGCGCGGCCGGCGCGCGGGAAGGCGCGGGCTCGGCGGGCTCGGCGGGCGCCGGGCGCGGCGGGAGGGGCTGCGGCGCGCGCTGACGGACGGCTGCCGGGCCCGGCGCCTGAGGACCGGCTCCGGAGTCGCTCAAGTTCGGGGCACGGTGGGCGGGCGGCCTCGGCGGGCCGAGCCCTTCGCGGACACGTGCCTACTGGCCGAGGGCCTCCGGGGGCCGGGAGGGCGGCGCCAGGCCCCCAGCCCCCGTGGCCAGCCACCATGCTTTTGAGGAAAGTGCCGGGCTTCTCGCCGGCTTCCTTGTGGGGGCTGCGGCTGCCGCAGAAGTTCCTCTTCCTCCTCTTCCTGTCGGGCCTCGTCACCCTGTGCTTCGGGGCCCTCTTCCTGCTGCCCCACTCCTCTCGCCTCAAGCGCCTTTTCCTGCCTCCGCGGATCCAGCAGCCTGGCCTGGAGGTGGTGGCTGATCTGGCCAGCCACCCCCTGGCTCGCGAGCAGGAGCCGCCTCCCAACCCGGTTCCTGCGGCCCCTGCACCGAGCGACGATGACCCCAGCGGCCAGTCCAGCAGCCGGCGCAAGAAAGGTTGGTCTCGCCGCCAGTGGCCCACTGTGGCGTCCAGGCGCCAGGAGGACCGCGTCCCGTTCAGCTTCGACTTCAACGCCTTCCGAAGTCGCCTCCGCCACCCGGTCCTGGGGAGCAGGGCAGATGAGAAGGGGGAATCCTGGAGCCCAGTGCGAGCCCAGAGAGAGAAAATCAAGGAGGTAAGTTTCCCGCGACGAAGTGGAGCCCTCCTCGTGTTCCTTGGCACTGCCCCTGAGCCCCGGTAAACCCTAGGCCCTCCAACCTGCGCGCTTTCCTCGCCCTGTCCCCCCCCCCCAGGGTGGGACCTACTGCCCACCCCCCGGACTCGGGTCTTTTCTGTCCTGTCCCCAGTCCCGTTGGCCTCCAGTGCTTCCTTGGAGTTACTGGTGAGAGTGGAGCTGGGGGCTGTTCACAGGCACCCCCTCTTTGCCTCTGTAGACACAGAGCCATCTGCCACAGGCTTTCATCGGTGGGCCTCTTGAGTCTTGGCTTCCTCAGAACCCCTGCGTGGGGACTTGGAAACCCAGGTTTATGTCCTGTGCCTGATGTTGTAAGCTAGCCGGCAGCCCACTGGGTAGGGGCGTCCTGCCCTCTTGTTGACCGTGATTGTGAGTGTGGGAACAGCCGGGCGTGCGTGTGGTGCGGGGAGGAAGGAGCAGTGGGGTAGGGGGGTGATGTTCCCGGAGCTCTGAGGGTATCGGCTTCCTGGAGCAGTTCTTGGACCTGTTCCCTGTGCAGCTGCAGCCAGGGAGGGGTGTAGAAGGAGCAGCTTGAGTCTTAGTTTAAGAAGTCGAAAGCAAGCCTCTAAGCATGGCTTGGAGTCCGTAGCCAGCTGAGGGACCGCTGTGTCCCATGTAGCTGCTGGACCCCCTGTTGCAGCCTGCTGGTGGGATTTGTGTCCAGCAGTGCCAAGGGGGCTGCAGTGACACCCCCGGCCACGAGGGGGCTGTGGGCGAGCAGTGGTCCCTGTTCTGCTGCCTAGGAGCCAGGAGGATGCTGTGCCCTGCCGGTTGACCCAGAAGGCAGGAGCTGCCCGGTCTGGACTTCTTGGTTTGCTGCAGAGCAGTCAGCAGGGCTGTCCTGGTTGCCAGGGCATGCATGCGGCTGGGATCAGGACCTGCGTGGCTGAGACCTACTAAGCAGGGCCAGTGGAGAGTTCCATTGCCCCCTTATCCTTATCTTAACTACCCACACTCTTGCTTATCACTGCTGTTGCCCAGCTGTTCTGTGTTAAGCCCTGTTGGGGGACTCTTAACTGGCAGCCACAGGGGATTTTGTGAAAGATCAGATGCCACAGAAGAGCAGGAGTCCTTGGTTGTGTGTGCGAGTGTGTGCTTCAAATGCTTGTTGCAGTTGCAAAGGTGTGTTGTAGCCCGGACCTTGCAGCAGCTAAGCAGGGGGATGCTGGCTGTGTTGCTGGGAGCAGGTGTGCTGTGGAGACTTGCCTGGCCCACCAGTCGCCTCCTTCTCAAAGCTGTCCCTGAGCATTAGGAGCTCAGTAGAAGCCCCGCTGGATCCCTAGGCAGGCAGGAATCCTTGTGAAGGTGCATCCATGCTGTTTTTCATGGGGTCTGCGAAGCCGCCATCATGATTTCGCCGAAGGTTCCCTAAAAGGATGAAGGGTGAAGTACTCTCCTCCTTGGAAGAGGGACCGCCCACATTCACATGCAGATGCGTGACCCATTTCTGAAGGTCTGGCCTGGGAGCTAGCGCAGGAGAGGTGGGCCAGGTCAGGAAGCACTTGGCTTTCCCATTCTAGGTAAAGACAACCTTCCTTGCCAGCAGAGGCTGGGGCTGGTGGTTTGTCACTGCGGTGGGGGCGGGGAGGAGGAGGTGTGAGTACTGTGTTTTGCAGGTGGGTGTAAGCTAAAGACAAGGCCTGGGAGGAGAGCTACTCTGGTTGCCAAATACACGAAGCTTTCCAACTCCTTGCACTGTCAGTAGTAGCTGGAGGAGGTGTGCGGCTAGTGCTGGGTGAGCCCTCTCTTGCTAACTCTCCCCAGGGGAGGGGGTTGCTGGTGCTGCACTATTAGGATTTGAAGCACACTGCCTCTTTAAAACTTCTTGAATTTGACCTCCCCCTATTCGACCTGGAAAATATGGGGCTGAGTATTCAGCTTGGATTGTTAACACAGGTGTTCTTTCTACCCCACCGTCCTACGTGAGGGACTGTCCAAGGCCGCTGCCCCGTGTGTGTGTGTCTGTCTTTAGTCCCTTGCAGTGCACAAGTCGGTGTCGAGCCCTCAGGGAGATTGTGTTAGAGGGATGCTGCCTTCGTGGAGGGTCTGTTGCTTTCCTCAGGTTTCTTTCCACACATGGATGGGTTAGACTTTAGGAACCCCAGGCGAGCTAGCGTCAGCTAGAAAGAGCCCTGTGCTTACAAGTTGAGGTTTTGAAAGCGAAAATGAGCAGAGAGAGAGAGAGAGAAAGAGAGAGAACTGGATGCCTAGGCTGTACTCCCCAAGGTGTCTGTCACATTCTAGTTGGTGAGGTAGCATGAGGTTTGTGCTGGTAACACACGAGTCTCTGAAACTGCATGTGTGTACTGGGAAACACAGTTGCTGGAGCCACCGAGTTCTCTTCACTGAAACCTTGATGGACAGGGGAAACTCAAAGATCAGGGGCTGGAGTTGCAGTTGAACTGTCTGACTTAGAGCAAGCTGCTTCTTGGAAAAGAGGCTGAGAGACACATGCTGCAGCTGCTGTTTCTTCAGTGTCCTGGCAGCTGCACAGTGTTGGCACCTGTTTCCACCCTTCTACTAGCCCTGTGAAATCTGGGGGGCATACAGTTGTGGTGGGGGAGAGAAGGTGCATGTAGTGGTGGGGTGGGAATGATGGGGCGATGTGGGTGATTGCCATTCTAGCCCTGGCATGTGCCCAGGAGTAGGGAATCGGGTGGCTGATGAAGTTCATTGCTGCTGTTGCCCATATTGAACTTTGGAGATGGCGTGAACCCCTCAGCTTGGGGTTGTGAAGAGAGAAGGTGCCAGCTAGAATGCAGAGGGGTGCAGGCTTCCTTTTTTGTTTTTTTCTTAAAGATTTTATTTATTTTATTACAAAATCAGATATACAGAGAGGAGGAGAGACAGAGAGGAAGATCTTCCGTCCGATGATTCACTCCCCAAGTGAGCCACAATGGCCGGTGCTATGCCGATCTGAAGCCGGGAACCAGGAACCTCTTCTGGGTCTCCCACATGGGTGCAGGGTCCCAATGCATTGGACCGTCCTCAACTGCCTTCCCAGGCCACAAGCAGGGAGCTGGATGGGAAGTGGAGCTTCCGGGATTAGAACCGGCGCCCATATGGGATCCCGGGGCTTTCAAGGCGAGGACTTTAGCCACTAGGCCACGCCGCCGGGCCCAGGCTTCCTTTTCAGAGCCAAGGATCTATGAGGGAAGGAGGAACCACAGGCCTGGGTGCAGTTCTTAGGGGTTTGGATTCAGAATGACTTTCTCAGCTATGCCAAGAATTGGCCCTGTGTGAGTATGGCTTGTCAGGGTTTCAGTGCAGTGGAAGAAATCAGTCCATCCTGGAACCTTCTAGTAATAGGTATTGTTGCTCCCATGGGCAGCCTCTGTTATTCCCTCCAGGAAAGGTAGTTGGTGTGTTTGTTGTTTAAAGGAATGGGGCAGTGAAGCCATGATTCCTGAGCTGGATTGCCCAGAGCCCCCCAGGGGGCTTTTGGGCCAGTCATGCCAAGGGCCTGAGTTTGGAGTACAGAGTGGGTAAGAAGAAAGGGAGTCAACTTCCATCCGCAACTGCCCAGAGCCTCGATGTACCACTCTGTGCAGCAGGCCTACTGGGAGTCTGACTCGCTCCTCAATCAGCTCGGCTCATCGCTGGACCTCGCCATCTGGTGAGCCCAGAGTCGGCTGTTCTGCAGGCTCGCCTCTGCCCTCTGCTCTCGCTTGGGTACAATTTTGTTTATGGGCTTGCCCAAGGCTGCACCTACAAGGTATAAGCTAACAGATATGGTTGTTGGCACCTAGAATTTCTTTAAGATTTATTTTTGTTGGAAAGGCAGATCGGATTTACATAGAGGAGAGAAAGATCATCCATCCACTGGTTCATCCCCCAAATGGCCAGAGCTGAACCAGTCTGAAGCCAGGAGCTAGGAGCTTCTTTTGCATCTCCCACATGGGTGCAGGGTCCCAAGGATTTGGGTTATCCTCGACTGCTTTCCCAGCCACAGCTGGGAAGTGGAGCAGCTGGGACACACACCGGTGCCCATAGGGGATTATAACGCCTGCAGGTGGAGGATTTTGCGTTTGAGTCATTGTGCTGGGCCCCAACACCTGGAATTGTAAGGAGGCTCAGAGTGCGGCTGCAGTCACGTGTTAGGGGTCCAGCAGCTAAGTGACCCAATCAAGAAGACTTTCAGAGATTGTTGTTATTTTTCCAAGTGCAAAGCTGACCCAATGGGAAAGGGGAGGTGGCACCCTTGAGTAAAGGCTCTCTTTCCTGGAGGCTGCCTTGAGTTACTGGAGTGCCTACCACTTGCGGGAAGCGCCCCAGCTCTTTTCCCTGCATCGGTTGTGTTGAGTCTCCTGGACAAGATGAGTGGTGAATGTCTGAATCAGGCATCTGGCTTTTTAAAATTTATTTCTTGCAGAGAGAAGGAGAGACAGAGAGAAAGATCTTACATCTGCTGGTTCACTGCCCAAGTGATCACAATGGCCAGAGCTGTGCCGGTCCACAACCTGGAGCTTCCTGCAGATCTGCCACATGGCTTCAGGGTCCCAAGACTTTGAACTGTCCTCTGGCGCTTTCCCAGACCACAGGCAAGGAGCTGGAAGGGAAGTGGAGTAGCTGGGATATGAACTGGTGCCTATATGGAATCTAGCATGTGGCAAGGTGAGGATTTTAGCCACTAGGCTAGCATGCTGGGCCCTGAAACAAGCATCTTGGTAAATGATCATTGCTCCCCATTAAAGGGATGGTTCATCATGTGTAGTTTTTCTGTACATCTGATTTATTGTCACTGGTGCCAGGGACAGGTGGGAAAATGAAAAGGCCTTGTGTTCTTGATGTACGTGACTGTGAGCTCGTGAGATGTTCAGGATGATTAGTATTAGGCATAGCTTGGATTTGAGGGCTTTCCTGGGAAGAACTCTGAGTTGCAAATCCATTGACGGGCCATCCTTTTCTTCCCGTCTTCCCGCTTGCTCAGTTTCTGTCTTGTCCTGCTTAAGTTGCCTTTCGCCTAGGAAGGGACTGACCTGAGATAACTGGACAGGTTTGTCCTCAGCTGTTCACCTGTGCCTTCCCTAGGACTGAGCACTGCGGTTGGAGTGAAGCTGAGAAGTGGTCCCTGCCGGCTCAGGCAGCGTAACGCCTGCAGGGCGGCTGATCTGTGCTTTCATCTGGATTTGCACCGTCACTTGGAAGTGTGCCAGCAGCCGTCGGTTCTCAGGCCTCATGTCCTTAACTCCGTGTTTTGTGTTGAGGCTAGAAACAAATAGAACGATAATGTTTAAGAGCCAGTTGCTTATTTCACAGTACCGTTGGGGGGTAAGAATATAGATTCCCTTGTGGTTTTCCCAGAGTGACTGATTTACATCCAAGTTCAAGAAATGCCTTTTTTCTAGCTTTCCCGGAAGACTGATCCATTACTCTGCCAAAAATAAATATTGTGATGTATATCAGGCGTACTTTGCTCAAAGGGAATTACATCTTCTCTCTTATGGAAAAAAATATATCAGACTTACCGGTTGTTAAGCTTGCCAATCTAGGTGGGTGCCCAGCGTTGCTGAGTGCTGCCTGTGGCTTGGGGAAGACATCTCTCTCTGCATTGAGTGTGTGCTGTGGGAGGTGTTGGGGTCTTCGGCAAGATCATTCCTCCTGCCTCTCATTGGTCAAATCAGGAAAATCACATCAAGGGAGGGATGGACGTGGGAGTTGGGAATGCAGTTGCCCTGGTGGATTCTGGGTATCACGTTACTTGAATACAAGGGCCATGCATGGAGCATGGATAATTGTTAGGAACCAGAGGTGATAGCGATGATTGCAGTTCTGTGCAGCTGCAGCCCAGACAGACCCGGTTCACTGAAACAAGAGCCCTGGTTCTGACCTTGGGCGAGGACCTTGGTGCATGAGTTTGTACGCTTTGGGAGAAAGAAATAACAGATTATTCTGACTCTGTGTTTCCATGGCAGGTGACAGGAAGAAACCAAATGGAAGACTCCTCAAAGAGTCTTGAGGACTGGAGGGCCCCGTCTCCCTCCCTTCCCTAAGGGGTCCCAGGCGCAGCCCAGACAGTGTAGTTTTTGGTATTCCTAAGTTGAGGGTCGCCTCAGCAGAGGTGGCTGTACGTCAGCCTTGTGTTGGCAGCTCCACCCGCCAAGGAGATGCTGAGAAACCACAGGAAGCGCAGCCATGGTCTTCAGTGTGGTGGCTTGCAGGTGTCTGCTGCCTTCTAAGGCTGAGGTTGGGAGCTCCCCACACTTGGCAGCCAGAGCAGCACTCTTCCTACCGTGTCTGTTAACTCCAAGACATCCTTAATTAAAGGCTAAAGCCAGGGCACTTGTCCATCTGTGTCAGTGTGGGCCCGTTAGCGTAACCCTTACATAAGAAATTTCGGCATATTGATCTGTACTCTCCCTGATAGAGAATTGTGCTTTTTATCCAGCATCCTCTGGGAGTCAGCCACATTGCCAGTTAGCTTTCTAGGCAAACAATTTTCACTCAACAGAGTTGTTTCCAGTGGCCCAGTAGTAGTGCCGTGGGGGTGGCTGGGTCCAGGTCCTTGGTTCCAACATCAGAAAGAATTTGAGGACAAGACGTAGGTAAAAGTTGGTAGAGAAGCAAGTTTTATGTGCACGCAAAGGCAGAGCACACACTCAAGGACTGTGGGTCTGCTCAAGAGAAAGCTGCTCAGTGAGATGCCAACGCACCCGTTTACATGAGTTAGTCATAAGGGGTAGAGTGTGGGGCAGAACCTGCCCTTCCTTGGAAATCTCAATAGTGCTTCATGGGCATAGGGGTTCAGCCACGATACCACAGGTCGTGGTAGGGATGGAGCTAGCAGAGCCGTGGTTTCATGGAAGCTGTGGATTTCCACTATGTAGGGGTGGGGAGTGTTTGGACCTAGCAGGCAGGGCTGCAGGGCAGGGCTGTGACTCCAGCACCTCCTTGCTAGCTGCCTGCTACCCGCGTCATCTTTCCCTGTCTGAGGTTTTCATCTCTTCATCCCTATGGGAGGTTGGGAGGTGGGGAAGGTCTGTTTGCTGTGATGTCTTCCTGCTGTGTCATGTCAGGGCATCCATGGTCCCTGCGTAGCCAGGGAAGGAGAATTCTCTGCTGACTGCTGTGGAAGAGTTATTTGGTTAAGTGTGAGCAGTGGCTGGAGGCCCTCGTGACCCTCAGCGTTGCACAAGACTGTTGGATTCTGGAAGAGATAAATGTGACCATTAGGATGTGTGTAGATGAGCCAGAAAGAAGCCAAGGTGAGAACCGTGTTGGAGAAGAGAAAATAGTTTTTGCTTCTTCCCAGGTGGTGGAAGCCAGGGTGATTGTCTTTGCCGAGGTCATGTAAGTATTAGTGTGGTCCACTCAAGAAAACGTGTCTTTCTATGAACACCTGAGTTGACCTAAAGAAATAAGAAGATTAATCAATATATGTGAGAGAAAATCAACATGAATGTGGTACAGATGGCTTAGAATCACCCCTTAAAATATTTTCATCCTGGTGATAACTCCGAGTTCACTGAACCTGCTTCGTTGCAGGCATAAAGAGTTGCAGAGGAAGGAGCACTCATGGTTTCTATTACGCCGTCCGTTCTAGGTGATCATGGTGACCCGGAGGCGGCCTTCGCGGCTTGGCCGGTTTTTCCCTACCCAGGCTCTATTGAGTCTCGTTGTCAACAATGGGATCCAGGGGTTATTTATTAATACAAAACTTAGTCAGTACTGAACAATTTCTAAATAAAAATGTCATATAACAGCAGAGCTTCAAAATGTGCTGAATTAGATAATCCCTAACTGCCTTTAAACAATTTTATTTTTAGCAGCACTGCTAAGAGGCTGTGCTGTTTTTCGAGCTGCGACTATAGGTTGTAAGCTTCATGGAAACTGTGTCATTGAAAGGCAAAACAGTTTCCTTTTCTCCAGTGATAGAGAACATTGATCTTCTAGTCCTCAGAGTTGGTGTTCACCTCTCTGGTAGCTGTTTCTGCTTAAGGTGCTTGATGAAGACCCTGTGTAGGGGCTGCTGGCTCCAGCAGATGCCTGGTTGGTGTCCTGGCTGCTCCGCTTCTGATCCAACTCCCTGCTGAAGCACCCATGGGGCACGGGAGATGGCTCATAGGGGAGACCTGGTTGGGGTTCTGAGCTCCTGGCTTTGGACAGCCCAGCCCCAGCTGTTGTGGCCATTTGGAGATTGAGCCAGGGGATAAAAAGATCTCCTCTGTAACCTTGCCTTTCCAGTGAATACATTTTTGTAAGAACAGTATGTGTTGTATGTTTCTGTTTATATGTATGTAATGGCTAAAACCCCAACTTAATAAAATATTTCATTAGAATCCCAGTCCTTTTGTTGTCCTTGAAATTAAACATTTTGTTGGCAATAAATAAGATTTTAGGATCTGGTGATAACTACACTCCCATGAAAATGTTTTAGTGAGAATAAGTCTGCAAAATTCACTGCTTTAAAAAGCAAATGTATTATTCACAAATGAGGAATCTAAGTGCTCTGCTTTTAATGCCTGAGCAGTACTGATGAAACAAAGAGCTTTGAGATCATAGAAACAATGTGGTGTGTGGTTTAAAAGAAAGATGTATTTTATTTGAAAGGCAAGGTAAGTTAGGAGGATGGGAGAGAGAGCTCTTCCCTCTGCTGCTTTATTTACTAAATATGCACAATATCCAGTACCAGGTGAGGCTGAACCCAGGAGCTAGGAGCTCCATCTAGGCCTCTCATGTGGCTGGCAGCGCACAAGCATTTAACCCAGCCTAGGCTGCCCCCCAAGAACATTGGGAGGAAGCTGGATCAGAAGTGGAGTCACAGGGACTTGAATGAGGGATGCGGGGATCCCAAGTGGAAGCTTAACTCTTTGTGCTACAACACCCACCCGGATGTGATGATCATGGCTGTCAGTGGAAGATCCAAATTCATGAGATTTTCTAAAGTTCTTTCTGTATGTGGACATGAGTCCACATTCAGAAATAGATGACATTTAGATGACACCTTTACCTGCGACTGGAGATCGAACTGTTATATCTGTGACAAAACAGGAGGGTATTGGGTGTGTAAAGTTATGGAGAAGAACATGTATAGCAAACATTAGCCAAAGGCATTGCTGGTTAAATCTGTGGAGTATTCCACAAGATGTGAAGATCCTTTGAATCCCATAAGGTCTGTCATTTTTACGGTTAGCTTGCATATGGATCCAGATGGAGTTTTGCACCTAGTGCCAGGCAGAGATGGGGGTCGTTGTCTTTGATGTAGGTGTCTAGTTGTTTACACCATTTGTGGAAAACTTTTTCTGGATTGGATTGCTTTGATACTTTGTAATATCACATGTGGGTATCACTGGTGCTCCTATGGGATCCTGGCGCATTCAAGGCAAGGACCGCTAGGCTAGTATGCCGAGCCCTAAAGGATTTTTTACTTACATATTTAAGAAGCAAAATGAGAGGGCCCGGCATGTTAGCCTAGTAGCTAAAGTCTGCACCTTGCACGCACCAGGATCCTATAAGGGTGCCAGTTCTAATCCCAGTGGCTCCGCTTCCCATCCAGGTCTCTGCTTGTGGCCTGGGAAAGCAGTTGAGGACGGCCCAAAGCCTTGGGATTCTGCACCCGTGTGGGAGGCCCAGAGGAAATTCCTGGCTCCTGGCTTCAGTTCAGTTTAGCTGTGGCCATTGCAGCCACTTGGGGAGTGAATCAACGAAGAGAAGATTTTCCTCTCTCTCCCTCTTCTTCCTCTTTGTATATATGACTGTCCAATTAAAAAAAGAAAAAGAAAAGAAAGCCGAGTGAGATTAAGTGAGGGAAGGGGAGAAATTTTCCATCTGCTGGCTCACTCCCTAGGGGCCACGACAGCTATGTCTGGCCAGATCCAGAAGCTTGGAACTCATTCCTGGTTTCTCACATGGATGACGGGAGCCCAGATACTGGGGCCGGCATCACCTTTACAGGTGCACACCAGGAGCTGGAGTGGAAGTAGAGTAGCTCTGATAAGGGATGCTTGCAAGCAGCTTGACCTACAGCACCAGAATCCTGGTGCTTACAGAAGTGCCCTTCTGTTCCCAGCATGCCGAACATTGGAATTTTTTAAAAAGGTTTATTTTATTTTTATTGGAAAGTCAGATATACAGAGAGGAGGAGAGACGGAGAGGAAGGTCTGTCCGATGATTCAATCCCCAAGCAGCTGCAATTGCCAGAGCTGCGCCGATCCAAAGCCAGGAGCCCAGAGCTTCTTCCAAGTCCCTCGTATGGGTGCAGGGTCTTAAAGCTTTGGGCCGTCCTCCACTGCTTTTCCAGGCCACAAGCAGGGAGCTGGATGGGAAGCAGGGCCACTGGGATTAGAACTGGTGCTCATTTGGGATCCCAGCGTGTTCAAGCCGAGGACTTTAGTAGCTAGGCCACTGCACCGGGCCCTAGCATTGGAATTTTTAATCAAGAATGACATTGAGGGCCCGGTGGCGTGGCCTAGTGGCTAAGGTCCTCGCCTTGAACGTCCCGGGATCCCATATGGGCGCCAGTTCTAATCCCAGCAGCTCCACTTCCTATCCAGCTCCCTGCTTGTGGCCTGGGAAAGCAGTCGAGGACAGCCCAGGACTTTGGGACCCTGCACCCGCGTGGGAGACCTGGAGGAGGCTCCTGGTTCCTGACTTCGGATCGGCACAGCACCGACCGTTGCGGCTCACTTGGGGCGTGAATCATTGGACGGAAGATCTTCCTGTCTCTCCTCCTCTCTGTATATCTGACTTTGTAATAAAAATAAATAAATCTTAAAAAAAAAGAATGACATTGAACATTGTCAAATACTTTTTCTTCATCTGTGGAGCGTGATGTGGGTTTCCTCTTTACTTCTGTTAATATGATCAGTCATATTGATTTAAAGAGAATGTCAAGCTAAATGTGTGTTTTATTTTCTAATATTTTGTTAAGGATTTCGGCATTTGTAGTTAGGACGGATATTGCCCTCCAGCTTTGTTGTGAAGCCTTTGTCAGCATTCTGTCGGCCTCACAAAATGAGCTGAAAAGCGATCTTTTAATTCTGTCTCCTGAAAGAGTTTGTGGGACTTCAGTATTCTCTCTTGATGTTTGATAGAGTGTATCAGGAAACTCTGAGAAGAGGCCTAGTTAGTTGGGCAAGATGTTTTGAATTTCTAATTTAAGGGTATAATAAATAAAAGAGTCCGTAAAAATCATGGAAAATGGATTTACAAGTTAGGTTTATTTTCTTACCAGTTTTGGGGATTCCAAACAGTTTCCCCTGATTCATGAGTTGATAAGGCTGGCTGAAAAAGTCCCTGTATGGGACATCTGAGGTCACATGTGTGTCGTTATTTTCCTGAGCAGAGACTTGGAGCTGAAATGTCTAACATGGAAAATATAAATGTATTTTCCTCATGCAAAAGAATTTTGAAATCCATGTATATGAAGGGTCTTCAAAAGTTCATGAAACATGCATACTGTGAAAATACTTTTCACGGTTTTCAAGTCTTTTTGCATTCAAATAAAGTTAGCTTTAAAAAATGTATCTATTTTAGGGCCCGGCGGAGTGGCCTAGCGGCTAAAGTCCTCGCCTTGAAAGCCCCGGGATCCCATATGGGCGCCGGTTCTAGTCCCGGCAGCTCCACTTCCCATCCAGCTCCCTGCTTGTGGCCTGGGAAAGCAGTTGAGGACGGCCCAATGCAGTGGGACACTGCACCCGCGTGAGAGACCCGGAAAAGGTTCCTGGTTCCCGGCTTCGGATCGGCGCGCATCGGCCCGTTGCGGCTCACTTGGGGAGTGAATCATCAGATGGAAGATCTTCCTCTCTGTCTCTCCTCCTCTGTGTATATCTGGCTGTAATAAAATGAATAAATCTTTAAAAAAAAATGTATCTATTTTAGAGACAGGGAAGCACATGTCCAGACACACAGAGAACAACCTGCTACCCACTGTTTCACTCCATCTGCCTCTTTGCTTCCTAAATCTTGCGATGGTTGGGGCTAGGCCATAGCTGACACCGGGAGCCCAGGACTTAATCCAGGTCCCCTGCATGAGTGTCGGGAGTCAGTTATTGGATCCTCAGTTCTATCTCCCAGGGTTTGCATCAACTGAAAGCTGGAGTCCAGGGCCGAACTCAGCATTGAACCTGGATACTCTGTTACGAAACGCGGGCATCTTAATCACCTAGTCTGAACTACCATCCCTTCGTCTCATGTTATTTACATTTTTTAAATGAAATATTTTAGAATCTTTTTCTTGTGCTAATTTCTCTTTCAAGGAATTTGTCTAATTTATCCAAGTTACAATTTATCAGAAAGGAAGAGTTCTTAAGACTGGCATCTTCCTTTTATTGTTTGCAGTTGTCCCAAGTGGTACCGTAAATCTCTGTGACAAATGCCTGCCCATGTAGCTTTGTAGTAAAAGTGTATGTTTTAAACAGTGGGGCAGCAGGTTAAGCTGCTTGCAACACTGGGATCCCATATCAGTACAAGTGATTGTTTTAGTAATTAGAATTTTCAGCCCTGTCACAGTCGACCTAGAGATAATCCGTGAATTCACGTCTTACACAGATCTCTCACCGCTATGTAGTTCACTTACCCTCTCCCATGCTTCATTCTGTTATTGTCATCTATTTTGCTTCTGCATTGTTATGAACATCATAATAAAATGATGTGACTTTTGCTTTAAACAACTAGTTGTCTTAAAGAAATTAATAGGATCTTTTGTTTAACCCCATACTTAGGAATTTCTAATGTGCATTTCTTCTTGTATGTTTAATTTTTTTGAAGTCTTTTTATTTCCCTTTGGCCTAAAAAAAATCTAATCTTGATGCACCCCCCCCCTTTTTAAAGATTTATTTATTTTTAGTGGAAAGGCAGATATACAGAGAGCAGAGAGACAGAAAGGAAGATCTTCTGTCCAATGATTCACTCCCCAAGTGGCTGCAACAACTGGAGCTGAGCTAATCAAAAGCCAGGAGCCCAGAGCCGGGAGCCCGGAGCCCGGAGCCCGGAGCCCGGAGCCGGGAGCCTGGAGCCAGGAGCCTGGAGATCCATCTACGGCTCCCAGGTCAGTGCAGAGAGACCCAAGCACTTGAGCCATCCTCTGCTGCTTTCCCAGGCCCGTTATAGTTAGCAGGGAGCTGGATAGGAAGTAGAGCAGTCGGGACTAGAATCTGTGCCCCTAGGGGATGTAGGTGTTGCAAGCAGTGGCTGGTCCCTTCTTGCTTCTTACTTCTTGAAGTACGGTTTTCTGGGGACAAACTATTACAGGTTTTGTTTAGTAAAAATTGTTTCCTGCCTCTATTTTAAAAAGAGAATTTTGACTGGATGCGGGGTTTGAGGACGTCTAGTTGTTTGCTGGCACAGGAGAGCCAAGCCTTATTATGTGGTGGTTTCTGATGAACAGTTGCGGGCGTTCATGATCCCTGGCTTGTCAGGTCTTCGCTCCCTCGGGATGCCATTAAGGTTTTCTGTTTGTGCTCGGTGTGGGACAGTTGAGCTCTGCTGTGCTTGTGTGTGGTTCTTTTTTTATCCTCTGTGGGGTTTATTGAGCTTGCCTTGTTTGTGGGTTGGTATTTTTTGTTAGTTTAGTTTCTTCACTTTTTTTTTCTTCCCACCCATCTCTGTCTTTGACCCTCCGGGCGACATGTGCAGTATACTGTTGGGTATTGTTCTGGAGACCGGAGGCTGTTCAGACTTTCTTCCTAGTGTGGGTCTTTTGGATGAACCCAACTTGGAGTTCACAGAACTTTTGTCTGTAGGGTGTTGTCTGTTGTTGCATTTTTAATTTTGGGTAATTTTCATTTCTTGAACTTCGACTTGTGCCTGTTCATGGTTTTGTTTTTCGGAGATTGCTCAGGTGTTCAAAATTCATGTTTCCATGTTTTTCTGTAATTTCTTTTTTAAAAAATATTTATTATTTTTTTTGGAAAGTCAGATATAGGGCCCGGCGGCGTGGCCTAGCGGCTAAAGTCCTCGCCTTGAAAGCCCCGGGATCCCATATGGGCGCCGGTTCTAATCCCGGCAGCTCCACTTCCCATCCAGCTCCCTGCTTGTGGCCTGGGAAAGCAGTCGAGGATGGCCCAATGCATTGGGACCCTGCACCCGCGTGGGACACCTGGAAGAGGTTCCAGGTTCCCGGCTTCGGATCGACGCAGCACCGGCCGTTGCGGCTCACTTGGGGAGTGAACCATCGGACGGAAGATCTTCCTCTCTGTCTCTCCTCCTCTGTGTATATCTGGCTGTAATAAAATGAATAAATCTTTAAAAAAAAAAAAAGAAAGATATAAAGAGAGGAGGAGAGACAGAGAGGAAGATCTTCCGTCCGATGATTCACTCCCCAAGTTGCTGCAATGGCTGGAGCTGAGCGAATCTGAAGCCAGGAGTGAGCAGTTTTTCTGGGTCCCAAGGCCTTGGGCTGTCCTCGACTGCCTTCCCAGGCCACAAGCAGGGAGCTGGATGGGAAGTGAGGCTGCTGGGACACAAACCAGCATCCATATGGGATTCGAGCGTGTTCAAAGTGAGGACTTTAGCCACTAGGGTACGGTGCTGGGCCCTCTCTGTAATTTCAAGGGATGTTATATCACAGCTTTTCCCGCTACAATGAACACAAGTATTTAGGTATTTGAGTCAGTTGCACATGTGCACGTGCGTGCACACAGAGAATGTGAATGAGACCGAAGGAACGTGTGCCCACTCCCCTCCACTGGCTCACTCCCCAAGTGCCTACAGCAGCCAGGACTTCAGAGCCAGTGCTGGGGGCCAGGAACTCAATGTGGAACTCTCAGGCGACAGGGACCCAACGACAGGAGCCCTCACCTGCAGACTCCCTGGGTGCAGATTGGTAGGAAGTACCAAGAGTGGAGCTAACGCTTGAGCCCATGCCCAGAATGTGGGCATCCCAACTGGCATCGTCTCTGCCCTGCCAAATGCCTGCCCCTGTGATCGCTTTTTAAAGAAATCTGTCTGCTCTTCCCAACACCACTGTCCAATCTGGTCTCTGGTGACCGTTTTTGCCTTCTTATGTCTGAGTGTGTCAAGCGGTTTTTTTATTCTGTGCCAAACATGGATGTGACTTTCTTGAGAGTCTAGATTCATCTGCTCACAGTTTTTTTATGCTTTCTTTTTGTTAACTTGTCAGCTGTCACTGCTCATAGCCTCTGGCTGCTTTATTCTGTAGTCTTCTTAGTTTGTTATTTTCAAACCTGTAGTTGGCTAGGAAACCATTTAACCTCACTTATTAGCGTTACGTGTGAAGTGCAAGCAGTCTTGGAGTAGATCTCTGAAGATTTCTGAAGCAAATGTTTAAGCTTTAATGAACAGATCCTAGCATAATTTAGATACTTAAGGATTCTTATATTGTAATTGACACTGGATGAGTGTGTCATAATTTTATGCTAAAACTAGGCCTTGGCTACAGAGAGCAGTTCTCGTAAGAGTCCCTAGGCTTCTGGTGGATGTCATCTTGAATTATGTGTGCATTTTTGCTTATGTGCTTTCTGACATTAGAAGTGTTTGTTGGTATCTGTGATATCCCAGCAGATACCAACCCTTAAAGTGATTTTCCTCTCAAGATTTAAAAACCTGTTAAATATTTCCTCTGGGCTCTTTGCCTTAAGTCTAATGACTACTTTTTATAATCTTGATTTGTACATCTGAACATTAAGAGAGAGAGGGAGGGATAAAAAAAAAAAGTCATCCCCGTAAACCAAATTGCTGAGTCATATGTAAGCCAGATTGCCAAGTCACCGATTAAAAGAGAAACTGGCTGAAGGAATTTCCTAGCTGGTTATGTGAGATCTGATCTCTCAGCTTCTCTCCTGCTTTCCTTTCAATATGAAGTAAAATTACATTTTACCACAAAGGCTCCCTTCTGCTCTTCTTGGCCAATTTGGGACGGGATAGGGTGTGGAATGTAGGCGGTAAGATCCTTTACCCCCAGACCTAAACTCTGCCAAGTAAATGCTGATTTAGGGGAAGACATTTGGGCATCTTCTTTTTTTGTTCTGTACTTGTCTTGACCTAAATCAGTAAATCTGCCTGGTTTCCAGCCCTCCCCAAAGCCTCTCTCCACATCTCCCACATACCTTATGGAGCCCTGGAGTCATCTTGGTTTTTAACGGTGAGAATCAGTGAGGAAAGAAGCCTTGAGTCTCTTCCCTTTTAGCACTGGCCCTTTTAGAGACTAGTCTATAAAGTACCATCAATTTTGCTACTTCAGAGTATCCGGAAACCCTTTATAGAAACAGCACGTGGCTTGGCTGAAAAATAGCAGCTCTGTCTAGAGACGTGTCCAGCATCTTCCAACAGAATCCTTCTGGACTGTGCAGTTATGGGTGGCTTGGAGATCCCACACGGATGGGCTGTCAGAGCAGGCTTCATCCCCCAGCTTTGCTGCCCTGATCCCCAAGTCTGTGTCTGAGCACTGGTCTTGGAGAGGCCATAGCCAGTATCAGAGTGGCAGCAGGCTAACAGAGCCGAGGGAGACTGGCACGCCATGGTTCCTATGATTAGGCACTCGATTAAATTATAGTGTAATAAACTTCCCTGTACTCTGGTACAGTGCTTTTAAACTGCCCCAGAGCAAGCAGGACTCCAGTCTGCCAGCCTTGGAATTTGAGGTCGCTTATGTGTTAGGAAAAGGGTTTCGGGGGCCAGCGTTGTGCGCAGTTTGAGATG
Organism: Ochotona princeps; assembly: GCF_030435755.1. Taxonomy (NCBI): domain Eukaryota; kingdom Metazoa; phylum Chordata; class Mammalia; order Lagomorpha; family Ochotonidae; genus Ochotona; species Ochotona princeps. Next base: position 18,035,298 of record NC_080833.1, read on the forward strand.
TTTTGCAGTGCCAGCATCCTATAGTAGCCCTTGCTTGAGTCCTGGTTGCTGGGCTTCCTCTCCAGCTCCCTGCAAATACACAGGGAAGTCAGCAGAAGATGGCTGGAATACTTGGGCTCCAGCCACCCGCGTGTCAGATATCTGGTTGGAATTCTTGGCTCCTGGCTTCAGCGTGGCTCAGACACAGCCATATGCCGAATAAAGCAGTGGGTGGAAGATCTTGTTCTAACTTCTTCTGCAACTGGAGTTCTAGTAAATAAATACATCTGAAAAAAAAAAAGGATTTCTGATCTCTGCCTCGTTCTGTTTCTTTAAGTTTATTTATTTGAAAAGCAGAGAGAAGGCCCAGTGCGGTGGTATAGTGGTTAAGGTCCTTGCCTTGCAGGCGCCAGGATCCCATATGGGCGCTGGTGCTAGTCCCGGCGGCCCCGCTTCGCATCCAGCTCCCTGCTTGTGGCCTGGGAAAGCAATCAAGGACGACCCAAGGCCTTGGGACCCTGCATCCACATGGGAGACCGGGAAGAGTTCCTGGGTCCTGGCTTCAGATTGGCTCAGCTCCAGCCATTGCGGCCACTTGGGGAGTGAACCATCAGATGGAAGATCTTCCTCTCTGTCTCTTCTCCTTTCTGTATATCTGACTTTCCAATAAAAATAAATAAATCTTTTTTTTTTTTTTAAAAAAAAGAAAAGCAGAGAGAGAATTTCCATCTGCTGGTTTGTTCTCCAAATGGCTGCAATAGCCAGAACTAGGCCAGACTGAAACCAGGAACCCAGAACTTCATCCACGTCTCCTGGGTGGCAGAGCCCAAGCACTTGAGCCATCTTTTGTTGCTTCCCAGGAGGATTAGCAAGGCACTGAATTGGAAGTACAGCAGCCAGGACCCACTCTGCACTCATGGGATGCCAGCACGTCCGATGGCAGCACCACACCAGCCTCAATCTGTTGTTTATTCATTTATTTATTTGAAAGTCAGAGAGAGAGGGAGAGATCTTCCATTTGCTGGTTTACTTCCCAAGGGCTCACAACAGCCAGGAGTTGAACCAGGCAAACTCAAGAGTCAGGAACCTCATCCAGTTCTTCCTTGGGGGTGGCCAGGACCCAAGTACTCGAACCATCATCTGCTGCTTCCCAGGCTATGTATTAGCAGGAAGCTGGATTGGAAGTAGAGGCAGGTTTCTGCCAGGCACTTAGGTATCTGATGCTGCATTCCAAGCAGGGGGTTAACTTGCTTTGTCACAACACCCAGTGCCACCCCTTGTCATTTGAGTGTTAGACTTCCCCAGAATCTGCACTGAAGGGGAGTCGGGTTTGGAACAACCACTTGTAGACAGAGCAGGCCAGAGATGCCCTGTGTGTGAGAGCCCAAGTATCCCATTGTGAGTTGAGCTGTTCTCAGCAGCCTTGTAGCACCAGGGATGTGGACTGTGAGCTTGTTGTGTTGCTGGGAGAATGAAGACACTGAAAGGTGAAGCAGCCACTTTAAATGGTGATGCCCTGATTTCCCCTCCTGCCCTGCTTGCTTAGGCTTACGTTCCTTCTGTTGTGACACCGAAGGCCGATAGGTGACAGTTTAGAAGAACTTCTGCTGTGGAACAAAGCAGAAATTGTTATAGTGTTGGTAGACACGCAGATGGCCTTGTCTTTGAGTGAGCGTTTGGCCCAACATAGTACGTTGGAGTACCCAAGTTCAGTTCCCAACTCTGGTTCCTGATTCTGGATTCCTGCCAGTGTGGACCCTGGGATGCAGCATTGATGGCTCTAAGCACTGGGTCCCTGCGACCCCATTGGAGACCTGGATGGAGTTCCCAGCTCCCAACTTTGGCCTGACTCAGCACCAAACAGGTGGACATTGGGGTGTGAACCAACTGATGGGAGCTTTCTCTGTCTCTCTGCCTCTCATAAATAGATAATCTTAGAAAGTAATGATATTGTGAGTTTTGGAAACTTTATTGCTTCCTGGGATGTCTGGGGGATTTTGGAGAACAGGTCTCCCACTCAGAGATGCAGATCTGTCCCATCTGCAGCTCAGCTTCCCAGCAGGCTCTGATGTGCAGCCAGGCCTTGCAGGGGCAGGGGTGTGGTTTGGTCAAGACAACTGCAGGCAGAACTCAAACTTGGGCAAATCTATGGCAGGCTGATTTTTTTTTTGGATGATGTTTCCATAGTTGATTAGGGTGGGAAGGATGGAGGATTAGGGAAAAGTGGGTGATACCACTATTTCCACACCTTCCTTATCTTCCTAAATTTGGGGGTAGGGTAGAGAGAAGGGAAGAAACCATATCCAGTCTCCCAACTGCCTCAGTACCCAGGGATGGGGAACAGCCATCTGATGTCATTACAGGGCCCCTGATGTGGAGCAGGTTCTGAGGTTCTGCTCAAGTGATTTCAATAGTTCTGATGTGCCGTCGATCTCACAGATCCAAGGATGGAAGAAATCCTTTCAAGGTCCGTAGGCTGACATAGTCCACCTTAGAGTTTCCATTCGCTGTCAAGCTCTGTTGGGGTAGTTGACCAATTTGTTCTGCCCTCCTTCCTCTGCTATGATATCAGATGTCCTCCACAGGTTCCAATGGACTGTCAGATCTTCCATGTGCTTCTGGGTATGTTGTCCACTGCTCCTTCAAAGCCACTGAGGAGCCCCGGTTTTGACATATGCACTCCATTGTCAGACCACAGGTCCTGCCACTTTCCCCATGGATTATGAGTCCAGTGGTTCATTTGGAGGGACCCTCAAACAAATCTCGTCTGAGGTGATCCCAGACCTGACTCATGTGTGCATCCACCACTACAGAGTCCTGCTCATTCCGTCACCCACATCAGCCTACATATACTCTGATAGTTGCAATTGCTAGGTCAGATCTATCTCCAGTCCCATCTCTTATGCAAACCAATGGGTGCTATGGCCCAACCCAACCCTGCCCACCACACAACTGGCCTTTACATATACCACCAGGAGCTGCAGTCCAGTCAGAGTGACCCCCAGTAACTGCCTCTGGGTCGGCCCCCAGTTCTGGTTCTTGTGTTAGCCAGCATGTGCAGTGGACTGGTCCAGTCTGTCCTACATCCTGTTCAGTTGTATGCATCATTGGGCGTTGAAGCCTAACTCAATCAACTGACTCCACTCTATAGCCCTTACTCATCCATCCACTGGGTGCCACTACCTGTCTAGCCTAGTCCTAGTTCTCATGCTCACCAGTGGGAGCTGCAGCCAATCAGAGAAGTGGCCAGTTTCCCTACTGGACCCACTCCCTGCCCTGGATCTTGCACTCTTCATGTGGTTCTGCAATCTAGCTCGACAGGACTTGCCCCCAGGTCCAGCCAACACTTGCCAGCTGATGCTGTGGCAAAGCCTGACCAGGCATGCTGATTTTTTAGTTGATAGTTTTGTGTGGGCCAGGAATGATATTCTGCATACCCAAATGGCCCTTGAAGAAGGAATCTTCTCACCTCTGCCTTAGAACTTGCCTGTGGTCTGTTGGCCTTGGTCCAGGCTCTGTCTTGTTTATGGATGTAGTTCCTCTTTATCCCCCTACCAGGAGAGGTTAGAAATTTTCTTTCTGTATTAACCCTAAAGTGGAGCCTGGGTAAGGAGAAAGTCGGAAGAGACACAACAACTGAAGCATGAGTTTTCCGGAGTTAAGTGCATACATTGATCTCACACTTACGAATTTGCTAAACGTGGGAGAAACATGTAGAAATCACCGACTGTCGACAGCGTGCTGGTGTCGTGCACCTGCACCGAAGGAAAGCCAAGACGCATGTCCAGCTGCAAGGACGGATGTCCAGCTGCAAGGCGTCCTGCAGCACGCACGATGCTGTCAGCTCCCAGAAGTGCATCCTGCCACCTCCATGGAGGTAGGGCAGCTGCTCAGTGCATCAATGTTTGCCTGTCCCACCTCAGACTTTCTAGGGGAAGCAGGCAGGAGATAAACAGCTGAAGTGAAAATATTTGCTTGTTTGGAAGATTTCCCAGCAGGCCACCACCTTCTCTCCCGCCGATGCCCTGCTTTCTTTCCGGAGATCGGAGCAGCACTTCTGCAAAGCTGTTTAAGCCTTTCAGAGATACCGCAGGTGGCAGGGCAGGCCAATAGCTGTTGTGTCCAGTAACTGATGGATGCGCCGGAAAAAGGAGATGCTGAAGATGTGAAGGAGCCGAACCTGGCCCGGGGTGCTGGGCTCCATGCCACCGTGTCCACTGTATTAAGTTGCGTGCCCCTGCTTCATGTGACTAAACCTGAGACTGACTGCCCTGGGCTGGTCAGATCCTGGAAGCTAAAGGAAGTGGGAGTATCCTGTGAACCCCGGTGGGTGCCCCCTCCGAGTTGGTGACACATGGTCCCGGAACAAGCTCCGTGCGAAGAACCCAGTGCCTTCTCAGCCGGAGCCAACTTGCCATCTTTCTCCAATCTGTCCCAGCAATTTCTAGCTTTTTTTTTTTTTTTTCCCGCATCCTGTAAAAACACGTTCTGTTTGTCCCACACTTGTTTCATTCTGGCTTCAAGGGGCAGACATTTAGCCTGGGAACATTTACAGAGAACCAGACTTCAGAGAAGATATTTCCCTCTGTTGTTACATCTTAGATGAAGCCGTGCTTGTTTGCTCGGCGGCCGCTGGCTACAGAAAGCACTGGCAGGGCTGGTGCTTGGCAGATGGCTGTAGCTGTGGTTTCCCAGAGGTCTGTGTGGGAGATGATTGTTTGTGTATTGGTTTTCATCTATGTGTTGGTCCTATTTTCATCTTCTTGAGGTACCCGGACGTCATGGTGATAGATTGATTGGAAACGACTCATTTGTCAGGGTTCCATGGGGGACGTAGGTTCCTGTCTCGTGCGCGGTGGAGTCTGAAACGTTTAATTAGATGCCACGCATTTCTGCCTGGGTCCGTCTCTGCTCGTTCTCCCAGGTGGGCGCCATGCCCTGGGCTGGGGCAGCCTGGGGCCTTCCCAGGCTCGGCCGCTCTGCTCTGATAACCTCGCCCCCGTGCGCTCCCCAGCCCTGCCTCCTCTATGCTGCTGTTTCTCTTTTCTCCTCTCTCATCATGCTTGTCCTAAAAACTGCCTGTGCACGGCTGCTGGAACTTGCAGAGAGCCCATTCTGGTTGGAAATCTGGTTCCCAACAGGTCCAAAGGAGACTTTATGAACTAATGAAGCTGAACAGATAGGCAGCCAGAGGAATGTCAGCTTCCTGCTGTCGATCTGTTTTGTTGCAGTTCAGTTTCACCAGGGCACTGATTGAGCTCTTACTGTGTGCCAGGCAGTGCCTAGATGCTGGGGTGCCTGCAGTACATGGAGCATCTAGTTAGCCTGGAGAACAGGTGCACATGACTGGTAATGGGCATCAAAGATATGAACTGAGGTGAGGGCTGCTGAGGCGGGAGGGCTGGCTAGCATTCCCGACCTGTGTTGACAAGCACTGGGAGGTGTCCTGGCCGGGCAGTAAGCGGCTGTATGTGTTGATTCTTTGAAGGAATTACAGGTGTAGACTTGGGAAATGAAGGCAGCAATGGCTTATGTTTCTACTTGGGACGGATGGTACCTGCAGGAATGGGGCTGGAGGGACTGGTGTTGTGTTGTAGCTGGTTAAGCCACTGCTATGGTCCTGGCATCCAAGTGTGAATACTGGTTTATTTTCCCAGCTGCTCCCCTTCCCCATCCAGCTCTTTGCTAATAGGCTGGAAAAAGGCAGTAGAAGATGGCTCAAGTGCTTGGGCCCCTGCCACTCCTTATAGGAGACGTGGACGAAGCTCTTGACTTTAGTCTGGTCCTGTCCTGATTGTTGTGGCCATCTTGGGAGAGAATCAGTATATGGAAGACTTTAACTCTGCCCTTCAAGATAAACATGAAATAAATATTAAAAATCAAACAAGAAGACTAGGACAGTGAGCAATCCTGGGAGGGAAGAAGAGTTTAATTCTAGACTTGTTAAAAATGAGGTGCTTAGGGGGCTAGTGGGATGGCACAGTAGCTTAATCTTCCACCTGTGATTTCATCATCCCATATGGAGGTTGGTACAAATCCTGGCTACTCCACTTTTGATCCAGCTCCCTGGTGTTGTGCCTGGGAAAGCAGCGGAAGATGATTCAAGGCATTAGGCCCTTGCACCAGCATGGGAGACCCGGAAGAAGCTCCTGGTTCCTAGCTTTGCACTGGCCCAGCTCTGAGTGTTGTGGTCATTTGGAGAGTGAAGCAGTGGATGGAAGATCTCTCTCCTTGCCTCTTTCCCTCTTTCTACAACTCTTGACTTTCAAAAGTCAATCTTAAATGAGGAGCTTGTGGAATTCAGGTGAACACATCTAGGGGGTAGTTGGAATGCAGGTTTAGGACTGGGCATGTTGCTGATGCAGGAGACAGACCCCTGGAAGGGGTTGGGGTGCAGGTCTGAGTATACAGCCCTTGGAGGAGCATGGGACTGAAGCGGAGGGTGAGCCCTGCAGACCACCATGTTTCTGCCGACAACCCAGCACTATGGCAGGAGGACCAGGAGAACTGGAGCCAGCTTCCTCTTGCCCCCTTTTTTCTTAAATATTTATTTGTTTTATTATTTTTTAAATATTTGTTTTTATTGCAAAGTCAAATATACAGAGAGGAGGAGAGACAGAGAGGAAGATTTTCTGTCCAATGGTTCACTACCCGAACGGCCGCAATGGATGGAGCTGAGCCAATCTGAAGCCAGGAACTAAGAACCTCTTCTGGGTCTCTCACGCAGGTGCAGGGTCCCAGGCTTTGGGCCGTCCTCAACTGCTTTCCCAGGCCACAGGCAAGGAGCTGGATGGGAAGTGGGGCCGCTGGGATTAGAACCGGCACCTGTATGGGATCCTGGTGCATTCAAGGCGAGGACTTTAGCTACTAGGCTACCGTGCTGGGCCCCAAATATTTATTTATTTTTATTGGAAAGGCAGGGTTATAAGAGGAGAGACAGAGAGAAAGATCTTCCATCCACTGGTTCACTCCTCAAATGTCTATAACATCCGGCACTGAGCCAATCCGAAGCCAGAAGCCAGGAGCTTCTTCTGGGTCTCCCATGTACTTGCAGGGACCCAAGGCTTTGGGCCATCTTTCACTACTTTCCCAGGCTACAGGCAGGGAGCTGGATGGGAAGTGGAGCAGCCAGGACATGAGCTGGCACCCATGTGAGATCCCAGTGCTTGGAGGTGAAGGATTAGCTAATTGAACTGGGTCCTCTTTTCTTTTCCTACCCAGCTCTCCATGCATGGCTGCCCTTCAAGCACAAAGAGCATCTTCGGCCTCCAGAGGGGCTGCCCTGGGTCCCCACTCCTCCATGCCACTCCCCCTGATTGCCAAAGACAGACTCCACTGGGCACAGACTCCTGAATCTTCCCCGATGCAGCCACGGCAGGGATGAGGAAGTCTCTGACAGGGTAGTAGGGCTCCAGAGCAGACCTCTCCAAGGAGAGTGGGTGCTGTGAGCTGTTTCCCCCTCCTGGCTGGGAGCCTGGGAGCCTGGGAGCCTGAGAGCCCAGACCCCGAGACCCTGAGAGCCCAGAGCCCAGTCAAGGATGCTCAACTGTTTCATCTCCTGGCTCATTGCCTGCTCTCTACCTAACCCAGCAGAGCTATGCCCCGCCCCCTTGCTGGAGCCTGGATGTGTGAGGCCCTGGCCAGGCTATACACTTGTGGTCCACGGGAAGGAGGTGGCCATGCGTGGTAGAGAAGGCAGACATGGTTAACCTGCACCACCATTCAGGAAGAGAAGAGACTGTGAAGCTGAGAATGCATTCTGTCTTTTCCCAGCAGGCAGGCCGTGGCCAGCACCACCGTATTCTTAGTGCATGGCTGGCCTCATTTGGCACAGCCGTATTTTTCTTGAAACCAGGCCTTGACTGCTGGAGGACACAATCCCTGCTGGAAATGCCTTCCCAGGACTGTCTGCATGCCTTCCCTGCTGGCCAGCCTCCGGCCTCTGCTGTGGCCTCTGGGCCCTTCCTGCCGCTGGTCCTGCCGTGGGCAGGAGAATAGCTACTTCCCCGCAGGGCTGTGCACCGAGGAGATCCAGAGTGGTCAGGGCCCCAAGCAGCCTTGTGTCCAGGCAGCCAGGTGGTCTTGGCATTTCTTATATTGCCCAAATTGTGCTTTCTTTTCCTTTCTTTTTTGTTTCAAAAGATTTTTGTTTGAAAGTCAGTTACAGAGAAAGGGAGAGAGAAAGATTTTCTACCCTCTGGCTCACCTCCCAAATGGACACAATAGCCAAGGCTGTGCCAGCCTGAAGCCAGGAGCTGTGGATCTCCTATATGGGTGCAGGTGCCCAAGCACTTGGGCCATCTTCTGTGGCTTTCCCAGATGCATTAGCAGGGATCTGGGTTGGAAGTAAAGCATGGCTGCCCTTATTAGATGCTTGTTTTGCCATGGCGCTGATGTCTCCCACCCCCTGCTTTTTAAAGATTCAGTTCCTTGAAAGAGTTGGAGAGAGTCAGAGATGGAGAGAGAGATCTTCCACTTGCTGGTTCTCTCCCCAGATGGTCACAGTGGTCAGAGCTGGGCCAATCTGAAGGTGGGAGCCAGGGCTGCTTCTGACTCTCCTTTGTGGGTCCAAGGATCCAAGGGCTCAGGCCATCCTCCACTGGTGTAGCTTAGCTAGCTGATGGGGTGAGGCCTGTGAGTGTGTCATGTTTCACCCTGAGCCTGGGGCGGCAGGAGGACGAGGAGGTGAGCCCTGGGCTGAGGTGGGGTGAGGAAAGGAATGGTTTGGTGGGGAGTGAAGTTGGGACGTGGACCCGCCTTGTCTGAACCACGGCCACTTGATTGCTTCTCAGCTGGGCCTTGGTTCTGACTTAGGCATGTGAAATCACCTACAAACAAAATCACCCTTGAAAATCTGATTTTTCACTACCCAGGCCCTCAGAAGTCCCAAAGCTAAGACTTTGCTTCTTCCATTTGCCTCTGGGCTTGACTTGCCTTTCCTCTGGCCTTCGAGGCCATGGCCTGGTTTAGGTGGGGAGTCTTCAGGGAGACTAGAGTTGGGTCAGCAGATAGATAGAAGGTGTGAGACACTTGTGTACATTTTGTGACTCCCCAGGGCTCTGGCTGTTGGCCGACTGGCTTAAGGACCAAGGATAGGAAGAGTAGCAGGGAAGAACAGAAAGGCTGACCCCAAGGTCCCTGGGGCTGGGGCAGGTACTGGGGGGGGGGACTGTCCTTGACCCCTTTGCTGTGCTGATTCCCAGTGTACCGTACACCTGCAGCAGCCTCACTGTGACATGGGCAGTGTTGGGGTGGGTGTCTGTCGCTGTGCCCGAGCTCTGATGGCCCAGGCAGCTCCACCTTACAGTGTGTGTCACAGCTCCATGGGGGTGCATCCCCCTTCCCTGCCTCCTGGACGCATCTGGCAATCAGGAAGTACATTTCCAGTGCTGAGACAGAGTGACTTTCAAAGTCCCATGATGAGCGAGAGACAGAACTGGGACGTACAGCTGGGACTTCTGGCTCCAGCTTCAGCCTTTTGTCGCACCCCCCTTCTTGGGGAAACTTGCTGAGGCTGCTGCAGATCCATTTCCGTCCTCTGTGTGTCGGAACAGGTGACAGTCATGGGGTCACCTGACCGGTACCAGCCCATATCTGATTTGTCGGCAGGTGGCTTTTTCTTTTCCTAGCCTGTGGTCAGACGTGAGATGGATGCTTCCCCCAGTCTGCCCAGCTCATCGTGACCTCTGGCTATGCCTTCACCTGTCCAGGCCCTTTTCTGGGCAGCAGGCTCCCCATCACCCAAACTCAACTGCAGCGTTCCCAGAGAGCCCGACTTGGATGAGGCACTGTTAACGGTCTCTTTTGCAGCCCCGGCTTTGAGCAAATGGTAAGCTCCACTCGAGGGCAACATTCAATTATGAAAATCTATTTCTCTCACCACATTCAAAAAGTCTCCTAATGCGCCTTTGTGCACACACAAATTTAGTGACACATCGCTAAATGTGTATGTGGTTGCCATGGAAATGTCTCTCTTGTAACGTGGCATTCCAAGAGCAAAGCCAAGGGAAGTTCTCTTTGTAAAGAGAAGCAGAGCAGAACTTGGCTAATTGTCATCACACTAATCCCCAAACTGTCATTCTTCCCCCACTACCTGTCTTCTACTTCCTGTCAGCAACTTCACAGTGGAAGCCAAATCAGTGTGCAAGGCCGGATCTCTCACATTTCCTCAGGAATTTCACATGCACCGTTCTGAGCCTTATGCCAAGCACGAGCCAGGAAGCAGCCCAGGTATTCTTGCTGAAGTTTTCCCCTGGCGGCTTAGAATAGAGGCGTGTCAGACCTCGCGGCTAGCACCTGCTGCTCACCAGTTCTCAGGGTGCCGAAAGACCCTGGGTGGTGTTTCTTGGTAGGAAATGTGGCCTGAGTGGGTCTACTGAAGATGCTCTGTATTTTCCTTGGAGCCTGTGAGTTTCTGCTTTCTGCCTTTGTGACATGTGCCCGACCTGATAGCCCAGAGCCTGCCAATACTAGGCTACTTTCTGGACATCAGAAATCCCATCTGGGGCCAGTGTTGTGGCCCAGTGGATTAAGCTACTACCTGCAGTTGCTAGGTCCAGATGTTCCACTTTGGATCCAACTCCCTGCTAAGGTGCCTGGAGAAACAGTGGAGATGGCCTAAGTGCTTGGGCCCCTCCTGCAGTCATGGATGAAATTCTAGGCTCCTGGCTTTGTCCAGGTTGTAGTAGTCATTTGGGGAGTGAGCCAACAGATGGAAAAGCTCTCTCTCTGCCTGTACTCTGCCTTTCAAATAAATAAATCTTGAAAGAAAAGCAATCCCGGCTGTTTCTGCAGCACTGGTGTGAAGCTGCAGAGTGTGGAGGAAGATGGGGGTAAAACCCCGAGATCTGAGTTATAGCTAGGCACCTCTCGCCTTCCTGGCTCAGCCCTTGCCCCCTCGCTTAGCTTCCTGGCTAAGCCCACTCCATGAGCAAAGATCTTGCATTTCTGGATTGTTACGCTGGTTCTTTGACAAGGTTATGGGGCTCCCTTGACCTCCCCAGTTGGGGGGCAGGGAAGCTCATGTTCATGGTTCTGAAGTGCAGGTGTAGTTCCTGCTTACACACATTTTCTGTTCCTGGCATCCAGCACACGTGTGTCTTCGGCCTTGAGGGTCCCAGAAGGCTGGCATCTGCCTTGTGAGGGTCTCTCACTTCCTGGGGTGCTCACAGCCTGCTTGCTGCCCTGACACATCTTGCTTCTGCCTGAGGTCCCAGGGTAGACCACAGGGGTTAAATGTCTTCCAGTCTTGTGGCTTTTAATGCTGAAAATAGGGTGCTCCATCTTGTCCGTGACTGGACTGGCTCCAACAAGGCCTTTTGCCAGCAGCGTGGTGGAGTTACTGAGATGAAGGGATAGAACCAGCTTTGACTCAAATTGGAGACCCCAGATGCTGGACCTGCTTCCGAATCATGTATACGCACTTGTGCATTCCTGCTGGGGTGTGGAGGGTCTCTGTTTACCATGGGCTTCGGGCAGGTCTTTTGTTTCTGTAAATCAGTTTGTTTCTGTAAATCAGGGTTTTTTTTAAAAGATTTATTTATTTTATTACAGTCAGATATACAGAGAGGATGAGAGACAGAGAGGAAGATCTTCCGTCCAATGATTCACTCCCCAAGTGAGCCACAACGGGCCAGTGCGCGCCAATCCGATGCCGGGAACCTGGAACCTCTTCCGGGTCTCCCACGCGGGTACAGAGTCCCAAGGCTTTGGGCCGTCCTCAACTGCTTTCCCAGGCCACAAGCAGGGAGCTGGATGGGAAGTGGAGCTTCCGGGATTAGAACCGGCGCCCATATGGGATCCCAGGGCGTTCAAGGCGAGGACCTTAGCCGCTAGACCACGCCGCTGGGCCCTGTAAATCAGTTTTTACAATTTCTCTGTCCTCGAGGCCTTGATAGCAACCATCTGGCTCATGGCTGCAACCTTACTGAACATGAGGGAGTTTGCTAAGAGCCGGGGAGATCCCAACAGTAGCCCCAGAGATGTTGTGCACCCCTTGTGACCCAGTGAGTGCCTGCTGCTCACCACGCTGAGGTCACCGCGTGTGACCACTGCTCTGGACTCTGCCCTGTTGATTTGCTTCTGAGGTTGTCCTGAGTTTATTTCAGGCCACGTGCTAGGAGTGTGTGACTTTGTGAGGCCTGGGACAGGCAAGGTGTGCTCAAGTCTCCCCTAAGGGCCTTAGGTTCCACACGTCACCCTCCGAAGCCTCTCTCTCCCCCACTCTTGACTGAAGTCTCCCAGACAAGCGTGTACTGGTAGCCGGAGGGAGAGTGAGAGCCGACTGCCCCTCTCTGCTGTTGGCATGTACGGGTGAACAGCAATTCAGTCCTTGTGGAAGGAAAGGAAGGTGCCTCGGTTGCGTCTGTAATCCATACACCCTGTAATTCTCGCCCGGGAAACCTGGCTTTCCAGCTTCAAGTCAGTTTTAACAGCGAAGGCTAAAGGGAAGCTTTATTACTCTTATCTGAGCTTATTTTTAACCTTATTTTTTTTTTCACTTGCTCATTGAGTAAATAAGAGCTCCTAAAAGGGGAACCACAGGGGATTGGCTTAGGATGTAAAGGGAGAAGACAGGGCAGTAAATGGGAAGCTTGGTGCTAGAGAGGTTTCCCACCAGGTGGGGACTAGAATGGGGCATACTGGCCAAATGAGCAACCAGTGAATGAGGAGAAGCCGAAAGGCTGCCGCTGGGCTCCAAGTGGCCCTGCCCACCTTTCTTCTACAGCCCAGGGCAAAAATCCTTTCTTAAAGAAATATACTGTGGCCAGTGTTATGGCACACTGGGCAGCCTGCCATGCCAGCACCCCATGATGGAGTGCTGATTCGAGGCCCAGCTGCAATGCTTTGGCTCAAGTGCCCTGTTCCTCTATTTGTAAAGGCAGTGGAAGACAACCCAAATGCTTGGTCTCCTGCCACCCAGGTGGAAGATCCGGAAGAAGCTCCTGGCTTCAGCCTGAAGCGAAATGACAGAGATTCTCTGTCCACCACTTCACTCCTCAAATGGCTGCAAAGGCCTAGCCTGGGCCAGACCAAAGTCAAGAGCCTGGAACTCCATGTGGGTCTACCATGTGGGTGGCAGGGGCCACCCATGGTACTTGGGCCATGTTCCGCTGCCTTCCTAGGTGTGTTGGCAAGGACTGAATCACAAACAAAGCAACTGGAACTCGGACCAGCATGCATGTAGGATTTTGGTATCACAGGCTCAGACCTAACACTGCTGTTCACACTGCCAGCCCCTAAAATTTATTTTTAAAAAGATTTTTTTTTTTTTTTCACAGAGACAAGGACATGCTCTTGGGCCCAAATCTTGAGCAGGTACCTAGAATGGACAGACTTATACTTCCTGTACAAATGGCTCCTTCCATCCTGTTATATGAGCCCCCCTACCCTGTCCCTGGGGCGGTGACCTGAGGCCATTGTATGGGGCAGTTTGTGCTGTAAGAATTGGTCAGGTTTCTCTTGGGAGATGGGGCAGCAGCCAAATGCTGCTCCTGCAGAGGCATGTTTACAGTGAGGTCTTTGTCACAGAGCTGACAGGTGATCCTGCACCTGCCCGGGGGCCTACTGAGGGGTCTCAGGACCTAGCAGGCCTGCCCTGCTGCCTAGCAATGGCCACAGAAGGCCAGAAGCCTTCTTTTTTTTAAGTGACTCCATCCCAGGGGTTCCTGACCCTGTAAGGCCTGTGCGCTGACCCCAAGGCCACCAGGTACCTCGCAGGGCCACCAACAGGCTCCCTTCACCTGGCTGGAGGCCAACAGGCCTTTGCACAAATGTCCAGTCTCCCTGGCCAGAGGGCCAGAGAGTGCACGAAGGGCCTTGCCCAGGGCAGCTGCCACTGTGCCCGTTGCTGTTGGGAAACAAATGGCATCTCTGAGTGACATCGGTACTCTTGCAGGCATTGCTCGCTGCCAGAGAAGCCTGCTCCATGGAGTCACACTCGCCCTGCAAGTGAGACTCCTCTAATGTGTTCTCAAGTTCTGTTCCAGCTGGCGCCAGCCGTTCTCATCCTGCTGGCTGGAAGGCCCCCAGCACAGGCTAGGGCTGAGTGGCTGGCAGTGCTTGGTGGGTGGCTGACTGTTCAACAAAGCCTTTCTCCTGCTGTGGTGGGTCTTGGCAGGGCTGTGGGGTCGCCTCACTCAGAAGCACTGCTTGGTGGGTATGCTTCCCCGCACCCTCCATCACACAGGGTGCACCTGTGCCTTATGTCCAAAGTACCAACCCATGGCCTTGATTTTCTTTTCTGCACAATGGGTACATGCTTCTGGGTGGAGTATGCATAAAGTGCTTGGCAGAGCACTGGGCAAACTGTAAGTGTTTCATGAAGATTAGCTCCTGATATGCTCCTGGCTGAGACCCCTGACCAGGCTGTTTTCTGGTGTTGCTGGTCATGGCCCAGCTCTCTGAGGGACCTTGACTGGAAATGACTGTTTTGTGCTGTTGGTGTGTGCATTTATTTGGGTGCCACTCAAAGTCCTTCTAAGTGTGGGGTCCCAGCACCCTGCCCTACCAGAGACCTTGCAGCCTTGCAGACCTTGCGGGGGTTTCACAAGTTTCCTTGAGTGTCCTGACCCTCTGAAAGCCGGCAGGTGTCATTTCCTGGGCTGTGGGGCCCTGCTAGAGAGGCTGTCGGACTTTCAAGTGCCTTTCCCTGGCCCTGGGCTTCCCTGCCTGGCCTCGGTGTCCCCAAGGGAAGGTGCTGAATGGGAGCCGAGGCCAAGGCGTGTTGGGGACTGAAGGAGACAGCGGGTGTGGTGGGAGGCAGCTTCCACCTTGCATTCTGTCCAGTGCTTCTGTGCTGAGCCCATCTCGTCCTCCAGGAGATGTTGGTCAGTGTCCCAACTGGGGATGTGGCTGGCATCCTGTTGGTAGGGGCCAGGAGTGCAGACAGAACACTGGGTGGCTTCTCCCCACTCTCCTCCCCAGCTTGGAATGCCTGGCCCTGTAGCCTGGGCCGAACAACCTGCCTGTGTTCCCACTGAGCAGTGAGACAGTTTGGAACTCCCAGGGTTGAAGGAGCAACATCCTCCTGTGGGCCAGCCTGCATCCTTCCCTTCGTATCCTCCGGTCCAAGAACTTGGAGTGCTGTATATCTGACTGGTGGGCTGTGTGAATGTGGATGAATTTATGAACTCTTCTCTGAGGCCCAGGATCTATGTGTGACGAATTTCCTTTCCAGGCAGATATCCAAGCTGTGAAGTCTTGCCTAGATGAGGAGTCATCCCAGGGGTTCCTGGCCTGAGGAACTCTTGTGTCTCCTTGCAGAGTATCAGGCTTTGCAGAGGGATCCTTGTTCTGATTTTTGTTTGGAATGGAGGTGCTATTGAGCTGGGTCTGAGTTGGGGGAACTGTGCCAGGGTGGGTGTTAACTCCCAGACTCTCCCAGTCCTAGCTTATTGCCCACACAGCTTTCCTTTTCCTCCAAATAATTGGCTTTGTGCTTCACAAGTACTTTTGCTTTAATCTGCACATGGCCACGTGGAGAAGGCTGACCCAGCAGGTACAAGGCACTGTAATCTGCTCACGTTGTGGCTCAATGTTTTCTTGCCCTCCTTAGCGCTGTGAAGTTCATGGGACACAGGCTGACCTCTGGCCACTGAGGTGCTGAAAGTAAAAGCAAGGCCTTCCAGATTTGAAGCAAACCATCCTGCATGCTTGGCCGTCTTGAGGCAAGAGCAAGACTATGAATGTCCAGGGGCTTCAAAATTTCTGTTCATTTTTTTTTCCTACTATGAACTGTGAAGCCCCTTTCGTAGCTCTGGCTGACACCACAGCCTCCTTTGTCATCCCCCCCACACACTCACTGAGTGGTCCTCTGGGATTATGAATTTCATCTGTGGACTTAGGGAACAAAACTAGCTCCCTAAGTTGCCTTCCTGTGGCCTCTTGGCTCAGGCCAAGGGGGGGGACATGGGGGGAAGGGACCTGAGGCAGTGCAGGCAGCTCTTCCAATGTTAAAATTGTCCCTTGTGGCAGGCAGATGTGGAGGGGGTGAGCTGCAGGACCCCGTCCCCCAATCTCTCAGAGCACACCGGATGGCCAGGTGAATGACAGGCACCCGAGGAAGCGGGGCGATACACATTTTGTTCCCTGGCTTCAGGGAAGTGAGCCGAGGTTGATGAATACAAATGGAAAGGTGTTCTCGGCTCTTTCCTCCAGCCCCCGGGAACACATGATGGATGCAGGGGGCAGCAAGGGGCTGTCTACCCGGCAGGGCAGCTCCTCCTCCCCGCCCCTCGTCAGGCTCCAGGGCTCTCCAGGCATTTTGTGGACCTACAATCCCAAGTCCACTTCCTGTTCTTGGGTGGATTCCCTTCCTTTTTTTTTTTCGCATTTTTTATATACATTTTGTTATTATTATTATTATTTTGTAGTACAGTTTCATATTCCCTTGTCCCCCCCCCCCCCAGTTTCTCTATATCATTACTAACATACAGTTCTTCATACTCAGTCACATGTCCATCATTGCGGGCCTGGACAATGGCAGAGAGTCCAGAATCCTATTGTCAAAATAGAGTAAACAGTTTCATTGTAAGTCCATCTTTGTCTGGAAGCAGAAATGCATACCACACTACATCCTCACATCTGGATGTTAGTCTCCATTTCACAGCTACTATACATCTCCTTAAATGAAAAGCCATGATACAAAATCAACAATAGAAAGAAAAGAGGAAATTTACAATGCCATGAAGTTAAATGACATGTTACTAGATATGACAGTCTCCATTACACAGCTACTATACATCCCCTTAAATGAAGAGCCACAAAACAAAATCAACAACAGGAAGAAAAAAGAAATTTACAACACCAAGAAGTTAAATAACATGCTATTAAATGACTAATGTGTAGAGGAAGAAATGAAAATCAAGAACCTTCTTGAAGAAAATGATGCTGCTGTATGATCTACGAGTCATTGAATGATTTAATCCGAAGGAAGTGTTTTGAAGAGATGAAACTAACAGAGAATAACAAAACCCATGTGATATAGTTTCCGCTGATCTTTGTTGAAGTGTGTCTCCTCCAGACAATAAGCAGATAGGTTTTGTTTTTAAATACAGTGTACTACTCTATGATGTTTGATTAAGCTTAAGCCATTTACATTCAGAGTTTAATATACATGGGTGTTACTTTGTTCCTTTCATTTTAGGAATGGGTTGTTTACTGGTTTAGTCTTCTGTTGTCATTTTACTGGGATGTTCTTCCCGTTTGCCTTTGGTTTTGGTAGGTGCTATTCCTCTTCTCTGCCAAGAGAACATCTTGAAGTATCATTTGTAGGGCAGGTTTGGAAGAGGCAAATTCTTTTAGCTTTTCTTTACTGTGGAAGAATTTTATTTTATTTTCAAAGACAAAAGAAAGCTTTGCTGGATATGTTATCCTAGGCCGACAATTTTTTTCTTTTAGAATCTGGAATATGTCACTCCATTCTCTTCTGGCCTGTAGAGTTTCCTGTGAGAGATCTCCTGTGAGCTTCATTGGCTTTCCTTTATATGTCAATTGATTTTTTTCACGTGCACATTTAAGGATCTTTTCCTTATGTTCAATTGAAGAGAGCTTGATGATCATATGTCGTGGTGAAGATCGCTTTTGGTCAAGCCTGTTGGGAGTTCTGTGCCCCTCCTGGAACATGTTTCCCAATTCTTCCTCTAGATTAGGGAAATTTTCCTTTATTATTTCATTAAATACATTTGCAAACTCAGCTTCTCTTTCTGCACCTTCTGGGACTCCCATAACTCTTAGATTTGGCCTCTTAATAGTGTCTTTCAATTCTTGAATACTTTTTTTGGCCTGATCCAGCTCTGCTTCCAGCTTTTTGTTTGCTTCCCCCTGGTGACAGGAAATATCTTCCAATTCTGAGATTCTTTGTTCTGCTTGCTTCATTCTGTTTTGGAGACTCTCCACTGTACTCTTAATTTGCTCTATTGTGTTCTTAATTTCTGATGTACCAGCCTTGATTTGCTTTATCGCTTCCTTAAATTCTTTGAACTCTTGCATGAGCTTCTCATTGTTGATCAGAATCTTTAAAATGAGTCTTATGGATTTTGTGTGCCCCATTTTCTTGATGTCTTCCTCAGTTAACTCTGAGAGTGGCATAGGGTTTTGCTCCCTTGCAGGAGAGTTTTCGGCAATATTCATTGTGCCTTTGTCTCTTCTTTTGCTCTTGATCATTGTACTTCTGGTTAGCAGAGTCTTCTCCTTGGGGTAGGTTTCTAAGCTGTGTCACCCACAGGTCTACAATGCGATTTTACTTATTGCGGTTGGTACACAACTTTTCTTGCAGCCACTTGTGCCACAACCTCCAGCAAGTTCCAGGTCTGGGTTCTTATGTCAGATTTCCACTGTGGTCTCCACAGCCCCAGCTCTTGGTTCACCACTCACCACCTCCTGTGATACCGTGGTGAGGCTACACTGTTGTCTCTGCAACCTTTCTCCCACTTCCAGTTGGAGCAGGTCCCAGGATTAGAGAGACACCAGGTGTCCTATATAATTAGGTTGTTGGTGGCGCTGATCTTGTCGGACCCTGTTGGACATTAGATCTGGGTGCCACACAGACCTATTCTGACCCGTACGATGACACAGTCAGTATTATTTTCCTGCGGGACCAGTGCAATCTCGGACCTCAGCAAGTTCTCGCGAGATCAGCACATGCGCAGTTCACTGTTGTCCCCTGCAGTCCCAAAGCTATTGCCACAGTGCCCAAAATGATACCTGCCGTACAACCACTAAGGTTCTTGATTTGCTGGCCGTCAGATCCGAGGGCTATCCCAGACCTGCCCTGAGTGGAACCCGTAGAATGCCACGTTGTTGCAGTTCACTGATACAGAAATGAGCTCACGTTGCAGTTCACTGATACAGAAATGAGCTCACTCCCAGCTCAGCGCATGCTCAGTCCTCGCCCTCACCCTTTCCTCCTTACACAAAATGGCGCCCAATTCAGTTCTAGGGGGCTGACTGGACTGTGAAATCCACTCTGTTCTCGCACTGCCCGTCTGAGATCTGCTGCTCTGTCTCTGCGATTGGTCAAATCAAACGGACCAGCAGAATGGACAGTTCTTTGTCTGGGTTCACCACCCTAGCTCCCAGTGAAAGTCCCTTCCCACCTGGTTGCTGGTGGAGTTCCAGCTGCTGTGGAGTTCAGATCGCCGTGCTGGAATATCAGTCTCTGAAACACCACACCGTTGTGTCCACTGCTTTCCTGTGTCTGTCAGTCTCCAGGTACCCCTCTGCTGTTGTTCTGTCCTTTCCTATTTCCTGAAATATGTCCTCTCTGCTTCATCCTGATGAAATGTTTTTCCGTCTGTATAAACGTGTCCTTACCCTATTCCGCCATCTTGATTCTCTCCGATTCCCTTCCTTTTGAACATGGAAAATGCTGTTTTCCCCTACGGGACTTATGCTGGGGGTTAATTGGAGAGCAGGCAGAAATTCACTTGGCTCTGAAACTTCAATTTCTCCTGCTGCATTTTGATTTCAAGAAAGAAATCCAGCCCCCGAGCCTGACAGTCAGAAATAGCTCTGGGTGTGTGGGGGCCCCGGGCAGGGGGTTCTCGGGAGCTGCTTCCCCTCTCCAGGAACTCCCAGTGGTCTGAGTCTGCCAGCCAATGTGTGCTCTGGGTTGCGATTATGTCTCTTTAAAAGACAAGCATTTCGTAAGCTGGCCACAGGTACTTGTGGCGCAGTTCCCACAGCTACCAAACTGCCTGTTTTAGTGGTGCCTTGCCTGAATGTTAGCTGAAATACCTTTCTCAACTTACCAGGGATAGATAGCCTCATGTTTGGCAGAAAAGCCCAAGTATTGATTCCCTTCTGGGGTCCCCACCTTCTGTGGTTGTGTTTGTGTACGCATGTGCATGCTCACATTAGGTCTGGCTTAGGTCCACCCAGTTGTGGGGTTCATTGCAAAGTGCTCTTCCTTTCAAGTACAAACTTCTGGGGGACACATGTTTGATCATGCCTGAGCTGGCACCTCACTATCTATTTAGGCTTCCTGGTCAGGCAGGAGTTGAGAAGAGAGGGAGGGAGAGACCCATCTGGCCATCAGCCAGGCAGAGGAAAGATACCCTGCCCGGGGTGTCTGGAGGGAGCATAGGTCCCTGGGACCTCAGCCTTCTGGGTAAGAGCCAGTCCCTGCCATGCTCACCGCTGTGTCCTGCCGCTAGGACACGCGAACACGCCCTTTCAGGTGTATAGGCACCTTGAGCATGTGGCCCACCACATGTGCCATTTCTAGCATTTGCTCCTGGAGGTGGAGGAGGATAGAGGGCAGGGCTGGAAGGCTAGCCTATCCTGGGTGTCAGGGGCTTTGGGAACAAGGTCCCAGAGCTGGGCCTTGGGGCTATAGCTGTGGCACCTTCTGCAGACACGGGTGCTCAGCTCCCGGTGAGTCCCTCAGATGACAGCAATTTCTGTGCTGCACTGTTCTCGCACATGAAATGATGTCCCACGTGCTTCCTGATGTCCCACGTTCTTGTCTCTTGGAAGCTCTGGCCTTACCTTTTTTTTTTTTTTAAAGATTTTATTTTATTTTATTACAAAGCCGGATATACAGAGAGGAGGAGAGACAGAGGGGAAGATCTTCCGTCCGATGATTCACTCCCCAAGTGAGCTGCAACGGCCGGTGCATGCCAGTCTGTAGGCAGGGACCAGGAACCTCTTTCGGGTCTCCCACATGGGTGCAGTGTCCCAATGCATTGGGCCGTCCTCGACTGCTTTTCCAGGCCACAAGCAGGGAGCTGGATGGGAAGTGGAGCTTCCGGGATTAGAACCGGCGCCCATATGGGATCCCAGGGCTTTCAAGCCGAGGACTTTAGCCGCTAGGCCACGCTGCTGGGCCCCTTACATGTCTTTGCTGAGGATATAGTAGCCTGGGGTGCTTCCCTCTGTGTCAGGGGCTGGGGAGGCTGCCCTCTGACACACACACAAGAGAGAGATTGATGGAGCGACAGCCATAGAGGAAGGGCCGTGATAAACTCATGTCACACCCTGTCAACCATGGGGCCCCAAGCGATGATGGCTTCGGTAAGTGATCGCTGCCAACCCTGTTGTGAAAGTGTTGGCCTCGCTAGCATGACAGTACCCGTACACCGTATGCCACACCTCCCATCTTCTGCCCTGCAGCCTGGCATGGGCAGTGGGCTCTCGGCTGCAGCCTTCCCTCTGCTGAGAGAAGGGGGTGCTGCAGAAGCCCCTTGGGGGCCTCATCCACAGAAGTGGAAGCACAGAACCAGGCCCCCATGGTGCCCAGCAGTGGTCTCCCAGCCCCAGGCCTGCTGTCCGGGAGTACCTTGTCCCGCTGTGGGTGAGGAAGCAGCAGGGCCTCCCACGAGGGTTACTAAGCTGAGGGCCCTGGGGGGAAAGCGACGTGTTTGCAGGAACGCAGCCAGATGGCACAGCCAGGCCAGGCCACTAGAGCCAGGATGAATCTTTTTTTTTTTTTTTAAGATTTATTTATTTTTTTTTTAAAGATTTATTTTATTTTTATTACAAAGTCAGATATACGGAGAGGAGGAGAGATAGAGAGGAAGTGGAGCTGCCGGGATTAGAACCAGCGGCCATATGGGATCAAGGCGAGGACCTTAGCCACTAGGCCACGCTGCCGAGCCCCAAGATTTATTTATTTTTATTGGAAAGTCATATGTAGCGAGGAGGAGAGACAGAGAGGAAGATCTTCCATTCACTGATTGATTTCCCAAGTGGCCACAACAGCCAGAACTGAGCCAATCCGAGGCCAGGAGCCTCCTCCAGGTCTCCCACGCAGGTGCAGGTCCCAAGGCTTTGGGCCGACCATGACTGCTTTCCCAGGCCACAAGCAGGGAGCTGGATGGGAAGCAGGGCTGCTGGATTAGAACTGACGCACATATAGAATCCTGGTGCGCGCAAGGTGAGAACTTTAGCTACTAGGCTACTGTGCTGGACCCAAGCCAGGGTGAATCTTAAATGAGACTCTGAGTGGCATGTTCTTGTCCTAGATTGCAAGGTGCACAGGTCACAGCCTGAGGGCAGCATCTTAGGGAGGCCCGCGAGGCATCCTGAGCATGAAGGGGGTGGCCCTGGGAGGTGGGATGAGTCTGTGAAGACCCAGCCTGATCACCTACCCGCCCCTCCAGACCTGCCTCCTCATTGGTGTTTCTGGCCTTGGAGGTTCTTCTAATCACCCGTTCCCTCTTAGGGGGCCCCTTTAGTTCTCTCCTTTGTTCTTGAAAATGGTCCTCAAATGTTGGGAGGTTCTGGGAGCAGGTCTGTGCGAGGTGGAATCGTAGACACTGAAGTTAATGGGGCATCTGGCTCCTGAGTCTTACTGTCTCCAGTCCTCATTGCATGACCCCAATTCCAGCCCCTGTACTGCAGCAGGGACTTCCTGGGTCTCCCGCCCCAGGCTTGACTGTCCTCAGAGATGGGCTCTAGACTGTGACCAAAGTGACTGCTGTCCACTGAGCCCAGCCCCTGCTCTCCCCTGTCCTGGCCCTCCCAGTGCTCCCCCTGCCTCCCAACTGGCACCTCTCACTTGCTCATGCCCCCTCAAACTTAGAATTGACACAGGAAGGAGGCTAGTGGGGAGAGGGAGTGTCCAGAATCATTGGGTTTGCTCCGGTTTGCATTTCCATCCCTGGCCGGCCTTGTGGTCAGCGGTGCTGGCCCTGTCGGACTGCCCAACACGTCCCCTTGTTTTGCTTGTGCCTCTGCTCAGGGGAGGAACGTAGACAAGAGCTGGAGGTGTCGGTGGGGCACTCTGCTGGTTCCCACTGGAGGTGTCGGTGGGGCACTCTGCTGGTTCCCAGCCCCTGATTGAAGGACTGGAGCTGAAGCCACCAGCTCGCTCAGATGCTCCCTAATTTAACCACAACTGCTCCCAGCTGGAGCTCGGATGGGATGTGGGGTGATGGGCTGGTCTTGTTGCTGAGCCAGCGCCATGGGCAGTTTTCAAAGTCAGAAAAGTCACATCTGTGACAAACAGATGGAATTCTGGTATTTTTTTTAAATTTGTTTATTTAAAAAGCAAAGAGACCTGCTGGTTCATTCCCCAGATATCCAAAACAGCCAAAGCCTGGCCAGGCCAGAGCTGGAATCAGAAATTCTGTGACGTCTCCCACGTGAGTGGCGGAGACCCAAGGACTTGAGCCGTCGTCAGCTGCCTCCTGGACTGCATTCCTGCACATTTGCAGGAAGTGAGGATTGTTCAGGAGTGGAGTGAGAACTCGAACCCAGACACTCGGATGATGGGATGCAGGTGGCTCGAGCAGTGCTTAGCTGTAGTACCATTGCCTGCCCCTGGTTGTGTTTTTGTGGTTTTCTTCATTTCTAACTCATTAAGGTGTGTGAAAAGAGCAGGCAGTGTGCTGGTTGGAAGTACATTCAGAAAGCGGTGGTGAGACCTCACCACATGACAGCTTTGCCGCAGAGCCGTGGGTTTCCCACCTCCTTGCCTTTGCGTCTGGCTGCTTCTGCTGACTGTCATACCCAAGCCCCCTTTCATTCCCTGACTCATGTATTTCCCAAGTAAGCACGGAGGGTGTGCAGCGTGCCAGGCACCAGGGGCACAGCAGTGAACAAAGCAGACATGGACATAAATGAGGGAGGGAAAGGAATGCCATTGGCAGGCCGTACGCTCCCCCGTTGGGTGCACAGATACCCCTGTCATTTTTAAGTAAACTTTTTTTAAAATTTAATTTTATTTGTTTCAAAGGCAAAGAGATCCTCCATTTGCTGGTTCACTTTTTAAAAATTTTTTGAATTATGTGGTACAATTTCATATAGACTGGGATTCCCCCGCCCCAAACTCCCAATCCCTGACAAGTTTTCCCCATTTTACTACAATGGTATAGTCCTTCATAAGGAATCACAATTCCATCAGTCTCTTATTTAAGTGTACCCCGACATTGCTGGTATAGACAATGTCAGACACCCCAGCATCCCATTGTCCACACATTTCCAACAGTTTCATTGGGAATCCATTTTTCATCTGGAAGCAAGAATGAATGCTGGCTCACTGCTCTAACTCCCACAGCAAGTGGTGCTGGGCCTCACTGAAGCCAGGAGCCTGCAACTCAATCCAGGCCTCCCACCACGTGGGTGGCAGAGTCAGTGTGTGAGCCATCGCCTGTGGCCTCCCCGGATGCACAAGGGTCGGGAGCTGGGATTGGGAGCAGAGTTACAGCTGGAACCCAGGCACTTTGGTGTCTTAAGCATTGTCTTAACAAACAACCCCTGCCCCGGTGGGACTGAGTCTCGGCTCAAGCAAAGGGTCAGAGCGGAGTTGAGGGTGACTGGTACCTTGCCCAGTCTGAAGGCCGGGATGCCAATGAGGCAGCTGTGTGGGAGAGAAAAGACCAGCCCCGGGGACCAGACTCCTCCCCGGCTTGTGGTTTGTTCGCTGCTCTCCGTGCTGTGTGTGGGTTTGAAAGAGATCCGAAACCTTTATACCTCAGATGAGTTAAAAATACTTAATATGAGAAATATCCCAGGATCACCTGCTCGTCTTTTGCACATCTGTTTGTTCAGCAAATACAAGAGCCTACCCAGCGCCAGGTGCTGCAGGCTCCGTGAGCTGTGATACCAAGTGCAATTTCCCCCTTGGAGAAATGTGCAATCTTTGGAGGCAGATTATAATCCAGATTGCTAGCCACTGGGCACAGCAGTCAGAATGCTACAGAAGCATCTGCCGTGTCTCTGAAATCCTAACCCCCCCCCCCCCCCGCCACAGGTATCCATTCTCCTCTCTCTGTTCGCCCCCCCCCCCGTCGGTACTTGGCTTTGCCCTTGGTTTGTAATTGTGTATCTGTATGATTTTTTGTTGTTATTGTTTTAAGATTTACTTGATAGCACAGTAGAGGGAAAGATAGAGAGAAGTCCAAAAGTGGATGCAACAGCCAAGAGGCAGGGCCGGGCTGAAGCCAGGAGCCTGGAATTCCTTCTGAGTCTCCCACTTGGGTGGCAGGAGTCCAAGCATTTGGGCCAACTTCTGCTGCCTTTCCAGGCCCATCAGCAGAGAGCTGGATCAAAAGTGAAACAGCCAGGACTTGAACTAACACTTATACAGATTGCTGATAGTCCAGGTGGCAACTTAACTCACAGAGCCACAACAGGAATGTCACCCCCAGCAGGGCGGGCACTCGGGTCTGTCTGGTGCACAGGGCTGGGCTGGAGAAGGCACTCAGGGAAAGTTGGGCGAGCAGAGAGAGGAATGAATATGGAGACAGGTGTGGCTGAGAGACCTCAGGGCTGTCCAGGAGCAGGGGGTCTGTGCCGGAAGGACTCGGCCTTCGTTCTTTGACAACCGCGGCAGATGACAGCAGTTCATTCTGTGCTTCCATGGGCTGGGACCCAGCCCGTGTGTAGCCTCCAATGTGCAACTTTTCTTTACCCTTCTTTAGGGATGGGTTTCTAGGACAGAGCACAGAAATTTATATATATATATAAAATATATATATATATAAATTATATATATATATATATATTCGTTGGAAAGAGTTACAGAGAGATCTTCCATTCATTCACTGATACACTCCCCAAGTGGCCACAATGGCCAGGGCTGGGCCAGGCTGAAGTTAGCAGTCTGGAGCTTCTTCTGGTTCTCCCATGTGGGTATAGGAGCCCAGACTTGGACCATCTTTTGCTGCTATTTCTGGAGCATTAACAGGAAGTAGGATTGCAAATGGAGCAGCTAGAACATGAATTGGTTCTCATGTGGGAATGCTAACATCTTATGTGCCAGCCCTACCCACTGTACCACAATTCTTAATTTTTTTTTGAGGGGGGGGGTCATAGACCCATATGCTAATCATATATAAACTATGATCTCCTCAAAGTAGTACTGATGGACATGTATGCACACACCCATGCACACATTAAGTTTCAAGGGGTTCCCAGGTTCCCTGAGACCCATCCAGGACAGCACTTTAAACAGTGTGGTCCCATCACATCCGGGCACTCATTCCCTCCATGGCCCCAGCATCTGTCATGTATCTTGCCATGTAGGGAGATGAGGAGAGGGGCGAATGGGTAGACTGGCGTGAAGATTCCATCCTGACTTGCCGTGACCTTTGTAGTTGAGCTGCAATCCCCTGGATGTCGGGGAGAGGGGTCAGCCTGAGCTGAGTGTAGCAGCTCCCAACCTCTGGGCTGCACAGGGCCTTGGGAATGTGACCTGTCCTCACCCAGCAGGCCGGCCCCATCCAGGAGACTTTTCTAAACACTGAGAATGTAGTATCTGACTCAGTGATGGAAGACAAAAGGGTTGAAGTTGGGCTCAGCATGTCTGGGGCTGTGTAATTTCAAGGAAACAAAGCCCAGTCCTGGGCCTGCTTTCAATGTCTTGGGGGCTCCTGTGCACCGCCAGCAGGGGCTGTCAGGGACTGGTCTGCACCCACAAGAAAACTGCATTAGTGGAGGGGGTCCTCAGTGTGCACCTCTGCTAGGCCCTTGGCGTAGGTTTCAACAATCCCCAAATACGGTGTTGAATCCCTCCTGGGTTTTATTTATTTTTAATGAATTTTTTTTAAGATTTATTCATTTTTATTACAGCCAGATATACACAGACGAGGAGAGACACAGAGGAAGATCCCCCGTCCGATGACTCACTCCCCAAGTGAGCTGCAACGGGCCGGTGCGCGCCAGTCCGAAGTCAGGAACCTGGAACCTCCTCCAGGTCTCCCACGCGGGTGCAGGGTCCCAATGCATTGGGCCGTCCTCAACTGCTTTCCCAGGCCACAGCAGGGAGCTGGATGGGAAGTGGAGCTGCCGGGACTAGAACCGGCGCCCATATGGGATCTCAGGGCTTTCAAGGTGAGGACTTTAGCCGCTAGGCCACGCCGCCGGGCCCTATTTTTAATGAGTTTTTAAAGATTTATTTATTTTTATTGCAAAGTCAGATATGTAGAGAGGAGGCGAGACAAAGATTTTTCATCCGCTGATTCTGCAATGGCCACTACTGAGCCGATCCAAAGCCAGGAGCCAGGAGCTTCTTATGAGTCTCCCACACGGGTTCAGGGTCCCAAGGCTTTGGGCCATCCTCTACTGCTTTCCCAGGCCATAAGCAGGGAGATGGTTGGGAAGTGGGGCTGTCGGGACTAGAACCAGCACCCGTATGGGATCCTGGCACGTTCAAGGTGAGGACTTTGGCCACTAGGCTACTACATCGGGGCCCCCTCCTGGGTTTTAAAACTCTTAACACTGGAAACCTAATTTTTTGTTAGGTTTTTGCTATCGCTTCTATCTCGATGCCTGTTTTTTGCATTAAGGTGTTTGACAATGTTGATTTTTAGATACCAGAATTGTTCAAGACCATCAGGGGGAAAAAATCCTACCGTACTCAAGTTTGCTTGGAAAACAGTTGTCAAGGAAATAGATTTTGCAAAACATTTCCTCCCAAGACAACTCTCATTTTCCGTGTATCCTCACACTGAACATTATTCTCCCACGAAGTCGTGGCAGGCAGAGGTACCATTGGCAGATAAGTTGTCTAGCCAGCATCTAATTATGAATTAAAGCCCTTGCTGGCACTTCGACAAACTCAACAGCCAATAATGGGTCACGTTCAAGTTCAGGGTGTAGTGCCTCCAAAATGTTCTTGGACACAATAGGCAATGATGGAAGATTTCTTGGCCCTGGTTACAGACGGGGAATGGGATTCCATAAACTCTACTAGCAGACAGTGGAAGTGTGTGCTTGATAAAGCTGAAATTGGGGCATACTGCTCACTCGAAGGACATAGTGATGATTCCCGTGGCAGGGGCTGTGACTCGATGTTTATCATGATGAGGGGTGCCGGCCCCCCCACTGTTGTTGGTGTGATGTGAGATATGGTGAACAGGAGATGTACTGCTGGCTTTCATTAGTGAATGAGTGAGTTTGGTCAAGAAAGTACTGGACTGGTTGATGTTCTAGCAGGTGGTTAATTACTGACCGCGGTGTTTCCGCAGAGCACGCAGCCTCACATAGACTGTGAGAGAGGTACTGGCAGCGGCAGCCGGGGCCCTGTCTCCACGATACCCCTTTGTGTGGGGAGCCATTGTGTTTGCGGTACTCTTTAATTATAAAAACCATTACTCGGGAATGCGTTACTCATTTCGGAATGTTGCCTGGTAACATCGCTCTATACCCACGACCCACGTGTTGCTATAGTCGCCGGCTGGAGAAGTGAAACCACCCCACTCCCTTAGCTCTTTCGCTATCACGATATCATCAAAAAGCTATTTTCAGGGTTGCAAAAGCCCGGTTGGTGAGATGAAAAATGGATAGCCTGCATCTTCAGAAAGACCTAATTTTAACCAAAGTCATTTTTCACCATGCAGCATCCCCCGGGTAGCAGAACCGGAGGCTTCTAACCCATCAGCTGCACTTGACTCTCCCCTTCGCATACTGCTCTGTCCCATGACAGACCGGTGTCCACACAGCACCCATCTGCAGGAGATGTGAAAAAGCACTGTGAATCTTCAAGTTTTTGATAATTTTCCCACCTAAGAAATCATCACAGATGGAAAAAGTAGGGCGCGAGATAGGGCAGGCAGAGTCTGGGCACCTGTGTGAAGCAGGTTATCGTCTTCATCCTGCTGACTTAGAGATAAGACCCGTGGAGAAGATGGTAGCTGAGTTCTCATGCCCCGAAGTGCTGAGGGTCATTCCTTTTAAAGGTCACCTTGGTGGCATTTTCAGATAATACTTGGCGTTTTTTAGTAGAAAAGCATCTGTGCCAGCTTAGGGAAGGGGTCGCCCTCGGATCTCAAGTTCAGTCTGTAACTCCACCAAGTGGTTATCGCTTAAAGGTAATTACATTCCACATTGTTCATGCTCAACTCTTGAGATGGACTGATTGGCATATTTAAATCTCGTCTCCCAGGCATTTGCTAATTATCATAGCCTTGTTGGGGGAAAGAAAAAAAAAAACCCTAATCAAATAGCTGTTTAGAGACGCTTTGCATTTTAAAATTCTGCTGCACTCATGGGAAGAGAGAAAATGTGCCTTTGATTTTCCTCTGGTTCTTCCCCTGACCTCAAGAGGGTTTAAACTTTTAATGGCTTAAATAGCCATTGCTAATCACTGAGCAAGCATCCTTGCATCTAAATTCTTGGTCTTGCGTCAACTCCGTCCTGATGGCTTCTGGCTGAGCAACTTCCCCCTCTGGGAGGGAAGCTGTGGGCACCCAGCTAATGAGGCCCAGCCATTAGGCTCAGGCATTTAAAATGGTCCCAGTTAGGCCTGGGGTCAAATGGTTACATCTTTTTTGGGTTCATATGTGGAAGACCAAGTCCATGATCAAAATGAGAGGGATATTTTCCACCTGCCCAGGAACAGAAGCGAAAGGAGCAGCAGTCCTTTGGGTCAGCAGGCTGGGTGGGCAGGAGCTGCTATTGGAGAAGGCACTGGGGTTGGGAGCGGGAGGTGGGGAGCGGAGGGCGGGTGGCAGGCATTGGTGCAGTGGCTAAAGGTGCTGCTTGCTTGGGAAGCCTGCATCCTATGCCAGAGTTCTTGGTTCAAGTCCTGGCTGCTCTACTTCCCTGTTAATACACCTGGAGAGGCTGCAGGTGATGAGCTCTCACCACCCGCATAAGAGACCTGGATGGAACTGCTGGCTCTTAATTTTAGCTTGGTCCAGTTCTGGCTGTTGCGGACATTTGGGAACTGAGCCAGCAGATGGAAAGTCTGTCAGGGTATCTTGCCTGTCTACTTTCCAAGTCAGATGGAAATAAAAAGGTGGGTCCTTGTTGCAGTGTAGCACGCTAAGTCTCAGCCTGTCGCACTGGCATCCCATTCAGAATGTTCATATCAGAGTTACTGGTTGTAGTCCCGGCTGCTCCACTTCCCATCCAGCTCCATTCTTTTTTTTTTTTTTAAAGTTTTATTCAGTTTATTACAAAGTCAGGTATACAGAGAGGAGGAGAGACAGAGAGGAAGATCTTCCGTCCAATGTTTCACTCCCCAAGTGAGCCGCAATGGCCGGTGCGCGCCGATCCGAAGCCGGGAACCAGGAACCTCTTCCGGGTCTCCCACACGGGTACAGGGTCCCAATGCATTGGGCCGTCCTCGACTGCCTTCCCAGGCCACGAGCAGGGAGCCATCCAGCTCCATTCTTATGGCCTGGGAAAGCAGTGGAGGATGGCTCAAGTCTTTGGGCCCCTGCACCCACATGGGAAGCCTGGAAGAAACACTTGGCTCCAGATTGGCTCAGCTCTAGCCATTGTGGCCATTTGGGAAGTGAACCAATAGCTAGAAGATCTATCTCTCTCATTCTCTGTAAATCTGCCTTTCAAACAAACACAAAGTAAATCTTTGAAAATAAAATTTTTGGGCCTGGCGACGTGGCCTAGTGGCTAAAGTCCTCGCCCTGAACGTACCGGGATCCCATATGGGCGCCGGTTCTTCTAATCCCGGCAGCTCCACTTCCCATCCAGCTCCCTGCCTGTGGTCTGGGAAAGCAGTCAAGGACGGCCCAAAGCCTTGGGTTCCTGCACCCTTGTGGGAGACCTGGAGGAGGTTCCTGGTTCCTGACTTCGTATCGGTGCAGCACCGGCCATTGGGGCTCACTTGGGGAGTGAATCAGTGGATGGAAGATCTTCCTCTCTGTCTCTCCTCCTCTCTATATATCCGCCTTTCCAATAAAAATAATAAATCTTTAAAAAATAATAATAAAATAAAATTTTTAAAATGAACTGGGACTTGATGTCACTTGCATTCGGAGCAGCTGGAGAAGAGCCACCCCCTTCCCACAGCTGCTAGCTGAACTGACGCCGAGGGGTCCGGCAGTGGTTCTCAGCCACTGTGCTCTGATTTGAGACAACGTGACGGCTTACTCCTTTACACAGGGCGGTGGCTGTCAGCGACAGGCATCTCGCCAAGGCCTTTCTTTTGTCAGGGTTGTATCTGAAAGAGGCCTGTCTCTGGGATGTATGAAAGGCTCCTGAAGAGCCACCATCTACCCAGGGTGGCACCTCAAAGGCGACAACAGGGAAGGGGAACTCTGTGATGGTTCACCTGTCTGGGCTGTCAGTTCCTTCATCTCCCTTCTTGGATGGGTCTGTTGTGCACAGGCTGTGGGAGCTCTGCCACATCCTGCCGCAGGTTCACAGGCCCCAGCAGGGAGTCCCAGATCTGCAGGCAGCTCAGGAAAGAGAACACCCCAGTGTATTAGGAGCCAGGGCAACAGAGCCAGGTGTGTTCAGAGACAGGTGTGTTCAGCTGGGGGGGGGGAGCAGGAAGCATGGATGGGAGGGAGCTGCAGGAGAAGACCACCGAGGCAGCTCGAGGCCCACATACGTGGGCTTTGATTCTGCGCCTTCAAACAGTTCAGAAGATGTGTGTCACTTGAAGAGCTGAGTTTCCTCTCACTCAGCCTGTCCCATTAGTTCATCACGATTAGAGGCTTTGGTTTTTTTTGTCCTTAATTGTTCTCTCCTAGTCTGCTTGAGGGATTTGAAATCCGACCGCCTGATGTCTTCCAGCCTCCTATGGGGGTTAGGTTGTCTTCCAGCTTGCGGCTGTATCAAGTCTTGCCAAGAAAGCACAGTGCCGGTACGCGGCTGTGCCGAGGAAAACAGCCTGGGGTCCCGTGAAACTCAGTGTTGCTGGTGTGAGAAAACACCACGGCCCCAAGTGAAGAGTCCAAAAACCATGCCACACCTCCTCTGTCACCATGGTCCTAGAAAACGGAAAACCCGCATGGACCTGAAAACCCGCACTGAGCTGTTGGATCCTGGCAGAGGTGGGCAGCCACGGGCTGGCGGCTCCTTGACTTCCTGGTGGACCTGGAGCTGTTTCCCCATGCCAGAGACTGGGTCATCCTCTTCACCACTTTGGAATTTTCTCTCCCGAGGTGAACCCTTAGCAGTGGATTTTGCAAGCCCTTGTAACCTACCAAAAAAAAAAAAAAAAAAGCAAATATGTGCTTTGGAATCTGCTGGTGGCGACTTGGGAGGAACAAAGAAAAACTGGCTGCACTTTGCTGGCTGTAAAATGACATACCAGGGCCTGGGCTTGGCTCCTTTCTTCTCCTGAGGATGCTAATTAAGATCTCAGTTCACCAGGGGACTTCCTTGCCCCCCACCCCTGTCACCTTCTGCCCACTTACTGGCTTCCTTTGTACAGAATTCTCTTGTTAGCTTTCCCCACACAAGCTTGAGCACGTGCTGTACAGGCTAGGACATGGCCCATCTTGGGCCCTGTTGTATGTGCCAACACCTGGGATACCAGGTAGATGGTCTGTGTGTATTTTCTGAGTGGATACCATATCTGCAGGAGATGAAAAAAAAAAAAACCAGGAAGAAACAAAGGGTACAATCAGATAGGCCTGGCTTTGAAATGTAATCCTCCACTTACTGCCTGTGTACCTTTAGAATAGCATTTGGACCTCAGTGTCCTGGACTGTAAAATGGACTTCCTCCCTGCTTTCCAGGGAGACAGTGGTAGATTCCATGAGAGAGACACCCCCCCCCCCCACATTGTGGTGTCTGGCACAGAGGCTAGTGTATGATGCTTGTTAAATGCTGGTTCTCAGGTACCAATGGAGACAATTTCCCTGGGCCGGAGTCCTCCCCTTCTTTCTGTGTCCGATTGGTCTCCGGCCTCCTCCTTGGCTCCGAGGAGAGTCTGGCTTCAGGGAGGACCACTGGGGGACACTGGTGGTACCATGTGCTGCAGCATGGTGCCCCCAGAGTTTCTGTACTCAAAGCTGGTTTCCTCGAAGTTGGCAACACTGACTACCTTGCTCCCAACATGGCCCGTCATGTCCCAATAGCCCCTGGAGCCCTGAAACACTTCTAAGGCCCCTGGCTCAGGCACAGGGTGCCCCTGAGCAGTCTTTGGAAGGTGATTATCTTTTACATGTTTAATGTTTATTTTTATTTGAAAGGCAGAGTTATAGAGAAGGAAGGTGAGACAGAGATGTTCCATCTGCTGGTTCATTCCCCAAATGGCTGCAATGGCTAGAGTTGGGCCAGTCCAAAGCCAGGAAACAGGCACCACTTCTAGGTCTCACACAGGGGTACAAACGCTTGGACCATCCTCCACTGCTTTCCCAGGCTCATTAACAGGGAGCTGGATAGGAAGTGGAGCAGCCAAGACTTGAACAGGTGTGCATATAGCTGGCACTGCAGGTGGAGGCTTCACTGCCTACA
This sequence comes from Ochotona princeps, assembly GCF_030435755.1. Classification (NCBI taxonomy): domain Eukaryota; kingdom Metazoa; phylum Chordata; class Mammalia; order Lagomorpha; family Ochotonidae; genus Ochotona; species Ochotona princeps. The sequence continues at coordinate 18,068,379 of NC_080833.1, forward strand.
CTATGACTCCGGCCCCAGACTATGATTGTCAAGGCTGGACTTGGAATGGGCCTCCTCCTTAAGAAATCCCACAGGAGGTTGCTGCTGCCCACGCTGCAGCTCGGTCCTCTGTCTCTGGCCTTTGTGTTTTCCAGGTTTCTTTTTTCTTCAAGTTTGGGCAGAAGAACAGATTCTGCCTCTTTCATGTTTCCACATCTTCCTTTCCTTCCAGCAGGCCTGGCCTCTTGAGAGCCAGATTTGGGTGTTTTTCCTTTTTAAAGAGAAGCAGACATTGGGATGGGCCGCGTAGCCGGGGCACCAGGCAGCAGCCAGCCAGTCCTCTTTTGATTTTCTGTGTGCCTCATGCTGTCCGGAGGTGCAGGGTCAATGTTTTGTTGGTTCACTCATTAGACAGTGGAGCAGCCTGGTGAGATAGAAGGGACACGGCTTTTTGAATCAGCCAGACCCCAGCTTCAAACGCTGGCTCTATCTCTGCCAGCTGCACAGCCCCCAGTGCTGGAAAGTGGAGGTGTTGCTCCTGCCGCCAAGGGCTGTTGGTGGAAAGCACTTGGCCATACTGGCTGAGAATCCAGGCTTCCAGGCCACCCTCTTGCTTCATTGGCTGGCGCTACTGTTGACCACGGGCCAGGGCTCTCTGCACAGTCTATGTTGCACTGCTCCAGATTCCTGCTGGATCTCCAGGTACCAAGCTATCAGGTGCTGCTTTGCCCAGGGTCCTCGTGGCTGTCTCTGTGTCGTTAGATGTTGGGATCCTTAGAGACCAAGCCCTTTCCAATGTCGCCCCTGGTCAGTGGAGGCCAGCGTCACTATGGGGCTCTACCTCATGATGAGAGCCCTCGACTCAGTGGCTGGGAAGATCCGCTTCCGTCTGGGCAGCCACTGTGGTCTGGCTCACTGCCATATTTGGCCTGGTGCACACACATGCGTGTGAGTTTTGTTTTTAAAAGCTGGGAAATGGGCCCAGCATGCTAGCCTAGCGGCTAAAGTCCTGACAGCCCCACTTCCCATCTAGCTTTCTGCTTGTGGCCTGGGAAAATAGAATAGGGCGGCCCAAAACCTTGGGACCCTGCACCTGTGTGGGAGACCCGGAAGAGGCTCTTGGCTCCTGGCTTCAGATTGGCTCAGTTGTGGCTGTTGCGGCCACTTGGGAAGTGAATCAACGGGTGGAAGATCTTCGTCTCTATCTCTCCTCCTCTCTGTATACCTGACTTTCCAAAATAATAATAATAAAATAAATATTTAAAAGCTGGGAAGCGTCTTCACCCTGCTATCCCCCTCACTCCCCGCCCTTCCTAGAACTTCCCAGTGCTCATCCTTTAGTTTTCCATCCTTAAGAATCCTCTGTCAGCACCGCACTTCCTTCCTTCCTCCCTCAAGTACATCCTTCTTGCCCTGGTCTCATTGTTCTGGGGCCCTTGGGCTGCGTGGGCATCTGTCCCTGGTTGACACCATGGCAGATTTCCAGGTGCTTTGCTGCAGAAAAGAATTCTCCTTGAGCTCTGAGGAGGGTGGGAAGAGAATCTTAAACAAAGTGACAGTGCCTGCCCGAAGCTCGTAAATATTTTTCACATTCTGATTTCATGTCATTGTCATTTGTTCAGGTGGACAAGAACATCCTTTGTTGAAGAAGGATCTGAAGCTGCGTCTTGGGCTCTGGCTCCCATTGCTCTTCCTCGCCAGGGCATTGTCTGCTGTGTTGGTGGGGTGTGCGGGTGAGGGGGGTGTTGTGGGGGTGGCTGTTCTGCATGTCACAGGCTGTTGCAGGAGAGGGGTACACCTGGAGCCGCCTCCTCTGGCAGACAGCAACACACACACACACACACACAGGGACAGTGCGCCACCCCCCCTTGCATTGCTATAGCCTACTGGGGGCAGAGCTGTGTTTGCTGGAGGTGTGTTACCTGAGCCCACATCTCGACTCCTGCTGTCCTGTCCTCTCCTCTGTCTGCGTGCCTGCTCGATGTCTCTTGCTCTGACTCCGGTTGCCGCTGTCCCATTAGCTGCCTCAGTGTCCCACAGTCCTGGGACACCTGGTCACTGCTGTCCTGTTAACTTCTCCGTGTGTCACTCCCCTCCCTGGGAAGTGGGGCTTTAGGAGTAGAAGATGTCTCTGGCCTTCAAGTTCTGTTTGTCTTTGAAATTCTGAATCTGTGCTTTCTTTTTTTCCTTCTTTTTGTTTGAAATTGATTTTTTTTTTTTACTTGAAAGGCAGATTTACAGGGAGAAAAGGAATACAGACATCTTCCATCTTCTGACTTACTCCCCAAATGGTTACAACAGCCAGGGCTGGACCAAAGTCAGGAGCCAAGGAGACTGGGTACCCCACATGGGTGACAAAGCCCCAGTACCTGAGCCATCTTTCATTGCTTCCTGAGGCGCATAGTAGGGAGTAGAATCAGAAATACAGCAGCCAGGACTCAAACAGGTGCCTGTTTAGAATGTCAGCACTGCAGACTGTGGCTTAACCTACTGTACCATTGTGTGGGACCCTGTTTGTTTCTCTGGCCCTCCCTTTTCTATCAAAACCCAGCTCAGTCCCAACCATCAGCCACCTATGTCCCTCCCCCCATTTTGAGATTTGTATATTTGAAAGACACAAAGGGAGTTTCCATCTGCTGCTTTCTACCCCAAAATATCCACTAAGCTCAAGGCTGGGCCAGGTCAGAGCCAGGAGCCTAGAACTCCTCCTGGGTGTCCCCCATGGGTGGCAGAGGCCTGGGTACTTGGACCTCCCAGGCGTTTCAGCAAGGAGCTGGATCAGAAGCGGGGCACCTGTGACTCGAGCCAGCACTCTGGTATGGTGATGCTGGCACCCCCGGCGTCAGCATAGCCTGCTGTGCTGCAGTTGTGAGCCCATGTACTAGTATTCCACCTCTGACCTGTTCCTTTTTTATTTTTCATTTTCCATTTTCCACATTACCATTATCTCTAGACATGTGTTGTGTGCAGTAAGGAAACAGATCAATAAAAAGAAAAAATCACTAAGCTTTTCATTCTCAGATGAAACTACTGTGTTTTTCTGTGTATTTCCTTCTGGTCATTTTTTAGGACACATAGGTAGAACAGTGAGGTTCCTTAAATGTTTAAATCTATTTTTTTTTCAAAAAGCAGAGAGATGGAGAGAAATTTGCTACCTGCTGCTTTATTCTACAAAGGCCCACAACACCCAAGGCTGGGCTAGGCCAAAGCAGAAGCCTGGCACATTCCATCCTGGTCTCCCATGGGGGTGGAGGGTCCCAGGTACTAGAGCCATCTCCTGTTCTCTCTGGGTGCACATGAGCAGGAAACTAGAATTGGGAGTGAGCCGAGCTGGGGCTCCAAGCCGGGAGCTTCAACAGGACACCTCTTTGCCTTGTGCCTCTCCAGCCAGTGGGTTTGATAGTATGTAACTTGATATCCAGCTTTCCAACTTAATCTTCTGCAATGAGCATTTTTGCTTGCTGCTAAACCTTGGAAAACATCATTTTAAATTTCTGTTGACTACTTCATGGCTCCTATTTATTTAGTCCTAGCATGATGATTTCTAAATAGGAATATACTGAGTATGTCAAGCCGCCCAACTGCCCAAATCAAGTGAGATACAGTCTGCAGAGACTTGCGCTTGGCACCAGAGCCTGCTCCTGGTTCATTTTATTTACCCCAGGAATGGCTGTGCTGTGTTGTCACAGAATTGTGACACCGCTTTGCACGGTGGAGGGCTGAGCCAGCTTCCTGGCTGTAGTCTTTTGAAGGGAGCACACATAGTACTAATCTTCCCCTAGCAGCTTCTTGGAGAAGTTGAAAGGCTTTCTGTGCAAGGATGTTCTCTGTGGCATTACTGATGATAGGCTCGAACTAGAAATCACCAAAACATCTGATTACATGGGAAGGAGCTTAAGTAAATGGTGATGCATCTACTCGCTGGGTCATTATGTGGCCATTAAGAACGGTAGTAACACAACCTTAGTAATAAAATTGAAAATGTTTATGTCATAATCCCGGGAAGAACCCAAGATAAACGTGTGTAAAGACTGGCAAGAAAAACACCAAGGTGAGAAGAGTGGGCAGAAATGGAGGATTGCTCCACTTTTCTACAGGAAGCTGGTACACCTTTGATAAAAATGATGGGCCCGGCCTTGTGGAGCCTCAGGTTAAGCCACCTCCTGCAACACTGGCGTCTTATACTGTCACTGGTTCGAGTCCTGGCTGCTCCTTTTCCTACCCGGCTCCCTGCTGATACACCTGGGAAAGCAACAGAAGGTGACCCGAGTACTTGGGCCACTGTCACCCTCATGGGAGACCCAGATAGAGTTCCAGTCTCCTGCTAGGATCTGGCATTTGGAAATGCCTCTGGAGTTCATTTGAGAGATCTCTGTCTCTATAACTCTGCCTTTCAGTATATTTTTTAAAACATATGTGGATAGATGGACAGGTGGGTGGACAGATGGATGGAAGGAAAGATGGAAATCCACCCTAGTTTTTAAGTGCTGAGAGAATATCTTAGTCCAGCTTGTGCTATAACAGACCCCAAGGCTGAATGCTGTACAAATAAGAGACCGACATGTTGAGTTCACAGGCTGGTAGGTCCAAGAGCAGGATGCCCATTGGCTCCTGGTTGGCGGCCTTGTGCTATGTCGTCGCATCATGGTGAGGGCACAGAAAGGGGAAATGGCCACCTGGGGAAGAGACAGAACAAGAGAGCCAAACTTGCTTCCCTACAGCCTGCTTGGGAGCCGTAACTAGTGCAGCCCTGGGGCCTGACCACTCTACCCTCCCGGTACCGTAACTGCTCAGGGACCACACCTCAGGCACACAATCCTGTCGGGGAATAGACCATACTCAAACCGCAGCAGAGGATGCAGGCTGGGGAGCAAAGCAGGGCACACAGGTGTGAGCGCTAGAGAAAGGAGGGGCCCAGAAGCTGGAGAGGGAAGCAGGCACAGTGGCCCCCCAGACTTCTGGGAAGTATTTGGGGGGTTCAGGAAAAATAGATTAAGGTGTGCCCCAGGTTTGGACATGGTGAAAGGAGAAACCCAAATCATTTGCTTCTGATCTGTTCACTGGGCTGATGTTCTGACCAGAGTTGGGAGGCTAGGAGTCCAGGCTTGGCCAGGGCCATGTGTAGAGCCAGAGTCTGAGGAGCTGGGGGAGGAGGAGCCGCAAGGAGAGCAGTGGTGGACACATCGTCCTAACAGAAAATGTGGAGGAAAAGGAAATTATTAACACAGACATTTGGTAAAGATGGAATCCCTCAATGAGCCTGAAAAAAACTTAAGTTCAGACCCTAAAAAATGACCTCATGTTTGTTTTTCCCTAGGTTGCTCACATGTTAACATTTTATCCTGTTGGCTTTTTCTCCCTCTTTTGCTCATTTGCTGTTTGTGCGCGATGCATACTTCTCAGTACGTCATAGCAGACGCCACCCACGCACACAACGTGTGTACGTACGCGAGTGTCGGCTGAACCATTTCAAAGGTGCAGACACAGTGTCCCTGCTCCTATGCACTTCATCATGTATTTCCAGACAGTGGTGCTTCTCTGTATAACCGTAGGAATTGAAACCATGGCAATGAGAAAATTAACCTTGACAGGATTCTGTTGTCTGGTCCCTCCGTCCCCTGCAGATTTCATCAGCTGTCCCAGTAACGTCCTTTACAGCAAGAGTCATGTCACCTGTGCTCCAGGACCCAATTCCGGAGCAACTGTCACATTGACCACTGTAGACTCCTTCAGTCGGAAAGTGCCGGGGTCCTTCCCTTTTTTCGGGGCTTTGTGGTTTTAAAGGACAGAGTCATTGTGTTGTAGATACCATTGGTTTTGGACTATGTTTTTTTCCTCGATCCAGTTCAGGTTTTGAGTTGAGTTCTTGGCAGAATTGTCACTGAAATGATGTTGGTGTTTGTGTCAGGGACCATACAATGTGCCTTGTACCTAGTAATTTTTTTTTTTTTAGCCGAACAGGAGCTTAATTTTTTTTTAAGATTTATTTATTTATTTATGTGAAAGGCAGAGTAATAGAGGAGAAACAGAGATCCTCCAATTCACTCTCCATGTGGCCACAACAGCCAAGGCCAAAGCCAGGATCCAGGAATCCCTTCCTGGTTTCCCACATGGGTGGCCGATACCCCATTTGGGCCATCCTTTGCTGCATTCTCAGGCCCACTGACGGGGAGCTGGATGAGAAGCAGAGTGACTGGAACTAGAACGGGTACCCCAATATAGGATGCTGGTATCTGAGGGTGACTTAACCGCCCACTGCACCACAGCACCAGCCTTAACCGCAGTTTAGTGTTTTTTTAAATATATTTTTATTTATTTGAAAGAGAGAGAGAAGGTGAGAAAGAGATCTTACAGCTGCTGCTTATTCCCCAAATGGCCAGAACAGCTGGAGCTGGGCCAGGCTGAAGCCAGGAGCTGGGAACTCCATTTAGATCTACACCGTGCATGGCAGGAACCCAGGGACTTGAGCCATCGCCTTCTGCCTTTCAGGATACACGCTAGCAGGAGGCTAGAATTAAAACACAGCCAGGCTTGACCACTTGGCACCCCAGTATGGGATGTGGACATCCCAACCAGTTCTTAACCACTGTGCCAATTGTCCACTCAGTAACAGTTTTACTGAGATAGAATTTACCTCTGGGAAGTGTGGAGCTCAGTGTTTTTAAGATGTTGTCACCACATTGCACAGTCATTATCACATTCCATTTTAGAACACTTCTCACTCCGCAAAGACCTCACACTCACGTTTGTCATGCCCCACTTCCCTACCTTTCCCTCCCTGCAAACACGGATCTATTTTCTGCCTGTGTGGATTTACTCTGGACATTGGAGGCCACGGATGTATACACTGGGCAGTGTTCTGTGTCCGGCTTCTTTTATTTAGCCTAATGCTTAATGGTTCACATTTTCGTTCGTTTATTTAGTTGAAAGAGTTTCAGAGAAAGAGAGGGAGGAAGATAAGAAATCATCCATCTGCTGATTTATTTCCCAGATGACTGCAATGGTCAGGCCTAGGCCAGGCTGGAACCTGGAGCTTCTTCGTGGTTTCCCATGTGGGTGGCAGGGGCCCAAGCATTTGGCCACCTTCTGCTACCATCCCAGGCACATGAGGAGGGCACTAGATCAGAAGACAGCAACTTGGACTTTAAGGATGCCCATGTGGGATGCCAGTGTCTCAGGCAGTGGTTTTACCCATTTCAACTGCAGGCCTGACATTTCAGGCTTTTTAACATATACACGAATTCATTTCTTTTCATGCTGAATAACATTCTACTGTGTTGTGACTGCCACATTTCCTTGATCTGTTCATCATTTGATGGACCTTTGGGTTGCTTGCACTTTGAGACCACTACAGATAATATCCTTATCCACATTTCTGTGGATAAAAAAAAGATATGTTATGTATATATATATATACATATGTATATATTTTTTTTACTTGAAAAGTCAGAATTACAGAAAGAGGAAGAAACACAGAGAGAAAAAGTGAGAGAGGGATCTTCCATCTGCTGTTTCACTCCCCAGTCCGGCTCTGTGGAGCTTCAGGGACATGAACCTGCACAGTTAAGGGATGCCCATGCCATAGGCAGAGAATTAGCCTACTATGTGATCGTGCTGGCCCCTGGACATGTATTTTTTTATTTTTCACATGTCTGGGATTCCTAAGACATATAATGCTATCTATGGCTATGATCTATTGCAATGAAAAGCTACAAAGGAAAACTAGCAAAGGGAAAAAGTTGGTGGGCAGCCGTCCAGAGGGACACCTGGGCGGACACCCTGAACTTCTCGCAGCATCAAGTTGTGACGGTGCCTGGGAACTTGTGTGTACTGCACAGGCTCTTCAGAGACTCAAGACCTAGGTTCCTGCTGGGAGCTAGTCCCACGACACCCTCTGCCCATGTGGCCAAGATCCAGGCTCCCAGGAAGAAAGCAGGTGTCTGCAAACACACTGCATAGTTTGTGTAATCTCAACAAGATTGACCAAGCATGCTGGGAACACCCAGGAAATGAAGCTGCTCGGTCACACATCCTGCTGCGTGAACCCTTCTTTGCTGAGGTGCACCCAGCATAGGCATTGCCAAGTCCCCAGGAAATCCCACCTGCAGATTTCCCCCCCGGAATGGTTTGCCAAAGCAGCGGCAGCATTTTCATTCCCACTGCGTATTCATGAGGGTTCTGATGTCTCCAACGTGCTGGAGAACATTTCCTGTCATTTGTTTTTAAGTGTGAATTGTCAGGCTCTGCAGTAGTCCAGAGTGAGATTTCTAAGAACAGTAGTGCCAGCCTAACCCCTTATTTCTCTCCCTGCCCCTTTTCTTTAAAGTAAGCAATTTTATTCTGTCCTAGCTGTACCAGGACACAGTATGTCTCTGTTTTAGCCTTGTTTTCCATAATAGCTTCATGTGATATGTGAATATCAATCATGGAACCTGGGGAGGGGGAAGGAACACTGCACTAACTACATGGCAGATGCCTCAAGTGCTGACGATGGTGCCCAAAGAGCAGCACTGTACCCAGCACGGGGGCTCCTGCTGCTGGCCTCAGCCCGGCCGTCTCTGCCCTGTGCTGGGGGATAGGGACCTGCCCTGTGCTGGGGGATAGGGACCTGCCCTGTGCTGGGGGATAGGGACCATACACAGAAGATGGCCTCTGTGTAGCAGGTCATTCCCAGCAGCAGACTGCCACATGCGTGCACGCACAAACACACTGAGGATGAGAGCTGGTTCCAGAAAGATTCTGACAGCATCGAGTGGTGACACAGAAGTTTCTAGGAGTAGAGGCCAAGTCCACACTTAGAGGATCTCATCCAGATGCAAGTCTGTCCTTAGGTTTTGGCTTATTGCAGAGTGAGTGGTCAGCCAGAATAAGTGTGCACATGATCTGGGGACTGCCTAGAGAGATGTGTGGGTCTGTGGTTGCAGAGGCCGAGATGGGGAGGTACTGAAGGGCCCAGCAGGGGCCAGCTGGCAACCGCTGGTGTCTGGGGGACTGGCTTCCCATAGCCAACATATTAGCTCTCTTGGGCAGGAACCTCACCTGTCCTTGCCTAGGCTCCTTGTCTCCAGAGTGATTCATGGGTTGTCCTGCTAGATGACAGCAGGCTCTTGATTGATGAAACTTGGTCTCCTTCCTCACAGAGGGTGACTTAGGCCACAGCAAACCGGTGTGGGCTTCATAGAAGAGGTGTCTTTTCTCTTGGGCCCTGAGTGGTGGTGGCTTGGAGGCAAGCCAGAGCTCTCTGGGTCTCCTGTAAGAAGTCTATGGGGAGACTAGAAATGTGGAATTCTCGCTGGAGAATGGCTTTCTAGGCAGTGGAAAGGAAGCTGCCTCCCTCAGGTTACAGTTGTGTGTGTGTGTCTGTTTGAGATGCAGTTTCGGGTCCTGGTGCTGAAGGAACGCTGGGTGAGTGGTGCTCGGTTCTGGAGTCCTCACCCCATGCTCCTCTTCTCTTGCAGATGATGCAGTTTGCCTGGCAGAGCTACAAGCGCTATGCCATGGGTAGGAATGAGCTACGTCCACTCACCAGAGACGGCTACGAAGGCAGCATGTTCGGTGAGTGGGTGTCCTCCATGTTGGTGCCGGGAATGCTTGCCATGTCCCATTCTGTTTCCTGCTTCTTTCCTCATTAGCTACAAGCCAGTTGCTCCAGGCCCAGAGACAGTGTGGAGGATGGAGTCAGTGGGTGCAGGGTGGATTCCAGAACTGCATTCCTCCTTCTGGACTGTTCTGAAGGCCCCCTTAGAATGGGGTGCTTCTTACAGACCTTTGAGATGCCTTGATGTAGTGTTAGGTTGACTGTGTTCCAGCAGCAAAACTTGGAGCTGTGGGCCCACAGAGGAGGTGAGCAGAGATCTGGTCTGCTCTTGCAGAATGCGGCTGGGGAGAAATCAAACCCATTGCCAACAAGGCTGGGCACCTCAGGGGTTGTGGGGGCAGGGGTGTCTCCCATGTGCTGCCTGGGGGTCCACAGAAGAGCTGCACAGCAGGGTTGTATCACAAACCAAGAGCCACGGTTGGAGGTGGCGGCCCCCAGGTGTAATAGGGACTTGCCTAACCGGTTCCTGGCATAACCTTTCTGACCCACCAGGGCGTAGGGTGGATTTAAGTGACTTTATGTGGTGTTTTTCCAGTGATCCGGAAGGACAAAAGGAAAGCAACATCAAGGTATAAAGCAAGCCAAAAGGCGTGTACTTGGTGCAGACACACAATCTCTCTCAGCATCTTGGCTACCTTCCTTTCTGTCTCCCCTCCCGTGTGTATTTCCCCCTTAGGTACCCTGTTCATGTCCTTTCCCTGCCTTTTCCTTGAAGACGGCATCGTGTTCCCAAGTCCTTGGGGTTTCTCCCGACGTGTGTTATATTACGTGTTCTCAGTGGCCACGTGGATGTGCTCTGCCAACACTGGACAGGGGTTCATTTTTGACTTGCTGAAAGTAATGCCAAAGTGGTCAGTTGTGCATAGAATCCATAGTGGATTCCTAGAGAAGAAGTCCCTGGGTCCCGTGGGAGGCAGCAGGTGGGAAAGCTGCCCTCCCCTCTCTCAAAGCAACTCACAGCCATCTAGGGTGCTGACGGTCAGTGTGGCAGGCTGCTGGTTTTGGCACCTGCACCACATGGGCATAACCGTTGCCCAGGCTATCACAGGAAGCACTTCCAGGAGGAACTGGGCTCTGCCACATCTCATCTGATCAAGTTTCTCAAGGCCTGGGATTGAAATCTCCATCCTCCAGCTTCCCCTCTCACCCCTGAGCCCTGTAGGGTACAGGGTTACTAGAAGTGCTAAAGAAAATCTAGAGCTGGAACCAGGAAACCTGGGGAAGGTCGCCACACTGTGCTGAGCTGTGTGGCCAAGTCCAAGTGCCTTACCCTCTCTGGATCCCTGGTCATTCATCGTTCAGACTGGGCCTGCCATGAAAACAGAGATGAGAGCATATCAACATGCGGAACATGCCCAGCGGGGCGGGGCAGCAGGGCCAGGGAGGTGGGAGTGACAGACGACTTCTCTTGAAATAAACCAGGATGGTAGTTACTGCAGTGAGTCCCTGTGGACTCCATGGTCCCCTGGGGGTGTTTGTAATCCAGGAGTGGCCTTGGGAGGACCCTGGGAGCCCAGCACCTGTCACCCTCCTAGCAGTGAGGAGGGCCTTCCCTCTTCTGCCAGCTAGGCAACCCCCGTGGTTGGCCGGCTCCTGGGAAGGAGGAAGCAGAGGGAAGAAGACAGGCAGCAGACAGGGAGAGCCAGCCTGAATTTGCCCACTCATTCACTTAGCACAAGTGGGTTGGTTGCCATGCCTAGAGCTGACTGCCATGGATGCAGGGGCCACTAGCACCAGGTCAGATGCCAGCAGCTCTGCCAAGGGGTGTGCTGGCCTCTCTGGGGTCTGTCCAGAGGCTCTCAGAGAGACATGAAGAGGTTGTCATAGGTGACCCTAGGAATGGTCCTTGCTGGTGTGACTGCTACATTTCTTGTGCCAGATAGACCTGGTTGAAAATTCTTGGTTCTGTGATCCTGGGAAGGAGCCTCGCTCCCTAAGTTCATTTCTCTGTGGAGTGAAACCAGCGTTGACCTTGGACCCCGAGCCCAGGACCTGCCTGATGCATGAAAGCGAGGGAGAATAGGTGGATGCTATGGTTATTGTTGCTGCATGTGAGTCCTGGGGTGCAGAGACTCACGGCTCATCCTCAGTCTGGGACTGCAAGGTGTTCTCCCAGCCTGGGAGGTGTTCTGGGAGTGATGGGCTATGGAGGGGCTTTCAAGCTGTGTTCTCAGAGACAGAGGAGGAGCAGGGCTCAGCCACAGGCTGCACCCCCACTGCTGTTAGCTTGCATCATTCCTGGGCTTGCCCACTGCTGTCTTCAAGAATCTCAATGTAGCTGAGCCTTGCAGACCCAGGACACTTGAGGTGTGGCCAGCTGAAGGCAGCACCTACCCTGCCTTGTTGGGTGGAGCTGGGCCCACAGAACCAACCCGAGCAGCTCCCAATATCCCCTGCGTGGGCTGCACATGGGTGACTGCAGCCTCAACCCCCGGGCCTATAGGGGTGTATAGACACAGAAAGGGTCATACTGGGGCCCACTTCGCTGAGGTTCATGGGAGCAGCAGTGAGAGGGCACCCCCTGGGCCTGGACCTGTTTTCTGCAGCATCTCACCCAGTGGTGTCTCTTCCCTCTCTCACTTAGCACCCGCCTCTGGCCTCTTTCCTCGCTGCCAGCTTTGTGGATAAAATCTCTGGGTAAAGTGTCCCTCCAGCCAAATGCCATGTCCCAGGCAACTGGGCATCATTGAGACTTCATTTTACCCATTTCTGGCTCAGCAGGCCCTGTCGGAAACACTCCTAAGATCTCTTATGGCCACCAGCAGAGGACACAGTCTGTTTCTGGCTTAGGCCCAGCTGACCCCCGCCTCTCTGCCTCCTCTGAGACACAGCCAGATGGGACAGTTAGAGTACATCCAGGTGGCAGGAAGAGCATAGAGATTTTTTGCATCCTGGGTGGCCTCGATTTCCAAGAAGGGCAGGAGTGCTGTGTCCTGGCCTGGAGTAACAGTGAGGAGATAGGCCCAAGGCCCAGCTTTTGGCCAGGCCCAGAGCAGACATCAGGGATGGCGCTGTCATGGCTGCGAAGTCAGAGAGGTGAGTTGGTGGCTTGAAGAACGTGTTGGGGGGATGTGACAGAGAAAGTGATGCCACTGGTCCGTCAGCCAGTGGCTTGGTGCAGGTGCACCGAGGCCTGGGGCGTTTTCTGTGACCTGGTCTGTGCTGCCCCAGGGGCCCATGGCAGAGATTGTGGGTGGACAGGACTCCTCTGTCCCCTGCTAGCTTCTCTTGGACTTGTTGCCAGAAGAAGCAGAGGAAGGTGAGGATTCAAGGTCTTGAGATAAATCAACAACCTGCCAGCATAAGGATTCCAGGATGATTTATAAATGACACTACGGTCTCAAGTAATTCAGAGACACTCATCTGGGGCTGAACATGGGATCTGGGAACTGGATCAGCCCAGGCTTGATTCCCAGCCCTAACCTTTGAGTGCATCCCTTAACCTTTCAGCAGCATGAGACCTCAGTTTGTCCATTCCTACTTCACTCAGCATTGTAAGGATGGAATCAAGGTCACATGTGTAAAACACTTGGAACAGTACCTGCCAGGTTTGCGGTCATTCCATATAAGCCTCTATCATTGATACATTTGTTTAAATATAAATATAAACACACACACACACTAACAGAGGAGCCAGCACAATGACTCTTGGCTAGTCCTCTAACTCCAAGTTCTGGTATCCCATATGAATGCCAGTTCATGTTCCAGAAGATCCACTTCCAATTCAGCTTCCTGCTTATGACCTAGGACAGCAGTGAAGGATTGCCCAAGGCCTTGGGACCCTGCACACATGTGGGAGACCCAGAAGAAGCTCCTGGCTCCTGGCTTCCAATCAGCTCAGCTCTGGCTGCTGCCGCCATTTGGAGAGTGAACCAACAATTGGAGAATCTGTCTTTCATTCTGCCTTTCAAATAAACAAATAAATGATACACCAATGAGCCTGGTTATAGTCCATGACAAACCAGTGCCTGGTGCACAGTAGGCTGTCAGTGGAAGGTATGGGATGCACAGTCACCTGCTACAGCCTCTGCCCACTGTTTCCCTCTCCCACCCCTCTGTCCTGGCTGGGGCATGGCTGGGTCTCCCAGAGCTGCTCCTCGCACCCGCCTCACCCGCTCTGCCCTCCTGACACCCAGCACGCTGAGAGTCAGCAGACGGATCTGGAAAAGTAGCCGACCTGCTCAATCAGCACGGCTAACCCTGCCGAGGCAGAGGTGCTTACATGGCCAGAAACAACGTCCCCCTGCTCTGAGCCAGCCCTGGGATCACCGAGAAAGCCCCCGATTGGATTCCGCCTCTGCCTGGAGGAGCCCCAATAGGGCAGCCGACTAAATCCCCATTTGCTGCGATGATTTAGGGCCTTGGGAGAACTAAGAGGCAAAATGAACACAGCATGATTTTCAGATCACAGGCTGGGAATGTTCGGCCTTAGCAGAGAGAAAAATCATCTTTGCCTTGTAAATGGAGCCAGTGTGATGTTGGAGAGGGAATTAATCCAGGCCCCAGGATGTCGTTTTTACAATTGCTTTTTGGTGTGTGACTGAGCAGTGTCTTCTACAGACTGCTCACACTCCCACGTGTGTGCACACGCCTGTGTGTACACGTGCCTGCACGCCAGCCTGACTGGGTCTTTCACGGGAGTGAGAGCTTCTCCACTGGCGTGGCTCCCTCATAAGCTTAGCTTAGCCTGATCATTTGTGAAAGCCCCCTGCTTCCCAGCCCTCTGCCTGTTTCTGCACCACCTACTCTGTTGCTTGTGAGGAGCGATTTTCATTTCAGCTTGAGTTTAAGCCCAACCCCATTGTCAGTGAGCTGACCACTGACTTCTCTGGGCCTCCGTTTACTCCCCTGTAAAATGGGGGGATGGCACATGGGGAGTCCTCACCAAACACAAGACCCGTTTCTTCCCCACAGGTGTGTACACCCTTCCCAACAATTTTCACCTCTTCTCTTTGGTTGGAACCAGAGTATTTTGTGTTTTCTGTAGCAATTCCATTCTCACTTCTTTGAGTTTTGGTGTTCCATTTTTCATGGAAAAATTTGTGTCAGATGCCTTGGTCTCTGAGCCTGACAAGCCAGGTACTTTGAGTGTGTTCTGTTCTGTTTTTGCAAAAGGACCGTTTGCCAGCCTTACAGGCGGTGGTGATGTTGCAACTCCTTGGCTAGTGCAGGTTGGTCCTCTATACAGTCCCGTGATTTGGCAGCCCAGAGGCCAGCAACAGTAACAAGAGGAAGCGGATGGGAAGCCCTGGTCGCAGGGATAGTTCCCCAGCATGGGAGGGCAGTGGGACGGAAGCAGTGACCTCCCACGTTGAAGGACAGGCAGAGCCAGCAGGCGCCGGACAGCTGCTGCCACAGCCCCTGGGTGGTCTCCCTGCGGCCTGGAGCCACAGTTCCTAGGCCAGCTCCTGACAGCTGCCGTCCCTTGTTCCTCGGGTCCCCGGGAGTGACTGCCACAGCAGAATGCTCGTGCATGACAGCCCGCAGGGCCTCACGGCACTCGAGCTGCTGACCACATGCCCCTGTGCTCTGCCCTCTTCTCCCACAAAAGCTTATTTCCCCGGCAGTGTCTAATTAAGATGCATTTTGGTCATTTTCTTTCCCTCTGTCTTGTTCTTTAAAAGGCTTCCCACCAGCACAGAGCATAATTTATTACTCTACAAGAGAGTAGCAGGTCATTGGGAAAATAAAAGGAAACTCAAGGTTTTAAGGGGCCTTGGAGTTTGGCACTAGAACCTGCAGCCATGGGAGCCAGCAGCCTCCTCTGGGCCTGGTCTCCAGCCATAGGAAGGGGTTTGCGTTCTAGGCCCTCTGCTCTTGTGATTCTACATTGATTCTCTACCCCCACCCCCAGCTCCATTTCCCAGAGCGTATTTGGACTCTTGCTGATTTCTCTCGGAATCTGAAATTTTAGCAACAAGTCTTGTTCCTGCCTGGAGCATAGTGAGTCAGGGTATCTATTCCCAGAGCAGGTTGCTGGGATGCACCAGATGATTCATATTGAAATTGACATTCCCTCCTGGTGGTGGTGTGTTCCACCCACTTTCCCAAGACCTTTCCTTCCCTAGAAACAAGGTGGCGCCTAAGCAACCAGCCCCCTTGCCTTCTCACCGCATCAGTGCCAAGCACCTGCAAGATCACCCAGCAAGCTGAGACAAAGAGATGTGAGATGAGGGATTGGGAAGCCAACTGTCAGGGCCAGTTGGATGCTTTGCAGCCAACTGGGCTGATGTCGAAGGATGGGGAATTGATACCAAGAAGGGCAAGGACTCACCTAAGGCCTGACGTTAGGATCTGAACCCTGGTCTTCTCACTGGAGCCTTAAACATAATTGTCTTCAAAGCTGAACTATACTTGGCTGCTCCACTTCTGTTCCGCCTTCCTGCTGGTGTGCCTAGGAAAACGCAAAGGATGATCCACATGCTTAGGTCCTTGCGCTCACTTGAAAGACCCAGAAGAGGGTCCTGGCTCCAGCATCACCCTGCCCCAGCCCTGGCCATTGCAGCCATTTGGGGAGTGAAGTTGCAGACGGAAGAGTCTCTCTCCTCCTCCTCCTTCTCTCTGCCTTTCAAATAAATGAAAAGTAAATTTAAAAACTCTGAGCAATATGGTAAACCTAGACTAAAATACATAAATCTTATATACCAAGCCCATTGGATTTTTTTTTTTTAAAGATTTTATTATTATTGGAAAGCCGGATATACAGAGAGGAGGAGAGACAGAGAGGAAGATCTTCCAGCCGATGTTTCACTCCCCAAGTGAGCCGCAACGGGCCGATACGCGCCAATCTGATGCTGGGACCAGGAACCTCTTCCGGGTCTCCCACGCGGGTGCAGGGCCCCAAAGCTTTGGGCCGTCCTCGACTGCTTTCCCAGGCCACAAGCAGGGAGCTGGATGGGAAGTGGAGCTGCCAGGATTAGAACCGGCGCCCATATGGGATCCCGGTATGTTCAGGGCGAGGACTTTAGCCGCTAGGCCACGCTGCCGGGCTCAAGCCCATTGGATTTTACACTCAGGGACACCTGTGTGGCCTGGCAGGGTCCCTGCAGGCTCTCCTAGAATTGCCACTAAATTCTGACTCTTCACCATGGGTTAGTTTTCTCTGCTTTAAACCTCCATGGCATACTGCGTGAGCGTTTTCATAGCTTGCACTCTTCGCTCCTTCTGGTCTCATGAACAGCAGTTCATTCTTTTTCAAGTTTGTGTGCCCGTTTTATTGGTACCAGACATTTCCATTTTCCATTTTTGACAATTGTCAGTAAAGCCACGAACACTTTGTTTACAGTGTGGTGACGGTGTGTGTTTACAGTTTTATAGCCATCGTCCTAGGCCCATCAGGTCATGTTCATCATCCCTACAAGAAACAGTACCGTTAGTGGTGCCTTCACATTCCCACCAGTCCTCCACACCCCGGCCCCAGCCCTGGGCGGCTGTCTACATGGATTTACCTGTTGGGATTTTCCTTCATGCCAGCAGCATGGTGTAGCTGGTCATTGGTGACTGGCTTCCTGTTGACCATAAGTTTTCGTGGTCCAACCTTGGCATAGAACCTTACATTCCTCTGTGCCAAGCCCTCATGCAGCTGTACCATACTGTAGCACGTGCTCAGCAGCTAGTAGGCGTCCGGGTTGTTTCTGTGTTGTAATTGGTTGGTTTTGCAATTACGAACAATGCTGCTTATGAACATTTAGGTGTAAGCTTCTGTGTAAGTGTCTTGGGTGTGTGTGGGGGTCAGGTGGGAGCTCCATATGCAACCTGGCAAGTCCTTGGCAGTCTGTTTTCCATAGTGGCTGTGGCTCTTGCACTCGGGACTGGCATTTCCCAGGATGTGAATTGCCTGGTTCTACTCTGTGAGCCTGTGTTAGATGCTGCCAGTTGAGTGGTTGAGACTGGTGGCATAACCACCACCCCCACCAATACTTGTGTTATCAACCCAAGCCTCCTTCAGTGGGCTCCCTTCTTCACCAAGCGCTTGACAGACAGAGCTCCAAGTTTCCTGGCCTGGTGCTGCACACAGCTGCACTCCATTGCTTGCCCAGCCCTGGCCTGGGGGTGGGGAGGGTTTTTGCTCTTCCATCTTTTTTTTTTTTTTTTTAAAGATTTATTCATTTTCACTCCCCAAGTGAGCCGCAACGGGCCGGTGTGCGCTGATCCGATGCAGGGAACCTGGAACCTCTTCCGGCTCTCCCACACGGGTGCAGGGTCCCAAAGGTTTGGGCCGTCCTCAACTGCTTTCCCAGGCCACGAGCAGGGAGCTGGATGGGAAGTGGAGCTGCTGGGATTAGAACCGGCGCCCATATGGGATCCCGGGGCTTTCAAGGCGAGGACTTTAGCTGCTAGGCCACGCCGCCGGGCCCTGCTCTTCCATCTTAACTTAGGTGTAAATCTAAGCTCCCACAGCAGCAACCTCACGTATATCCTGAGACAGAAGGAGCAGCCGGTGAAACCCTTTCTCACCTGCTCTCTCTCCCCAGGGCCGTGGGAGCAGCCACTGGACTTCTCAGTCCACCCCAGCTGGGATACAGCAGGTTTTAGAAACAGGAAGTAGAAACACCCCAGCTTGAGGGCTTTTGGGAGAGGGGTATTAGTGAAAAAAATATTGAAGCAGGAATTGGGAGACTGGGTTCTCCAAATGCTGACTTCATCACGGAGCGAAGGCAGTCTGTTTTCAAGGTGAATGCTGGGACCACAGGAGGTCTTACCTTTGTGTATCAGAGATTTTTGGTACCTACTGGGTACCAGGCACTGTTCCAGGCACGAGGCAAGGAGCAGGAAGCAAGACAGGCAGCCCCATGGGCCTCCACAGCTACTGAGGAGATGGATGAATGAGCCCCTCATGTCAAGGAAGGCAGCACTGTGAGATGCACGTTCATGTCCCAGGCTGTGGAACTCCCTCCTAGAGGGCCAGGCTTCAGGCAGGCTTTGTGGGGGAGGCGGATTAAGAGGCACAGGGGCGGGTCACAGTGGAAAAGCACAGGTGCAGAGGCCTAGAAGTGAGAGGACCAGGAGCACGGCCCCTGGGGCTGTGAAAGATGTGGTTGGGGTGGGTGAGAGTGATAATGACTGCTTGGAAGCTGAGGTGAGCATACAAGTGGGAACAACAGATGAGCTGCCAGTATTTGCTCCCCACCCCAGCCCCTGGTCGGGGACCTCTCCAGCCCTTTGTCTGTGCCAGGACCCAGGCTCAATTCTCCCTGAGTGCCAGTTTCGCCACCCCACAGCGTGGGTTTCCAACACCATGTGGTCCCTTGGGCCACTTCCCAGTTCTATAGTAGCAAGCAATTGGGTCCCTCCAGAGTGATGAGAGCCTGGCTCTGCTGAGTTACGGGAGCCAGGGCTGCTGCACGCAGAGCACAGTGGCCCACAAGGAGTGGAGACCAAGTCTCAGCCACTTCTCTAGGAGGCTGGGGACCAGGGTTCCTTGTCCCCTAACCGCTGGGGGCCCAGCAGGCAGGTTGGATATGTTTACACGCTCTGCAGACGGCTGCTATCCCGAGCATAAATGATGGCATGAGAACTGTGCACAAAGGCAGGGCAGGGGGGCAGAGTCAGTAGAATCATGGAAGAATTCTGAGGAGAGCCCCAAGGAAGATAAAGGAAGGAGACCCGGAAGTGTGTTGTCAGCATAATCTGGCACTCATGCTCAAGACCGTCTGTCTTCATCAAGTCTGTGAAAGATGGTTTGAAGCCCACTTCACCCACGCCAACCACCATGCTAATGATGGACAGTGTACAGCTGCGCTTTCTCCCTCAGCAACTCTGAATTCTGGGAAGAGATCACATGGAGATAATTGCTGTAAGACACGGAGGAAGGAGGGAGGGAGCCGCCAAGACAGTCACTGCCTGCCTCTTGCATCTGTCCATCTGTCTGCTTGTCTGCCTGTCTGCAAGGTGCACTTTGTGATGGAGGACAACCCCCCTCCACCGCCTGGGGAGTATAGCTGCCCGAAGCATGCTGGATTTCATCTCCTGAGTCCTAGACAGCCCATAGGAACCAGAGCACCCTAGTTACTTCCTCCATTTCTATTCAGTTTCGCTCGTCCAAGGGGTATCAGACTCAAAGCTGGAGTGGGGAGAAGAGTGTGGAAAGGGGCCGAGTGGGTCATCTACTTGGCAACCACACTTGATCTTAGCCAAAAGGCCGAGAAGCGATCTGCTTGGCAACCAGACAGACATTTTCCCAGGAACACACGGCCTCCGGGACAAAATGTGCTTCCCAAGTTCTGAAGAGTGCTTTCGGTGTATTTCCTTTCATTCTACGTGAAATGTAGACAGAGATTTTCGGTCTGCTGGTTCACTCCTCAAATACCTGCAACAGTCAAGACTGGGCCTGGCGGAAGCCAGGAGCCAAGAACTCCATCAAGCTCCCACTTGAGTGGCAGGAGCCCAAGCCTTTGAGCTATCACCTGGTGCCTCCTAGGGTGCACCTTCGCAGAAAGCTGCACCTGGGGGTGTCTCCGCAAACCTCCCACATCACACCATGGGGGAACTATCAAAATGCTGCACCTGGTGGAGTTGCAGGAGAGGGGCAGAGGAGATTGTTCAAGGTGCTGGGATGGTTTTGCCAGGTGGCAGTGAAATGCCCCCTGCAGGTGGGGGCAGCACAGGCCACTTGTCGGAGGCCATGGCAGGCTGTGTGGGGGTGGGGGCTGCACAGCTTGTGGGGAGATGGCCTCCTGGGGTCTATGACACCAGCTGAGCCCTGCCCCCCACAGCCCTGCATGGATGGGCTTGATACCTCCATTGGGCACAGTGCCCAATGTTTAATTTTCATTTCCTTGAAAATGAGAAGAACAAAATGAACATAATAATCAGTCCAGCCTGGATTATCCCCATCTTTATGCCCGTGTAATTGGAAAAGATGATTTTTAATAATTTTTATGGAGAAAGGAGTTCCTGAAGGCGGTGTCCAGGGACATCATAACACGGCCCTGCTTGTGCTTGTCTTGCTCATCGTGCGACCTGGAGGGTGGCACCTGTTCAGGCCACAGGGGCGGAACCCCTTACTCTGCCTAATGCTGGCAGGAATCCCCACCCACATGCACTCTTGATCAGGAAGGGCGGGGTCTTGGATACCCGCCTGCTGGTCCAGGTACCTTGTGAGTTCTGAACTCACGAGAAGCAGTGATTGCCCTACTGGCATAGTTGCGGGAGACTCAGCCTGGCCCTTCACAGCTTCTGTTTCTTCTACCTTGGAGCATCCCTGTGCTTGACATTAACAATAAAGCCTCATGGTTGCTTTTGTTCCCTACACAAAGATAGTAGAAATCCCAGGTGCCGCAGGAAGGCCTGAGCAGAGCAGGAGCTGCAGTGCAGTGGGGATTGAGTGCAAAAGCAGGTCACGCAGCCCACCGAGGGACACCCTGTCATGCTGGGCACTGTGGCTGTGCTTCCTCCCCCAGGGAGCAGGGCTGGGCAGGAAACACATCCGGGTGTAGGGACGGGTGGGACCTGGTAGGTGAGGCAGTTAAGCCAACTGGTTAGGAGCACAGGCCTCACTGTTTCTGACATGTGCCCTCGGGGAAGTGAGTTAACCTTTCTGTGCTTTGGTTGCCCGGAATTACTGTGTAGATTTTCCCTGGCTGTAAAATATGAAACACTCTTAATTTTTATTTTTTAAAGATGTTCCTGCTGCTGGTTTACTCTCCCAAATATCCGTAGCTGTCAGGCTAGAGCAGAGGTGAGCTGGGAGCACAGAACTCCATCTGGGTCTCCCAGCTATTTGAGTTGTCAGTGCTGGAATCAGAAGTTGAGCTAGGACTGCAACCCCAGCACTCCAGCAGGGGCTGTGGGGGCATGCCCCGAGTGGGGTTTCAACTCGTCTCAAACACCTATCCCAATCTGAAACATTTCGAGCATCCTCTCTGCTTTGGATTTAGGTCATTTTAGTTGGGGGGTTTCTGATTTAGGGATACTCAAATTGTAATGTCTATGTAAAATATTCCAAAAATTAAAAAAAAAAAACTTCCAACATCGGAAACACTGCTGAATCCACACATTTCCGATAAGGGTTGTACCTATTTCATAGAGTAGTTGTAAAAATTCAATTAGTTAATTTGTTGTGAAGGCAGCAAGCAGTTCCAGTAAACAGCAGCTGCTACCATCGTCCTCCTCATCTTCATCATTGGAGCCGGCAGGGCTCGAAGCAGGAGAGCTGGGCCCCACAGCGCCTGGGTGACCTGGGACACTTACGCTCCCCATCTCTCCCGTGGGATCGAGTCTTGTGATCTGTAAAATGAGCAGTTGGGCTGATTTGTGCCTCTGAGCCAGGAAGAAGCAGCAGAATTCCCTGCTGGGCTTTGGCAGTGTGAACTGATCGGTTCCATCCCTGGAAATTCTAGTTCCGTGTACCTGGGATCTGCATTAAAAATGGAATCTGTGCGAGTTGGCACTTAGCCTAGTGGTGGACACACCTGCATCCAGCATTGAAGGGCTTGAGTTTGATTCCTGGCTTTGGCTCCAGAGTCCAGCCTCCTGCCCTGGACAGTAAGGGTGGTTCAAGTTACTGGCTTCCTGCCACTCAGGTGTGAAACCTGGATTGAGTTCTGGGCCCTTCGCTTTGTCTTGACCCAGCTCTCGCTGTGGCAGGCATTTGGAGGGTGGATCAGTAAATGGGGAGATCAATTTCTTCCCCTCTCCCTCTCTCCTTTCTTTTGCCTCTCTCTGCCTCTTTTCCTCTCTCAATTTAAAAGAAAAAACTCCATTGATGCAGAAGCTAGGTTAGGAACCACAGTTCAGAATCAGGTGAGAATCCTGAAGTTGCTGGATCCCCCTCCTCCAGACTGCGCTTAGCCCAGGTAGTGGGGCCCCAATGAGGGGAGCCCCCTGCCGCCTTGTGGGGGCCGAGTGTGTCACCTGGTGGCAGCCGGAAGGCAGTGCTGGCCCAGGGAACAGCCACATGCGGTGTGAATCCTGCAGCTCTAGAACTGTATGTACAGCAGGTGTTGGGTGAGTGTGGGCTCTGCAAATGGCAGGCAGAGCTGTGGTGCCCGGGGAGGAGGGCTAGTCCTGCCTTTGGGGAGCCCAGAGTGTTCTCTGGGGAGCCTCACACAGCTTCTGAAGCGTAGAGGGAAGAAAGCTGCGTCATTGTGCCCCATCTGCTTGGGCCCTGCAGAGTCCTTTCACCCTCACCATGAGGCCTGGCCTACGGCTCTGCCAGGAGCAGTCACAGCCCACACCCTGACCTGACTGCACATTTTACCCAGGTTCCCTCCCCTGGTGCCTAACTGCTGGCCAGAAAGGCAGTTCTGTGGCCTTGGCATTCCCAGCTCAGCCCCTTGCGGTTTCCCGTGGCTGAGCCCCCCACCCTCCCAGCCTCCCCGCATCTGTCCATGCATCTCTTTATGTCCCGTTTGGCAGATTGGGTTTGTGTTTCTCTCCTGGACCTGGCCCCAGAGCCCTAGCTCAGCCCAGCCACACCCAGTGCAAGCATGGTCTCAGTGTGGGAGGGAGGGTCAGAGAGGAGAGGGCAGCAGGCAGAGGTGTGTGCATGTGCGAGCTGCAGACCCTGTGAGGCAGTTGTCATGGCAGGCACGTGGAGCCACTTCTCCTGGGCGTCTGTCTCAAGGGGCCAGATAAGCATCTTGTTAGCTTCCACACAGCTGATAAAGTTTAGGCACGGGATGTGCTTTGGCTCTGCAGTTCTCCCGACCTCCGGCAGGTGCTGTGTCTCCTGTCCTTCCTAAGGCTGATTTGGGTCCTGCAGGTCCTCATCACTGCAGGCAGGGTCTCCACCAGGTGAAGCCATGTTTCTTTGTCCCGATGTCCCAGCATGGCGGGATCTGGCAGGAGGGCTCCTTTCAGGCTCTCTGAGGGCTTATTTCTTGCAGGGTTTTTCCGCAGGTTGGAACCATGAGGAGGTCCAGAGATGCTTGTCCAGCCGTCCTGAGACACAGGTCCTCTGCAGAGACATCAACTCTGCTCTGAAGGCTTGCTGGTCTCAAGCGGACGGTGGTGATGTCTGAGCAAATCGCTTTATTCGTGTTGGAACTGAGAGCATGAAAATCCTTTTCTACTCTTAAAGTTACCCCATCCCTTTCCCTTGTGGAAACAATGTATGTGACATGCTTTTGTAGTAGAGAACTTAGGGGTTACTTAGAAGAACCAGAAAGTAAAACTCACATCCCACTCCCTGAATCACTGCAGATCTGTCTCCATGGAAATGAATAGGTATGAAGAGGCATTCTTTAGATGTTTGTTTGTTCATTTTGCACCTGCTCATTCACTGCTCAAATGCCCACACCAGCCAGGTGTGTGACAGGCTGAAGCCAGAAACCTGGGTTTCCAATAAGAAGAAGCCATAGGTTTCCAATCAGGATGGCAGAGCCCCAAGCACTTGAGTCATCACCTGCTGCCTTCCAGGATGTACTAGTAGAGTGAGGACTTGAACTTGTGTACTCCAGTATGAGACACAGTCATCCCGAGCAGCAGCTTACCCGCTGGTGTTTTCACATAAGTGGAATCAGGTGGCAGCTGCTGTCTTGCAGCCTGGGTTTTGGCTCAGCAGCAGGCTTTGTGATCCACCTTTCCAAGCTGTTGCACACGAAACAGAAACACTCATACTGCTGTCTTCGGTGCTGTGTTGTAGTCCACAGAGTCACCTGACTTTGGTTGATTCTGTCATGTGTTCTGAACACTCAGGTGACTTCTGATGTTTTTCCATTCTCGCCAAGTGTGAGCATCATTTCCTAGCTCAGGTCACTGGTCTTTACCTAATGTTTTCTTGAGGTGTTTTTAGGGGGGGATCAGCTAACGTTTTTCAACATTGGCCATATGCCTCTGCTAAGTGCTGGGAATATGACATCTGTTGAAATCCTGCAGGTGATTCTATTCAGAAATGAGGAAACTGAGGCACAGAGAGGTGTAGCCTTGGCCTGGGTCACACAGCTGGCAGATCACAGAGCCAGGATTGGCTGATGCAAAAGGTTGGTGGGCACTGAGCCTCCCCACACAATGGGTCGTACCCCGTCTCCACTGGCGCCTTGCTCTGTCACCCGCTGCCTGAAGCCCCTGTCACACCGCAGAACCAAGCAGGATCAGGCAAGGAGGGGGTGGCCATGTTTGTGCCAGGCCAGAGGGACTCAGAGCATCATCCCACCTGGACCCCCCACTTGCTTCTCGGATTCTCAGTTCCTCGGAGCAGCTGGAAGATGCTGCCCCTGGAGCCTTAGGGAGCTGTGGATATCCAGGCCAAGATGCAGCCACAGCTGAGCCAGCCCTGGGCCCAGAGTCTGTGCCCTACCCAAGCAGTCACACAGCAGCCTGGCAGTGTGAGCCCTTGGCACAGGATGTGCTGAGAAGGAGGCAGGTTCCAGACAGAGACTGTGGGCAGTCTGCAGGGGTGCGGCAAGCCCATTGGGGTGGGCAAATCCAAGTAGTCCTCCCTTGCAGGAGCTATCTTCACCCAGCAGGATGGAAGAGGAGGGGCTTGCCCTCACTCAACCTAGGCATCTTCCCCCCCATTTATCCACAGATTGAGCTTGATGATCCATGCTCATATTCATCCAACTAATCATGCAAGTTATTTCTGCAATTTGGGCCTTCGAATAAGTGCACTTGGTAGCTGAATGTGTGATCAGCCACAGATTTCTCATTCTTTAAAACCCAGGGAGTGGAAATGCCAGGATAGAAAGCCATGGGCACAAGGCAGAGATTTCCAAAGCACTCAAATCAGACCAGCAGAGAGACGGCCCTAGGACCTCCCATCAGGCTGCCGTGAAGGCCTCGGTACTGCCAGCAGAGCCCAGGCAGGGGGCTGATCCGGAAAACCACGGGAGAGCAGCAATCAATAGATCATTTGTTCACATTCTTTCTGTTTAACCAGAACTTCGGTTTGCCTCTGGAGGGGAAAATGTACTTGAGGGCTTCGACAGGGTGTAGACCAGTCAGAAAGCTGCTGTACTCCTGTGGGTCTTGAGGGTCACTGATTCTTGCAGCCCTGGCCTTGGCTGCAGCCTTCAACTTCTCTTCCTCCTCACAAACCTCCCTGGCAGCTGTGTCCTTGGTAGAACGTGCCAGTCAGCAGGACTCGTCACTCATTCAGCCCCTCATTCCTTCAGGGAGCCGCTATTGAATGATGGAGTTGGAGGGACTGGATTAGCTGCTGGAGATTTCAAAGACAAACCTGACCTGAGTCCTGCCCTTCGGTAGTCTGTGTCCCCTTGGGGAGATGAGCTGCAAGCCAACAAAATGCAGGAGTGGGGACGGGTGTTAAGTTGCTGCTTGGGATGCCGTATTGAAGTGCCTAGTTTCAGCCCCAGCTCCTCTGTTCTGACCCGTCAGGTCAGTTGACAGCTAAAACACGTGGGCCCATGCCAAGTTTGAGGGAGACCTGGATGGTGTTCCTGGCTCCTGGCTTCAGCCTTACCCAGCCCAGGCTAGCTGTCAGACTGTTGGATGAACAGGTCATTCTCTGTGATCAAGTCCTGTCTTCCAGAACAAACTTCCTCGGGTACTAGAAGTGACTCCTGCTTGTCCTGGGATGTTGTGGAATGGCTCACTCACTTCCACCCATGCTGTCCTGGCTCCAGGAACTCCAGCCTGGTTGCTGTCACTTAACAGAGCTGGAACCAGAAAATTGCTGTATGCAGCAGCTATGGAAATGGGAAGACCTGGTGTGAATTTTGGCTTGCCATTCATTATGGGATTGGGGAAGTCCACTTGTCTTCCTGGATCTGTTTCCTCATCGGTACAATGGGTGTGGTTCCAGCTCACTTGATTGTGGTGAGGTAACACAGAAGCTGCACGCAGTGTCACTACAGTGTAGTGTGTCTCCCCGTGCCCCTGTTTGTCTTCTCTCCACCCTCATGGACATCGGATGTCACAGGCACAGCACTGGGCTCACAGGAAGGAAGCCTGAGGGATCCTAGGCCAGTTGTTATCTCTCAGCCCTCAGTTCCCTCATCTGTGAAATGGGAAGAATAGCTCCTAACACTGGTAACCTCAAAGGGTTGACAATAGAGTAGTCAGCAATAAAAAGGATTCACTTGGAGGTGTCTTTAAAATAGAAAGTGTTGAGGGGGCAGTGCAAATTAAGCATAGCAAGTTAAGCCTCTGCTTACAGTGCTGGCATCCTATAGGGTCACTAGTTTGAGTCCTGGCTGTTCCACTTCTGATCCAGCTTCCTGCTAATGGCCTGGGCAAACAGTGGAAGACGGCTCAAGTGTTTGGGGCCCTGCACCCATGTGGGAGACTGAGAAGCTCAGAGCTTTCTGTCACTGGAAGGGCCCTGGCTGAACTGTGCCGCCCTGGGATGATTGGGCTGGCAGGTGTGGTTACAGGGTGGTCCCTCGGGGCTTCGGAGTTCCCACTTGAAGGGGGCTGAACTCCGTGATGGCTGTGTCCTTTGCCATCCTGAAATGTGAAACAATCCTCATTGCTTCCATCTTTCTTTGCTGGGCTGACACAAGGTCTGTGGTCAGCTAGGAGCCAGTTGGTCCAGGAGGCTTGGCCTGGATGAGTTGGCTTGTCTCCATAGGCACTGGCTATAAATCTGCTCATGTGGAGACCTGGTTTGAAAGAGTGGCGGATGCAGGTGAGGCCTTGCAAGGTCTCACCCTTACTTCCCCTGCACTTGGCTGGTCAGAGCCAGTTACAACCTACACACAGGAGCGAGGGGATGAGCCCATTTCTGCTTAGTCATGTGACCAAAGTCACAGAGATGGGGAGAACCAGGAACATCTTTGACCCCACTCAGATGGCATCCCCTCTGAGCAGAGTGGGAGAAAGGAGTTGAGTCCCAGTTTGCAAAGACCAGTACTGGCCATGCCTTCCTAGGTTGGGGGTAAACAGGCCAGGCACGGGGGTCACTGCTGGTGCTAGCTCAGCTCTGCTTGGACCAATGGACACATCTTTAATCCCTCCCTCATTCTGTATTTATTAACACCCTAAGTGACAGGTGCTGAGCTGAGCCTGCGGCAGGTGCAGCTGCCCCTTCTTGGACCTTTTAAGGTGCACAGATTCATGCATGATCCCAGCACAGTTGCGCACCACCAAGAAGGCATTCCTGTAACCCATTTTAGCACTGCCTTAGAGGCCAGCCCACCTACAGTGTGGGCTTCCTTCAGCCTTGGGCTGAGGCACATACGAACCTAGAAGCTCAGGGCTTGGCAGCCCCACCTGAAACCCATGGCTTTAGAGTCAGCCCCATCTAAACCCCTCCAGGAAATGCGCATGCAGCACCCAGGCCCAGAGCCAGCTGTGAGGCCAACCGTGATGCCTGCTGAGCTGCTTGCTGCTGGTTGCTGGAAGCCAAGGCCATGGTCACTCGTGCACTTGCAAGCAGCTGGCGCATCAGAGGGAGTGACATCAACGCTCGCATTTCCTCCATCCCTCCTCAAATAGACACCCAGCTGGCATTTTCCTTAAATACCACTCATTTTTAAAAGGGGAAAACATGTTGGTACCATTGAAATAGATCACACTTGAACATGCAGAGCAGCCGAGTCAGTTCAAATTATTCTCTTAATAGAGTTCTTTAGCGCAAGGAAGTGACGAGGGAACATAATCACTCCTTTTGTCATTGGGGCAAAAATCTAAGGACTGCATTCTGTCGGCAGCAAGCACTGCTTTCCCAGGCCAAATGGTCTTTAATTAAACTCAGTTAGTTGCCTTGGGTGGCTAAGGGGTTGGGATGGGGAGGGTAAAGCCCAGACTAATAGAAATTTCTTTCCCTTTGAAAATGAAAAGGCACACACAGGCGTGCACATACTCTCACACACAGATTAAATTACATTTCCTCCTTGATTTGATAATTAGGGAAAAGCTTTATTTATAAGTAAAACTCTGCTGGCTCTTGGTCATGCCTCAGAATTTTTTTTTTTTCAGTCAGACCTCTGAGACATGCGTGGAAGACTTTCCGTAGCAATTCTGGTAAAAGTGCATTGTCAAGTATTGATTTTTGTAGCTGAAGTGCATTATGTGTTTTGCATGAGCTTTTGAAAGCTTAGATAAATGAGGTGGCTCAGAAAAGCAGATAAAAAAAATGGGAGGAAATTGCACCGATCCCGAGGAAGATAAATGTCCACTAATTCTCAGATTAACATTTTCGACTCCTGTGTTTGTATAGGGGGATTTCTTGCAGTGCTGATAATGTGAGATTGGTTTACAAAGTCACATACCAGGTGGAATCAATGAAGTCTTGTTTGAGTTCTCAGAATCTGCTCTGCTCACAAGGCAGCCAAGTGAACAGCCGTGACCTGGGAGTGCCCTGGGCCCTGCTACAGTAAGAGCCAATGTTAAACCTCAAGGGATGTATTGCAAGGGAAACCTTGACCTTCGAGGATAACTGTGACCATCTTTCTGGGTTCTGAGACCCAAAAGGGATTTTCAGGGATGGTGAATTTCCAGCCTACAGGGCAGCACGGCACCCACAAAATCATTTGGTCTGCTCCTGCTAAGGCAACTACAGGTAGGACTCCAAAAAAAATTTGTTTTTTTAGGACTCAAAATTTAACCTATAGCAGGCTAAGTTTTAGGTTGATAGTTGTATGACCCACAGATTATGTCATAAATATCCAAATGGCCACCACCCAAAAGAAAGCTTCCCCATCACCTGATTGAAAGTCACTATGACAGGCTTCAAGCACAGTTGGATCCAGCCCTCAAATGAGGCTCAGTTTCTCTGTCCCTGGATTGGTTTCATTCTCAGATGATCCTTCCCCCACCTACCCACTTGGCATCTGCCTTGACGATGCTAGTACCACTTTCTTGGTTATTTCAGTCCAGGTCCCAAAGTTGAGAATCCTCGATGAATTTTCCCTGGGCCCGTGGCTTTGTGCTTGACTCATCCACAGGGAAGGAAGGAAGGGGTGGCCTGGTCGAAGCACAGATCTCACGTTCATCTCCATTGCTGAGTGTCTGCACATCCTTCCCCAACAGAGCACAGCATGGAACTTGAGGATGAGGGGAGGGACCCTAGAGGGCCATTCAGAGACCAGCCATCCTGGAAAAGGAGGGTGGAGGCTGGACAGGGAAGCCCCAGCTTTGTTACTTTGGGCTTTCCTTCCAGGCCCAGGGACAAAGGTTCCTGTGGGGAACAGGCGGCCATCTGTCTTGTGCTAGGCTTCAGAATGTTGGGGCTTCCAGCCAGCTGGGTGATTTTACTGAGCACCTACTGGGTGCCAAGCCCTACAATTGGAAAGGTAGGAAGACCAGGGTCTCACCCTCAAGTAGTAATGATGGTGTCCAGGCATGCCCAGGGTACTGGGGACCTCACTCTGCCTTTGTTCCATGCATTAGTTAGGATTGGGTTCTGTTGGAATGAATGGAAATCAGTGACTTAAGCCAAATACGAAGTTTATTTCGCTTGCACTTACTAGTCCAGGGAGTCAGTCTAGGCCTGGAGTGGTGAGGCTGCCATCTCACAGCTTCAATAGTGGCTTCCACTTTGTGGTTCAAGATGGCTGCTGTGGCTCTAGCCATCACACCACATTCTAGCCAGTGGGAAGGAAAGAGGAAGAGTAGACAATATCCCTTTTCTTTTCTTTTTCTTTCTTTCTTTCTTTTTTAACAATCTTTTTTTTAACCTTTTTTTTTTAAAGATTTATTTATTTATTACAAAGCCAGATATACAGAGAGGAAGATCCTCCGTCCGATGATTCACTCCCCAAGTGAGTGCAACGGGTCAATGCGCGCCGATCCGAAGCCGGGAACCAGGAACCTCCTCCAGGTCTCCCACACGGGTGCAGGGTCCCAAAACTTTGGGCCGTCCTCAACTGCTTTCCCAGGCCACAAGCAGGGAGCTGGATGGGAAGTGGAGCTGCCGGGATTAGAACCGGCGCCCATATGGGATCCCGGGGCGTTCAAGGCGAGGACTTTAGCCGCTAGGCCACGCCGCCGGGCCCTTTTTTAACAATCTTTACACAGTTAATTAGGGCAAAAAGGTTCAGGGGCTACAGGAAAGTAGGTAAGACTATTATTTCCACATTGTTTTTTTTCTGTATCTGGGATAAAGGGGAGATAAAAGGAGAAGCCCCACCCAGTCTCCCCCCCATCTCAGGTCCCTGATGTGGGGCATGTGCCGAGGGTCTTGCTCAAGTGGTTTTGATAGTTCAGCCGTTCTGAGTTGCTGCCAACCTTGCCATTCCAAGCACAATGAGGTCACTGCAGAATTCACTGATAGACATAGTCCATCTTAGAGTCTCTGTTTGCCCAGTTTTTCACTGCCAACATATGGCTGAGGTAGTTGACTGACTTGTTCTGTCCTCTGTCTTTTCATGGTTAGGGTTCTGAGTCTGGCCATTCAATTGGGGAGATCCCCAAAGAAACTTTGTCTGAGGTGATCCCAGACCAGATTCTTGTATGTACTAGCAAGTACAGGGCCCAGCACAGTCCGTCGCCCCAATCAGCTGGTGGTTGCAATTGCTGGGTCGGTTCTGTTTCCAGCCCTATCTTCCCCTGGAACTAATGGGTGTTGCAGTCCAGCCTGATTCTGCCCAGCACACACTCGACCCTCACATAAACAAGTGGGAGCTGCAGCCTAGAGTGACCCACAATAACCCCCACCAGGCCCGCCCCCCACCCTGGTTCCTGTGCTTGCCAGTATGTGCAGCAGACTAGTTCAGTCTGTCCCACATAACATTCAGCTCTCATACATGTCAATGGGCATTGAAGCCTAGTTCAACCCAACCAGCCTGACTATCCAGCCCACACACATGCTGTTGGATGCCTTTGTGTCTAGTCACCCAGCCCCTGTCCTGGTTTTCATGCCCTCCAGTGGGAGTGGTAACCCAAGAGGGAGGAGCCCACTATTTCCCTTCTAGGCCACTCCCACTCCCGGATTATGCACTCTCCAGGTGGTTCTGTGGTTTAACTTAACAGAATTAGCCCCCAGTGCCAGCTTCTGCCAGCTGATGCTGCGGCTAAGCCCAACCAACCCTCACCCACTCTAATTTTTGTTTGCACTAGTGGGAACAATCAGCCTAGCCTGGCTTTTTCCTGATCTAGTCCACATGAGGCCCACAGGTGTTGTAACCCTGCTTAGTCTGGTCTGCCCCCATCCCAGCTCACACTCTCCAGTGGGAGTAGCTGTCCAGCAATATCCCTTTTCTTAAAGCATATTTTCTAGATGTTGCATACACCGTTCCAACTGACCTGGCATCAGACACCTGCCTACTCTCAGCTGCAAGGGAAGCTGGGAGATACAGCTTTTATTCTTGGGGACCTTATGCTCAGCTGAAGGTATAGCTTCTCATTTTTCTTTTGTTTTGAAGATTTATTTTATTTGAAAGGCACAGTTGTGGAGAGTAAGGCATGGTGGCTGTTGCTGCCCAGACTGAAGCCAGGAGCTGGAAACTCCTTCTGGGTCTCCCCCATGGGTAGTGGGGTCTGAGCACTTAGGCCATCCCTTTGCTGCTGTCCCAGGCACGTTAGCAGGGAGCTGGATGGGAAGTGGAACAGCCAGGACACAAACTGATGCCAGCATTGCAAGAGGCAGCTTAACCTGTTACGTTACCAGCACCGTCCTCTCCTCTTTGTTTTTAAAGCCCAGGCTTTCACACTGTCTCCTCCATGGAATCTCCTGTATTTTCATCGCAATTGAAATCAATAGCTCAATCTGTTTTCTTAAATTTCCAAATCAATTTTGTTGGTGTCATTTAATGCAGTAAAGTGTGAAATCAGTTGCATTTTGGAAAAAGCATTTTGCCACCACCAGATTCAAGAGAATATTTTTTTGGCTTCACAAGTTTCTTTCTGAACTTGGAGCCATCCGTATACCACTTCCGGACTCGCACAGTGGACACTCCCCCGTCCTTGGCATTGTGGTTCTGAGGTCCATCCGTGCTGTCCAGCGCATCAGTGTTCACTCTCTCCTCCATGCTGAGGAGGATTCTGTGGTAGGAGTAGGCCCTGGTTTGTTTTCCCCATTGACCAGTTGATGGACAAGGAGCTGTTACAAGCACTGCTGCTTCCACCGTTGCCACACAAGCACACATAGGATGGTGCGTCGTCACATCTCTGCTGGCCCAGAGTGGGATTGGCAGGGCATGCATTTGGTGGGCGTGTCAGAGCACAGGTACCCCACACTCTGCGTCCTCGCCAGTATCTGGTGTGATCAGACTTTCCGGTTGGCAGCTCTGCTAGCACATGGGGCTTGGTCTCCTTCAAGTTTCATCTCTAGGCACACACACAGAGAAACACACAGACAGACATGCCATGCCCCATGCCTTCCCTTACCATTCCATCAGAACGTGGATTCTTCTGTGTTTGACATCATGACGGCCGTGTACCTGCTCTGTCTTTGTGACTGATCCCGTCCTTTCCTGGGTGCTTGCTTTATCTGGAGCAACTCTTTGTCCTGTGTGCTGCTGCTGGGGCTGGCATTCCTCTGCCCATCCCCGTATAAACCCACTCTTTGTGTGTTCACATCCCTGGGTGCTACACCAGCGTGTTCCTCTTGAAGAGGTCTCTGCTGGGGCTGGCATTGTGGCATAATGGGTAAAGTTGACTGCCACGCTGGCACTCCATATGAGTGCCAGTTCAGGTCTCAGACACTCCCCTTCAAATCCAGCCCCTTGCTAATGCACCTGGGAAAAATAGCAGAGTATGGCCCAAGTACTTGGATCTCTGCTACTCACATGGGAGACCCAGAAGAAGTTCCCGGCTTCTGGCCATTGTGACCATCTGGGAAGTAAACCAGATGGAGGATCTCCCTGTGTCTCTCCCTCTCTGTAACTCTAACTTTCAAAATACTAAACCTTTAGAAAAGAAGAAGTCTCTCCTGGTGCCCCCATCAAGCTCCCTTCTGGAAAGACGGGGACCCCAAGGGCTTGTCGTCTCTTGGGTGATCTTCAGCCCTCTCTGTTTTGCAAAAAATAGAAGTGAACACTCTGGCTGACATTCAGGTTATATCCGGTGGAAGCTGTCTGTGGTAGATGTGCTGTTCATGAATTGTCTGGCATGTACCGAGTTGCATCATCACAATCAGTTTGAGAACGTCTCCACCACCTAAAAAGGAAAACTCGTGCCAGGTTCTTGTGGCTTCTCCTTCTCGCTCCCCTAGCACGGGGCGGCCAGCAAGCTGCTCTCTGCATCTTCACGTTGGCCTTTGTCGGCCGTGGTGTGAGAGTGCAGCCAGCCAAGCTGTGGTCTTTGGTGCCTGGCTTCTTGCCCTGAGCATGTTTTGTTTTTTTCTGAGGTTCATGCCTATTGTAGCATCATTTCTTCCTATTGCTAAAGAATAGTCCCCTGTGCATCTCACCGGTTTTAGTTCCTCTTTGATCAGTTGGTGGGTGTTTGAGCTGTCTTCACCCTTTGGCTGCTGCCATGCTGCTGTGAACATGGCTTACAAACTTTTTATATGAGTGTGTTTGTTTGTTTCTCTTGGCCATAGAGGCCTGGCAGTGAAATTGCTGGTCACATGAGGGGATCATGGCAATAGCTGTGTTTGAAAATCATAATTAGAAAAAAGAGACAGAGATCTCCCTTCTGCAGGCTCATTCTCCAAATAGTCACAACAGCCAGAGCTGGGCCGGGCTGAAGGCAGGAGCCAGAACCTCCCCATGGGGCTCACACATGGAGCCAAAGCTGGGCTGGGCTGAAGGCAGGAGCCAGAACTTCCCGATGGGGCTCACACAACAGCCAGAGCTGGGTTGGGCTGAAGGCAGGAGCCAGAACCTCCCCATGGGGCTCACACAACAGCCAGAGCTGGGCCAGGCTGAAGGCAGGAGCCAGAACCTCCCCATGGGGCTCACACATGGAGCCAAGGTCCAAGCACTTGAGCCGCCATCCTCTGCCTCCCAGGCTCGTTAGCAGATGCAGGTTCACCCCATCTTCCCAGTGTAGAGGCCTTTGTGTCTCTCCCCTGCCTGATGGCCTGTCTAGGACCAGCAGTACAGTTCTGAAGATAAAGGGACAGCCCCTCTTGTCCACAGTCCTGGGGGGAAGCTGGTAGCCTCTCCCGTCAAGTATGGGGCCAGCCAGGACTGTCTGGTTTGGAGTCCTCCTTGCTGGATTCCTTGGCTTTGGCTTTCCTGGTTTGCTCCCTGCAGTGACTTCCTAAATGAGGGCATGTCAAGGTACAGGTGGGAGGCTAAAACATTTGAAGTTTCTGGAATCTCTATTTGAAATCTCCATTCTACTCACATGCTTAACTGATAACTGGGCTGAGGAAAGAATTAGGGAGTGGAAGCTTCTAACATGCCTGCTGAGAAGCCTGATGCTTGCTGTTCCTTGTCCTGACCCCTTTGTATGGCCTCTTTTTTTTTTTTTTTCCTGGATGCTTCTAGGACCTTCTCTTTGCCCTCTAGGTTCTGAAGTTTCATGGTGAGGTTCCTTAGCGTGGGCCACTATTCACTCATTTTTCAGCTTAGAATTACATGTCTTAGGTAATGGGATATGCTCTTTAAAAACAAACAAAAAAAAACCCCAATAATTTATTATTTAAAAGGCACAGTTAGAAGAGAAATATATAGAGAGAGAGAGAGAAAGAGAGAGAGAGAGAGCTTCCATCCACTGATTCACTTACCAAATGGCCACAACAACCAGGGCTGGACCAGATGGAAGCCAGGAGTATTTCAGTCTCCCACATGGGCATAGAGGCCCACGCACCTGGACCATCCATCTCCTGTTGCTTTCCCAGGTGCATCAGCAGGGAGCTGGATGGGAATTGGAGCAGCCAGAACTCAAACCAGAGCCTATCAGGGGTTCCGGCCTTGCAGGCCGTGTCTTAACCTGTGGTAACACAGCTCCAGTTCCTGGGCTATCTTCTTGACTTGTGTCTGTGACTTCCCTGTTTTCCCCATTCATGGTTTGCATGTTAGCCCTCCTGTCTGCTTTCTGTTTTCTGCCTCTGCATTTGCTGCCCACCTCGGGACACCTGCTTGCAGCCATCGTCTCTTCTCCCTCTGAGCTCTCGTGTCTGCAGGAAGCTATGGATCCGTTCATTGCTAAGAGCTCACTGTTGTGCTGTAGATCTTCCTGTTGAGACACCCCATCCCTGGCTTGGGGACACGCCCTTTTCTTTGACCTCTCTGCTTTTTACTGTTTTCTCCCAGCTGGTGATTTTGTCCTCTATGTTACTTTTGTTGCTTGTGTGTCACTCCTGTGCGTTTCTCCCCAGATGTTTGTGGCCTCATGGCCATGTGCTTTATGGGGAGTGTGAGGCAAAAGTGGCTGGGGCTACAGTATGAGCACCTGCAGACTGACACCTCATTGGGGCAGCTCCTTTGGGACGCTCTGGCATGGGCGCTTGCTCCCTGGGGCTGGCCTGGCTCGGCATGGGGGATGCTCCCAGTCTCCTGCCCAGGGAGATGCCTCCTGTCACAGCTCTCTGAGGCCTGGGTGGGTGAGAGGGCCCAGAGGCACCGTGGACCAGACACTTAACACTTAGCCCTCTGTTCTCAGGAGCCCAGAGGCCCCTCCATCCCACACCTTCTTAAGTCTCAGCTGAAAGGGGATGGAGCGTTTCCTGGGCAGCGGATCTAAGGGCCCTGCCGCTGCTTTTGAAGCTGACTGCCCATCAACCCTCTGCTTCTCCCACTTCCTGATCAGTGGGTGTGGCTGCCAGTCCCGGGTACCAAACCCTTCTGGTGCCAGCTGAGCCTGCAGTGTCTACATCCCGGCTTTGCCCAAGCACTGGCGCACCTCTCCTTCCCACTGCCCAAATGGCACCGTTGCCTTCTCCCCATAGCATCCTCCTTGTAGAGTGCTGCAGTTCTTCAACTGCTTGGTGGGTTGTTTTGGGCTCACACAGCGAGGGAAGCTGCTGCGCCTGTGTTCCTGCAGCTCCCCATCCACGGCTGTCCGAGCTGCTGGCCTCCCTGAGCCCCCATGGCGTCCCCGTCCCATGAGACTGTGAGGCTGATTCTGACATCTGTCCAGGAGCCTTGCAAGGATGAGATTGAAGATTCAAACCCTGGGGCATGTGACTCTCTTAAGTGACACGCAGGCTGGCAGTTCAGGCCCCTCCTAGAGGGCAAAGGTGGAGTAACCCCAGGCTGAAGGTCATTGCCTCCCATGTCTGTGGCCATGGACATGCCTTTCTGGTTAGCTGGCAGGGAGTGCCAAGGAGCTTGTAGACTTCAGGGTTCTTCAAGTAACTGCAGACTTTTCTGAAGATATCTTTATTTGAAAGGCAAAATTATAGAGGGAGAAATCAGAAGATCTTCCATCTGCTGGTTTATTCTCCAAATGACCACAGCAACCAGGGTTAAAGCCGGCTGAAGTCAGGAACCGTGAGCTACTTCAGACTTTTCTATGTGGGTGCAGGGGTCCAAGTGCTTGATCCATCCTCCACTTTTTTTCCCAGCTGCATTGGCAGGGAGCTGGATAAGAAGTGGGCTAGCCAGGACTGAAACTGGCATTCATTATGGGATGCTGGTGTTGCAGGTAGCAGTTTAACGTGCTGTGCCACAGTGCCAGGCTCAAGACTGTAGTCTTGATTAGGTTTACCCTTGGTTTTCAGATGTCTGTCCACCCATCAGGGAGACCCTTAGCTGGCACAATGTGAGTAACTCCAGGCTGTGCCACAGGAAGATGACAAATGAGCAAGACAACAGGAGGACCCAGCAGGTGCATTTCCCAGCCTCTGCTCCTGCCCTGTGTTCTGCCCTTGACTGAAGTGGCTAAGCCCCCGGGTGGGAGGAGAGAGCCATGCTCCTCCTCAGAGGTGTGGGGCATACATGCAGGGAGGAGTAAGGAATGTGCTGCTTTATCCTGGACGTGCAGCCCCACTGTAGAGCAGGGACACCCCCTGTACCCCGCTTCTCTTCTGCTAAACCCAGAGCATTTTGCCTCACGCAGACTCCAGCTTCCTGAATGTGCATTGAAAGACTCGGTGTTTCATTTACCGTTCGGAGGGGACGCCGGCCAGCCCCAAGACCCCGAGACCATCTCTCCAACAGGACGGAGCCTTGCACTCCCCTGGCACTGCCAGGGCTGCAGTTCAGAAGCCCCTGATCTAATCAGCTTAATTATTTGATTCAGTCACAAGTTGGCTTAATTATTTTCTTGCTTCTCACCCCTTTTGAATCTATTCTGGAAACTGATTATGTCTTTAACACCAGCCCAGAGATAAGCCTTTCAATTGGGAAATGTAATTAGCCCAGGAAAATGAACTTGGGAGCCGCCTTTTGTCAAAATACCATTAAAACTCGGCTCTGGTCATTTGCAATGTGGTGTGGACAAAGGGCATGGCTTGCTACTCTTGTGACCGAATGGGAAGGAAGGCCCAGCCCTTGGGTGGGAAGGTGGACGTCATGGGATCATTTGTTCCTAGGACAGACCTGGATATTAGAGAGGCAGAGGGAGTTGGCCATGGCCTTGACTTTCAGGGAGGCCTCGTCCTGGAGGACAGGCCCCCAAAGGGCTGTGGAGGCACAGGAAGGAGCCGCTGACTTCACCTCTGGGAATGTCATAGCACAGGGGACCCTGAGCTGGCATTTCCCAGGCAGAGAGGAGTGAAGGGCAGACCCATATAAGGACACTGTGGAGGGGCACAGCAGGGTCCCCTGAGGCCACGCTGCAGCCTGAGGGCTCTGGAACAAAGCGTGTAGGAGTCCTGGGCTGCTCACCGTGCTTCCCAGCTGCCCTTCCACTCTGTCTCCTAGGCAGAGTCATAAGGGGTTCCCTTGCCAGCTTGTTCGATGGAAGCTTATAAAAGAATATTTATTGGAAAAAGCTACGGGGGTAGAGGGTGATCCACTAGATTAGTCCCAGATGGTTGCAATGGCCAGAATTGGGCCAGGTGGACACCAGGAGCCAGGAGCTTCCTCTGGGTCTCCCACATGGGTGTAGGGGCACAAGCACTTGAGCCATCCTCTGCTGATTTCCTAGGCATATTTGCAGGGAGCTGGATCAGAAGTGGAGCAGCGGGTACACAAACTGGCACCCTTGTGGGATCTAACATCGCAGGCGACAGCTTTACCTGCTATGCTACAACACCTGTCCCAAGGTGTGTGACTTAGGGGAGACTCTGGCCCATCTGGAAGTTGGAGACGGACTCAGGGGCATTCGGGGCAGGAGGCCCAGCCTGGGAGCAACGCAGCTCAGTGGCAGATTGAACATGGGAAAGGAAAGGTGGGCACACCATGCTGCCTTATCTGAACCGGGGCTGGATCACAAAGGGCCTTTCAAGGTTGTAGTCCGGCTCTCTGACCTTGGCCTCCCAACACTGCCTGGATTGTCTGCTCTCACTTTTTGCCCCTCTCCTGCAGGCCTTCGCTCACTTTCTCCAGTGTTCCCAGGCGCTCAGAGTAGTGCTCTGCGCTTCACTTGGAGCTCAACCTGAGACACAAGCCTCTGAAATGTGGTGGAGTGGAGAGGTTACCTGGCCAGGTGGCTCCTGCACCTGAGGCTTGGTGGGGACCCCCCTTCCTGGAAGCACAACCACCACACCTCTACCCATCTGGTCCCCTGGATGCTCTCACAAGGGAGAGTCTAACCATGGACCATGAGCTAGCAGAAGCCAGCAGGCCCTGCCTCACTCAGAGGCACACACACACACACACACATTGTCTGCTAGCTCCTCACCTCCTGCCAACCCCCATCTTAGCCATGTATCCACAGTTTGTTTATTCAGAAGGAAGTGTGTGTGTGAGAGAGAGAGAGAGAGAGAGAGAGTTATCATCCTCATCTGATGGTTCCCTCCCCGAAGGCCACAGCAGCCACAGCTGAGCAGGAGCCGGGAGCTTCATCTTGGTGTCCCATGTAGGTGGCAGGGACCTAGGCTCTTGTGCCATCTTCTCAGGAATGTTAGAAGGGAGTTGGATCTGAGGTGGTTCGCCTGCCCTCTGATGTGAGGGTAGTCGTTGCCTGCAGCAGCCTAACCCACTGCGTCAACCCCTCGATGGGCTCATGATGCTTCCTCCTCTACCTTCCCAAAGGGAAACCCTTCTCACCTGTGAAGTTACTGGCACAGGGAGAGAGCGCTAACACTAGGCATTCAGCCCAGTTTCTGTGTGACCTGCAGCAAGTCGCTTAACCTCTCTAGGTCTTAATTTTGTCTTCAGGAATTAGGACGCAGTCACCTATGCTGTAGCATGGTCAGGTTTAAGAGTAAAATTCTCAGTTTACTGCTTGGCTCATAGGATATATTAAACAAACCTGGTAGGACCAGTGCCTTGGAGTAGCAGGTTAAGCCTCTGCTTATAGCTTCTGCTTCCTGTGTGGGTGCCAGTTTGCATCCTGGCTGTTCCATTTCTGATCCAGCTCCCTGCTAATGCACCTGGGAAAGCAGCAGAGGATGACCCAAGTGCTTGGGTCCCTGCCCGCACACGGGAGACCTGGAAGAAGCTGCTGCCTCCTGGCTTTGGTCTGGCCCAGCTCTGGCTGTTGTGGCCATTTGGGGAGGGAACCAGCAGATAGAAGATCTCTCTGTCTCCCTTCTCTCCAAAACTCTGCCTTTCAAATAAAAAAATAAATAAATCTTTTAAAGATCATTTTAAAATTAAAAACTAAAAGAATGGCTGTTTTGAAGGCTTCGGACCTGGCTCAGATGCATACCTGGTCAGTGGCCAAGGGACCTTGGGCAGCAGTCGCTGCATCTTCACAGCCCTCAGTTTCCTTCCTGCACTCAGGGCAGCGCTGAGAGCAAAAAGCAGGCGGTGTGCTTGGGGACTGTGGAGACAGGGGCGGTCGCCCAGTGGGTCATTTTGAGCTCTTCCCATGCCGCCCGCCTCCAGCATCACCTAAAGGGCAGGTGACCAGGAGCAGTGTCTGCACCACCCCTGACTCCAGGCCCCAGGGGAATGGCCAGGGTTCTACACTGCTGGCCAGAGGCCATTCTTCTTGTTACGTGCCTCTCAGGCTTTCCTCCTGCCTCTCTATGGGGTCTTGCATGGTCCCAGGCAGGAGTGTAGGATCCAGGCCAAGCTTGGACTGTCCTCACGGTCTTCTGTCCTGGGCTCTGCTCCCAGTACCTGGGCTGGCAGGATGCGTGGCTAGACCAGGTTCTCAGCTCCCAGAAGGCAGTGTTGTGCTGTGCACAGCACCAAGCCATGTAGGGGCTAGGCTGAGGCGGACAGGGTCTTGGTAACACGTCTCCTCAATGTGTCTGGAGCTGGCACACATCTTTGGGGAGGGGAATGCAGTCTCCCATTAATGGGCTGCAAGGGCCTGGAACAAGCTCCAGGTGAGAGGCTGGGCAGACTCCTAACCAGGGGCACCCCCAGCAGGTGGAAGCCAGGCCCAAGGCCCATTGCTTAGGGGTTCATAGACTTGAGGGGAGGCATCTCCATTGAGGACCTGAAATAAGCACTGCAGTTGGGGTTGGGATCTGCTGGTGGCCTCTAATGCGGCCCTAAGGCCAACAACCACCTCGGTGGTTCCCCTGCTTACAAAGCATCTGCCACTTGTGTCATCGGCCACTTGTGCCATCTTCCTGAGCCCTCTCCTGATGTGTGTCAGAGAGCCAGAGGCCCAAGGAGGGGTGGGGGGAGTGCCGAGACCATCCTGCCTGGTGATAGGTGCTGTGCTTAACGCGGGTCGGGCTGGCAACTGCAGCAGATAAACCCAGAGACCCGCGCAGACTGAAATGACAGACGCTGATGTCTCGCTCACTGGGATTTAGGTGGACATGGTGGGTCACTCGTGTCCCCAAATTCTGGACGTGCTGCTGCCTTCCAGTTGTGACTCCCGTGATGGGCTTGGCCATGGAGGGCCCCACAGGTGCTTTAACTAGAATAGTCCTCAAAGGGGCATCAGTGATTACATTCAGGGTCAGCCACTTGCCTGCAAGGGTGCCCTGCCAAGGAGGTGGTATGGCCTGTGTTAGGCACAGTCAAGGGCATTTTCTTGAAAGGCTGGGGACCCAGAACAAGTGCTCCACTTTGAGGGCAGTCACCTAGGAGTCCAGGCTAAGCGCCCGATGGGGTCTGAGACTTGAGGCAAGGTGCACCATGTGGCTCTAAGTCCCCCACGCTGTCCCTGCCTTCTCTGTACACTCCCCCAGTCAGCTTCTAGTCCACGTGGCCACTCACAGCGCAGCCCTGCTGACACCTTGCTGTCCACTCATTGCCCTTGACACAGCATCCAGCCCCTTGCTCTGCATTCACATTTCCTCCCTCACCCTCTCTGTCCATGCCCTGTTCTCCTCCCTGACCAACTTTCTGCCCCAGGGCCTTTGCACATGCAGTGCCTGCCAAGTCCTTCCTTCCTGACCCAAACCGGAAGCCGCCTGTGAGACTTCCTCCAGCAGATAACAGCTGCTGAGGGCTGACTGTCCCTTGCGGGAGTGAACTCACCGCCTCCGAGCCTAAGTGATGAGCACCCTGGGTTCCAGATGAGAAAGTTGAGCTTATGGGGACATGGGAACTTGGGTAGGGTCCCATTGTCAGTAAGTGTCAAAATCAGCATCCCAACCCGCATAGCAGAGGGTGACAGCCTGGCCTTAGCACCACTTCCCACCATCTGGACACCAGCCAGGGGGCTTCCCGATGGCTTGTGTGTGTGCTGTGAACTTGCTTTCTGCCCTTCTGAAGGCGCCTGGAGCCTTTGAGGACAGAGCCATCCTGGCCTTTCCCCATTCTCCATCACCACTGTGCCCGCCAACATCAAGGTCTGGGTGGTGATTGTCTTAAACCAGTCCTTCACCCTGCGAGGTCCAGGATCCAGAAACCCTCCAGTGAACATCAGTGACAGACCCTTTTGAAAATGACCTTGCGGGCCGTTCGCCATGGCCTAGCGGCTAAGGTCCTCGCCTTGAACGCCCCGGGATCCCATATGGGCGCCGGTTCTAATCCCGGAAGCTCCACTTCCCATCCAGCTCCCTGCTTGTGGCCTGGGAAAGCAATCAAGGACGGCCCAAAGCTTTGGGACCCTGCACCCGTGTGGGAGACCTGGAAGAGGTTCCTGGTTCCTGGCTTCGGATCGGCACACACCGGTCGTTGCGGCTCACTTGGGGAGTGAAACATCGGATGGAAGATCTTCCTCTCTGTCTCTCCTCCTCTCTGTATATCTGGCTTTCCAATAATAATAAATCTTTAAAAAAAAAAAAAGAAAAAAGAAAATGACCTTGAATCCATTTGAAAAAGATCCGAGAGGCATTCCGGCCTTCTCCATGTAGGATGAAGTGCGCCGGCCTCTTACTAATAGCAGCCGAGCCTCTGCGAATTGTCAAGAAAGGATTAGCACGCCTCTCTGAAGGAGTCAGGGTTCCTTTGTCTTCGCGGTCCTCCTGGCAAACCTTCACTGGAGGTGACAGATGCTGTGGGCTTTCGTTGCTCCATCTCATGAGGGTGGTGCCTGCTGAGTTCCTAGACCTGCCTTCCCTGGGAGAGCCTGGGAGCACCGTCGGGGCCAGATCTTTAGGAAATTGAACGGTGTGTTTTCTCTGAAGTGGAACACGCTTTCTTGGGCATGTTTGTCATGTTTGTGGCTTGCTTTGGCTCAAGATTGAAAACAAGCAGTTCTCACCTGGGAAGCGCACCCAGGACTGTCACCTGCGGAGCATGGATGGGAAGGGGAAAGAGGGGACTCTCCCTGCCCTGAACCTCCCCCCTCCTGAACCTCAGCCTTACAGGGGACCTGCTTTCAGCCCCTTTGGTTCAGAGAAGGGAGGTGGCTTGGTTGTGGTCACTGAGACTGTAAGCCACAGAGCTGAGTCTCAAATGGTTTGAGAAGAAGCCTGTGCTTTTCCAACTATCCGTGCTGTCTCCTAAGTGCTTACACTGCAGTAAACAAACCTTATCGTGCACCTGCTAATGCCAGTTACTTCGATGACACGTGTTCTCCCATTTCACAGAGAAAGATGTTGAGACCACAGGGTGAAGCAGCTCTAATACAATGCTAGACATAGGTCAAGTAAAAACTGGTCCGGGTCTGCCTGGAGCCAGGGGAGCCACCTCATGTGTCTTATGTGGGAAGAAAACATTTGTCTGAGCTAGGTGGGCAGAAGTCTCCAGGTGAGACAGTGCACTGCTTCTGTTAGATCCTGGAAGTCTGTGGACCAAGGACAGGGAGGGGCATTGGTCTGTGGAAGAGGGGAAAGCAGTACTGTCCTCTTGCTGGATGCTGGGAGTAGATCAGGTGGGTCTCTCAGGGCCTGTTGAAGAGAGCACCACAGCCGTGGCCTCCCACCCTGTCTGCTCTGGGCTCCTTCCTGTGGCTCCAAGTGAGCTCCGCTCATCTTGACTCAGAATCCGTCTTGCACCTGCCGTTATGCTAGGCTCCAAAGAGGAACGCAGGAGAATCTCTGCCTTCTAGGGCTCCACTGGGAGAGAAACAGACCCTGCCACCCTGGGAGGCGGCCCCCGTCAGCCACGAGACATGTCAGTCCTCCAGGGACTCTGGAGAAGACTTTGTGGAGGAAGCAGTACAGACTGAGCCATGTGTTAGATTGAGGCTCCCACAGAGGGTACCGTGCCTGCTAAGAGAAGCATCCAACTGCCCTCCTGCTGCAGCCACCAGTGTGAGATGTGGTTAGGTGCTGGCGGGGGCAAGGGGAGAACTCTGGGACCCGCTGGCCCAGGCTTGTACCCAGGAGCTGCACAGGAGCAGGACAGCACAGCCGTTGGGCTTGGGAGCCTGAGCTGAGTGCTGCCTCCCCAGGCACCAACCGTGGGACATGGGCATCATCGTTCAGCCCCCCATTCCCCTTGGGAAGCAGGGACAAGCGTTGCATCCTTCTCAGCAGGTTGTTGGGAGGTGTTAAGAGTGCTGCCTGCAGAATGCTCAGCCGCCGTGTCCACCACCACACATGCCTGGTGGCTGTTATCCATTGCGGCCGGAGCCTCCGCCATTTGGCATGATTTCAAGACCTTGGGATAGTGTTCAAGAAGGAGGTGTTTTCACCCCCCTGTACAGATGA
This sequence comes from Ochotona princeps, assembly GCF_030435755.1. Taxonomy (NCBI): domain Eukaryota; kingdom Metazoa; phylum Chordata; class Mammalia; order Lagomorpha; family Ochotonidae; genus Ochotona; species Ochotona princeps. Next base: position 18,112,700 of record NC_080833.1, read on the forward strand.
ATAAGCCGAGGCAGCCAATAACTAGAAGATCCAAACCCTGCTTGTGGTGACTCCAGGCCTTAGCCCATTCCCTACAGACCAGGCAGCCCTGCCACTTGCAGGACACTTGCTGCGGGCTCAGCTCCGTGCCAGCTTCTCCTGGCACTGCCTTGTTTTCTTGGGGTGAAAGAGGCTCTCTGATTGTCTTTCCACTAATCCTTCCTCAGCTGGTTCTCTAAGCCATGCATCTGGGCCTCTTGGCACTACCCCAGAGCCCCACATCTGTCTGTGATCAGTGCACTGCTCTGTATGGCCACAATGTATACGCACCATGGTCCTGTCGCACCCCTGGACCAGGAGGTTCTGGCCAAGCAGAGGCAGCTGGAGCTCCTCCTGGGCCCTAGAGGCAGCAGGCTTCCAGCACCCTGTAGTTTAGCCGAATTCCCCTTGTTCCTGGACAGCAAAACGGCTGCCTGCCACCACGGTACTTTGCCTCCCTGTGCCCCATCCAGAAGGGACCAGAGCAGGATGGGTAGCTCTGCATGAGGTCTCCCATGGTCCCCTGCAGCGCCTTGTGGTCCAGTCCCCGCCTTTGCCATCTGCTGCTCTCTCTCACTGTCCCTGGCTACTGTCCACACCCATTAGGCTGTCCTGTGTGCTGGGACTCTACCCTGCCAGGCTTTGCCTCTGGCCCTCCCCTGGCCCCGGCTCAGCCACCGCTTCCCCAGCAGCACACACATGTAGGCAGGTGGTAATGGCTCTGAGGCGACCCTGTTGGGAATTTTTCTTACTGACACGTCCCCATCACCCCTTGAAGGTGCACTGGGCATGCACGAGCCAGTCCTCAGCCGGGACTCACTACACGAGGCCCCAGTGTCTAATGAAAGACAGACAGGAGACAACTTCTTGGGAGCTCTAAGAGTGCCGAGTGGAGCCCACAGTGCCTGGCATAGTGCCAACTGTGACCACTCTTACACAGCTCGGAGGGGAGGAGTCACTGGCGCATAGAAACATCACACATGTCACAGTGAACTTTCTGAGCTGGGTCAAGATCTCGGAGCTCCCTGCATCTCACTTCCAGGGAGAAGCTGCCTCGGCCACGTCACTTGGGGCAGGGCAGGGATGCCCCTCGCTAGTGCTGTGACCTGGAGCCTCTGCTGTGCTTTGGCCGATGCTTTGCCTGCTAACTGTGCTTTGCCGAGTTTGTGAAGCCTTGCCTGACCCATTTCCCTCTGCTAACAACATCAGATGCAAACCTCGAGTGGTAGAGTCAGTAGAATCCCAAATGGCAGGTGGCTTCCATCTGGATGGCAATGGGGGAGGAAGAGGACACAGGAGCCAGTGGGTTCTACTGGAGAGACCACCCTACTCTTTGCACAGGATGGTGTGGACACCCTTGGTATCTCCAGCCAGTCTGGGTACAGCCTAGGAAGGTCTGCTTTGTCTGTTGGCATCAGCCCCAGGGGTTAACATTGCCCAGGACATGGTCGCCTTGGCCACACCTGTACCACCTGTAGCAGGGCACTAAGAATATAAAGAGCCTTTCCCGCCTGGCCATAGAAGTCCCTTACTCCCATACGTCCAGCCCCAGTGTGCCCCAGGCAGTGGCAGCAGACAAAAGCTAGGCTCCCGCTTCCTGTGTTAAGCCCACACGAGCACTCGGCATCCTGCCAGCCTCTTCCTGTCCAGTGCTCCATTTGACCATCCCAGCAACCTGTTGTCACCTCCATGGGCATACTGAGACACTGATCGCAGATGACTTGCCCATCCAGCTGACAGCTGAATGTCACGGAGTCAAGATTCTACTCACATCTCCCTGACCCCAGAGCTGGCTCTCTGAACCCTCATGTGTGTGTATGGTGGCCTTGCAGGAGCCAGGGGTTAACATGACAAAGTGGGAGCATCCCCCACCCTCCCAAAGGCAGGGGCAGGAGAGCCAGCCACACTCTGCTGCTCTCCCCCAGTCCCTGGCCAGACTGCTGCTTTAAGGTAAGCTGAGAATGAGAGCGGTGAAGCTGTGTGTCAGGCATGCAGTCCTGCCAAGCAGGTGCAGGTACGTGACTCAGATCTGCGTCTGCCAGGTATGTATAGGGGTGTAGCCCGGCACAGGAGCCAGCAATGGCTCCCCACTGCCCCAGGTAGCCTTTACTTTCCAGATGAGCACACTGATGCTCACAGGGTTGGGTCCATACTGAGATGTGACCCAGAGCTTTCTCTTTCTTGGATCTGTGTCCCTGTTAATGTTGCTCCCTGTCTCCCTCCCTGGCAGCAATGAAAGTTCAGAGCTAGAACCAGTCTGGCACCCACCTCAGTCCCAGGCTGCCCTTTGCCTGGCAGTTGTGGGCCTGTTTATGGAAAGGAACGTGGAACCACCTCCGGGCAGCCCAACAAGTACATGGGGTGAGCTCGGGTCAGGGCCTTCACCCCTGCCCAGCCTGGCCACTCGGCAACCTCTGGCCGGAATGGAAGGCTCTCCCCTAAGTGCCTTATTGGCCTGCAGCCCTGCCCTGTGCTGGGTGGGGGCAGGGCTGGAAGCCCAGAGCAGGCCTGGGGCCTTGCCAGCAAATCTCTCTGCAAGCCTGTCTTCTTTTTCAGCCCCATTGAGCTGTCCCCAGAGACATTGTCATGGGACAGAGTTGGTCACAAGGGCTGCTGCCTGGCCCTAAGACACGGAGAAGGGGACCACATAGGGTGAAATCACCGGGCAGCCCAGGGCCGGAGTCAGAAACCGAATCCCGTGGACCACCTCCCTGGCCTTGCTCAGCCTGGGCCATCATCAGGCCGGGAGTGATTGGTATGAGTGGGACAGGTCAGCAATCAGATCTAAATGGTTTTCCCAGAGAACAGAGCTGCCATGTGTGTGGTGGAAGGCACACCACACTTGGCTCCGAGCAGAGCTGATCTTCCCTCAGTCTCCTCCCGGGAGAGGAGGATCTCGGCAACTCTGCCAGACCCCTCACATATCCTCTTGGAGGCCCCACGATTGGGCAGGAAGGGGCTGGCGCTGCAAGCCCTGGATGTGAGCCCCAGGCTGGCCCCCAGCCTAAGACTTGAACGAAGAAGGATGCTCTGAGCAGCCTTCCAATAGGTTCAGCCCTGACACCTACAGGAAAGGATCCAGGCTGACTGAGAGTGTGTTTCCTTCCAGCTCCAAAGCGTGGGAGGCACCAGCTTTCTGGAAATTCACCTTAGCCAAATACAAAGCCACCAGTTCCGCAGCCTTCCCCCTGCTCTGTGGCTAGCGTGCCCTTTCGGTTGTGAGATCTCTGACTTCAGCTTTCTCTCTTCCAGCTGCTACCCAGGCCCTGCCCTCTACCAGACGTTGCCCAGAGGGGTAGGCAATGCTAATTAAAGAGGCACTGACCCTTGGAGCCTGCACCCTGATTCCAGTGGGGTCAGTGTCTGTCAGCGCACCCTGGAGGTCGTGCTGGGACCTGCAGGCTGGTGGCTGTGCACACTCAGCCTCCACAGGGGGATACTGAGACAACAGTCATCTACAGCTCCACCTATGCAAGCCCAGCTAGCCAGCCATGGATCAGAGAGAGGGGTCCTTGCTGTTAAGATTTATTGATTTATTTGAAAGGCTAAACTAATGGCAGGGATGGGGCAAAGAGAAATCAATCGTCCATCTACTGGTTTACTCAGCAGGGCTGGGCCAGACAGAAGCTCCGAGCATGGTCTCCCCAATACCTGGGTGGTTTCCCAGGTGCATTAGTAGGGAACTGCATGAGAAATGGAGCAGCAGGGACTGAACCCATGCTCATATAGGATGCCAGCATGGCAGATCGCAGCTTAGCCTGATGGGCCACAATGTTAACTCCGAAAATGGGTTTTTAGGGGCCCAGCGGCGTGGCCTAGTGGCTAAGGTCCTCGCCTTAAACACATCAGGACCCCATATAAGCAGCAGTTCTGATCCCGGCAGCCCCACTTCCCATCCAGCTCCCTGCTTGTGGCCTGGGAAAGCAGTCAAGGACGACCCAAAGTCTTGGGACTCTGCACCCACACAGGAGACCCTGAGGAAGCTCCTGACTCCTGGCTTTGGATCGGCTCAGCCCTGGCTGTTGTGGCCACTTGGGGAGTGAGCCATCGGACAGAAGATCTCCTCTCTGTCTCTCCTCTCTGTATGTCTAACTGTCCAGTAAAAACAAATAAGTCTTTTAAAAATAGGTTTTTAATTTGCATCTAGGGACCATGCTGTAGTGTGGTGAGTTAAGCCTCAATCTGCAATGCTGGCATCCCATATGGACACTGGTTCGAGTCCTAGCTACTCTATATCCCATCCAGCTCACTGTTTATGGCCTTGAAAAACAGAACAGGATATCCCAAGTTCTTGGGACCTTGAACCCATGTAAGAGACCTGGCAGAAGCTCCTGACTCCTAACTTCAGCATGGCCCAGCCCTGGTCATTGTGGCTGTTTGGGGAGTGAACCAGCAGACAAAAGATCTCTGTCTCAGGGCCAGCACAGTGGCTTAGCAGCTAAAGTCCTCTCTTTGAACAAATTGGGATCCCATATGGGCGCCAGTTCTAAATCTGGCAGCCCCGCTTCCCCTCCAGCTCCCTGACTGGGGCCTGGGAAAGCAGTTGAGGATGGCCCAAAGCCTTGGGACCCTGCACCCGTGTGGGAGACCCGGAAGAGGCTCCATGCTTCTGACTTTGGATCAGCACAGCTCCAGCCATTGCAGCCGCTTGGGGAGTGAATCAGTGGATGGAAGATCTTCCTCTCTGTCTTTCCTCCTCTCTATGTATTTGACTTTCCAATAAAAATAAATAAAATCTTTTACTAATAAGATCTCTGTCTCTCATTCTGTCTGTAATTTTGCATTTTAAATAAAAACATTTTTAACAATACATTTTCATCTGTATTAAACATGTACAAACTGGTGTCCCCGTCATTTCTCCCCAACACATCCATTGTAAGAACTGTAGGCGTAGCATGTACATTGCAATGGGTGTGGTTGGTCATCTAGAAAGGGTTCAAGGTGAACAGGAGGATATGCCTGGGTTATCTGCAGATACTCTGTCGTTTTATGTAAGAGATTTGAGCGTCCGTGGACTGAAGTATCTGGTATCTGTGCAGTGTTCTGGAACCATCCTGATCCCAACAACCCCAGGAGGATTCTGGGTCACAGCTTCACTGTTGTGGTAGCATGGAGTGCCCCAGATGGTGCATGGCATGTGTGCTTTGTCCAGGCCCTACCTGGGCATCTCGGGGTCCTGTTCAGATAGGGGTTACAGGGACAGACATGATCTGGGGTCCCATTTGTGGTCTCTCTTCCCACAGGGGGCCTCAGCGGAGCAACCATCATTGATTCCCTGGACACTCTCTACCTCATGGAGCTCAAGGAGGAGTTCCAAGAGGCCAAGGCCTGGGTCCAAGACAGCTTCCACCTGAACGTGGTGAGTCAGAGACCCCTGGGGTGAGGAGCCCACGAGGCCCCCCTTGAGAACCCTAGAGCCCAGAGATGTGGCAGTTATCTCCTCGGGCTGCACAGCCAACCTGTCATAGGACCAGGCTGCTTGCTCTGTGGTCCATGCTGCACACCCTCTCCTGTCCTCTGTCCCCTGCCCCCCCCAGCCTCTGTCCCTTCCCCCCTGCCCCTGTGAGGTCAGCCAGGGCTACCCCTGGGCGCACTGCTCACCCCCCAGGCAGCCCCTAGGGCTAAATCACACACTTGGGGGGGTTGGGGGGAGGTGACTCAGCAGGGGGCAGGGTGGAATGGGGGACGGGGCTTTGGCTCCCCTGCACTTGTATCCCTTAGGGGTGGGGACGAGCAGTTACAGGCTCACCTCCAGGGATAACCAGGTTCCCCCTCCCAGGTGTCCCTGATCAAGGACAAGGGTCTGGCATAAGGGTTATCTGTGTGTTTGGATGGCACAAAAGCCTCAGCAGACATGTCCCTTACGCCCAGTCTCCCTGCCCAGACCACAGGGACAGCCCTGGAGGGCTCAGCAGCCAGTAGAGTGAGGCCATTGATGTGGATGTGGGGAGCGGGGAGTAGAAGCAGGTGGGAGGGACCTGGACCCATTCATCTGCCACACGTATCCCCACAGGCAGGCCACCCCCCCTGTGATGCCACACCCTGAGCCCCAGGCCTTGTGCCACTCCACAGACACACTGTGGGACTCCACTAGTGCCCAGCCCTGCACTGAGGCCCCAGCAGGAACCTGTTTGCCAGCACAGAGCTGGGGAGTCTGTGAGCTTCCGTGGGGCGGAGACCCTCCAGGGTCCCGGATGTCAACCTCCCCAGCCTTGGTGACCTCAGCTCGGGAGTGAGGATGACAGTCGCAGTGCCAGGTGCACAGGCCTGGTTGCTGGTTGAATGCTGCAGAGGGCTGTAAAGGGCGTTGTGTGACACCGTGGGGTGTGACAGCTGCAGTGTGATGTCATCGTGCTTCCGCCCGTCGGGATGACCCCGAGCCTAGTCAGGGCTACTGGTAATCTGGGGGTGGTAGAGAACTCAGCACCCCCAGCCTGTCCTCCTGGGTGCTGCCTCTAGGCAGGAAATGGGCAGCAGGCATCTGCCCAGTGGCTGCAGAGCCTGGTAATCTCAGGCAGGCTGGTGCAGTTTCAGGAATAGAATTCCTGGAGGAAGGCAGGGAGGGTCGCCCCTCCATCTCTGTGAACCTTGGCTTTCTCAGTCTGAAAACTGGCAGTGCGCTTGGCTGCCACATGGACCTGTCCAAGGGCTGTGGGGCTCCAGGAGCGTAGCCTCGCAGTGGCTTTGTCAGTAGACTTTCTCTCCCAGGTTGAGGGCCATCCCACTAGTTCCCAGTCATGCAAACCGCGAGGCAGCAAGCAGGTGCACCAAACAGAGCCCTCATCACAACAGTGGCCCCCTCGGGCACCTTAGGAAGGCCACACCCTGCTCTGGCAGCCACTGCACCTGCGCCACCCATGTCTCACAACCACTTGGTGTCGGGGTGATAACGGGCAGGGAACCACCAGAGATCCTGCCTGAAGCCACGGAAAAAGGACCAGTCTGGTTTTTACCCCAGATCTGGTCTTTCACTTCCTGATTTCCAACCTCAACTGAAGGAAGGAAAGAGAAATGATGAAGGCAGGAGTGGGCAAGCCCCTGGGGCTGAGGGAAGCTGCAGGTTGCTGCAGGTGTGCACCTGCCTGACACCGCTGTCTAGCCCTGGCCCTGCCCTGTCTGCCTCTCAGCCTCTGCCTGGAACCTCCTGCTGATCTGCACCCCCAGAGAGGACTCTGTCCCACAGGGGCACCCCTGTAAGAAGGAAAGCAGGCCCAACAAGAGGAGAATTTTCCTCCCCTCAGGCTAAGCTCCAGCTCAAGCTCCCTGTGCCAGTTTCAAGGGCCTTGGAGAACAGCCAGGCGTAACCTTGCCCATGGCCTCGGGCAAGGTCTGGGGAAGGAAGCCAAGCCCGGTGTTTATTTGGAGCCTTGGAAGTATGCAGTGGCAGCCGCCTGGCAGCTGCTCATCCTGCCTGGCTTTGGCTATGAAAAACGAGCATTGCCTTGGTGCCCAGCACAGGTGCAGGGTGGCAGGTGTGGGGGTTAGGGCAGGCTGGGGGAGACAGGGGCTGTGGAACCTACCTCTGAGCCCCGTAGGCATTTTACAAGTGTTCCCTGTGTGTCTGCAGAGTGGAGAGGCATCCCTGTTTGAGGTGAACATCCGCTACATTGGAGGACTACTTTCTGCCTTTTACCTGACGGGGGAAGAGGTAAGTGGCCCTGCACACTCCTAGACCAGAAGGGGCTCCAGGGCACAGCATGGAACAGCAGAGGCCCCACAGGATCTGGGGACTACCTGTGACTGCCCCTGGCTTGCTGCCCCTTCAAAGACCCGTTTACCTATTTTCCAAATTTCACCCACATTCTCCTCCTCTCAAGTGCCTCAGGTTACTATGCAAGTGAGCCCATCTGGCTCCACAGTAAACTCTCTGAGGCCACACAAGTGGACCCACTCATCGGCCATTCCTATCTTCCCACAAAGGCCGCTCCACCCCATGATGCTACTTCTTGAACCCCCAGGCCTGTGCCACTCCACAGCCACCCTCCCTCCCTTCCTGAGCCAGCAGCCACATGTCCACTTCATATCTCAAAGGGGCTAGCAAGGGCCATGGGGTGGCTGGTGCTGATCGTGCACTTAGGCCATAGGCCCCGTTCTGGGTGGATTGAGTCAACTTCCAGAAGGGGGTGGCCAAGTGCTGCTGTGAGAGGCAGGTGCACAATCAGGAAGTCTGCGCCTCACACCGCCCACACTCACCTGCCCATGACCTGGTGCAAGCCCTTTCTTTCCTCCACCTGATGTCCTTCAGGTCAGAGAGCTCTGGTGACACAGGGCAGGGTTTGGCCCAAGGATTGATGGCTGGGAGCCCACAGTCTCCAAGCATGGGCACTCTGAGGGGCACAGAATTCTCTGGAAACTGGGCATCTTTGTCCACCCCTGGGAGCTCTCCAGCAGCAGGGTGGCGAGGTTGACTGGGGCCCCAGAATATTAGTCACAGTCTGATTTGTTTCCCCTAGACCAGAGGGGCTGCTTACTAAGACCTTGCCCCTGGTGTTTTCCTTGCCCACTGCCCTTGGTTCTGGGTACCCAGAGGCAAGTAATTTAACCTGCCCTAGCCCCTAGAGACCAGGGGCCATGGAGGAGAAGCAAGTACCAGAAAGACTGCGGTTGGGAAAGTGTTCCTCTGTGGTGCAGGCAGCATGGCTGTGGTCAGGGTTGGAAGACCACGGGCAGGTGCTTTACCCTCAGTGGCCAGCAGCCTCTCTCCATCCATGGAGCACAGATCACTGCCCGTCTCCGTTCGTCCCCCAAGATGGGCGCCACCCGAAGCCCCAATGTCTTTGAAAAAAAAAAGCCCTAGGATAGAAAAGTGACAGGGGAGCAGAAAAGCATGAGTGGGCAACTGCCCAGCCTCGCCCCGTGAAAGGGGACACGGGGAAGGGGAGGGGGCAGTTCAGGGCTCACAGGGGCTGATTTTGGGTCCATGATGCTGGAAGGAGCTGGGGCTCACGGGGCCTGTGACTTGCCCCTTCTTTCTCCAAGGATGTCCTCAGCTCGGAGAACACCCCCAACTTAAGTCCTGACTTTCTGGGACTGTGGGAGGACAGGAGCCCCTGGGACCTGAGGGACAGCTGAGGGAGGGGCCCACGTGGCCAGGTCTAGCAGCCCAGCAGTTCCTGCCTTCCTTCTCCACCGCTTCCTGACACCTGCTCACCTCTGCCTCATCTGGGCTGTGTGCCTTGTGTGCTGTCCTCAGCAGCCCCCATGGGGTGGGTGTTGTCTCCGATTCGCAGGAGGGGCTCTCAGGACTGTGTTAACCCTGACTCCAGTCTCCTGGGAACTCCCCCACCATGGGCTTAGGTGTCACACCGGCTGGGTGACTTGGCTCATCCTCCCACATGTGGATCCTGGGTCTGCACAGGGCATCTCCCCCAAGCCTTGTGCATGGTGACGGCTGCCCAAGGCCCCACCCCTCGCCTGGACCAAGGCCTTCCCCAGCCTCAGCCAGAAGCTGCAGGAAGATCCCCAGGACTCCAGCCACCCCAGCTGGGGCTGGCACAACACTTCATAGTTTGTAAGGCACATTCGCTTACATACATGCCACGTTCAATTTCTACAAAAAATCTGGCCAAGTAGCCGAGGCATAGGCTACCGTGTGTGCCATCATGCAGTTAAAGAAAATGACGCTCCAAGCCCCGCAGCTGCTGCATGGAATGATGAGAACCGGACTCCATCCAGCGCCTATCCATGTTGCCGCCTCTTGCCCCCGTTGTGTAGCTGGGGCTGCTAGGTGGGCCAGACACCAGTCAGCTCTACATCCCCCGGAAAAGCGCTCCTCGGAGGCCCAGCACCCTCACCCTCAGAGTGGGCCAGCCTCTTCCCCACAAAGCTGCTGCAGGGGCCCAAGGTCGTGGGGAGCCACGCCTAACGCTTCCTCACTGCTCATGTCGCCCAGCACCCGCCCTGTGCCAACAGAGACCTCTGAGCTGAGCCTCCACCGCGTTCATTTACTCTCCACGGGCAGCTGCTCAGGTGTGAAATGACTCTCTCAGGAGCCTGGCAGGAGACAAGGCCCCCTCTGCTGGCTGTGCACTAGGATTCCCCAGGGCAGCTCCCTGCGTCTCGGGAGACACAGGCTGTGAATGGGATTCCCAGCAGGTTCCCACAGGCTTTTACTGTGTTTTATTTGCCACAGAGATGCTCCCATCCAGGGAGCGTCCCCCAAATTCCCACAAAGGCTGAGTCTGGCCTTATGTCAGATCTGGGAGCAGGAATCCTATTCTCCCACGTGGGTGGCAAGAGTCCAACTGCTTGAGCCACCACCACCGCTGTCTCTCGGGGTGTACACTAGCAGGAAGCTGGAGTCAGGAGCCGGATATGGATGTCAAACCCTGGCACTCGGATGCAGGACACAGGTGTTATAACCAGCATCTTTACCAGCTAGGCAGAATGCCTGCCCAACTACCCAACTGATCTAATGTGGCTGGGCCCATGCCCACTCGGGGCCCAGCATCCGGCCCTGGGTGTTATCTTCTCTGACCTGTATCTGCCAGCCCCGAAACACCTGGTCCTCTCTCCCTAACTGGAGCCGCTCCCTGGTCTCTGGTCCCCACCCCAGGCTGAAGTGTTCTGAACTTCCTCCCTTACTGCCTTCCCTTCAGTTTGCAGTTGCTGGGAGGGAGACCCAGGAAGGCCTTGTCTTCCTGTCCCCTTAGCAAACTACATCACCCCTAAGCTCCAGAAGTAGGGACAAAAGTCTGTGGCCACCAGGGGCACCTGCTCCAGGGCCTGAGTGTGGAGAGCAGTAAAGACATCAGTTATTGAGTTCCAGATGGAATTCTAGGCTTCTGGCTTTGGCCTGGCCTGGCCTGGCTACTACAAGCATTTGGGGAGTGAACCAGAAAATGTAAGATTCATTTCTCCCTCTTGCTCTCATTCTGCCTTTTAAATAAATAAAAATGAAAGATTGATTTTATTTATTTGAAAGACTTAGAAACATCGTCCACCCACTGATTCACTCCCCAAATGGCCACAGTGGCCAGGGCCGTGCCAGGCCAAAGCCCAAAACCAGGAGCTCCATCCAGATTCCCCCACAGAGGTGCTAGGATTCAAGGCCCTGGACCATCTTCTGCTTCCTTCCCAAGAGCATTAGCAGGAAGTAGAACAGCCAGGACAGGAACTGACACTCACATGGGAGACCAATTAGATAACAACACCAACCAACCCCAGGGAGAAAAAAAAAAAGAATGCCTAGATTTTGTTCAGGACTCTGCCCCTCCCCACCCCATCCCCTGTCTACAGGTAACCACCCCCTATGGATGTGCAAGTCCCTATGTCAAACAGCGTAGGATTTGCGGGTCACCTGTGCACATCCTCCTGTCTTAGGACACCTAAAGCAAAGTCAAAGACCGGGGGGAGTTGTTAACTCTGTACTGTCTGGAGCATAGGATGGTGGAGATGGTTTATAGGCCCTCAGCACATTGGTTTTTTTGTTTTTACGTTATCTCCAGCCTTCTGTTGGCTGACTCCTTAGCTGTGCAGCCCTGGGTGCAGAGAAGCCCAAGAAAGGGAAGTTACCCTGGGTGCACCTGCCTGAGAAGGGCCAGTTTGCACTGTGCTGTCCTGGCTTCCTTTGCTCCTGTGGCAGTGAACTTAAGAAGAGCTGGGAGCCCGCTGCTGCTGTGAATTGCTGCTCTCCTTGGCCACAAACCCTGGCTGGGTCATTAAACTCCTCTCCCCTGCAGCCTGGTGGGGCGGGGCAGTCCCTGTTAAGGGAATGAGCCAGACTTCAGCTATCAGGGTTGCTCAGCCCTTTCCTTCCCACAATGCCCACGATTATTCGCCTCCTTCAAACACATATACAGGCAGGAGATGGCTGAGTTGGGTCCGCCCTCAGGGATCTCAGAAAAACTGAAGGGTGTCTGAGGCTTGGGCAGGCACCCAGAGGCCCGGGACCCCCAGATGTCGCACCCTTGCTGTCCACTGGGGAGTTAAGGCTAATCCGCGCACCCTCGCTTCATCCCCTGTGTGAGATGGGGCAGTGGCAGGCAGGAGCTCAGAGGGAGGAAGCTCTTCACCTGCTGCTGGAGGGAGGACTGCCACCCTAGGGGAGCGATGGGTTCTGGAACTTGGGGGCTGGAGCAGGGGAGCACCCTATCCTTTCTTCCCCAGCCAGTGTTCCTCAAACCACCTGAGGGACCCCCTCAGATGTCTGACACTCTGGTCTCACCCCATCTCAGCCAAGTCTTCTGGATCTGGAGGGGATCCCTACCCACATTCCCAGTGCTCACCTTGCACAGGTATAGCCACTGGTCATTGTCCTGGTACCCGGTGTCCTTTTGCCCAACGTCCATGTCTCCCAGTACCCCTTGAGGAGGGCTGCACTGGCCTCATTTTACAAAGAAACAGGCTCAGACAAAAGTGGGGACGTCCAGGGCCATGTAGTCACAGCTTCCCAGAGCCCTCTGGCTGGCCGACTGCAAGTGTCCCACCCAGCCCAGGATCACAGCGCCCTTGGCCCCTGTATTCCAGGTGTTCGGGATCAAGGCCATCCAGCTCGGTGAGAAGCTCCTGCCTGCCTTCAAGACTCCCACCGGAATCCCGAAGAGCTCCGTGAGCTTCAAAAGGTAGGACCCGGGTCCCTCCCCTCCAGGGAGTTCCAAGGCAGCTGAAGGAGGAGCCCAAAGCCGCGCTCTTACAGATGTCAAGACTGAGGCACGGAGAGGATGATCCCTTCCTCAGAAAGCCCAGCCAGCCAGGGGCACGGGGAGAACTTGCCAAGGCCTAGACTCTCCTTCACGTGTTTATTCCGACACCTGGTCCTCGGGATTGAGGCCACGAGGCTTGGTGGTCTGCCCCGAGTGGCAAACACCCCACAGCACAGTCCCAATTCAGTTCTCCAGGCCAACCTCATACTCCCTCCCTCTCCAGCCCACTTGACGGGTGCAGCAGGTGCAGGAACCCAAAGCTGCTAGGGGGCTCAGGAGCCTGGCTGCTTCTGGGACACAAAGCCGACTGGCCCCGTGTCATGGCGGAGTGCCGCAGGACACAGCAGGCTTGAGCTCTCAGGAGTTGTGTGAGGAGCTCCGGCAGGAAGCCATGGTGTTTACGTTGCCCTGGGCTCATCCCCGCTTCTGCTGTGACCTCACAGGAGCTCCAGCCCAATGCCTAGGAGGGGCAGGGCAGGAGTCCCAGGCTGTGGCCAGAGTCCACGAGGTCCCCTCTGACCTTTTATGTGAGCTGTCACCTCCTGTTGTTGGGCAGGAAGACAGCATTCTGGTGTGTGGCCTGAGGAAGGCTGGCAAAGGCCAGGGAGGACCCTTAGGGACCACGGACTCCCATCTGTCACACTAGGCTCAGCTCCTCAGGGCTGGACACGTGGATCTTGGCTTGGATTCCTCCCCCATAGACTCCGAACCCAAGGAAACTGGGCCAGGTGCAGTGGAACCGGGATACACCTGTCCTTCCAGCTTCCTCTGCCGTGGCCTCAGCTGTGTGTGTTGCCATGACCCTCAGACCACACTACTGATGAACACAAATCCTGGCATTCCTGGGGAAGGAAGTGTGTTTCTTTAAGGCCGTTTGTGGCTGGAGATGTATGTATGCGGATGCGTATCTCCTGGCAACAGCACCCTTTCGTTTTTTAGGATAAGACAATTGTTGCTAAAAATGCCTCCCCCTTCTGCCGGGCACAGCAGCCAGGGATGCTCAGGGTTGCAGTGCTGAGCCCGTTCCTCAGAGAGGGCCAGTCAGGGAGGGAGGGAGGGGAGCTTGGTTGCACACACTCGCCCCACTCCAGCCAGGCTTGCTGAAGGCAGCTCCAGCAGGAGGGTGTCCCACAGGTGGGGAAGGCAGCCAGGCCTGCCTCCCACCATTGCTAGGTGAGGAGGTAAGCCATCTGGTGCCTGGAGGCTGAAGCAGGGCTAACTGGGATCTGCAGAGCCTGCTGGGCTGTCTGGGAACCTGACAGCAGCCCAACCCAAGGCCTCTGCTGCTAAAAGGCGCCTTCACTTATTCTATCTCAGGTACAGCATCACACGCCACCCGCACAAATAACTCACACAGGCTTAGTCATGCAAGCCCATCTCTGCAGCTCCTCTTAGGCGTGCATGCGTGCATGCCAACAAGGGCATGTTCATCACTACTGCTTCGGTTCATCGTCCTCTGTGTGTCAGCACCACAGGAGGAGGTGGCATGAACCCGGTCTCCAACCCTACACCAAGGGGAGGGAGCCCATTGCACCAGCAATGAGGCCGAGGCCTGGAGAGGTCAAGGAGCTTAGCCAAGGTCACACAGAGCTAGAATCTAGGGACTAGGGGGTTGTGATGCAGCAGCGTAAGCCCCCACCCGCAGCACCAGCATCCTATATATCCAAGCACCTGTTTGAGTCCCAGCTTCTCTGCTTCCAGAACAACTCTGTGCTCATACACCTGGGAGGCAACAGATGTTGGCTCAAGCATGTGAATCCCTAATACCCGCATGGGAGAACCAGATGGAACTCCTGGCTTCAGGCTGGACCAGAATGGACTATCATGTCTGGCTAGTGAGCCAAAAGAAGAAAGATCTATCTCTCACTGTCACTCTTTCTGTCTCTCACTCTCTCTCTACCTTTCAAATGAATTAATTCAAAAAAAAAAAAAGAGAGCCCGGCGCAAAAACGTAACAGTTAAAGTCCTCACCTTGAACGCGCCAGGACCCCATATGGGCACTGGCTCTAATCCCGGTAGCCCTGTTTTCCCATCTAGCTCCTTGCCTGTGGCCTGGGGAAGCAGTCAAGGATGGCCTAAGGCTTTGGAACCCTGCACCCACAAGGGAGACCCCGAGGAAGCTCCTGGCTCCTGGCTTTGGATTGACTCAGTTCCAACCATTGCGGCTGCTTGGGGAGTGAACCATCGGACAGAAGATCTTCCTCTCTGTCTCTCCTCCTCTCTGTGTATCTGCCTTTCCAATAAAAATAAATAAATCTTTAAAAAAAAAGAAGAAAAGAGGAGCCAGCATTGTATCACAGCAGGTTAAGCATGTGACACTGAAGTTCCATATGGACACCAGTTCGTGTCCCATGAGCCAGTTGGTCCAGCTTCCTGCTAATGTACCTGGAAAAGCAGTGGAGGATGGCCCCGATTCTTGGTTTCCTGCATCTGTGTAGGAGACCTAGCAGAAGCTCCTGGTTCCTGGCCGTCATCCTGGCCCAACCCTGGCTTTTTGGGCCCCAATGGGAAAAGTGACGCAGACTGAATGATGGTGCAGGCCCAAGTGTGCCTAAAAGGCTGGGAAGGGAGGCCAGGGGTGTTAGGTTTTAAACACACTTAAAAGTTCTTACATTGTTATGCGCAGCGAATTCCCACAACCAAGTCCTCTTTTTACAATTAGTTTACCACAAGCCAAAATCCCAGACATAATGAGGTATTAGGAGGTCCTTTCATTCCAATGGGGTAAGAACCTGAGCGGGGATGGAGGGGTGGGGGAACAGGAAGGGACACATTTCCTGCCATGGTGGCAAGATGGGGGCTGCCAGGGCAGGGGAAGGGGCAGGGTGGAGGAGGAAGGGGTGGTGTGGAGGGCCAGGTAAGAAGGGAAGAGAGAGGGGGAAGGAGAAGGGAGGGGCTGTGAGTAGTGTCTGTGCCCCAAGGACTGGGAACTGAGATTATTTCAGTCACAGGTAGGCGGGTGGAGACTAGGGGGAGGGGCCGGAGAGACTGGGGAGAGGGAGTTTCGGGTAAGAAGTGAGATTACATTTCATTGGTGGACAACCAAAACAGAGCGCACATTTTGCAGGCAATGGGGAGGGGACGCAAGTAGCTACGCCTGGTCCAAGATGGAATGTTTGAACCACTCCTCACAAGGGAAGCCCCCTCAGCCTCTGGCTCACAGGACTGGTCAAGGGACCTTCCTGTCTTGGGATGCTGCCCAGAGCAGATTATCTTAGGGACACAGAGTATCTAGGATTGGGGTTTGGATTCAGCTCTACTGCCTCCTGTGTGACCTTGGAGAACTGTCTCCCCCTCTCTGAGCCTTAAATATTTTGAGCTGTGAAATCAAGAGGGTGGAAGCAAAGTTATAATAAGATCCGAGAGCTGCCCGGCACAAATGAGGACTTAATAACAATGGAGCAAACAACACACAACTCACTTACATGGACATAACTGCATACTGATGAAAAGACAGTAATCACTGCATAATTTATATCCCACAATGACTGGCAGGCCTGAGTACCAACATTTAGGAGAAAGGGTGAAGAAATTGAGGTCTAAGGAGTTTAACCCACTTCCTGAGGGTGGGATATCTCTCTGGGCCTAGGAAATGGTGGGAACAGCGGCTGAAGCGAGGCAAGAGAGAAGCAAGGGGACCACCTTGCTAGAGCAGGTACCACCTGCCTGCCAGGCAGCCCCACTGCTGGAAGCTCACACGGAGGAGTGAAGGAGGATTCCACAAGGGGAACCGAGAACAAAGGGTAATGAACTTCCCTACAAAAGCAGGAAGTATCAATTATTCAGGCAACCCTCTGTGGGTACCTGGGCTGCCAGGGAGAACCCAAGCCTGAAGGAGGAGCCTCCTTGGGGAGAACACAGGGGCTCTGTCTTCCCCTTGGGGCAGACCCTCATGGAGACCTCCTGAACACCTGCCCCAAGCTGTGTAGGAGCCCCTACATGGGAAGCCATGTGACCCTGCTCTGTCCCCACCAGTTCCCAGCAGAGACCCCCATGTCCCCAGTTATCTGAGCAAATCCTCCCAACACATAGGAGAGGAGAAAACAGGTATGGGACGGGAGAATAGCTTACCCAAGCAAGCGAGTGTGGCCCTGGATCCCATACCTTCCTCATCTCTTCACACCCTGGGCTTGGAGACTGGGAACTAAGGGATGTGAGGGTTAAATGTGTTGCCCATGGCCTCCAGCTAACAAGCGCTGGAGCCTGCAGCCTCCAGGTCCCAGGAAGGCAGGGTCTTTGTTTATTGCTGTGGGTGGGAGGAGGTGGCACGTTGGCCAGCAGCATGGGCACCAGCGTCAGAGCCAACTCTGGGTCCTGGCCACTGCACTGTGTGACTTCAAGTGATGTCACTGTCCTTGTGGAAGGGGCAGGTAGGAGGGTTGGCTGGGAGCCTGGCTCCACACCGTCCCTCCAAAACGCACCCAGAGCCTGAAGTAGTCTTCAAGAACCTTCTCCAGTGAACTACCAGGGTCACATTGGTCGTTTCTGTAAGGGTTTGTGGGCAGTGCCTGGTTCATAGAGAAGGACACCTTTACTTGGCTGTGTCTGTCCAAACCCTTGGCGTCCCCATGGCCTGGTAGCTCCATTGATGTGGTCCTCCCTGAGCTGCCTGCCCATCATGTGAAGATTCTGTGAAAATCCAGGCCGAGGCCACTGTGCATCCTTGGCCAGCCTCAACACTGGGGGGAGTAGTATCCCTGCTTCCCATCTGGGGCGCCAGTGCCATGGTAGGCGCCAACACTCTTGTGCCAGCAGGTGCCTTTAGCCAGCAGGTGGCAGTCACATCTTATGGGGTCTTTAAGGTCCCTGACAATGTGATCATGTGTCACCTGTAAACTCCACATAACCCCTGGACTGGATAGCTCAGTGATAGAAGCAAAGGATAATGCAAGTCAGACAGGCCTGGGTCCCTTAACTTCCCCGAGCTCCTGCAAACCACCCTTCCATGGGGCTCCGCAGAGGAGCCAGCTTGGCTAGCAGGGGGTGACAGTGGCAATTCTTGTCTTTCCAGCGGAAACTGGGGCTGGGCCGCAGCAGGCAGCAGCAGCATCCTGGCTGAGTTTGGATCCCTGCACTTGGAATTCTTACACCTCACCCAGCTCTCCGGCAAGCAGGTCTTCGCAAGAAAGGCAAGTATCCCCCGACCACATGTCCATTCGCTCCTCACCTGGCTTTTATTGGGAGGTGTGGAACACAGCGGGGTGGGGGTCCCCTCTTGGGTCAGCAGGTGGACCTGGGGTGGAAGCCAGCTCCTCACAGCACATGCTGATTTGTGGAAGACTTAATCGTGCCCTGGCCAAGGAGGCAGTGAGCACACGAGTGTCCAGGGCTCTAGGGAGGGCAGAGAGGGGCAGGGTTTCTGGGGTCAGTGTCAGCTCAGTGGTGAGTGTGACGAACGGGAAGGTTGGACAGGGTACAGCTGAATCCGGGCACCTGCCAGTGCAGCAGGCCCCTGCCGGGGGACACAGAGCTTCTCTGTGCGAGGTGGACCTGCTGCTTCTTCCCAGCTACGGGCAGCAGACTCTGGACTCTCCTCACAGCAGGTGCCCACAACATGCTACTTCTTGTTCTCCAGCTGGCTGGGGCATGTGGCGCGCTGAGAGCAGCTGGGCTCAAATCCGGTCCTGACAACTGAAGAGCCGCCGCCAGTCCCAGACAGGCCTCACTGGCAGACCAGCCTTAGACCCATTGCAGGGAAGGGTGCACACGTGGTGCTGAGGCTCTGACCACTTGGGGACACCCTGAGTGTTGACCCAAGGGACAAAAGGGCCCCACACATTGTTCCCCCACCCCTCTGGGGGAGGTGCTGGAGTACCTGGGGGGAAGAGATCCTTACCTCCACCTTGGGGCTTTCCATCTCTTGTCACCTACAAGCCTCACTGTGTCCTCTGGTGGCCTCTCAGTGACAGAAAGAGGGAGAAACATCTGCTGGTTCATTTCCCAAATCCCCATGATAGCTGAACTGGGCCACGTCAAAGCCAGAGCTCCCTCTGAAGTGGCAGGGACTCGGCTCCTTGAGCCATCATCCACTGCCTCCCAGGGTACACATTAGCAGGAAGCTGGCTTGGAAGAAGCAGAGGCGGGACTCTACTCTGATGTGAGACTCAGGTGCCCCGAGTGGCGACTCCACCCACTAGCGGGCCATAGCACCTGCGCCCGGAGTTCTGTTGCTATTAATGCACACATGGGTTTTTTGGTGCCGGTTTGGGCACGTGGCTTCCCAGCCTCTGCTTGATTACTTCCCTTAAGCAGAGCTCACTGCCAGAATAGCCATCCTACTGTCTAATTTTCCTTCAGAAAATATCTGCCAGAAGCTCTTACCTCCCTGTGACTCCCAGCCTTGAGAGCTCATGGGGCGAGTTTAACCCCACAGCCTGTGGGCTGTCATTTCCTGTCCCTCAGCCCACTTCCAACTGCATCCTCTCCTGGTCTCCCTGCTCACTCTATTCTTGAGCCAAACTCCTAGGGAGTTCGTGGCCTCAGCTCAGATCAGAATGAAGTTGGGGAGTTGTAGAGAATGAGGGTGTGGTGGTTCTGTAGGCTAATCTTCCATCTGCAAATGCCAGCATCCCACAAGGGTGCAGGTTTGTGTCCCAGCTGCTCTGCTTCCATCCAGCCCCTCTGCTTGTGGCCTGGGAAAGCAGCAAGGATGGCCCAAAGCCTTGGGATTCTGTACCCATGTGAGAGACCCGGCGATGGCTCCTGGCTCCTGGCTTTGGATCAGCTCATCTTGGCTGTTCATTTGGAGAGTGAACCAGCAAATGGAAGATCTTTCTCTGTCTCTACTCTCTGTAAACCTCCCTTTCAAGTAAAAATGAATAAATTTTTAAAAAAGAAGAATAAGTGGGACAGTCCACTTGCTCTGATCTTGTACTGTTCTGGGGTTTTTTTCCTGTGGCAACTGCCCCTCCCCCCCCCCCATTTATATGCTCCATCCATTTTGGTGCCTGGCTGAGCCTCCCACAGAGGTAGTTATTGATGTCCACAAAGCAAGCCACGTTCTAGAAACACTCCTGCCCTCCAGAGGAGCCATTCAGTCCCATTTTGCCACCCTCCACAGGGGCAGAGAGGGGCAGGCATACAAACATATGCCTGACTCTCATAATGGCTTCTGCTAACCACTGGCAGGGACCACTGCCCTTGGCAAGGAAGTGCTGACAGCTGGGAGGTAGCTCATCCTCGCTCCTCCCCACGTGGCCAGCCTGGCCTGAAGCTGGAGGCGGGGGGATCCCCAAGGCGTAGCTGGCCTCACAGAGCCAGTGTAGGGAGGACAGCCAGCCCTGTGCCTGTAGAAAAAGCCCGCTGGGCCCTGTTTCTCATGTTTGCTGTTCCCAGAGGTCCTCGTTGCACCCGGCGGGGACAGTTTCCAAGGGGACAATGCAGTGTGTCACACCATGGGTCTCCCCAGCTGACTGCTCCTATTCCGTAATGTGAGGGCACCTCTGCTCACCACTATCCTTGTGCCTGGTCTGTTTCATGCATGTTGTCATGCATGGCGTGATGACACATTCCGCGGCACCTGTGACTCCAGGCTCAGACCATGCATCTGTTACTGGACACTCGTGTCCAGCTGCTCTCTTGGCTGTAGTGAACACAGCTGTGCAGTTGTCCCTGGAACACCCGTGTCACCCGCTTTGGATCACCCTGCTATCACCCCAGGGCCCATACTGTCACCTGTGGGTGGAGCGTGTCCCCCAGAACAGTCCTTGCTGCACGTGGGACCAGCTGTCTCCTGTCCTGTCCCCAGTGGGACAACAGGCGCTGGGCTTCTGCAGGGGGTGACGGTACCACGGTGTCATGTCTCACAGGTCAGGAACATCCGCAAGGTCCTCAGGAACATGGACAAGCCCTTCGGCCTCTACCCCAACTTCCTCAGCCCAGTGAGCGGGAACTGGGTGCAACGTGAGTACTGGGATGCCGCTCCCCCCAACCCCAGGGCCACCCCAATTCCCGCCCCAGCCCCTGGACCCTGTGCTCCTGGGCAAGTGAGTGACACTGGTATCAGAGTCATGTATCAGCTGGGCATTCACATGGGGCTCCCGGCTGCCACCCACCCTCCCAGGCACCTTGGGGCTGTCCCTTTGTTGCTGCCGTTGCTATGGAGACAAATATGATGGGGACTAGCTATCACAGCTCTGTCCTGCACCGCCACTAGCCCCAGCTTGTCCAGCCTGTCCTGCCTCATGATGCCCACCGACGCCTCCTTGGTTATCTTCTCCCTCCCAGGAGTGCCGGGGTAGAGCTGTCTACTCTGCAAATGGCTCTAGGCGGGCCAGGTCTCCTCCTCCTCCTCTCCCAGTTCCTCTCCTCCAAATCTGATTATGGTTTTATTTTTCACTTATTTGCGTTTTATTTGAAAGAAAGCAGAGCAAGAGAAAGCGAGATCTTCCATGAGTTGATTCACTGCCCCTACCCTCCCCAGCAGCAAATCCCTGCAGTAGTCAGGATTGAGCCAAGACAAAACCAGGAACCTGGAACGCCATCTGGGTCTCCCTCATGGGTAACACCCTGTTGCTTGAACCTTCTTGCCTTCTGGGGTGTGCATTCCAGGAAGCTGGAATTGGAGGCAGAGCCAGAGTTGAACTTGGCCATAGCGAGTGTGGGCATCATAAGTGCTAAGGAACCACTGCACTGAGTGTCTGCTCCCCACATCTAATTAAAAAAAAAAAAGATTCAAGCAAAACCTAACCATATAGCAATGTAAAGATTCATGAATTCTCTGCTTTTTTTTTTTGAAAGGCAGGTTTACAGAGAAGGAGAGACAGAGAGCTCTTCCATCCACCGGTCCTTAAACTTGACAGCCTTCCCCCATCTCTGTTCAGAGGTGTGCTTCCCCTAGTGGCTGTCAGTCACCTAGGGATGGGACTAAAGGGATACATAACCTAGGAGGGGGAATGTGACAGGCTTCCCAGGCCCACGGGTTGCACCCCAGTTGAGAAACCCCAGGCGTGGGAGAAGCAGGTCGTGGCTCCAGCTGTATCCTCAGTCACAGTCAACTGGGACTGGTGGTGGTGGGTTTTTCTGGTGCCTAATCCAGGCCTTCCCCTAGCTCCCACCTCCACTGCCTCTGTCCCAACCGGGTCTCCAGCCCCAGTCCCTGGGGTGAGAGCACCAGACGAGGGTAGACACCTAATCATTACACAGCTTGGCGAGATTCTCTGTCTCTTAGCTCTCTGAGATACATTTCACTGTGGCCCGGAGGGAGGGCCATGGGAGTGACAGTCAACGGCTGCAGGAAACAGATTTCAGTTCCATCTTCCAGTAGTGGCCTGCCTTCTCCCAGAAGGAAACAGCATGAGCAGGGCATAGAGGGCAGCTGGCAGCGAGATTCTGTGGAGAGCAAGCAGGGGCTCTCTGTGCTGCCCAGGCCTCTGCCCTCTGCCAGACCCAGAGGATACTTGGAGAAATACAAAAATACCCTGCCAAACCCCTAACAGGGCAGGCAGCAGACGAAGGCTCGAATTACAGATCCTGGCCCTAGTTGGCCAAGTGTTCTAGCATTCCATCATTTCCATGGCGAGGCCGAGCATGGAGGGAGAGAGATGGCTCTGCTGGCCTGAGCTGCCCCCAGGACAGTGCAGCAAAACCTGTCAACAGGAGGGAGGGCTGGCCCCCGCCGCCCTGACCTCAGTGACTGGACGAGCCCCCTCCAAGACGTCTTGCTTTGTTAATTCTGCTACTCTGAGCAACACAGGTCTGCAAAAGGTTGGGCACATATGCAAAATTGTTCTTATTAATAAAATATGAATCCGCAACCTGCTGAGGATCAGAGGGATCCACGACCCCCGTCCTCTGGACCTGCCCTCTCTTCTCGGCTTCTCTTCCTCTGCCTTTGGTGCCAGGGTCATGTCAGGTGTTCTGGGGGTTGGATAGATTTCTGATGCATGGTATTTTTTTTTCAGCGGCTGATAGCAGTCCCACCTTGACGAGTTAAACACCTTCTTTCCTCTCCTTAAACCCTCAGGACTCACCTGCAGGCAGGCCGGGCAGGAACTGCACAGCCCATTTGTGGACATGGGGACTGCAGCATAGAGGGACATCAGGGCCAGGCCTGTGCCCGTCTTGCCTGTTTCCTGCTTCAGAAGCCGAGCTGCAAGGTGGCAGGGGAGGCCCCTGGGGAAACTCTGACAGCCCCAAGCATGGATGAGCCGACCCTCAGACCCACTCACCCAGAGTACAGACAGTCCGGGAGGGGCCAGCAGACTCAGCACGTGGTGATCCCCTCGCCCCCACAGCACCACCCCCTCATCTGTAGAAGGCAGAGCTGGAGCCCAGTTCCAGAGGTGCCCACAAGGCTGCCTGGAGCATGCCTTATTCATGCTCTCCGTGGGGAGGGATTATGAACAAAATTGTGAAAACCTGAGGAAAGCAATTTAAAAGGGTTCTGGGCTGAGGCAGCAGATAAGAAGGTGTTAGCTGGGCAGGGCTTGGAGGTGGAGGGGCCCACGGGGACAAAGGAACCTCCTGAAGGTTGCTAGCCAAGGGTGTTCAGGCGGCAGCAGGAACAGGGGAGGAACAAGGAGCTGATTGTGCAGGTGGTGCTGCCGTTGGCTGCCGTGCCTGAGATGGGCCCCCCTCTCTGGGGCTCTGCAGCTCTCAGTAGAGGCTCCCACAGCCTGCCTGCTAGCCGTGCCCGCCATCCACACGTGGGTCTAGCCCCAGTCTGCCCGTGCTCGCTTGCGCTGTGCCCCTGGAAAGGTTCTGGGGAGCTGGACCCCAGCTCCTTCTCTTGCCTCCTCTTCATGGTGAGGCCCCTGAGCCCTCGCTGCTCCCCACATAGCACACGTGCCCCTGTCTGGTCCAGTTTTCACAAGTACATGTTGCACTCCAGAACCCTTGCTGGGCCAGGATTTGTATTTGTAGGGGTGGCCAGAAGGACAGGAAGGACTGGGTGACCAGGTGCCAGACCCTCTCCAGGGTCCCACCTGCCCTTGCACACCGTCTGGGTTCTTTGCTCATCCTGCTTGCCTCTTTCTCTTTAGCCATCAAGTCTGGTTGCAGAAAGCGAGGCCTGTGCGGCTCCTCGGTGGCTGCAGTGGTCTAGCGTTGTAGCTCACTTGTCTTCCCGTCTGGGATAGGGAACTGGCTGCGCTGTTGGGAAGTTTAGAGAGAATTCAGAAAAGCTCCCGACCCACAGTAGACACTCAGCGGGTAGTAGCTGTTGACAGATTATTATTTTTTTTGTATGTATAAGATTAATCTTTACTTGAAAGGCAGAGTTTACAGAGATCTTCTGTCCACTGGTTCACTCCCCAGATGACTGCAGTGGCTGGCGTCAGGCCAGTCTAAAGTCAGGAGCCAGGAATTTCACTGGGACTTCCCACATGGGTGGTAGGGACCCAAGCATTTGAGCCACCCTCCAGGCACAGTATCGGGGAACTGGGTTGAAAGTGGAGCAGCCGGGATTTGAACCTGCACCGCAAGCAGCAGTTTTACCACTACAGCCCAGCATGGTCCTGTTGATGGATTTTCTTTCTCTCACCGACTCTACTCTCCTTCTACCTGCTTTCCCCTCCCCAGCCTTTAACCCATCCACCTTGTTTGCAGTGAGTGACCAGGGACCCAATGGTCCGGCCCCAGCCACCCCGCACTGGAACCCACACCCCTCACCATGGTACCCTGTGGCCTGGCCCCAGCCACCCCGCACTGGAACCCACACCCCTCACCATGGTACCTGGCAGGCAGTACAACTGACAATGACCTTGCCTTTTCCCTGTAATAGAACACGTCTCAGTAGGAGGACTCGGGGACAGTTTTTATGAATATTTGATCAAGTCCTGGTTGATGTCGGCCAAGACGGATGTAGAAGCTAAGACCATGTACTATGAAGCCTTGGAGGTAAGACACACGCTGGGGTTTTCAGGGTAGTCGGGGACTCAGTCCCCTACAGGGAACAGGGAGGGATGAGTGACAGATGGACCCTCCCCCAGCTGGGCACATCACACCCACAATTGTGAGCCCTTAAAGCTGTAGGGGGATCTGTGACAACCCTTCCCTGCCAGCTGCTCAGCAGCGAGACCCCAGTCCCGGCTTGCCCTGGTCCCAGCCTTGTTCACGCCCAGCTTTGGCTGGTAGCAGCCCTCTATCAGAGTCCCCCATCTGCCTGGATGCCTTTCTTCCTCTGCTCTTTGCAGAGCAGATCTGAGCTCCTGGGCAGAGCAGTCAGGCCGCCTGCCCTCAGGGCACCCTGGAGTTGCTGCTTCCAGTGAAGCCAGGGCCATGAATTATTTAGGCAAAATCTGGAACTGGGAGGCTAGCCCTGGATGGAGCAGCAGAAGGCCCAGCTCTGAGCCCACATTTGATCTGGCTGCTGAACCCTCAGCACCTCTGACCCCGGCTCAGGCAAGGCCTCTGGCAAGTGTGGAACTTTAAAGAATATCCTGGCCATCCCAAGCTTGATCGCATATTAAAATCAACCTCTGAGTTTATGTGATAGCACACCCAGGCTGCACCCCCGACCAGTTACATCCGAACTGCTGGGGGTGGGGCCCACTGATGTTACTTTACGGGCGGAGAGCTCTCACCCCTGCCTGCCCCTGGGGAGTGTCTGAAAGCCTGGTGCCCACGCCACATCCCAGGCCACTTAGATCAGCTTCTTTGTTTGATTTTGTTTTGTTTTTTAAGTTGTATTTGACTATTTGAAAACTGGAGCTGTAGAAGGAGAGAGAGACAAAGATCTTCCATCCATCCTCTGATTTATGCCCCACAAGACTGCAGTGGTAACTAGACTGAAGTCAGGAGCTTCTTCAGGGTCTCCGACATGGGTGGCAGGGGCTCAAGAACTTGGGTCATCCTCTACTACCTTCCCAGGCCAATAGCAGGGAGCTGGATTAAAAGTGGAACAAGTGGGACACAAACCTGTGTTCATATGGAGTATGAGTGTCACAGGCCAGCTTAGAAGCCACCTGATTAGACCCATGTCCACCTGGCATGAGCATGGGAGATGCAGGCAGATCTGACCACACATGCCCAGAGCCATCTCTGGGCAAACACTCTAAGTACCTGGTCATCTTCAACACTCATCTTACAGATGATAAAACAAGATCCAAGAGGCCCCAAGCCACACAGCAGCAAGTGTCCGAGTTAGGGTGCCAATATGGTTCTGATGGCCAATTCTGCCCCTGTCTGCATCAGAGAGGAGCCTGGCTGGCTTGCAGGATTGTTCAGCTGGGTTCCCGTGGAAGGTGGCAAGTCAGTGCCTGATCCGTGCAAGCCTTTGAGCAGTTCCCCCTTCGGCCCTCACAGCCATGCCCAGGTCATTGTTCCATCCCACCAGCTGGACAGAGTGAGTTGCAGGTGGACTAGCATGCCTGGCAGCACCCAGTTCTTTCATCACAAAACCCAGAGGCCAGGCCAGCCCTGATCCCAGACTGGCCTTATGTGACTGAAGTTTACCTTATACCGGGTCAGTCACCAGCCCATGCCATCTTGGGTTTTACTCAGGGTTCTAGAAAGCCTTATTTCATATGTTTATATCCACTCATCTCAATTGTATCTTCAAAGAGACACTCATCTACAGTCTCCTCTTTTAATAACAATTTTTATGGGTCTGTCAGTGGCTGAATCCTCACCTTGAACATGCTAGGATCCCATATAGGCACTGGTTTGTGTCCCAACTGCTCCACTTCCCCTCTAGCTCCCTGCTTATAGTCTGGGAGAACAGTAAAGAATGAGCCAAGGCCATGAGACCCTACACCCATGTGGGAGGCCCAGAGGAGGTTCCTGGCTCCTGGATCTTGACTCCAGAACGGCTCAGCTCTGGCCATTGTGGCCACTTGGGAAGTGAACCTGCTAATGGAAGATGTTTCTCTCTGTCTCTCCTTCTCTCTGTAGATCTGCCTTTCCAATAAAAATGAATCCTTTTAAAAATTAAGGAAAATATCTTTTGTTTGAAAGGGAGAGTGGCAAAAGAGGAGACACAGAGAGATCTTCCATCCACTGATCCACTCCCCAAATGACCGCAATGTCCAGAACTTGAGCTGGTTCGAAGCCAGGAGCCAGGAGCCAGGAGCTTCTTCTAAGTCTGCTTTGTGGGTACAGGGGCCCAAGGACGTGGACCATCTGCTGTTTTCCCAGGCCATACCTAGGAAGCTGGATCAGAAGTGGAGCAGCTGGGGCGTAAACTTGTGCCCATATGGGATGCCAACATGCTGGCAGAGGCTTGGCCTATTATGCCACAGTGCTGACCCCTACAACTTCCTATTTATGATCATTATTGAGCTTAACTTGGGACTAACTCCAAACGGAAGTGGCGTCAGAGAGGCCTCTGCAGGGTGTGGATTGCCTGGCCCACACCTGACATCTTGTGGTCTCCGTGGAGGCCTGTGCTTCCCAGCACGGTGACAGCTGGTGACTCTGAGCCAGGCCTTCCCAGCCTGCTCAGTGTTTAGAGATCAGCAGTGCAAAAATGGAGACCGGGGGCCACACGGGACCCCTACGATGGGTCATAGCCATCCTGAAGCCGTGGAGCAGTTTACCCCCATCTCATCAGCACCCCGACTCCTGGGCCTGACTGCAGGGATCCTGAAATGATGCCTGCACACCTGTGTGCTCCAGCCCCCTGCCAAAGCACCCACCACTGGGTTCAGGAAGAGTGGAGCCGTGGGAAGCCCCAGGTCCTGTCCTAGGCCAGGAATGGCTGGGCAGTCCCAGACAAGCCACAGCCTCCTCCTGTCTGTAGAGGGCGCTACAGCCCACGTGCCTAATTGAGCAAGTGTGTGATGAAGAACACATGGGCAGCTCAGGATTCTCTATGCTCCTTTCTGAAAATCTGAGAAATCAATAGACCCTCTTCTAGTCGGGGAGCACACCCCTTAAGGTGTTGGGAACAATCGTAGCAATGTTCTGGACCCTGAAATCTCCTCACAGGCCAGCTGGGCTTCAGGCTAACACCTGCCCTGCCCACCCTCCCTCCCCCTGCATCCCTCTCCGCCCTCCAAGGAGGCATAGGGGAATGAAAAACCCTGGAATTTTCTTGGAAAAAGATCTCCTGGAAAGACTGCTGTTCACTCCCCAAATGGGTGCAGGTACCTGGGGCTGGGCCAGGCTGAAGCAAGGAGCCAGGAGCATCCAAGTTTCCCACATGGGCGGCAGGGGCCCACAGAGAACGGGGGTGGGAGAACACAGAGAGGTTGTCCACCTGCTGGCTCATTCTCCAAATGGCCACACATGGCTGGGGTCCAGCTGATTTTCCACTGCTTTCCCAGGTATATCTGCATGGAGCTGGATCTGAAGCCAAGCAGCTAAAACTCAACCAGCACTCATGGGATTCTAGCTCTGCAGGCAGTGCCTGAACCCACTGCACTAGAACGCCATTACTCTCACCATACCACATTAAGGGATTTAAAAAAAATTTTTTTAAAGGGGTCTGACATTGTATAGTGGATTGAGCCGCCACCTGTAACACTGGTGTCCTATATGGACACCAGATCAAATCCTGGCTGCTCTACTTCCAATCCAGCTTCTTGCTAATGTGTCTGGGAAAGCAATGGAGGATGGCCCCGGTGCTTGAGCCCCTGCACCCACATGGGAGACCTGGAAGAAGCTCCTGGCTTCCGCCTGGTACAGCTCCAGCCATGTGGCCATTTGGAGAATGAGCCAAAAGGTGGACGATCTCTCTCTGTTGCCCCCCCCAACCCCTCTCTCTGTAACTCTGCCTTTCAAATAAGCACACTAAATCTTTTTTCAAAACACACAGAAGGAAGTGAACATCTGTGAGACCCACCCTGGCCCTGCCTAACCTCCACGCCTCCCCACAGGCAGCAGGCCTCAGCCAGCAGCTGGCGGCCGAAAACCTAAGTCTCTCCCTTCTCCGGACCCTCCCCGCCTGTCTCACTGCAGGCGATTGAGACCTACTTGCTGAATGTGTCTCCTGGAGGCCTGACCTACATTGCCGAGTGGCGAGGGGGCATTCTCGACCACAAGATGGGGCATCTGGCCTGCTTCTCCGGGGGCATGATCGCTCTTGGTGCCGACGATGCCAAGGAGGAGAAGAGGGCCCACTACCGCGAGCTCGCAGCCCAGATCACCAAGACGTGCCACGAGTCCTACGCCCGCTCAGGTAACCCTGCCAGCCAAGAGGCAGCAGCAGCGGCTGAGGCTAGATGCCAGGACAAACTGGCAAGAGCAGCAGAACAGCCAGGAGCGAAGGCCCTAAGCTGCCGCCCTAAGTGAGAGGTGCCCTCAGGGCTCCAGGCTCCCAGCTCTCGTGATGCAGGCAAGGAAATAGTGGCCCAGGCCCAGCTGGAAGTAAGACTGGCAGTGGCCTGTTCCCTTTCACATGTGCACAGCTCTCCGCTGTAGACCCTGTCTTGGGGCAGAGAGGACCCGGGATTGGTAGTCAAAAGTCCCCAGCTCAGGCACTGCTGCCAGGCAGGCGACCTGTGTTTTCTCACCTGTGCAGTGGGGGGAGCACCTGGTGTTTCCCCAGGTGATGCAGAGAGGTTCCACAACCAAGCAGGTAGGTGGTCACTGTCAGCTGACCACCCAGGGCGCCTGTGAGGTGGCCCATAGCTCCAGGACCAGCTCTAGTCCAGCAGAAACTATTCCAGGAAGTCAGACGTCAACATGGCTCCCTGTCTTCCAAGCCTCACTCTGTAAGCAAACAGCGGATCTTGAGAATGAGCAAAAGCTCATTGGTTTAGGTGGATCAGCACAGGCCTTAAAAGACAGAGGGTTAATAGAGCATCCTGTTCTGGCTGCCACAGCTGCTCCGTGGCCCACAGACAGCTGTCACGGCTGCTCCACAGCCCACAGATGGGTGCCACGGCTGCTCCATGGCCCACAGATGGCTGCCACAGTTGCTCCGTGGCCCACAGACGGCTGCCACAGCTGCTCCGTGGCCCGCAGACGGCTGCCATGGCTGCTCCACAGCCCACAAACAACCGCCACAGCTGCTTCTGCTCTTGCCCCCCTGAGCAGGTTAGCCAAGCAACTACTCTGCCATGGCCAGGAGCTGCTACGCTGTTGGAAGAGATCGGTGGTTGGAAAAGTTTGGCCAGCCTCTCTTCCAGGTGGGGTGGGCTGTGCTCCGGAGTGCTGGCTGTTTCCTCAGGGAGAAGTTCCTAGGACCCCACACACAACTGAGGAGGGCACACCCCAAGCTGGGCTGGGTCCTCAGAGGACCTAACCAAGAGGTGCAGCCTGAAAGCCAAGAAGGCCCTGTGATGGACCCTCGAGGTGGGCCTGAGGGACGTGGGCCCAGGTGGGAAGGACAATAAAGCACAGTCCAGGGCAAAGATCAGGCTGCCCAGGGTCACTGCCCCACCGAGCCACAACATGCTGTGTTAGCTTCAACCAGCCACTTAACCTCTCTGGTTCTTTCCAGAAAGCTTATTGGAGGGATTGAGATCATTACATGCAGCACCCACATGGCCCTTGCCCACCTGAACCGGCACTACAGTGGGGGTTAGGTCACTGTGGTCACTCACAGATGATCCACCAACAAGTGAATTTACAGCAACAAAACCCAGACTGCCTGTGCCTGCATTCATTGTCCCCGTGGATAGCTGGGGGAGGGTGGAATAGGAGCCTTCCCGCACATGCCCTCCCTTCTGCCCCACCTGGGCAGTCGCCCAGACTTGAAGGTCCAGGGGTGTGAGAAACGGCTGCTTGTGAGTGGGACCCACGGAGCGGGCCTCGTGGGTTGTGCAGGACACTCCCCACACGCCTTCCGCCCACACCCTGTCATCCCACACTTCTGAGCGGCTCATTCAGACTCTCAGAGCCTGAAGCTGTGCGGCCCCCAAGGCCCCCAGGGCCAAGGAAGATGCCATGCACCTGCCCCGCACAGCCTGGTGGCGGGAGGCACGTGGGGGAGAGGCAGGCAGCAGCCGAGAGACTGAGCACATCCATTTAACCATCCCCACAGATACCAAACTAGGCCCCGAGGCCTTCTGGTTCAACTCCGGCCGAGAGGCAGTGGCCACCCAGTTGAGCGAGAGCTACTACATCCTGCGGCCCGAGGTAGTGGAAAGCTACATGTACCTCTGGCGCCAGACCCACGACCCCATCTACCGGGAGTGGGGCTGGGAGGTGGTGATGGTGAGTGCGACCCCAACCGCACCAGAACTCATGGGTGGGCTGCAGACCCCCAGACTCGGCCAACCAGGAAGCCAAGCCAGGCTGACCTGTGATAGGATCTGAGTGGACAGGCCCACCATGGTGGTCACAGAGTCCAGAGTAACCCACTGGGCCAGGGAAGGCGGTTCTGAGTGTCTGTGGTAGCCTTTGTGGCCCAGCCCTGGGCACCAGCAAACCCAGAGAGCCTGAGACTGGCTGGCCGCCCAGAGCCCTGTTTGACCACTGCCGGCTCGCATCTGCTTCCCTCACCCCAAAGGCCCCGCAGGCAGCCACTGCCTGTCCTCCCCAGAGCCAACCTAAAACCCTCTGCTTCCTGACCTGGGAGGGCCCAGTGTTTCATCCCTTGAGTAACAGTAACAGTCGTGCACAGGGGACCACATCTTTGGGGAACCCCTGAGGACGATGGGAAGTCCATTGCCCAAGGTCATCCCTTGAGCACGCCCCCTCAATCCCACCCCACCACCGGGCTAGTCTCTCCTGGGGTTCCCTCCATGGAAGCCAGGTGAAAAGCTTGGGCCTGAGTCATGGGAGCAGGTGGAGGTGTGTGGGTCCTGCCCCAGCCAGGGACAAGGGGACTGAACCCCAGAAGGATACCTCAGCCTTCTATTCCCGGCAGGGGGCATGCAAGCCTGGCATGGGGGTTCTGGCCCACTGGGCCTCACGGTGTGGGGCGTAGGGGCGGGGCTTCCCTCTGCCTGTGCTAAGGCCGCCTTCCTCCCTCCCTTCCCCCGCCCCACCCCGGGCAGGCCTTGGAGAAGCACTGCCGGACAGAAGCCGGCTTCTCAGGCATCCAGGACGTGTATAGCGTCACCCCCAGTCACGACAACAAGCAGCAGAGTTTCTTCCTGGCGGAGACCCTGAAGTGAGTGGGGCTGTGGGCTGTGTGCTCGTGCTTGCCAGAGGCCAGCAGGAGGCTCGGGGTTCAGCCGCCCCGCCCCTCAGCAGCGATCAGCTGCGGGATGAGAGCCCAGTAGGGACAGAGGGGCACTTGGGGTCCAGAAGTTAAGCCCCAAAGTGACCCTGGTGCTGTCGGTACTGGTCACTATTGCTGAGTCTCCATCACCACTCGCTGGCAGCTGCCTCTGCAGTGTGCAGGGTAACAGGTGGCCACCCCATCTGAGCAGGCCCGAATCCTTCCAGGATGCCTATACCCCCACAGCGGAAGTGCTGTCAGTATCAGTGTCCCCGGTACACTGTGGCCTCTGGGAGGGTGGACCCTGGGGCAGCGCTCCAACTACCCTACAGGAGCTGGGGTTCAGCGAGCTACAGGGGAGGGGGAGTGCTACAAGTTCCAGGGACAGGGGTGCAGGGTGTGAGCCTCCTGGGGACAGAAGCAAGATGCCATCAGGTGCCCAACACCCCCAGAGCAGTGTTGAGGTGTGAGACCCTCCTCCCCCCGCCCTAAGGCCCCTCTAGCCCTGACACCTGCCTATCACCCCTGCCCCTCCCACACAGGTATCTCTACCTTCTGTTCTCCGATGATGACGTGCTGTCCTTGGAAGATTGGGTATTCAACACCGAGGCCCACCCGCTGCCCATCAACCACTCGGACAGTGCCCACAGGGCATGGGGCCCCCGCTGAGAGCGCCCCTCCGCCCCCAGGCCGCCTCAGGGATGCCATGCCTCTTGGGCATTTGGGACTGCCCTCCCAAGGGACCGAGCTGGCCAGCTGTGTCGGACGGATGTGCCAATCTCCTCTGTGAGGAGACAGGCTCAGAGACACCACCGCCACCACTGAGCTGTCAGAGCAGGCTGCAGCCACGCCACGCCCCACATTCCTTTCTACGGAGAAGTTTGTAAGAACCCTGTAAACTCTTGGCCAATGCCAAGGCCCAGAGATGGCCATGGCCACGGCAGGTGGCCAGCTCACCTGCCTCCTTCCAGGCTCGACTCTGTTGGGCTGTTTCTCTCCCATTTTGTCTTGCTGTCCCGGCATCATGTGTTCCCTCGAATCACGTCCTCCCAAGAGGCTGGCTTTGGGACACTTGTCTGCAGGCAAGCCTCCACGTCTGGGATCTTCCATTGTTCATGCCCCATCCTCTCTGCATCCACTTTCTTGTCCATTACCTTATCATTGGAGGAGAGGTCTCCTTGGATGTAGGCCTGAGCTTTGGGACTCCCCAGCGCCGTTCCAGTTGTGACGGACAAGTTTGTGAAGAAGGAACAGAATTAACTGATAGCAGTGAGACAGCCCACGCACCCTCTGCAGGCCCCAGGAAGGGTGCTGGGCCAGACATGGGCCTTGGGTTCCCCCAACGAAGGATGCCCTTGTCCTACCCTGCCTTAAGTCAGTCCCGATGAATTCAAGAAATGTGAGCTGGAGATGCAGCGAAGCCAGAGAGGGGCAGCCACCTGCCTGAGGGCACACAGCCAGAAAATAAGATACATATGAGCATCACCCCTGCCCTCCACCCTGTCCTGACCACCCCAGTCCCAGGCCCGGCCACACCCTTTCATGAGACCCAGGACAGAGAGGCCCCCAGGGAGACAGAACAGAAAGGTTCCAGAGGTAACTGATGGGAGTGGGGGACAGTCAGGCTCGGCAGGTAGCCAGGGCCAGCAGTGACTGCCGGCGGGGTGAAAGGATGAGTGAGCCTCAAGCCAAGTCCTAGACAATGTGACAATGAGGAGGAGTGGTAGGAGGGGGTGTGGCACGGCAGAGAGAGCAAGTCCCATAGATCCAGACACACACACCCCCTGGGTGGGGTGGGGGGATGGTGGGACCACAGCACCAGTGCGTTCTGCAGGGCCAGGAATTCCGGGGCCAGCGCTGAGTTGAGGACGCCCCCTGCAACCCACCTGCGTGTCCCCTTGGCCAAGGGCAGGGGACCGTGCTCGGCCCTTGCTCTGGCTCTGTTCATCTACTGCACTAGCCCTCTGGGTGACCCTTGACTCCGGCCGTGCAGCCCTCCTGACGCTGCCCGGGAAGTGGGGGGCACAGGAAAGCCTTTCCCCTCAACAGCCCTGGGTCACCTCAGCAGTCATGGGGAGCAGCCGCCACCACCGCTGGGAAGCAGCAGGTCACCACCCGCTCACTGGGCACCCAGGAAGGCGTGGACCCTGCTGCCCCCCAGCTCCCACACTGGGAGCCGAGAGGACCAGAGAGGAAATACTGAAAAGCAGATGGGCAGTGTCCCCGCACTTCTCTCCAGAACAAATCCTATTACATGAGTATTTTCTTCTCTTTTTCTATGAATATATAGAGTCTATGTTTTGAAACATGGTATCATACTATGCATAC
The DNA here is from genome assembly GCF_030435755.1 of Ochotona princeps. Classification (NCBI taxonomy): domain Eukaryota; kingdom Metazoa; phylum Chordata; class Mammalia; order Lagomorpha; family Ochotonidae; genus Ochotona; species Ochotona princeps. The sequence goes on from NC_080833.1 coordinate 18,146,684, forward strand.
TATTTTCTTATACTCTGCTGTTGCACTTGACTGTATGTTGTGGATCCCTCTCCCTGTCTACAAATACACACGTATCATCACTGTGTCCGCGTGTGTAATATTCCCAAGTCTGCTTCCGGCGTGTCTGGCTGCTCTGTGCCCCTCTCACTTGAGTCCCTCTGAAATCTGAGTTACAGACCACAAAAACCAGGCATGTTGAATGTAAGCAAAAAAATAAATAAATAAAAGGGGAGTGGGGGTTTACCAAATTGCTGGGGACGGGGTAGCTCATGGGCTTGAGGAGAGCAGACAGCCAGACTTGAAGAGGGGTGAGGAAGAGAATCTGCCAGGAATCCTGCGGGGACCAGGGGGCAGCCCCTAGGCATCGCTGTGAGGATGCCTGAATCCAACGTTTCCAGACCTTTCCGAGTCCTTTTGCATTTGGCCTGGGTCATACACACACCCCTAACCAAGCTGGGGCTTGTGTGTTTGACTGACAGATGGTCAGAACTCATTACCGTGGGCTGAAGGAGGGGAATGGGGTTCATGACCCAAGCCAGGGCCCTGCGTTCTAGGCAGGCAGCTCAGCAGGCTGACTGCCTCCGGCGTCCTCAGCATGAATGGAGGCTGATGGGAAGCAGCCCTTTGTTCTTCTCACCTTTGGCCCCATCTTTCCTTGGCACCAACCCCCAGAGCAACAACTCCTTGTCGCCACTCTGCAGTCCCCAAGCTCCCAGGCTCCCCTGCTGGGCCGGTGTCAGCAGCGGCTCTCCTCTCAGCATCAGTGCCCTCGGCCTCATTGCTGGAAGCAAGTTGCAGAAGATGAATGAATGTTACAAAATCCATCCTCCACGAGGGCCCTGCTGGTGGAGAAATTGCATCCTTTGGCAACGCTGCTCCAGTCCAGGGATAAAAATAAGCCAGAGCCCAGGTACGTTGGGAGGACAGAGGCCACAGGGATGCGTCATCCTCAGAGAAGGCAGCAGGCGACAGGAGGTCGCGCTCAAGTCTGCCTCAGCCGCTAACCTCCTTGGCAGCCATACCCGCCCGCTCTGGCCCTAGGCAACGGGGTCTTCCAGAGCCTCCTGGGCCTGGGTCAGGAGCGGCGACATCAGCCTTTTCCAATGGCTGTGGTTTTGTTCTGACACCAGCCTTCCCTGGGAGGAAGGACAAAGGTAGAACGTCCAACTTCAGGGCTACCCGCCCACTCCTCTGCCCCTCTTCGGAGGCTGGGATGTGATTCTGCCTGTGTCCCCTGGCTTTGCAGCAGTGACCCCACTGTGGCTGGAGAGAGGCCAGTTCTTCCCAGCTTGCCCCACAGGAGCCTGTCCCAGGTTCACATGGCTCGGGGCTGCCCAGTCCCCCTCCCACAAACGACGTGACTGAAGCCTCAACACTTGGCCGGAGGGGAGGGCGCCCACACTGTTTTTTCACAGCTGAAAACACGAGTCTGATTTGCTTTCCTATATTTGGAGCCGTATTTTAATCCTGCTCAGCTCGCCTCATGCCGAGAGCTTCTCAGACTTGAACGAGCCCGTGTGTCACCTGGGGGGCTTGTTAAAGTGCGGGTGCCCATGCAGATCTGACGTGCAGTACAAGGTTCTGCTTTTTTAACAAGCTCCCGGGAGATGCTAGCGCTGCTGGGCCCAGTATCGCACTTGGAGTGGCAAGGCCTCCATCCACGGCCGTTCCTTGGGCTTCTGCCTTTTTTCTTAGCATCCTTGGCACTAGACTTCTGCAGAGAGCAGCAGAGGGTCTCGGTTGCTGGGATGGCACCTGTAGCTACCTCGGGTACAGAGAGACCATCTCAAAACGAGGGTGCCCATCACCTGCAACAACAGCTCCCCGCCTCCATGGCCATCAGGCGACTTGGAGCCAGGCTGTGTGGCCGGGTTATCTGACAGAGCAGCTGCCTACGGATGCTGTGCACTTAAAAGTGTGGTGAGTGCAAACCAGCAACGAGGTCGTACGTTTCATTGCCTTTTGATGAAGTGCAGATAGCCATAGGTGTTCCTGGCTGCCCTTTTGTACAGCACAGGATGAGAACTTGGAAAAAGGCCCCTTCTCTTGCTCTGCCCAGCCCTCCACCTGCTGTGCATCCAACATGCTGCCGATTGTTGGGGACGGAGCCTTCCCCGACAGGTGAGCTATTTATCCTTGCACCTGCTCCAGCCTTTCCAGCCTTTTTCCGCAAAAGCCTCTGGATTTTATTGTGCTCCTTCTCACTCATGGTTGATCTGCACATGACGTACCTTAAGTCAGGTTCAAGTTCAGGAGGCAGAATGGCACCCCAGTGGTGGGGGGAGCGACTGGCACTGCCTTGGACCACGGGCAGGCCTGCCTTTCTCTGTGTGTGGAAAGGGAGGTGGAGTCGAGGGGTTGCTGAGCCCCAACCCTTCACCCTGTGGATGGGAACTCAGCAGTCACAGAGATGGTTGCTGTTACATGAACCACTTTGTAAGCCATAAAATTTTTCTTGCAGAAATGTGAGACAAAACACCTCCGTCAGAAATTCCCTCTTTTAAGACAAAATGCTCAGAAACTTGCAGGAAAATGCATGGACCAGGCCCAGGAGACAGACCAAACTCTCAGAGCAATAAGTCTGAACATTTTCTGCTTGTGTTGGGCGAGTGCTTTGTTGTTAACCTCTAATCTACCAAAACTGGGACGTTGGGATGAAGGTTTGTTGACTGACAGTCCAAGAGTTTCAGGCGGCTGGCTGGCTGTATAGGGCTGGGGAGGTTTTGAGCTGGGCCAAGGGCTACAGGAGGATTTTGGCCCAGATGCCCGGCAGGGGTTCCGGGGTGGGGGAGGGGTGGTGGGAGTGTCTTATAAATTCTTGTTTCACCTTACAGGGAGATGGTGCTCCACCTGCAGAGGGCAAGCTGAGGCCCTGAGAGGCTCCCCTCGCCATACCCTGCAGCTCGATACCCACATGCAGATGACCCCACATCAGGGTGACCCCACATCGTGTGTGGATGGCAGCGGGCGTAACTGCTGCCTCTGAAGGTCTGCATTAGAAGGGAGCTGGAGTCAGGGGTCAGTAGCAGGTGTCAGAACCAGGCATCCTGATCAGCATCTAATCTGAGTCAGTGCTCCCTGTGGTGCTCCCTGCTGTTTGAAACCAGTCCTGTTTGTCTTTGAGCCTTTTATAAACCTTGATTGAGATATATTGCTCAAGGGTATGGCATATCAGCCTGTGTCCATGCCCCAAACCACCTCCCAGAGAGGTGGCATTTCCAGCGTTGGCCTCCTGCTGGCATTCCACTCAGATCCTGTGGTACCACTCCCCACCGACTGATCTCAGGCACCAACTGCTAAACTCCTCTTTTTTTTTAATAAATAAATAATTATATTTGAAAGGCAGATTTTACAAAGCAAGAAGAGAAAGGTTTTCCATCCACTAGTTCACTCCCCAGATCACCACAATGGCCAGAGCTGAACCAATCCAAAGCCAGAATCCAAAAACCAGCCTTCTTCTAGGTCTCCCAGGCCGTAAGCAGAGAGTTGGATCAAAAGTGGAGCATCCAAGACGTGAACCTGCACCCATAAGGGATGCTGGTGTTACAGGCGGACGGTTAGCTTGTTGTGTCACTGTGCCAGGCCTAAGTTCCTTTCTTTGTCTTCAGCTTATAAAACTTCTGGCATCTTCTCTGTCTTGACTGATAGATACTATTTATTACAACATGCCGTCTCCTGTATGTTAAGGGTCTTCACACCTTTTTGTCTTAATGTTATCAAGCCCTCTTCTACCCACTTGCAGTTTTCTTAAAAGATTTATTTATTTATTTGAAAGGCACAGAGGAGTGTTGGTTTGAGTCCTGGCACTGCTGCAGCTGCCTGGGAGACAACAGCTCAGTGCTAGGCCCCTGGCAGCAGGTGGGAGATCTGGATGGAGTTCCTGGCCTGTGTCGTCAGTTTGGTCCTGAGCAGGCATCTTGGGGAGTGAACCAGCAGATGGAAGATCTCTTTCTGTCTCTCTCTCCTTCTATCACTCTAATAAATGAATAAACAAACATTTTTTACAGATTTATTTTATTCATCGGAAGTCAGATTTATAGAGAGAAGAGTCAGGGAAGAAGATGTTCCATCTGTTGCTTCACTCCCCACGCAATCACAACGGCCAGAGCTGTGCCAATTCGAAGCCAGGAGCCTCTTCCAGCTTGTTTACTGACAGGCAGGCAGATGCGGAGCCGCATGCACCTGCTAGGAGCTCAGGTGCAGGTGCACCCTTCAGCAGGAGTGCCACCAGCCCCAAGGCCGAGCCCAGGTAGTATGTAACCTCCCACCCTCCAGCAGTTTCCCACCCCCACCACATCCCTGCCTGCTCTGCCTCCCGCAACTCCAGCCCTCACCTCCCACACCAGCCCCCTGTGGTCCAGTAGGTGGGAAACCCCACTGTTTCCTTCCTTTTTCTCTTGCTCCCTTCAATCTCAATCCAGCAAACCAGAAGGGTATCTAAAGAAACAAAGCAAAAAGATCAACAGCTTTTTCTAGGATATCACTGTCACGCGGTGGCCTAGCAGCTAAAGTCCTCACCTTGAACATGCCAGAATCCCATATGGGTGCCGGTTCTAATCCCAGCAGCTCCACTTCCCATCCAGCTCCCTGCTTGTAGCCTGGGAAAGCAGTAGAGGACAGCACAAAGCCTTGGGACCCTCCACCTTTGTGAAGAGCTCCTGGCTCCTGGCTTCGGATCAGCATAGCACCAGCTGTTGCGGTCACTTGGGGAGTGAATCATTGGACGGAAGATCTTCCTCTCTGTCTCTCCTTCTCTCTGTATATCTGATTTTGCAATAAAAATAAAATAAAGCTTAAAAAAAGGATATCAATGTCTATGCTGTAAGATTCACCCTTTCAGGGCCTGGTGCTGTAGCCTAGCAGCTAAAGTCCTTGCCTTGCACCCACTGGGATCCCATATGGGTGCTGGTTTGTATCCCAGCTGCCCCACTTCCCTTCCAGCTCCCTTCTTGTAGCCTGGGAAGTTAGTCGAGGGCAGCCCAAAGCCTTGGGACCCTGCACCCATGTGGGAGACCTGGAAGAGGCTTCTGGCTTCTGGGTTTGGGTCCATTCACCCGCTTGAGAGACCTAGATGAAGGCTGCTGGTTTTGGCATGGCTCAATCCCAGCATTTGTGGCCATTTGGAAAATGAACCAGCTGATGGAAGATCTCATTTTGTCTCTGTTTGTCCATCTCCCTTTGTAACCTTCCTTTCAAATAGATGAATAAATACTTTTTAAAGGAAAAAAGTATCAACTTGGGGGCTGGCATTGTGACACAGCAAGTTAGGCAACCACCTGTTGACACTGGCATCCATCGGAGTACCAGTTAGAGCCCCAGCTGTTCTTCCCATCCAGTTCCCTGCTAGAGTGCCTGGGAAAGCAGTAGAGAATGGCCCAAAGCTTAGGACCCTGCACCCACATGGGAGACCCAAAAGAAGCTTCTGGTCCCAGGCTTCAGTCTGGCCCAGTGTGTGTGTGTGTGTGTGTGTGTGTGTGTGTGTGTGTTTCTCCCTATCTCCCTGACTTTCAAATAAACAAACAAATCTAAAAAATAATGAAGTATGCAATGCATGTATATTCACACAGAACATTCACACTGGCTTGCAACCATCGCCATAATGTAATTTGGGGCCATGTCACCTCTCCAGGAAGATGCCCTATCCCCATTAGCAGTCATACCACCACCCCACCCCTGCCCTGCCCAACCCCAGGCCACCACCCATCTGCTTCCTGTCACCATGAATGCGCCGGTCCTGGACAGCTCACAAGGCTGCACTCCATGCTCCCCGGGCCTGGCGTGGGGGTCAGGTCGGGCTGCAGCATCTATACCCAAGCACACTTCCTCTTTGTTGCCCAATAGGAGCAACAGCAGTCCTACAGCCACACCCATTCTATTTGAGTGCCTCTCGGCGGACATTTGGGCTGTTCTGCTTTTTGCCTGTTCCAAAGGTCTATGTAGAGCAAGTCATCTCTGCTTAAAACCCTACAGCAGTTGCACACCCTAACTAATATGATACCTACAGCCCTGGCCCAACCTCTGTCACCAAGCCAACCCGCTGCCGTTCTCCCCGAGCTCACTCTGCTCTCTTCCTGCTTCTTCTTTTTTTTTTTTTTTTTATTAATTTCATTGCATTATGTGACACATTTTCTTATGCACTGGGATTCCCCCCGCCCCTCCCCAAACCCTTCCCCCCCACGGTGGATTGCTCCACCTTGTTGCATTTCCATAGTTCAAATTCAGTTGAGATTCTTTCATTGGAGGTTTTGACCAATCATAAAGTCCAGCATCTTATTATCCTGGTAAGTTCAATGGCTTCTTGGTGAGACCATCTCTGGTCTGAAGGTAGAACCAGCAGAGTATCATCCCAATCAGGTAAAAAACCCAACATAATATTTACAACCATTTACGACATTATGGCATTAATTGACATGGTATTGATTAACCAATATGTTACTAGGGAGATGCAGGCTCCTGCCTTGCAGGATCCAGGGTCATCGGAACGACAACCAGGATCCCTGAGCAGTCCGCAGAAACAGAACAGTAAACTTCCTTCGGAACTAGGGAGAGGAGCTTTCTCTGGCCCTTGCCTGCTTCCAACTTTGGGTCCCCACCCTCTTTTGTAAGGACCATCAGGATTGCTCCAGAAACCCCTCATAACAAACAAACATGAACAAACAAACTAGAATAGATAGACAGAGAACAACTAGGAAAGCTTAGAACAGACAGGAAGCGGCCAGCCGGGATGCACTTATAACTCACTGGGTGGGACACAAAGATCAGTTACTCCTCTCTGGGGTGTTGAAGATTTCTCTGCACACCCCTCCCAAAAACGTTCACCTAAACTGTTGACATATGTCCTGTTAAAGTTATAGAGTTAGACTACCCGAAAAACAACCAGGTTCAGCAAAATCATGCTTCAATGCTATAAAATGCTAAATACTAACATTAAAATAGACAAGAGACAGCTGAATAGCAATCTATAGCCATTTTAAGGTATATAGAACATGGTTGAATATAAACCAAAATTGAAATGTCTATGAGGAAGTCACAGGTTGTGGTTGAGAACCTGCATTTCTCTTCCTGCTTCTTGGACACAGTAAGCTCAGCCAGTTCGTTCCCACTTCAGGGCGTTACACCCTGCTGCCCTGCCCCCTTCTCCTTGCCTGGAGGCTCTGTGCTCCTTGCATTCAGCTTGCAGCTCCCAGCCAAGGTTACCCACCTGCTGTGCCACTCCTCACACCGTGGCCGCCTGCCCAGTGACCGCCCAGCATCATGACCCAGAATGACCCTGTTGATCGTCTCCCTCCTCCTGGTAGGAATTTCAGAGCTTCCAGACCCTGTCTGCCCCCAGGGGAGCCCAAGGGAATCGCTTTGTGGACTTCCTGGAGGTGGCGGTAGTGAGCAGCGCCGCCATTTGAACACGTGGGTAGAACCAAGTGCTGTGTGCTTAGGGGGACCACCCGCCTCCCTAGCCCCCTAGAAGCACCTGCCCGGTGCCCATTGCAGAGTGAGGCTGCATTTCTCCCTGTCCTGCTGTCTGTCTGCAGCACCCACTGCAGGAGGAAGATCCCCTGCCATGTGTGTTTACCGCAAGGAGACTTGAGTTAGAAGACACAATTCTACTGGCAGGCAGGTACCTGTGTGTGAGAGAGACAGAGATGGAGGAACACAGAGGGAGAGAGGGAGGAAGAGAGGGAGAGAGAATAAGGAGAAGCAGGACTGGCAGGGCCACCCCCTGTTCTCGTGGGAAGGTGGAGTGGCCTGGAGTGTGGGTCAGTTTGCACCCCTGGCTATGATGAGGCCGGGGCAGACATCCAAGGCGCGGGTCTCCAGGCAGGAGCAGAGTCGGGGAGGAGAGGACAGCAAGCCAAGCCCCGGGTAGTCAAGTGTCCCTCTCTTGGGATGCAAACCGGGTCTTCACAGGCTGCCCGGAGGCCCAGCCTGGCTTTCCCGCCTCCTCATCTCCTGTCACACAGCTTTGGGGACTCCCTGTTCAAAGCTACTGGATTGTGGATGCACAGCCAAGCTTCCAGCCACCAGACCTTCATCCCTGCTGTTCCCGCTGCAGCAAGCTCGCCCTTGGGTGCTGTGACTGACAGCTCCTGAACTCAGGGCTGCCATGCCCCGGGTCTGTGGCACCTCTCTGTGCTGGGGAGGGGACACAGAAGCCACTGACATCCTCGGGGGAGGGGACACGCCCATGCCTCCCCTGACCAAGCCCCGATCCTAGCACAGACTCAGCTGCCCCTCAGTGAATGGAAGGACGGGTGGGTAATGTCCTGCTGACCTGTGAGCTCCTGCAGCACACGGCGACCCCACCAATGACCTTGCAGTGTTCACTGACTGCTAGCTTCCAGATGCCACCCTGGCCCACTGCAGGGCCAGAAGCCAGCTGCTGGAGGCACCCCACAGGGCCTGTTCTTGCCAGATGAGCCATCCCAGCTCAGGTCCCCAAGATCCTGCCCTGCCCTCAGGTCAGCCCTCCTGGGAAGGGTGCCCACCAGGCCAGCTCCATCTCCAGAGCTGATGTCTCCTGAGGGTCAGCCCCCAGGGCCACCCTGCTCCCCAAAGCTCATTGGCCTGAGCCAATCTTCACAAACATACCATCTGTGTGAGGCATGGGCCCCTGGTCCCCGGTAGCTTTTTCTTTCTTTTCTTTTCTAATTAAGGCATGGGGAGACACAGAGGTCTTCCAGGCACTTTGCTTTACTCCCCAAATGGCCACAATGTCCAGGACGGGGTCAGGTTAAAGCCACAAACCATCAGTTCTATTCAGGTTTCCCACATTGGTGCATCTTCCTAACTGCATTAGCAGGGAGCAACCGGGGCTTGAATTGGCACGCATATGGGATGCCAGCATCTCAGGTGGCAGCTTAGCTTGCTGTACCATAATACTGACCACGAATCCATGTGTTTAACCCAAAAGCTGCAATAACAGCCAAGAGCTGCCTGGCCTGGAGAATGCCCCTCCCTTGTTTCCCAGGGGCCCAAGCTCATCCATCTTCCCTCCCCACCTGTTCCATGTTCCATTAGTTGTGCCTCCTGATAGGACGGAGTCAGATCTTTCTAACAACAGCTGCCATAAGCCACGTGTCCCCAAACATCAGCAATGATGAGCCAGAAGTGGCACTGTCCGAAGCCCTGGGGAGCCACACCAGTGGCAGGTCCTCTGAGAATGCCGCGGAGACCATGGGGCCAGAGCAGAGGCTGGCGTTGCCCACGACCAAAAGGCCTTTGCGACTTACTCATCCAACAGACACTTTAGAGGGCTCCCCATGTGCCATGCCCTGCACTGCACCGGGAGCACACACTGTGGGCACTAAGGACACGCATGATAGCAAGAGAGTGGGTTGAGACAGACCCGGGTGCCAGATCTCAGGGCGGCTCCACCTGTACGGCAGGTAGATAAACCGGACTGAGGGGCCGGTGCACCCACGCTGGGGCTGGTGGTGTCCTCACGGCTCTCCGATGGCCTCTGAGTCCTCCTGTGGGAGCCACGCAGCTGCCCACCACCTGCCAGGGCCCTCATCCACCAGCATTGGCATCGTAGGCTGCCTGCAAACATGCCCAGACTACTCTCTGGAGTGGGCACCCCTGCGATTCTTTGGATCATCCTGGTAATGGAAGAACTTGGACCCTGGGAGCACCACCCCTGCGCCAGAACCAGAGCAGGACCACGGCTGCGGAGGTGCAGTCAGGGGCAGCAGGCCCAGCTGCACCCTCCTCTGCCCGCCCCAGCCCACTAGAGTGACCCTGAAAGCCCCCGCCCCCGGCCCAGAGGCCCGGTTCCTTCTTTGTCCCTGCCCCCCGCCTGGAGCTGCTCTCTGGGCTTGGCCAGGCAGGACGGAAGGGGAGCACAGAGGCCTGCTTCAGGCCTTGGACCGCCGCAGCCCCGGGAGGAGCCTCGCGTGGCCTGCAGGACCGTGCTCCCTTCGCGACTGCACCGACGCCTCAGGCAGCGCGGGCGGCTTAGGCGGGGCGTGGAGCCCACCGCGGCTGCGGCGGACCCCGGCCCGGCCCCTCCGGTTGTCCCACCCCCGGCCCCGGCTCCGGCTCCGCCCGCGCCGGCCAGCGAGTCGCGCCGAGGCCGCTCCGGAGCTGCAGCCGCGCCGCCATGGGCCGGGCTCGGCCGGCCGAGCGCCCGCCGCGCGTCCCGGGGCCGGACGAAGCGCCGCCAAGCCGCCGCGCGCGCGTCATGGGGCTGCTCGGGGCCCTGCTCGCCGCCGCCACGGCCGCAGCCGCCGCCCGGGCCTTCGCTCGCCACGCGGAGGCCCAAGCGTCTGCCCGGCAGGTGGGCTGGGCTGGGTCGGGCGAATGAAGATGGGGGTCGGGAACTGGAGGGGGGCAGGTGGCCGGGCCGTGCCAAGCATCGTCCCGGGAGAGCCCAGGGCTGGGACAGTCCCCGGGCAAGGCTGCCCTGGACGGTGACCGCAAACAAAGGCGCGGTGCGATGCTGGGGACGCGGGAGAGGGTGATGATGCAAGAGCGGGGTAAAGCCACCAGGGTCATTTGGAAGGGGACTTGGGAAGGACAGGGTGGGACAGAGTGGTGCGAGGGGCAGCAGCTAAAGGAAAGCACGAAGCTGGACCAGGAGGTGCCCTTCCTCCCGCACAGGAGGCTGTGCGCAAGGCCCTGGGGCCCGAAGGCTTCTTCCTCTTCTCCTCATTGGACACAGACCAGGATCTCTACATCAGCCCAGAAGAATTCAAACCCATTGCTGAGAAGCTCACGGGTAAGGAGAGGCACACCTGGCTGTGCTGCTGCACAGCCTGGCAGGGATGGAGGGAGGGCGCATCCTCAGTGTCCCCGGGCCTCTGGGATCCTTCCGGCTTTGGCCCCTCCTGGCTAGTCGCTTGGCTGAGCTGCTGCCACTGGCCAGCTCCTCAGTACCGCAAGACACCTTCCACCCATGACTTCTCTCCTGAAGCCTGGTGCCAGGAGCTGGTGCTGCCAGCGCGCGGTGGGGTACTCCATCCGGTCCCTGCCATCCACGTGTACCCAGTTGTGGGTAGTGATTCAGGGAGCAGGGAGACCGTGAGGGGCTGAAGCACTCTGATGAGTTGTAAAACACCTGCCTCCCGTCCCCATCTCTGTCCTTCAACTTTCTTGTGACATTTCTGAGACTTGGGACTTTGTGAACCCTGACTGCTGCTGTGGGCCTGTCAGTAGCTGACAAAGGCAAGAAGGAGGGGGCAGCTGCTCACGGGGCGCTATGGCTTTCTGGGACTCAGGCATGTGAGCTGCTAGGTTGGCCACTTGCTGATCTGTGACCCGTGGTCACTGCTCGTGGGGGTGGAGAGTCAGAAGGCAAATGCTAATTGGCCACAGGGCAGTGTATCAATGTCTGTCTGAGGCAGGCAGCAGGCAGTTCTGTCCCCAAAGCAGATGGGCAGGCAAACAGGTCATACACCCTTGTGGCCTTGCTCTTACCTCGTGTTCTGCATATGTGTCTCTGAACGGCTGCATAGCCACCTGCGCATCGTCCTTTTATGGCCAGAGAGCGGGAGGGCCGTGCTAATGACAAGTTCACCAAGCTGCTGGGTGTGCAGGCCCTTTTTATTTTTTTAAGTTTTATTTATTTGAAAGGCAGAGTTGGAGAGAAAGAGAGGGAAAGATCTTCATCCTCTGGTTCATTTCCTAAATGGCAAGAATGGATGAGATTGGATGAAAGCTAGAACTAGGAACTCCATCTTGGGTCTCCCACATGGATGGCAGCCCAAGTCCTTGGTGGACAGGTGCATCAGCAGGGAGCCAGATTAGAAGCAGAGCAGCAGCCTGGTACAAGGGCTGTGTTGGCTAATAACCACTCTTCATGTGCTGGGATCCCTTATGGGCACCAGTTTGTGTCCTGGCCGCCCTGCTTCCCATCCAGCTCCCTGCTTGTGGCCTGGGAAAGCAGTGAAAGAAAGCCCAAAGCCTTGGGACCCTGCACCTGTGTGGGAGACCTGAAAGAAGCTGCTGGCTCCTGGCTGCAGATTGGCTCAGCTCCTGCCGTAGCAACCATTTGCTGATGAAAATTTTTCTCTGTCTCTCCTTCTCTCTGTCAACTTGCCTTTCCAACAAAAACAAATAAATCTTTTTAAAAAATAAAAGAAAAGCAGAACAGCCAGGGCTCGAACAGGTGCCCATATAGAATTGAAGGGAGTGACTTAACCCGCTGTGACTTAACACCACAATACTGATGAAACATTGAATTTCTTCAACATAAACATTTTTCCCTCCTTTAGCTCTCAGCCATTAGCCAAATTTTGGGAAAGCAGAGGGCAAAGCAAACCAATCCAAGTGAGGAATAGAGGCAGGGAGTTCCTGCCAGGCGGTGGGATTGTGGGCATGGTTCATTTCTTGCTTTTTACCTTAACAGTTTTACAAGTTGTCCATAATGATGTTACTCATCAGCCCGGAAATACAACTTCTGTTAAACAAAAAAAAGAAAAGAAACCCGATGGGCTTGAACATGCTGAGTGTGATGATGAATAATGATCCATGGTAGTGGTGAAATCCAGCAATTAGCAGGTGCCATAGCAGCCTGAGTGTTCCTGTCGCTCTCCGGGGGCCACTGCAGGCAGGAATGGAGTGGTCCTAGAAGACATGTGGCAAGGGCGCCCGTGGACTTCCCACTCAGAGACGGGGCCTCCTCCGCCCCTTCGCATTCGGGGGCATCCGAGGCAGGTTTCAGTTCGTTTAAAAGGCAGAGAGAGAACCATCCAGCACCGGTGCTGTCCACACTGACCACAGGGGCAAGGGCTGGACCAGGCCCAAATGGAAAGCTCGGTCCAGGTCTCCCACCTGAGTGTCAGGGCCCCAGCGACTTGAGGCATCCCACCTGCTGTGCATCAACTGGAATGCAGGTCAGAACTGGGGCTTGGGCCCCGAAGTGAGCACCCCAATGGACATCTTAGCTGCTCCACCAAACGCCTGCCCTGGACCTGTAGAGAGGAACCCTTGGGGACTCTGGGGACCCCTGACTAAGAGCTACGTCCAGGCTGCCAGCCGGAGTTCTGCCCACCGGCTCTTCCATCAGCCACCGCCAGCTGATCAGCTGCGCCTCTGCCTGGGTGTGAGACACCATGGGCCCCATCCGGCTTCTCTGCATGGCATGTGACTCGCCCCTTTAGCCACTGGCTTCTTTCTCCCCAAGCCCTCCTGGTGCCTCCAGGACACTCACCTGGCATACTTCTAAGCAGGAGCAGATCTGAGAGACCGGGCAGTGGCTGCTGGCCGACCTCTCCTTACACAGAGGGGACGGGGCCTCTTGAGAAGAAAGGCAAAGAAGCCCCTGACGCCAAATACAGCCGACCTCCTCTCCCTTTCTGATCTCCTGGTTGGGGATCCTTCTTGGTCCCCAGAGGACCAGGGGTACTGGTGGGTTCCAAGTCCCAGCAGCCTGGCTGTGGGTCCCGATGCCCACTTCCTGGCTGTGCAGCCTCTAGGGGAGCAGCTCCCGTCTCTGAGCCTCCACATTACAGCCTTGAGAGGAGCAGCATCATGGTCACCTCCCAGGACTGTGATGGTGGACACCAGTGGTCACACTGGCTTCATCCCAGTGGGTCCCTGCCACCTGCAGCCACCTGTGTCCTGCAGGGTCTGCTGCAGCCCCCAGCTATGAGGAGGAGGAGGAGCTGACCGCCGACCCCAGCGAGGAGACACTCACCATAGAAGCCCGGTTCCAGCCTCTGCGGCCGGAGACGATGACCAAGAGCAAGGATGGGTTCCTGGGGGTGAGTGGGGCAGGGCGGGGCGGGGTCCCTGCGCATGTGCATTCTCACCGTGCTCTCCTCTCCTCTCTGCTCTGTGGGCTGCCCTCTGCATGCCCCACTACCATTCCAGGCCCTGTCTGGGACTCTGGGTGTCTGGGATGCTGTTCCTGCTGCCCAGGCCCACAGTCTGGAGGGGGAGCAGGAGACAGAAGAGTTGTGAGTCCAACCCCAGACAGGAGGATCTGGGATGGCTTCCTGGAGGGAGTGACCGTTGACAGAGACTGACCACAGGGGTAGGGAGCAGCAAGTGCAATCGCCACAAACCCTCTCTGCTCATCCTGTTCGTGTCCATCCGCCTTGGCCTCCCAAGCCCAGTGCCTGGCACTGATGGGCACCCTGATTGAGCTACGGTTTGGAAGGAGGAAGACCAGATGGGGCCCTGCCAGCCCCGCCCCCCGAGGCCTTCCTGCACGCTCCTCTGGGCCTCCTCTGTTTCAGTGATGTCAGACTTCCTTCCCTGCTTCCTGGTCACCAGGCTGGCCTCCAGCTGGGGCCTCAGGCCAGCTTGGCCTTTCTGGGAGCAGCTGCGCATGCTCAGAGGCCCAAGAGCAGCCCAAACCAGCAGGATGGGACAGGAACACTGCAGGGGGCATCTGGGCAGGGTGCTGACCAAGGGAGGCCAGCCTGGAGGGAGAGGGTGCCTCGGCTGGGCTGCTTGCCCCGGGGAGTGCAGGGCGGAGCTCAGCTCTGCTGTGGAGGCAGTGAGTTCACTTCGGAGTTGTTGAACTGGTGCTGGGAGAGTCCTGGAAGTGGTAGGGAGCTCTGGCGTGGTCGCCACCCCCTGACAGCTGGGCCGGAGGGAGGTTAGCGATGGTGGCCACACAGAGCAGGCAGGTGGTCACTGCAGGCCTGTGAGCACTTGGCACTTGCAGACAGCAGCGGCAGCCCAGGCCCCTCGGTGGGAATACCTTGTGTCTTCCTTGTCACCTGCCATCTGTGCAGGGCTCCTGCCACCCTGCCTGCAGGGAAGGAGAGGAACCTGCTGCTTGCCAAAGACAAGGCGCCCTCCTCCCGGTGGTCTGAGCTCCCCTGAGGGGCACTGTACGCTCAGGGTCACAGGGATGGGGGTGGGAATAGATACCTGGGAGTGGGGGGCATACAGCCTGCAAGGAGGAGCTGTGAGAGGGTAGGGTCCCCAGGGCCTGCCCCAGCAGCTCCAGACATGGAACCAGGCAAGCAGAGTGCCCAGTACGCCCAGCAAGTGGAGATGCCCCCTGGCCTGTGTCTTCAGACTTAGCTGCAAACCAAACAGGAGGTTGGAGAGTGAAGCGCAAGGCAGAGTGGTGTGGGGGTGGTCCCAGGGGACACAGCCCAGCCCCCAGGTTTGGGTTCCTCCCACACCCCTTCAGCTGCCCCACCCTGAAGCAAGATGCTGTGACCCCAGGCTGCCCCCAGGGTGGGCCACAGGGCATGCCCTCAGTGCCCCAGAACTCTGCTCTCCCTGGCCCAGGTCTCCCGCCTTGCCCTGGCTGGTCTTCGCAACTGGACCACTGCAGCCTCGCCGAGTGCCGTGTTTGCTGCCCGCCACTTCCGGCCCTTCCTGCCTCCACCAGGCCAGGAGCTGGGTGAGCCCTGGTGGATCATTCCCAGCGAGCTAAGTGTCTTCACCGGCTACCTGTCCAACAACCGCTTCTACCCCCCGCCACCCAAGGGCAAGGAGGTGAGGGCAGCCACAGCAAGAGGCAGGCCCCCAGTGGTCCTGCCTGCTGCGCCCCCTCTGGGGCTCCCGCATCACTGTCCCAGGACCCCTGGGCCTCCGGTCTGGAGCTGATCCTCACCCTGGGCATACAGGCCCAGCAGGACATTGCAAGCCAGCCTGGGTCTCTGGCCCCCTCCCTCCCTGCAGGTCATCATCCATCGGCTCCTGAGCATGTTCCACCCGCGCCCCTTCGTGAAGACCCGCTTCGCCCCGCAGGGGGCAGTGGCATGCCTGACCGCCATCAGCGACTCCTACTACACAGTCATGTTCCGGTGAGCTGGCCAGCTTGCCAGGCCGGGGGCTTTCAGGCATGGTAGGGGCAGGCCTGGCCTGCCATCCCAGCTCCCCTGGCCTGTAGGCCCAGTTCACACAAGGACCCAGAGGGAAATGTGGCGCTACTTGCTCACTGCCTCAGGCAGGTCACCTTGATGGTGCTGTCCACACGGAGGGTCCGAAACACCAGCTCACACGCACCCTGAAAAGACCATGGAAGCTCAGGGCAGGGTCAAGGCGAGGCTTCCAGAGGAGGCCCAGAACCTGGGCCACAAGGGATGCCAGCCCTTTCCCCACACACAGGTGTCGGGAGGAAGTATGTGGTGGGGGGCACCCTGGCTTACCAGACCCCTTCTCTGCAGGATCCATGCCGAATTCCAGCTCAGTGAGCCACCCGATTTCCCTTTCTGGTTCTCCCCCGGCCAGTTCACTGGCCACATCATCCTCTCCAAGGATGCCACCCATGTCCGTGACTTCCGCCTCTTCGTGCCCAACCACAGGTGGGAGCTGCGCCGACGCCACATGGGGAGGCTGCTGCTGACACAACTGCCCACAACCCAGGGGCAACTAGGGCATTGAGCAGGAAGGGGCTCCCGGCCTGGATGGGATGGAGGCTGTGGCCAGCTGAGGATTGGGTTGCTGGGCACCAGGGCTGAGCTATGCCTCACTGAGCCCCTGGCTGGGAGTCATCAGTCCTGGGGTGCCCCCATGTGGCAGGTTGACAGATTGCGCCCAGCAGGTCCACCTCCTGTTAGGGAGGCTATGGGGAGGGGAGCAATGGGCAAGGATGGTGCCCACTTGTCAGTCTGCCTCGGAGACTTGAGGCCCGACTGGGAAGGTCCTCTGACCTGTCAGGAGCCTGGTCGGTGGAGGGAAATATAGAAGCAGGTTGGGCGGAGGAAAGGGTGTGTCTTCTAGGATCAGAATCCAGCAGCAACAAGCTCAGGTAATTCGCAAGGTGAAGTTTCATGTCCCCCTCTGTATCATGGTCACTGTGATGTTACACAAGGTACAGCTCTTCTGCCCTGGCCGCCCCAGGTCACTGAACGTGGACATGGAGTGGCTGTACGGGGCCAGTGAGAGCAGCAGCATGGAGGTGGACATTGGCTACATTCCCCAGGTGAGCGCGCAGCTGTCCCACCCCAGGACTTGGGGTGTGTCTTTGAGGGTCACAGGGGTCACGCCCCTGAGCCACCCCTGTCCACTGACCCCACCCAGATGGAGCTGGAAGCCATGGGCCCCTCTGTGCCCTCTGTGATCCTGGATGAGAACGGCAACATACTCGCCAGCCGCCCACCCTCGGGAGAGCCCCTCCAGTTCGTGTTTGAGGAGATCACGTGGCAGCAGGAGCTGAGCTGGGAGGAGGCTGCCCGGCGCCTGGAGGTGGCCATGTACCCCTTCAAGAAGGTGAGGCTGGGTAGGTGTGATGGTCAGGGGTGGGCCGGGTGGGGTGAGGCCTAGAGCTGCAGAGCAGCAGGTGGCAGGTGGCCCTGGGGCCTGGAAGGTATGCAGGCAGCTGGCCTGAGGGAGCTCAGCAGACCCTCATCATACACTCACATACATGTATAGACACATGTCTATAGAATACATGTGGACAGGTGTACATGGATACACCATATACATATAGACACACACAAAGTACAGGTGCAAACACAGACATGTACTGGCACAAGCTTAGACACAGAGCCATACAGACAGATGCAGGTACTTCCACGGACACACAAACATGTACCCACAGACACACTTGTCTTAGAGACACACATGCATACCCAGGAATGCATACGCTGACACATGCCTGCACACAGGCACACATACATCCCCACAGAAATACGCACATGTACATACAGAGAAATATCCTTCAAAGAAACATGTGGGCGGGGCATGCACATAGAAACACATGTACAGTGACCCAAGTACCCATGCCTGCATCCGTGTACACGGTCTCACCATTTGTTCCCAGCGCCCGCGCAGGGCCGCGGCCACACCCACTGCCTTGCCCTGTCTTGGCTGCAGGTCACCTACCTGCCGTTCACCGAGGCCTTCGACCGGGCCAAGGCTGAGAAGAAGCTGGTGCACTCGATCCTGCTGTGGGGGGCGCTGGACGACCAGTCCTGCTGAGGTGAGGGGCCCGCCCGGCCGGTCCGGGGGCTGAAGGCGAGCCTGAGACCTCCATGATGCCCCCGATAGGACTCTGAGGGACTTGGGGATGTCACAGCAAGGGGGAGGGGTTCTGTGTGGAGCCAGGGGGAAGCCACGAGAGGCAGAAGAAAGGGCAGCCTGGGGCGACCCCCTGCCCTTTCTTGCCTAGTGATGTGGCTGAGTGACCTTCCCTCCCCGGAGCTGGGCAGGTGGCGGGAACACAGCCTACACCCTCTCAAGTGTCATATGCATGTGACTAACGACAGGGCATGCTTTAGAGCTTCACACACTTGTAACAGGGGACCGAGGACTGGAGGCGGGGCTGGCGTTCAATTCCTGGAAGAAACCCCGCAAAACTGCTCCCAGCAGCCTTCTCAGGGGTCAGGCATGGGTACAAAGACAAGTGCCCTCAGCCAGCTAGTGCTAGGGCCCAGGCACCTGGGTGCCAAGCAGTAGGCAAGGGGCCGCCGCCCCACAGTGAGGAAGATGATGGTCCCTCCTTGGGGAGGACACAGTGTGGCACAGAGGTAAAGGAAGTTAGGGTGTGGTGAGTGAGACACAAGGCCAGATGGCATGAGGCCGTGTGGCTGGGGTACTGGGGAGGGCCTCCTGGAGAAAGTAACTTTTAGTAGGAGTTTGTCAAATGACAGGGGAAGAGTGTTCCAGATAGAGCAGTGGCCTGTGCAAAGGGCCTGGGGCACAGAGAGTTCAGTGTTTGCAAGTCCCTGGGTCAGGTAGATGCCCTGTTCAGAAGCCAGTGTGATCCCATTAATCAGTTATCACCTATCCACTGCCTATTCTGTGGCAGCTCCATCACCTGGGCACAGCCTGGGGCATGTGCCCCAAACCCAGTCGCTTCTGATTGAAAACCTCAGTCAGGTATGGGGCCCCTTGCCCACGCTCTGTTATCTCTCGGGACAGGTTCGGGGCGAACTCTCCGGGAGACCGTCCTGGAAAGTTCGCCCATCCTCACCCTGCTCAATGAGAGCTTTGTCAGTACCTGGTCCCTGGTCAAGGAGCTGGAGGACCTGCAGGTGAGCAGGCGGGTGGGCAGAGCAGCCCCATGGGAGCTCTGGGGCAGGACCGTGCTGGGTGCTGAGGTCTCAGAGCGCCACCCCTTGTCCCCACAGAACAAGCAGGACAACCCGTCCCATCGGAAGCTGGCCAGCCTGCACCTGGAGAAGTACAGCTTCCCCGTGGAGATGATGATCTGCCTGCCCAATGGCACGGTGGTAGGCACCCCGGGTCTGGGCCGCTTAGGGGTGCCAACCTGCCCAGCTTTGGGTCTGGCACTGCCTTCTGGCTGCAAAGCCTTAAGCTAGTGGGCGAAGGTTACAATTTGTGAAGAAGTGCAGGCCTGCAATGAGCTGGGGAGACTAGTCTGGCTTTTCTGATCCCAGCTGCCCTGCTTGGAAGTTCTGGGGCAGTGGGAGCAGGCTTGGCTGCCTCAGGGTCTTAGTGTGGGGCAGTTCCTGGAGCAGGAGCCTGCACGGAAGGGAGGGACCAGGCAGCAGGCCAGGGGCTTCTGCGGCCCCACGCTCAGCACTGACCGCACCCTGGGGGGACTGGGACCCAGGGGAGGTGAGGCTGCTCACGTAGTCCTGGCTGCCACCTTGCTGGAACCAGCCATGGCTTTAAGGCTCTCCCTGGCTATGGCAAGAGGCAGAAGAGGAAGCAGGCCTGTGGAGTGCAGGTGCTGGGATAGCTGGGACTGCGGCCATAAGCACAGAGGACATAGGCCATTTTGGGCTGTGGCAGCCAGAGAGGCCACGGGAAAGATGATGCTGGGATGCCAGGAGGTGCTAGTGTGTCTCCCGCCCCCGGACTGGGAGAGGAGGAGTCCCATTGTCAGGATGGGTGGCAGCTAGCCTGGGTGAGGACAGCCCCAGAGGGGTGGGGCCAGGGTCCTCCCTCACCCAGCCCCTCCCCCAGGTCCACCACATCAATGCCAACTACTTCCTGGACATCACCGCCTTGAAGCCTGAGGACTTGGAGAACAGTGTCTTTGGTTTCTCGTCCACCTTCGAGGACCCGTCCACGACCACCTACTTGCGCTTCCTGCGGGAGGGCCTGCAGCGTGGTCTGCCCCTCCTCCAGCCCTAGCCCTGGCCTGGCTTGATGACAGAGACGTGTCAGGCGGGCAGGCCTCTCACAGCCCATCTCAGACTTGGCCTGTGTGCCTCCCCACGGGGCCTGCCATCAGCCAAGGGTGGTTGCCCTAGGGAGTTGGGAGTGGGAGAACTAGAGGTGCAGGTGGAGGAACTCGGAGCTCAGGCCTGCTGGAGCGCAGGTCCTTGTGATCCGTCCCCTTTGTTGCTTTCTCCCCACCCACAAAGGAAGCCTCATGGGGCTCCAGCCCACAAGCTCTGCTCTGCCCTGCCCACCATCCCCCCTGCATACACGGTTTTGGAGCCATGCCCCCTGTGCTCCCCAGACCACCAAGACCATGATGGCACCCCAGAGGCCTGGGTAGGCCTCACCGGACACCAGCTGCTTGGGCAGGTCAGCTGTGAAGCCAGCCTCTGCCTCCAACCAGAAGCAGCCCAGGGTCAAGGGCTCCTACTGCCCATGCCCCGGAAGCATTCCCACTCCTTGGAAGTTGGCCTTCTCAGAGCCCACTCTCTCCTGCACCTCCGGGTGCCCCACACCAGCTCACCTACGGCCGGGGGCTGTCGGCTTTCCTTGGCCACTTCCAAGGCACAGGCCATGTCTGTGTCCAGGCCTTTTTATACTCACAGGAAAACGTTCTTAGGGAATTTCCAGTTCATAGGGACTTCGGGATGCCCAGCCCTGAGGAGAAGGGAGGGGCCTGAGCTCCCCCAGCAGCAGCGCCATGACAGCTGGGCCTGAAACCCCAGAGGGCCCAGCTCGATGTTCCCGCTGCTGCGTGGGGGGAGGCCGGCCTCTGCCTCCTCTTCAGCTCTGTGGAAGTAGCTCGCTCCTTCTTGCCCCCAAGCCTGGTCCCATCCCGGGGCCTGCCGTCGGGGTACCCACTCGGAGCCCCCCGCCAGTTGCTTTCTCCATGCTGCGTCGGGTATAAAACGGCAGCCGGTGGGCTAAGATGGCGTGTCCTTGTGCTTTCTTGTACCCAGCAGGTGAGGGGCGTGGTGCTCACTCCTGCCCTGAGGATATACAGACTGGAGGTTCAGGAAGAGAAGTGACTCTGAGGGTCCCCCAGAATGGCGGGATGGAGCTTCAAGCCCACGGGGGACTCCAAGACCTGGGCTTGGTGCTGTATCCCCACCTCCCTTCCTGCCTGTTGTCCCTGATATGGAGCCCAGACCCTGTCATCTCCTGTGCTGTGTGCACGGTGGAGCCAGAGCCAGTGCCCAGGGCTGGGTGCTGCACCCTGAGCAGCAGCAGAGAGGGCGGACGCCTGAATGTGCTGAGGCGTATGCGCACCCTTGAGCCTGGGGTGGGGTGAGAGTGTCAGCCCCTCCCCCGTACCCCAGCCCGCTCCCTACCTGGCACTGCTCCAACCCGTTCTAGTGCCAAAGTGCCCAGTGTCTTGCCAGCTGTGCCTTGAGGCCCCGCTGCACTGGTCGAACCTCTGCCACCTTCTCCCTCTCCTGTGATGGGGAAGACAGGGCTGGTTGGACCCTGGAGTGGGCGTCATTGCCTTCTGCGTTCC
This sequence comes from Ochotona princeps, assembly GCF_030435755.1. Classification (NCBI taxonomy): domain Eukaryota; kingdom Metazoa; phylum Chordata; class Mammalia; order Lagomorpha; family Ochotonidae; genus Ochotona; species Ochotona princeps. The sequence continues at coordinate 18,168,165 of NC_080833.1, forward strand.
CACCTTCCCACGGTCCAGCCCCTGTTGGGACTGACTGTGCAGGTGGGAGCTGGAAGACTCTTGGGACCAGACAGCCTGCGTGCCTTCCCCAAGCAGCTTGTGGCAGAGCACATGGCAGGACTTAACTACTGAAAGATTCTCAAGTTAGCCCGTTGACGTAGAGCCTGAGCCAGGCATGAGATGATCTTTTCCGGAATTACGTGTTTATTTGGAAGGCACACTGACAGAACTCTCCCGCCTGGTGCTTTACTCTTTGAGGTCCACAACAGGCAGGGTGGGCCAGGGTAACACTGGGAAGTGGAACCTCAGTCCAGGTCTCCCAGGTGGGTGGCAGGGACCCAACAACTGGAGCCACCCTCTGCTGCTTCCCAGGGTACGCTTTAGCAAGAATCTGGGAACAGAAGTGAAGTTGAGACTCAAACTTAAGCACTCTTTAAAAAAAAAAAATCGTGTGTGTGTGTGTGTGTGTGTGTGTGTGCTGCAATGGCTCAGTTGGCTAATCCTCCCCCTGCAAGCACTGGGATCCTATATGGATGCTGGTTTGTATCCCAGCTGCTCCACTTCCCATCCAGCTCCTTACTTATGCCTGGGAAAGCAGTCGAGCACAGCTCAGGACCTTGGGATCCTGCACCTGCATGGGAGACACTGACTCCTGGCTTCAGATCAGCTCAGCTCTGGCCATTGCAGTGATTTGGGGAGTGAACCAGCAGATGGAAGGTCTTTCTATTTTGCCTTCTCTCTGTAAATCTGCTTTTTAAAATAATAATAAATAAGGGCCTGGCCCGGTGGTCTAGCGGCTAAAGTCCTCACCTTGAACGCGCTGGGATCCCATATGGTTGCCAGTTCTAATCCCGGTAGCTCCACTTCCCATCCAGCTCCCTGCTTGTGGCCTGGGAAAGCAGTTGAGGACAGCCCAAGGCCTTGGGACCCTGCACCCATGTGGGAGACCTAGAGGAAGTTCCTGGCTCCTGGCTTCAGATTGGCGCAGCACCGGCTATTGCAGTCACTTGGGGAGTGAATCATCAGACGAAAGATCTTCCCCTCTGTTTCTCCTCCTCTCTGTATATCTGACTTTGTAATAAAAATAAATAAATCTTAAAAACAAAAAATAATATTTTAAAAGAAATTATAGGGGTTGGCTTGGTGATATGGTAGGCTAAACCTCGAACTATGGCACTGGCATCCTGTATGAGCCCAGTTCATGTCCCAGCTGCTCCACTTCCGATCCTGGGATCAGCCTGGAAAAGCAGCGGAGGTTGGCTCAAGTCCTTGGGGCCCTGTTTTTACGCTGGAGATCAGGAGGAGGCTCCTGGCTTCAGACTGGCTCAGCTCTGGCCGCTGTGGCCTTTTGGGGAATGAACCAGCGGATGTAAGATCTCTCTTTGTCTGCCTTTCAGATAAAAATAAGTGCATCTTTAAATAATTGTTTATTTTTAAAGTTACAGAAAGATTGATCTTCTATCCACTGCTTCACCCCACAGACGGCTGCAGTGACCAGAGCTGGACAGGGAGGAGCCAGGAGCATCTCTGGTTCTCCATGCAGTGGGGCACCCAAGCATGCCTGCTGCTGTTCTCAGGCTGTTAGCAGGGAACTGGATCAGAAGTGGAGTAGTCAGGACATCAACCAGTGTCTATGGGATGCTAGGCTCACAGGTGGTGGCTTTACCCGCTGCTGCCACATGCTGGCCCCAAACCCAGGCATTCTGAAATGGGACATTGGAAATGGGTGTCCTACCCTGGCACAACACCAACTGGCCAAACACCCATTCTGACTTATTTGCTTTTTTTTTTTTTTTTTTTTTTTTTTGAGACAAAACCTTTTATTTGAATGGCAGATTAAAAGAGAATGAGGGAGGCAGAGATCTTCCATAATGCTTGTTCATTCTGCAAATCACCACAAAGGCCCGAGCTAGGCCTGCCTATCCAAAGCCAGGAGCCTGGAGCTTCCTCTAGCTCTCCCACATGGGTGCAGGGACCCAAACACCTAGACCATCTTTGGCTGTTTTCCCGGGCACATTAGCAGGGAACTGGATGGGATGTGGAGCAGCCAGGACTCAAACTGGTGCCGGTGTGGAATGCTGGCATCACGGACAGCAGTTTAACCCACTATGCCATGGCACTGGCCCCTACCCTGACTTATTTGAAGCCAATTTCAGGACACAGTGAAGTAGAGGAGGGAAGGGAAAATGCTAGGCCAGGTTAGAGTCAGCCCGGGCTCAGCCCAGTCCCAGGGAAGTGCTCTAGAGTATAAACCATGGCGCGTCCTTCACTGGGTGTGTCAGTTAATCCCTGGCACAGGAGAGTGGGCTTCACTGTCCTCCCTGTGAGGGGTCCTGGGTGGGGCAGCATAGTTGTCTAGGCCACCAAGCGGTATGTCCACCCAGGAGCGACAGCATGAGGCCAGGCACCCAGGAGGGGGCAGAAACTGTTAAAACCCCAGCTGCCATGCTGGAAAGCTGGTTGGCCTTGGACGTCAGCCTCAGCTTCTGGCCAGGACCAGCTTCACAACCTGCAAGGCCCCCAATTTTAAAATGACCAACAATTTCATAATCTGCTTCCCCTCTGGACACAGGTTTGTGTCCTGGCTGTTCTACGCTCCATCCAGCCCCCTGCTTGCGGCCTGGGAAAGTAGTCGAGGACTGTTGTGGGCTAAGGAGTTGATTAGCACTGGTTAAGCTGAGCACTACAGGGAATGGACTTGGGGCTAAAAGCACCTGATCTAATTGGACTCAACTGTACCCAATACGCTGCTAATGAGGGTGTGGGGGAAAGAGTAAGCAAGGAGAGGTGATAGGGCAATAAAGGCAGGAATCGGAGAGACTTCCACCATCTCTGGTCTCCTGTCGGTGCCTCATCCCCAGATCCTCGCGGTGTCCATGTTACTGGCTGTGCTGGACGAAACAGAGGACAGCCCAAAGCCTTGGGAGCCTGCATCTGCATCAGAGACCCAGAAGGAGCTCCTGGCTCCTGGCTTCAGATTGACTCAGCTCTGGCCATTGCGGTCAATTGGGGAGTGAACCAGCAGATGGAAATTCTGTCTCTGTCCATCTCTCTGTAAATCTACATTTCAAAGAAAAATAAATCCCTTTTTTGTTTTCTCTCTTTTTTTCTTTTTCTTTTTTTAAGATTTATTTTTATTGGAAAGTCAGATATACAGAGAGGAGGAGAGACAGAGGAAGATCTTGGTGTTTGCAAGGCAAGGACTTTAGGTGCTAGGCTACCACACCGGGCCTGAAAAATAAATCTTTAAAGAAAATGTCAAGAGGACAACATAGAGCATTAAGCTAAGTATGAGGTTCTAGAAATAGGGCTGTTTGGGACTGCACAGGCTGTTGGCCCACAGAACCGGCCCTGGCTCATGAGGACCACAGGCTAGGACCAAAGATCACGGCCCAGGAGCCAGATACAGCCTCAGCTGGGAGAGACCAGGATAAGGGAGAGGGTGTGGGTCTCTCCCCAGGGACCCCTGGGGTCTGGTCCAGCTGATCAGGAGTCTGCAGACGCGACGTGTGGCAGCTTGGTATGCCCGTGTCCTGCATCTTAGTGCTGGGCTATGCTGTTTCAGACTCAGCCTCCTGCCAGTGCACGCTGGGAAAAGCAGCAGAGCATGCCCCAAGCATCTGGGCTACTTCACCCACGGGGGAGACTGGCTTGCATTCCTGGTTCCTGATTTCTGCTTGGCCTGGCTGTGAGTCTTGCCGGTTTTAGGAAGTAATCCAGCTCTCTTCTTTTTTGGGGGGAGTAGGGGTTGAGTGGAAGACTCATTGTGCCTTTCAAGCAAACAAATCTTTTTTTTTTTTTAAAGGACTATCCAGAGCACTATTATCATGTTTTATTATTTTTTTTTATTGGTTACATTTCATTATGTGACATAGTTTAATAGGCAGTGGGATTCCCCCCACCCCCCAAACCCCCCGGCCCCCCGCCATGGTGGACTCCTCCACCCCTCTGCGTTACCACAGTTCAAATTCAGCTGAGGTTCTCTCAATGAAAGCATCTACCAGGCATAAAGTCCAGCATCATATTGTCCAGATAAGTTCATCTGTTGAATGCCTGATTGTTAAGAATCAACCACTTATTAACAAGGTTGTAGTTGCCTTTCTGTATCTTCATTTATTCATCTGCTCAAGTGGTTGTACTAGTTCTCCAGTTGTGAATTGCTGCCAATCTCGCCACTTCCAGCTCGATGAGGCAAGCAAACAAATCTTTTATAAAATGCATGCTGAGTGTGTGTGTGTATGTAGGAAAGAGATAAAGGCCAGGACAGAAGGGAAGCTTCAACGACTGGGAGCCTGCTCTGTCTGGAGAGACCCATCAACTGACGGAAAGCAGGGACGGCGCCAGATCCCGCGCCCTGCGCACTGTGGAGTGGGGTCGCAGCCCTGGGCGCCACAGACAATGCACACTTTGGCTGGGGATCAAGCTGGACAGACCTCGGCTCCCCAAAGGGCAGAGGGAAATAAAGGTGTAGAGAACAAGGAGACGCAGGTCAGCGTTGGGGATTTCGGGAGAACGGCCTGCTTAGCCCAGGGGCACTGACGGGGGCGTGGCCTACCGTCCCGCCCCCTCGGAGGCCGCGCCAGCCCCGCCCCCGCCTGTACCCGTTAGTCCCGCCCCCAGCTGCGCTCGTCAACCCCGCCCCCGGCTGTACCCGTCAACCCCGCCCCTTCGGAGGCCTCGCCAACCCCGCCCCTGGCTGTACCCGTTAGTCCCGCCCCCAGCTGCGCCCGTCAACCCCCCCCCCGGCTGTACCCGTCAACCCCGCCCCTTCGGAGGCCGCGCCAGCCCAGCCCCCGAGCCAGGCCGGCCGGCCGCGGGGGGCGCGGCTCGCTGCGCAGCTGCGGAGGATCGCTTCCGGGGGGCGGGTCAGCGGAAGTCGGGCGGTTGAGGCCGGGCAGCTGGCGGCGGTAGGAGGGGCCCTGAGGTGCGATGCCCGGAGTCGCAGACTGAGGTGAGCAAGGTCCGGGAGCGGCCCGGGCTCGTTCCGGCGAGCCGCGGCGTGAGGCGCGTCCCGCACCGGTTCTCGGGGCCGCCTCATCTTGGCCAGGGGAAGCGTGTCCCCGAGGGGGGTGGTCACTGCGTGTCAGCCCGCGAGCGGTGGCCGGACCCGACCCGGGGCTCCTCGTTTCCCCCGCCGTGCCGCCGTCCGCCCTGCTGAGCCGGCCTCGGGCCCGTGGACTTGACCGACCTTGGCCCCGGTCGGCTCGGTGTTGCGGGGGAGGGGACGCGCGGCCCGGCCAGGACCCAGCGGCTGCTTTGGGGGCCTCGCGGGGGGCACCGCCTGGCCGGGGTGCGGGGACAGCCTTGCCCCGAGCAGGTCCGTCTCGGGGAGCAGCATGACGGCCGCCTTGGAAGGGACTGTGGGGGTCGCGCGGGGCGCAGGGCCAGCCCGGGTCCTCTGCTGTCCAGTTAACTGCTGTGAGGTCCCCGAAGGCCAGGCGGGTCCCCCGGCGCGACGCTGCGAAGGCTGCCCAGCCTGGGGACTGGGCACTGCCCCGACGCCGGAGGGGTGGCCGTGACGCCGGGGCTGCCTTGGTGCCGAGTTTGGGGGTCCAGCCGGTTATAAACACACGACTGGTGTGGCTCGCAAATTCCCCACCAGAGAGGAAGTGGCTGTGATGGTTTAGGTGAGAAACAGGCACCGTGGTGGCGAGACTGCATTAGGAGCTGGCATTGGTTACGGGGGCTTGCACGGAGACGCCTGGGGCCAAGTGACCTTGAACAGTCCCTTCCCCACGTGCATCAGAGTGAGCAGACACCTCTGCCAGGGCTGACAGGCTCCCCATGGGAAGTCTCCGCAAAGAGCTGCTCTGCCGGCCTTGCCCGGCCTCTGTCCGGAGCCTGACCAGGCACTCCTAGAGCTGGGGACGGAGCCTCCCCTCCCCTGTGGCACCCACCTTTGCAGTTTTTCGTTCCTTCCTACTCTGAACTCACCTGGCCACCTGCTTGGTGATGATTTATCTCCAGCCTCCTATCTCTTGGCAGGACTGAGTTCCCTGAGAACTTGACTTGCCCCTTGCACAGCCCACAGAGCCAGCACAGGGCTAGGGACGAACTAGGGAGTGAAGCAGCCCACGGATCGCACCTGCTTGCCACGGGTGTGCATCTCTGAAGAGCGTACTTGGAGAGATCCTTCCCACCTGTGTTGCATCCTAACACTTCATTAAGCACTTCAAATCCATTTCACTGATCCTTAAGGTAGAGAAACCATTCAGAAAGATGAAATTATCTACCTGAGGCTGCAAAGCCAGGAGGTGGCTAAAGCAAGATAGGAAGTTTAGGCTCTTCTCCTTGGAGCCTGAGATTTGCCACAGCGGCTACTTAGTCTCCTGCTTCTGCCCCTGCCCCTTACCAGGGTCCAGCAATGCTCTGCTTCTATAGCTCTAAGAACTAAAGTGGGGTGTGGTGTGGTAGCCTACTGGCTGAAGTCCTCACCTTGCATGCACTGGGATCCCATATGGGTGCCAGTTCTAATCCTGGTTCCTCCACTTACAGTCCAGCTCCCTGCTTGTGGCCTGGGAAAGCAGTTGGGACTCTGCACCCATATGGGAGACCCAGAAGAATCCCCTGGCTCGTGGGTTCGGATCAGCTCATTTCCGGCATTGTGGCCACTTGGGGGGTGGGGAGGATGAACCAGCAGATGGAGGATCTTTCTCTGTCTCCTCTCTGTGTATCTGTCTGCCCAATAAAAATAAATGAATAGGGCCCGGTGGCTTGGCCTAGTGGCTAAAGTCCTCACCTTGAACACCCCGGGATCCCATATGGGCGCCAGTTCTAGTCCTGGGAGCTCCACTTCCCATCCAGCTCCCTGCTTGTGGCCTGGGAAAGCAGTTGAGGACGGCCCAATGCATTGGGACCCTGCACCCGCATGGGAGACCTGGAGGAGGTTCCAGGTTCCCGGCTTCGGATCAGCGTGCATCGGCCCGTTGCGGCTCACTTGGGGAGTGAATCATCGGATGGAAGATCTTCCTCTCTGTGTCTCTCCTCCTCTCTGTATATCTGACTTTGTAATAAAATAAATAAGTCTTTTTCAAAAAATATAAATGAATAAATCTGTTAAAAAAAAAAAGGCTTAAAAAAAACCCTAATGTGGGGCTTGGGCACATCTTCAGCTTAGCTCTCCCATGAGCTTTGTACATACTAAAGGGTTCTGTTTATGCCCCTCCCTTTCTTTTTTGCAAAGCAGAGTTACAGAGAGGAGAGGTAGAAATATCTTGCATCTGCTGGTTCACTTCCCAAACGGCTGCAACAGCTGGAGCTGAACTAATCCGATGCCAGGAGCCTTTTGGTCTCCTGGGTGCAAAGACCCTTGGAACTTCAGCCATCCTCAGCTGCCTTTTCAGGCCATTAGCAGGGAGCTGGGTCAAAGTGGAGCAACTGGAACATGAACTGATGCCCATGTGAGATGGTATGCCACAGGCTCAGTGCCTCTATTTATAAGTTTTGGCTCAAGAAACCTCTGGGCCCAGGAGGTGCTGCAGGTCGGCCCAGCTAACCTAGAGTCTGGGTTAGAACCTTGGAAGGTCTGGATTTGGAGAAGCCTGTGGTGGGGGAAGGCGCCTGCCCTCATGGGACATCAGCAGGGTCTCAGTTTTGTGGTGCTGTGTGGTAGCCACTGAGTTCCCATTGTGGGGGTTATTTCACAGGAAGGGGAATCTGGCACTGACCAAGATGGCCTAATATGAAGGACTCAGGCCTGCCACGTCTCCCAGCTGCCTGGTGGCTGCCTTGTCCGTGGAGCGCTGGAGGCGACTGCAGTGTCGAGAATGGAAACCAATGTGGTAAGGGGTATTCCCAGGGCAAGTATGGTGGGAAGTAGAGCTCAGGCCTGCCCAGGTGCCATCCGAGGCTCCGAAGCTGGCTAGGACTTCCTTCTCCCTGGAGGCCTGGAGTTGGAGCAAGGCTGATTCCCACCCCATCTTCCCAGGAGAACCTGCTAGATACACTTGGGATGTCTCAGGAGTCTGTGTGTTTTTGCCTTTCTGTGCCGAGGGAGGGAAAGAGCCTGGATGATCCGTCCACCAGCTGAGTCCTGGCCCTTCGCTGGGCCTTCCCGATGCGGGCTGCCCTAACAGCATCTGGTGTTCCCGTGGGTGCTGGCCAAAGGGAAAGCTGGCCATGAGTATCCCCAATTCCAAGCTGGGGAGTTCAGTCTTCCTGCTAGAGAAATGGGCAGGGGCAGTAGTTGGAATCTTGTCTCTTTGCTCTAGACTATCCCAATCTGGCAAAATAAGCCACATGGAGCTGCTCGAAGTGTGGTGAGGAGAATTGGGACCAACCTACCCCTGAAGCCATGTCCCCGGGCAGCCTTCGAGGTGAGTGCCCTGGAAGGGCAAGGTGGTAGCTCCTGAGTCGGGGCCATCTGTGTGACCTGTGAGTGTTACTTAATGACTGAATCCCAGGTTCCCCATCTCAATAACAGTGTGTAACAGAAATCAAGTTTAACTCATACAGGTATGCATTATTAACTTACATTCAATATGAAAGGGAATCATACTGATTCAGTTTTAAATTTTAACCATAAAAATTATGGAAAGTAAAAGAAAAGTTATCTGGAACTGTAGGCCTAATGCAGTGGCCTAGCGGCTACAGTCTTCACCTTGAACGCGCTGGAATCCCATTCAGGCACTGATTCTAATCCCGGCCACCCCACTTCCCATCCAGCTCCCTGCTTGTGGCCTGGGAAAGCAGTCGAGAACGGCCCAAAGCTTTGGGACCCTGCACCTGCGTAGGAGACCTGGAGGAAGTTCCTGGCTCCTGGCTTCAGATCAGCACAGCACTGGCCGGTGTGGTCACTTGGGGAGTGAATCAACAGACGAAAGATCTTCCTCTCTGTATATCTGACTTTGCAATAAATAAAACAAAGCAACAAAAAAACCACCACCAACAAAAAAACTAATAAAGTTATCTGGAATCACATCATGACAAAGCTGTAAGAAGTTTCCTGTTGCTGTGACAGATTTTAGATGACCTTGTACCCATATTCACAGCTTCAGAGGGCAAGATTGCCATCTGTGATTTTTAAAAAACGAGTTTATTGAAAGGCAGAGTGACAGAGATCCATCTTCATCCACTGATTCATTCTGCAAGTGGCCAAAACAGCCAGGGTTGGTCAAGTTGAAGTTAAGTCTTACACGTGGGTGGCGGGAGCCCAAGTATGAACCATCCTCCATTGCTCCCAGGTGCACCAGCAGGGAGCTGGATCAGATGCAGAGTAGCCAGGACTGGAACCAGGTTTTGTTACAGGATGTTGGTATCCCAAGTAGTGGCTTAATGTACCACATAACACCTGGGTCATGGCCATCTCGCTGCTGAAACCCTGAACTCTATACTCCCACATGGTTTGCTTCTGGCCTATTGTCCACATGGTTTCCAATCAGAAACCTTTCTCCTGCCCATCTAGGAAGCCTTCCTGACACCAGTGCTGGATGAGGTGCCCCTGCTGTGTATTTTGCACTGTCCAGTGGCTTCTTGGGGTCAGTGCATGTGTGCTGATGAATTTTACTTGTCCACAGACCTTGCCCAACATCTCTGATCTGTGTCTGAGAGATGTGCCCCCCGTCCCTACCCTGGCTGACATTGCCTGGATTGCGGCAGATGAAGAGGAGACGTATGCCCGGGTCAGGTAGCTGAGGCGGTGGCTGATCTGCCGGGGAGTGGGGAGCTGCTTCGCAGGGAGAGTCCTGGTGAGGCTGAGGCCATTGAGGAGAGCTGTTGGCCAGAGGGGAGCAGAAACCAGACTGTGACATGTGGCAGTCCAGTGGCCATCTGTGACTGGTACTTTCATCTTTGGCCCAGGAGTGATACGCGCCCCCTGAGGCACACATGGAAACCCAGCCCTCTGATGGTCATGCAGCGTAATGCCTCAGTGCCCAACCTCCGAGGGTCCGAGGAAAGGCTCCTGGCCCTGAAGAAGCCAGCCCTGCCTGCCCTCAGCCGCTCCACCGAGCTGCAGGACGAGCTGAGCCACCTGCGCAGCCAGATTGCCAAGATAGTGGCAGCGGATTCAGGTAGGAGCCCCGGTGCTGGGGCCGGGATGTGGCAGGAAAGGCTAGGGAGAGCAGTGCTCCTTGGTTCAGGAGATCTGGGGCCCATGGCTCTGGACTTGAGCAGCCTCTGGACTTCCTTAGGATAGTTCCTACTACTCATTTTGGGCTGGTTGATTTGGTTAGGAACATAGTAATCACTTAACCTGTGATGCCAGGCAGACTCCTTTCCTTAACCACAGAACCAGGACCTTCTTCTGAGTGTCTAAGGCACATCTTCCACGAGCCCCCAATGGCTCCTTCTCAAGCATTTCCCACCGCCAGGAGACATACCTCCTTTCAGTAACCATCTTCCCCTCCTTGCCTTTTCTCCCAGACCTCATCTCCCCACTCTTCCAGCTTTCTGGATGCAGTTGAGGCAGAACCCTGACTAGGGGCATGGACACCCACAATCTCCTAAGATGCTCAGTGACTTAAAGCCATAGTCCCAAAACTTATCAGTTGGGTACATAAACATCATAGTGCTATTTAATTCTATCACATGAGAGTTTCATGGATGAGTTGCATTTCTGTTTCTAGGCTACTTTTTGGTCATCTAAGCCAGACTTAAAAACTGAGGAAATTCTTTCCATTAAAACTTGAAAAACCGGGAGCACCATCATCCTTGTAGTTCTCAGAACACTCACTGACAGGCAGCAGGAGTCGAGCTCCAGCTCAGTTAGAAGAAAAGATGAACGCAGGCCTTGACTGTCTCAGCTGCCATCCCATAGCCAGCCGTGGGAGGAGCCTGGGGGCAAGGACAGTGGGGGCTCTCCCGATAGTCACTGCGGTGGTTCTCTAGGGCGTGCTCGGGGGAGGGACAGTGGGGGCTCTCCCGATAGTCACTGCGGTGGTTCTCTAGGGCGTGCTCGGGGGAGGGGACAGTGCTGCCGTTTTCTAGCCCCAATGTCCACCTGTGCCTGTCGCTCTCTTTCAGCCTCGGCTTCTTTAACGCCGGATTTCTTATCTCCAGGAAGTTCAAATGTCACTTCCCCCTTGCCTTGTTTTGGATCCTCATTCCACTCTACGACTTCCTTTGTCATCAGTGACATCACCGAGGAGACTGAGGTAGAGGTCGCTGAGCTCCCATCAGTCCCCCTGCCTGGTTCTGCCAGCCCTGAATATTGTAAACCAGAACACAGAGCAACCTGCAGCTCCTCCGAAGAAGATGACTGCATCTCTCTGTCCAAGGCCAGCAGCTTCGCAGACATGATGGGTATCCTGAAGGATTTTCACCGAATAAAACAGAGCCAAGATCTGTAAGTATTTGGATACAAAGAGCTCTGGTGATCCATGTACTTTAGTATCGTTATTTCTTTTTGAAGAGAAATGGAGACAAATAATGGAGAACAATCTTCTGTCTGGTGGTGATTTGGTCCCCAAATGCCCACCATAGCCAACGCTGGAACTCCATCTGGGTCTCCCAGAGATAGCGGGAGACCACTTGGGTGATTACCTACTGCTCCCCAGAGTACAGGTTAGCAGGGAGTTAGATAGCAAGCAGAGTACATAGGACTTAAGCCAGTCACTCTGAAATAGCATGCCAGTGACAGTCCCATTTTTTAAAGATGTATTTATTTGGGCCCGGCGCCATGGCCTAGTGGCTAAAGTCCCCTCCTTGAACACGCCGGGATCCCATATGGGTGCCGGTTCTAATCCTGGCAGCTCCACTTCCCATCCAGCTCCCTGTTCGTGGCCTGGGAAAGCAATGAGGACGGCCCAAAGCTTTGGGACCCTGCACCCATGTGGGAGACCCAGAAGAGGTTCCTGGTTCCTGGCTTCAGATAGGTGCAGCACCGGTTGTTGCGCTCACTTGCTGAGTGAATCATTGGATGGAAGATCTTCCTCTCTGTCTCTCCTCTCTGCATATCTGACTTTGTAATAAAAAATAAATTTAAAAAAATCTTTAAAGAAAAAGATGTATTTATTTTTATTGGAAAGTCAGGTTTACAGAGAAGGAGATACAGAGAGGAAGATATTCTATCCACTGCTGCTTCACTTCCCAAGTAGCCGCAACTGAGCTGATGCAAACCCAGGAGCCAGGGGCTTCTTCCTGGTCTCCCATGTGGGTGCAGGGTCCCAAGGCTTTGGAGCATTCTCTACTGCTTTCCCAGGCCACAAGCAGGCAGCTGGATGGCAAGTGGAGCAGCTGGGACATGAACTAGTGCCCATATGGGATCCTGGAGCATTCAAGGTGAGGATTTAGCCACTAGACTATTACGCTGGGCCCAGTTCAGCTTTCTTATTACTAAAGAGTGCCCCCATTCCCTACACTTCATCGTGGGGGAACAAATGATATATTTTTGTTATCCCTAATTGGTAGGTACTTTTAGTGGAAGGAGCTTCTCTACAGTTGGGATTTCTGCTTTAAGATGTGGTGGGTAGGATAGGGGGTGCGTATTTAGTCCCTGAGATCATCACCCATTGCTGGCTCCAGCTTCCTGCTAATGCAGACCTGGGAAACTACGGTAATGACTCAGGTAATTGGGCTCCTGCCACTTGTGTGCAGGGAGACCTTGATGGCACTCTCAGCTCCCACCTTTGGCCCTGGCCAACCCCCAAGCCACTGTGGACACACACACACACACACAAAGACCTAATACACAAAACAATCTTGCAAATGCAGATTAGAAAATAGTCTTTTAAGAGATATAGGTAGGGCCAGGCACAATGGCTCCATTGGCTAATCTTCCTTCAAGCACTGAGATCTCATTTTGGGTACCAGTTCATGTTCTGGCTCCTCTACTTCCCGTCCAGCTTCCTGTTTATGGCCTGCAGAAGCAGTAGAGGACGGCCCCAAAGCCTTGGGATCCTGCACCCACATGGGAGACCAGGAAGAAGCTCCCATCTCCTGGCTTCGGCTATTGCAGCCACTTAGGGGAGTGAATTAGCAGATGGAAGAGCTTTACATCTGCTCTTTATCTGCCTTTCCAGTAAAAATAAATCTTTAAAAAAAATGTTTTAAAAAAAGAGTGATATGTATTTGCTGAACCTGGCAGTTCATCAGAATGGCAGAGATTTATTAATAATGTACTGTAGAAATACTGAAAAATAATCCCCACGGAATGAGGCAGTTTCTGAGGGTAGGGGAGTTTGGGAGTGTCTACCTTTGAGAACCTCTTACAGAGCCCTGGAGTTCAGTTTGCATTTTTCCAGGTATGGTCTGAGCAGCTGCAAGGGACTTGCCAGAGGAACTCGTGCAAAGATATAGGTTCTAGACACTTCAGTTTGAGACCCAGACCTTCATGGCCAGCACCAATGAAGCTTTGTTGCTTGTTGAGAGTGAAAAGCTGCTCTGAGGGCTGACGGTTGATGGAGTTCCTGTTGAAGGGATGGCTACTCACCCTGAACGGGGTCTCTGACAACCATACAAAGCTAGGCAGCTGCCTTTAGTGCCCACGTCCCCAAGCCCAGTCACTGCTGCTCTTGATCTGCTCTGAGGGCTTTCCGCCTTTGGTCACCAGGTTTTATGGATTGATATCTCAGACTTCTCTTACTTGCCTCTTGAATTCAGTGAATCCTAGACAACTTACTTGTCGACTTTCCCACTTGGGTTCTGGGATCTTTTCTTCTTTGTAGTAAAAGCGCTGGGTCAGTGACTAAGAGTGGGGATGTAGCCTAGTTGGCAGAGATTCAAAAATAATAATTTCCCTTTATTTTGCATTTTTGGCTTAATATCTCAGCCTTTATATTAGCCTAACAATCAATAAAACATCGTCAATGGGATATATGTATGTTAGTTCACTAGAATTTCAAACAATTATTTTCCAAGAATTTGAATTATTGGATAATTTGAGCCTACCCCAACATGCAGTTGCTTTAGGTCCTACAACTTCCTCATTCTCTCTCTCTCTCTTTCACACACACACACGTACGTACGTATGTTTAGCTGTAATTCTGGGTCTCCCCTGAGGGGAAGAAAGGGTAATAACAAATTTTTTCTTCGGAATTAGTAAAAGTCAATTGCCAAGTGACTTCCTCTGCAGATCCTTTGGGAAAATGTTACAGAGAAAGATAGGGCTGGGACTGGTGTTGTCCTGTCTGCTGTGCCTACACCCCATATGGGTGCTGTGTCCTGGCTATTCCACTTGTGAGCCAGCTCCCTGCCAGTGGTTTGGGAAAATGGAGAATGGCCTAAGGCCTCAGGTCCCTGAACCCACATGGGACACCTGGAAGAAACTCCTGGCTCCCAGCTTCAGACTGGCCTAGCTCTGGCCATTGTGGCCATCTGGGAAGTGAGGTAGAAGATGGAGGATCTCTCTCTCTAACTCTTTCAAGTAAAATGAAACCTTAGAGAAATAAAAGGGATAGGATAGGATAGGGTTAGAGTGGAGAGCAGAAGCTTAGCCTTTGAGGCCAGATCTACCAACCTGATGGTCCTATATTTTGCCCACTTCATAGTCGTAAACAAACATTAGTGCTCTACTTCAGAGGTAATGTGGAAGTAGCCAGCTTGCTTTTGAACTCCCAGCTCACTGGCTGAGTGCTTACTGTCATTAGCACTAACCTCCTGTGGTGGTCGTGAGGATTCTAGGAGGTGATATAGTTAGACTCAGATGTGATTCTGTCTCCAGGAACCGGAGTGTAATGAAGGAGGAAGACCCTGCTGTGCTTATCTCTGAGGTCCTGAGGAGGAAGTTTGCTCTGAAGGAAGAAGACATCAGCAGAAAAGGAAACTGACATGGCTCAGCTCTGCAGACTGTCTCATGCTCCTGGATTCCTTCAGTAGCTGCCTTGCTCACCACAGGACTCTGCGTCTGAAGTAGCAATCTTGACAGTGTTTGACAGGCTGGAGCTTGGACTGAAGAGCAGAGCTGGCTGACATGTCTCCCATCCCTCAAGCCTTAGCAGGAGCTGAGGCCTAGGCTCTGTATTGAGACATGTTACAGGTGATTATGTAAGTTGGAGTCTGTTTCAAGGTAGAAGTTTGTTTTTTCCTTGCGCTGTGTGAAAATAGGTCCTAAATGACTTACTACACTGCATCAGACCCCATAACTGGTCTCACAGGACACTTTGTGCCCAGCTGTCACTCTCAGCTGCTTGCTTGCAGTAGGGCAGGCCTGGGGGGAAGGCTGTCACTGTTTCTGTACAGATTTGCACAGGACAGGGAGATCTTAATGCTGCTGCATCAGAAACCTACACCAGTACCCAGCAATCACCTTTCCCTGTCTAGATGTAGAGGTCAGGCCACTGGGCCAGCTAGCACTGGGCTGCTCCTGGGAGGCCTGGGCCGGTTTTTCTTACACATATTTTGTAATACTGTATACAACCAAATCTACCCTCCACGGCCCCAGGGCCTCACCAGTTTCACTGAAAGCTCTCTTCCATGGACTTTAGTTTGAGCCCAGTAGGAAAGAGAACAGGAGGGGAAGGAGCACACCATCCTCCCAGGCCCTCTGAGCTGGGCCAAGGTTTGTACCGACTGCACCATGCATGACACGATGCCTGCAGGTCTCTTGATGGTAGGTGGTATGTGCACTGTGTGGGGGGGTTGAAGCATTACCTGACATTAAATGAAGGATTGGGACAAGAACTGTGTTTTCTTTGTCTGAGCTGAGATCACCCCGGACCCTTTAGGAGTATAAACGCCTGTAATTTTTAAGGGGTATGAACATTTCTGGCTTCTTTTTTCTTATCATGTCCTGCCCTTATAAAACAAAACTTTCATAGTTTCTTTCCTCTTTGTAGATTTTGCCCTAAACTCGTAAAAGCAGCTTAATCTTACAACTTGCAGGTTTACTCTGAAATGTGCTTAAGCCTTTCAGGCACCATGCATGCGCCTCCTGGTGGATTTATGTCTTGGTGGGGCACAGGCTAAATCCAAGACCCAAGTTCATCCTGAACCTAGGAAAATGACAAAATATACACTACCACTCAAGTTACTGCTCCAAACATAAAACATTACCAATGTTAATTATCACAACTAAACATTTACTTGGATTCAGTTTTATACCTTATGGAAGAGTACTACGAGGATTTTTCAAAAAGTTCATGGAATTTTGTATTATGAAAAGACCAAAAACCTTTTTAATTTCCATTTTTACATGAGTTTTCTGAAATGCCCTCATAAAGTCATTCGGGATTATTACATGGCTCAAGACTTTTTTAAGGGAGACTGAAGCAAAACTTAAAATATTATACAGTTACCACCAAAAGTAACAAAATAATGAAAACTGTTGCCAGTCCTGCTAACTGCATGCCAGGGTTATGGAAATTTGCCTTTTCTGTCTCAAAGGTGTGTCAGGAGTAATGGTTCCAGGCTTAGACTAAGATGATAGCCAAAGCCAAAAACACATCATCCTAAAGACACAAGGTCCCAGCCAGGCATCTGAAAGGGCCAAGAGGAGGTTCTGCTGTGGAGGGCTCAGTGCCACTGTGCCTCCTCACACAGGTTCAAGGAATTCTATCACCTTCCAAAGGAAAGGCATGATGCCAACACGCTGTCAGTGAGTGGTAATGCCTGCTTTATTTATACAAATAAAATGCTTGATAATGCCAACAGTTGCATCACGTGCCTCCTTCCTACTCCCAGCTACAGATGTCTTAACATCTCTGTCATTGCAAGATACTTAGAGAAGCAAACCCTCATAAAAACATTTACAATGGATGCCTGATAACTTGATTACCTTCAGAATCCTGTGTAAAGAGACGTGTCAGCCCATCCTGGCTTTGAGCCCGAGGGCTGCTGGAAAACTGCCCCAGCTCCTGGTTCCAGCTGCTGCTGATGTCCTGGAAAGGGGCTCTGGATTTGTGAGCAATGACCTGCTGGCCCTGAGAATCTTCAGTGAAAAGCTGACTCCAGGTGTCCCTGTCATTCTCACTGTCCCAGGGAAGCACAGAAACAGGATGAGGGCTTTGCTTCACACAGTCTGTTTTCTCTCCACTCCGGAAGTCCCTGTGAGTTTGAAGAACCTGCCTGTTTTCTTTGGTAGACGCAATCTTTTCTAGTCTCGTTCTGTCCAAGGACTGGTGACATCTGCTCCTAGCTGTGCTGCTGGGGCTCTCTAGGCCCTGGCAGGTCTTCTTAGTGTCATGAAGCCATTCCTTTCTCCTGGAAGAATCCTTTTCCTCATTTTGGTCCCAAGAACTTTCCAAGTCCTGGGTAAAGGAAAAAGCCAGTGAGGTTTTACTCTTTGCAGCAGAGACTGGGATGCTAGGCTGGAGCAGAGACATCTCAGTCCAAAGTGGGGTCCCCATTCTCTGTTGGCTATAAGTCTGGAGGGGGTGAGGACAGAGTCCAGCCCCCTGGGTGTCTGCTGGAGTTGAAGTGGCAAAAGGGGGTGCCAGGTAATCATCTTCAGAGCCTTGCACCAGACAGCCTAGCGGAGTTGCATCATTGGTGGATTCCTGGTTGATCTGACTTTCCACATGAGATGGAACACTTCTCTGGCCACCGCTGTTTCTCTTTCCTAGTAAAACAGGAATGAACAAATGACCCTCAGATTACTGCCCTCAGCAGGACTTCTCTGTCTTTGTTCTGAAATCAGCACCAGTGACTATTAATGCTGCCTGGTGCAGGGTTCTTAAGATTCCTCGGGGGCTGTGTAATGAGTGCAGCACCTAAATATTTTGAGTTGCTGTCTTGAGGACCAATACTGAAAGTTGATTTTGTTCTTGAACAGTATCCCAGTAGATTTAATGATGATTGTTGGTTTGAGGTCTGATTTTTTTTTTTTTAATACATGTAAGAATTCTGATGTGGAAATCTTGCACAAATTTGTATGGAACAAAGCCTACAAAAATGAAAACTGTAGATTGAATACTAATCCAATCTTAGTGTGATAGAGGAGGAAAAGTTTGGTGCCATAATTTCTCCCTTCATTGGTGTTGGACTTCAATTGATTGAAATGTATTTCTGTACCACAATTTAAGCTTCAATAAAAATTTGCTTGATTAAAAAAAAAAAAAAAAAAAAAAAAAGATTCCTTGGGGGCCCGGCACGATAGCGTAATGGTTAAGGTCCTCACCTTGAACATGCCGGGATCCCATATAGGTGCCGGTTCTAATCCCGGCAGCTCTACTTCCCATCCAGCTCTCTGCTTGTGGCCTGGGAAAGCAGCTGAGGACAGCGAAGGCCCTGGGACCCTGCACCCTTGTGGGAGGCCTGGAAAGAAGTTCCTGGCTGCTGGCGGATTGGCGCAGCACCGGCTGTTGCACTCACTTGGGGAGTGAATCATCGGACGGAAGATCTTCCTCTCTGTCTCTCCTCCTCTCTGTACATCTGCCTTTCCAATAAAATAAATAAAAAGATTCCTCTGAAAGTAATTCAGGAGCTCATCTTCCTGCTTTAACATTGCTATTCTTCGGAATGGCTTTTCTAAAACATAAATCTTACATTCTCTCATGAAAATACATGGATGGGGCCCGGCACAGTGGCCTAGTGGCTAAAGTCGTCGCCTTGAACGCGCCGGGATCCCATATGGGCGCCGGTCCTAATCCCGGCAGCTCCACTTCCCATCCAGCTCCCTGCTTGTGGCCTGGGAAAGCAGGAGAGGACGGCCCAAAGTCTGGGGACCCTGCACCTGCATCGGAGGCCAGGAAGATGCTCCAGGATCTGGTTAGGCTCAGCTCTGGCCAATGCTGACACTTGGGGAGTGAATCAATGGATGGAAGATCCTTCAGTCTCTCCTCTCTATAGATCTGACTTTCCAATAAAAATAAATAAATCTTTTAAAAATATACACACACACAAAATCGTAAATGAAAAGATTTCAAGTGAGTTCCCAGCTCCTGACTTTCACCTTCATGGAGTAAGCCAGTAGATGGAAATTTTTCTCCTTCCCTCCCTCTTTTTATTGCCTTACAAATGAGAAATATTAGTAGGAAGAAGGCTGATGAGAAAGTCTGTTTCTAAGAAAACAAAGTATATTTAGGTTTTCTTTATTTTTTATTTACCTTGAGAGACAGAGATTTTCCATCTGCTGGCTCACTCCCAATACCTGCATTAGCCAGGCTTTGACGAGGCTAAAGCCAGGAACCTGGAACTTCACCTGCATCTCCCACCTGTCAGGGACCCAGGTATCTGAGCCATCACTGCTGCCTCCTATTGGCAGACGCTGGAATCGGAAGACTGGAGTGAAGCCCAGGCACTCTAGTAAGGGTTGTAGCATCCCCTGGCAGTGTCTTAATTGTGCCAAATGCTTGCCTCATCTCTGAACTTCCAAATTTTTTCATACAGAAATAACAATTTGAAAATTTTATACAAAAATGACAATTAACCTTATACAGAGATCACTCATGATGACTAATTCTAATGTCAACTCTTTTAGGCACTCCCATTTCCTGAGTGCACCTTTCCTCACTGCCAGTAAATATGAATACTATTATACAATAAAACTACAAAAGTATGTCTGTAAATGCATGTACATACTACTTTTTCAAAAGACAATGATTTCATGTGTTTGTTTATTTAGATTTCTTGTGTTTCATAACCTCTCTCAATAGGTCAGCTTAGTTTAACACAATGCACCGACTTCAGTCATCCTCATTAATACTCCAGCATGGAAACACAAACGTACTCCTTTTGTGTTTCCTGGATAATGGAGTATTCCCCGAATAGGTCGTCATACCTGGCTGCGAGGTCAGGAAGGAAGTGATGCTGGTCTGCTTACCACCTGCAGGAGGGGTCCTTCTTTGAGTTAAAGAAATACTAGCCTTCCTCTCTTTCGGAAGGAGTGTTAACACTGGTTTGATTAAATGTGTCTGAAAAGAAATGGGGAAAAAAAATCTATTAATACAAAAAAATTATAAAATAAACCAGACTGAATAAACACGAGATTGAATAAATACAGAAGAGGCTGAATAAGCACTGTGTTTACACACACACACACACACATATACACGATGAAAACAAAACAGAAAAATCTGAATTCAGGACTAGCATTGTGATATATATAGCATGTAAAGCTGCTGCCTTTGATGTCAGCATCCCAGATGGGCTCCCACTCAGTCCCAGCTGCTCCACTTCTGATCTGGTTCCCTGCTAATGCATTTTGAAAACCGGAAGATGGCCCAAGTGCTTAGGTCCCTGTACCCACACGGGAGACCTGGATGGAGTCTCTTGCTTCGCCTGGCCCAGACATTTGGGGAGCAAATTGGAAAGGCAGATTTTATAGAGAGAGATCTTCCATCTGCTGTTCCATTTCCCAAATGGCCACAAGTCTCAGCCAAGCTGATCTGAGGCCAGGAGCCTCTTCCAGGTCTCCCACGCGGGTGCAGGGTCCCAAGGCTTTGGGCCGTCCTCCACTGCTTTCCCAGGCCACAAGCAGGGAGCTTGATGGGAAGTGGAGCAGGCAGGACACAAACTGGGGCCTATGTAAGATTTTGGTGCTTGAAGGTAGAGGATTAGCCAACTGAGACATGGTGCTGCCCCTTAATAACTTTTTAAAATGAATTCAAAGTAAAATGAAAAACAAAAAAGCCCAGTGGCTTTCTTGGAACCACTCCAAGTCTGAACTCCATTCCCGCCTATTCTCTATGTAGTTTGTGCTAGACAGTTCCTTCCACTATTTTTTGGCCTCCTGAAGCTTTTTTTTCCTCAAGAATCACATGTTCCAACTATAGCCCAATCGTTCTGCTTCCCTGTAAAAGTCAGGCAGACTAAACACAAAGAAACTGACAAGTATTTCAGAGACAACGGGTTCTCCTTTGTATCTGAGGACAATCAATGCCTCGACATTAGGCATTTCTGAAGTCACCTGTGGTGAGCAGCACAGCCTTAGAATTGCACACTGTGGGTTCCAGTCAGCCCCAATCCCACCTCTGCTGTTTATTAGTTATGTGACCTATGCAAACTGTTAATTTCTGAGTCTCATTCTCATGTGCTTGAAAAATGAGGACAATAACAGAACTAGTTCCCTAGGGCAGCTATGAACATTGAATGAATTCTGAGAAAAGGATTACTGCTCGACAACAGTCGGCAGTTACTGAGGGCAGGAGCAGTGACACGGCGCCAGGCTCGCCATCCCAGGCTCTTCCTGCTGTGGAGCGCAAGGCAGGAAGAGGGACAAGATTTGGCAAATTGATTCTGTCAACTCTAATTATAACCTCATCTGCATTACTGTGTTTGGTTTTCATTTCCATTGCCTGTTTTAATCTACCTGAGAAATTGGGCAAGTGGGATTGTATCTATTCACATTTTGGCTGTGACTGCCAAAGAAACAGGAATTGCTAATATTCATGCAAGTTGGAAGTAGCCCTGGAACTTGAACCCAAATGATTAATTTTAGCTCAGGGCAGGTTAAAGGTCATAAAGAATCTGTAATGTTACTTAACACGCCTTTCTTTCTTTTCACTCCTACCCAAATATTTTTTTTTAATTAAGCTTTATGTATTTAGCTGAAAGGCAAAATTACACAGAGAGAGAAAGATCCTACATCCACTGGTTCTCTCCCCAAATGGCCATAACAGCTAGGGCTGGGCCAGGACAAAGCCAGGAGCTTCATCTGGGTCTCCCAAGTGAGTGACAGAGGTCCAAGTACTTGGGCCATGCTCCATTGCTTTCTCAGGAGCACAAGCAGCAACCTGAATTAGTACAGCAGGCAGGGCCCAGCACAGTAGCCTAGTGGCTAAAGTCCTCGCCTTGCACACACCAGGATCCCATATGGGCACCAGTTCTAATCCCGGCGGCCCTGCTTCCCATTCAGCTCCCTGCCTGTGGCCTGGACAAGCAGTAAAGGACGGCCCAAAGCCTTGGGACCCTGCACCCACATGGGAGACCTGGAAGAAGTTCTGGGTTCCTTGTTTCACATCGGTTCAGCTCTGGACATTGTGGTCACTTGGGGAGTGAATCAATGCATAGAAAATCTTCCTCTCTGTCTCTCCTCTCTGTGAATCTGACTTTCCAATAAAAATAAATAAATCTTAAAAAAAACAAAACGGGCCCGGCGACGTGGCCTAGCGGCTAAAGTCCTCACCTTGAAAGCCCCGGGATCCCATATGGGCGCCGGTTCTAATCCTGGCAGCTCCACTTCCCATCCAGCTCCCTGCTTGTGGCCTGGGAAAGCAGTTGAGGACGGCCCTAAGCCTTGGAACCCTGCACCCGCGTGGGAGACCCGGAGGAGGTTCCTGGTTCCCGGCATCGGATTGGTGCAGCACCGGCCCGTTGTGGCTCACTTGGGGAGTGAAACATGGGATGGAAGATCTTCCTCTCTGTCTCTCCTCCTCTTTGTATATCTGGCTTTCCAATAATAATAAAAATCTAAAGAAAAAAAAAAAAAGAAACAAAACAAAACAAAAAAATCCTTCTCTATATATAACTGCTAGAGATAAATGTTTCAGATTCCTGCCAGGACCCAACCTCTACTGAAGAAAATTTTCTGTTTCATGCGTGTGCTTGATTTTTAAAACGACATTTTTTTTAACTTCAATGATTGCACTCCTACAAAGTCTCCCTAGATAACATTCATACACAAAAACGATGTGGGAGGCAGGCACGCAAAGCTAAGTAAGATGCTGTTTCAGATACCTGCCAGCACTGCACTATGGAGCAGATAGGCTTCCGTTCCCATCCTGCTTCAGTTTCCAGCTTCCTGCTAATGTGTGTCCTGACAGGCAGCAGGTGCTGCTTCAAGCACGTAGGTCCCTGGCACCCGCATGGCAGAGCCGCAGGATGTCCTGTCCTGTGGCTTGGCCCAGCGCAGCCCTGGCTGTCATGGACACTTGGGAATGAACCAGCGAAGGAGACATCCTTGTTCTTGCCTCTCTGCCTTTCATATAAATAAAAGAATGACTTAACTTTTTGTGAATGCAGATGAAATATCCATAAGGCGCAATAAGTGAAAAAAGCAACTTGTCCCACAATGTTTAACATGCTACTATTTGAAAGAAAGAAAACACCCATTTGCTTGTATACTCACAGAGAACCTCAGGAAAGAGGAACAAGATAGTTTAGGCCTCTGGGATGTGGAAAGTTGGGTAAGAATATGAGGCAGACGTTTCAATGCAGACTGGATACATTTAAATTAATAAGTAAATAATGTTATTTTTCCAAAAATGACTGCAGTTGTAAAATGCTTAACTGATTTTGTCCAGCAGGTTGTAGCCACACACAGGTGAACCACTCGATCTTTAGACTATTGATCACACTGTCCAAACCCAGCTTTCCTGCACAGTTCAAGTCCCTTTCTTTTGGTTAAACCTTCCTTGATAACCACAAATCTAAGGAATCTTTCTGGCCTCCAAAGTCACATGGTCCTGAGTGAGACCACTCACAGGGACTAAATTCTGCCTTAGAGGGTTAAGCGCACAGCCTGTATAGCAATCGGAACTGAGGCAGAACCCCTGCTTGTCTGACTCATGTTTTAATCCAAACCTCAATGTTCTCAACTTATAAAACTAGGACAATGAAGGGATCTACTTCATTGTACCTTGGTGAATACCTGCTAATAAGAAGGGCCTGTAAACGGGCCAGCACTGTGGGCAACGAGTTAGGCTGCTACCTGAAGTGCCGGCATCTCTTGTGGGCACCAGTTCCAGCTGCTCCACCTCTGATCCAGCACCCTGCTAATGCACCTGGGGGATCAGCAGAGGATGGCCCAGGTGCTTGGGCCCCTGCACCCATGTGGAAGATCTGGCTTAGGTTCCTGGCTTCGGCCTGACACCGCTCCAGCTGTTACAGCCATTTGGGAAGTGAACCAACAAGTGAAACAGCTCTCTCTTCTCTTTCTTTGGGACTCTGCTTTTCAAATAAAGAAATATATATATATATTTTTTTAAAGAGAGTGTGTAAAGTCTTGGACAAATGACACATGCTAAATACTCGCTGTTAGCTGGTGTAACTGTGTGCAGCCCTTTTCCTTGCAAGACTGTAAGTACCCTGCCTGTGCTGTCCCTTTTGAGACTGAGTTTTCATATCCCTGAGCAAGAGTTGTCCCAGACAAGACAAACAGGCCTAACCAAAATGCCTTAGCACAGCGGCCAGCACAAAATGCTGTGACACCCCTGGGTGAGATGTCCACCCCGTCCAGGTTGGGTGAACCTGGGTGGGCTCCTCATCCCCAGTGAGAGGAAGGACACACACGATGGATGTGCGCCCACTACATTGTCCGGCACCCAGTGGACGGCCAGTGCACGGGAGGCCGGCTCCCCGAGCCTGCTTCCCCACAACCCTCTCCCCGCACCCCTCAAAATTACTCCTTCTGGGTAAGGCCAGCAAACTAACCTGGCCAAGTCTGGAGCCAAGAGACCCCCGGGGTGAGAACTTCCCAATTTTGCAAAGTGCACCTGCCTCCCAGGACTCCAAGCCTCTGTCAACGCGTCTTGAGGGGACTGTAAGCGCCCCAAAAGAGCAAATTTGCTTTTCCACCTCCCCTGCCCTAACCTGGTAGCCTGCAGTCCCGGCCTCCCCGCAGCCCACGGCTTACCTTCTACCCTAACCCCATTTTCAGCTTTCCCCCATTCCTCTCGCCGGTGAATCCCCAAAGCCGTCCCTGACTTTCCCTCGGTCACCTCCAGACTCTCCGGCACCCGTCTCTTTTCGCGTCCCCTCAGGCCGTCCCCGCACCCCCGAAACGCCCTCTGAACCCTCCCCACGTCCCACCTGCACTTTGTGCCTCTTCAGAGCCGCGGCGTCCAGCCACACGCCGCAGGCCTCCTCCTCGGGGCCTCTCCGCCTCATGGCCACCGAAAAGTGGACACCTCCGGCTAGTCACTAAGCCCCAGCTCGGGACGCCTCACAGTCTCCCCTCAGCCGCAGGCCTCCACGTTCGGATCTCCCGCCAGCGCCTAGGGGCGGAGCTACGCGTCGGCCGCTCCGTGCGCAGGCGGCGGCCGCGGCGTCAGTCCCGCCTCTTTCCCCAAGCTCCGCCCCGCGCGCGTTGACGCGGTTGCTGGTCCCGCCCAGTGTCTCCTGGTCTCCTCAGGCTTGAGTGGTGTCTTATGGATGGATTCGTGACGTCATACCCGGAATCTGTCGTTTCTTTTCGCCGAACTGTTCTTTCTTGACAATGACCCAGTTACCTCAAAGGGAAGCCGAGGACCCCGGGCTCCGGGCTTCAGCATTTCCCTAAATGGTTGCCACCTCCTTCAACTTTGTGGATTTCCTTCATAAGAAAGGAAATCTTGGGCCTAGCGGCTAAAGTTCTCAATTTGAATGTTCCAGGAACGTGCCTGGGAAAGCAGTCGAGGACGGCCCAAAGCCTTGGGACCCAACACCCACGTGGGAGACCTGGAAGAAGTTCCTGGCTCCTGACTTCAGATCGGCTCAGTTCCGGCCATTGTGGTCACTTGGGGAGTGAATCATCCGATGGTGATCTTCTTCTCTGTCTCTCCTCCTCTCTGTATATCCGACTCTCTAATAAAAATAAATCTTTTTAAAAAGGGAAAAAAAGAAAACCTAAACTTAACCATAAAGCCTCATTTTAGAACGTTCTGGAAACACTACGGACTCTGTGACCTTAGGTTTTACAAAGGATCAAGTGAGGACTTTGCAGATTCTAAAAACCTCTTGGAGAGGCAAAAATGCTACATCCTGCCCACAGCAATTGCCACAGACGGACTGTTTACTCATTTATTGTAAACATTTATATAGGCGTGCATCTCAGAAAGCTTGTGGAAATTTTTAATTAGAAGAGGTTTATTTTGGTACTAAGAAAATAAAAAATCTGGGGCCCAGGCATGATGACTCAATTGGCTGAACTGAAAGTGCAAGGATACCATATGGGCAGTGATGGTTATCGCAGTTACAGGAAGTGGGTGGACACCAGAGTGACCTCAGCCAGAGATCTGGCATGCCCCGAAGGCAGCTAGGACACTGTGCCAGGCCCTCAAATCAAAATTTAACGTCCATATAAAAAGTTCTCCTCTGTTACTGTAAGGTGGGATTATATTTTAGACACATTCTTTTAACTAATTTACATATTTCTTTAGTAATAAAACTGCCCAAATCCCTTGTGAAAAGGATTCACATTATAACATACTTTATGTGTGTGTATGGCAAATAGTATAGAAATATAGAAATCTGTGTGTGTGTGTGTGTGTGTGTATATATAGACATATATATATATAAACTATATAAATGTGTAACTCCACCCACAGGCAAATATAAAACAGCCAAGTGCCTTGGCTTCCTTGGGAAAACGGTCCCAACACTGAAAACCCACTCCCTGAGACCGGAGACAAAAAGCAAAGAGGCAGTTCTAGTTAGAATAACTTTATTTTGCATTGAGAACACATCAGAATTCATCACCACTACTCTAGCCCCCCCGAACTCTCCCTTTTGCACCCCAGGCCTTTGCACACATTTCCCCATATTATTGTAATGTCCCTTCTCATCATCCTTAAGCAAGCTTCTGCTTACCTAAGTGTCCTGTGAAAAAGCGGTTATTCCCTCCCTTGGGCTTCCCCTCACAGTTCACCCACACAGAAAAGCCTTCTCCATCCTGCATTGAACCACAGGGCTCAGCTGGGTGGCTTGCCTCTGTCTCAGCCAGCACTGAATGCACCATGAATCATGAACCAGCAAACCATGAGAGAAGCTAGGAGCAAGCTGCAGGGACAGAGAGGCCAGAGCCAGGAGACCAGGGGCTCCTGGAGCAGTGACTGGAGAGTGAAGAATTAAGGGGTCCCAGGTAGCATCCATTTACAGTCTTCTACTTCTGGGGCTCTCGGAAGTCCCAATACTCCAGACACCAGTTCAAGCAACAGTTAAGATTCTGGATCAAATTTGGGCCTGCCCTTTCTCCATCCCCTAGTGAAATCTGAGTAGAAATGGGTTGCTGAGCCTGCCCCTGTCTCTCAGACCATCTGGAAGCTTCCAAACCAGGATCCTGATCCAAGTTGACCCCCCAGTCTCACTCCTAGTGAGAGGCAGGGAAGGGGCATATGCCAAGAGGGCCCAAACCTCCATGTTGTTCCCTCTCCTAGCACAATGAGTTGAGGCAGGTCCGGGAGTGGACCCCAGCAGCTCCAAGGCAGTCCCCCAGATCCAAGGATGGGCTAGTACCACCCTTTGTTGCATGCACAGGGAGTCATTGCGGGCCAGACACAAGCAACTTTACCAGGCCTTGTTCCCCACTGGAGCCAAGCCCAGACCCTTGTCCCCCCACTATGCCTCCCTCCTGATCGACTGCCACCCCCTTCACTGGGTCTTCTGCTCGAGTTTGCGCCGCACCAGCTGGCTCAAGAGGAATGCCGTGAGGACGCTGCTGACCACGGTGAGCAGGAAGAGGCCCGCGAAGTTGTGGGGTGAGCGCATGTGCAGAGGCTCATAGATGGGCCGCCGGGCCTCGTAGTCCAGCGTCACAGCCTCCAGCTGAGCCAGCGTGCATAGCACCAAGAAGACATGGAAGAGTTGGTGGCCCTGTCCAAAGACATGGCAGCTGCCAGGGAACCAGCGTTCAGGCATGACGGTGGAGAAAAAGGCGGCAGCCAGCAGAAAAAATACCACCTGGCATTTGTGGTAGAGGAGGGCCGGGTCATTTGTGGCTGGATCAGAGGACACCAAGATGCGGTGTATCACGGGGCTGATGTCCAGGGCATAGGCCACCGCAGAGGGCACCTCCTGGCAGGTGCGGCCTAGGAGGCCGGGCTTCTGGATGTACTTGTTGTAGCAGGAGCCTGTACAGGAAAGCCAGGCAAGGAAGGCAGCTGTAGGCAGGAACACAGCCTGCACCTGTGAGTGCCAGGCAGGCTCAATGGCATAATAGAAGTGTGCCAGGGCACTGCCAAACTGGTACACAGCCACACCCACGTAGTCCAGGAAGAAGAAGCAGTAATGCCAGAACTCAGATTTGGCCTGCAGGAGGTGAGCGAGGGCACTGAAGGAGAGGTAGGTGAAGGAGGCGAGGACGATGATGAAGAGGGGCAGGGCGTGTGGGTCTCCCCAGAAGTCCACGGTCCCCATGAAGACGGCCAGCCGCAGGAGCAGCACCACGGCCGCTAGCAGGTGGGTCCAGACGTTCACCGCCTCATTGTGCTGCTGGAAGAGCGTGCGGAAGTAGAAACGCCAGGTCCGATGCAGTGGCCGGTAGCCAGCATAGATGTAGGGCTTCCAGAAGAGGGGCGGCACCTGGGCCCGGTCCACCGTAAAGACAGGCTCTGGCTGCGGAGACACCTGTGTGGCCTGGCGCAGATTGTACAGGAAGTGGCTGAACTTCTGGGCCACCGCCATGGCCATGGCTGTGGAGGCCTGGGCAGGGAGCTGGGAGAGAAGAAGTCAGATGAAAATTATGGACCAAGGCCCAGGTCTCCCTCCCTCCCTGCATGCCCTTGCACTTGCACCATGTCTGAGGGGGAGGGAGGAGTAAGATGCATCCCAAGGAAGAGCTCAACACAGAGCTGGAAAGCAAGACCCACTGCTATGGTTCCTCGATGCTTCTCCAGGACCAAGAGCAGTGCCTGACACACAGCAGGTACTCCAGAAATGATGCTGGGGGAGGGGTCGCACAGATAATAAGGTTCCCCACACCAGTCATTTCCAGCTAAAGGACAGCTGTGACCATGTGGAACTGAGGGCACGCAGGCAGACTGATGCAGCCCCTGTGTTGGTGCCAACACCGGTGTTCACCCAGTAGCAAGGATGAGCTTGCGAAGACACCTGATGCCTCTACTCAGAGCCCCTATTCACTGAGCCCGCGGTCTTCCACTCACCCTCAGGGACTCTGCAGGAGCCGCTCTTAGCTTCCTTCTCCAGCCTTATTGTTACAATGCACTAAATCCAGCCACCCCTCACCAAACTTCTGGGGATTTCCTATTTCATGCATCCACAGCTTTGCATCAGCTGCTCTCTCTGCCTCACCCTGCCTACCTGGCAAACTCCTATTCAGCCCTCAATACCCGTTCCTTATCGGATACTTTCCTTGGTCCCCTGGACTTTCTGTGATGACCCCTGTATTTGAGTGCCTACTACAATGACCCATACAACACTTTTTATAAGCATTAAGCTGGGATCACTGAGCACAGGCAACTTGCTTTGTGATTCCAGAAATCCCTGGCACTAAGCAAGGAGCTGACACTCAGTGACAGTGAATGAAAGACCAGTTTGATGTATTCTGATGACACTTCAGACTTTCCATGGCCTATCAGAGAGCTGCTTTTTCCTGAGAGTCCCCAGCTAATAAACAAAATCAGCCTTTGTGGGGCGCAGTGCAGCGGCATAACAAGCTAATACTCCACCTGTAGTGCTAGCATCTCACAGGGGTACAGGTTCAAGTCTCAGCTGCTCCACTTCTGATCTGGCTCCCTGCTATAACCTGAGAGAACAGAGGAGAATGGCTCAAGCCCTGGGGCTCCTGCTTCTGCGTGGGAGAACTAGAAGAAAATCCTGGCTCCTGGCTTCAGATCAGCTCAGCTCTAGCCATTGTGGGCATTTGGGGAGTGAACCAATAGACGGAAGCTCTCTCTGTCCTTTTGCTTACCCTCACTCCTACTTTCAAGTTTCCCCCCAAGCTCCAAGCCCTCCCTACCACTGCCTGTGGTTTGCTTGTTCCACATATGTCTGATCTAGGTCTAGTGCAGTAGCCTAGTGGCTAAAGTCCTTTCCTTGCTTGCACCGGGATCCCATATGGGTGCTGTTTCGTGTCCTGGATGCTCCACTTCCATTTCAGCTCCCTGCCTGTGGCTTGGGAAAAGCAGTAGAGGACAGCCCAAAGCCATGAGATCCTACAGCCGTGTGGGAGACCTTGAAGAAGCTCCTGGCTCCTGGCTTCAGATCAGCACAGCTCTGCTGTTGTGGCCACTTGGGGAGTGAACCAACAGATGGTAGATCTTTTTCTCTGTCTATCCTTCTCTCTGTAAATCTGACTTCCCAATAAAAATAAAATAAATGTTTAGAAAAATAAAAAGAAAAAACCAAACATGTCCGATCTAACCCCTCATCCTGGCATTCAAGGCCCTCATGACCAGCACCCATTCTCAGTTCCCACCTAATCCCAACAACATTCCACTCTGTGCCAACATCCTTTTTCTGCATGGAAATCCTTCAAGGCCAGCATAAGCTCCCTGCACCCCTACCACACACTGACAGCAGTTTACACAATTCAGCCTGTACCCAGTCACTCATTCATTCATCAAACACCCCATGCTCTTCATGGTCTCACACCCTGGCAGGTGTAGCACAAGGGCCCAGAGCTGCTCCCGCGGGAGCAGCACGGCCTGGCGGAGGCTACAGAAAGCAAACTAAGCCATAGCAGGTGCTGACATGGCACCTGTGCGGTTTTAAGCGTTCTATGGATAACTGAGTCTCTGGGGCTTTAAAACTAGCCTCTTCAGATCAAGACTATCCATGGATACCCATTTTGCAGAAAGCAAAAAAGCACAGGAAGTCACAAAGACATGCTCTGAACCCTGCACTCTGAAACACTCACCTCAACAGCCCTTGGCAAAGCCACATGGTCAGGGCTATTCATTTCACAATGACAAACAGCTGCCCTCACCTTATCTTGTGTCATTCATTAACTCAAATATTTACTGGAAATCCTTGCAGACAACTGCTCCGCTGCCAGACAAACTCCCTTCAGCAGGCATATTGCATGTTATCCATCAGCCAGCTCTTGCCACACCTTGGCACCCATCACTGCCTAAAGCCAAGAGACCGGGCTGAATAACGCACGGGGCTCTCTGCCATCCACACCACTGTGATAGCTGCCAAGTCACCTGGTCAGGCCACACACAGAGCAAAGAATTGCCCGCGGTGCTGGGATAGCAACAAGCTTGGTCCTCCAGTCTGAGCCATGCGCCTTAAGCTCCCCCGGTGCCAGCATCCAGGGGTCAGCTGCGGTTCTCGGCTCTTCCCGGCCTGGTATGAGTGAGTCAGGAGTTCAATGAGCCGCTCAGAATGCACCTGTCACAAGCCTGGGAAAGCTCAAGGCTCAGCCCTTCCCTGTTGCCAGAGAGCCGGGTACAGGGCACATTTAGGAATGAACTAATGAATGGGGCAACTCAGTGCCAGAACCCAGAATCCCCTCTGCCACAGCTGCCAGCATGGGAGTGCTCCCTCTCTCTAGGTGATGGACCTTCTGCCTTGGCACTCCGACTTCCACCCCTGGTGACAGCTTGGCCTTTTCAATTCCAAAAAGGTCCCTCGATAGCATCGACACAGCTCCTTACTGCCCATTGACGATACCAGAGTCCAGAAATGGCAGGCTTTCCCTCGAGGGGTGCACCTGCCAGACCTCTACGCCACTACAGGAAAAGACCAAAGACAGGGAAGACCATCAGTGTCCCAGTGCCCTCTAAGTCCACTGTCTGTGCTCCACATCTCACCCACATACACCCCAAGGGAAGGTGCTGAGCAGTCCTGCAGTAAAGAAACCTGCTTAGCTGTTAAAAAAGAAAAGAAAAGAAAAGAAAGAAACAAAGGAAGAAATGATCTGAGAGGTAGACACACAAATGTGTACACACACACACACACACACACAAAGAGAGGCAGCTGCCATCTGCTGGTTTACTCCCACTATGTCTGCAACAGCCCAGGTCAGGCCCAAAGTGGAAGCCAGAAACTGGGAACTCAATCCAGGTTCCCACATGGATGACAGGATCTCAAACACCTGTGCCCCACCATCACTGCCATCCAGGGTAAATGTAAGTAGGCAGCTGGGGGGGCAATGCCAAGGATTGTGTGTGGGATGTGAGCATCTTAATCAGCAGCTTCACCACTAGGCCAAATGCCCACTTCCACCTAGCTCGGTGGAACCTACACTCACCACACTGCTGTGGCCATGGATTCCTGTCCCAGTAATGACAACAAAGTCAGCTGGGACATAATGACCTCTCTATAAGTCACACTGCAATTCATTCTCCCAAGTTGCCCAGGAGGTGGACATTACCATGCCCATTCTGCTGTTGTGCATGGGGACATTCAGAGCAGTAAAAGAAGCTTACCCAGAGGCCGACGTTATTGTATAGCAGGTAAAGCCACCACCTATGACTCCAGCACTCTATATGGCCTAGGAAAGGCAGTGGAAGATGGCCCAAGGGTTTGGGCCCTAGCTACCCATTTGAAAGACCCAGATGAAGCTCTGGGCTTTGGCCTGGTCCAATACTGTTTTTTTTTTTTTTAAAGATTTATTCATTTTATTACAGCCAGATATACACAGAGGAGGAGAGACAGAGAGGAAGATCTTCCGTCCGATGATTCACTCCCCAAGTGAGCCACAACGGGCCGATGCGCGCTGATCCGAAGCCGGGAACCTGCAACCTCTTCCGGGTCTCCCACGCGAGTGCAGGGTCCCAATGCATTGGGCCGACCTCAACTGCTTTCCCAGACCACAAGCAGGGAGCTGGATGGGAAGTGGAGCTGCCGGGACCAGAACCGGCGCCCACATGGGATCCCGGGGCTTTCAAGGTGAGGACTTTAGCCGCTAGGCCACGCTGCCGGGCCCCCAATACTGGTTGTTGCATCAATCTAGGAAGTGTATCAGTTGATGGAAGATTTCTCTCTTCTGTCTCTGTAATTCTGACTTTCAAAGCAAATCTTAGGGCTGGCACTGTGGCATACCGGGTAAACCACCACCTGTAACACCAGCATTCCATATGAGTACCAGTTTGTGTCCTGGCTGCTCTACTTCAGATCTAGTATCCTGTTAATGGCCTGGGAAAGCAGTGGAAGATGGCCCAAGTGCTTGGACTCCTGCACCACAAAAGAGACCCAGATGAAACCGGGGCTGGCTCCTGCCTTCAGCCCTGCCTAGCCCTGACCATAGTGGCCATTTGGGGAGTAAACCAGATCTCTTTCCCTCTCTGTAACTCTTTCAAATAAATAAATATTAAGAAAATAAAAAGATTGCTTATCCAAGGTCATGGGGAAGGAGAGGAAGAATCTGTGGTGGAGTCAGGCTTGGGTCCGGTTCTTGGGCTGCAGAGCCGAGCCACTTGGAGCCCTCTCTCTGCTGCTGTCCCAGCCCATATGCATCCCACACCACACGTCATACCACATGCATCCCACAGAAGGCTGCTGAAAGGTACAGTCTCAGGCAGACAACCAGGTCCTCTCCCAGAAGGTACTTGCTAGTAACTGACCAACACCCAGGACCCTCATCTCCCTCAGCTGTCAGTTACCTACCCGCTCTGCACAGGGAAGTC
Source organism: Ochotona princeps (assembly GCF_030435755.1). Lineage (NCBI taxonomy): Eukaryota > Metazoa > Chordata > Mammalia > Lagomorpha > Ochotonidae > Ochotona > Ochotona princeps. Next base: position 18,201,209 of record NC_080833.1, read on the forward strand.
CTGGCTCCCGCATGTGGACAGTGCTCACTCACAGCCACCCTCCCTGCCCCCAGACAGGCCCCGAAGACACAACCCAGAGGAACAGAACAGGGTGAGGGAAGTTCCACTGCCTCTTGCCTGTAGAGCTCCACCAGTGGCCCCTTGCCTGCTAAGCAGGTCTGTATCCACAATCAGTTCCCATCTCCTGACCAAGGAAACGGACCATGAATCCAGGGGAAAGAAATGAGCAACAGCAGGAACCAGAGTGGGTACCCAGAGGCCACTGTTCGAGTACTCAGCCCACCGTGCCACAAGGCCCTGCCTGTCCCTGGCAGCCTGGCCCCCTCCAATGGCATTGGGTACCTGGAATCTCTCTCAAGCCTGGGGGCAGATGACCTGCTGCAGGACTAGGCAAATGTGCCAGAAGCCAAGCTCTGGGTGGCACTTCTACAGGTAAGGGGCTCTGGGGGCGGGGCATGCAGGGACCTGGTGTATCTTGTGTGACATCACCAGAGGGTGGAGCTAAGGGCAACCTCCCAGACCTCTGTCTTCCCTCCTTTCACCACTCCCACACTGACACAAAACCCCTGTGCTCTCCTGGCCAGGCCCTGGATGCAGAGAGAAGCTCACTACGCACCTTGCAGGAGATGAGCAGGGAAACTAAGGGGAGCTGAGAAGCTGTGACTCACCCAAGTTCACAGGGCAGCTGAGGGCAGAGGCAAGATGAGGCTGGGTGTCCACAGCCGGGTTAATGGATGTCAGGCCAACGTGGCAGGTTCCTGATCTCTAGGGCAGCTAGGAGTAAAAGCAGATGTGATTGAGGCTCTTGAAGGAGAAGGCCTTTGGGTTCAGAGAGGCAAGTCTGACTCCCAATTATATAATGCACCCACTGTGTGACCTTAGGGAGGTGACTCACCTCCCCTGATGCATCATGAGAACCATAGTATTATCAACGTCATAGATGGCTGCACAGATTAAATGGCCTAGAACTCCATTTTCAACCTTTTTTTTAAAGATTTATTTCTTTTTATTGGAAATGCAGATTTACAGAGAGGAGGAGGAGAGAGACAAAGATCTTCCATCTGCTGGTTCATTCCCCACGTGGCTACAACAGCCGGAACTGAGCCAACCCAAAGCCAGGAGCCAGGAGCCAGGAGCCAGGAGCTTCTTCCTTCTGAGTCTCTAACACGGGTTCAGGGTCCCAAGGCTTTGGGTCATCCTCTACTACTTTCCAAGGCCACAAGCAGGGAGCTGGATGGGAAGTGGAGCAGCAAGGACACAAACCAGGACCCATATGGGATCCCAGCAGATGCAAGGTAAGGACTTTAGCCACTAGGCTATCACGTCCCCAGGATTCCATTTTGGCACAGAATAAGGATCCAATCGATGAGATGGTCACCTGAGTTCTCTAAACACTTCAGGCCTCCCACAGTGCTTGATAGCTACTTCCACTCTTAACTGAGTCTCTTTGGACCCTAGAAAATTGGCTAAAGTCTAGACTTCAGAACACCTTGACCTAACGTAATAACTAAATTGTTCTCAGCAATGACCATCAAAAAAACTTCTCTGGATTCACGGAGCCTTAGCAGTTGGCACTTATACTTGGAGAGGTGGCTTGGGAAGGACTTTCCACTCCCAGCAGCACTAGAGGCCTGGCCCCCAAGAGGGTCTCAGGTGCAGGGAGTGTCTTACTTAGCAGGTAGCAAAAGGTCATTTTGGCAGTTCCGAATCAAGTTAAAGAGGTTTGTAGATGAAAGCACTTCAAAAAGTTCATGGAGGGCCCAGTGTGGTAGCCTGGCTGCTAAAGTCCTTGCCTCGCATGTGCCGGGATCCCAATGGGCACCAGTTCTAAGTCCAGCGGCCTTGGTTCCCATCCAGCTCCCGGCTTGTGGCCTGGGAAGGCAGTCAAGGACAGCCCAAAGCCTTGGGATCCTGCACCCGTGTTGGAGACCTGAAAGAGGCTCCTGGATCGACTCAGCTCTGGCCATTGGTGGCCACTTGGGGTGTGAATTAACGGACAGAAGATCTTTCCTCTCTGTCTCTTCTCCTCTCTACATATCTGACTTTGCAATAAAAATAAATAAATCTTTTGTTAAAACTTCATGGAAAATTAGAAAGAAAAAACGAATAGAGCTTAGGGGTGAGCAGGCATTTGACCTAGTGGTTAAGATACCAGCTGGGACTTCCACATGCCAGATGAGAGTGCCTGGGTTCAAGTCCTAGCTCTGCTCCCGATGCCAACTTTCTGCTAGGGTACACCTTCGAATCAGCAACTGCTGGGCTCAAGTGTGTAGTTACCGCTACCTGCTGGGGAGACCTGGATTGAGTACCTGACTTCCCAGCTTCAGCCTGGCCCAACCCAGGCCAGCAATGTGCAGCCTTCTGGGGAATGAATCGACAAATGGAAGATTAAACTGTCTTTTCATCTCTCCCCTTTTCCCCACACTGCCTTTTAAGTAGATGAGAATAAACATTAAAAAAAAATTCTGTAAAATGCCAATACATGAGATTGTTGACAGTTAAAGATTTACAGCAATTAATAAAACTATGATACTTGGGTTTTCTGTGTAGTCATCCTTCCATATCTACATCCGTGGATTCAAACAACTACAGATTGAAAAAACCATTTAAATGGTGCCTACTATTTAAACATGCACATTTTTCTTATCATTGCTCCTTAAATAGCCTGGCATAGTAACTATTTATGTAGCACTTGCATTTCATTTGGTATTATTAATAATCTAGAGGTAGCTTAAAGTATGAGGGGGTTGCATAGGTATAACACAAACACTGCATCATACATAAGGGACAAGAGCATCCATGGATTTGGGCACCTACAGGGGTCCTGGAACCAACAACCCCACAGACACTGGGTTTCCACACCCTACTGCTTGACAGTGTGCTGTGACTCTGAGGCTCTGGGGTTCATGGCAGTGACTGCTGCTCGGCCTTCACCAGCATTCCAGGCATGTTGGGATTTATTTGCCTTTCTGGGAAATCTCCCCAGCACAGCTCCCCCGGACTGTAATGCCCCAGAGATTCCCTGACAGCCCAGACATGGTGTCAGGACTCAGCAGCGCCCCCAGCCTCAGCAGGGCCACTCTTTCAGAAAGGAAAATGGCTTGCAACAGTGTTTCCCTACTAAAGAGGGCTCTGAAAGGGACTGAGCTCCTCCCAGACACTCATATGCACACAAGGGTCATGGTACATCCATGGAGAAACTGCCACTTTCAAAGGAAAGGTTTCACTGTTAGGACATGACCAGACTGCTGAAAGTCTGTCCCTCACATGACCAGACTGCTAAAGGTCTGTCCCTCACGCCCCAGAAGAAACGCTATTCAAAGCTCTCCCTGGCCTGCAGCCAGCCAACAAGAAAGAGGTCTGCTTGAACATGCGGCATCATGCAGAGCACAGCTCCAGACTTTTCCCTAGCAATGTCACTGTTCCATGAGCACATTAGGAATTCAGTTCCAGAGCTTTTGGCATGGGAAGAAAGTCAGGAACGGGCCTGGAGTCCAATGAAACCAACCTCACCACAGCTTCTGGCTCCAAGGCTTTCAACGGTTCATTCACAAACGTAACCACCAGTCATCAAGTCTTTACCCAGGAATTGGGGTGGGGGGAAGCCCAGGCCCCCCACACATGCTTAAACACAGTCATAGCAGGAGCAAGTTTCAGAGATGTTTCACCTGATGGGGTATTAGGAATTGGATTTTGTTCTTAAAAGATGTATTCATTTACTCTTTTATTTGAAAGGCAGAATGTCAGAGAGAGATTTTTCTTACCTTTGCTGACTCACTCCCACAAATGGCCACACAACACCCAAGACTGGGCCAGACCAAAACCAAGAGCCAGGAACTTCCTTCAGGTATCCCACATGGGTGGCAGGGGCCAAAATGCTTGGGACATCCTCTGCTGCCTTCTCAGAAGCCTTAGCTGGAAACGGAATCAGAAGGGAAAAGCCAGGACTTGAACTGGCATTCCAATGTGGGATGCCAGTGCTGGAAGAGGGAGCTTAATCCATCGCACCACACCACCAGTCCTAGGACACGAACTTTACAGCAAGTCCCACTCACCATTCCAAGTCTACCAATGCCCATGGAAAGCATTTTGCAGCAAGCAGACTCACTTCCAGAGAAATTCTTCTCCCACATCATGCTAACTTCCAAGCAAAACACTGCAACTTAACCCTGGCAAGAGCCCAAGGACGGGCCTAGTGGTTAAAGTCCTTGCATATACTGGGATCCCATATGGGTGCCAGTTTGTATTCTGGCTGCTCCACTTCCCTCCCAGCTCCCTGCCTAGGGCCTCCCTCCCTGGGAAGGCAGTCGAGGACGGCCCTAAGTGGGAGACCCGGAAGAGGCTCCTAGCTCCTGGCTTCAAATCGGTTCAGTTCTGGCTGTCGCAGGCATTTGGGGAGTGAGCCAGGGGATGGAAGATCTTTGTCTCTGACTCTCCTTCTCTGTAAATCTGCCTTTCCAACAACAAATAAATCTTTAACAACAAGAAGAACAACAAAAACAACAACAACAACAAAAGAGCCCAAGGACTTGAGCCATCTTCCGCAGCGTTTCTGAGGTATATTAACAGAGCTGCACTGCAAGTGGAGCAGCTGGGACACCAACTGGCACCCATCTGGGACACTGATGACCACGGCTTTACCAGCAGTGCTAATTGGGCCCCAGTAATTTTTGACAGGTCTTAGTCCATAAACTCATAGATTTCAGGCAGGCTATTCTGTTACAACCCCAAAACTGTGTTGATAGAAAAGGGAACTGCTGCTAGCCCCCAAGTTAAGTCAGCTCAACCCACAGAACCAATGTTCTGCCTTCCCCCAGCCTGTCATGTGGCTAAGGCTAATCAGCTGTGTGATCTTCTATCTCACACAGGAGGTCAAGGCATTTCCTTCTGGCAGGCTCCAGGGCAGGCCAAAGAAGCTCTGGGTGCAGTTTCAGTTTCTCTCACCCCTGCTGGGGCAGGCCGATCCTAGCCTCGGGGGCCCACCATAGTAAGGAAAAGCGACAGGTAGATGGAGGGCAGTAGTGCCTCTGCCTTGCAAAGCTGCTCCCCAGCTGCACAGTACCCCAACACTACAACCAAAGTCCTTTACCTTTAGGACTCTGAAGCTGTTCCAAAGCAAGAACCAAGAACTATGGAGCAGGCACTGTGACCCAGTGAGGGAAAACTGCCTCATCCAGTAATGGAGTGCCTGAGTTCGAGTCCTTGTTTCTTCACTTGTGATCCAACTCCCTGCTAACATGCCTGGAAAAGCAGTGGAAGATGGGTCAAAAACTTGGGCCCCTACAACTCAGGCAGGAGACTCATTTTGAGCTCCTGGTTCTGGTCTGGCCCAGTCCTGGCTGTTGTGAGCATTTGGGGAGGGAATCAGAAGATAGAATCATGCATGCACACTGTTACTCAGCTTTTCAAGCAAATAAAAACATATATTTTAAAAAATGTTAATTATGAGGCCAGTGTGGGGGGCATAGTGGGTAAAACCATCACCTGTGAAGCCAGCATCCAAATATGGGCACTTGTTCAAGTCCCAGCTGCTCCACTTCCAGTCCAGCTCTCTGCTAATGTGCCTGGGGAAGAAGCAAGAGATGACCCAAGTTCTTGGGCTCCGGAGCCCATATGAGAGACCAGGAGGAAGCACCTGGATCCTGGCTTAGTACTGGTCCAATTCCAGCTGCTGCAGCCATTTGGGGAATGAACCAATATTCCAGCCATCTTTAATCACCACCATGTCCCAAAGACTACAATCAACTGTATTTAAATACTGCCACACTGTCTTCAGTGCCTGAACTCGGAATTGTGCCACCTTCATCAGTTTGGTTTGAGGATTCCTGTAGAGGCGAGCAGGGCAGCTTCTAAAGGCGACCCTTCTGGCCCCCATCAGAATGGTCTCCTGTGTGCACCGCATCCCCTTGGAAGTCCTAAGTGCTTGTGAGCAATTATCCTCCACCCCTCGGTGTCCACGGACTCACTGTGGTTACAATGAGACCATGAAGAAAGCGCACAGGATCAGCTAAGCTGCTGGACAATGTCCATCAAGACCAACCAAGCCCTTGAGATGACAACACACAGTGATGTCAGTGCCTTAAAACAGAGCGGCCAGTTCACTGGGAGAACTGGCCATTACCTCAGATGTGGCCTAAAACCACCACCATGTGTAGGGGACAGAACCTAACCAGCAGGTAGACAAACTGCAACCCCACCTCACTTGAGAGTGTGAGCTTCCAATGAGGGGCTAAGTCTCACCCATGCAGCCCAGAACCTTAGCTGGCCACAGGCTGGACGCCACTGGAATGTGCAACCAAGACAGATAACCAGATAACCACGTTCCCTGCCATGCCTGTGCAGTGAGCAGCAGAATCTTTTTTCTTCTTCTTCTTTTAAAAAATTATTTGAAAGGTAGAGTTACAGAGAGATAAAAAAAAAATCTTCTACTGCTGGTTCACTCTCCAAATGACTGCAACAGCTAGGGCTATTTCCGTCAAAGCCAGGAACATCATTTTAGGTCTTCCATACAGCCCAAGCACTTGAGCCATCTTCTGCTGCTTTCCCAGATGGGCTAGCACGGAGCTGGACCCTAACCAGCCACCTCTCAAACGGTACTCATAGGGCACCACAACACGGGCTCCCACCAGGATCTTTTCCTGGTGCAGGGGGCTGCCCCGTTATGATTCCTTTCTTTGTTTAAATACACTCTGTTAAATCTTATTTATCTCAAGTGTTTCTTTGCACAGATGTGTCAAGGGACCAGGGAAAAATGTGGCTGGAGTTTGAACTTGTGAGGACACTGTCCTTATTTAATAATTAAGTGGTTTTCAGCAAAGACCACTCAGAGTAACCACGTTGCTTTCACAGAGCCTTGACCCTCAACCCCAGACCTCAAAGAGCTCGCTGGGTGGTAAGACCCTCAGGGAAAGAGGCCCCAGCTCCAGCAGCCTCAGGCCATCCTGGGAGGGCCCAGAAGGCCAGGTTTGGTTAGCAAGCCATGGGAAGGCATGTGGTGGGGCCTGGGCATGTCCTGCAAGCCTGCAGGTCCAGGCTGGACCAACCTCAGAAGCGAACTCTACAGGGCTCCATGTGGCCTGCTCCTTTCTGCTCCTGGTTCACATCCCCCTTCCTGAACTCAGCACCCACTCCTTAACTCCTGTTACCAAGGCTGGGCCATCCCCAGTTCCTCCTGGTGTCCCCTGGCTCACACCCCAGGGCCAGCTTGTGTGGGGAAAAATGAGAGGGCATGCCTGACCCTCGCCCACAGACGTCACCCACAAAACCACTGCTGCCCAAGCTGAGCCACATGGGGGACGGAGCATACAGGCTCCATGCCCCGTGCTCACTCACACAGAGGCCCGAGGCCCAGAATGAGGCAGCCAGGGAACCCGCCCAGATGGTGTCCCGGGAGGACTACAGAGTCCTTGCTGGGTTGGCGCCTCTAGCTCTCACCTCTGGCAGGCTCCTAAGAGGGAAGCTGGCATCCTCAGTGTCACCTAAGGATGGGACTTGAGGTCTGGGACCTTCTAGCTAGTTAACTAAGTCTTATAACCTCTTTGGGCTGTGTCTTCAATGACAAGCAGGAGCGGAAACCCCAGCTACCTCCTGGACTCCTGTGAAAGCAAAGCCATGGCTGCTTGACCCTGGCTCCCCTATCCTGTCCATATCCCGCCACTCCAGCTGTGAATCCTGGGACAAGTCCCTTCACCTCCTGTTCCCATTCCTCTAGATACCAAGGGAGGGGAGTGATGCATTCAGCGGCCTTTAAGCATCTGGACAGGCTGAGGATATTATCTTCTAGGCCTACTCTGTGCCAGGCTCCGGAGCTTCTGCTCACACGCTGCCTACATGAGCAGGCAGCCCAGCCAGTCAATCCCCAGGGGCAACACCTCAGGGTGGCCGTGTCCTCTTGGAACCTGACTCACAAGGTCTATCATGAGGGGACCTCACAGAGTTAACAGACAGGGTCAGAGCTGTGACGCTACAGGGTAAGCCGTTGCTTGCAAAGCTTGGGAAGGCGCGGAAATGGCCCAACTACACGGGCCCTGCGACCCATAGAGGGGTGCTAGATGGATTTCCAGGCTCTTGGCTTCAGGCTGGACCAGCCGCAAGTATTAAGGGCCACTTGAGGGAGTGAACCAGTGGCTGAAATATCTGTCTCTCCCTCTCTGTAACTCTGCCTTTTGGATAAACAATTAAACAATCAATTTTTAAAAGTTCATAGAAAATGCACATTATAAAAAACCAGAATGGGTGTTTAAAAAAACTGTGTACTGGAGCCGGCACAGTAGCCTAGCGGCTAAAGTCCTTGCTTCGCATACGCAGGGTCCCATATGGGCACCGGTTCTAATCCCGGCAGCCCTGCTTCCCATCTATGTCCCTATTTGTGGCCTGGGAAAGCAGTCAAGGACAGCTCAAAGCCTTGGGACCCTGCACCTGCATGGGAAACCCGGAGGAGGCTCCTGACTCTTGGCTTCGGACCGGTCAGTTCTGGCTGTTGCAGCCACTTGGGGAGTGAATCAACAAATGGAAGACTTTTCTCTGTCTTTCCTCCTACCTGTATATCTGACTTTCCAATAAGAATAAAAAATAAGGCTTAAAAAAAAGACTGTATACCAAAATGAACGTTTAAAATCCTATTTCCTAGGGACTGGCATTGTGGTGTAACAGGTAAAATTACTGTCTACCATGCTAGCATCCTATCTGGGGCACCAATTCAAATCTTAGCTGCTCCACCTTCGATCCTGCTCTTTGCTAGTGGCCAGAGAAAAGTTACCAAAGATGGTCGAAGTGTTAGGGACCTTGCCATTCACATGGGAGACCCAGAAGAAACTCCTGCTTGCCTTTGAACCCGCCCAGCTCTGGCTGTTGGGGCTACCTGGGGAGTGAACCAGTGGATGCAAACTCACACTCTCTCTCTTTCAAATAAACAAATCTTAAAACAAACAAACAAACAAACAACAAAAACCTCTAAGAAATAAATAAAACTTCTCTTCCTAGGAGTATTTTTTAGTGCCCTTGTATAGATTTGACTTGGTTTTAATTCTGCTTCCTCTTTTTGCCTCCTTCCTGGTATGCAAAATATTCACTGCTGCTTTTATGAGTCTCCTGATTGTTTGGAATATTCTCTCAGAGACAGCGTTATCCAGCCATGACAGACAAACCTCCTTAGCTCATAAAGCCAGACCAGCGTTACTACTGGGGCTACCACAAGCAAACCCTTGTGAGGGACCCGAGGAGACCCCCACACGACGTGGCAGAGCTTGGGGCCAGGCCTGACATCAGGGCGAGTGACCCGCTGTTTCCTGCGACCCTGCAGCACGTGCCCTCTGCCTCTCTGCCAAGGCCTTGCAAGGTCCACCCCTGCCCTGGCTTCACTGCCCTGCAGACGAGTTGGCAGAGCAGGCCAGGTAGAACTGCCCTCGCCTCACTCACCACAGCCTGCTCCCCAGCAACCCAGTAACCCAGCGGAGGCCACCAGATCCACAGCCTGCCTGGTTTCCAGCCCTGGGAGGTCTCCCCATCTCGGCAACTACCTCCCTCCGTGTGAACCACACCCCCAAAATGTTTGCAGAAAGAAAAAGCCCCTCCCAGGATTCCAGGAGTGAAGAGTAAACGGGTTTTGTTTTTGTTTTTGACAACACCGTGGGTACTGAAAACTGTGATCAGAATAAAACAATTCTTGTAGAAATTCTTCCTTCCGACTCACACTCAGCACTGCCCTGGGCAGGGGTCCTGGAGCAGGATAGTAAGGCCAGGGAGCTCTGGTGAGCTGGTTAAGGCCTCCTCCCTCCCCGAATAGGGCACCTCCCGGCAGGAGACCTGAAGATGGAAGGGGCAACCTCTCACTCCAGGAGCCCACGGGTGACACAAATCCCAGGGCAGCAGGGCCAGGTCTCTCTCCAACAGGAGCTCAAACGTGGGATGTAGTCGTGCGTCCCCACATTCCCCCACCAGGTGCAGCCAGGTTCTGAAAATCCAAAAAGCTCTTAGAACTCCAAAGCCTTGACCTTGACCCAGCCCCCACAGGGTTCTGAGCCGATCCCAGGGAAATTTCTGGAAGTTCTGAAAATTAACAGGTTTAAGGCCAGATACCGGAGCGGGCGTCCCCATCCTAAGGCACTGAGGCTGCTCGGGCCTCGGGCTCTCCGGTGCCCCGGCTGGGACCACCCACTCTCCTTCCGGTCTCCCGGGTCCCTGCTGGGATCCCTCCTCCGGTGCCACCCCCGCCGTCAACTCCGCTCCATTTTCCCGGCCCCGGCATCCTTGCCCTCTAACGCCGCCTTCCCCAACCCGGCCACCCTCTCACCCGCGCCCCCCGGCTGCCCCGCCGCGTCTCGGGCTGCGCGCCTTCGGGATTGCGCTCCTCGGCGCTGCCTTGGGGTTCTCCCCAGTCCGTCCCTCCACCCCCAGCTCCCCAGCTCCCCAGCCGGGTTTCCGCCCGCACCCCTTCCGCACCGCGCCCGCGGGGAGAGCTCTCGGCGCCCGCCCCGCGCGGGCTCCTAGCTCGGTGCAGCGCAGTCCGTACCTGCGGCCGGGCAGAGCTGGCACCGCCGCCGCGGCGTCGCGGGCGGGCAGGCGGCCGAGCGCAGATAAAGGGCGGCTGGGCGGCTCCGCCCCGAGCCGGGAGGGCGGCGGCGGAGCTCGGGGCGTGGGGCAGCGGGCGCCTGGCAGGGCCGGGCGGTGCGCAAGTTCGTCTCCCCCACCGCGTGCGTGTAGTGCACCCGCAGACCGAGGGGGCCACCCACGTCGGCGCGACAGAGCCCTAGGACTGGCAGTGGCACACTTTGGGGGAAACCTTGGTATCCCCAGAGAAGCGGTAGTCCGGCAGTGGCGCTGCGGAGGCTCCGGGCCCCCATTTCCTTGCTTCCGGACGGACCAGAGCTAGAGCTTGTGTTTCTGGCCTGGCCGACCTCGAGGTGGCAGGACAAGGCATGGCAGGACAGTGAGCCACGGCTCAGCGCACGGGCCTTGGGTCTCCCTGGCTCACCCAGAGGCCTCCTAGAGGCCCTCCGGAGGCTTCCCCAGACCACCAGCTGCGCGCACCTGTCTGGGTCTCCGCTAAAACACCCTTAACTATTCCCGAACATTGTTGATAGAGCAGTTGCAGACTAAGGAGCCTGGCACATAGTAGGCCTTCACGAGACAAAAGACAGCTACGCCGCCGGGCTGAGACGAGATGGCTGGGCTCAAGGAGCCTTGCATCCCCTGGGAGAGGCTGTTGGTGGCTGCAGAAGCCAGGGCAGGCCCGAGTGCTACCCCTAACTTACCGTGTGACGTTGGGCAGGTCTGTTACGCCTCACATCTTAAGCGGGTTGTCGGGAGAATTCAGGGCGCCCGTGGGCGGGAAGGGTCCTTGTCGCCTGCCAAGTAGCAGAGGAATATGCGTTTCTCTATTATAATGAAACGCAATCTCATGAAACTGCTGTCTGCTTCGACTGATTCAAACCCATCAGAAGTGGTTCATCTCCATTACGCATGTGGCTAGGAAAAATAACACAGAAAATCCTCACCGGGAACAGAGTACAGAAAACGAAAACAAGGGCATGGTGGAGAAGAGCTTATACATAACAGAATAGGTTGTGTCACCGTGAATAAAATTAAGAACCTGGAAGGGGCTTGGGTTCTGTTTGCATTTTTGCATTTTTGGAACACCTGCTGTGTGCTGTGCTGGGTCAGGGCTTTTTTTTTTTTTTTTTGCTTTCTTTGAAAGATTTGTTTTTATTATTTGAAAGGCAGAGAGAGCGCGCGAGAGAATACTACAAGAGCGAGAAAAAAAGGGAGTAAGAGTGCAAGAGGAAGCACTTTGACCTGCTAGTTCGCTCCCCAAATGCCCACAACAGTCAGGGCTGGTCCAGGTCAAAGCCAAGAGACCTGGAACTCCACCCAGGTCTCTTACCTGGATGACAGAGACACAAGCACTGGTGTCATTGTTAGCCGAGATGGCTGGAAGAGAGCTTCATGTCTACCCACAAGAAAGAATGCAGGCATGACTCGCAGTAGGGCGTCTGCAAGGTTTACTGGGTGAACATGCTTTGAACGGTTGGGTGCCTCTGCAGATGGGCTCCAAGACGGCATGGGGCAGACAGGATTCTCCTGTCTGGGGAGCTTTCCTTGGGGACAAGGCTGGGATCACCTGTAAAGTTTTAGGGGCCTGGGTGTGTAGAAGGTTGGCTGCTTGCAAGGTGTGCTGCTGAGGCTGCTGTATTTCCTTCTGCAGGTGCTTGGTTTTCCTCAAGTCCCTCCCACACACAGGCCAATGTCGAACTGGCTGCTTAACACCATCACCTTCTGCTGAAGCTGGATCCACAGCTGAGCAGAGACGTCAACCTGGGGGAGGGACTCGAACCCTAGGCACTCTGATACGGAACAAGATGTGGGCCGCACCAGCCTCTTGGGCTTGTGTCTAAAGCTCCTCCCACCATGAACCATACAGTTCTTTGGATAGTTCCTGCGACCACCTCCTTTGTTCCAGACACCCCTATGAAATAGGTGCCATGTTGAACCCGTGTTGCAAATTGGAAAACTGAAGTTCAGAGATATGACAAGAGACTTTAATACGATCTCACATGAGCCTCATGCAATCCTTGGAGCCCAGTGTGATGTCCCTCATTTTATGGATTTAAAAAAAAAAAAATGGAAATGACGCATCTCAGATTACCCAGCTCCAGAGGAGTAGTTGGCCGCTGGGAAGCAGACCTGGAGATATGGTCGCAGAAGTCACCAAACGGTGAAAACTGGTCCTCGAGGCCTAAGAGCTAAATCATAAAAATACTGAAACTGTTGCCTGGGGTGACTTCTGCTTGGCTGCTGGGCCTGTGAACAGGCCCCCTCCCCCACTCCCTACTACTCCCTCCGCCCCCCACCCACCACCTCCACCACCTACTGTGGTCCCCTAAGGGTGCTCGAATGTCTTCGCAGTGTGTGGATGAGGAAACAGGCTTGGGACAATGCCGGCTTCTGAAAGCCACCCAGTTGGCTAGTGGCAAGTCTTGGCCTCGAGCGTGTCTCTTGTCTGTTGACTGGCACCCAGCAATGAAGTTGGGGAAGGAACCCTTGCTTCCCCACCCTTCTGGGCTTCAGCTCCTTCTTGAGCCCAGGCAGGGTGAGAGTAAACCCCTTCCCCGACTGGGACAGCCAAGGATGCCTCACCTCCTTGCAGGCTGACAGCAGGCTGTTCATCAGTGACTCACTGCCCTAGAGTCTGGAACCACCACAGTCCTTGAAACTCAGAACCCTTGGGCCGGCACCGTGGCCTAGCAGCTGAAGTCCTCGCCTTGAACACGCCAGGATCCCATATGGGCGCTGGTTCTAATCCCGGCAGCTCCACTTTCCATCCAGCTCCCTGCTTGTGGCCTGGGAAAGCAGTCGAGGATGGCCCAATGCTTTGGGATCTTATACCCCTGTGGGTGTGTGGGATACCTGGAGGAAGTTCTTGGCTCCTGGCTTTGGATCGGCACAGCACTGGCCTTTGCATTTACTTGGGGAGTGAATCATCGGGGGAAGATCTTCCTCTCTGTCTCTCCTCCTCTCTGTATATCTGACTTCGTAATAAAAATAAATAAATCTTTCAAAAAAAAAAAAAAAAAGAGGGCCTGGCGGCGTAGCCTAGCGGCTAAAGTCCTCGCCTTGAACATGCCGGGATCCCATATGGGTGCCAGTTCTAATCCTGGCAGCTCCACTTCCCATCCAGCTCCCTGCTTCTGGCCTGGGAAAGCAGTACAGGATGGCCCAAAGCCTTGGGACCCTGCGCCCGCGTGGGAGACCTGCAAGAGGTTCCAGGTTCCCAGCTTCGGATAGGCGCAGCACCGGCCATTGCAGCTCACTTGGGAAGTGAATCATCGGACGGAAGATCTTGCTCTCTGTCTCTCCTCTCTTTGTATCTGACTTTGTAATAAGAATAAATAAATCTTAAAAAAAAATAGAAGAAGAAGAAGAAAAACTCAGAACCCTCGAAAGGAAACCTCATGCTATTTCCTGCCCTCCTGGCTCCCAGCTCTGTCCCCAGAGGGGATAAGGTCTCCAGGGGAAAATGAAGACCTGGGCAAGTCTCAGGTGAGTACTTGGAAGCAATTAACAGCCTTCAGAAGGAGCCAGGTTCTGGGGCTGGTACACTGGTACAGGGGGCTAATCCTTTGCTCTGTGGTGTCAGCATCCTAAATGGACGCATGTCCCAGCTGCTCCATTTCCCATCCACCTCCTATTTGTGGCCTGGGAAAGCAGCAAAGGATTGCCCAAAGCCTTGGGACCAGGAAGCTCCTGCCTGCTGGCTTCATATCATTTCAGTTCCGGCCACTGTGGCCATTTGGAGAGTGAAACAACAGATAGAAAGACCTCTTTTACTCTGTGAAAAAAAAAATTTTCCTTTCAAATAAGAATATATCTTTTAAAAATAATAAAAATAGAAACTAAAAACATTCACAAAAAACCACACATGCATTTCAAAGTGGTTTTGCACCAAAATAAAGTTGTGTGAATTTGTTGTGTAACATGTCAGTACAGGATCTACTTTGAGGCACTTAGAAATAAGATGATCAGTTTGAAAAGCTGCTTATGGGAGGACACAACTTTCACTCAAATTGACATAAGCACAAGCATCATATTGAAGGTGGAAGCTTGGGTGGAAGAATGGTGGGATGACTGATGCTTTATGAAAAGTTGATAGGGACAAAGGCACCAAAGAAATAAACAGCTGACAAAAGGATAACCTGTAACCTCACAGATTAAGCCACCACCTGCAACACCAGTCATCCCCTATGGATGCTGCTTTGTATCTTGGCTGCTTCGCTTCCAATCCAGCATCCTGTTGAATGTGTCTGGAAAAGCAGTGGAACATGGCTCAAGTCCTGGGTTCCCTAGAAGCTCCTGTCTCCTGGCTTCAGCCTGGCCCCACCCTGGCCTTTGTGGCCATTTGGGGAAAGCCTTGCCTTTCTAAATAAATAAATAAATCTTTTTTTTTTTAAGATTTATTTTATTTTTATTACAAAGTCAGATATACTGAGAGGAGGAGAGATAGAGAGGAAGTAGAGCTGCCGGGATTAGAACCAGCGGCCATAGGCCACACTGCCAAGCCCATAAATAAATAAATCTTAAAGAAAAAAACGTCATGTTGTGTTTGTGCCCTAACTAAAGAGGACCAATGACTAACAGCAAAACTGATAGCCAACACAGCAGGCATCTCAACTGGCTGAACTCACACTGTTCTGACTACAGAAGTAAAGTGGAGCGGACCTTCTGCAGGGTTGCCAAGACTGCTGTGCTGAGATCAGTACAGACAAGCAGAGCTTGGAGGGAAATGTCAAACAAGTGCGAGCAAGCTCCTGGAGCTTTTGCTGCAGAATTCCAACAAGCAATGGAACCTGGTTTTACCAGCAGATCCTGAAGGCAGCATACAATCTGGGCTGTGTCTCCTAAGTGGTGGTCGTGATCAAATCAAAGCAAATCTGTCCAGAACAAAGGCCATGGCGATGGGTGTGTGGGGACGCCCGAGGCATTTTGCTTGTTGGTTTTTCTCTAAGGCCAAAGAGTGATAGCGTTTGCTTATTTTAAATATGTATTTTTTTATTTGAAAGGCAGAATTAACAGAGAGAAGGAGAGACAGAAAGATCTACTGTCCGCTGGTTCACTCCCCAAGTGGGCACAATGGCCAGAACTGAGCTAATCTGAAGCCAGGAGCCTCTTCCAAGTCTCCCAGATGAGTGCAGGGTCCCAAGGCTTCGGGCCATCTTCCACTGCCATCCTAGGTCATAGACAGGGAGTTGGATCAGAAGTGGAGCAGCAGGGACATGAACCAGCATCTGTATAGGATACTGGTACTGCAGGCAGAAGATAAGGCTGCTACGTCATTGCACTGGCCCCTAGAGCATCTGTGACTGTTTGGAAAAAGTAGCCAACGCTTTATCCAGAACAAAACTGAGAAAGCTTCACCAGAGCAGCTTGTCCTTCTCCACAACAGGAAGGTTCCTGCTTACCCCTCTCATCAAATATTCTTCAAATAAACTTTTTTTTTTCTATTTGAACGGCAAACAGAAAGAGACAGAAAGATCTTCCATCTGTTGGTTCACCCGCTAAATGTCTCCAACACTGAGGGCTAGGCCAAGCTGACACCAGGAGCCAGGAATACACCTGTCCATATTCCTGGATGGCAGGGACCCAACGAATTGAGCTGTCACCTGCTGCTACCAGGTGTGCATGAGCAGGAAGGTGGCATCTGGGTCCAAGCCAGGACTCAAAACTGCACACTCCTGCATGGGGTGCTGGTGCTCCAAGCAGCAACTTCATTGCTGGGCCAAACACCTGCCATGAAAACATTTATTTTAAAGCCTGAGTTGGTCAAGTCCAAGGAGCTCATGGTTTCAGTCAAGAACCCAGAGGAACCAGCCCGCAAAAATGTGCCTGGAGCCAAAGACGAAACTGTTTTCTGTGCTAACACCATGGCATGGTGGCATAAGCTTATGCCTGTTGGCTCTGGCATCTCATATGAGTACCAGTCCATGTACTGACTGCTCCACTTCTAATGCAGCCCCCTGCCTATGGCCTGGGAAAGTGACAACGGATGGCCCAAGGCTTTGTGCCCCTGCATCCATGTGGGAGACCCCAGAAGAAGCTCCTGGCTTCAGACTAGCCCAGCTCTGGCCATTTTGGCCATTTTGGGAGTGAACCAGCAGGTGGAAGATTTCTGTGCCTCTCTCCTCTCTAAAATCTGCCTCTCAAATAAAAAGCATAATAAATTAGACACAAAAAACGAAAACTGGGCCTTGTGCGATGACTCGTGACTAAACCCTTGTCTTATAAGTACCAGGATCCCATATAGGTGCCAATTCATGTCCCAACTGCCCCACTTCCCATCCAGCTCCCTGCTTGAGGCCTGGAAAACAATAGAAAAATACCCAAAGCTTTAAGACCCTGCACCCGCATGGGAGACCCGCAAGAAGCTCCTGACTTCTGGCTTCAGATTGGCTCAGCTCCAGTCATTGCAGCCACTTGGGGAGTGAACCAGCAGATGGAAGATCTTTGTCTTTGTCTTTGTCTTATCTCTGTAAAGCTGCCTTTCCTATTAAGAAAAAATCTTTAAACAACAACAACAGCAACAATAAAACCCAACCTTTTTTCTTTGGTATTCGGGAAGCCCCGCCGTGTTCAGTGTGTGCTGGCTCCTGGTGCACATACGCCCTATACACATTCTACAGTTAAAGTGCTGGCTGCTTTCCTTTTTAACTTTACATTCTTGGAGCTCATTCCTCCCTTGTACACCCAGGCTTTCTGCTTGCTCCTCTTTTCTCCATTGTGCCTGGGGATCCTAATATGCTTAACCCACCACTGTGTGGGCATTTAAGCTGTTTCCAGTCAATGGTTAATGAATAACCTTTCACCTACATCATAGCACTTGCTCACAAACAGAAACTCCTGGAAGCAGAAGGGGTGGGATCTGATTAGTATCGCCAAGCTCCTGGAGTGGGACATACAAGTGCCCACTCTACTTGCCAGCAAAGCAATGTGCCAAGCCTCGCGGTCGCTGCGGATCTGCTGGTGAAGACAGAATCTTGGTTCCTGGCGGCTCACAGTTCTCTTCCCATGAGTGAGATTGGCCACTAAAGCATGTTTGAAGCACAGATTCACCCATACAGCTCTTCTGAAAATGCCAGAGCTTTAATTTCCTGATTCCCTGAGTTTACTGTCATAGTCAGCCATTTGTAATCTTAATTATAGGTTTTCTCTTTTTTTCTTATAAATTTTTTTAGTCATTAATTACATTGTATTATGTGACACAGTTATATAGATACTTGGGTTCTCCCCTCCCCTCCCCAAACCCTCCCACCATGGTGGATTCCTCCACCTTGTTGCATAACCACAGTTCAAGTTCAGTTGAGATTCCCTCATTGCAAGCATATACCAAACATAGAGTCCAGCATCTTATTGTCCAGTCAAGTTCAACGGTTTCTTAGGTAGACCCTCTCTGGTTTGAAGACAGAGCCAGCAGAGTATCATCCCAATCAATTAAAAGCTCCAACATACCTTCAGCAAAAATTTACATCATTGTGGAATTAATTGACATAGTAATGAGTAACCAATATGTTAAAAATAAATGCGAGTTCTTAACCACATTCTGTGACCACCTCATTGACATTTCAATTTAAGTTTATACACAACATATAACATACATAACATAACATGTTATATATAACATCATATCATCTTAAATTAAGGCAAACATGTGGTATTTAACCTTTTGTGATTGGCTCATTTCCCTTAGCATTATGGTTTCCAGTTTGGCCCATTTGGCCACAAAGTACTGCATTTTGTTTTTTTAATAGCTGAGTAGTATTTCATGGAGTAGATGAACCACAGCTTTCTTATCCAATCCTCTGTTGATGGGCATTTTGGCTGCTCCCATGTTTTTGCAATTACTGATTGTGCTGCTATGAGCATAGGAGTGCATGTTGGTTTCTCATAAAACAAGTGTTCTGGATATATTGCTAGGAGTGCTATTGCTGGATCATACGGTATGTTGAATTTGAGTTGTTTGAATATTATCCATACTGATTTCCATAGAGGCTGTACCAACTTGCAGCCCCACCAGCAGTGGAGTAGGAATTCCTTTTCCCCGCAACCTTGCCAACAAGTGTTGTTGGTGCTTTTATTCATGTGGGCCAGTCTTACTGGCATTAGGTGGTACCTCATTGATGTTTTAATTTGGATTTCCCTTATTGCCAGGGAACTTGAGGATTTTTAAAAATACATTTATTTTTTATTGGAAAGGCAGACTTACAGAGAGAAGGAGAGACAGAGAACTTTCATCTGCTGGTTCACTCCCCAAATGGTCACAACGGCAGAGCTTGGCCAGTCCAAAGCTAGGAGCCAGGAGCTTCTTGCGGGTCTCCCATGTGGGAGTCCAAGGACTTCACCCATCTTCCAGTGCCTTTCCAGGCCATAAAAACAAGGAGCTGGATAGGAAGTGGAGCTGCCAGTACTCGAACTGGTGCCCATACAGAATACTGACATTTCAGGTGGAGGATTATCTTGTCACGCCACAGCGCTGGCCCTTAATTATAGTTTTAAACAGAGAGGACAGAGACTCAAATGGTCTGCTCTTCTGTTTGATTCGTGTTTCCCATGCTTGTGTGCTATGTCCTCCTCCTGGTCAGGGTGAGCTCAGATACAGTGCAGGGACTCAAGCTGGCACGCATTTCTTGCCCATTCCAGGAGTCTGTTGGCTGAATTGTTGCTCTCTCATCTATCCCCATTCTGAGGCCTGCACTGATGTCGCAAGCCCAAGGTACCACCTGCCAACTCTGCAGAGATGGAGCAACTAAGGTTCAGCGGCAAAGTTGTATTGAATAAAGTAGCAGAGTTTAACAGGAGAAAAGGCATCCAAATGTATGAGTGTGGTGGTCGTGGGGGAAGACCGTATGTATGGTGCGGTGGCTCCACAGGCTCATCCACCAACTGTTAGCACCTACATCTTATAAGGGCATTGGTTTGTGTCCCAGCTGCTCCACTTCCAGTCCAACTCCCCATTGGTGGCCTGGGAGAGCAGCGGAGGGTGGCCCAAGTCCTTGGGATCCTGCAACCGCATGGGATACCCAGAAGAAACTCCTGACTCCTGGCTTCAGGTTGGTTCAACTCCATCTGTTGCTACCATCTGGGGAGTGAACCAGTGTATCCAATTCCTTCTCTTTTCTATCTCTCTTCTTTCTCTGTAAAGTCTACCTTTGAAATAAAAATAAATAAATCTTAGAAAAAAAAAACAAAACCCTCCCACATCCCACTTCAGAGTGCCTAAACGACTCCAGCTCCTTTTTCTAACACCAGCTTCCTTCTAGTGCAGATCCTAGGTGGCAGTGATGATGGCGATCAAGTGCCTAGGTCCCCTCCACCTTCGTGGGAGATCTGGATGACTTTCACCTGCCCCAGCCCTGATTGTTGTAAGCATTTGAATAATGAACCAACAGGTCGAAATGCTCTCTCTGCCTCTCATATAAACAAATTTTTAAAGAGGTAGAAATAAAAAAATACTTGAAAGAGTGACAGAAGGAGACTGAGAGAGATCGTCCACCTGCTGATTCACCCTTCAAACGCCCTCCATAGCCAGGACTGGGCCAGAACAGCAGAATTCTCTCCAGGTTTCCCACGTGGCTGCCAGGAACCCAATGCTCGGACCATCCTCTGCCACCTTCCCCAGGTACATTAACAGGAAGCTGGGTGGTAAGCAGGAGAGCCAGGAGAATCAGCGCTCTTAAGTTGTTACAGGTTAGAATTTTGATTTGGAGGACTCGCAAGATGGCCGACATAGGAGGAAGACTGTGAGAGAGCTCACAGACAGAGAGGGCTAGAACACGACAAAAGCGTAAGTGGAGCAGCATAGAACTACAGGGAGAAGAACGTGAAGTTCCCTGGACAGTGTGGAACCAAAAAAATCCACACAACTCGGAAGAACAACCAGGGAAAAACAAAACGAAGGGCAGGGAAGACGACTTTCCGTTCCTGACCTGCTGAGTCACCTTTGAGTGCAGACGCTGAAAGCCGCAGACCGACCCGCAGATGCTGTGGCCGTGAGGACAGGAGGTGATTGGGACCTGCTGGCATCTGCTCACCCTGGTCACCAGGACCCGCCAGGACCTGCACCCGCCGCGGACACCAGGACCCTGAGTCACTGGGACCCGCCAGCATCTGCCCACCCTGGTTGCCAAGCCCCGCCGGGACCGCCGCAGCCTCCAGGTTCCATCCGCCTACACCCGCCAGGACCAGCAATGGACGCAGTAGCCGGGAGACGCACCCGCGGCGAGGGTTCCCACCAGAGGAAGAGGCAGACTGCAAGAACCTGAGGTTTGAGTGAGTTGGGTGGGGACAGTGGTGGGTTGGAGGCTTCGGGAGTTGGCCCCCCAGGGGCATGCACAGAGCCTGAACACAATTGGTGCTCGTCTCCCCGCCCCTCCCCTCCCAGACTCCAGTGTCTAGAGACACCGGGAGAGTGCCTTGAAACTGCCAAAACTGTGTCTGGGAGAAAGGCAAAAGGCACACTGAATACTCCCCCGTGCCTTTGCGGTCTGGCACTCAGCTGGGCGGTGCTATCCCACAGGAACCCAAGCATGCCTCTGGGCTGGGCAGTCCCGTGCTAGCGCTGGGGCAGTCGGTCCCCTGCAAGCACTGGGGTGGGCGGGCCTGAGCAGGAGGCACTTCCAGAGAGCACCTGGAACACCCCACGCCCTATAGTCCCGTGCTTGGGAGACGAACCAGGAGAGCACTGCGGACCTGTGTGCAGGAGGCGTTCCCAGAGAGCACCTGGAACCTCCACGCCCTGCAGTCCCTGGCACTGGGGACACACCGAAAAAGCACCTAGAATCCTCCGAGCCCTGTGATCCCACGCACAGGGGGCACGCACAGAGAGTGCCTTCACTCCCCCACGCCCTGTGGTAGCATACCTGTAGGGGACGAGCTGAGAGTGCGCTTTGAATCCGCTGGGCCCTGGAAGTGGCGCCCTGAGGTCCAGTGTTCTAGAGACGCACCAAAAGTGCCTTGAAAATTCCCACACCCTGCTACTCCACGCCTGCAGACTCCGATCTCTACAGGATAGTGCTTGGAGACCCCTCAGCACACTGGTGCCTAGGTCTCTCAAAAAAGAAACACTAACACAATGGGAAGAAATACCAGAAAAGGTAATGATCCAGATGAGAGTGCCAACACCCTACCAATAAAGGATCAAAAGCCAATGTCTATTTCGGAGATGCGAGATGAAGACATAGAAGATCTACCAGACAAGGAATTCAAAAAAATAATGTTAAAATATGTCAGAGACAATGAGAAGAATTGGGAGGACTTCAAGGAATTCAAGAACCACATAGCCTCAGGAATACAACAAATGAAAAGTAAAATCCTTGACTTAGAGCACAAAATTGAGAGCCTAACCAACAGAACAAATACAGCAGAAGAGAGGATCTCTGAAACGGAAGACACACAAAACGAACATATCCAGTTCATTAAACAGCTGGAGACAAGTCTGAACAAAGCCAATAAGACCATACAAGAAATGAAAGACAACCTCAGAAAATCGAATATTAGGATTATTGGCCTTCCTGAAGGAGCGGAAAAAGAGTCAGGAATGCAAATGGTGCTCGACGAAATTATACAGGAAAACTTCCAAAACACTCGGAACATGAACCCAGCCCAAATCCAGGACGGTCAGAGGACTCCCAGCAGATATGACCCAAAGCGATCTTCACCCAGACATATGGTGCTCAAGTTCCACTCCAATGAAGACAAAGAAAGAATCCTAAGACAAGTACGAAGCAGAGAAAAGATCACATACCGGGGAAAACCAATCAGGATCACTGCTGACTTCTCTGAAGAGACTTTACAAGCAAGAAGAGAATGGACAAAGATCTTCCAAATCCTGAATCAGAACAACTGTCAACCAAGAATATTGTACCCAGCAAAGATCTCATTCGTATTTGAGAACGAAATCAAATACTTCCACAGCAAAGAGAAATTAGAAGAATATGCCAGCACAAAACCAGCTCTACAAAATCTCCTTAGAAATGCACTAAATCCAGAAAAAAAGGAGGTGAATCATAAGCAAAGATGGCAAACAGGAAGATCTCCCCACTAAAGTCCACACAAGGAAGGGCAATTACACAGATATCAACACCCACAAAAACAAGTATGGCAGGGCAAAATCACAACCTCTCAATTTTAACTCTTAACACAAATGGCCTGAACTCACCAATCAAAAGGCATAGATTAACAGAATGGATTATCAAACAGCACCCAACTATCTGTTGCCTACAAGAGACACATCTAACCAGAAGAGATTCGAAGAAGCTGAAAGTGAAAGGTTGGAAACAGATATTTCATGCCAATGGATGAGAAAAAAGGGCTGGGGTAGCTGTCTTAATTTCAGATGATGTGGACTTCAATCTGATACACATCAAAAAGGACAGGGAAGGACATTATATATTGGTGAAGGGACTGATCCATCAGGAAGTAATTACCATTGTGAACATATATGCACCAAATTCAAACGCACCTAGCTACGTGAAGCAATTACTCACGGACTTAAGGGGAGACATAGATATGCACACAATAATAGTGGGTGATCTTAACACCCCACTAAAAACAATAGACAGATCAACAAAACAAAAACTCAATAAAGAAACAACAGAGCTCATACAAACAATAGAACAACTGGACTTGGTTGACATTTATAGAATTTTTTACCCTAAGGCCACAGATTATACATTTTTTTCAGCAGTGCATGGCACCTTCTCCAGGATCAACCACATGATAGGACACAAAGCAAACCTAAATAACTTCAAAAAGATAGGAATCATACCATGTACCCTCTCAGACCACCATGGAATGAAGCTGGAAATCAGCAATTCAAAATGCCCCAGGAAATACAGAAACTCTTGGAGGCTGAACAATATGCTGTTAAACGAACAATGGATCAGAGAAGAAATTAAAGATGAGATCAAAAAATTTATGGAAACCAATGAAAACTCTGACACAACATTCCAAAATTTGTGGGACACTGCCAAAGCAGTGCTACGGGGTAAACTCATCGCAATTGGAGCTCATGTCAAGGCCCAAGAGAGGCGCCAAATACAGGAACTAAACACACACCTCCAGGAATTGGAAAAACAACAGCAGAAGAGCCCCACACACAAGAGGAAACAAGAAATCATCAAAACAAGGGAGGAAATCAACCAGATAGAAATAAAAAAAACCATACACAAAATCAATGAATCAAAAAGCTGGTTTTTTGAGAAGATAAACAAGATAGACACCCCACTGGCCCGACTGACAAAGAAAAAACAAGAGAAGGCAAGAATTAACAGCATCAAAGATGAAAAAGGCAACATAACAACAGACACCGCATCCATTAAGGCCATAATTAGAAATTACTACAAAGCACTGTACTCCAACAAATCAGAAGATCACCAAGAAATGGAAAAGTTCTTAGACTTCTACCACCTGCCAAAACTTAGCCCAGAGGCAACAAACGACCTGAACAAACCCATAACTGAAGTAGAGATTGAATCAGTGATTAAAGACCTCCCAACAAAGAAAAGCCCAGGCCCAGACGGCTTCACTACAGAATTCTACAAAACATTCCGAACAGAACTGACCCCAATCCTCTACAAACTCTTCAAAACAATAGAAAAAGAGGCAACCCTTCCAAACTCATTCTATGAAGCCAACAATACCTTAATCCCAAAACCAGACAGAGAACTAACAGAGAAGGAAAACTACAGACCTATCTCTTTGATGAACATTGATGCTAAGATTCTCAACAAAATCTAGCCAACAGAATTCAAAAACACATCAGACAGATCGTTCATCCAGATCAAGTAGGATTCATCCCTGGAATGCAGGGATGGTTCAACATTCGGAAATCCATAAATGTGATACACTACATCCAAAAACTGAAAAACAAGAATCACATGATAGTATCAATAGATGCAGAAAAAGCTTTCGACAAAATCCAACACCACTTCCTACTAAAAACCCTAACCAAGGTAGGCATAGATGGAAAAATCCACAACATAATTAAAGCCATATATGAAAAACCCAACGCCAGCATCATACTGAATGGAGAAAAGCTGGAACCCTTCCCACTGAGATCTGGAACAAGACAGGGATGTCCACTTTCTCCACTACTATTCAACATAGTCCTAGAGGTACTCGCTGAGGCCATAAGACAAGAAAAAGAAATCAGAGGAATCCAAATGGGAAACGAAGAAGTCAAACTCTCACTATATGCAGATGATATGATTCTTTATGTAGAAGAGCCAAGAGACTCAATACAGAGACTGCTAGAACTTGTACGAGAGTTTGGTAGAGTGGCAGGGTACAAAATTAATGAACAAAAATCAACAGCCATAGTGTATGCGAACAGCCCCAAGATGGAAAAAGACTTAACCAGCAAGATACCATTCAAAATAACAGAGAAAAGTATGAAATATCTGGGAATAAATCTAACCAAAAATGTAGGATACTTATTTGAAGAAAACTACAAACTACTTAAAAAAGAAATTGAACAAGACCTCAAAAGATGGAGTAACATCCCATGCTCCTGGATAGGTAAAATCAATATCATTAAAATGTCTATACTGCCAAAAGCAATATATACATTCAACGCAATCCCAATCAAATTGCCCAAAACATTCTTCATGGAACTGGAAACAATGATCCAAAGGTTCATCTGGAAGCACAAAAAACCACGGATAGCTAGAACCATCCTGAAGAACAGGAAGTTAACAGGGGGAATCACAGTTCCGGACCTCTGGACATACTATAGGGCAGTGGTTATCAAAACAGCGTGGTACTGGCACAAAGATAGAGAGGAAGGTCAATGGAGCAGAATAGAAACACCAGAAGAAAACCCACACAGATACAGCCAAATAATCTTTGACAAAAAGACAAATGACAATCCAGGCAAATGGGAAGGTCTGTTCAATAAATGCTGTTGGGACAACTGGTTAATAGCCTGCAGAAACAAAAAAATAGATCCACATCTCTCACCATACACTAAGATCAGATCTAAATGGATAACAGATCTAAACCTACATCCAGAAACCTTCAAACTTTTGGAAGAAAATGTTGGAAACACACTGGAACACTTAGGGGTAGACCCTCACTTCCTAAAAAAGACTCCAAATGCAGTAGAAATCAAGACCAAAATAAACAATTGGGACCTCATCAAACTAAGAAGCTTCTGTACAGCTAGAGAAACAATCAACAAAGTAAAAAGGCAACCCACAGAATGGGAGAAGATCTTTGCACACGACATAGGTGATAGAGGGCTGATCTCCAGAATATACAAAGAGCTACAAAACAACCAAAATGTCAAAACAAACAAGCCACTCAAGAAATGGGCACGGGAAATGGGCAAACACTTCACAAAGGAACAAACCCAAATGGCAAATAAACATATGAAAAAATGCTCAAGTTCCCTGGCAATAAGGGAAATCCAAATTAAAACATCAATGAGGTACCACCTAACGCCAGTAAGACTGGCCCACATGAATAAAAGCACCAACAACACTTGTTGGCAAGGTTGCGGGGAAAAGGGATTCCTACTCCACTGCTGGTGGGGCTGCAGGCTGGTACAGCCTCTATGGAAATCAGTATGGATAATATTCAAACAACTCAAATTCAACATACCGTATGATCCAGCAATAGCACTCCTAGGAATATATCCAGAACACTTGTTTTATGAGAAACCAACATGCACTCCTATGCTCATAGCAGCACAATCAGTAATTGCAAAAACATGGGAGCAGCCAAAATGCCCATCAACAGAGGATTGAATAAGAAAGCTATGGTTCATCTACTCCATGGAATACTACTCAGCTATTAAAAAAAACAAAATGCAGTACTTTGTGGCCAAATGGGCCAAACTGGAAACCATAATGCTAAGGGAAATGAGCCAATCACAAAAGGTTAAATACCACATGTTTGCCTTAATTTAAGATGATATGATGTTATGTATAACATGTTATGTTTTGAATGTTATATGTTGTGTATAAACTTAAATTGAAATGTCAATGAGGTGGTCACAGAAGGTGGCTGGGAACTCGCATTTATCTTTAACATATTGGTTACTCATTACTATGTCAATTAATTCCATAATGATGTAAATTTTTGCTGAAGGTATGTTGGAGCTTTCAATTGATTGGGATGATACTCTGCTGGCTCTGTCTTCAGACCAGAGAGGGTCTACCTAAGAAGCCGTTGAACTTGACTGGACAATAAGATGCTGGACTCTATGTTTGGTATACGCTTGCAATGGGGGAATCTCAACTGAACTTGAGCTGTGGTTATGCAACAAGGTGGAGGAATCCACCATGGTGGGAGGGTTTGGGGAGGGGAGGGGAGAACCCAAGTATCTATATAACTGTGTCACATAATACAATGTAATTAATGAAGTTAAATAATAAATAATTTAAAAAAAAAGAATTTTGATTTGTGAGTTGTACCTCAATAAAGCTGTTATACCGTTATGATTGATATAGCTTTTTTCAACTACCATCTTTTTTTTTACTTAAAGACTTATTTACTTTTAAGTATATATATATATATATATATATATATATATTGATGACTTTTATGTAGTTGATTAGGGCTCAAAGGGTCAAGGGCTACAGGAAAGTGGGTAAGACCATTGTCTCCACATTCTCTTTTTTTTTGTTCCTGTATCTGGGTGAAGGGAGAGACAAAGGGAGAAGCCACACCCACCCTTCCAACCATCCCGCGGTCCCCGATGTGGGGCATGCTCTGAGGGCACTGCTCCAGTGGTTTCAATAATTCAGCTGTTCTGAATTGCTGCCATCTTGCCATTCTAAACACAATGAAATCTCTTCAGAATCCACTAGCTGACATAGTCCTCCTTGGCAACTCCACTTGCCCAGATTTTCACTGCCAACATGTGGCTGGGGTAGTTGATCAATTTGTTCTGTCCTCTGTTGTGGTACTGGGTTTCCTATAAAGACTTATTTATTTTTATTGGAAAGGCAAATTTACAGAGAGAAAGAGAGACAGAAAGAGCTTCTGTCCACTGGTTCACTGCCCAAATGGCAGCAACAGCTGGAGCTGAGCTGATCCAAAGCAAGGAGCCAGGAGCTTCTTGCAGGTCTCCTAAATGTGTACAGGGGCCCAAGGCTTTGGGCCATCCTCTCCTGCCTTCCCAGGCCTTAAACAGAGATCTGGATCAGAAGTGGCGCATCCAGAATTGGATTCGGTGCCCATATGGGATGCTGGCATTGCAGGTTGCAGCTGTACTTGCTGCACTATAGCACTGCACTGGGCACCATGACTTTATCTTGTAAATGACTAGTCAAGCTGGCGATTTCACAGCTGGAGTAACTGGGGCTCAGAGATGTGAGCAGCCTTGCAGAGGCTGCACAGGTCATTTCCCTGATGTGTAGGACAGACTGGCTTCATGTGCAAGAATCTGGGAAGCAGTTACTGAACAAGCTGGGCTTGCCATGGCACAGGAGCTCCTCGTCCTTACTGCATGAGGCCCTTCAACTCCTCCAGATGCTGCTTCCGCTCTGGCATCCTGTCTGTATGAGCAGGCACGCTCTTCCTCTCCTAGCATTTAGAAAGCCCGGCTCTATTTGCAGACATATTTTTTTGTTTCCTGGAGCCAGCATTGTGGTGAAGAAGGTCGGGTTATCATTTGCTGGTTTGAGTCCTGGCTGCTCTACTTCTGGTCCAACTTCCTGCTAATGTACCTAGGATGACAATGGACTGTCTCCCACACAGGAGACGTAGATGGAAATCCTGGCTTCAGCTTGGACAAGCATCAGGTCATTGTGTGTCATTCAACCTGGCCAAGTATTGATTGAATCTATCAATAGTTCAATCCTTAAATCATCTTTTTAATCTCCTGTTTGGTGAGAAGTGTCGCTACTTCCTCTGGAATAGCTGGAGCTGAGCAGATGGTGACCGCCACTACCCCCTCTGCCCACCTGGATCGCTCCACTTGTACCTAGAGATGGGAAACAGCAGCTTGGAGAGGGCTTCTCGGTCCCCCTCCCCTGTGCCCATAGCTGGGCTTTGCTGCCTGTGGGTACAGCAGGTATATCAAATGCTGATTCTGTCCTTTGGGGTTTTCCCATGGATTTCCCACCATACTGCCGGCCAGGGATCGCCTCTTGCCTACTCGGGCAGCAGGGGCAGACCCCAGCTCATCTCTTCTGTGTTCCCCCTTCTTCCACTCTGGGAGCAAAGCTCCTTGGACAGGGTCGTTCCCACCATCTTTCCCAAGATTGCCCTCAACTGCCCTCCAATGGAAAGGACCAGCCTGCCCTGGTGGCAGGGCAGGTCCAGCCTCCTCTGGAGTTACTGTCCGTACCCCACTGAGCCCTTCACACATATCAGGTAGAATCTGGGACTCTTGTGGTGAAAGGTAAGCTTAGCTTTCAGGTTTCC
The DNA here is from genome assembly GCF_030435755.1 of Ochotona princeps. Lineage (NCBI taxonomy): Eukaryota > Metazoa > Chordata > Mammalia > Lagomorpha > Ochotonidae > Ochotona > Ochotona princeps. The sequence continues at coordinate 18,230,126 of NC_080833.1, forward strand.
AGCTCTCCCTTCCCAAGTGAATCAACTGAGGCCCAGACAGAGCAGGCAGAAGCGCCTGGTATTAGAAGCCCATTCCGCCTGACCCCAACACCCTTTTGCTGTTCCACGTCAAGGATCCCCTCGGCAGGCCCACCTATCAGTCTCAAGGCCATTGCCATCAACAAGAGCAAATATTTAGTAAGTACCAAGTGATGATAAACAGGTCAAACAAGGCAATCTGGGCAGACTGGAGGCCCAGGGCTGGGCAAAGGGCAGAATGGAGGGAGACAAAACTGCTTAGCTAAGGTTTGTGCTGGGGCCCAGGCCCGGGGAGCCGGAGAGCAAATGCTGGGGAAGGGGGCATCGCCAGCTCAGGCTCTAGGGAAAATGAGGTTGAGGGGCTGCCAAGAATCCAGGCTGAGAGAGCGGTTTCCAACTTCAGACTCTGAAAGTAGCTGATGCCTGGCCGAGACATTGGGATCTGCTTGGGATGGATACAGCCTGGACTTGGATATTTCTCAGTGTTTGGAACAGGGGCAGGGTATGAGGTCTGTGGCTGCTTCTCAGCCACACGCTGTGCCCCGGGATAGGAGGTGGCATTGGGGTCTGGGAGCCCCGGGGTCTGGGATAGAGAGCTCAGGCAGTGGGGCAGGCCCAGAGGTGTCATTTGAAAGGTGTCAGGGAGAGGGCCGAGGGAGGGTTGACGTGGGAGATAATGGAAGAGACAGAAAGGTCCAGAATCCCAGACAGTGAAGTGAATTGGAGTCTATTCTCTGTCTTTAATTGTGTGTGACCTTGAACAAATCGCTGGTCCTCTGTATGTGGAGGTGCCCATCTGGATGTCTGGATAAGAAGGAGACTGGACTTGTTGATGGTTGAAGGTCCCTCTGACTCCTCCCCTTGTTTCAGGACAGCCCAGGCCCATGCTGGCTGGACCCTTGGTGTGAGATAAGCCCAGATGGAACCAGATCTCAGCTCGCTAAACAATGCTGTCAACTGTCTCCGTGTGGGCCAGGGGTAGGCTCAGCTGTTCCCCCAGCAGTCGGGGGTCAGGGGGCCCTCCTTGGACTCCCTAGCTACTCTACTTACACGGCCAGACCCTGTGTGTGCCTGTGGAAATTTCCTCTCTGCTCCTCTTGCCCAGCCCAGGAAACGTGGCTATCCTTGAGCTTTCAAGTGGAAATTTCCACTCTGCCCTGCCAGCTGGTGGGAGACACAGCACTGTGGAGCTGGAGACACAGCCCATGGCTGAGGGGAGGGCTGGGAACAGCGGTGTCTGCTGGCCTCACAGGATCATCCAGGGGTCCAGGCAGCTTCCTCAGGCTGTGTTCACTGACGTGGGGATGGAGCTCTTCCTCAGGTAGCCCACCACTGATAGTGGCAGATCTGTGAATAAAGACACAGCAGAGTGAGGCTGGGGCGGGCAGTGTGGCCATTTGGAGAAGGTTCTGCTATGACCAAGGGGACACTTGTGTAATGATTAGGAAAAAAATGGCCATGGCAGAAGAGAAAAGATTGAATTTTTATGTGGTGCAGAGCCCACAGTGGGTGTTTTAGCAAAGGGCATTCAAATCTGACTCATATTCCACTTACATAATCACTTATTTTACAACCCAGGAGTAAAGATCTTTCTTATCATACCTCTTCTCAAAAGCTTGTTCCAGGTTCATGCAGCTGGCCTTGGAGTACATCTCTCACCTGGGCAGACAATCCTTGCGCTGCTGTGTCATTTAGAGGCACTTGTGGGAGACAGAGGTGTGCCCACTGTGGCCCCTCCTGCTGACAATCACATCCACCTGCTGTGGGGGGTCAGATATCAGGCAGCATGGAAGCCACCAACCCAGGGATCTTGGGCACCTGTGGGCAGCCCGCCTACATGCAGGGTACACTGTGACTTTGCTCTGGTGCCACGTTGGCAAGTACAGAGTGCATGGAGGGGACCCAGGCATGTCAACCCTTATATGTCAGGCAAGGACCGAGATAACACAGTTTGGTGTCATGCCACTGGAGGTGGCCATCAGAGGATGGCCCAGAACTTTGGGACCCTGCACCTGCACGGGAGTCCTGGAAGAGCTCCTGGCTCCTGGCTTTGGACTGGCTCAGTTTGGGTTGGGGAGTGAATCATCGGACAGAAGATCTTCCTCTCTGTCTCCCCTCCTCTCTGTTTATTTGCCTTTCCAATAAAAATAAATCTAAAAAAAAAAAAGGAGAGACAGTCTCCTGTCGAAGGCAGGAGGGCGAGGCAACCGGGAAACAGGTCCTCAAACAGCAACAGGGGGCCCAGAGGCAGCCTGGAGGACCAGCAGGTGCAGTGGCATGTATGGAGTTGGGAAGGCTTGGGTCCAGCCTGGCACTGGCAATTGGCCTTGTCAGCTGTGTCAGAGCTTCCTCCACTTTGCTGTAAAATGGGAATGATGAGAACACACCCCTTGCTAGAGAGCAAGTGGTCCCCTGCTGACCATCTTATTTACCAACACAGCAAGTGGGAAGGGGCGCTGTGAGGCCAGACGTACCTTCCCCAGCCCCATCGTAGGGCCAGAGTCTAGACCGTCCCAGAGCTCAAACTCCTAAAGGAGGGACAGCCAGCACGGTCTGCTTTGAAAGCCACACAGGTCCGTGATTTCCCTCCAGCAGCGGCACACCCCTCTACTCCAGGGGAGCAAACGGCACCACCATTCCCTGCTTCTCCAGGGAAGAGCCGGCCAGTCTGAGCAGGACCTGCCCCCTCCATCCCCAAGTCCAAATCTCCCCCATCTCTCCAGTGTGCACCTCCCTCCTCTGCTTCCCACTCTCCGCTCATTCTGACCACAGTGCTCCCTGCTGCAGTACCCCTGGAGACTTCAGTCATGGCAAGCCTTAATGCACACCCCTTGCCCTGGCCCCCACACCACGTGGCTGCACCCTGACTATCCTGCAAGCTGTGCGGCTCCCCCCTTGTTCACCTTGTCCAGTCCTGCTCCTTCCTCACAGCTGCAACTTCCTAACTTCAGGCGTTTACATGAACTGTTCCCTGTGCCAGAACACACTGTTCCCTGCCCCCTTGTCTGGGAACAACCCCCCACCCCATGCCCGATGTTTACTTTACAGCTTTGCAAGCTGTTCACAGAAGCCACCATCATCTCATCCTTTCTTTTTAAATAGCTGTGCTCTTTCATTTTTTTTTAAGTTTAATTTTTTTAAAGACTTATTTATTTTTATTGGAAAGATGGATATACAGAGGAGGAGAGACAGAGAGGAAGATCTTCCGTCCGATGGTTCACTCCCCAAGAGCTCTTCCGGGTGTCCCACATGGGTGCAGGGTCCCAAGGCTTTGGACCGTCCTCGACTGCTGTCCCAGGCCACAAACAGGGAGCTGGATGAGAAGAAGCAGGGCCGCCGGGATTAGAACCGGCGCCTATATGGGATCCCGGCACGTGCAAGGATGGGACTTTTTTTTTTTAATATACAGAATTTTATTTTCACAGCTAAATAACAGCCTGTTGTACATATATACTACATTTTTCTTATTCAGTTATCTAATGATGGACACCTCAATTCATGTCACATCTTTATTAGGAATAGTGCTGCTGTAAAAACAGATGCTATCTCTTTCATACAATGTGTTCATAACTTTTAGAAAATACGGCTATTAGCGAGATTGCTCAAACTTACAGCAATACAGATATACAGAGACAAAAAGTGACAAGAGAGGAAAGTCATTCCAAGGATAAGACTTTAACCACTATGCTATCGCGCTGGGCCCAGTTTAATTTTTTAAGAAGGATTTTTTTAATAGAGAGGTTTTTTTGTTTTTGTTTTTGTTAGGTTTATTTGTTTTTATTGGAAAGGCAGATTTACAGAGAGGAACAACAGAGACAGAAAGATCTCTCTGTTGGTTCACTCCCTAAGTGATCTCAAAAGCCAGAGCTGAGCCAACCTGAAGCCAGGAGCCAGGAGCTTCTTCTAGATCTTTCATGTGGGTGCAGGGTCCCAAGGTTTTGGGCCATCGTCTGCTGCTTTCCAAGGCCACAAGCAGGGAGCTTGATGGGAAGTGGAGCAGCCAAGACACGAACCGGCACCCATATAGGATCCCGTCACATGCAAGGCAAGGGCTTTAACCACTGAGCCATTTTGCCAGGCTGTTTTTTTAAATTTTATTTTAAAGGTAAAGAGAGAGATCTCATGTCTGCTGGCTCACTCCCTCTCCAAACCTCTACAACAGCCAGGGTTGGGTCAGGTTGAAACCAGGAGCTTGGCACTTCATCTGAGCCTCTCGCGTGGGTGGCAGGGACCCAAGTACTTGAGCCACCAGCTACTGCCTGCCAGAGCGCACATCAGCAGGAAGCTGGAATGGAGATCAGAGCCAGGCCCTCCAGTGTGCGAGGCCAGGGTCCCAAGTGACCCTGCTGTGCCACGTGCCCACCCATGTTTCTCTTTCCTGCCCGTCTCCCCCACCAGGGCCCAGCATGCAGTGCTTGTGCGTGCTCTCAGCAACCAGAGAGGCATGTTTGGGGCGGGCTCTTGGGGAACCTTGTGGGCTTGTGGGCTTCCCTCTTTGGGAACAGGCAGGGCAGGAGATCGCGGAGAGGATAGACACGAGATGTGTTGGCAGCTGGAACCGAGGAATGGACATATTCCCGCCAGAGCTGGGTGAGCCTCTCCATGCAGAGGCAGAGGCCATTTGGGAGGACAGGAGGAGGAAGGTGAGACAGGTTCCCACACAACTCTGGGCCCACACAATCCAGGCAGAGTGGGGCCTGTCTGGGAAATGAGGTTGAGAAGGCAGCCGACTGGCTTTGCCACTGACTCGCTATGGGTCAGCTTCCTAGCCTCTGTGAACCTGTTTCCTCATTTATAAAAATGGGATTAGGATAGCATTTACCCCACAAGGTTGTCTTAAGAATTTAGCACTGTGTTGGGACTGACATGAATTTAGCAGTGAGTTGGGGCTGGCACAGTGGTATAGTGGGTGAAATTGCCACTTATGATGCTGGCATCTCATATGGATACTGGCTTAAGTCCTGGCTGCTCTACTTCTGATCCAGTTTCTTGCTAATGTGCCTGGGAAAACAGCAGCGGATGGCTCAGGTGCTTGGGCCCCTGCCACCCATGTGGGACGCCTGGATGAAGCTCCTGGTTTCTGGCTTTGGAACAGCCCACCTCTGAACATTTTGTGGCTATTTGGGGAGTGAACCAGTGGATGGAAGATTCTTTCTCTCTCAAGAAAGGAGAGCCAGACAGAGTGAGCAAATAGACGGAGGTAATATCAAGGCAAAAGGCCTCGGCCCCCAGGGCCCCCAAGCGCTGCAATGAGCCGTGCTGCCGGTGTGGCCCTCTGGGAAAGTTCTCCCGCTTCAGTATCCATTTCTCGGAAGTCTGGCCTCGCACCCGAGTCCGAGAAAACACAGACTGTGCCTATAGAGTAGAAGAGTCAAGTGTGGAGTAGGGATGGGGGGAACACGCCAGCTGGGAGGCAGAAGGCTGTGAGCCCCCTGGTTCTCCTCAGCCTGGGGGGCGGGCCTGTACCCCTGTCTCCTCGCTGAGCAGGCTAAGATCCACAATTCCAGGGTTCACTCCCTAACCCCAGTACTGGGCCACAGCAGTGGGCTTCTGCCCACCTGCAGCGATCATCCCCAAGGTGCCGCGTAGACCCGGACGCTGGAGAGCAACCAGAGGGAGAGCCTGAATCCCAAACCTCACTGGCCTGCTCTTGTGGGATGGGGGTTGTCACTAGTGGCCTCAACAGGCAAGGCCTAGCCTCCTCTTGCTGAGGGCCCTCCAGCTGCAGCCCACATTCTTGGCATTCAGAACAAACACTTCCCGACTCCCAAGCTGAGTCAGAAGTGAAGCCAGCGAGGCCTCTCAACTGAATGCCCCAGCCTCCCATGCAGGGGTGTGCCCTCCTGGGCCCTCCTCCAGGCTGCTCCTCACCTGCTGGCCTCCTTCTGGGGAGCCCGGACTCAGCTTGTTTCCACTCCATGATTGGGGCACGAATTTTGTTTATTTTCTATAATTTATATAAACCTATATATTTATATTATTTATAGAAATAATTATATATTCACATATATGAATATATGTATGTTCATTATATGTGCTTATATGATGAATATATCAATACATAATTATAATTTTATATATGCAATATATTTATTACAATCAACTTTACTTGTACTCCTCATACCTATAGAACCATGAGAAATTTCTATATGCTTAGTTTCAATTTCTGCTCTTATCTCCCTGCTGAATGGAAACAGATTGCCACTGGCTCCAAATTTCACTTTTTAAAACATTTTTAAAGATTTGTTTTTTTAAATATTTATTTGAAAGGCAAATAAAAATAAATACAAACCGAGAGGGCAAGACAGAGACCTTCTATACACTGGTTCACACTCTAAATGGCCACCACAGCTGGAACTGGACCAGTTAGAAGCCAGGAGCTTCTTCCGGGTCTCTCACACGGTTCAGGGGCCCAAGGATATGGGCCATCCTCTGCTGCTCTCCCAGGCACACTAGCGGAGAGCTGGATTGGAGGTATAGCAGTCAGGACTTGAACTGGTGTGCATATGGGATGTTGGCACCATAGGTGGAGGTTTAACTTACTATACCGTGGTGCTGGACACAAACTACATTTTTCAAAATAACATTTATTTTTATTTGAAAGACAGAAAGACGGGCAGAATCATCACCTGCTGATTTACTCTCCAAATGCCCGCCACGGCCAGGGTTAGGCCAGGCCAAAGCCAGGAGCCAGGAGCCAGGAACTCACCCTGGGTCTCCCACACAGGTAGGCGGGACCCAAGTCTGCATGAGTCATTGCTTGCTGCCTCCGTGTGTGCATCAGCAGGCACCTGGAATCCGAGGTGGGACCAGGACTCCTGCCTGGAGCACTTGCCTTGCTGGATGCTTGCGTCCTGGTATTGTATTCTGATAGGGCTGACACAGGCTGCTGGAGTATGTGTGTGGGTGATGCGGGAGGAATGGGACCTCTGGCTCTGCAGAACATCACAGGGAAACCTTGCAGAAGACACAAGACTCCTACATCTCCAGTCCCCTTGGCAGGTGCTTCTGGAACCTGAGACGGTCAACCCCAAGCAGCCCAGTTCAGGTATAACAATCGGCTGAGGCTGACCCTTTCATCCCATCAGTCTGTTCCCCACGACCTCTTGATGCAGTTGTTCAAGCATGCCTTTCAGTGGTTAGGAACAGCCATTCATGGAGAGGCCCTGATGACCACAGGGATAGAGTGAGGGTCAGGTGGGCTAAGAGAGGCAAGCACAGACTAGAGCTGTGCCTCCTTGGCTTCGAAGCCTTGGTACCAGACTTGGTCCGAGTATCATCTCCCCCAGGAAGTCATCCCAGGTCTGTAGCTGGACAGAGGAAGCCATCTGCATCTCATTCCCAGCACAGGTCCCCTGCATCTTCACTGGATGGTTGGCCTGGCAGACTAGAGGGCAGTACCCAGCCCTAGAAGCCTTACTGCAAGTGTGGACTTGGATTCAGGCTCACATCTCCTGTGCTGGGTGGCCCTGTGCAGGGTACACTCTGCACATGGGAGCAGTAACCTGCATAGGTGGGGAGCCCCAGCCCCAGCTCTGCCATACCATGGGACCCTAGATAATGGTATTGTGCCTAGTATGTTACATCCTGAGTATAAGTCTCTTCCAGGCTGAGTAGCAGGAAATCTGTGAGCGTTTTGAAAATTTAAACCCCAGCCCCAGTTTCAGAAAGTCTGCCTCCCAGGTTGGTGTGAAGCTGTAGCCTTCTTTCTGGGAAGGGGTTTGTTATAATTGTCAAGAACGAGGCCTCCTATGAGTAACAAGAGAAACTTGTAGACAACACTCAAACCCAGGCTGGTGCCTGGTATGATTTACAGGGGTCGGGTGGGGGAGAACTTGTGGGATTGCTTGTACCAGGACAGAAGGGATTTGAGGTCTGCACAGCTGATACATAGAACAACAAAAATACAAAGGCAAAATTGGCCTGACCCATCACGCTGCAGCCTGTGGGGCCGGCTTGCTGCTGGTAGGGAAGGTATCTATGAAGGGCCATGGGGCACCATGCTGCTGAGGTCCGGCATGCACCCCGTGCCAAGACCGTGTGAGCCACAGGGCAAGGAGTGGGGCTGCGCACTGCTTGGGGAAAAGGGTCTGGAGTAAATCGTAATAGGAGCCACTGAGGGCTTACTGGATACATACAAAATGACTTCTAGGGGCTTCAATGGACCAGGACACTGCCCCTGCAGGTGCTTGTGGGAGTTGAGGTGGATCAGAAGGGGGAATCCTAAGGGCCAGGGTCAGGCCAAGGCTACCACCCAAATGTGTGAGAGCCAGGTCTGGGGAGTGGATGGGCCAGGTTAGGAAGTGGCCCCACACACTGATGCTGAACACTGCTTGGGTGCCGGTCAGGTAGGGGTTCTTTGGGGTTGCCCAGACTAGGCCGCAGTACCTGCTGACACACGCAAAAGCTGGGGGCGGGGTCGGTTGGGCTAGGCTGCAGCACCTACTGGTGAGTGTTGAGGTTGGAGGCAGCTACATTGGTCTGGGCTGCAGCACCTGCTAGCATGTGCCAGAGCTGGGCCTGAAGGTGGGCTGGGCTGAGCCAAGCTACAGCATTGAGCAACACATGTGAGAACTGGGGCTGGATCCTGTTGGTATACACAAAAGTGGGATTTGAGTGCAAACTGGGTTATGTTAGGCTGCAGCATGAGGATGTGGGGGCAGGCCAGACAGGGGTTTTTTGATGTTGCCCTGACTAGGCTGTAGCACCACCAGTGCACTCGAGAGGTGAGCTTGGGGGTAGGATTGGCTAGGCTGTAGCACTCACAAGTTTGTGTGACAGCTGGGGCTCAGGGCAGGACTGACCAGGCAGCTGTACCCATCAGTATATGCACTGGGTGGAGCAGGGAACGTTTGCTGGTGTACATGAGAGCCAGGTTTGAGGGCCTCCCAGGTGGGGTTTCTTAGGGGACTCTCCAACTGGGCTGCTGTACTTGATTCCTGACCTCAGGGAAAGTAGAGTATGTGGTGTAAATTCCCATGCAAGAATAGGGAGCACACCCAGCTGCACACAAAAGACAGCCAGCTCATCTAAGTCAATAGAGGCCCTAGAGGACTTCCTCAAAAGACAGAGAAGGACAGGTAGAGCAACACCTCAGGCCAGGCTCTACAACAAGCACCTAGGTCTGTGGGCACACTGAGGTAGACAAGGATAGTTAACAGACCTTCAAATTTCTCACCTCTGATGTGTTGAGGCTGAGAACTTCTCAGAACACTCAGGCAACACCCTTGGAATATTCTTCCCTACATTGGGATCTCCAAGGTGACATCAAACAACTGACTCTCTGAAAACTGATGTAGTTTGATAACAAGCAGCAGCACACTTCCCCCAGCCTACCCTTCCCCCTAGGATATAGGAGAGAAAACTGAAGCCTTTATTTCATTCACCATCTCTTATTCCAGCCTACTCCCCACTAATCAGAGGCCCACATGGATTTACAATCCTCTCACTCGTGTAATCAATATTAAAAGAAAAATTAAAAATAAAAATAAAACAAGATCTATGAAGGCCAAGCGGGGGTGACTGGAGGTGAACTCCGTGTGGAAGGCACAACAGAGTGTCTTCAGCTGCTCTGCAGATGCAGGCCTAGTCGGAAGTCCTGGTGTCTGGCTGTTGCAGCCCTGAAGGGTGTCTGTCCCTCTCAGCCCCAAGCGGCTCCCTGGTTATGGTTCCGAACTCAAGGAGCTGAGTGCAGAGGGGCATGACAGGTCAGAGTGCGGCTGGCTACAGGCATCCTCTGATGGAAGAGGGCTTTCCAGAAGGGATTCTCTCGCTAGGCCAAGGGCGACACAACTCCAGGAAAGACGGGAGACGTGCTGGGACAGCACGTGCTGCAAGCTACGGGAATCCTGGAGGAGTCATGGGCCCAGCGTTGGGGTGCACTGGGGAGAGCTGCTGCTGGCCACCCCGGCATCCCCATTGGTTTGAGTTCTGACCCGCTCCCTACTAAAGTGCCTGAGGAGGCAGAGGTGTGCCATGGCACGGGATGCTAGGATGGTGTTCCAGGCTGCAGTCGGCTATAATGGGCATTTGGGGAGAGTGAGCCAATGGAAAGGGGAGCTGTCTCTCTGATTTTCAAATGAACAAAAATCTTTGAGAGATGATGGACCCAGATCATCCCTTGCCCAGAAGATCGGGCACCTAGAAGGAAGCTGCCTCCGAGCTCAGGAGATGCTACTGAGAACTGAGCCAATTTCCTATGCAAATTGTTCAGATAAAAAACAGTTACCTTGTCACAGGTGTGATGGCTCAACAGGTTAATCCTTCACCTATTAACGCTAGGATTCTATATGGGTACCAGTTCGTGTCCCGGCTGATCCACTTCCCATCCAGCTCCCTACTTATGGCCTGGGAAAGCAGCAGAGGACAGCCCAAAGCCCTGGGACCCTGCACCCACATGGGAGACCAGGAAGAAGCTCCTGGCTTCTGGCTTCAGATCGACTCAGCTTCAGCCATTGTGGCTACTTGGGAAGTGAACCAATGGATGGAAGATTTGTCTATCTTTCTGTAAATCTGCTTTTCAAATAAAAACAAATACATCTTTAAAAAGGCAAGGTTATTGACCAAGTAGCTAAGGGGGGAGAAATGTAGACAAAATAAATTCTCCCTCTTCTCCTCTCCTCCAAGTCTCTGTTCTAGAAAGTGCCCTTTGACCCTGATGCACAACTCAGGTGTGGCCCATAGCAAGTGCCCACAGTTCAGCTAGTTCTGGGGGGACACACAGGGAGGGCGGCTGAGGCGGAGGTCACTGGGAGGCTCGCTCTTTCTGCACTGAATGGACTTTGGACCTAAACAAGTGACCTAAACAAGTGACCACGGCAAACCTGGGCCTCAGGTAATGGCCAGCTGATTTTTAGGGTGGAAGTGGGTGGGTCCGATGAGAGCTGCAGTGCACAAGCACAGCCTCCAGGGGGCGGCAGTCACCCACGTCAGCCTTTGTATCAGGCAGGGACTGGGAGCCCAGGGTTGCTGGGTTTCTGATTTTTCAAGGTTAGCCTGAAATCAGAATTTCGGGTGGGCTTTCAAATAACTCAACAATTGATAGTACGTTTTAGTCACAACATGCCAGAAGGCTGTCACTGACTGTGGGCCACAGCCTGTGCCTTCAGATTTAGGGTTCAATTAAGTATCAGCACTTGGGAGGTCAGTCCAGGAGAGCAGTGTCCCCATCATCATCTGCTTCCAGAAAACCATGGTGATCCACAATGGGGTCCCTGAGGACGAGGACAAAGTAGATGCTCCTGTGAGCACAGGAGTTACTTGCCACTCATAATCAATTCAACAACCTGTTTTGTTAGCCTCCCATCAGAGCTAAGCTCAGCTCCTGATCCAACAAATACGGCCAGTGCTCAGGGAGCCCCTAGGGGACTCCTGCTTGAAACACATAATGCATCATGGACTGTGTTTGTGATACATGAGAAACTCTGGTATGGCATGGGAGAGTAAAAGTTGGTTCTGCAGGCTGGCATTATGGCATAGGGGCTTAAACTTCTGCTTGAGACACCAGCATCCCCTAGAGGTGCCAGCTCTAGTCCCAGCTGTTCCACATCCAATCTGGCTCCCTGCTAATGGACCTGGGAGGACTGTGGAAGATGGTCCAAGTGCTTTGGCCCTGCTCTCATGGAGTTCCAGGGCAATGAATCAGCATTTGAAACATATCTGTGTCTGCATTTCCTTCTTTCTCTGTAACTCTTTCAAATAATTAAACAAACAAACTTCTTAGCTGCGGCTGTTAAGCAGAGAACTGTGATGACACCCAAGATGGGCAGCTGAAGTTACCAAGGGGAGCCCCACCAAGCTCTGCCTGCTCCACGCCAGTGGATACCAGAGGCAGGAGCCACACAGCCTGCACCTAGGGAGAGACTGAGTCCTCACCTCTCCGATGTTGGCTGGGAGGGCAGTCAGGGGCATCTGGCTCGTTCTGTTTCTTCTTCCCTTGGACCCAGTCCCAGCAGTCCACTAGTCCCCAGTGGGATATGGCGCTCGAGGCTTGGCCACACTGGGGGAAGCTGGTCCTTCCAGGCCTGTTGAAACAATCCAGGGGCCCACATGAGTCAGAACACTTTCCCCGTGTCCTTCACGTGCGGGACATCAGTGTCCACTGGCCAAGTCCAGGCCCCAGGGGCTCCCCTGGACTTCACCCGGGCAGAAGAGGAAGTGGCAGGGGCCACAAGACTTGGTTCAGGGACCTCCACCCTGCACTTCCTTCCAAATCAGACAACGCGAACTTTGGAGTACAAGTCAATGTCCTTGACCCAGCCAAGCACATTTCATCTGGATGCCAACTGCAGGGCTGAGGACAGCCCCAAGGTCAGAGGTGAGGTGGCAGCCAGCTGGGGTTTCCCTGTCCCCTGCAGGCCCCAGCAACCTTGCTTCCAGCAGCTCATGGCTCAGGCGAGCCTCAGGAGGGAGGTCCATGCACTACCATGCGGCTGGAACTGACCAGGAGATCCTCTCGGCCTTTTCCCGCTATCTTTGGTCTCCACAGCCCGGGGTGAACACACGCTCATTGGCACCTGTGCGACACCAGGTATGTCTGTCTTGGGTCTTTATACCTGTTCGTGCCTAGCTGTATCCAAGATCCTGTAGGCGCCATCTCAGCCACGCCAGCCTGTAGCAGCTACTCCGCGGCAGACAGGTCTTGGCTGAAGCTGAGCCCTCACACAGCCTCCCCTTTGCCCTGTAGATGCAGCTCCTTATATTCAACCATCTTCTACCTTGCTTCTGCTGGCCCCAAGTGGCAATTCACTCCAAGTTTTTCAGAACTCCTATGATTATCAGTCCATGTTTAAAAGCCAATTTAAGACACATAGAAGATGAATCAATTCCAGCTCAAACCAAGCCCACTCACTAGCTTCTGGCTGAATGGTACCATCAGTTATATACAGTGCTAAACAGAACCTAAACAGTTTTAAGTGTGTTCTCTTGATCCACACAGATATTCACTCCTAACACAGGAGGTACACTGAAGTAGGCTGATTTTTTTTCCCTAAGTTTAGTAAAACCTAAATTAAGATGCAGAGTTTGGGCTAGCATTGTGACACAGTGGGTTAAACCTCTCCTGCAATGCCAGCATCCCATAGGAGCACTGGTTTGTTTTGGCTGCCCTGCTTCCAATAAGGCTCCCTGCTGATGTGCTGGGAAGTGCTTAGGCCCCTGACCAACGTGGGAGACCTAGACAGCATTTCAGGCTCCTGGCCTTGACCTGGCCAAGTCATGGCTGTTGTGGTCATTTGGGAAGGGACTCAGTAAATGGAAGATCATCTCTCTATGTAATTCTTTTTTTTTAAAAAGATTTATTTTTTATTGGAAAGGTGGATATACAGAGAGGAGAGACAGAGAGGAAGATCTTCCGTCCGATGGTTCACTCCCCAAGTGACTGCAACGGCTGAAGCTGAGCCGATTTGAAGCCAGGGGCCAGGAACTTCCTCTGTGTCTCCCACACGGGTACAGGGTTCCAAGGCTTTGGGCTGTCTTTGACTGCTTCTCCAGGCCACAAGCAGGGAGCTGGATGGGAAGTGGAGCTGCTGGGATTAGCACTGGTGTCCATATGGGATCCCGGCACTTTCAAGGCAAGCACTTTAGCTGCTAGGCCAATGTGCCGGACCCTGTGATTCCAACTTTCAAATAAATCTTTAAACATACACACTTTTTGGTCAGAGAAAGCGCGTCACAGCAGCACATGCCCAAGGGCACAGGGCCCTCTGCACCAGCAACAGTCATCCTCAAACATCTTCCTGTAAGAGCTCGGCGAGCAGGAGTTTGCACAGCGATGTTGAAGAAGCAAATGATCCAGTGTCAGAGGCTTTCTCTCAAACAGCTGAGGGAAGTTGCCAAAGGCTTTCCCTGAGCTAAGTCATCACTCTGACCCGGTGGGCGCTATGGCTTCTGGGTACACGGTGAAGCCACTTGCCGACCCTGAGGACCCAAGTCAGATGCTACTCTAAGGAAAGAAGTCCCTCTGTCACCTCACAGGAGCTGCTGAGCAGCACAGGACGTTGCGTGGATACTCTAACTCTCAAGTCAGGGCGTGGCCGACACCTCTCCCTGGGCCTCCCCTAGCACACCAACCATCCAATAGCCCGAGATCCCACGATTCCCTCTGACCTGTCCTCTGGAAACACCATTTGTGCCATTAATCTGCCTCTTTAGCAGGGACAGAGGAACAAAAAAATGATTGTTTGCAAATAAACATCTGAAAGAATATAGTAACAGCTGATGTGGGCCGAGGCAGCCAACAAAGGGATGATTGTGGCGCAGACAATGCAAGGGCCTCAGCAGCCAGGAGCCCAGGGCAGGAAGGGAGCCTGCGGGGAGCCTGCAGGGTTGGGCGCTGGGGCTTCTAGCAGCCCAAGGCCCGCTCCGAGCTCCGAGGGTCTCTGCGGCTGGGGAATTTGCCACCTGAAGAGAAGGAAGTCACTGCCACCACAGCACTGTGCAGTTTTATTAACCATTCAAGTACAGTAGCATCTGGTAAGATGGGGACAGAACTGGGGTTGAAAAGTGAACGGATAATCAGCATCTAACAGTTGGGAGGGGCCACTACATACTCTTTTCACAAACATTTTTTTCACAGGGCCAATACAGTACTAGCCATTAACCCAGTACACTGGGTGTACTGAAGTAGAAAAGATGCAAGAAAAATAGCTACGTTAGAAAGACCAACACTTTAGAAAAAGAGTAAAACACTTGCAGTTTCTCCCCTTTAGCCCCTAAAACACCACCTTACAGTCTGGATCTACCTATACAGTCCTACATCAGCTTCTAGGGTATTGTCAGGAGGGAAAAAAATAAAATGACACTGGCCAGTACAGTCTTTGGATATTAAGGAAGGGGAAGGGGAGAAAGTCAATTCTCAGAACAACTTAGTCAGCCTCGGTCTCATCCGCAGGGTCTTTGGATTCTTTGTTCTTCCGCACTTCTTCAATGTGCTTGTCCTGAAAAGAAATTGCAGGTAAGCACCACCAGTCCAGCCACAGCCTGCCCTGTCACACTCCCCATCCCCAGAGGCCCACAAAGCACAGCGTCCCACTGTGTCCCCCTGGAGCCTCCCGCAGCATGTGGGGACCCTGCAACCTGTCACTAGCTGCTCCCCAGAGATGCACAGTGACTTGGAGGTCATTATGGATGCCACCTTAAACAAGCCTCTCCACAAGCGCCTCTAGGCTGCCAACAGACACTGAACAAGAATAAGCACTCGGGGACACCGCCAGCTTAGCCCGAGAGCTCTCCAAGTCCGAGGCCCAAAGCCCACCTTCTCTCGCAAGCGCTCCAGCTTGGCGGCCATCTGCGCCTCCCGGTTCTCCTTGTTAGCCTCCATCTTGTGGGTCAGCTTCTCTTCTGCCATTTTGCTGAAGTTGTTGTTCTCCTCGATGGCTTTCTGCAGTACTTCTTTCTCGTGCTCTCGCTTCTCAGCAAGCTGCTTCAAGACCTCCGCCTCGTGGGACTGGAAGAAAGTTAACAGGCTAGGATCTGCAGCAGCAGGGGTTAAAATATGACAACAGAAACTATTTACTAGGCTGAGAAGAGAGAGAATGCAGTTCTTGACCTAAGGCTGAGGTAAGCACCTGAATCCTTCCTATTGCAAAATACCAGGAAAATCCCAAATCTTTTTCTAGTATTTGTATTCACTTTGGAAAACTGCCTATCTGCTGGTTCAGGGATTTCCTGCCCAACCATTTGGAAATTTGGAGATCTCCACCCCCAGGCATCCTGGTGAATTGAGTAACACACATCTAGGAGTGGCGCAGGACTGTGAAGTGACGCGGCTGGTCATTTAACCTCCAAGGTTGCCCAGAGAAAACCACTCCATCCCAGTCAGAACTGATCAATGCATACTCATCATCACCCCTCACAAGTGACAGAAACCTGAAGAGAGGCCTCCAAACTGCTAGTTAACCAGGATGATCTCCAATGTGCACCAGAGTCCATGGGTGTGTGAGGAAGCGCCTGCTGCTGGCCCCACCCATTCGGGGCTTCACTGCATTTAGCTGGTCGCTGGGTAAAACACAGGCCAGGATTGATCCCTAAAATCTTTCCTCTGTCTAGCCAGTGACGCATTGCTTGCTGCTGCTTCACGACTTCAAGCAGACAGAGGAGTGGCCAGAAGGCAGTGCACGTGTGTATGCTCTGCCCTTGCTGGGGAAGAAACTCACAGCCCTCAGCACATGACACTGAGAGGTACCCAGCCCCCGCCCAGGGCCCCTAAGGAACCTGGGCAGGAGGGTGTGCGCATGTACAGCATGGCTGCCTTCTGTTCAGCTGGGCACATTCCTACTTGCCCCGTTTGTGCCTTAGTTTCCTCAACTTTAAAATTAAACCCATCTATCCCAAGGAAGATGATTGAGAATTCATGTAATGTCATTTACTAATTTCTATTTATCATTTTATTTGAACATAAGAGAAGTAGCCAGACACATTCCATCTGTTGGTTCACCCCTCAAATGGCCATGCCAGCTGGGGCTGAGCCAGTGAAGCCAGGAGTTCTCCAGAGTGGCTCGCAAGGTCCCACCTGCTGGCTCCCACAGTGCCAATCAGCTGGAAACTGGAATCAGAGTGCAGCCAGGACTCAAACCCAGGCACGTGGGATATGGGCCGTGCATGTCCCAGAAGCCTGCCCTTGAGTAAAGTTCTCAATGATGCGAGTCACGCTGACAGGCAGGAAATACTCTAAAATGTTGACAAGGGTTATCGCGGGGAGTGGGATAATCAAGACCTTAAGCTTCCATTTATAAAGTGTGTTTCATAATTTCCCTGCTGTAAGGATATCAATACTTACTGATTTTTCTGACTAGTTTTTAAAGATGGCTACTTTCAATAGAATGGTATAGATAAAAGATAACAAAAACCAATTAAGCACACCATATTATTAGTCATTTAAAATGCTTTTATTGGGCCCAGCTCAATGGCCAATGGCTCAGTCCTCACCTTGCAAGTGCCAGAATTTCACATGGGTGTGGTTGGTGTCCTGGCTGCTCTGCTTCCCATCTAGCTCCCTGTTATGGCCTGGGAAAGCAGTAGAGGAAGACCCAGAAGCCACGTGCACCTGCGTGGGAGACCCAGAAGCTCCTGGCATCCGCTAAACTCCAGCCCTTGTGGCCATTGGAGGGGAGAGGGAGCCAATGGATAGAAGATCTGTCTGTCTCTCCCCACCGTAAATCTGATCTGCCTTTGCAATAGAAATAAGTAAATCTTTAAAAGAAAGTTTTTATTTTACAGCTCTCACAAAACAGAACCAAACACAATCACCTGCCAACTCATCTTCCATCTTCCAAAGGGGGAGCGCAAGAGGCATGAGCGGTGGTCTAAGAAAAATCCTTGCTTTAATTCTGGGTACTACACGTTCTGGGTGACGTTCCTGGGACAATTCTAATCCCTCTTTGTGGGGTGACATCTACCCTGCAGACCCTGTAGGGTCATGTGTTAAAGGAGAAACATGTATTAGGAGCTGACACAAGACAGCAATCCAGGAAACAATGGCATACGTAGCCTCCAGCCACCTTGGATCGCTTTCTTCCCACTACGGAACCGAACACACAGACACCCTGTTCCCTGGGATGTTTACCTTGCGTCTTTCCTCAGCAGCTTCTAATTTCTTCTGAATTTCCTCCAGAGAAAGGTCCTTCTTCTTTGGGGGGGAGAGGGGGAAGTCTGGGACCGACTCTTTGGACCGAGGGCTGAGAATGAGCTCGAAAGCCTGGCCCGAAGCACGTTTTTCCAGTTCCTTCACCTGAATATCTGCAGTTGATCACATCGGTGATAGTTGAGAAAAACGGGTTTCTCCAAATCAACTGTTCTATAATGTTCTAAAAATCAAATGACTCTCCGAACAGAACTAAGGCTGAATAAAGGCAATAGGCTCGTCGGCAAGGCATGATTATCTAAACACCATCTCCCAGAAAAAAACAAGGCTCACCATTTTTGGACTGAGTATTCTGAGACATTGGCGTTTGATAATCACATTCGTGAACAAAAGAAAGACTTGTGCAAACTGTACAGCTTGCGGTTGGACCAAGCCAGATCATCTAATCATGAAACACTTTAGTTCTTAGTACATTCAAGTGATAAATAATTTTTTCCTAACTGCCTTGTTATTCAGGAAACAGATTTCTTCTAAGACCAAAACACAAGTGCCAAATCAGACTTGGACCTAGCCGCCTATCCTAGCCCCTAAGCCGGTCACAAGTGGAGCATACCTAAATTGATTACCTACCAGAAGAAGCCATGATGAAAGGGAGACAAGGCTGGCAGTATATTCTACAGAATCCACTGGTAGGAAGCCCTGGAAACAGGTTCAAAAGCATGCAATCAATTTCTTTGCATTTCTACGCGTCATCCACACAAAGAGATCTTAGACCACATGCACATACATCAGTGTGGAAGAAAAACCCCACAGTGTGGGATTAAATCAGACAGCATCCATCAAGAAGGTGATGAAATCATTAAACCCTGGGACATCCTGGAAAATCTGACCCCAGTGACAACACACAACCTAGCCCAGCTTGTTCCTTCAAAGAAAAAAAAAAAAAAAAAAAAAAACTTTGATTTTTTTCAGATTGGATGAGGTCAAGTCCCAGTTCATGCCCCCCCAGCTGGCGTGGGAAGAGACCCCAGACCCCACTGGGCGGCGAGACCGGAGCCATCTTAACATAGCCTCCAACACCCGCCCGGCTTTGTCTGCGCCTGCCATGGTGGCTAACTGCGCTCTGGCGGTTGCCGGCCAATACCGTCACGCTCCCATTGTTTGCGACGCTCCAGCTACCTGCCCAGCAGCGGGCATCTCTAGGCTTTACGTCACGGTATCTGCTGCCAGGTGTCACCCAAAATCCTTTCTTTGGGTTTTTTTTTTCAAATCGCGATTCTTGTAGAACCCCACCCACCGCCACGCTATATTACGGAAAGCAAAAGACTACAGGATCTCGACCACCAGAAATTAAAAAAAAAAAAAAAAACCTGGGCAGTGACAACGCCTTAGAGGCGCGGTGCACCGGCCCCCCCCAACCTGGGCGTGGCCCAGCCCGGGAGAGACAGCCAATCAGAGCCCGCCCTGCGCGCCGGGCCCCTGGCCCCGCCCCCTTCCTCCCCGCGCCTTTTCGAATCTCCGCGAACTCGCAACATCCCGAAGCCCGCGCGCGTGGGCTGGGGAGGGCTGGGCGTGGCTAACGGTCCGATCCGGGTAACTCCGCCCCTCCCGGGCTGGTCGCGCGCGGACGGCTCCCCCCCCCCGCCCCGCCAGCTCCCGCCAAAAACACCTCCGGGCCGCCACGCCGGGCCGCCTCCTCCCGGCGGCACCCTGGCCGCGAGGTAGCGCAGTCTTCGCGGGGTGCCGCCCCTCAGTGCCGGACACTGGACGTCGCGGTCTGACCCGAAAGCAGCTGCTCCCCCCTCCAACCATGGGCGCTACTCCGCCCCCTCCAGACAATAGGGACCCCGGTAGGGCTGCGCCTGCCAGGTCAGAGCGGCCGAGTGCAGAAGGAAGGAGGAAAAAAAAACCAAACCAACAAAACCGAGGGCCCACGCCCCCTATTGTCTCCTCGCTGGCCCCCCCGGGGCCGGCGCCGGGAGCTCCCGCAGCTGGCCGCGCCCCCTCCCCACCGCGGCCGCGCCCCCAGGGAGCGGGGGACAAAGCCGAGGCTCCGCCCGAGCCCCGCACAAAGCCGAGCGCCCCCGCCCTGCAGCCCCTCGGCGGCCGCGCCCGCTGTCCTCGGGCAGGGGTCAACCGCCATGGCGCGAGCCCTGCCCACCGGCCACGGCCCTGGCGCCGCTCGCAGCCCCCGGCCGCCGCCGTCACCGCCGCGGCTGCGGGGCCCGGAGCCCCGCACCCACCTGCTCGGTCCGAGCCGCCTGGCCACACTCTGAGAACCAACAGACCTGGGAGCTCACAAAAGCGCCAAACAGCGACACGTGACTTCCCCGCGGGGCTCCGCATTGGCTGCGAGCGGCGGCACGTGCCGGCCCCTCCCCGGGGCCGAGTGGGCGCCGCCCCCGCCCCCACCCCGGGACCCTGGAGCACCTCGGGAAGTGTAGTTCGGGCTGGGAGGGCAGGGGGACAATGCCAGGGGTTCGGGGGCGCGAGGGGTCGGGGGGTAGTTAGCCTCAGGTGTGAACCCAGCAGGAGAGTGCGTGAGGGGTCGTGGCCCTCCTCCCCGGACCCGGGTCTTGAACCAGGTGTCTATCTCTAGGAAAAGGGCGGGGCGGGACGGGGGTCCTTCCCTGCCTCTCGGACCGCTGCCTGCTGGACTCCGCCTCTGGCCAGCCACGTGCCCCGCATCGCCCCGGGGCAGCACGCGGACGCAGCAGTGTCCCTTCTCTGGCTACCACCCCTGCACCTCACGCCATCCCCCACCCACGGTGCACCTTGTGACAGGGCAGCGCCACCTCAGTCTCCTGCACGACCCCCCACCTCCGGCGCTCCGCTCGGGACGGACCCCGGCGTGTCACCTGTATTGTGACATCATCGTAATCCCTAGCACCCCACCCCAGCGCTAACAGGTCCCGGGCGTGGCTCTTCCCTCCCTGAGGGTGTCCTCTCTCCCACTCCTCAACGCCCGGAGTTGCCGACTGCGGACCTGTGCAGACCCGCGTGCAGCCGGGCAATTCAATCTGGTTGGGTGGAACAAAGCAACCCGGCTTAAATGCAGCCTCCATCTGTTCTGCCCAGTCTCTGGCCGACGCTAGGGAAAGAAGAGCCATCGCAATTGCAGACTCCCCCGACTGCATTTCTGTGTTGCTTTTGTTCTCTGAGCACGTGCTCCCCGAGCTGTGTGGGTCTGTTTTTAAGAATCAAAACAAAAGGAGGCACAAGGTCACTGATTCCCCCATGACTGACCGCGAGGCGGGAGCCAAAGCAGAAGCACGGAGGACACGGGTCTGACCTTGGCTACCTTCTGTTGACACGAAGCCCGAACCCTGCGAGAACAGGAGAAATATAATGTACACGGTTCCCAGACTTCCCCACTCCTGGCTAAGGGTTGTGTTCCTAGCGGTGGTGGTGGTCATGTCCCACAAGCACCGAGCAGGACATCTGTATTGTGCGCATGGTATGGGTCTCCCCAAACCCAGAAATGAATAGGACCAACGCCCTGGAAACAGTCTTCATTTAAGAAGACTCCCACATCTAAGTTAGTCCCTAGGGATGTACTGGAGATAAAGTGCCATTAATAGGGACAGAGACAATGAACATGGTCACGGGAGGGGGGGAACCACACAAACAATTTGCCCCCCCCCCCCCGGGCCACTGCCCGCGCTGTGCTTGCAGCGACCCTCTCCTCCAGCTGTCGCGGGCTGAGCCAGTACCCCAGCCCGCTGAAGGGGTTTTCATTCAGCTGGTGAGCTGGAGCGATTCTGATACCGGCTTGGGGGAGGTGTCTCTGGGATCCAAGGCTGCATCGAGCTGTCAGGTTTGTGAACAGAATTTCACAAATTATTTTCAAATGCTCGAGAGGGGTGGGAGAAGACCATGCTTAAAAAAAAGATGACGGATAATCAGACAACACAAAAGAATGAGGAAGCCAAAGGCCAAGGAGTCCGTTTCTCCAGGACCCCGCCTTCGAGAAGTCTTTGTGTTCTATCTGCAGCTTTGCCAATTGAGGTCTCACCCCCTGTGCATGCACAGGGATATATTATTTTTTTTTAGATACAAGAAATTGCCACACCCAACTTCACATTTCTGACTATTTGTGTTGTGACAAGGGAGAGAAATTAACCTTTCAAAACACATGGATTATTTTAAAGCACTGGCATCACTTCCCCCACCTTTCTCCCTAGAGCAGATGTCTATTTCCATGGAAACCACAGCCAGGAATGTAGATGTTAAGATTCACATAGGTTTTTCATCTTTCCCAGCAATGCCACTTGGAGCCGGCGTTGTTTGATGCTGGATGCTGTGAGCTGGTGACAAGGATCTCACCCACGACTTCACTGGTGCTGGAGGGTGGAGTTGGGGTGAGGGGTGTGGGAGGGGTGGGATCCTTTGGGGGTGTTACTAGAAATAGAAAGGTGCTTGCGGGGTGGGGCCATCCTGTTCTTTAGGGTGAGGTAGCCTTTATGGGAGCCAGACCCTTGCTCACTCTGGTCAGCTCTTCCCATATGACAGGATTGCAACATGTCCCTGAGCTCATTTGGGTGTACAAAATTTCTGATGTCAGCATTTTTATTTTCATAGGGTGGAGAAAATGCATAGGATGAAAAAACTATGCATGAATCTCAAAGATTTTCTGGCACCAAGATAAGCTCGTACTTCAAAATATTTATTTATTTTATTTGAGAAGTAGACAGAGAGCTGGTTTATGCCATAGATATCCGTAATGGTTAGGGTGGACTACAGTGAAAGCCAGGAGCTGGCCAACCCATCCAGGTTTCCCCACACAGACAGCGGGCAAGGACTTAAGGCATCCCTGCCACATGTCACCATCAGTGTTAGTAGGAGGCTGGAATCAGGGGCCAGAACTAGGAGTTAAACCCAAGTACTGTGATGTGGGATGCAGGTGTCTTTATAGCTGCCAGCCCAAACACCTGTCCCTGAATCCAAGCTTTCCATTTTTTTTTTTTCTGCCCTCGTGGACTTTTCAAAGCAGCCTCTTATAGACCCTGGGATAGGAAAAGCTGTAGTTGTATAAAGGGCAAAGCCTGGGGAGGGGCCTGTGCTCCCTGCTAAAAGCTTCCTAAAGCTAACTTGCAGAGCACGCCCTCCCTCCCAAAGCAGCAGCAAGAAGTTAACGCTCTCAGCTTGGAACTGTCTTTACCCATGGGAATTATTTTTGCCTCTGCTCAGATGGCTTGGTTGGGTGGCCATGGCGGTGCTGGCTGCGACTGCGGATTAGCACAGGGCACAGTCGAGCTATGGCAGTCCTCCAGCTTATTTGATCTGCATAGACAGCGGAGAAAAGAGCGCTTCAGGCTTCCAAGTCCAGAAGGAGTGACTGCGCTGATCAAACGGCTCTGGGCTGTTGTCACGTCTCCTGGATTTCCAGGGAGCCCCAGTTTGCCTTTGTTCATTGTCAAGGCTGAGGCTGCTGCTGCTCACAGGGCCTGTCCTTGGCAAACAGGTCCTGGGAGAGGGTGTCGCATGGTCCTTAATGTCTCTGTTCCTTTTGTTCTCTGTGCTCCTAGTTCCCTTCCCTTGTTCAAAATCTGAGAATCTGCTAGTCCTGTTTGCCTCATTAGCCCCTGGTTGAAGGCAGGGTGCTATCGCTGTCTTGGTGTCCTTAGAACCCTCCATGGGGGCAGGTCTGGGAGGCTGGGGGGTCCCTGGGTGTTTGAAGAGACCTTCAGGGAAGACCCAGCTTCCTCTGGGGTGGGGGTGTGTTGGACATCTGCCTGCAGCTGGGTGATAAGGATTAAATGAGATATTGTGCAAACACCCTGTGCTGTGCTGAGCAGATTGTGAGCACTCAACAATGCTTCTGACTCATTGTTGGAGAAGTTTCTGGATCATTACTAGGTACTGAATGGATAAAGAAATGAATAAATATATGTATTTTTTTGTTCTTGTTGTTTTGTTGAAAAGGCATATTTACAGAGAGCAGGAGAAATAGAGAGAAAGATCTCTCCGATGGTTCACTCTGCAAGTGGCTGCAACAGCCGGAGCTAAGCCAATCCGAAGCGAGGGGCCAGGAACTTCTGGTTCTTCCACGGGGCTGCAGGGTCCCAAGGCTTTGGACCATCCTCTGCTGCTTTCTCAGGCCACAAGCAGAGAGCTGGATGGGAAGTAGAGCAGTGGGGACACAAACTGGCACCCATATGGGATCCTAGCAGATGCAAGGCGAGGATTTAGTCACTAGGCTGTCGTGCCCGGCCCAGACTTTCACCCTTTGACCTTTTAATGAGAACTGTAGTTGCTGGGGGTAACTTCCCTTGTGGAATTAAAAAAAAAAAAAAAAACCCTCAGCTAATTTAACCTTTTGAGTAGATAATACATTCACAAGACTTAAAAATAAAGAATGGGGACTGGTGTTGTGGAAAGTGGGTTAAGCCACCAGCTGTGATGATGGTGTTCCACATGAGTGCTGGGTTCAGGGGTTGGACCCTTCACTTCCCATCAAGCTCCCTGCTGATGTGCCAAGGAAAGCAGCAGAAAGTGACCCACGTACCTGGGCCCTGTACCCGTGTAGGAGACTGCAATGGAGCTCTAGGCTCCTGGCTTCAGCTTAGTCTGTCCACAGCCATTGAAGCCATTTGGGGGAATGAGCCAACAGATGGAAGATTTCTCTTTGTCTTTCCTTCTCTTTCTCTGTAATTTTGCCTTTCAAATTAGTCAATAAATTAAAAAGTAAATCTTCCATTTTCTATTTTTGTTTGTCAATTTCTCCCCCTTCCTCTGCCCCACTGTAATCATTGCAGTTGCTACTGCCTCCCAGGACCTACATTAGCAGGAAACCAGAGGCTGGAGTCAGAAGACAAACTCGGGCACTCGGATACAGCGGGGGAGGAGGTGGATGTCTTAACTGCTAGCCTGACTGCCCATCTCTACAAATCTGTTCCTAGCCCTCCTTTTGTATGCTTAGAGCAGCCCACTGTAACTGTTCCATGCTTTGCAGTTTTCAATTCATCATTCATGTTACAGATCTCTTCCTGAAGCGCCGCCATCCAGCATTTCTTTGCTCTGCTGTCCACAGAATAAATGCACTGTGATTTGAACTCACCCCCTCTTGGATTATTCCCAGTGATTCACCTTTCTCAAAGAATGTTGTAATGAAGGACCCTGTAGCTGTCGCATTTCTCATGTAATTAAGGACACATGCAAGGCACAAACTTAGAAGCGGCATTGCAGGGTCAAAGGCAAACATTAGTGCGGGTAGAGCCAAATGCCTCCTCCAGGTCCTGTACCAATTCAGCATTCCCAGGTGGTGTTTTCATTCATGTTCTCCATTCAAAGATGTCTTGAAAGGCTGTGTCTCCAGACACTTCAGGCATGGGGGAAATAAAGAGAGTAGGACCAGAAGTCCCAGGAAAAGATGCGGCTGTCAATCCTGTCTGTGTTAACAACGCCTATGAACACTTGGCGAGCAGCAGCTGACGTCACACCTGCTGTGGCACCTGCGCCCTAGCACTTGCCCAAGTTGGCCTTGGGGTAGAAGCTTGTACTTGGGTCATGGTCATGTTGGAGTTTGAGGGCAAGATCTTTTCCTTCGCTGTGTCCCACTCCTTCCATGATGCCTACCCTGGTGCCTGGCATAGATGTGTTTAGTGAAGAATGAACGCCTTTTTGGCCTCATAGTAAATAACATGTCCTCATTATTGATGGCGTTTTTTTTCCTTGGTGGTGGATACAGTAAGGGTACGTCTGAAAATCAGTGGCATTGTCAGGTTGATAACCATGGGCAGATAAACATATGATGCATGTCTGAGTGGCTGCTGCCCGAATGGTCTTCTCACTTTACCGTCAGACTTATTGAAGTCTGTAACTTCTTCTAACATTTCCTCCAGTGGGGACAACTGTGTGTCTCCCTTTTCTCTCCTGAGTGTAGACCACCTGGCCGTCTCCCCGTGGATGCTTCGCACAGCCCTTCAAACCTTGTATGATGTACACTGAGCTTGTATCTGCCCACCAACCACATCCGGGTTCCCCATTCAACAGTGGCTCTACTAGGTTTTTGTCCTGCCTCAATTTTCTAAAAATTTAATTAATTTAGTTTATTTGAAAGGTAGAGTGACAGAGACACAGAGAGATTTTCCATCTGCTAGTTCACTCCTCAAATGCCCATAACAGCCAAGACTGGGCAAGTAACCCTCTACGGGAACTTGGCCATGTGGCTTCTCCTGCTTTATGTGTGGGGCTCCTGGTTCTGCCCCACAGGGCTGTGACCAGGACTACAGGAAACAGCAGAGGTGAAGGCCCTGGGGCTGTGCCACATGAGAAGGAGATACACTATCACACACACACACACACTCACACTCACACACACACAGATCCTCCATCGACTGGTTCACTTTTTTTTTTAAGATGTATTTTATTTTTTATTGGAAAGTCAGACACACAGAGAGGAGAGACAGAAAGAAATATCTTCCATCCGATGAGTCACTCCCCAAGTGAGCGCAACATCTGGTGCTATGCCGATCCAAAGCCAGGATGCAGGAACTTCCTCCAGAGTCCCAAGGCTTTGGGTCGTCCTCTACTGCTTTTCCCAGGCCACAAGCAGGGAGCTGGACGGGAAGAGGAGCTGCTGGGATTAGAACCGGCGCCCATATGGGATCCTGGTGCTTTCAAGGCAAGGACTTTAGCCACTAGGCCATGCCGCCGGGCCCAAAGATTTATTTATTTTTATTACAAAGTCAGATATACAGAGAGGAGGAGAGACAGAGAGGAAGATCTTCTATCTGATGATTCACTCCCCAAGTGACAGCAACGGCCAGTGCTGGGAACCAGGAGCTCTCTCAGGTCTCCCTTGCAGGTGCAGGGTCCCAAAGCATTGGGCCATCCTTGGCTGCTTTCCCAGGCTACAAGCAGGGAGCTGGATGGGAAGTGGAGCTGCCGGGATTAGAACCGGTGCCCATATGGGATCCCGGTGCCCATATGGGATCCCGGTGCGTTCAAGGTGAGGACTTTAGCCACTAGGCTACGCCGCCGGGCTGGTTCACTTTTCACATGTCTCTAACAGCGGAGCTGTGCCAAGCTAAAACAAGGGTTGTAGGAGCTCAAGCTCTCCCAGGCGCATTGGCAGGGAGTTGAAATGGAGAGTCACTTTCAGGAACATTGAATTAGGGTTCAAGGGGGTGAGACTAAAAGACCTATTCCTTCCCGTAAGAGTCTTTTTTTTTCTTAATTAATTAATTAATTAAATTTTATTGCAAAGGCCAATTTACAGAAAGAGAGACAAGAATCTTCCATCCTCTGGGTCACTCCCTGAATGACTTCAATGGCTGGAGCTGTTTATAACTTATTTTGTTTTATTGCAATACTGTCCTGTAGCCCATTTGGCTATGCTCTGGTGTGGGAGGAGATCCCGTTGTTCACAGAACGTCTGAACTCTTGGCCTGCATCAGCTATCTCAGCAATTCCGTGAGAATGGAGGTTACAGCTGTCCCAGGAAACTGATACCACGGCTGCTGAAGTCACACTCATTCCAAGGTGGGGCCAAAGTCCCTACCTTGTGGAATTCATGCCAAGAAGGTGGGGGAGGGAGGGCTGGGAGGATTGTGGAATGCTGTTGGAGCACAAGGTGCGGGGAGGGCAGAACAGCCACATATGCCTGGGACTCAGGTTGATTTGTAGAGCTCAGGGGCTCCGTGCTAATGGACACAGCGAGCTCCTCAAGTGCAGCCAGCAGGCAGCAGTCCCCTCACTCCCCAGGGGGAGGACTCCAGCCCTGAGGTGGTCTTAGTAATTTTCTTATGACAGTTTCAAGAACTTTATTTTTAAAGAGTTTTATTCATTTATGTATTTGAACAGTAAAGTTAGAGAGACAGAGGGAGATATTCTATCCACTGGCTCACTTCTCAAGTGCCCACAATATCACAGGCTGGGCCAGGCTGAGAGCAGGAGCTTAGAACTCCATCCAGGTCTCCCATGTGGGTGCAGGAGTCCAAACACTTGGGTCATCTTCTGCTGCTTTCCCAGACGTTTTAGCAGGAAGCTAGATTGGAAGCAGAACAGCTGGGACTGGAACCGGTACTCAGATACAGTATGCTGATGTTACAAGGGGCAGCTGAAACCTGCTGAGCCACTGTGCCCACCTGATAAGCTGAAATGCTGGCATCCAATTTAGTATAGGGGAGGCAGCCTCTTTACATCACCCACATCACCAGGTTCTCTTTAACATTAGGATCCTGTCCTTCCGTTTTCCTCCAGTCCTTGTGGGATGAAAGGTATATTCCTGGGATGTGTAGGGCAGTTAAGCCATCAACAGGGACCAGCATTCCTGGGTGCCTGGCCATGTGTCCCACCTCTCTTCCAATCTAGCTTCTCATTCCTGCACATCCCAGGAGGCAATGCTCCTTGCCACCCACACAGGAGATCTGGATGACTTCACATTGGCTTAACTACAGCTGTTGGGAGCATTTGGGCACTGCACCAACACATGGAAATCTTTTCTCTCTGCCTTTCAAATAAATAAATAAAGATGTTTTCAAAAATGAGGTCAACTTCTCTGCAGTACCCAATGCCTGCACTCCTGTCCCACTGTTCCTGCTGCGCCCTGCCTGCCACGCCACCTCCCCTGAGGTCTGGACCTTTCTCCAGCATGCCTTGTTGCTGCTCTGCCCAGAAGGCTTTATCCTCTCCTGCCCACCCAGAAAATCCCAGGCACCTTTCAGAGCCCTCTCCTGGCCACCCACTTTGTGAAGCTTTTCCTGGCCACTCCTTAACAAAATCAGTCTTTCCCTTCCTTAAGTGCACACTTCATTTTTTTAAGGTAGCACTTACCAGACTCTTGACCGAGGTCATTATACACCTGCCTTCTGTTTGGACCATCTGAGGGACTATTGCTCTGGTACTCTTAGCACAGATCTTGGCACACAGTAGGCACTCAATGAATGCTGATGGGAGAAAGAACTCTCTCCACCTGTTAGGTATCATGAGGGGCTCAAAGAAGCAGCGTGTGGAGTTCCTGCCATCAAGGTCCTGACAGCCTAGCTGGATCCCAATCTACACTGAAGATGAGGGAAGTTACATTGGTGGGGGGCCCATGACACTCAATGCATTCTTTTTTTTTTTTAAAGATTTATTTTACTTTTATTACAAAGTCAAATATACTGAGAGGAGGAGAGATAGAGAGAGGAAGTGGAGCTGCCAGGATTAGAACCAGCGGCCATATGGGATCAAGGCGAGGACCTTAGCCACTAGGCCACGCCGCTGAGCCCAACTTAATGCATTCTTGCTGATGGTCTGAGAGAACAATGCTTTTGTATGAAGAAAGGTCAAGATCTTCTGGTAAATTCCTCCCCTTCCCTCCACCCCGCTGCTCCAGCCACTGGAAATCGCCATACTGCAGGCCCAGAGACAAGGTCAGCTGTAGTGTCCATTACGAGAAGAGCAAGTGGGGGCCAGCATGTTGCGTGCAGATAAAACCACCGCCTACACCTGCAATGCTGGCATCCCACCTGCACGTCATTTCATATAATGGCTGTTCCACTGATCTGGCTCCCTGTTAATAGCCTGGGAAATGCAGTGGAAGATGGCCCATGTGTTTGGGCCCCTATACCCAACAGGAGACCTGGAAAGAAATTCCTGGCTCCTGGCTTCAAACTGGCCTAGTCCTAGCCGTTACAGCCATCTGAGGAGTAAAGCAGTAGATGGAAGATTTCTATCTCTATTTCTTTCTCTCTCTTACTGTAGCTCTGGCTTTCAAATAAATCAATCTTAGAAAAAAGAAAAGAAAGTGGGAGCACAGAAGAGGTGGTATAGCAAACAGATGGACTCAGAGGTAAGGAAGGGCAGGGGAGAAGGACCTGAGGACTCAACCTTGTACCAGTCCCCATCATGTATCACTATTTCCCTCACTACAAGGCCATGCCCAGTCACACTGACTCGTGTGCACCCATCTGCCTTTACCCCGCCAGGCCCCTTCCCACTCCGGGACCCCAGCTCAGGGCTGTGTGTTCTAACACCACTCTGTGCTGCTGCCTCCAACGTTCCCAGCCTTTCTCCTTCCACTCTCTTCATGAAGAGTCTGGTTCCTCCACTGTGTGGACAATGACCTGGTCACGGTCACCCATAAAGTGCTCAGTTCTAAAATCCAATGCCACGTCCCAGCGTCCTGACTACAGCTGCCCTTGACCCTCTTGGGTTGCCTGGCTTCCAGGATGCCAGCCTCTGTAAGGAGTTATTCCAATATCCTTCCCTGGACGGCGCCATTCCTTCTACCTCACAGCTAATGAAGTTCGCGCTGGCCTAGCTATCCATCAATCGGATGTAACCTGGCTTTCCACCTGAATCCCACCTCCCAATCTTCCAGCCCCCTCCCCAACCCTGCCCACTCGCCAATCGCCAATCGTCCCTAGGCATTCACCTGCAGGCGCCAATCCCCTGGGGGCCTGCCCTCAATCCCTCCCAATCCCCACCCCCTACACCTGGAAGACAAAAAGGCCCCCCCAGGTGTGGCTCACTCTCTTTCCCCACTCTTATCCCTCCCGCTCTTACCCCTCTCTTACCCCTCTCTTACCCCGCTCTTATCCCTCTCCTACCCTTCTCTCTCTCCCCCTCTTTCTTGCTGTTCCTGCCCCGTTGGAATAAACCTCCTAAGATACCTTGTTGCGTCTGGTGTGTTTCAGCTCACGGTAAAGAACCAGGTTGTGGGAATTAGCTGCGCGTAATAATATCGTAATATCCTATGGACTAGAACTCTAACATCTTTTAAAATAACTAATAGCCTCCTGCAGTGTTCCTTCTGTTTACCGGATGTTCTCTCTTGGTCTCCTGCTTGCTGGGAAACTCGGTGCTTAGATCTGCTCTCTGGACTCAGTCACATCCCTGGGGATCCCGGTGTCAAATACCTTCAATGGTGCTGACTTCCAAATGTACATAATCTAGGTGTATGTCCTGGTTCCTAGTCTTCTTTCTATAGTTTTAATTTGTATTAAATTCAAAATTAAATATTCAATGAATTCTGTATTATGTATTAAAAGGCAGAGTGCCAAAGAGAGCAAGATAGAGATACTTTCTATGCCTGGTACACTTGCAGGCATGTTAGCTGGAAGGAGGTTTGGCAACAGAATAGCTGGGACTTGAACCAGGTACTCCAATCCAGAATTATATGATGTGTCACAAGCAATCATTTAACCTGCTGTGCCATAACACGTGCCCATTAAAATTTTTTTTATTGCATTGATGAGAGAGAGCATTTATTTCCACCTGCTAGTTTACCTCCCAAATGCCTGCCATGACCTGGAGCTGAAGCCAGGAGCTGGAAACTCGGTCCAGCTCTTCTATGTGAGTGACAGACCCCCAATTACTTGAACAACCACTGCTGCCTCAGCATAGGCAGAATGCTGGCATCATGAGCAGAGCAGAACCCAGAGAGTCTCATGAGGGTTGTGAGGGTCTTAGCCATGAGCTCAAACACCTGCTTCCCCAGGCCTGTTTATTCCACTTCCACTCTACTTCTTCACTTTAAACGAGATTGTCCAAACTTAATTTGTGATCTCCCCCCACCTGCCATCCTGTCCCCACCGTTGCCCTGTGTATTTCCTCTCTTATCCCAAGTAGACATATGAGGTGTGTATGTATTTTCAGTGTTCTCCTCCACTGCCTCCCCCTGAATCCAGTGAGAACAGGAGTGGTGGCCATCTTCTCTGCTACTGTAGGATGGTGCTGGTACATGGGTGCCTGCTTGGCGCGGGAACAGTGAGTGCATGAAGGCCCTGGGAGCAGTGACAGAGTGTGAGCTCTGCAGCCAGACTCTCTGAGCTCAGCTCCTGATTCTGCTCCCATTCCTGAGCAAGGGGAACCCTCGGGCATCTTATAGGAGCTCCAGAAAAGTCAGCCCAGGGAAGTCGCAGTTACATTTGATGCTGATGGTCCATGTATTGGACAGAGTGCCTGGGAACTGTGAGGTGTCAGATTCTGTTATAGCCCCTGGGAGCACAAGGAGAGGGTGCGTGCCTGGCCTCATGAGCTCATCATATGGGTACCTAGGCCATGTGCTGGGTGATAGCAGACAGCAGTGGCTAGCCTGGGCAGGGGAGGCCTCCTGGGGGAAGGGAGAGCTGACCCCAAGGGAGTTTGCAGGCAGAGAAGGGGAAGAGGAAGCTGTAGCCCACTGCCCAGAGGAGAGTGTGCACCTGGCCCAGTGGTGAACTGCAGGTGGTCTGCTCTGGCTGTGGCCCAGGGGCTTTAAGCAAAGGGGGGTGATGAGGGGACTTGAGCCTGGGGCAGGAGCACCAAGGCCTTGGGGAGCTAAGCCCCTTGAGGCAGGAAGAGGGGAACTAACATTTTACAACAATTACCTAGAATTGTTGCGTCTGGCCTCTTCAGACTTAATGGGCTGGGGCAGGTGTTGGTATGGAATGGGTAGAGCCAGGGCCTGAAACCAGCATACTGTTTGGGCACCAGTTCCAACTCAGCCCTGCTAATGACCTGAAAAAAACAGCAAAAAATAGTTCAAGTCCTTGGGCTCCTGCTACCCACGTGGAAGGCCAGGAAGAAGCTTCTGGTTCCTGGCTTTGAGCTGGCCCAACCCTCAGCTGTTACAGCCATCTGGGGTCAGCTCTCCCTTCCCCTCTAGCTTTCTTCTTGTTGCTATAACTCTTGACTGTCAAATAAACAAATACATCTTAAAACAAAAAACTTGATGGGCCACACCAGTCACTCATGAATTCCTTCCCTGCACATTTAAAACCTAGACAGATGATGGTGGTTTGCCGGAGTCCAGCTCCGGCCTGGGGTTCAGAACTCATGAAGTGTGCGTGGAGTTGGCGCAAAGAGAGAAAGAAAGAGACGGACCACTAGGATTCCATGATGATAGTGGACTATGCAATAATGCTGTCCGCTTTATTTAAGCAGAATCAGTCAAACTCAGACTTTCCACGTCATGGTCAAGTGGGTGTTTCTAAGGACAACCCTGCCACCTGCTTTACCCAAAAACAATAGAAGTTCCTGCTACAATTCTTATTCTACAACTTAATCTTGTATCACAAAGAAAAGGAGACCCTAAAGATTAAGGAAAGAATGAAACCCTAAATACAGGTCCCTTGATTAGCATAAGGTCAATGGGGACAGCCAAGACAGTAGGAATAATAGAAGGCCCTTTTGTAAGACATTATTATTGACATTAACCTCCAAGCTCACATTGTGTAAAAAGCCAGTCTCACAGTAGCAAAAATGCCTGGACAGATTAGAATTCTTCCGCAGGGTGGTCGGGTATCCATGCAAAGGAAGGTGGAGCTGCATCCAGGTGGCTGTAGATATCTGCCGGGCCCTGGCTCAGCAGGAGGTTCCTTGCGGCCCTGCCAGCAATGGAACAATGTCTTCACACCCTCGTGTCCCCCACATCCACTGCACGGACCCCAACAGTGGTTGGCCTAGCCACAGACATGCCCAGGGCCCATTTTGGATGCCTGAGTTGCATACTGGCTCCTGATTCCAGCTCCTGCCAGTGTAGCCCCTGGAAGCCAGCAGAAATGGGCCAAGCAGTTGGGTACCTTCCTTCGTGGGGGAGCTGGACTATGCCTCTACCTTCTGGCTTTGCCCCATGGCTTGGGGCCACTACTGTGGGCATCTGAGAGTGAACTAACAGGCGGGAGTCTCTCGCTCTCTGGTAAATAAAAACAAATTAAAAGAAACATTTGCTTTTTTTGATTTTTTAAAAGATCAATTTTGATTTGAAATACAGAATTAACAGAGAAGGAGAGCTAGAGATAGGCAGAGATTTTCCATCTGCTGGTTAACTCCCTAATGGCTGCAACTGTCAGAACTGGGCCAGTCCAAAGCCAGGAGCTTCTTCTGGGTCCCCCATGTGGGTGCAGGGGCCTAGGTGTTTGGCTTGTGCTCCACTGTTTTCCAAAGCACATTAGCAGGGACCTAGATCAGAAATGGATAAAAACTATGAAAATGGAAAGAAAGAAAGAAAGAAAGAAAAGAAAAGAAAAGAAAAGAAAAGAAAAGAAAAGAAAAGAAAAGAAAAGAAAAGAAAAGAAAAGAAAAGAAAAGAAAAGAAGAAATGAAGCAGTTGGGGCCTGGCGTAGCCTAGCAGCTAAAATCTTCACCTTGCACGCCCCAGGATCCCATATGGGTTCCGGTTCTAATCCCAGCCACCTCACTTCCCATCCAGCTCCCTGCTTGTGGCCTGGGAAAGCAGTAGAGGACGGACCAAAGCCTTGGGACCCTGCACCTGCGTGGGAGACCTGGAAGGCTCCTGGCTCCTGGCTCCAAATTGCCTCAGCTCCAGCCACTGCGGCCACCTGGGGAGTGAATCATCGGACGGAAGATTTTTCCTCTCTGTCTTTCCTCCTCTCTTTGTGTATCTGACTTTCCAATAAAAATTAATAAATCTTAAAAAAAATGTGGAGCAGTCAGGGTTCATATGGTGTTGCATCCACTTGATCACTAAAACTGAGGGTTACATACACCAGTGATAGTCACAACAACGTTTTATTACAATGAGAGGTAAGGCAACTGACCAACTGACCGGAACCAACACCCCTTACCAGAGAGCAGCCCCGAACAGCACATTTACAGGGTTTTTGTGGGGCAGTTTACAATAGCTTGTGGCTGGACAGCCTGTGCCCATCTCTTCTCTGGTCTGCTAGTTGAGATAAACAGACTCAGGCCTTGGAGCCACCTGTGAGATAACCAGACTCAGGTCTTGATTCCTGGGAACTGAGACTTATCTGTGCTGAAGGTCACATAGGCTGCGCGGCCTGCGAGCTCACACAGTCTCACATGGTTTCATAGCCAAGCAAGCAAAGCATCAGTTACAAAAGCGAAAAGTATGGCAGTTAGCAAAGAGCCATGTTTACTCCATTTTGATTTCAACTCTACAATGGGATGCTGGCATTGTAGGCAGAGGCTTAATCTACTACACATGGTGCTAACCCCAAAAGAAACATTAAAAACAAACTAAGAGGCCAATATTGTGATGCAGCAAGTTAAACTGCAGCCTGTGAAGTCTGCATTTCATATTGTAATGCTCCACTTACCCAGCTCCCTGCTAATGCACCTGGAAAGGCAGTGGAAGATGGTCCCGGTGCTTGGGCCCCTGCCAGGCACCTAGAAGTGATGGTGTTCCTACCTCCCGGCTCTGATTGGCTCAGCGCTGGCCATCGACCATCGCAGTCAACTAGAGAGTGAACCAGCAAAGGAAAAGTGTCTCTTCCCTCCTCTGTCACTCTGCCTTTCAAAAAAAACCAAATCTTCCAAGAAAAAAGACGCAAGGACTCTGAAGTCTTTAAACACACACAAACTAAAACAAAACCAAAAGAATACAACAAAGAAAGGAAAATAAAAATGACTCTTCTGATACATTTATTTCCAGGGCTTTCTTTATGACTATGCAGCTAAAATTTCCTTAGGCAATAATGAATGCACTGTAGTGTTTTTGAAGAAAAAAAAATTAAGAGTAGCACAAAGAACTCTGAAGTTCCCTGTGACCCCGCCTGCCATCACGACTCCCTGCTCCCCTTCATGGAGACGGTCACGCTGTGAGTTAGGGGTGAGTCTTTCAATCCCTTCTTTCTTTCTAGTTTAAAATGCTTTTACTTGTGCTTGACTGCAAATATGGGAAATGCAGTGCTGGTGGTGGATGCGTTGGCACGGATCGCCTGACGCTGTGTGCATTATTTCTGCAATGTTCTGCTTTCCTTGCGTGTCTTCTGAGCCTTCTCCACGTTCTTGCACCTGCAAACCGAGTTTACACCTCCCGGATGCGAGGCAGCGACGCAGGGATAGGCACAGACCCCTCCTGCTTATTCATTTCCTGCCTGTCTCGTTAGGATGGCGCCTTGCAACGCGCCGTCTC
Source organism: Ochotona princeps (assembly GCF_030435755.1). Lineage (NCBI taxonomy): Eukaryota > Metazoa > Chordata > Mammalia > Lagomorpha > Ochotonidae > Ochotona > Ochotona princeps. Next base: position 18,265,534 of record NC_080833.1, read on the forward strand.
AACGACAGGTGCAGGTGCAACCAGCTTCAGAGGGTGGAGACCGCAAGCTATTTTCAATTTTGCTAGACAAGCGCAAACGAGGGGTGGGGGTGGGGATCCACTTCCTCACCAGGACCTACAGGCGGGTTTAATTTCTTCCCCGCGTTTTTGTAGAGACGAAAAGACTCAATCATGGCGTGGAGCTCAGGACCCGGCCTGGACCCTAAGTTAACTGCTTTCGTAGCACCATCTTCTCCCCACACCTTATTGCGCTACAGGTTCTCCCGGGACCGGCCAGGAAACAGCGCGGGGTACAATTCGGGATCAAACCTCGGGTGGAAATGACCGTAAATGCCGCCAGAAAATGGCTGCGGTGCGCGGCGTTCCTCCGCCCTGCGCTCTCTCGAACTCCACCTGCACTTTATACGGCCGTGCACGAGCGCGCGATCCGGCCAGGACTAGGTGGGAGACGAAATGGCGTCTCCTGCCACCGTCTTCCCTGTGCTGCACACCAGCGCTAGGATAAAAGCAGTGAAGCCAAGGTTCTCCGTGCACATTCCCCTGGGCCGCTCTGTATCCGGGTAAGGGTGCTGCCAGCGTCAGTCGGACCCGCACTTGCCTGCGGCGCGCGGGTGTGGCTTAGGGCGGCGGAGGCGCGAGCGCAGCCGGGAACGCGCAGATCCCCTCCCGCAGATGCCCCAGGAGGCTCGCGCGTCTCAGCCACGCCCACCCAGGACCCCGAAGGCCTTCGGCAGTAGCTTCTGACCGCGGGTTCGGCAGAAGTGACCACACGAATGGACGCACTCGGCACCTCCAGGCGGGAATCGGGCTGCAGGCGCCCGGACAAGATCTGTCTTCCAGGCGCGCTGGGTGCGGGCTTAGAGGGGGCTGAGCTACAGCCCGCCTAGAGTCTTCCCGACGCTTCCCCGCAGGAGCTTGGGGCCAGATTTCCGTTTTCGTTTTCCCGCAGGAAAAGTCTGCGGGAGTGTTCGCGCAAGAACAAAGCCGCTGCCCAGCCCAGCGGCGTTTCCCTTCCTCTGACCCCCCGCGACCGGCGTTTTGCTTCTGGGCCAGCGTCTCTTCTGAGCTGTCTCTGCTTGAGCCCTTGACGTGCCCCAGGCACTTTTCCAAGAGTCTCCTCTGAGTCGTGCTGGCCAAAGTGCAGACGGGCTTGGACGGCATAATCATGTGCCAAGGCCACGCAAATGCATCCGCAAAATTGCGGGTAGGAGACACTCCCGAACTCTGGATTCTTGTCTTTTAAAAATAATTATTATTTTAAAAGTATTTTTTAAACAACGAGCCTCAGATTTATTCATCTTCCACAGATCGTCTGGGGCAAACAAAGCCACACTGTGTCTGTCGTTGGAGCAAATCCGTGGGCGCAGGTGAGGGTGGAAGCCAGCCGGCTTGGCCTAGAGTATCAGCCCCAGCCCTTCAATGGGGCCACAATGGCTGAGCAGCAGCCTGTGGGAGTCCGGCTGGTCCACTTCCGTGGCTCCAGGCTTCCGCCTCGCCCTGACCTCCTGCTGTGGTCATTTGGGGAGTGACCCAGTGGATGGAAGATGGAGTTCTCTGTGGAGCTCCTCAAATAAATGCATTTTTTTAAAGTGCAGAAGTATGTATTTGATGGGATGTTTCTGTTAGCTTTTTGACCACAGACCCAAGACGGCAGACACAGCAAGTGAGCCCCAACCGAGAGGTCTTTTATTCTGGCGCGGGAGACAGTCTCGGGACGGCGAAAGTGGGAGCAGAGACAGAGAGACAGGAAGAAGAGCTGAGCAGAGCGAGAACAAAGGGAGGAGCCCGGGGGTGGGGGTGGGGAGGGTGGGGTCAGGGCTCTGCAGCTGCTGTGGATAGACACCAGGAATAAACGCCTCAGGGGGTTGGTGGAGCAGGGCCTTCGGGTACCTGAGTCATAAAGTGCACGGATTGGCAGAGAGCACGGTTTAAAACTAAAGATCTCTAAGCTCACTTAGGCAAGTGGGCCTTTAAGGGGACCGAGACCTAGGGGATTTACGGTAGTGCTATTGGGCAAATGGGCCTTTAAGGGGACTGAGACCTAGGGGATTTACGGTGGTGCTGGTTAAGCAGGTATTCAAGGTGGTGCTGGGTCCGGCATGATGGGTCAGTCTGGGCCTGCTGGCTATTCAAGTCACTCTTTACAGCTTCCATATAAAAAATTAATATATAAACCTATATAAAATCGCTTGTTTTCCATCCCCTTAAGATAAAGGATAATAGGGTGGGGAAGGACCACTGTTAAGGGATCAACTAGAACATTCTTTTCTTCTGTGTAACCTTTAATGTCTTTGGAATTTTGTACATGTGAACAATTGAAAATCAAACTTGGTGGCTGACATTGTGGCACAGCAAGTTAAACAGGTGACATAAACTTCAGCGAGAGGAAGAGGCACAAATAGCCTATGTGCCTATAATACCAGGAAGGAGTATAAAAATGTTCACAAAAATATTTTAGTGATGGAGGGAAATGCTTATAATAGTACATTTTAAAAAGACTTATTTTATTTTGATCGGAAAGGCAGAGTTACTATGAAAGAAGGAGAGACATAGAGAGATCTTCCATCTGCCGGTTCACTCCCCAAATGGGCACAGTGGCCGGAGCCCAGTCAGTTTAAAGCCAAGAGCCAGGAGCTTCCTCCAGGTCTGCCCTGTGGGTTGCAGAGGCCCAACTGCTTGGGCCATCTTGTACTGCTTTCCCAGCCACATTATCAGGGAGCTGGGAGTAAGGAGCGCAGCAGCGGGGACTGGAAGCAATGCCCAGGTAGGATGCCAGCACCCACAGGTAGAGGCTTCACCTTCTGTGCCACACTGCTGACCCCTACATTAGAAAAATTGCTTAGTAAAGTTTCCACGTAGTATGATCTGATTGTTATAACAATAGCCGGCAAAACCAAAAATAATTGGATTAGAACAGGTCAAAAGTTAACATTCTTGGCTGCAGGGTAGACAGACTGAGAGGCTGTTGCTGCTGCTTTAAATTTTCCTGTACTTGACCATCAGAGGATAGAGACAGAGAGACCGTCCGTCTCTCTGGTTCACTTCCCGAATGTCCACAACAGCTAGGGCGGAGCCAGGCTGCAGCAGAGAGGCCTGGACCTCCACCGGGCCTTCCCGCGTGGGCATCAGGAGCCCAGGTTCTTGAGCTGTCACCTCCTGCCTCTGAGGGTGCGCAGGAGCAGAACTGGAGCTCAGGCGCTCTCATGGGGGAGATGGGGAGGCAGCGTGACCCGCTGCACCACAGTGCTGGCCTCTGATTTTTGACACTTCTTAGCTTTCTATCCTTTTAAGTTCTTTTCAATGGCGTCAATGCCTTGGATAAATGTCTTTTTAAAGAACATTTAAAAATACTCAGGACTGGCATTACAGTGTGGTGGGTAAAGCTGTAGCCCATGGTGCCAGCGTCTCACATGGGTACCAGTTGGAGTCCTAGCTATTCCATTTTCTATCTCAACTCCCTGCTAATGGCCTGGGAAAGCAGTGGAGGACAGCCCAACTCCTCAAATCCCTGTATTCTGGAAGAAGCTCCTGCCTTCTGGCTTTGGAAGAGCTCAGCTCTGACCCTGTGGGAACAACAAATGAGTACAAGTTCTCTCCTCTCTCTCTTTCACTTTGCCCTTCTCTGTGTGACTCTGCTTTTCAAATAAGATAAATAAAATATTTTAAAATAAATAAATCCTCAGACTATTTAGAGAAATTTTAAAAATATAATAGTACATTATCTCAGCCATTCTTTTAGACATGAACCTTGAATACATAGCTATATGAGGGGTTGGTGCAATGAACAGATTAATCCCCTGCCTGCAGTGCCAGCATCCCATTCAGGCACCACTTTGTGTCCCAGCTGCTCCACTTCCCATCCAGCTCCCTGTTTGTGACCTGGGAAAGCAGTAGGGGATGGTTCAAGTCCTTGGGCTCCTGCACCCATGTGGGAGACCTGAGAGACGCTTCTGGCTCTTCTTGACTTTGTATTGGCCACTTGGTGAATAAGCCAGTGGATAAAAGATCTAGCTCTCCTCTTTGTAAGTCTGCCTTTCCAATTAAAAAAAAAAAAAAGGAAAGAAAGGGCTTTTGAAAGCGATTTTAAGGTGGCTGTAGAAGCATTAGGATTATTAATATTGACAGATTGCACATAGCTCAAGTGTCAGTTGGAAGAGGTCACTCAGTTGCAGGACTTCCACAATAAGAAGCCTTAAGGCATGATGATGGAGGGAGGATTAGCTCAGGTCTACTAGGGCTAGAAAATCTCAGTTGGATATTATTATGGCTGGCAAAGCAACTCGACAACAAGGGTGGAGGTTGTGATTGCATGGATGCTCTAAAGGCAGGAGAATTGGAACTGGCTCTGTGTTGGGCTCTGTGTTACCCCAGTGGTGCCAGAGGGGGGCTAGATCAAAGGAGACTTGTTTTGACTACGTTTGTCTGTGGTGTCTGTGCCTTTTATATATCATCACTGTAATTAAACTGATGATCCTGTGGGTGGGGGGTGTAAGCGTAGAGAACAGATCTGGAAGGACTTGGTGGGAGATATGGTCAGAGTTTTGTGCTGGGGAGCCAGGATCCGTTTGAGTTTGAGGGAGCCAGGTCGTGGGCTCTGTTTCTTTTCTATTCTTTGCTGTTGACTTGTTTGTTCCAATCACACCCACACGTGAGTGAACTACTTTCCAATCAGGAGCAAAGCGCAGGCTGGGCTGGGGCCGAGCTGCGGAGCTGCCTACCTGCGCTGCCGGGCTCTGTGTTCTTCCGCTCCACCCTCTTCTCTCCACACTGGGTCTCTGTTCTCTTACGTAAGGACCTTGCTCACCTCCAGAGCACAGGAACGTGGAGTCCCAGATAATACCAGCTTCGGTTCTCCGTTTACCAAGGAGGAGGAAACCGAGACGCTGGGATGCGACCTCCCAGGGGCAGTGGTGGCAAAGAGGACTTAGGTGACCTGAATGGACAGCCCCTCCTCTCCCACCTTCAGGGTCCGGAGAGAGAGAACCCAGCAGTGTTCCCACCAGGCCAAGGGCGGTCAGGGCTGGGAGCGCGGCCAGGCTGGCAGCATGGGGCTGGGAAGCCACAGATGAATGGTATCAGAATAGCATCGAATGAGGACAGCAATAGGCCCTGTCAGGTGCCAGTGTCCCTTTGGGCTCAGCTTCCAGCTCCTTTCCTAGACAATGGCTCATTGGTGGCCTCTGCTGGGTTTCTCCAGAGGCTTGGAGACAGAAATGGGGCCAAATTGGCCTCTGGTGGCCAGGAATCACTTCTCCTGACTCGTGTCTTCTGAGGAGGCCCCAGGGGTACCCGTCTAGAACCCAGGTGCTCAACTGGAGAATCTGATCGCTCCAAAGATTGAGTGGGCTGTGGTGGGTGCCAGCCTGGAAGCTGGACACAGGGCTTTCAGAACCCTGGGCTGGCACTGTCTTGCCTTCTGGCTGTGTGACTCTGGGAGTTAGGGTAGGGGTGGGAGGTGCAGACAGGGGTCTCACTCTGGGGAAAAGGGCAGTACCAAGGCACACTCTCCCCTTGCCACTCAGAATCCTAGCTGGCAGTGGAGCTTCTGCCTTGTCTTCCCCAGCAGCTGCTGCCTGTCTGTCTCCATGGCAACCAAGCCCAAAGACAGATTTGCTGAAGTCTATGCTCTGGAGCCTTCCCCTGGAGATGGGTTTTCAACCTGTCTCTCTGGAAGGCAAGAGCCACCAACAGCATCCTCCAGCTGGTATAAGGGAGCAGCAGGTTTGGGCAGTGGGAGCTGCCATCCACTAGGGGAAGAGGACAGATCGCTTCCTCCCCACTGGCCTTGGACTCAGTTGTCTCCCTAGCTGCTCTGGGCTGCCTGAGCAGGTGGCGTAGGAGCAGGTTCCTTGCAGTGAGGTCCCCAATGTTACCCCCTGTCCCTGCCCACAGGCTTTCCCCGCTCTCTGCTGACCTGTGGCTGCTTCCATAAACCCTGCTGGGACCAGTTTGGTCCTGGTAAGACTGAAACCTGGAAACTTAGAAGGCCATCGAATGCTGGACAGGTACTGAGGACCTTACCTGAGGGTCTCCCTGTTTGGGCTTCTGGGGGCTATTTTATTTTTAAGATCTACTTTACTGATTTGCAAGGCAAAGTGACAGAGAAAGAAAGAGAGAGACCTCCCATCCCCTGGTTCACTCCCCAAATGACTTCAACAACCAGGACTGGACCAGGCTGAGGTCAGGCTGAGGTCCACCTAAATCTCCCATGTGGGTGATAGAGGTCCGATGACTCCTGTCATCTTCTGCTAAATTGCCAGGTGCATTAGTGGGGGGATGGACTGGAAGTGGAATAGCCAGTATTCTAACTGGTGCTCCAATACGGAATGCTAGCATCACAGATGGTAGCTTAACCTGTTGTGCCACAAGGCTGGCTTTGGGGGCCATGTTTAACCCAGCAGCCATCTTTCCCTGTGTGTGCTCTGCTAGCTTGCTATAACCTTCCTGGTGGACAGGTGCATTGCCAGGATACACACCCCAGTCTCACATGCCTCAATGACACAGAACACCTTTATGCACAAAGCAAAAACCTGGCTGGAGTCAGGAGATCTGGTTCTAGGTCTTGGCCTGCAGCCAACTTGCTGTGTGACTCTGAGAAGGCTACCGACTTATCCGGCCCCAGTCAATCATTACTAAAGGGAGAAGCCCTCCATGGTTTGGATATTGCTTGAGTGTGCTCCCCTAAATGCTTCTGTGCTGAAAGTGTAGTACCTGGGGCAGTAGAAGCCCCATGAGCTGGGCTCATGGGAGTGGAACCCTTAGAAATGACTGAAGATTAAGTCTAGTTTCTGGGAGATTGAGTCATTCTACAAGGAGTGAGGCTGCCCTGTGTCTCTCTGGTTTCCCATCTAGCCACATGACAGTTCCATACACATGCGCACACATGCTCCCGCTATACTGAGGAACAGCTACAAGGCCTGCACAAGAGCCAAGCAGGTGCTGAGGCTGTGCCCTCGACTCTCCAGAGTCGTGTGAGCAAAAGACCCAGCCTGGTGGAACAGACCAAGAAAATCTTCTTTGGGCCAGCAGGTCAATCACATGTTCTCTTGCACCTGGTACACTAGCCCTAGCGGCTAATGTCCTTGCTTGCATGTGCCGGGATCCCGTATGGGTGCTGGTTCGTGTCCCAGCAGCTCCACTTCCTATCCAGCTCCCTGCTTGTGGCCTGGGAAAGCAGTAGAGGACAGCCCAAAGCCTTGGGACCTTGCACCTGTGTGGGAGACCCAGAGGAAACTCCTGGCTTCTGGCTTTGGATTGATTCAGCTCTGGCCATTGCGGCCATTTGGAGAGTGAATCAGCGGATGGAAGAGCTTCCTCTCTGTCTCTCCTAAAGGAAGGAGGAAGCTCTTCTGCCCACTGATTCACTCCCCAAGTGGCTGCAACAGCTGGAGCTATGTCATGATGTTGTGGGTCATGATGAAAAGCGTTCCTGCAGGGATCTGGTAGGGAACAGCCTGCTGCATACTGGGTCCAAGGGAAGGCAAGTTTTGCTTGTGGCGGCTCGGCCTGAAAGGGGCAGGACAGAATCAGTGGGCTATCCTCCCCGGAAGCACTCCAACCATTAGGTACTCAGAGAGAAGGAGGGACCCAGAGACTTAAGACTGCAACCTGAGCCACCGGCACTGACACAGCCAGGCTGGGCAGCGGTGGAGCTGGTCCCTCAGCCCGTGGATGCTGACAGCAAAACCCCACTAACACAGTCCAGAGGGGCAAGCCACTGCATGGATGTGTATGACCCAAACAGGTCCCCAAAATACTACCTAAGCCCCATGCTGACAAGAAACAGCCACCAAGCTGCAGCCCATCACACTCTGGCCATACTGGCCACTCACACACTTTCCTGAGCTTGTGGGTGGTTTTCTTCCATGCCTTGCTTCTACACCTCTGCCCCACCCTCTTCTCTCCCCTTGCAAGGCTTCCTGCAGCTCCAGCTGTTGCTTACTGCCCCTCCCCAGGCCCTTAAGGGCCTCTGGACCCTTCGGTGGAGGTCTCCTCTGATGTGTACACCTGTGATGACATGATTATCTGGATCTATCTCCTTCTCTTACATTCCTCAAAGTCGGGGGGCGTCGCTGGCACCCCACACAGTGTGTGGCACAGGAGAAGTCATCCCAACCAACGTTTTATCAGTGTGAGCAAAGAAATGCAGTGAAGAAACAAGGCGAGGACCGCCAGCTCCCATCCTGGAGGAAAGATGTCCGTTAACCGGGCCTAGTGTTTTCATCATGCTGTCTGCATTCTTGGTGCATGTCTGGCCTTCTGGTTTCGCTTGAATCTCACCGAGCTTAAGTGGTCCAGCAGGGGAGGAAATGGGAATCCCTGTGAGCAGACAAGGCTGTCTGTGGAGAGCCAGGGCTGGAGCCAGTCCGTGTCCCGGGCCGTGTTCCCCTTGTGACAAGCAGCACATGCATGACATGGTGTCACGGCTCGGATAACAGCTTGAGCATCCCTGGAAAGCTGTGTCAAATCTTAATCCCCAGTCTTAGAGCAATGGATTAAGGATGGGATTTAATCCAATTCTGCCAGCTGAAGCTGGGGCCCTGGAGAGCCATTGGACTGGATTAGGTAAGCTAGAGCCAAGCTGGAGACCCCATCACACTAGCAGAAGATGAGCGTGCACATCTGGGTCTCTACTTCATGGCTGGCCACGTGATCCTCCCTCCACATTCATTCTCCTGGCCACCACCATCCTAGATGCCAAACCCACAGAACCCCCTGATTTGGGCTTGTGAGCCTCCAAAACAGTGAATCTAGACGCTGATTCCTCCTTCTCAAGCGGCTGCTCTCAGGTATGTTAATGACAGTGACAAGAAACTAATACACGTGGCACATGCAAAGCAGGTGCATGAGGCCTTGAACCCAACCTGGGCAGTGGGGTGACAGACAGAGCTTCATGGCAGAGGCTACTGGCCCAGCAGCTGGGCAGCCCAAGCCCAGACCATGCTGCCTGCCTCTCTGACACTGCCCTTCTCCAAGCTTGAGGGAATGGAGGGCAGAGGCCTTCAGATCAGCCTAAGCCCACAAGAAGCCATCTCCCCCAATTCCTTGACCTCTAAAGAGGATCTGCTTCCTGTAGCTTGTCGGTTGGATCTGGGAATCAGTGCGGCATCTCTTTTCCAGCCTGCCTGTTGTTTTTGGTCATACTGTATTTGTTTCCTGGGCCATGAGCCACAGGCCCAGAGAGGGGGGTCTCATCTGGATGTCCTGGGTGAGGACACTGATGCTGTCCCTCCCCTGGGGAAGGAGAAGGGAGAGGGCCATGGGAGACGTTTACAACAGCCTGGCTGGGAGAACGTTCGAGTCAAAGGGTCTGGTTTCAGGCTGGGTTTAGTGCTTGATGTCATCCCTTTGGAGCATCAACTTTCGGTTTATGCAGCTGCTTCCTGAGGTTCTCTGATTGTCCCTGCTGCTAGTCTCCTACACTGTGACCCCGGGGTGCTTTGACTTAAGTCATTGCAGAGGGCACTGGAGACTCACAGGGCTCCATGCCCCTCACCAAGGAATAAGGGATGGTGAGGACAAAAGAAGGAGTTTGGTGACTGCCTAGAAGGTGGCTTTGGCTAGCTGGTGTGCAGGACTTTCCTGTGGAAGACAAAAGGATCATGCAAGGGGAGGGGGGCTCCATCGGAGCTGGGGGAAGGGCCCCCTGCCACTCATCTGCCCTTCAGGCCCCAGGCAGGACTGCAGGAGCAGACACTGCCGACTGAGGGCTTGTGCGCCCAGGCAAGATAAAAATGGCATTTAGCAGGAGAGTGAGAAATGAATTCAACTCCCCGTTCGGTTATGATTTAGATGCAGGCGTGGGCAGAATAGCAATGAGCTGCTTATTTGAAGCAAGTGGCGGAGAGATGAAAATAGATCAGGAGTGTTGAATCAATCCAGTCCGTTGCAGGCAGAGAGCTAGATTGAAAACCACTCCTTCCCCAAACAGGGAGACAGGAGGAAAGCAAAGAGGCTGCGTTAAAAATGAAAACCTGATTTCCAGAGAGGAGAGGTTGTGGCGATAAAGAGGGACTTTCCCCTAAACAATCAACAGAGAGGTTTAGACTGCTTCTTAAGGCACAACTTGGGACATGAAGGGAGCCCCAGCTGCCCCTGGGGCTTGGGACCTACCCACATAAGATCCCTCTCAAAATAAGGGAGTCCTGGGGGGCAGCCAGACCCTCAGGATCACCTGCACAAGCCACAAGAGCCATACCCATGTGTGTGCTTGGTGCCAGATGCTTTGTGTACATGAGGGTTCTTCAACATGTTCCTGGAAGAGGGACTAGAAAGATAAGTTTATTTTGGTGCAAAACATATTAAAATTTATGCATGAATTTTTTTTCATGATATACATTTCCCACGAACTTTTTGAAAAGACTTCCGATGGATGAATCATCCATCTATTTTATTTACTCTAAAAGCATCTGACCTGATTTGTTGGTTGCCTGTTTTTATCCTCTAGAAGCCAAACGTTTGTTTCGGTGTCTGGGGGCCCCACGAAAATGCACCTGGTGGATGGGTGAATGTCCAGTGAGTGGGTGTTGGATGACAGCTTGCCTGATTCTCTGCTGGAAAGCTGCCAGAGATGCAGGCCGCTTTGATGAAGGTGGCGGGGGCGGGGGGGGAAGCAACCAATGATTGCTGAGAAAATCCACAAGTTCTCGGCTGTATCGGAGTGGAGAGGGAGAAGCAGGCCTCCACGCTGCCTGAGTGGGTGATATGCAAGCACGTGGTGCCAGTGTCCCAGCCAAGGTGAGGGCACGCAGAGATCTGCAGGTCCGAGAGGAGCCACAGCTAGAGAGGTTTGGCTGGTGCTGCAGCTCCGTCCACTGCAAAAATGAGTGTAGCCCTGCACAGCTCCACCTGGGGCGAATTATGTGCTTGCCACACAAGGTCAAGGGAATGAGATCCTCCAAGGAGCACAGATGTGCAAAGTCCCTTTACAGTGGTTCTGGAGCTGGCCCTGAGCTGACAACCCCAGGCCTGACTCTGAGCTCCCATATGATGCTCTGTCCTGGGTAAAAAGCCTGAGGGACGGAGGGCTGTGGCAAGTTCATTACACAGAGGAAATACTTCCTGAATGTCTAGTACCCCTGAAAATACCTGTGTGACCTCACACCTGAAGTTCTACCTATACTTTCAGGGCAAAGAGCCCTCCAGAGATCCATGGAACCAGGGGTTCACAATAAGCACCAGGAGATCAGTTGGCTGCCAGGCCAGCAAGCTGGATCAGCTTGAATATAAAATACATATTTGCACTGGATCAAGCTTGGATATATTTGCACACCTGAAGGAGCAAGGTGCTGAGAGGGCCTTGCAGGGGTTACCAGGTTCAGCAACACTGCTTGGGATGCCACATGCCACCTGAGGATGCCTGGATTTGAGGTCTGGCTCTACTTTTTAAAGGATTTATTTATTTTTATTGGAAAGACAGATTTATGGAGAGACGGAGACAAAGATCTTGCATCTGTTGGTTCACTCCCTAAATGACTTCAATGGCCAGAGCTGAGCCGATCTGAAGTCAGGAGCCAGGAGCCAAGAACCTCTTCCAGGTCTCCCACATGGGTGCCAGGTCCCAAGGACTTGGGCCATCCTTGACTGCTTTCCCAGGGCTGGATTGTAAGTGAAGTGGTGCCATAAGATTCTGGCACTTACAGATAAAGGATTAGCCTGTGGAGCCATTACACCAGCCCCTGGCTCCAGTTTTAATCCCAGCTTCCTGCAAACCCCAGAAAGCAGTAGGTGATAGTTCAAGTTGCTGTGGCTTCTGTCCCCCAGATGGGCCACCTGGATGGAGTTCTGAGCTCCTGCTTCTGCCTGGTCCAGCCCTGGTTTATTGAGAGCATTAAGTGAACCAGAAGATGGAAGATTGCTGTCTCTTTGCCTTTCAAATACAGTAAACAAGAATGTAGAAGAAAACCTTGAATACCCAGAGATACAAAGGCAAAGATAGGCTGTCCCCATACAAGCACCAGGCCAAGAGTCCAGGTGCGTGTCTGTGGTGGCTGTGGTGTGCAGCCCTGAAACGGCAAGCTGCACATCCCAGCTTAGCCTGACATTTTTAAAAAAGATTTATTTATTTTTATTACAAAGTCAGATATACAGAGAGAAGGAGAGACAGAGGGGAAGATCTTCTGTCTGATGGTTCATTCCCTAAGTGACCGCAATAGCCAGTGCTGTGCCAATCTGAAGCCAGGAACCAGGAGCTCTCCCACATGGGTGCAGGGTCCCAAGGCCATCCTCAACTGCTTTCCCAGGCCACAAGCAGGGAGCTGCATGGGAAGCGGGGCTGCCGGGATTAGAACCGGCGCCCACATGGGATCCCAGTGCGTGCAAGGTGAGGACTTTAACCATTTGCTATTGCACCAGGCCCGACATTCTTTTTAATATCTGGATTATCCCCTTGCTCCAGAACACGAGCCAATTTTCCTACAGTCACGTGACTCTGCCAATGGAAGGCCTGCAGGGAGAAGCAGGGGTCCTGGGTCCCTTACTCCTTACAGTTCTCGTTGCACATGATAACCCAGGGCTCCTGCTTTGTAGTGTCCAGAGGGTATGGCTGGGCATGGGAGTCTGGCTGAGCTGTCTTCCTGTGTGCTGGCGTGGAGACCAGAGTCCATTGCCTCCTGGCCACTGGGCGGTCAGCAGTGAGCACCGGTGTGCTGAGCCCAAGACTCTGCTCTCTTACTGAGTCCTCCTGTGAGCCAGTTCTCTCAGGGACTCCCAAAGGGAGTCATTAGAAACGTAAAGAACACATGCGCAAGCACAGGTAAGACGTACCCAGTATCACGGGCTGCAAACCCTTTGCAACTTGAGTGAATTTGTAAATGAACACGTGGCTGCGAGAAGCAGTATTGAGAGACTCTACACCCCCTACGCCCATTTCTGCCAAAGGTAACATTAGATATAATCACAGCCCGTGAGCCGCCCACCTGATTCAGACTTCTCTATTTTGTGAGTACTCCTTTGTGTGTATCTTATCACATGCAAATCTGTGGGATTGCCATGGCAGGCAAGATGTAGAGCAAGGAGGAAAAGTGAAGTTTTATAAGAAAAAAGCACAGTCAACTTTAATACCCTCCGTTAGGAGTTGAGCTGCATAAACATAGTTATCGGGAATGATATTTAGTCTTTTAAAATGGTGACCATGGGAGGGAGGCATTTGATGCATCACTGGGGTCACTTGATTCCCGTATTGGAGTGCCTGGGGTCAAGTCCACTCCCGGGAGGCAGCAGGTGATTTCGGCCACCCAGGTAGGGGACCTGGTTGGAGTTCCAGGCCCCTGGCTTTGGCTGGGTGTTGAGAAGGGATCTCTGGGAAACAAACACTGTGTCAATGGCACGCTGCAGGGCTTTTCACTCAGCTCAGAGACCTTTCTCATGAAGCAGCTTGGAGGAAGCTGTGCAGGTGTTACAGCTAGTGGGCTTGGAATTGGATAGAGCGGGAGGGAGAGGGCAGCCCCTTAACCTTGGCTTTCCTCGTCGGAAACAGAGAGGTTGGAGAGACTACACAATAGGGCCTGAGGCTGGGTGGCAGTGACCAACTAACTCCCGCTATGACTTCATTCTCATCTTCTAGATTTGCCACCCCAGGTGTGTGTGTGGGAATGAGACAAATGCTGAATGGAGCATCTCCATGAGCAGATGCCAACCAAGGAGGGCAGAGGCTGGGCCTGGGTTCTTCCCTGCCTGGGCCAGAGCCCATTCAGCCAATAGACTGTGCCCTGTTTGATGATAGCAAGGCCAGGGATGTCGCAGCTAGCTGAGCCGGCATAGTAGGCACGGCGAATGTCCGAGCAAAAAGCACCGACACACGGAGACCATGATGGTGTTAGAAGTGCTCGGAGCCGTCTCCCCACAAGCCTCTTTATTACCATATTATGTCCTCTTCCCCCCAAGCCCATTAACAGGACAATAGGACGCCAATGAGTCTGCAAAGGCCAGGTGCCACTGCCGTAGGCCCGATTCCTGAGTGCTCAGCTAAAGGAATATATCAGCTCCTCACTCCTCAGCCCACAACACAGGGGATCAGCCATCCAAGCCCCAGTCCAGCAGAGACTTGAAGACACGCAGTTTGGCAAAGTCAGTTTGATGCAGGAGACATTCTCACGTGGGAGGCATGTGGATAGAACCAAGTCAAGGGGCTGGCGTTACCGTGTGGTGGGTTGAGCCACAACCTATGGTGCCAGTTTCTGATATGAGTCCCAGCTGCTCCATTCCTAATCCAATTCTCTGCTAATGCACCAGACACGACAGTGGAAGGTGGTCCACATGCTTGGGCCCCTGCATGCACGCAGGATATCTGGAAGAAATGCCAGGCTTCTGGTTTCAACCTGGTCCAGCTTGTCATCATGGCCATTTGGAGAAGACTCTAGTGGATGGAAGATTCTCTCTTTTCTTTCTCTGTACCTCTGTCTTTCAAATAAGTGAACAAATTTTTTTATCTTTTTTTTTTTTTAAAGGAAACAACTCAAATATAAATAGTATCATTGAAATTGCCAGATAGTGAGTCTGGCATGGTAGTCTAGTGGCCAAAATCCTCGCCTTGCACACTCCGGGATTCCATATTGGCCCTGGTTCATGTCCTGGCTGTTCCACTTCCCTTCTAACTCCTTGCTTGAGGGCAGGGAAATCAGTAGAAGATGGCCCAAAGCCTTGGGACCCTGCACCCACGTGGGAGACCAGGAAGAGGCTCCTGGTTCCTGGCTTTGGATTGGCTCAGCTCCGGCCATTGTGGCCATTTGGGGAGTGAACCAGCAGATGGAAAATCTTTCTGTCTCTCCTTCTCTCTGTAAATCTGACTTTCCAGTAAACATAAATAGGTTATAAATAGGCTCAACCTACCCCTGACTTGTCTTCCATCACTGACCTTGACTCTGTCCTTGGTTTTCATTGCATCTCTGGTCCCTCCCACAGGTGACAGCTGGACTTGGTGAGGCTCAGACTGGAGGTGAAGATGTTTGCTTGGCACATGCCACTTGATAGTAAAAGTTACCCATTTAACAATGGGTCTTAAACTTAAAAAAAAACCTCCTTTTTATTTTATTTATTTGAAAGGCAGAGTTATGCAGAAAGAGAGATTCTCCATATGCCGGCTCACTCTCCAACTGCCTGCAATGACTGGGCCTCTAAAGCCAGGAGCCTGGAACTCATTCTACCCTGGTCTTCCATTTGGGGTTCAGGGGTCCACACCCTCGCTCCATATTCTGCTGCTTTTCCAGGCCCATTAGACAGGATGCAGGATTGGAAGTGGACCGTCAGGAAACAGATGCTCATAGGAGATGCTGGTGTTGCAGGCAGTAGCTTAACCCCATGGGCCACCATGCTGACCTCTGCTTTATTTACAATGCTGAGACCAATTTTCCATCTGTTGGTTTACTCCCCAAAATGGGAACAGCAGCCAGAACTGGCCAGGATAAAGTCAGCAGGTGGGGGCTGCATCCTTATCTCCCACGTGGGTGACAGAAGCCCAATAGACTGAGCCATCACCACTGTCCCCCTCCACCATATGCATTAGCAGGAAGCTGGAGTAAGGACCTTGGCACTCTGCAATGGGAAGTGGGTGGCCCAAGTGGCTTTTTTAAAAAAAGATTTATTATTTGTTTTTATTGGAAAGGCAGATATACAGAGAGGAAGAGAGAAAGAGAGGAAGCTCTTCCGTCCGATGATTTACTCCCCATGTGGCCGCAATGGTTGGAGCTGCGCTGATCTGAAGCCAGGAGCCCAGAGCTTCTTCCTGGTCTCCCATGCAGGTGCAGGGTCCCAAGGCTTTGGGCTGTCCTTGGCTGCTTTCCCAGGCCATGAGCAGGGAGCTAGATGGGAAGCGGGGTCACTGGGACATGAATCAGGGTCCATCTGGGATCCTGGCACATGCAAGGCAAGGACTTCAGCTGCTAGGCTACTGTGCCTGGCCCCACTTTTAATCCCTGCTCCAGTCAGCCCTAATACCTGGCTTCCAAGACTCATGTCTGGATCAGAGCGTGTAATTACACCTGTAGTTGAACAGCTCCGTATAAACCTGCTAGCGGCACTGGCAGCATGCTCTGAACAGGTGACAGGTCTTGCAGGGGTAGGGGTGGGGACACCCACATGGGAAAGCCAGAGGCCCCAGAGGCAGAAGAGAAAGCACCAGCTCTGGGAAGGCGATCTCTCTCTGCACTCCCGGCCCT
Organism: Ochotona princeps; assembly: GCF_030435755.1. Lineage (NCBI taxonomy): Eukaryota > Metazoa > Chordata > Mammalia > Lagomorpha > Ochotonidae > Ochotona > Ochotona princeps. Next base: position 18,281,688 of record NC_080833.1, read on the forward strand.
TCCCTGAGTCCACATGAGCTGTGTGTCCTGTGCAACCCCACGTGGGTCTGGGAAATTGTCCCAGCTCTTGTAACCAGGTGTCACAAATGGCCATGGCTCAGGCCCACACACCTCAGACTCTCCTTCTGTTCACAGCAGACTGGTCCTAGAGGTGGCCATGGGCTCCAGGCAGCACTACCTGCCTCACAGTGCCTGATCATTTGGTGCCTGGGGGAGAATACCTCTACTCCTCTAGATTTTTCTCCTGAGAGTAGAGGACCTTGGGAATGATGGGATTTGGGTTGCCACAGCCTCCTGTACAACCATCAGCCCCTGGGCCGCTGAGCACCCACAGGGGCTTCCATCTCTTACTGTGGCGTACAGTGGGAAGGAGGACCCCAGACCACTGAAAGGGGGCTGCTTATGGGCAGCCCTGCCCACCTGTCTAGAGCATCAGCCTGAGTCTCCACTCAGGAGCGAGATCCACCGGCTGAGGTAGACTCATACCAGAGGAAACCTGTGCCAGCTTCCTCCCTCGCTCACCAGCCAGGCTTTTGTTCCTGCCAGTCTTTCTGTTGAGGAGCCCATGTACAATCCGGGCATGCATTTTGGCCTTTAAGGAGGGAAGTCAGCCTCCCAGGCTCCCAGAAACCCAGGACCCAGACGTGGGCTTCTGTCAGAGCTCTCTGGCTAGCAGAGCTGCTCGCAGAAGACAAGGGAGCAAGCAATGAGCTCATCTCTTTCATTTTGCATTCGGTATGTCCCAGCTGTGCTGCTTGGTGGGGAGCCCTGTGTGTTAAGGGGGAATCGGGTGCCCCAAGATTATGGGCAGGAAGGAATCCTTTAGCACTGAGGGAGAGAAAATGAGCATGTGGTGGAAAAGAGAGAATGATCAGCAAACTGGAGAATGATCCGCAAGCAAGGGGAGGCTGTGGTAAAATCCCCAAAGGGACCCACAGGGCAGAATCTTCATTCAAGAATCGGGACCTCAGGAGTGCTTATCTCATTAAATTGATGATAAACAGGTAGGTACAGTGGATTAAGCAGCTGCTTGGCATACCCACATCCTATACTGGAGGGTCCAGGTCATGTCCGAGCTGCTCCATTAATGGACAGCCTACCCAGGTCTAGCCAATGCTTCTTGGGAGACTGCAGGTGCTGACCCAGGTGCTTGGGCCCCTGCCACCCATGGGAACGACCCGGATGGAATTCTGTGCTCTTGGCTGCAGCCTGGCCAGGCCCTAGATGCTGCCGACATTTGGAGAATAAACCAGTGGATGGGAGGTTTCTCTCTCTTTGCCTTTCAAGTTGATCAAAACAGATAGTTCAAGAAATTGTTGTGGAAAGTGACCTGCAGAATAATGCCACCAAAAGCCCTTAGGTCAAATCCTGGAAGAAGGAAGTTCAGTAAGGATGAGTATCAGCTTTCAGCACGGAAGTTCTTAGAGACCACACAGCCAGTAAATGGGTGTCTATGGGGTCTGAATGTCTCCTTCCTAAATCCCAGTCTGTAGCAGGTCATGTCCTAATGAAGCAAAAAGGTCCCACACTGAACATGGCTTCATGCTCCACATCGGCCCTCGTTCGGTGCTAGGACAGCCCTGAGCTGGGTGTAACTGTTTCACTTGCTTCCGGGGCCTGCTGTCCCACACTACCTTGGGAGCCACGAGGCCGTGGGCTCCAACTCCTCACCTGCCAGATTAACTCGAATCACTGCTCCTGCGTGTCCTCGCCTTGTAAAGGTCAGGCCACAGGCCAGGGTTAGTCTAAGCATTGCTCTTTTCTGAGGGTGGAGTCTATAAAATCAGTGTTGGAAGGAGAAACGGTTGGTCCCTGAGTGAGGCCCTGTCACACTGCGCAACATCAACCACCAGGGAGCCAGTGGCGCCTAGGGCTGCGTCTTGGTCTCTGCAGCATTAGTCACTGGCTGCTTCCTCTTCCCAGGGGACTGCAGGGATTGATCTGTGACTTCAGGGATGATGAAAGGGTTGGAGAGGAGACATCAGAGGCCATGTGGGAGTTCTGAATCATTCAGGTGAAAGGCAGAGAAGGGGGGCGGGGCTTGTCTCCTGTGAGGACAGGGGCTGGGGGCAGGGTAAGAAGAACAAGGGGTCGACACTCAGAGCAGCTGAGCCTGGATCCATCACCAAGAGCCTTGGGACTTGAGCCACGTGATTTTGTTTGACCAGTTACTTCACTTCTCTTATCTTTAATTTCCATGTGTAAAACATTGGAGAAAGGATTTTAAATCATTAATATATCCAGACATGTAGTAGTATTGCTGCAAACTGAAAGTGGCACAAATGGCCTGGGAAAGGGAGGGCTGGGAGGCCGACTTGGGGAGAGGGAGTCGACAAGACAGCTTTGATTGCGCAGTGGGTGCTGGGCAGGGAGACCCTGGTGCCTCATCTCCTTTAGTATTCTAAAAATTCGGGGCTGGTGCTGTGGCATATCAAGCCAAGCCTCTATCTGTGGGGCCAGCACCCCATATCGGCACTTGTTCGAGTCTCGGCTGCTCCACTTCCCATCGAGCTCCCTGTTTACGGAATGGAAAAGCAGTGGAGGAATGGCCCAAGTCCTTGGGTCCCACACCCAGGTGAGAGACCTGGAAGAGGCTCCTGGCTTTGGCCTGGCCTAGTCCTGCTCGTTGCAGTCATTTGGGGATTGAACAAGCAGGCAGAAGATGTCTCTGTTGCCTTTTCTCTGTAATTCTGCCTTTCAGATAAAAAGCATGTGGACAGATATATTAAAGGATGTGCTGAGGCAGGTGATACCAGCAACTCACGTGTGCCGAAGCCATGAGAAGTGACCCGACTAGTTAGTAAAGGACAATGTCACGACTCAAATCCAGGGTTGCTATCACCCCGGAAGTCCTTGTGGTTAACCCGGCTGTGAGGCACACAGCGACACAGACAGGTGTGTACGGAGCAGCGTGAGCCGGAAAGGAGACTTCGAGCCTTGGCAGCAACGTTAGGCTCGGCAGTTTGGGAACAGCAGGTGATTGTGGGTCTGGGAGCTGATCACAGTTTAGCTATTTCTGACCCGTGTGGCCCATGCGCCAGGGGTTGGGCCCAGCCACTAGGACCTGGCTAGTTCTGGATGAACAGAGAGGAAAGAGGCAGCCTTACCTCTGCCCCCCGAGGCCACGGCTTGACTGCAAACCGGAGTCATTCGAGAAATATGCCACGCCTCCTGGCCTGCTCCCAGAGTCGTATTTAAAATTTTTCTAAAAGATTTATTTATGTGAAAGGCAGAGGGACAGATAGAGAGAAATCTTCTCTCCACTAGTTTACTCCCCTCTGGTCACAACAGCCGGAGCTGGGCAGATCTGAAGCCAGGAGCCCAGAGCTTCTTATAGGTTTCCTTTATGGGTACAGGGTCCCAAGGACTTGAACCATCCTCTGCTGCTTTCCCAGTCTAGTAGGAAGGAGCTGAATCAGAGAGTGGAGTAGCCATGACTTGAACCAACATCCATATAGGATGCTAACACTTCAGGTAATGGCTTAACTCACTAAGTCACAACACTGGTCCCAGATTATTAATGAGTTGATCTGGCTGTAGTTTTGATATTGTGAATGCAAACCATTGCCTATGTGATAAAGGCTTAACTCCTACACTTAGCATGGAAAGCCCTCTCTGGCGTCCTCAATAAACTCATCTGTATCCTTGGTTATCATTTATATTCTTGAAATCAGATACCATGCCCTGAACATGCCATCCCCCACCTTTTACATGCCTTTCTTCTCTCCTATCCACCTAGAAAGCTCCGTTCATTTCCAGCGCTGAGGTAGACAGCTCATGAGGTGCCATGCTGCCCGCATCAACGTCCGTGCAGACTCCTCTCCTGTGTGAGTTGGGTGGATCTGTGTCAAGACAACATAGGGCAACTTCCAAGCCAGGGATATAAAAGGCACCGTGTTTCCATCCCGCTGTCTGGCGTCTTGAACGTCAGCCTCCGGGGAGAGCGTGGGGCGCGGAGCCGAGGCCCTGTGGGTGAGCTATCATGGAAGCAGCTGCTCTAGCCCTGGTGGAGCCTTACTTGATAATGATCACAGTAGATGTCTTGGTTGCAGTCTCAGGAGAGAGCTCTAGCCAGAACTGCCCCGGCCTGCTGTCCCAGGACTCCTGAACTCCAGAACATGCAGATAATGCGATGCTCTCACATGCTGGGGCTATTTAGTGTGCAGCAGTAGAGAATTCAGAGGAATGCAAAGCTAAAGTGCATGACAGGTGGTGAGGCCTTCTGAGCCCACCTGCTCTGCTGAGGTTGAACTGTTTCCCCGAGCTACTCCCTGCACAGTAGCTCTACTGACCTGCGTCAATCATCACAGGTGCCAGTCCAGCCTACTTTTTAATGAATATTTTTTTTTTTTTTTTTTTTTTTTTAAAGATTTGTTCATTTTATTACAGCCAGATATACACAGAGGAGGAGAGACAGAGAGGAAGATCTTCCATCCGATGATTCACTCCCCAAGTGAGCCGCAACGGGCCGATGCGCGCCGATCCGAAGCCGGGAACCTGGAACCTCTTCCGGGTCTCCCGCGCGGGTGCAGTGTCCCAAAGCATTGGGCCGTCCTCAACTGCTTTCCCAGGCCACAAGCAGGGAGCTGGATGGGAAGTGGAGCTGCCGGGATTAGAACCGGCGCCCATATGGGATCCCGGGGCTTTCAAGGTGAGGACTTTAGCCGCTAGACCACGCCGCCGGGCCCTTTAATGAATATTTTTGAAAGATCTCTATTTGAAAGGCAGAGTTGGAGAGAGGAAGGGAGAGTGAGAGATCTCCCATCTACTGGTTCACTCCTCAAGTGACTGTCACAGCTGGAGCTTGGCCAAACCAGAGCCAGGAGCCCGGGGTTTCTTGCGGGTCTCCATGTGGGTGCAGGGGACCAAGGACTTGGGCCATCCTCTGCTGCTTTCCCAGCCGCATCAGCAGGGAGCTAAATCAGAAGTGGAGGAATGCCCTGGGCTTGTTCTTATACAAAACTCCAAGGCAAGGTTTCCAGAAATCGTGAATGTCATGGTGAGTGGGTCCTGAGAATTTTTAATAATCTACCCAAGTCCTGGCACCCTGCATGTGTCCGAAGCAGCTGATACAGGAGATGCAGGCTTTTGTCTGTTTGCTTAGTTTTGTTTTTTAAGATTTATTTTTATTTGAAAGGCAGAGTTACAAAGAGATATTCCATCTGCTAGTTCACTTCCCAAATGGCTGCAATGGATGGGGTTGGGCTAATCCAAAGTCAACAGCCAGGAGCTTCTGGGTCTTCCACACGGGTGCAAGGTTCCAACACTTTGGACCACCCTCCATTGCTTTCCCAGGCCATTAGCAGGGAGTTGGAAGGGAAGTGGAGCTCTGGGACTTGAACCAGCACCCATATGGTAGAGGCTTAGCCTGATACACCATGGCACCAGTCCCGAGAGATGCCGTTTTAATGCAGCTCTGCGAGCTGACTGCTGGGCTTGTGTGGGCTCTGGTTTCCTCATGGATGTGAACTCTTAAGGGCTCTTTCAATTCTGCCAGTTAATTATGATTCCATGTTTCTGACAGGCAACTAGTCCTGTTCCCTAAGAGAAAATAGGCAAATGGGCTGAAACCATAGCAAGGATTCTGAGACTTTGGCTGCATGTCAGGAATACTCCTGGAGCTTGTATCCCGCTCAGTCTCTCTCTTACACACACACACACACACCACCGACCCCACCCTAGACTTTCTGGAATCAGTATCTCTGACATGGCTAGATGGCAACAACCCCAGGTGTTGCCATCTGAATTCAGAATCGCTTGTTGAGAACGTGTGGACATCTGAAAGTTTCCTGTCAGCTGACTGGCTCCGTGGCGTACAGTCTGCAGGGGCTTGTTCCCCATTGCTAGGAGCACACCCCACTGAAGCTGAATCTGCAGCAGAAATGGCTCCTTGATGACGCGACTGCTGAGGGAGTCTGATTGGGGCATTGGAGGCTGCAGAGGATTGAAAACCTCTTCTCTGGCGAGATGGTAATTAGCAGGGGTGCAAAGTCCTGGAGGATCAATGTGGGTTCAAATCCTGGATCCAGAGCTTCTGCATCAGATAGGTGGCTGGGGACTGATCAACTGCCTGTGATGTAATTCAGTCTTAAAAGGAAGAAGAACCCGAAGCCTTCTGTTTGCTCTAGCATTGTCCAAGAAACTCCAGAGCCAGTGGATCTTGCTAACTTCACTTTTGTGATGTGCAGAATCACACAGGGCCTTACAGGAACATGGTTAGGATAAAATGCATAGTGCAGCGCCTACACAGAGCGATGCTATCTGGGAACACCTTACGGCAAAACCAGAACATGGCCCTTTGTATTACTAACAGTGACATGTCTCTGTCCAGTGCTTTGCACGTGATAAGGGGTTGTAACATCTCGCACCGTACCTGCTTCTCAGAAAATTCTGCCATCACCCGCCCTGGAGTGGGCAAGGCAGACCACAGTGACCCCACTTTCCAGGAAAAGAAACAAAAGCTCAAGAGGGTTCGCTGGCTCTGGATCAAATGGCGGAAAGAAAAAACTGAGTGTCAGAGCCGGGAATCAAACCTGGGTGTGACTCCATGAAGAGCGTTCATTATCAAAGCATGCGGCAAGCGGAGCGTCCAGGAGCCATCTGGCTTGGCAGCCTGAAGGGGCCTTTCTTTCTGAACAGCTTCTTTTTTTAGAGGCAGCAAGATGGGGAAAGTAGGCTGGCACACTGCTTTCCCTTGCTGCCAGTGTTGGTCCGATCCTGTGCTTAGTGCTGCCCTCTTTCTCCTGGCCACACTGGGCTCCTCTGCCGTGCGTTTCTGAAGCTGGCTGCCCAGTGCTTGCCTCTGCCCTGGCCCCACAGCTAAGCAAACATGGGAGAAATCATAGGGCTGGGTGAACACCAACTGCCCTCAAACCTGGCTGGGGAACTAGAAGTTGGTGGGGGTGGAGGGACAGCGGGCAGGCATCCCTGCTCCCTGTGTCAATCAACTGGAGGCTGCTCGGTCCGTCCAACAGATGGACCCTGCTCCTGGAAGACCATAACACAGACTGTAACACTACACTCGGCCCTGGCTGTACATCCCCCTCCCTCCCCGAGGTGGGGGGCAGGAGGTCAGGGATCAGACATTAGCTGCGTCTCAGGGAGGCCTCCATGGAAGAGCCCCGGCTAGACCAGGTGCTTGTGATGTTGAGGAACACAAAGGGGGCTGGGCAGGCTTGACAAGCAGAAGAGGTGGAGGTACTGGCTGGGGACATGAGTGGGACAGTGTGGAGTGGTGCGCTCTGGTGCTCTCAAGAACAGTGACTGTAAGAGCCCATGGCGACTGGGCCGTTCCTGTGAAGACGTGGGAAGCCTTTGCAGCTTCACTGCAGTATTCAGCAACCAGCATGTTACAAATGAAACAAACAAACAAAAAAACCTGAAAGCCATGGGAGTTGACACACCAGCATGGGGTGACAGAACTGCTGGTGACTCTGAAGGGCACGTTCACGACCACTGAATCACCTTTACCAGCAAGGCACCTGGGTCCGGGGCCCAGAGATCTGCCTCCTCACTCCCAGCCCATTGCTCACCAGCATGGAGGAAGTTCATGCGGGTGCTAGAGACACCAACAAGGAGCTCTATACATTTTTGTTTCAATCCATCATGAAGTTACACTTCCTACAGCCTGACAGTTTGGAGACAGAGGAAAGGGAGAAACCGTGTACGTATGTATGCTCAGCACTATAGCCCGATGAGCAAGACCTTAGGTGTTTATTTGAAAGGCAGAGACAGAAGATAAGGAGAGCTTCCATCTGTTGATTCACTCCCCTCATGGCTGCAACAGCCAGGACTGGGCCAAGCCAAAGACAGAACCTGAAACGTCCTCCACATCTCCCACTGTGGGTGGCAGGGGCTCAAGTACCTGGGGCACCTTCTGCTACTTTCCCAGGCACAATTAGAAGGGAGCTGGATTAAAAAAAAAAATGGAGCAGCTGGAACTTGAACCGGTGTTCACATGGGATGCTGGCATCACAGGTTGCAGCCTAACCCACTGTGCCACAAAGCCGGCCTCAAGAATTTAGGTTTGAAAGTCCATGTATCAGCTTTGCCAGATTCTTGCAGATAATGAGTGTGATGAATTCACTTGTCTAACTTCAGTCTCTCCAGAGGAAAAACAGTGAATGCTGCTTGACCTCACAGGGGAGTAGGAGAAGCCACCAGAGGGACAGGCACACGGAGCACACAGTGCAGTCCTGCAGTCCCAGCACAGGCCTGGGAAGCACGGCCACTCCCATCCTCCCCCTCCTCTTGCCAGGAAGCTATAGCCAGGGGCACGTGGCCTCTGTACCTGGTTGTGTGGGACAGAAGGTGACCTCCCCGATGGCAAGGCATCCCAAGGATGGCCTCTCCTGTCCGTCTGTCACTTTATGGGATCAACTGGTACCTCCGGAGGACGAGTGGGCAGCTGTAGCCTCCTAGGTCAAGACATGGAGCTGGCAGCTTATTTGGCAGTTCCAAACCCTGGCAGTTTTCTCACAGAAGGGCAGGATGCACTGTGCCAAGAAGGCCAGGGACTGTGCTGGGGATGAAGCAAGAACCCAGGCAGCCTCAGCCCGATATGTGCAGGAAGTGGAAGGAATGAGAAAGCTCGCAGACACCCCACCTGTGCCAGAGGCCCCTCAGCAGCCCACCACGAGGCCTCCACAGGCATAGTCCTACAGCAGGATGCAAATAAAACTGAGGATGTCTTTTTGGAAAAGATTCCCCAGAATGTAACTTACCAGCATATGTCAACTGGCGTCAGGGTGGCCTTGCTTGCCTAAAGGCCATTTGTCAGGTGTCCCTCCATAAACTGGAAGCCAACCACAAACTAGAACAAGGGGCCACAGGCTGTGTAACACACCTCCCCACGCCACTACACTTCTGAGCAGTCACAGGAAGGATTTCCAAGCCCAGGAGAGCCCCCCAAGGCCTCTTGCAGTGGCCACCTCATATTCTTTTAAACAACACCGCTGGTTTCTCAGTCCACCACACCTCAGAAGTCACAGATGTGCAGGGACCAGAGGGTGCGGCCAGGGGCTGGCACATCCGATGTAGAGAAGAGAGACTGCAGCTGCAGCCTGGCCATGGGCACACGTCATCAATGGCTGAGTGACCGGAAGAGCTGGAGGGACAGCTGCTGGGGTCCACACAGTGCAGGTGCCAACAGCTGCGTGCATCTTCACAAACCAGAAACAGCTCATCTGGTCATTCTCTTGGGACAGCACAGGATGTCAGCCATGGCCATGGGTTTTGTCTTGGCTCATGAAACATGAATGGCAGCAACAACTGTGCCTGCTGGGCAGGTGCTGTAGGGCTGGGAGTTCAAGTTGGCCCCATGATGGTGCCCAGCAACGCCTCTGGAATTGCAGCTCCACCAGTCCCTGGCCCCAAGTGAAAGTAAAAATGACTCCAAGCATGGCAGCTGCTGACCCGCACAGGGCAAACAGCGTGGGTGGGAAATGACCTTCTGTTGCTCTGGGAGCAATCTATTACCACCCTATGGTTCCAGCCACCTTGACCACAGTAGTTGGCTTCTTATTACTCCACAGTGTCTGAGAGGAGGTTCCTCGAGAGAGAGATGGTTCATTTTGGCTCACAGTGGGGATTACAGGATCAGGTGGTCCCATGGTCCAGCGTCAGGCAAAGGCTGGTTACGGCGAGCATGGACGCAGGACCAGGATGCCAAGAACAAAGCAAGGCACAACTTGAACTCAAACCATCAAAACCTCCCACCAGATCCACCCTCCAAGGGCATGTTCCCCCAGGACCAAAGACCTCCCTCTCAGATGCAATCATTAAATCAAGACTCCAAGCTTAATCAATCTTGGAGACATGAGAACTCCAACCACTGTATGCTCAACCTGTAACGATGACTGACTCATCCTAGGTTGAATGAGTCCAGTTTGTGTGGAACAAGTTGTGCCCGTGTGCATGGGGGAGGGATCTTTCTGGTACACTACCATGTAGAAGCATCAATATCATAAGCTAAGTTTCTGTCTGTGGTGCCAGCATCCCATATGGGCACCAGTTTGAATCCTGGCTGCCCCACTTCCCATCCAGCTCCCTGCTTGTGGCCTGGGAAAGCAGTGGAGGATGACCCAAGTCCTTGGGTCCCTGCACCCACGTGGGAGGAAGCTCCAGGCTCTCAGCTTTGGATAGGCTCAGATCTGATTGTTTGGGGAGCAGATGGAAGACTTCTCTCCGTCTGTATGTCTCTCCTTCTCTCTAAATCTGTCTTTCATGTAAAAATCAATAAATCTTTAACCAAAGAGAGAATTTTCAAAAGAAATTAATTTTTATCCAAATAGGAAACTGACCTGCTCTGTCCAATGCAATTAGATCAAGGAATCGCCCAGACGGGAACTCCACAGATGAGAGCCGGGGCGCACCTCTAAGGCGCTCCCTTCCCCTGGTGAGGTTCTGGGACTCCCGTCAGGGGCTCACCAATTCCTCCTGCACCCTTCGGGGTTACAGCAGAGGCTGGTTCTCACGCTGCCGCTGTAGCGCCGGCACCGGTGGAACCAGTATAAGGTGGCATCCACACAGGCCGGCCTGGGGCTGGCTCTAGGACTGGAGGGAATCCAGGCCAACGTGAGGGCCCACAGCCCTTTCTGTCTTTCTGTGAAGGCGAAAGAAGAAAGAGAACAACCGCAGAATAAGGTTCCCTGCAGGTGTCTGCGAACAGCTGTTTGAATTCACCCTGGGCCGACAAGTCCTCGTCCCTGGTCAGGAAACAGTTAAGCTGGGCTATCACAACTCCAAGAGAATGAGAGAAATCTTCTGTTTGGGAAGGAGGAGCTGTGCCTTAAAATAACCTGTGGCTGAGGCATCTGCTCAACCCTCCTAAATACTCCTAACGCAGACGCTCATTTTAGAAATGCAGGGACTGAGACTGGCAAGTGAACAGGATTTGCTCCCATTTACCCAGTTAACAGAGCTAGAGCCAGGCCCCACGCCTGTCCCGTGAGCCATTGCTGCCACTGTCCCGCTTGCGTGGAGACATGGGGCCTTCCTAGGTCCGCAGCCTCCATGGATGCGCCCGTCAGCTTAAAAGAACCTGCTGCTGGGCCCAGTGCGGTGGCCTAGTAGCTAAAGTCCTCATCTTGCACTTGCCAGGATCCCATATGGGTGCCTGTTTTGGTCCCGTTTCCCCTCCAGCTCCCTGTGGCCTGGGAAAGCAGTTGAGGTTGACCCAAAGCCTTAGGATCCTGCAACCATGTGGGAGTCCCAGAAGAGGCTCCTGGCTCCTGGCTCCAGATCGGTACAGCTCTGGCTGTTGCAGTCACTTGAGGAGTGAATCAGCAGATGGAAGATCTTTCTCTTTCTCCTCCTCTCTGTATATCTGGCTTTCCAATCAAAATGAATAAATCTTTAAAACAAAACAAAAGGACCTGCTGCTGAGAGGTGGGGATCTCGTCCCAGCTGGCCAGTGGCCCCGAGTGTGGCCTTGTGGGGCAGAGACACACACGTTCCCCTTCGGCACTTGCCTTTTTTTAAAAAAACTATTATTTGTTTTTTTGACAATCTTGACATAATTAGGGTAAAAAGGTTCAAGCACTACAGGAAGATGGGCAAGACAATTAGTTCCATATTATTTCCTTAATATATCTGATGTAAAAGGGGATTTTAAGGGAGAAGGCCCACCCAGTCTCCCACCTGCCCCAGGTCCCGGATGTGGGGCATGCTCCAAGGGTCTTGCTCAAGTGGTTTTGATAGTTCAACAGTTATGAATCGCTGCCACTCTCACCACTCCAAGCATGATGTCGTTGAAGAATCCACTGATTGACATAGTCCATCATAGAGTCTCTGCCCAGTTTTTCACTGCCAACATATAGCTGAGGTGGTTGATTGACTTGTTCTGTCTTCCGTCTCTTCATGGTTAGGGTTCTGAGTCTGGAAGCTCAATTGGGGGGGGATCCCCAAAGAAACTTCGAGGTGTTCCCAGATCAGATTCTTGTATGTACTAGCAAGCACAGGGCCCGGCACAGTCCATTGCCCCGATCAGCTGGTGGTTGCAATTGCTGGGTTGGTTCTGTTTCCATTCCTGTCTTTCACTGGAACCAATGAGTGCTGCAGTCCAGCCTGGTTGTGCCCAGCACATACTCGGCCCTCACACAAACCAAACTGGGCTGCAGCCTAGTCAGAGTGACCCGCAATAACCCCCACCAGGACCACCCCCTGCTCTGGTTTGCCAGTATGTATGGCAGACTAGTCCAGTCTGTCCCACATCCCCTTCTGCTCTCATACATCTCAATGGGTATTAAAAGCTTGTTCCATCTAACCAGCTCAACTATCCAGCCTTCACGGATGTTGTTGTGTGTCTCTCAAGCCACCCCAGCCCCTGTCCTAGTTTTCGTGCCCTTCCGTGGAAGTGGTAACCCAAGAGGGAGGAGCCCACTATTTCCCTCCCAGGCCACTACCACTCCCAGATTATGCACTCTCCAGGTGGTTCTGTGGTTTAACTTGACAGAATTAGCCCCCCAGTGCCAGCTTCTACCAGCTGATGCTGCAGCTAAGCCCAAACAACCCTCACCCATTCTAATTGTAGATTGCACCAGTAGGAACAATCAGCCCAGCCTGGTTTTTCCTTGATCTGGCTCACATGAGGCACACAGGTGTTGTAGCCCTGCCCAGTGTGGTCTGTCCTCATCCCAGCTACTCTCCAGTGGGAGTAGCTGTCCAGCAAGGGAACCACCACTTATTCCCCTGCCGGCTCTGTACCCTCCATTCCTGGTTCTTACGTGTGCTATTTGGGCACTGCGGTCACATCTGGCACAGGCAACCTCACCTTGGCATTCTGTATTGTGTACTGCTTTTGTCGCAACTGAACCTGGCTCGACCCACACTCTGTTCCGGTGTTCAGATTTGCCAGTGGATGATGTGAACTGATTCAGCCTGGTCTGCCCCCGACCCAGGCCAAATGTATGCCAGTGGGACACTTTCCATGGCCTCTTCTGGGCTGTTTCCTATCATGCTTCTTGCGCTTACCTGCAGGGATTGTGTCCCGCCAGAGGAGTCGGCACTTGCCTTTTGCAGGGTGCCCTCCTGGGCTGGAGGGACAGTTCCTGGCCGACCTCCGTGCAGCACTCGGAGCCAGGTTCTGGGACAATTTCCTTTCCTCCTGAGGTTTTTTTCCCCCTCAGGGGCCCAGGTAGGAACAAATATGGACAGAAGGAGCGAGCACTTCCAGATGGCTCCACATTTTGCTTTATTACAGATTGAACAGAGAGATTATTCCAGCATTTCATTAGCATTAATATTGTTCTTATCAAACATGGGACAGGATGGAAGTGAGGTCTGTGTCTAGACTTGCATTTGGGGCAAGGACCTCAGAGCCAGGAGGCCAGATGACCCAAGCGTCCACACTCTTCGTATTCCGGCAGCTCATGACCTTGGAGATGAGAGGTGACACTCAGGGGTTCTTGCACCTCTCCCGGCATGTCCTCCACAGTCCAGGCTAGCCACACTTCCCCCTCTGTGGCAAGGCCTTTGTAAGTACTTGTTTAACCCTGATCATAACACCCCCACCTCAACCCACTTGTGCACACAATCTAAGGCTTCTGGAGCTTCTGAGGTAGCCCTGTGTGGGGAGAACCTGCTTTGGCCCCCTCCTCCCCCTGCCTTGGGTTCACGGGGTGAGACTCAGGATTGACAAGGCATTCTGCCCGCAAGGAGCAAGACCTGCGCATGATCAGAAAAAACGGGTGATGAAGCAGACCTTAGGAAGTGTCCTCAAGCGTTCATCTCTCACCAAGTGGCCCAGGAGGCAGCAGGCTGAGGGCGGGCAAGAGAGGTGCCAGGCGGGGCAGAGGGCCCCTCCCTCTGGCTTTGGCACTTCTACTGCAGAAACTGCCCTTGTTGGAGTGGAGGGAGCAGGTGCACTGGGCCTAACCTTCTCATTCAGCCTCGCGGCACTCAGCTTCTCTCCCACCCCTTCAGGGCTTGGCCCGGGAAGGTAGGTTTGCCAAGCATTCAGTGATTCAAGTCATGGGTGAGTGTAAGATCGACAAATCCAAGATCAAAGCATCCCACTAGCCAATCAGTGGTGTGATTACATCCCCTCCATCTGAGAAAAAAGGGGCAAGCTGACCACCTCCTGAGGGAGGTGACTGGTGCCCCAGGGCAGCCCCCTACCCTGCCGTGCAACCACAGTTCACGTGACCTGTGACAGATGGCCAGCTGCGCCTACAGGCTGGACAGGTGATGGGGGGCGCCGGGAGTGAGCCAGGGTCCGACGCCTTCGATGAGACTGTCCCATTGGTCATAGTCCTCTTTTAGGTCTGAACGGGAGAAAAGCAGGAAGGTCGGGCGACATGTTAACGGTTGAGTCACAAAGTAGTTATCATGGGTTTTGTGGGTCATCCCTAAGGCAAGGAGTACCGGGGACACCATAAGGACCAGAAATGGTCCTCGTGATGGCAGAAGCATTGATGCCCACAATTGACTCCGTGCCTGTACAGAACCCTTACTCAATTCGTGACAACTCAATACTGAAACGAACAGAGAAGGATTCCGGCTAGGGACTGTGCAGGATATCTTTCCCGCATGGCATCATTGTCACCCCAACTCTATGCACCAAGCCTATGTTCGTTATATTCTATAGCAGAGGAAACTGAAGCTCAGGCAAGCCACATGACTTGCCCAGGGTCATCACAGTTGGGACATGAGCGAGAAAGAACTTGACCCTGGAGCAGGAAGGCAGAGCAGACACACAGCCTCCTCCAGGGCTAAGTATCCCAGGAGAGCTAAATCCGGCACTTTCTTGGCACAAGGTGAGGTAAATCCAGCCCACCTTTGGCACAAGGCTTCAGGTGCCATAGCACAGTGGCATCAGCAGGTGGCATGGGCCCCAGGAAAGTGAGGCCCACTCACATGGCAAGAATGGTCCATGGGGAGTGAGCCCTCGGGCCCAAGGATGTGGGCTGAGGGTGGGGACCCCTCTCCATGGTCTCAGGAGCCCAGGTTGTTTGCCAAGAACTTGGCAGGAAATGGGTCCTGGACACGTAAGTGCTGCACGTTCACGCCATCCAAAATGCCTGAGCGGGCTCACGATGAACCACACTCCACTTGGTGCCAAAAATATGTATAAGAAAATAAAAAAAGACAGAAACCTCTGCCTTCCTAGAACTGATGATCTAGCAGACAAAGATTCACAGGAAATGACACAGGATGCCAAAAGGGGACAAGATGGGAAAACACAGCCCGAGGAGGGACGTGGCAGCTGGGGGAGTGCAATGCCTTATAAAGGGTGGCCTCGCTGACAGCATTTTAGCAGAAACCTGGAGGAGGGAGTGAGGAATACTGCCCGCAGAGGGCACAGCAGTGCAAAAGGCCTGTGGCAGGTGTGAGCTGGGACACTGGGAGCCCTGGTGGAGACAGCAAAGCAGACTAAGGCAGTCGGGGGAGCTGGAGGGCCATGGCACAGGGTGTGACTCAGGCCTGACAAAGAGCGCATGCAAACAGCAAGACCTGAGCATGATCAGAAAATTCTGGTGATGGTCCAAGCGTCCTCAAGGGCTCATCCTCCACCACCTCACACAGGCCTGGTAGTGACAGGAGAGCCTAGCCCTGACTCAGCACGGCCAGGCTCACTGCGGAGACAATGGCAGTTCTGACAGAGTGTCTGGGGGCACAAACCCGCTGTAGGGAGTAAGAGCAGCTCTGCTGCTGCCACCTGGACAGGGTAAGGGTTACGGTAAGGGGCGGGCAGGGTTGGGTGCCTGCAGAGCCGAGAGAAACTGCAGCACGGAAGGAGCCAGCAGAAAGGGGAGAACGGGAGACCTGGAGTGAAGCGGAAGAGGCAGTTACGATGCCTGCCTCCCAGCGCCTCTGCTTCTGGTCCAGTTTCCTGCGAACCTCCCCTGGGAGGCAGCAGGGAAGGCTCAGGGCCTGGGTTCCTGCCACCCACATGGGGGATGTGGATGGAGTTCCTGGCATCCAGCATCTGGCTTGGGTGTGGCCAAGCCCTGACTTTTGCAGGCATTTGGAGAGTGAACTGGAAGATGGAAGACTTCTCTCTCTTCCTCTCAAAGACGAAAAGGTAAACAGTGTGACCACCCCCAGTAGCCAGCAGAATGAAGCGGGGCTGCCTGAGACCTGAGCCTGAGCAGGGGATTTACAAGACAGTACAAGCTGCTGCACGTAAGTGGGAAGCCGCGGTGTCTTTTTCTTTTCTTTTTCTTTTTTTGAAAGATAGAGAGAGAAATTCTTCCATCCACTATTTCACTTTCCTAGCAGTCAGGACTAAACCAGTCTGAAGTCAGGAGCCCAGAACTCCAGCTGGGTCTCCCATACAGGTGCAGGGACCTAGGCACTTGAACCATCCTTTATTGCCTTCCCAGGCACATCAGCAGGGCGCTGGATCAGAAACAGAGCATCTGGGACTCAAACTGGCACTCATATGGGATGCCAGAGTCACAGGCAGCCTAACCCACTTGGCCATAACTCTCTCCTCAGGCACAGTCTTGAGGGAGTGAGCACCTTCCGTGTGTTCCATGAAGTGGGAGGCAGAGCTAAACGGCTGAGG
This sequence comes from Ochotona princeps, assembly GCF_030435755.1. Lineage (NCBI taxonomy): Eukaryota > Metazoa > Chordata > Mammalia > Lagomorpha > Ochotonidae > Ochotona > Ochotona princeps. The sequence continues at coordinate 18,298,198 of NC_080833.1, forward strand.
GAGGAAAGGTGAGAAGTCATATCCCGAGCCAGCGGGAAGGGGAGGTGGTGGAGGCGGGAGCTGTGTGGTCCCTGGGGAGGAGGCGCTAGTCCTCTCACCATGGCACCCAGATGTGCTGCTATCTGGGGTGGAAGAAACTTCCGGGAGAGGCTCAGTCAGGCCACCTGCAGCTGGTGATTGCAGCCTTCTTGTCTTTGTGTGATGCTAGCCTGAGAGCTGGGGCTTCTTTCAGGCTCGGTCCCACCTCCCATCACCAGCATTATTCAGATCCTACCACCTGATCTCTCTGACTGTCACTCTGGCAATCCCATCCACCCCTGCAATGCGTGATGACGCCAAACACAGGTCCAGTCAACACTCTCTGGCCTGTGGTTTTTAAAGAAATATTTACATAGAAAACGAGAGGCAGAAATATAGGAAGGGAAAGAGAGAGGGGGGGATGGAGGGAAGGGAGAAAGAGAGAGAGGTCCTTTCTGCTGGCTCACTCCCCAGGTGCCTGCAACAGTCAGGGCTGGGCCAATCTGAAGCCAGGAGCCTGGTCCTCCATCCAGATTGCCCACGTGGCTGGTAGGGACCGAGCATTTGAGACATCACCTGTTGCCTTCCCAGAATGCATTAGCAGGCAGCTGGATGGCAAGTGGAACAGCCAGGATTTGAACTGGTGTTCTGAGATCTGGGAGTCCAAAGCGGTGGCTGAGCGTGCTGTGCCACAACGCCCACCCAAGTGTGTGATTTCTGACATCAGTGGTGACCTTCCAATGGCTTCTTTGGAGCCCTTCTTTAAATTTAGCCCAAATACCACAACAACCTCCCCCACCATTCACACATGGTGTTGATGGGTTTGGATTAGCACAGAAGAGGTGGAGTGGAGAGATGCATGTTCCCATGTACAGTGAGAACACCAAGGCTCACAGAGGCCAACGTCATGGGCACAGTGAGAAAGAGCGGAGTTGTCTACACCTCCCGTCAAGTGTCTGTGCTGTAATTCTGTGTATCCATCTCTTTTATGCGGGCTTTGCATATGCCATTAAATGTCTTAGTTCCAAGACATGTCCCTATAGACTGCTGTGCTATGGGGGAATCTAAGGGACCCCACACCCCCCAAACAGGTTGGCTGCCCCCGGGACCCTGGTTCTTTCCTTACCAAGGTGCTTCTGCAGGAAGGCCAGCATGGCCCGCACCATGGTCTCCTGGGCCTCATAGGGATCCAGGCTCCCACGGGTATGACTGGATAGGTATTTGACAAGCAAATTGCCAGTCACAAAAGCAAAGTCGGTCTGACTGTGATGAACAGAACCGCTAGAAGAAAAGAAAAACAAGTGGTGGGAACACAAATTTGCTAGGCACCTGCTGGGTACCAGGGGCTCCTGCAATAGTGCACACATCGTTACACTTGATTCTCATTGTAACTTTGCAAGGGAAGCATCTTCCCCCATTACAGAACCTGAACAAGCAGTTACCGGCAGTCATGCATTGGGGAAGGGCTGGGTTAGAACCAGGTGAGCAGGCTTCCAGGTGGGCTCAGCCTCTGGGACAAACAGCCTCCTTGCGTAGGGCGTAGGCTGAGTCAGCTGCAGTGGGAATAGGGGCCGGGGGTGAGGAGGCAAAGTCTCTGGGCTCCTGTCATTCCTCTGTCACAATAATCTCTTACCCGTGGCCATTCTTAGGTGACTTCCCCATAGCCACACGACCCCTGAGCTCTTTCCTCAGAAATGCTCCATGGAATACGTGGGGGACCTGGGTTCATGGGTGGGAACGTTTCTCTGCTAAGGGCCACAGAGATTTTTTAGGACATCATTTTAGGCCACACAAGATGATGAAACTCAAGATCAGCCCACTACGGATTTACTACATGTCATGCCCTGCCTGTGGTTGCTTTGGCAGGGCTGAACCAAATGATCCTGCAGGCCTTCCACAGCCCCGGCCTGGACATTTCCCACCCCTTTAGATGTGCATTTCAAAAAGTGGGTTCTGGATTAGAACAGAAGACCTCTAACATGACATACATCTAATTCCCAGGTAAAACCCAGCCTGAATTCACTAAAGCAGCAATTCAGCAAAGGAGGAAAAAAATCTAAACATGAAGGTATTTATCTGATATCATTCAGGAAAACTGATTTTTAACACTTGAATTATTCAAGGGCCCTGAGAAAGGCTGTAGAATAATGAACGCACAGTTGAGTCTGGTGTCCTGGGCTCAGCAGAAGAAATGTGTTGCTGCCAGCAGGGGTCACTCTTCTGTGTACTGCTTGCCAAAGTCTACTACACCCATGCTCTTCAGAAAAGCCTCCCTAAAATTGCCGAATGACGCCAGAGAACTCTGAAACCCACCCAGTACCAGCCCCTTTTCTCTCCAACAAATCATACTTCAACATCTGCTTTCCCAGAAAACACCAGGTGAATCCTACAGAAGTCACTGTGGGTGGAGCTTAATGGGCAGGAGGGACAGATGTGACGATCCAACAGGATTAAGACTGTACACTCAGGAAGTATTTAGGCATTCTATCAATGGGCAGAAAGTTTTGGGCAACTGAGAAGAAACAAAAGGTGTCGCGGCTGAGTGGGAAGCGGAGGGCACCCTGGGACCATGACCTTGGGGCTACTCACAGGACAGTGATGATCCTGGACTGCCCGTGCTGGGCACATATCTTCTTCATCAAGTTGATGCTCTCCACCGTCTGGAATTTCTCGGTGTTGATGAAGAACACAGGACCCCGGGCCTGGGGGTAGAAGTCTCGTTCCAGGGGGAACATCCAGGCATCCAGGGCCACGGCACACCTGGAAAGGGATGAGATCCTGGGGACTGCCACATAGAAATCTGGACGAGGTGGGGGCAGGGGAGTGGGGGACTTCGTCCAGTGCTGTGCTGCAGGCATGGCAGGTGCACCCAGCAGGAGGCGCCAGGGCCACCACTTCCTGCAGTTCGAATCCCGGGTGGGCATCACTTTCACCTGCCCCCAAAGACCTCCCAGAGTTTTCACTTCTGGAGAGTAGGGACCAGATTTCCTGGTGGATGGACTTTGGAGGGCTCACGTGCCTGACCTTGGCTGCATGCCCACCAGGGGCTCAGCCCTAGACTTTGGACACAGAGATAAATCACACAAGTCCCTGTTCCCAAGGAGCGCCCTAGCCAGCAGGGAAGACACAACAAACAACTGAACAAAACCACATGGCTCAGTGCTCTGAGAGTGCGAGATGCTGGGAGCCCACAGCGTGGGTGGTGGGGGAGTCAAGAGCCGAACTCTTCCAGCTGCTGCAAAGCTCCAGTGTGAGGTTTTAGCTCCTCTGTCCCTGGTCTCCTCCATCTCAATGCTGGACAATCACTTTCCACATACACAGTACCAAGTCCTGCACCCTGAAACACATCCTATCACCATTCTAACACTTCCCCTTACAAGCCTCCCAGCTCTCAGACCTGTCCTGCTACAGGCCCCACTTCACACAGCAGCCAGAAAGATCTCTTAAAATGTGAATAAGGCTGATTTTTTTTTTTCTGTTTAAAAATTCTTCAGCAGGAGTCAGTGTGGTAGCTCAACTGGCTAGTCCTTCACCTGCAGTGGCAGCATCTCGTAGGGGCAGCGGTTCATTTCCCAGCTGCTCCACTACTCACCCAGCTTCCTGTTTGTGGCCTGGGAAAGCAGTGGAGGATGGCCCAAAGCCTTGGGACTCTGCACCCACATGGGAGACCTGGAGGAGGTTCCTGGCTCCTGGCTTCAGATTGACTCAGCTCAGCTCTGGCCATTGTGGCTATTTAGGGACTCAACTAGTGGATGGAAGATTTGTCTGTCCCTCTTTCTCTTTGCAAATCTGCCTTTCCAATTTAGGGTAAAAAATTACTCCGTGGTCTCATCACTGTTAGAATAAGACCTATACCGTCTGAATCTAGCCAAGAGGCTCTGAGAACTGGTCCTGGCTTCTCACCAACTACATCTTCTTCAATCACTCTCCCCATACCCACTCAGGAGGCTTCTGCTTCACCCCTTCCCCTTCCCCCCAAGGCTTGGCATGGGCTGTGCCCACTAGCAGGAGTGCCCTGCTCCACGGCGGTGATGGGGAACCATTGTTTCCCCCGCAACGGCCATGGACATACTGTCACATGCTTTGCAGGCCACATAAAATGATGAAGTTAAAAATGAGCCTGCTGTCTGGATGTATTGAATTTGGAGTTCCACCTGCCACCTGTCTTGGTCTTCCATGGCTTGTTGGCCGGATGCTCCCCACCCCTACTTTAGGCCTCTGTGGGGCTGGCTGCCTTGCCTCTCCAGTCCTGGTTTATGGAACTTTCTGGGGATACCTCTACATATTCTACCCATCAGCCTATTTTATTTTCTTCACTGCACTCGGGTGTTGGGATGGCATCTGTGAGCAGCTTCTTCAGTGTGTCTCCTCCCACAAGGACATCACTCCATGAACTCAGAGACCTTGTTTATCACTGCATCCCCAGCACCCAACCCCTCAGTGCCTAGAGCGCAGTAATTGGGCAAAAAACACCTGCTGAAGGAATGCGTGAATGGAGAAGTAGGAAGCTAACAGCAATGGCATCACCTGGAAACTCACCGAAACTGAGTCTCCTGGGCTAAAGCCAGGATAGCTGTGGCACCTCCAAAGGAATGTCCCATCACAGCCACACGGCTCATGTCGATGCTGCCCTGAGGAGAGTGAATTCAGCCAAGTCAGAAACTCAGGACTGCTTTTGTAGGAACTCCCCCAAGGCCAAGAGGGCGAGCCCCGGGAGGCAGCCAGGCAGGCAACCCTGGAGTACAAGTTCAGGTATCTACGTGTGAAGGAGTGGATGGGGACTGTCAGATTCCACCTACACTGGCCAGTCCAAAAGCATGTTGATGGTAAGGGCCCTCCCCACTCGCCAGAGCCCCTGGCTTAGAAACTGGTCCCAGGGGAATGCCACGTGACCACCCTACAGTGGGGGAGAAGGAATGGGAAGATCCTTTGACCCACCCCCTGGCCAGGGGTGCCATACAGAGACCAACTTGATCCCCACTTCCTCTTTAGGGATCTGTCCTGATTTTTATCTAAAGCACTGGGGAGAAGGGAATGACTGCCTTGTTCTAACATGCAGCATCTATTTTGGAGTGTCCCCGGAAGCCGTCAGGACCTGGTTATATAAAAAGCTAAGACAGCTCCCTGCAAAGGGGTTTGGGAATTCTCTCCAGGCTTTGGGGGCCCAGCGGCCGCTCTGGAACCCTGCTGCCCCTGCTCCCCAGTTTTGATCCCAAGGCTTTGTACTTCAAGTCTCCTGATTGCCCCGGGACCTTGTGAGTCACAAGTTGGCTGCATGGCCCCTTCTGCTGTCACCTATTTGTATACCTCTAAAATCAGAAGTACCCACAAATCTCCTGTCTTCTCCTTTGTCGACCACCATTGCCCACTACCCAAACAGGTCGCAGTTCCTCCTGTGTCTTCCCAGAGGTGGGTTCTGCGTATTCAGGGAAACTTGTACTTGTCCTTGTGCACATGACACTTAATCACATGATACTTCCCCTGTATGCAGATGTGATATTGCAGCTTACTTTCTTTGTACATAACAATGCTAGTACCTTAAGTCCTCTTTTTTACCCTGTGGTGTGGACAACAACGGATCACCAGACGCAGAGCCAGACTAGTCCCCTGGGAGGCTGATGTGGCCCGGCAACCTGGTTCCAGCCAACTCAGTGTGGGTAAAAGTGTGCTGCCTCCACAACCAGGGTGGTCCATAAAGCCCTTGGTACCAGCCTCATGCTGCTGTTCACTCCACTGCCTTAATGTATACAGACCATGAACTTAAGACTCCCACAGTGAAGAAGGGACAGGATTGCAAGAGGAAAGGAAGCTGGACTCCTGAAATGGCCACCCTGCCCCCTGCAAAGGAGTGCCCAGTGGGCTTCATGGAAGAGAAAAACCAATTTCTACTGGATTATAGCCACTGACACGAGGGATTTATATGTGATGCCAAAGAGCATTATTCAAATGAATCCACTTACTGCTCCACAGCTTATTAAGCCAATCTTTCTGGTGGGCATTTAGGTCACTCTCACTGTTGCTATTACAAACAAGACTGCAAGGCATCATCTTGTACACACATCATGCTGCATGTGTGCAGGTATCAAAGGATCACTTCCCGGAACTAGAAGTTGCTGGGTCAAAGAATATGTGCAATAGGGACCAGAGCCATGGAACAGTAAGCCAAGCTTCCACATGTGGTACCAGCATCCCACATGTGCTGGTATGAATATGTGCATGTTTATTACAAACTACCATCGCCACAGTAACCCCCATGGATGGAACAATGTGCACTCCCCACTAGCAATAGGGGTATACTACACTGCCCTATAGCTTTGTCAACTGCCTAAGTGTTAAAATTTCTGGTCTTAATCTGTCAGGGAAAACTAATTCGGCTTTTTCCATTCTGTGTTTCCCACCAGAGACTGTCTCTTCGTGAAGCTGGCTGGACTGCAGTCTGCCTTTCCCAGGGCCTGTGACAGGTTCATGGGCGTAGAGGCCAGAGCTCTGGGCCCAGGGCCCCTGCGTGCCCCATGGGCCTGGCCAAGTACCCGGATCCCAGGTCCTGCCTCACCACTGGCCACTGGACAGTTGCTCCTCCCTGGAAGACATCCTAACCTTTCACGGAGACTTTTCTAAAGGGGCCGCAGGGCACACAGCATAGGGTTTAGGGTAAGTTAGCCCCAGTTGAAGGTCTGGTTCTATCATTTAGCTCAGTAATCTGGGTAGCTGCTTAGCTTTTTGATGGTTGGTTTCTTTTCATGGAAAGAGGTCAGAGTGCTTATTTCATATGCTGAGTGAGGAATTCTTATTATAAATGTTCATGTGTGGCAATTCTTAACAGTGAACAGAAAGTTTGTAGGAAAATGTGTTATGAAAAAATGATGTATGGATTTCAAAAATTTTTGCACCATTTCCCATGAACTTCTTGGAATACCCTCCGCATGTACCATTCTTACTCAATGGTAATGAAATTGACTACATGGGTATTAAGCATGCCATAGACAAGTGGTAACTGAAGGAGAACATATTCAAACTATTTTGCTAAATGAGAAAGCAGCTGCAAGACATTTTGTATTAAATAACACTATTGTTTTTGTTTTTTAAAATATACACCTATTTGATGCAGTAGGTTAAGCTGCTGCCTGCCATGCTGGCATCCCTTATTAAGTGTTGGTTCTGGCTACTCTATTTCTGATCCGGCTCCCTGCTAATGCGCCTGGGAAAGCAGAGAATGACAAGTGCTTGGACTCCTGTGCCCATGAGGGAGGCCTGGATAAATCTCTTAGCTCCTGGCCATTTCATGAGTGAACCAGCAGATAGAAAATCTCTCTGTTTTTCTATGTAACTCTGCCTTTCAAATAAATAAATAAATATTTTTTTTATTGAAGATTTAGTAATTTTTGTTGGAAAGGCAGATTTACCGAGAGAAGGAGAGACAGAGAGAAATATCTTTCATCTTCCGGTTCACTTCCCAAATGGGTGCAATGGCCAGAAGCCACGCCAATCCAAAACCAGGAGTCAGCAGCTTCCTCCAGGTCTCCCATGTGCGGGCAGGGTCCCAAGGCTTTGGGCCATCCTCCAGTGCTTTTCCAGTCCACAAGCAGGGAGCTGGATGGGAAATGAATAGCACGGACATGAACTGGCACCCGTATGTGATCCCAGTGCTTACAGGCAAAGAATTAGCCAGTTAAACCATTGCACCAGCCCCTAAAAAATAAATCTTTACCATATATGTGAATGAAATTTAAATCTATATAAACAGATACACATAATACATGTTAATACATTTTAAAAGAACTGGAAGAACAAACATTAAGATGTAAAAAAAAAAGTTTCTTTTTTCTGCATGCTTTTGTGTGATTTCCTGGTTCTCTGAATAGAGACTGAATTGTTTTTGAAATCAGAGGGGAAAAATGATTTGACAGGGCTGGAGGCTGCAGAATGTCTCCTTTCAGTTCCACAGTCAGGCTGGTTTCAGCCAGGAAGCTACTGGCTCCTGGTTTTGGATTGGAGTGGCTTCTGGCCATTGCACCCATTTGGGAAGTGAACCTCATCAGACTCCTGGGAGGCTTCCTGGGGTTCTCTCACAGCAAGGGGCAGACTGAAGCAGACACAGCTTGTTGCTTCGGGGCCTTCCCTTTGGGGGACAAACCATCTCTCCCCTACCACGTGGCCCAGGTGATCAGATGAGGCTGACAATCCCACCTTCAGGTTTCTCTGACCTCCCCTGAGTGCCCTGCTGAACCCTATAAAAACACACATGCACACACATGCACACATGCACACACACGCACGCACGCACACACACAAGGAGAGCAGCTTCTCCCTCCGCACAGTGAGCGGAGGCACAGGAATCCATGCAGGACCACAGTCTTCCCAGACGACTGGAAGCTCAGAGAGGGACTGCCAGCAACCATCTTTTTCAGGTAATGCAGAAGAGGCTGGTGAGAATGAGGCCCACAGAGAAACTGAGCAGGAGAAGGGAGAGAAGGGTGTGTCTGAGACCTTGGATCCAGCTACACCGGCCTAAAGCTGGCCTTTGATCGTCCTAGTCACGAGCTAGTAAGGTCTTGCTTCTAGTTTAACCTAATAAGCGGGGTTTTCACTATTCGCAACCGAGAAACGTCTCGACGAGTGTGTGAACTCGGAGTCATGTCAGCTGCCACCTCACCTTCAAGGTCTTCAGATCCAACCCCCCAGGTAGGATGTTGTCAATGGTCTGCCCGGCCGCTGCCTCCCGCAGGACTCTCAGCACGCGCACACACTCCCTCGCCCGTTGATGCACCTGCAGCAGAAACAGGTCCAGAGGGAGTTGGAACATTCCACAAGCATCCAGCAAGAATTCCACTCAGCCACTGAGCCACAGAGGAAGGCAGGGGTGGCTTGCTGCATTTCAGCAGGCACCACATGCCCTGTGTCCTGAGACAGTCCAGCTACCTGGTAGCTCACACAACCACTGCCTCACTGCACAATGGAGTCATCCCTGTTGCCCAGACTCTACCTACCTACCAAAAGGGTTGTCAGCAGAATAAAATGAATTGCTGTATACTAAAACATTTTTGAAAACAAGCAGAATTAAGTGTTTTTATTAACCACCCGGCACTGGAGTCAGCTCGCCTATTTATAACACATGTTTTGTCTGTTGGGCACTTAACTGCTGCCCCCTTACTGTCTTGCAAGGACTGCCCCAGGCTCCAGATGCAATCGTGGCTTTCTGATGGGAATTTCCCCTCAATTCTCTCCCTAGGCAGGGAATCCCTTCCTAGGATTTTTCATACTGCAATTGGGTGCAGTGGTGAGGCTTGAGGGGAGCAACTCCCCCAGTCCTATTGTCTAATGAAGGTGCTAACCATGTACACTTGGCTACCAGGAGGGTCCTAACCTCAGCAAGCAAGCCCACTGAGAGGCAGAGGTGAGAACTGAAAGCAGGCCTGGATGGTATGCACACAGCCAACCTCTTCCAGTTGGCCCCTTTCTTCCCCTGAGGAAGCTTAAGCTGGGCTACTGCCACTTGTAATTTTATGAATATCCCATTGATTGCCACTGATGCAGCAATTCACACAAGACTGAGATCTCAGGAGCTAAAATCAGCTCCAAATCTTGCTTAATCACTGAGTCCGCCACGAGACGGCAGGTTCGTTCACTCCCTCCCAAGCTGGCCTGAGCCTACCTACCTGTGGATTCCGGACATGGAACTCCTTCTCCCCTTGCTCAATGCGGCGGAAGGGGATCCACTCTTCTTCCAAAGACTTGGTGGTGGTTTGGTGCTCCTCAGGGGCCTGCTTACAGAAATAGGTGGTCGCAGCCGACTGGTCCCTGAAACACACACAGGCATCAGGGAGGAAGCCGAAGCCTCTCTTAATGCTCTTTCTCACCAACTCTTCCCTTTCAGCCACGAAACTTGGGATCCCCCTTGAGCTAGAAAGGTAAAACATCTGGGGGCATGCAGAGGGCAGAAGATCCCAGGATTGTGGAGACAGAGTTTGGTGTGCACCCCAACTCAACTTTGGACAAGTTATTAAATATTTGAACCTTGATTTGTTTTCTCCTCTTTAAAATGGATAGGATAAGTGCTTTGAGGGGCAGTGGCAAGATAAGAAATGCTACGTGGACAGGGTACTGGCCTTCCCCAAGCTCACCACAGGCCCTGGGGTCTGGACAGCTCGTCGGGACTGCTACCCCTCACCTGTGCTCTGGCAAAGCAACCACGAAGCCATGGGAGGCCAGTTCCATGCAGAAGGCTGAATACAATGTCCTAGAGATTCCAGAAAGAACAAGGAAAAAGGCATCAAAGATTGGTCCGGGCTTTGCCCCCAGGGTGCTGTGTCAGTGGCGGCCCCCTCCTCAGACTGAACGGAGTTTTCGGCCACCTCCAGGTGCCCTCTCAAACCGGCACTGACCATCTCCCACCAACGCTGCTATTTGTAAACTAGTCACAGTCTTTTCTGATGCCACCAAGGGTCAGTCCAGCACCTTCCCCTAATAAACTTGGGTTGCCAGGGCTCCATTTGTGTTGCCTAAACTGTCTTAAGTTTCCCAAGTTTTCTGGTGAAGGTCCTTGCGGATGGTGCTCACATGAGGTCATACGGGATCATCCCTAAACACACTGGTCATTTCTCTAATGGGCGATTCCTCTGTGATGAAATTTTTCCTTGAGAGGCAGACAGAGATACCCATTACCTGGCTCTTCCCCTAAACTGCCTGCAACAGACCTGGTTAGGCCAGGTCACAGTAGGAGCCAGGAACTGAATCCAGGTCTCCCACAAGGGTAGCAGGAACCCACACATTTGAGCCATCACCTGCTGCCCAGAAGGGTTATGGGTCAGAAGGAAGCTAAACCGGGAGCAGAGCTGGAATTTGAACTTGAGCGCTCTGACACAGTGGCATCTTACTTGCTGCACCAAATGCCTGCCCTTTCATCTGTGACTTAACAGGTGGATTTCCTGTGCGTCCTCCAACTTTCCTGAAAGAAATGGAATAAGGCTGATGGTGTTGATGGCCTGTTCCAAACACCTTTAAACCAGGTAAAACCTTCCTCTGAAATAAGAGACCCTGATTCTTAGCTGATGATGCTGTCATGGCTACATCTCCCCAGCCTCCTCGACAGCCTTATTGCCTGTGTGGTATTCAATAGAAACATAATAATTCAAAAACTTGAGTGAATTTTAAGATTTCTTGTCAATTTATATTAAATTTTTTAAAAAGTGAGGCAAGTGCTGTGATATATCAGGCTAAGTCTCTGCCTGTGGTGCCAGCACCCCAGTTTGAGTCCCAGATACTCCTGTTCATACACCCACATGGGCGATTTGGAAGAAATTCCTGGCTCCTGACTTTGGATCAGCTCAATTCTGGCCATTGTGACCATCTGGGGAGTGATCCAGTGGATGAATGATGTTTTTGTCTCTCCTTCTCTCTGTAAATTTGCCCTTCCAATAAAAAGAAATATATATATTTTTAAAAAGTGAAGTAAATGTTAATATTCTATTTAACTCATTATAAGATATAATTTCTATAATAAAAGTGTTAATTAACATAATCTTTTCTTATGCATTTATTTCAGAAGCACAGAGAGCACTCTAATCTGCTAGCTTACTCTCCAAGTGCCCACAACAGCTGGCCATGTGCTGGCGCTGAATGTGGGAGACATAACTCAATCTAGGTCTCCCACACAGGTAGCAGAACAAAGCCACCTGAGCCATCACCACTGCTCCCAGGGTCTACATGAGCAGGAAGATGGAGCCAGGAGCAGCTGAACACTGAAACAGTCGTATACTCCAACATGGGATGCGGCATCTAACTGGCATTTCAGCCATAAGGCCCAACACTCACCCCAAGAACTCTCCATTTAAGACTTCCTGGAAGGTCTAAATAACACAACTGCTTATGACTCACTGGCTAGAGCAGCTCTATCATGGCAGCTTCCTATCCTGTGTTGTTACATCAAACCCTTGAGACATGGCTGGTCCATACCAAGGTATGCTGCAAGTAGAAAACACACACTAATCCCAAAGAGTTCAGATATTTAAAGGACCTGAGAAGACCCAGCATGATAGCCTAGCAGCTGAAGTCCTTGCCTTGAATGAGCTGGGATCCCACATGGGCGCTGGTTCTAATCCCGGCGGCCCCACTTCCCATCCAGCTCCCTGCTTGTGGCCTGGGAAAGCAGTTGAGGACAGCCCAAAGCTTTGGGACTCTGCACTCTCATGGGAGACCTGGAAGAACTCCTGGCTCCTGGCCTTGGATCAGCGCAGCTCCAGCTGTTGTGGTCACTTGGGGAGTGAATCATCAGACGGAAGATCTTCCTCTCTGTCTCTTCTCTCTCTGTATATCTGCCTTTCCAATAAAAATAAATAATCTTTAAAAAAGAAGAAAAAAAAGGACCTGGGAACCCAGATTGGGTTCTTGGCTCTAGCGTTTGGCTTCAGGCAGGGGCCTGTGGGAAGTATTTGGGAAACAAACTAGCAAACGAGAGTGTGTGTTCTGCCTTCAAATAATTAATTACATATGTAAAACAAAACAAAAACAAAATGGACAATGTTCCCTTCTTTTTTTTTTAAAGATTTTTTTTTTTTTTCGAAAGGCAGATATACAGAGAGAGGAGAGACAGAGAAGATCTTTCATCTGATGGTTCACTCCCCAAGCGGCCTCAATGGCTGAAGCTGAGCTAATGCGAAGCCAGGAGCTTCCTCCGTGTCTCCCACGTGGGTGCAGGGCCCCAAAGGTTTGGGACCATCTTCCACTCCTTTCCCAGGCCACAAGCAGGGAGCATGATGGGAAGTAGAGCAGCTGGGACATGAAGCTGGGTCCACATGGGATGCTAGCACTTGGCAGGCAGAGTATTAGCCAATTGAGTCATCATGCCAGCCCTGTTTTGTTTGTTTTTGTTTTTTAAAGACACGTTTATTTAAAGAACTAAGAAAGTAATGTTGACAACCATCTGCTGCCTCCCCACGTCCACTGTGCACTGTGAACTCTAGTCCACATTCCAGCTCCTCTAGCAGAGGCAACATCCCTGATGTGCTTATCTCCAATGCCAAGAGGCTGGTAGAAAGCAGGTGCACAGCAAATGTCTGCGGATGGGAATGAACAAAACACAACTCTCATACTCAATCAATATGAGGAGACTTTGGTTTGAGGAAAATGGGGTTAAAAGGTAAGTTTATAATCTGGTGCAAAAGTCTTCGAAACCCATGAATAGTTTTTTCATAATATGCATTGTCCAAGAACTTTCTGAAGTTCTCTCACATTTCCTGTAAAACCATCACCTGTTGGCACTGTCCTAGGCTATGGAAGACAGACACAGTCTCTGCCTTCATGGAGCTTGCAATATAGTGGGGAAGACAGACAAGAACAGTAACATGGGGCCGGCGCTGAGCTGCAGTGGGTTAAGCGGCCACTTGGGATGCTAACATTCCCATTTCAGAGGATCAGTTAGTCCTGGGGCTCTGCTTGCAACCCAGCTTCTTGCTCATGCACCTGAGCAAGCAGCAGCAGACGGCCCAAGTACCAGAGCCCTTGCCATCCACATGGAAGATGTAGATAGAGTTCCTGGCTCCTGGCTTGGCCATGGCTCAGTCCTGGCTGTCGCAGGCATCTGCAGAGTAAAGCAGCAAATGGAAAATCTCTAGCTCTCCCTCTCTGTTGCTTTGCTTCTCAAATATTTAAAAAAAAAAAAAATATATATATATATATATATACTAAAAAATATACACTAGAAATAAAACAAAATCTGGATTTGCCTCAGAGCATGACCTAATTATCTAGATCAATGAAATTGTTGGAGAAAATGGAGGTTTGGGAGAAATTTATTCAAATATAGTATTTTTCCCTAGGAATAAATTATACCTGATATTTAAATTTTGACCCTCTACGTATTCTTTGTGCTATGTAAATTTATCTAAACAAAATAAAAACAAATGCTATTTAGTCTGAAGAAATTACACCAATAATGAGTCCAATACTGAGAAATGCAGGTTGTCTCATACTGTTACATACCTGGAAAACTTAAGCTAACATAGGGATCTGTTGGGTGTCTCTAAGAAAGAAACATCCAAATTAAGAGCTTGAAGGTAATTTGGAATCACCAGACAAAAGAAGGAGAGTGGGGAGGAGAGGAGAAAGAAAATGTTCCAGGCAGCAAAGAAACAGCCACCAAGCAGAGAGAGAGAGACTCACAGGGCAGGCCCTAACTGTGTTCTAAGTAAGTGAAGGAAGTGAGGGAAGATCAATTTATCCAGAGTGCTGGAAGTCGGCGTGGAGCGAGCAGTGAGGCTGAAGACATTGTCCAAGAAGAAAACTAAATGAAGTGCAAGGAGCTATTGAAGTGTTCTGGTAGGGTGTTGAAGCAAAGCAGGGTAAGCTGTTGCCTGAGATGACAGTATCCCATGCTGGAGTGCCAGTGCCAATCCTGGCTACTCCGCTTCTGATCCCCTGGGAGGCAACAGATGATGCCTAAAGTACATTGCTCCTGTCACCCATGTGGGAGACTAGAACAGAGTTCCCAGCTTCTGGCTTCTGCTGATCCAGCCCTGGCGGGCCACTGTGGGAGTAAACCAGTGGATGGAAGATCTATTTTCTTCAAAAATAAACTCTGCCTTCAAAATAAGTTTTCTTAATTAGGAGATGGATATTCATTCATCGAATCAACAAACGTTTACTGAGTACTTACGATATATAGGCATTGTTCCAGGTGCTAGAATGATGAGGTCATATTTGGTTTAAAGACAGATCTCCCTGGCTTACAGTGTGCACAATGGTTGGGGGCAAAGGGGGGAGGAAGGCAAAGATATCACCTGCTAGGTGAGGAAATCTTGGTTTCCGCAGGGCACCGGTGTTATGGGTGGGATTCGCAGTGTGGGCAGCCATCTCTCTGGGTGCATGACTCGCTGTACATCAGTGCTACACCCAGAGCAGTCCCCGAGCATACACCAACCGCCCAGCTCGAGCTCCTTCTAGTGCTTCCGGGTGTGACACAGGCAGGGAGTTCCACGTGCATGTTTACACACATGTGCTGGAACATGTGAAGCAAGGACTGTGAAGGCCGCCACAGGCCCGTCTGGGTGACAGGGCTGACAGGGGTCAGGGAAAGGTGCTCTAGAGAAGGTGAAGAACTGAGACCGTGGGAAGGAGCAGATGCCATGGCAGCCACTGGCAGGTCCTGCCCTTGGAGAGGTTAAGACTTGGAGACAAGGAAGGTGGCAAGTATGGCAGGGATCTGCTCTTACCTGAAGCCTCCCATGCCATGGGAGAAGATGATCAGGGGATATCCAGTGTCCTTTGTCTTAAAGGGGCCATTCCAGCTAACAGGTAGGCGGTAAGATCCTAACAGAGACATGGGCTATAGAATGTCTGGCTGTCCTGACGTCATTACCCCAGGCTGAGTGGACACAGGCATGGGTGGGAACCCAGGGTTTTTTCCCTCATTCATCCCCAGGGCTGGTAAACCACCTATTTCCCAACCTCCCATCCAAGGGAGAGTGAACACAACAGGGACAGGAACACACAGCCAAAGGGCCAATACTGAGAGCTTAGGGGCAAATAACTCCCTGGGTGCCGAGGTTCTAACCGTGGGGCCTTTGGCAGAAGACAGCAGGACTGGAGGGAGAGCTGCAGGAGACTGCAGGCTCTTTGGCTTTGATTTACATAATAGCCGTGCAGGGTAGGAGTTAACACACGCGGAATAAACACGTTTACAGCCACCCACAATGGAAGATACTCTGTGTCCCAAACCCTGCCCTGTGGGCTCCACATGCAACCCAGACAGGCAGCTCTGCAAAGTGTTCAGACAGGTTAAGTAACTTACAACGGCCACCCAGCTGGCAGATTACAAAGTCTGGATCTGAGCCCAGGAGGAGCTAACCCGACAAGCAAAGCCTCCACTATGTAATTTTCTCTCCAGCATACCCTATTACAAAGGCGGACCCTGCAAGCTTTTGGGTACCACAGGGGCTTGGCAATGTAACTGAACGAGTAGGGAAATGGCTGGGGGGCCGGGCTCGTCCTCACCCACAGCCAGGCTGAACAACATTCCCCCCCAGCGCTTGTTGAACCGCAGGTAATCAGCCAGGCCTGTGTAGTACTCGTAGCGGGGAATCCACAGGGGCTGCTCTACAGTGGTCTCTGCCTCTTGGCAGGGGTAGAAGATTCGAAAGAAGGTTCCCTGTAGGAAAGCAGAGAGCAAGAAGCTAAGCACTGTGTGATTCCCCAGCAGACACCCCCCGGGCAGGCGCATGGGGCACTAGCAAAGCGGGGCAAAAGTACAAGCAAATGCACACTACACTAATCTACTCAGCCTTTTTCACCTTGAGGAAACCCAGAGAGAAGCAATCTTTTTTTTGAGCATACATGTTAGGCTTATGTGATTTCAGTCAATTGTATCTTCAAATATAATAGTCTGAGTACTTGAAACATTCAAAGTGCTTCAAAGTGCTTGAAACATTTAAATCTGGCCATGAACCCAGGCTTGGGTGGCACTGGTGGGAGTGGCAAGTCCCTCTGGCAGGCTGGCCGGCCTTGGAAGCGGCAGCACACCCACAGTTCACAGGGAGTAGGTGAAGGGTTACCAGACGTTGTGTGCCTCCTGCAATGAGGACAGGGCTGGCAGAGACAGACCTAGATTGGCAGAGATTTGAAAGCAGGAGGAAGCAGGTGGAGCCAGCAGAGGGACAAGAAAGACCACTGCCTGTTCGCCCAGGTCAGGAAGGCAATGCCAAGGGCATGGGCCCAGGGCTCCTCCTGGGCACACCCCGGGAGCAGGACAGTTAGACCCCTTTCCAGACCAGGCATCTGCCCTCCAGACAGGCACACACCTGTGGGCTGCCTGGGAGGTGAGAACCCCCTCATCTCTGCCTCCTGGGATAGTTCTATTTAGGAAAGAAGAAAAGAGTTTGAGCAGATAGTCCTGGGGGTGCCAGAAGGCAATCTAGACAGCTCTGACTTGGTTTCCTGCCCCTGGAATCACATAGCCAGGGCTGCAGCAAGCATTGCACCGTGCAGGCAGAAGCTGTGGACATGCTGGAGGTGCTGGGGACACTTACCTGGAGACCCTGACCCTCCATCACATCGCTGCAGCCCACCGGGTGGGGGCCTGTAACCTGGGGAAAGCACACAGACTGGCTGGCCCCCATCCTGTCACCAGCTGACTCCGACGACTTGGGCAGTGCTGAGCGGGGTAGCTGGGAGGAGGAACACAGAGCAGTCCCTTGTTGGCTTCCGGCTTACACAGGCTATCAGCCACCCGCCTTTCACCTCCTTATCAGGTCATCCTGCCTGCCAACCGTGAGCCAAATCTTGCACCTCATCTACTCTGACTTTACCAAAGTGGGGGCTGCCTTTTTTTTTTTTTTTCGGTAGTTGGAGGAGTTGGAACTGAAAACCTCCCAAGAAGTGTTTATTCAGCACTTCGTCACGTGCCCAGCACTGCACTAAGTGCTGTGGAGACCACAACGGCCTCTACGAGGCAAACAATAAACACAAAGATCCCTTACTGACCCCAATAGCACCGGACAAGCTCTGTGCAGGCACGCACCTCACTGACCTCTCTCAACAGCTCTCTGAGACAGGCACTGGGAAGGCCTTGTTGTAGCGAAGAGGAACTAGGGTATAGAGAGCTTGGCTAACTTCCCCCAGTGACCCAACCTGTCTAATCCAGAAGCTAACTTCTAAACCATGACAGGTCGGCTCGTGGGAGACACAGACCACACACAAGTACGAAGTCACCAGCCCAAACCTGTGCTGAGCCTCGGATGATGAGGACGCTCAGAGGGGCCAGGGAGGGGCCAGGCTAGACAAGACATCATGGAAGAGCACAGAAGGGACGAGCAGGGGAAGAGATGGTGTGGATAGCCGATGGGAACAAAGGCGTGCCAGCGTGCGGGCTTCCGAGGCCACAGCGTGCCAGAGCTTGGCTGCTTCCTACACTGGGGCCAAAGGCATCACCTCCCGCCCCTCTTCAGCTTTCTCGGCACCACCCCACCCCCACCGTCATGATACACACGGCTTTGTGTGTATCATGCCATTTTACCCTTACCAAAATCACCGAGATGTGTAATATCACCTCATGTTGCAGGTGAGAAAACTCAAGCTTGAAAAAGCCGGGTCATCTGACCCACCACAGGAAGCTGGCAGAGCCGAGCCTGGCTCGAGGGCAGTGTGACTATTTCACGGAGAAAGAGCTCCACCGTCCCACCACCCACTGCCTCAGGATTTTGCTGGGGCCAACTGCTTCCCGTTTTGAGGGTCGAGCCTTAATTAATGCAAGCCAATGATTCCTGGCCACTCTGTGGTTGAAGAGGCGGGCACATGGCGTTAAATGGGTCCTGTCTGGTGGCTGAGTGGAGCAAGTTCTCCCTTGTGTTGAGCAAAAGTGATGTTCAGATGTCACCTGCCAAGTGGCTGTGAACTGTGGTAACTACTTTGGACCAGGGGGACGAACTTGTCTCCCAAGGTG
Source organism: Ochotona princeps (assembly GCF_030435755.1). Taxonomy (NCBI): domain Eukaryota; kingdom Metazoa; phylum Chordata; class Mammalia; order Lagomorpha; family Ochotonidae; genus Ochotona; species Ochotona princeps. Next base: position 18,316,646 of record NC_080833.1, read on the forward strand.
ACGGGCAGAGAACGGACAACCACAGAGGAGCCACCTGTGTGGAGTGAAAGACTCCCTGGGTCAGGCCACACCTGAAACCCAGACTTTCTCTCTGCTTTAGAGAGACTTAATTATTGAAAAGACACAGTAGCAGAGAGAGAGAAAAAAGACAGAGAACATCATCTTCCATCCGCTGCCTCACTCCCCAAATGCCTACTGAAGCCAGGGGCCAAGGACTCCAACGAGGGCTCCCACATGAACGGAAGAGGACCAAGTACTTGAGCTGTCTTCAGCTGCTTTCCCACACATATTAGCATGGAGCTAGATCAGCGAGAACCTGAACTAGGCACAACAGCCAAGACTTGAACTGATGAGTTGCTGGTGTCGCAAGCAGCGATTGAACCTGCTGTGCCACAATACTGGGCTTTAGGCTTACTTGTTTAAACCATTTGGATGCAGATTTCTTTTTTTTTTTTTAAAGATTTATTTATTTTCATTACAAAGTCAGATGTACAGAGAGGAGGAGAGACAGAGAGGAAGATCTTCTGTCTGATGACCCAACCCTCAAGTGACCGCAATGGCCGGAGCTGCGTCGATCAGAAGCCGGGAACCAGGAACCTCCTCTGGGTCTCCCACATGGGTGCAGTGTCCCAAAGCCTTGGGCCGTCCTCAACTGCCCTCCCAGGCCACAAGCAGGGAGCTGGATGCGAAGTGGAGCTGCCGGGATTAGAACCGGCGCCCACATGGGATCCCGGTGCATTCAAGGCGAGGACTTTAGCCGCTAGGCCACGCCGCCGGGCCCTGGATGCAGATTTCTATTATTTGCCCCGAAAGTATCTAACTGAATCCACCAACTCCCAGGCCCACGGTGTTAATTAGATTATTCTGCTTCCTTTAATACGCTCCAGGAGGGACTGGGAAGATCAAATCAGAGCCTATCTCGGGGCCCGGCATGATAGCATAGTGGTTAAAGTCCTCACCTTGAACATGCCAGGATCCCATATGGTTGCTGATTCGTATCCTGGCAGCCCCACTTCCCATCCAGCTCCCTGCTTGTGGTCTGGGAAAACAGTTGAGGACAGCCCAAAGCTTTGGGACCCTGCACCTGCATAGGAGACCTGCAAGAAGCTCCTGGCTGCTGGGCTTAGGATTGGCTCAGCTCTAGCTGTTGCACCCGCTTGGGGAGTGAATCTTCCTCTCTGTATCTCCTCCTCTCTGTATATCTACCTTTCCAATAAAAATAAATAAATCTTAAAAAAAAAAAAAGCCTGTCTGGGCAAGCAGAGACCTTAGAGATCCTTTCTGACACTGTACCCGGCAATCAGCCACAACCAGCACCCACTTGGGACGCTGGTGCCACAGGGCAGGGGACCAGCCCACTGAGCCACTGCAGGAGCCCCCAAATAAATAATCTAAAAAAATTATTTTCTTCCCATGTAAATTTAATTTCTTAATTTTTGCTTCTCTGAAGCAAATTTGAAAATAAACTGCCGGTCTGAATTCATGGCCTTGCTCCTCTCGTGGTGCAGGAAGCACATGAGGACCACCTGTGGCTGCGGCCACAAGACTCGTGCCATCCACATGACAGTGCAGCGGCAGCATGCCCTGGCTGTCAGGACAGATAAGCCAAAGATAATCAGATAAAAGGCCCGACAAGAGCGCTCCTCCCACGCAGGGGCCGAGGCCAGGGGAAGGCAGGGAGGGTGGCTCTTCAGGTAGAAGACGGCGTGAGCGAAGGCACGGGCCTCCTCGGGCAGGCTGCAGGAGAGGCACACGGTGCCGGGGGTGGGTGCCAGGGGGAAAAGGCTGTGACCCCCTGCAGAAGGGGGTAGTTCCGCAAGCGCGAGGCTGAGGGGCTGAATCAGGGGCACGAGGTGGCAGGTGTGAGGGACCCACAATGGAGGCCCAGCCCCTCCACAGCCTCACAGTCCCACTTGGATGGGACAAGGGATACTTGCACATTCTTGTGGGGCTGGAACAGGGACAGGGTGAAATGACACCTTCAAAACACCTAGTGGGGGGGTGGGGGGAAGCTCACACAGCAGTTAAGATGCCATCCAGACTGGGAGATCCAGAAGAAGCTCCTGGCTCCTGGCTTTGGGTCAGCTCAGCTCAGCTCTGGCTGTTGTGGCCACTTGCAGAGTGAACCAGCAGATGGAGCATCTTTCTGTCTCTCTTTCTCTCTGTAAATCTGATTTATCCTTCCAATAAAAATAAATATTTAAAAAAAAAAATAAAAAGCTGCCACCCAGACATTCCATTACAATGTCTGGAGTCCCCGCCGGTGCACCCAATTCCAGCTTCCTGCTAATGCGGTCAGGCCGCAGGTGACGGCGACGCGATTGGGTCCCTGCCACCCATGCTGATTCCCTAGCTTTGTCCAGGCCCGGTGCTAGCCAGCAGGCATTTGAAAGTCAGTCTACAGACAGATCTTTCGTGTCTCTCAAGATGTGAAATACATAAAATTTTAAAAGCACTTAGCATAGTAGTACCTGGGTCTTTGGAAAGAACTGCTGATGAAAGGAGCCTCTGAGTGGACCTGGGGTGGAAGGGGGGAGGGACGAGCTGAAGGAACTGGTGACCAGGGTGACCACAGCTGATGGCACAGGACAGTGCCTGGGACAGGCCTCCGGGGGAATGAACTTGAAAACAGCTGCAGAGACGCAGTGGAATGCACTGGTGCAAGCGGCAGGTTCAAATTAGGGGCACTCATGAAGGTATGTTAGGAAATGAGAAACGAAAGAAGACAACTGGCCAGGGCTAAGCTGATAGGCACACCACTCTGTGATGGAAAAACCCAACCGGACATGCAAATTTTGCCAGACAGATCCCTCAACCCACAGCACCGAGAGTTCAATCTCCAATACCTGCCATGCACTTGTCCTAGGCAAGGTGTTGCTGTCTTCTCCTGCTTGCCTGTCAAGGCCATGGCTGCCCATCAGACCTGGCTGTGACCCCAGTCCTCGGTGGAGCTGTCCTAGTGCTCTCCACCTTTCCTCCCCTTGACCCTGAGCGCCACTGGTATTCCTTCGCCTGGCTGTGGGGCAGCTCTTGGTACCTACTCCAGCAGCTGTTGGTGAGCTGCCTGCAGTGGCGGTCCACAGAGAATCGAGATCAGAGAGCCTCTGGAACCTAACCTCACACTCACCTGGGAAATTTTCTAAAAATATATGAGTATGGACCTGGCACATGGCTCAAAGGCTAAATCCTCACCTTGCAAACACCAGGATACCATATGGGCACAGGTTTGTGCCCCAGCAGCTCCACTTCCCATCCAGCTCCTTGCTTATGGCCTGGGAAAGCAGCAGAGGATGGCCCAAAACCTTGGGACCCTGCAGCTGTGTGGGAGACCCAAAAGAAGTTCCTGGCTCTTGGCTTCAGATAAGCTCAGCTCTGGCCATTGTGGCCATTCGAGGACTGAATCAGCAGATGGAAGATCTTTCTGTCTCTCCTCTCCATAAAACCTAATCTGCCTTTCCAATAAAAATAAACAAATCTTTTTTAAAAATGTACAAGTATATTCTAGAACCTCCACTTCCAGAGACCAATCAGGTTTTTAAATTTATATGAAGGGTTGAAAGCAAGAGAGAGATAAAATGGGAACCTCCACTCCTCAAAGACCCTCAATGGCCAGAGCTGTGCAGGCCAAAGCCAAGTGAAGGAACACATTAGGAGTCCCTACTCTGTGAGGAAAACAAGCAGAGAGAGATGCTGGCCTACGGAGAGGAAAGCAGCCAGTGTCACCCCAGGAGTAGGTCTGAACAGGTAAGGCATCAGTGTGTACAAAGCTAGGTTGCGTTCATGGGATAAATGAACTCTTGAGCTTAGCGATATGTAGGGCACCGAGTGAAATCCTCCTCCTGCAAGGGGTGGCCTGGCACATGGTACACACTCACACCACGTCTGCGGCACCACACATGGACACCGTGTGAATAAGAGCTTCCAAGGGCAGACGTGTGTCTATTTGGCTTATCAGAAACACCTGGGTTTCAGAAAGCCTAATAGGGTGCAAGCATATGGCCTGGTGGTTAGGACACCACCGTTCCATGTGAGAACGCCTGGGCTCATCACTCAGCTCAGGGACTAGCACTGTGGTGCAGTAAGTTAAGTCACCACTTACAACATTTGTGACACCGACATCCCACATTGTATAACTGTTTGATCCTAGCTGCACAACGTCCAACTCAACTCGCCACTGATGTTCCTGGGAAGACAGCTGAAGATAGCCCAAAGAAGTACGTAGGTTCTTGATACCCGAGTAGGAGATCTGGATGGAGTTCTGGACTTCTGCCTTCGGCCTGACCCAGCCCTTGGGTGACTGCGGCCATGTGGGGAATGCATCAGCAGATGCAAGATCTCTGTCTCTCCCTCTCTGTCACTCTGCCTTCCAAATAAAACTTAAAAAAAAAAAAAATCCCGAACTCTGGCTTTCTGCTGATGCAGACCACAGGAAGCAATGGTGGCAGCCAAGATGGCTGAGTTCCTGCTACACCCACATGGACTCTCAGCTCCTGGCTCCGGCCTGGCCGGGCTCACCCACTGACAAGCAGCTGAGCAGCGGACCACAGATGGACATTTGTTTCATTATCTCTCTCTCTCTTCTTTTTCTTTTTTGTTTTTGTTTCTGTTTTTAAATTTTACTTGAAAGGCAGAATTAGAGAGGAGGGTCTGGCTGCTCCTTTTCTCATCCAGCTCCCTGTTTGTGGCCTGGCAGTAGAACATGGCCCAAAGCCTTAGGACCATGCATTCGTGTGGGAGACCTGGAGGAAACTCCTGCTCTTGGCTTCAAATAAGCTTATCTCCGGGCACTGTGGCCACTTAGGAAGTGAACCAGCAGATGGAAGACCTTTCTCTCTGCATCTTTTTCTCTCTGTACATTTGCCTTTCCAATAAAAACAAATAAATCTGGGCATGGCACAATAGTGTAGCAGTTAAAGTCCTCACCTCGAACATGCCAGGATCCCATATGGGCGTTGACTCTAATCCCGGTGGTCCGCTTCCCATCCAGCTCTCTGCTTGTGGTCTGGGAAAGCAGTCGAGGACAGCCCAAAGCTTTGGGATCCTGCACCCACATGGGAAACCCGGAAGAAGTTCCTGGCTTCGGATTGACTCAGCTCAGCCGTTAGGGCCACTTGGGGAGTGAATCATCGGATGGAAAATCTTCCTCTCTGTCTCTCCTCCTGTCTGTATATCTGCCTTTCCAATAAAAATAAATAAATCTTTAAAAATAAATAAATAAATCTTAAAAACTAACTACATCATCTACTATATATAAAATGGGGACAGTTCATAAGAAATTTAAGTAAGAAAACTGTTATTATTGGGGTTGGCACCATGGCACAGCAGGTAAAGCCAACTGCCTGTGCTGCCAACATCTATATGGGTAACAATTGTGAATTGTGGCTACTCCACTTGTAATCCAGCTTCCTGCTAATGCACCTGAGAAAGCAGCAGAAAATGGCTCAAGTGCTTGGGCCTCTGCACCCACATAGAGACTGGAAGAAGCTCCTGGCTCCTGGCATTGTACCAGCCCAGTTCTGGTCATTTGGGGAGTGAACCAGCAGATGAAAGATTCCTCTCTCTGTGTAATTCTGCCTTTCAAATAAATAGATTTAAAACAAACAAACAAACAAAAAAACAAGAACACTGTTACCTCCTGAAGCCTGGTACATTTTACACCCTGGTGAACTGGCAGGGACTCAGGCACCATGTTATACCATCTTCCATTTTTGCTGGATTAAAGTGGATTCTTTTTTGCTAGGCTTCCTGGGTATCAGACACCCCACCCCATGTTCTGCTGGCCCAGAACAGGTCAGAGGAAACAAGGGAGACCGCTGTTCTTGTCCTGCCGAGGCCCTGCTGACAGTGGGCAGGGCTTGTCCTTCTGGCAGCCTATGGAATTTCATCTCTGGCCATTCCGGGCTAGAGGCCAGGATCAGCATTGGGCTGGTTCTTGCGCTCAGACAAGGCCCTCTGGGGACTCTAAGCTTCTGGCTCTAACCTTTGGTGCCTGCAGGAAGGGAGGATGTGTCACCCTGCTCCAGAGTACATGGAGCCACCAAGGGTTCCAGGGACAGACTGGGTGGCAAAATGGCCATAGGAGGGGCGCAGCCCTGAAAACCGTGTCCCAGAGAGTTAATAAATGCAGGAAACGGGCCCGGCGGCGTGGCCTAGTGGCTAAAGTCCTCGCCTTGAAAGCCCCGGGATCCCATATGGGCGCCGGTTCTAATCCTGGCAGCTCCACTTCGCATCCAGCCTCCTGCTTGTGGCCTGGGAAAGCAGGAGAGGACGGCCCAAAGCTTTGGGACCCTGCACCCGCGTGGGAGACCCGGAAGAGGTTCCAGGTTCCCGGCATCGGATTGGCGCGTACCAGCCCGTTGCGGCTCACTTGGGGAGTGAAACATCGGATGGAAGATCTTCCTCTCTGTCTCTTCTCCTCTCTGTATATCCGGCTTTCCAATAACAATAAAATCTTAAAAAAAATAATAATAATAATACAGGAAACGTCCTGTCTGTTGTTTTTGGAGGTTGCACAGTTATTTATTTGTGAAGATTTGGTTTTCTATTTATCTGAAAGGCAGTCACAGAGATGGGAGAGAGAAACAGAGATCTCCCACCTGCTGGCTCACTCTCCAAATGGCTGCAGCAGCCAGGGCTCAGCCAGCAGCCTGGAACTTCCTTGGGGTCTCCCCTGTGGGCCATCTCCCCCTGCTTTCCCAGGCACATGTGCAGGGAACCGGACTGGAAGTGGAACAGCTGGGATTCATGCCTGCACACGTACAGACATTGTACACAGTTACCCAGCTGGGCCATACCACCAGCCAGGCCGCACAGTTGCAAAGCCCTTTCACCCGTATTTGCTTATTGGCTCTACCACACAACCTTGCCACATCAATGAAGTGCATTTCCAATTTCTCCATGAAGAAGCAAAGTCCTCCAAAGTGGCAGAGAGTGAGGGGCAGGTAGGGCTGGATTACAACTGTGCCAGTGGATTGGGAAGAAGAAAAGGGGACCTTGTTCATCAGCAGGAAATGCCAGGACAGCCACAGAAACTGCAAGGCACACCCTGCACAGGTCCATTGAATTTAGGGTTTGGGGCACCCTTAGCTGCCAGCGGTAATGTCCCTACTCCCTATGCCTGGTTCAATTCCTGCCTGGCTTCCAATCCAGCTCCCTGCCAATGAGCTCTGGGGAAGCAGCAGATGACGGCTCAGTTATTCAGGCCCTGCCACCCACGGTGGAGACCTGGACGGGGCCCAGGCGGTTGCAGCCAGCTGGGGGGGTGAATCAGCGGATGGAAGATCTCTTGTTTCTCCCTCTCTCTGCGTTCTCTCGAATATAACAAATCTCTAAAGCAGCAGCAGCAGCAGCCGGATGTCAGGGAGGCGAGGTTCCCCAGGCTCCCCGGACGTGGGAGACGCTGCGGGACCGAGTAGGGCGGGATTCCGGGGCCCGGGAGAGACCGAGCAAAGAGGCTCAAGGGAATGGCTGGATACTGGAGGTGTATAAGAGACAGAGGAGACGAAGATGAAAGATCGTTGTGCAGTTCCTGAGGTGACTGACGGGGGAGGGAGCCCCACACCAGGCTGAGCCAGAACAAAGCTGACAGTTACAACTCAGAGAAGCTTTCTCCACACCAACTTACCCGGTCCAAGGGATTCCTCAGAAGTTATCCCAGGCGTTTAACTCGGAAAGGAGAAACCGCCCAAGAACCCGTGATCCTTAGGTAGTTGTAGTTTTCAGGACTCAACGTGGGCGTTTGAAAACATTGCTCGCGTTTCTGCCTGGAACTACAACTCCCGCAGTGCCCCGCGCGAGACGGAGCATTACAGGCTGAACTACAGTTCCCAGAGTTCCACGCGACCCCCGTCCGTTGAATGAGTGACCAAGGCACAGGATGCAGTGCGATTCCTCCCCCTGGTGGTCTCTGCCGCAGCTGCTACCGTGACAGGCGCCAGCGGAGGGTTCCTGCTTAGGTGGAAGAACAGTAACCCTCCGCCTCACCGGCCTTCGAATAGTTCCCAGGCGTGCCTGGAAACGCGAGTTTCCATTTATTCTCGCGGTGTGGGTAGGAGGGCCCGTATGGTGGGCGTCCCGCTATCGGGCAGTTGGAGCAGAGGACTCGTGGCCTACCTCCCTGCAACCTCTTGCACACCTGTGATGTTCCATTGTGCTTTAACAGTCAATTCCTTGGCCCAGGGCTGGGAGGAAGCTGAGATCCGCTGGTCCACGCGTCCTGCCCGCGCCCCGGCGGTTCACACCCACTTTACCTCCCAGTGCTGACTCTTAGGGGGTGCGCTGGTGACCAGGGGGTCGTCCTTGGCCCCAGCTGGGTTTAGTATAGCGGAGGACTGGACAAGCGAATGATAACAGCTGCAGTGGAGACTCCCAGCAAGCGCAGGGAGCCTGGGAAAGGAAGCTGTATTACCACCCAGGCCCCAGGGAAAGTACCTAGCAGAGAGTACAGGCAGTGGGATCTCTTCTTCCTTTACAGCTTTTCCAATGCCCTCTGCTTCCCTGACCCCTCCCGTCCTCAAGGGCCTCTGCTGGGACGCGTCTGTGTCCTTCTCCCTGGAACCTCCACCCCACGCCCTTGTGGCACCTGCTAGGTGGAGGTTTTAACTCCCCCAAACCAGGCGCACCCGAATTCTGTGCATGTTCTTCTCACCCACTTTTCCAAACCCTCCCAAATCCCAGGGGTCCAGAGCCCTGCTTTGGACGTCTTGAGGCCCACCTGTCTGTGTGTCTCCAGGCTGCCTTCGCCATTCTTCCAGGAGCCAATATAAAGTCATTAGGAGAGAGTGAGGGTGGCACTGCATTGTAATTACGCCCTGGATTTAATTAAAGCTGTGGTTGGGGGTGGTGGCCGCAGCATATTAAAAGCTGAGTGCAGTTCAGAGACCGGCTCCCTTGAGCTCATTCATTGAGCCTGTGCAGCTGTCCTGGAACCCTCAGGGCACACCCGAGTTTCCTGCCAGGTCAGCGACAGCTGGAGCCATTCCTTCCCATCTCCTGGTCTGAGGCCAGACCATGCTGCAGCCGGAGAGAGAGAGACAGAGAGAGAGAGAGGAGAGAATCTTCCAAATGCTTACAATGGCCAAGGCTGGACCACGCGGAAGTCAGGAGCCAGGAACTCTGTCTGGATCTCCCACATGGGCAGCAGGGACCCAAGGATGTGGGCCATGTTCTGGTGCCTTCCCAGGCACATAGCAGGAAGCTGGAGCAGATGTCGAGCTGGTTGATGGGGCAATGCCCACCTGCCCTGCTCTATCTTCTTTCTCTGTCAATGTTAGGCAGAGTTTACTTGAGCCCAGACTCTCCTCGGGCAAAATAAAGCCATTGAATTACATTTCCTTTTTAATTTCAATTTTATTTGTTTGAAAAGCAAGAGAGACAAAGACAGTGATCTTCCACCTGCTAGTTCACGCCCCCCCCCCCCCCAAACGCCTGTAACAGCCAGGACTGGGCCACGCCAAAGCCAGGAGCCTGGAACTCAGTCCTGGTCTCCTACATGGGTGGCAGGGGCCCAAGGACTCGAGCCATCACCTGGTATGTCTCCGTGTGTGCATTAATAGAAAGCTGGAATAGGAAGCTAATCTTCTCTGTGACACGAACCTTTAGGTTTTCAGCAACCCACTGATTTTTCCAGCCTTTTCATCACAGATCTTGTCCTCCAACACTCCAAGGTTGCCTCTAAGTCATACACCAGGCCGACGTGGTTTACTTTGCTTGCTAAGTTAATTTACGCTGGTATTTGGGTGACTAGCTTTGGGTTTTCTCTTCTTCCCTCTACCTGCCAAAGTTGGTAGAGAATAGTTTTTAGTCAAAGTGTAAAAGGTATACAATAAAGTGCACTAGTCTGAAATGTACAGCTTCGCTTGTTAAAAACATTTCTTGTAACCATCCCCCAGCTCAAAGTACAGAAATGTCTCCCGTGTTCCCTGGCACGGTGCCTCCTTGGTGTGAAGTCAGTCCCCGCCTCCTGTCCCCTGGAGGGAACTGCCACTTTCTGTCTGTCATCATCAACTAGTTTTGGGGGAACCCCATGTTGTAACCTCTGACAGTGATTTTTATGCTAAGCCATCCATCAACAGGTGACACTGGTGTTGATGTCACTGCAAGTGAAGAGTGCCAGGAACATACCTGTAATTCAACCAGTGTCTTGCCTTTACTGCTCTGCACAGTACAGGAAAGGCGGGTGTTCAGGAAACCTAGTGACCCCTTCGTAGGAGGGGACTGGAAAGCACCTCACGTAGACGATATCTAGGAGGAGGGGGGACAGGCCCAGGGTTCAGGCTGATGTTAGGAAAAATAGAGGAGGCCTCATGTTAGCCAGGCCAGGAGGAGGACCAGCCTTTTCTGTGGCTGGGACAAGGATGATGTCTCCATTCAGACAGCATGGGATGGCCCATCACTGTCGAGTGTCCTTGCACGCCCTGTCGTTCTGGGAACTGATTTCCATTCAGTGTGAGGCCACTGGGGCCAGCGAAATGCCAGGCAGAGTCTACAGGGCACAGCTGCCTCTTGCTTTCGTACTGATGGGGTGCAACGCAGTGGCAGGGAGCTAGAGTCAGGAGATGGAGCCAGGAACTGAAGCCAGACATTCCACTGAGGGATGCAGCCATCTTAACCACAGTCCCGGGCACTCTCTTGGCGTGGGGTGGGGAATCCCAAGGAGAACTTCACTGGGCAGCAACGAGCTCCTTGTCTTGCTTTCTCCCGTCCTCACCTCTGCTACTTGGAATCACCTCCCACATGTTGTGCTGGCATCCCAGCCAGGGTTGGCTGAGGAGGTCCCAAGCTAAGACAGAACCCAGTGTCTCATCCAAGGTCACCCAGCCAAGTGGCCGACCAGGTCCCCATGGATCACGTTCCCACAGTGCTACTGCCTCTGGTACCTGGGAACTCAAAGACAGAGCCCTTGCCAATTAGCCAGCCCCTAGGGCCCAAATTACCCTGATCCCACTGATCTTCATCCTTGGCCACCATGCACCCACCTTTGCCCGCATGCCCTCTCCTCTGCTGTGTTTACATGTGTTGAATTACTAATGTTGAATGCATGTGGCCAAGACCCTAACTACTTTACTCCATACCTGCCAAGCTGCAGCTGATAGGCTACTAACCTCTGTGCCCAGGTGCTGGGCACACACCATCTCACTCAACTAGCACTAATGGAGAGGTCAGGGGCAGGAAGTGGAGGTCCACTGCAGCCAGTCAGCTTCTAGTTAATGACAGCCCCCAGGGCAAGGGGAAAAGCAGGCCCACTGCACTGCTTCCTGGCCTTGATGCCAAGGACAGGAGCAAGCCCTGCTAAGGCTGTTTCTGTCTCCTGCTGTCAGGCCTAACTCTAGTGTTGGGGGAATGCCCTGGAGGCAGCCAATCCCTAGAGCTAGGGGGAGAGGGTCTCTGGAGTCCAGAAAAAGGAGGCCAGGTGGGGGCAAAGGACGGGATGAGAGCATTACTACCTGGCTCCCCCTGCCTGCCCTTCCCTCCACCCTGCCCGCCCCGGACCGGTGAGAGTTTTGCCTCAGCAAGCTCCTGCTTCCCAGAATCTCTCATCAAAAATGCTTCTCGGAGGCTGGGCTAGTTCAGGAATGCCCAGAGGCCAAGGCGGGCCTGAATTTCCACTTTCCAACTTCTCTTTCCTGGCTCCCAGCCTGGTTGTCATCCAGTCCCATCACACATCATCAGATGAATGCTTGCCAGTTACAGAGCACTGGCTGACCTGGTGAGCACTGCGCTGTGGGTAGGTTAGGGGAAATGGACATGCAGTGGAATAGGCTGGCGTAGAAGTAGTCCTTACCCCTGCTTGAAGTCCCTCTAGGGGCTAGCACTGTGGCACCATGGGTAAAATCACAGCTCATAATGGTAACATCCCATATTCATCAGAGTACTGCTTCGAGTCCCCAGAACTCCATTTTTTTTTAAAGATTTATTCATTTTATTACAGCCAGATATACACAGAGGAGAGACAGAGAGGAAGATCTTCCATCCGATGATTCACTCCCCAAGTGAGCCGCAACGGGCTGATGCGCGCCGATCCGATGCCGGGAACCTGGAACCTCTTCCGGGTCTTCCACACGGGTGCAGTGTCCCAATGCATTGGGCCGTCCTCAACTGCTTTCCCAGGCCACAAGCAGGGAGCTGGATGGGAAGTGGAGCTGCTGGGATTAGAACCGGCGCCCATATGGGATCCCGGGGCTTTCAAGGCGAGGACTTTAGCCGCTAGGCCACGCCGCCGGGCCCCCCAGAACTCCATTTTTAAAAAGATTTATTTATTTATACTGCAAAGTCAGATAAATACAGAGAGGAGGAGAGACTGAGAGGAAGATCTTCCGTCTGATGGTTCACTCCCCAAGCGGCCACAACAGCCAGAGCTGAGCCAATTGGAAGTCAGAAGCCCAGAGCTTCCTCCAGGTCTCCCACATGGGTCCAGGGTCCCAAGGCATTGGACCATCCTCGACAGGCCAAAAGCAGCGAGTGGATGGGAAGTGGGGTCTCCAGGATTAGAACTGGTACCCATATGGGATCCTGGCACGTTCAGGGACTTTAGCCTCTAGGCCACCACGCTGGGCCCACAACTCCATTTTTACTCCAGCGTGCTACTAATGTAGGAAAGCAGCAGCAGAAGGCTCAAGTGCTTGGGCCCCTGTGTCCACTTCAACCTGAATGGAGTTCCTGGCTGCTTAATTTAGACCTGGACCATGGCAGCCATTTGAGGAGTAAGCCAGCAGATGGGGGAAATCTCTTTCTCTTTCTTTTTCTCTCTCTCCCTCTCTTTCTCTATAGTTCTGTGTAAGGAGTTAGACTGAATAGTAGGCAGTTAGGGCATTCTGGGTCCCCGAGCCATTTTCTTCTCAAAGATAAAATGGCATTTTCCCCACCATGTCTTAGATACACCAGAGTTTCTTCCAAGGGACAAGGGCAACATTAACATACCAATTTCCCACCTGAAGCATCAGCCATTGTCTCCGGCCATTGTGGGGAGAACCTCAGACTGGTCTCCTTATCATTGAAAAGGGACCAAGGAAGTCTCAAAGCCAGGCACCATGGGAACCAGCAACTTCCTTTAGTCTTTGGAGAAACCCCTTTGAAGTAGAGCTTTAAAAGATCCCGACACCCTGTATGTGCGGGTCTTTTCTCCACTTTTCCTGCTGCCACTATGGCAGGGGACTAGGGTCTTTTTACTTTTCCTCCTGCCACTATGGCAGGGGGTAAGGGTCTTTTCTATCTCAGAGCCCCCTCCTGTCACTAGGACGGGAGTCTCCTTTTTCAGCTTTTCTAAGAAATCTTGCTTTAAAACTAAACTATGTCCGCATGAAAATTCTTCTTTCCTGCAAGACAAGAATTGAGGTTGCTGCCATGTTCGGGGTTCAAAAACCCTACAACAGTTCTACGTTCCAAAATAAATGAACGAATCTAGGGCTGCTTGCAGTCTCCACAGCAGAGGCCATCCTCATGGGAGACCCTCCAACGGGGGGCACGCCCCACAGCCAGCTGCACTCCAGACCCCCTCACACCTGTGTGACCAGCCTGTCCCCAGTGTACACACACTTGCTACCCTTGCGCTTGCTTATGCAGCTCCCACTACTTTTTTGCTGTGTGTTTCCCATCTGCCCAGTCTCTCTATCCTGGGAAGGATGCCACTTTCTTTGGGAGATCCTCCCTGGCTCTTGGGCGCTCACCTAACATTCAGAGACGTCTCTGTGACAGTATAGGCGATGGGATAGGTAAGCTCCCTGCATGTACAGTTAACCCTTCTGCCCCAACCCTTGTCCAGGGCAAAATGGTCTCACTCCTCTCCATGAGCCTAGCAAAGGGCCGAATGGGTGCAGCAAGAGTGAGTGAGTCAGGCACCATCATATGCAAGCATGAGTACCTGCAGGGTCCAGGCAAGTGTGTTAAGTTGGTGCAAGACAGTGGGGAGCAGCAGAGACCTCGGCAAACTAGACAGTGAATGACTTTCCAGCAGTTGTGAAAACTGTGAGATTCAGAGAGAAAATCCAAGAAATTCAGGCAATGGTACAAACAACAGTAATGATGTTGGTGAATGTCGACGGTGAACAACCTCCTCTCCACTGGGAAATGCACTGCTGGGCACAGGTTCTGGCTGTGGCTCTGTTGTAGGGTTTTTGAACCCCGAATACTGCAGCAACCTCAATTCTTGCCTCTCAGGAAAGAAGAATTTTCATGCGGACACAGTTTAGTTTTAAAGTAAGATTTATTAGAAAAGCTGAGAAAGGAGACTCCCGTCCTAGTGATGGGAGGGGGCTCTGAGATAGAAAAGACCCTTACCCCCTGCCATAGTGGCAGGAGGAAAAGCTAAAAGAGAAGAAAAACCCGTATTAATGGTGGGGAAAGTATCTTTTAAAGGTTCCCCTCAAAGATGTTTCTCCATAAACAAAGGAAATTCCTGGTTTCCATGGTACCTGGCCTTGGGACAAAAGGCCAGAAAGGTGTCACTGGCCAACTTCCTTGGTCCCTTTCTAATGATAAAGAGGCCAGTCTGAAGCCCTCCCCCTTGGCAATGGCTGGAGACAGAATTGGGCGGAGGCTTCAGGTGGGGAATAGATATGTTAATGTCACCCTTGTCTTTGGAGAGACGTGCTCTAGTGAATCCAAGACATGGTGGGGAAAATACCCCTTTATATTTGGGAAGAAAAATGACTTAGGGACCCAGAAAACCCTAACTGCCTACTACCCAGTCTAACTCCTCTCACAGCTCTCCGTTTAAGATTCATTGATTCATGTGCAGTGCAAGGTGGATTGATAGAGAGAGAGGGAAAGGAAGGGGGAGGGAGAGAGAAATCTTCCATCTGCTGGTTCACTCCCCAAATGCTTGCAACAGCTGGGGTGGGTCAGGTCTAAGTCAGGATCCAGGAACTCCAGCTGGGTCTCCCATGTGGCTGATGGGGCCCAAGGACTTGAGCCGTCATCTGCTGCCTTCCCAGGCACGTTAGCAGGGAGTTAGAGTAGAGCAGTCGGAACTCACACGGGTGCTCCAATATAGGATGCAGGCTTTGCAATCAGAGGCTTAATATGCTGCACCATAATGAGGCAGCTGGGGCTGGGGCAAAGGCACTCAGAGGGAGCATGCCCCTCTGGAATTGGCCGGATGGACAGGGCCATCCCTTCAGGGTTGGCAAGGACCTGGTGACAAAGCACTTACAGCACGGAAAGTCAGAGGACGTGCTGAAACGTGAGGCCCTCAGCCTCTCACATGGGAGTCCCTGGCTGTGGTCCCAGCTCCTCCACTGCCCATTCCACTTCCTGTACCTGTGTACCCAGAGCAGCAGATGGTGACTTCAGGACTCCGTCCCTGATGCCCAGGTGGGGAACCCCTGTAGGCCCCGGTCTCCCAAGGGTTAACTCCACAGCTTAGCTTGTTTCTAAAGGGTAACAGGATGGGCAATCTTGGCCAAATGCATTTTAGCCCCTGGCTTGACTGCAAGTTACTCTTCCCTGCTTCCTCTTTGTTAAGATGCCCCCAGGGGAGCTTAGGAGTTGATTGAGCATTGGGATAATACTGGGAGGAACTAGGAAGACTATAAAACATGCAGGCTGACCCCAAATAAATGGCATTCTGTTTACAAGAGTGACCCACTGCATGTTGTCTTGTGTTGTCTTGTGTGTTGTCTGTTTGTAACCCTAGTCCCTCCGCTCAGCGTTGCCGACAAACCCCCGCTGAGTCGTGAGCTCCTGGCTTCGACATTTGAGAGGGTAGATGGACAATCTCTCTCTCCCTTTAATAATAATAATAATATTAAAGACATGGTCAATCCAGAACTAAAGTGAAGTGGGGAGCAAGTGTTATGTTCTAACAGGATGCTACCCTGCTGTGTGGGGAAAGTGCTTTAGTGAGATTAGAAGAAAGCAGAGACCAGAGGCCAACATTGGGACATTGAGGGTGACTTGGCCGGTTTAGGGGCTTGTTTGCTGGGATGGGGGGACCTGGTGAATATGACTGGGCCTGATAAGACCCAGTGGGGACACAGTTTGGATGACCAGGGATGACATCCTTATTTCTGGATCTTATTTCAATTCAGTGCCTCGCCCTCCAATTACCGACTCTACAAGGGAATTTCAAAGAGTTCTTGGATCATGAAAAATGCTATGCATGGACTTCCAGAAATTTTTTTTTTTTGCATCAAAATGAACTTGCGTTTGAATTCCCTTCCCCCAGGACCTTGGTGAAGTGCCCTCAGCTGCCTTATTCTCCTCTGCAGCTAATGGTTTAGTGAAGGGTTTCTGGGGAAAGACGCCCTGAGAGTTAAAACTCAACGAAGCACAAACTAGGTGTTCAACCAGTCACGTGCATTTTCTTCCCTAGGAGAGAGCTGAGAGCCCTTTTAGTCCAGTATCAGGCAGATCATGGCTGAGGTCCCCTGAGTGGACAAGCCTCGGTTACCCCTAAACACTCTCCCTCCCTAATCTCGAGTCAGGTGAGCTAGCCCAGCTGCCTCATGGTGCTGAAAATTCCATAAGAGCAGGTCTGCAGGGGCGGGCCCAACTTTTGCAGAGGTTTAAGCAGTTACCATCCAGCAGGCAGGAGGGATCGAGACTCCTGGAAGCCCAGCTTTCCCCTACTGCCCCCAGACCTGCTCTCTGCTGCTGCTCCCAGCCAGCACGTGCTCAGAGAATCTTCACTCTGCCCAGAGGCAATGATGGGGAGAAGCAGAGATGTGAATTTTCCTGCCTGGGCTTGGAAAAGCACACCTTCAGTCACCTATCAGCTTGCTAGGCAAACACTTGCCAAGCTGGTTCCTTTAACTCCTAGTTGCCCCCAGGGAGAAGTGGATGTCTGAGTGTGGTCTGCTCCAGGACCCAGCAACTAACTTACTGGAGGCTGAACACGGCTTCTAGAACATTCTGAGAGGGTCAAATTCCAGTGAAGCATCTGTTACCAGAAATGCCCGGTGGGTTCTTTCCTCAGCTTAGTATAGAAATAAAAAGCCAGGAATCTGTTGTAAACAGAAAAGTTTATTTGTGAAGGGACCAGGTGAGCAGGGAAGGGAGAGGAAGGGGAAAGCACCTCCCAAGAGCCAGAGGTGGGGTGCCTCTCGAAAGGGGAGGGAGAGAGAGACACCAAAGGTTTGAGAAAGGGTCTTGGGGTTTTATGCCTTCCCTGACCCCTCCTTGTTGGGCGGGGAACCTACAGGTAAGATGTTCCCCATTGGTGGTCTCTTAATTAATCAGAAAATGGGTGGGCAATGCTGGTGCCGCCCATCTGAAGGCGTGGCCAAGACTTCAGAAGACCTGGATGGTCTCAGCATCCAGTAGAGGTGAATGGCCCCCAAAAAGCTTTGGAACCCTGCACTCACGTGCGAGACCTAGAAGAAGCCCCTGCCGGCTGGTTTTGGCGGGTCCTTATCATTGTCGTTTGGAGAGTGGACCAGGAGGTAGAAGGTTGGCTCAATTCTGGCCATTGTGGCCACTGAGGGGATGGAGAAGGAGAGAGAAGCCAGCAGATGAACGCTCTTTCTCTCTGTTCTTCTCTCTGTAAATCTGATCTGCCTTTTCAATAAAAATAAAGAAATATTTAAAAAAAATAAAAAGATGCCTTGATCCTAAAACCTCAGGAATAAAAGTCAAACAAATGAGCCCTCAGGAAGTCTCAGGGTTTAGAGAGCCCTCGTGGCTGCTGGAGGTCACCGTCTCCTGGGTCCCTCACTTCTGAATTTAGTATGCTTTCCCAGCTAAGCCAGGTGTTGGGGGTCAGTGGTAGTGCATCTGATTAAGCCACCATCTGCGTTGCTGACTTCCTGTAGCAGAGCAATGGCTGGAATCCTGGTGACTCAGCTTCCAATCCAGCTCCCTGCTGGTGCACCTGGGAAAAAGCAGCAGGGGATGGTGTGAGTGCATGGGTTCCTGCACCCACACGGGAGTCCCAGACAGAGTTCCTGGCTCCTGGCTCTGGCTTGGTCCAGCCCTGGTGTTGCTGCCATTTAGGGGGTGAACCAGAGGATGGAAGATTTTTCTCTCTGGCTTTCAAATGAATCAATACGTCATAGATAGATAGATAGATAGATAGATAGATAGATGAAGCCAAGTGTTGACAGGATGGGAAATCAAAGGAGGACTGACCTCCCACCTGTCAGCATCCTGGTCTTGATGCTCTAGAAAGCTTATCCCTGGAGCCAGCTCAACTACCTAATCCTCCACCTGCAAGTGCTGACATCCCATATGGGCACCAGTTTGTGTCCTGGCTGCTCCGCTTCCCATCCACTCGCTGCTTGTGGCCTGGGAAAGCAGTAAAAGATGGCCCAAAACCTTGGGACCCTGCACCCATGTGGGAGACCCAGAAGAAGCTCCTGGTTTAGGATTGACTCAGCTCTGGCCATTGTGACTATTTGGGGAGTGAACCAAAAGATGGAAGATCTTTTTCTCTGTGTTTCCTTCTCTCTGTAAGTAAATTTGCCTTTCCAATAAAATAAATGAATTAATTAGAAAGAAAGAGAGAAAGAGAGAGAAAGAGAGAGAAAGGCCTAGTTCTGCTACATGTCAGGCTGATTCCAAGCAAAGGAAGGCTCAGAAAAAGGGGTGACCTGTTGGAGGTCACATAGCCATGCCAGGAGATGAGCAGTGGCACAGAGTCTGACTCCCCTGCCCACCCTGCGTGGTACGCCCCTGGGCTGCCTCCCTGGCTCTGTACCCAGTGGGTGAAGGTTGTGTCCCTCGTACCTCACACATGAACCACACCATGAACAGAAACTGCTCTGTGTGGTGCAGGTGGGAGCAACTGGTTCCGCTGGAGCTGGTCAGCACAGCAGAGTCACATGAAAAACACACGTGTTCTGGGATTATCTGCATCACACAAGTATGAGGGCTTAGGCCCCAGAGCCTTCAAACCCCTTAAACCTGCAGGGAGCCCCCAGAGTTGGGGGAAAGCTGGCAGCTTCCGGGATGATGGTCTCTCTGTGCTTTCTTTCATGCTGAAGAAGGTGGGGGTGCAAGAGGAAAATGGACAAAGGTGAAGAAACCCCCGAGTCCTGGTCCTTCCCGCCAGGGTGGAGAACATGGTGCCCCTGGGGCAAATCATTGCTTCCTGGGGTAGCACTTGCTAGATGCTGTTCACCGCCTTACTGCACCTTCTTCCCAACATGCCCTGAGAAAGGTGCCACCACCTGCACCCTGCCCTACAGACAGAAGCCCAGGGCCACGAAACCACCTGCTCTGGCACGCAAGGCTTGTTCAGAGCTGGGCTGTGCTCTTGGCCCAGCACCCTGCAGAGCTCCAGGCCCCTTCCCCTTGAAGACTGGGAAGGAGGGGAAGGCCCAGGCAGGGTGCAGAGAGGATGCCTCAGGCGGGAAGCAACCCTGGTGCAGGCAGCCCAGGACCCTGAAATAAACAAGGTCCCTTCAACCCTGTCCTGCAGGAAATAAGGCCTTGCCTCCTCCTGAAAGCCTCCCATGCTTCCAGGGGGCTGCCTCCTCCTGCTCCTCTGCTGCCTCCCATCCCTCACAGTGGTGGCATCTGTCCTGCCCATCGGAGCCCAGTTACAGCCCAAAGACTCCTGGTGGCTATGATGCTGACAGAAGAGCCTGCTAGAGGCCTTGGAGCACTGGGCAGGGCCCAGAGACCTATTTATAGAATGAGCAGGGCTGCCAGGATGCCCGTCTTCTTTGCTTTCATGCAAGCCCCAGGGGCAGCCATGTGAAGCCCAGCACAGACAGGCCTGGGCCTGCAGGCTCGAGCTCCCCTGCAGGGAGAAGGCGGAAGAAGCTTACATTTATGCCCAAATGTGGGCATGTACTGAAGCCAGCCCAGGTGCCTAGGGCTGGGGTTGGGGAGCTGCAGCAGGATCAGGGCCTCCCACCCCAATACCCCAGTCTGTACCCAGTCGCCTACCCCTCCTCTCCCTCCTCAGGCACTGTTGGACTCTGACTATCTTATACTAGGGATAAGAAGGACAAGGGGACCCAGCCCCTTGCCTCTCGTGACCTTCCCCAAGCTGTCCCCCTCCATCTCTGTCCCACCTGTGGCTCATAGCCAACCCCCCTGCAAATCTGTCCTTCTGCCCCAGAGCAGAAAACTCTGGGGCTCAACGCCTTCTTATGCCTTCCATATACACCCACCCCAGATGTTTTCTCCCCTGCCCCAAAGCCCCACACCTGCAGGCTCCCTGCTTTGTCTTCCTTGGGGCCTGAGAGATGCTGAGCCCTGAAGCCAAGTATTGCCTGTCATCTGCTCCTGCCCACAACTCATGTCCTGGCTGCCTCCTGGCCGGACTCCTCTCCCCCAACATTCACTCTGAGCCCCTCCATGGCAGGCTTTGCTCAAATGCTGACAGCCAGGGAGGCTGGTGCCCTGTGACATTGTAACCTGTCCTCCGCTCCAGGGTGACGACTGCCAAACAGTTCAGTGGCACTTCATCTGTCTGCTGCTTTCTCCTTGTTGGACTGGGAGCTCTGAAGGCAAGGGCAAGGATGAGAGCGTTGGAGCTGCTGTTTGTTGCCTCACTCAGGGGTTAACAGGTGGGCTGTATCCAAACCCTAGCTTAGTTGTGGGAATGGAGACAGGTGGTTTAAGCTCCCTGATACTCAGTTTCTTTATCTGTAGAATGGGATGATTGGATTATCCCTCTTCAAAGACGGAATTATCCTATTAGCCCTGAGAGCACACCTGCCGCATAGGAAAGTTAGCCATTCCCTTCCCCCGGGGTTGTGTCCCTCGAACCTCACACAGAACCTGGCTCAGTTCTTAAAAGTATTTAGGGTCTTAAAGAATATATTTATTTGAGAGTCAGAGAGCTTTCATTTCCCCCAAATGCTGCGGCAGATCAAGAAGCCAGGAGCCTTGCTCTCCATCAGGATCCTCCATAAGAGGGAGTGGCAGAGACTCAAGTACTGGTCCATCCCCTGCCCCTTAGGGTTCAGACGTGCAGGACGCTGGACTCAGAGGCAGAGCCAGGCCTGAAACCCACACACTCCGACATGGGACCTGAGAGTCCCAAGCCATATCTCCCAATGTCCAGCCCCATACTCTGAAGGATTTGCCACAGAAATGAATGAATGGATGGATGGATGGGCACAGGGATGAAGATGAGCCATGAGAACCTAGAGAAACCCAGTGTGGGAGCTGGGGCAGCTTCTTGCAGACTGGAGCCTCCCTGGACTGCTTTGGGAGGAGGAGGAAGTGGCCAGGAGCAAGGAAGGGACTGAGCCTGGTGGCACAGGCTCCTTCAAAGCCCTCTTTAGCTTGAGAGGGTCTGATGCAGGCAGGGACACCATCTGCGCTTCTGTGACCCGCTGTCAGTGCCACAACACCGTTTTCCCTTCATTCATCTTCTGGTGCTTTCCTACCCTCAGACTGGCTGCTCATGGGGGCAACATGGTCCAGCACAGGAAGGGAGCAGCTCCCCATCCTGAACCCAGGGGCCAGGCCAGGGAGTCAGCTCGCTTCCTAGGTCTAGGGCCAGAGGCCCAGCAGCCCCCAGCAGCTGCCAGATGGAGGCAGCGCTCTGTTCCAGGTCTTCTGAATCCCTGTGTGCCTCCCTCATCAGACTGGGGCTCTTGGCAGCCAGAATCTGTCTCCCCCATGAGAGGGGTCCTCAGTAAGGACAGTCCTATTCCCTACTTCCTGACTCTCCCCACAAAGCACACTTTGAGGAATTCACTGGGGGAATCCTCACTGGGACGTGGACTGGTGGAGTCAAGTTGAGGGAGAACCCACAAGGTCTGAAACAAAAGGCTGGGGCTGGGACACTGAAAGAAGGTGGGACCAATCTTGTGGGACATTGTCTGACTCACATTCTCCTATCCCTCACTCCTAGCTCTTCTGTAGGCAACCCCCCAACTCTGTGCTCAGACATCCAGCCCAGGGTGCAAATTCTGAACTGTCACTTCTTTGTTGGGCCACCGCAGCAAGGCTTCATTCCTCTTGGAGCTCCACTTCCTTGGGACCTGAGAGATGACAGCGCTCTGTCTCAGAGGGTGGCCGGAGGAATGTGGGAGCCAGAGGCTGCCAGGGCTTGCAGCCAGCAAGGAGGTGTGGTACTGGTCAGTTCTTATCCCAGCATCTTATGAAGCTGGTTTGGAAGGGGTTAAATTTGAGACCCTGCCTCCTAGCTGGGAACCAATCAGCGCTGGCTAGGGAGGAGCTGCAGCTGCTTGGAGAAAGATTGAGACTAGTTCCAACGCTGCCTAGAGAGGGAACAGAATACTTCTGGGACGCCGCTGGAGCTTGGGGCTGCATGGGACAGGAGTTTGGCATGGTGGCAGCCTTAGCTTCTGCATGGTGACAGCCAGGGGATGCCGGGAAGCTGCCAGGCTGGGCACAGGGGCGGCTGTACTGTCTGAACTGGGACAGTAGCAGACTGAAGAGAAGAGGACTTCAAATCCTCCCAGCACCACCTGCACCCCCTCCACCAGCCAGTTTGGGGGGGCAGCACTGGCTACACCCCAGCCCTGACCTCAGTTGACCCTGATGGCCTACATGGGATGTGGGGTCTAATTTAAGCTCCAGGCACAGAGCCACAGTTTGGGAGTGCCTGCTAGAAGGGACAGGGGTGGCTGGGTCTACCAGGACCCTGCTTACCACCAGCCCTGCCCCTAGCCAGTCATCCATTGGGGGAGCTCTGACCAATATCCCATGGCCTGGCTGACAGCCATCCTCTGGGTCAAGGGCGAGGTCAGGGAGTGTGGCCAGGAGGGTAGAGAGACGTGGTGTGGCCTTGCAGTCTGGATAGGGGTTGCATCAGCCTTAGCCGTGCTCAGAGGGCAGGGACCCTTCTTGGAGAGCCAAGCTGGCTTGGGTATCCAGAAGTGGAGAAGGCAGAGTCCTGAGTGAGCGCAGGAGGGCCAGGCCGGGCAGCTGGGGCTTCCTTCCACCTGGCCCATAACTTGCTTTTCAGCCTTACACAGAAAACCTGCCTCATGGACCTCATCTTTCCATCTGTACCGTGAGCGTGCTAGCCTAGGACGCTGACCCCAGCTCTGGGTGCCCACACTTGCTGCTCACTGCTTGCTGCTTGCTGGCAAGGGACCCCCAGCTCCCCTGAGCCATAGCTGGGGGTGCCCCATATGCAGTCCTTGGGTCGAAAGCCCCTGTGGCTGGCACTGTCAGCCTCCTGTCTCCTCCTCATTCTTTTGGAGATCTTCCCGCTTCTGCGCCCAGCAGTGCACCCCGGGCATGGCCCGGGATCCTCCCATGGCCGGCCCCGCTGGCAGGATGCTGAACTCTTGCAGAGTTTCTTCCAGCCCGAGGAACTCCTGGAAACCACCCTTCCACCTCAAGCCCCCACCGGAGGCAGCTGCTACCGGGGAGCCTGCTTTGATGCCCACAAGTGCAGGGCAGATGGGTTCAAGGTGTTTGCGTACCCAGCGGCGGGATCCACCTCGGAGGCTCATCGCAAGATCCTGGCTTCCCTGGAGGTCTTGCCCTACCACACACGGAGCCCGGCCGAGGCCTGCCTTCTCCTTCTCCTCCCAGGCCCTGACGGGTGCAGCCAGGTGCCTCTGCAGTGGAATGAGGGTAAGAACCACATGGTTCTAACTCTCCACCCAGCCCCCTGCCCACGCAGCTTCCAGCTGGGACAGGCAATGGTGGCGGAGGCCAGCCCCACAGTGGACACCTTTCGACCTGGCTTCGATGTGGCCCTCCCACGCCTCCCTGAAGCCCACCCATTGCGAGGTGGGGCTCCTGGGCAGCTGCGGCAGCACAGCCCCCACCCTGGGGCTGCCCTGTTAGCCCTGGCTGGGGAGAGGGGCAGGTGGTGCGCAGCAACGGCCAACTCCTCTGCCCGTTCCTGGAATGGGAACTGTGATCAGGACCCTGGAGGCGAGCAGTAAGTGACTCTCTCCCCTTGGGGGCTGAGTGGGAGGGGAGCTGACCTAGGAGTGTCAAGGGTTAAGAGGGAGAAACTGCCGGTCCTGTCTATATGCAGGTTTTATTCTTCTGTCTCAGGAAACTCCTTCCCTTGCCTTCTTAACTCCCTCTCCAGTAGTTCAGTCCCCTGTGCCCTGGCATTTTCTGAAACTGCTACCGTATGGCATCTCCTTGATACTTATTGCTTTGGTGATAATGATTGTGATAGTGCTAGTTGCTAACCCTGAGTATCTCTATCAGACATGACTGCTCAGGGAGGTTAAGTAGCTGGGTCAGAAGGGACACAGCTGGTGTTTTAGTCCAAAACTGCCTGTGTTTAAAGCCAGTGGTAGGAAAGTTGTGAGTTTCAAGCGAGAGTTCATGATCAAGCCTGTGGCATGCTTCAGAGAAGCCATGGAGATAAGCGGTAGGTCATAGCTGGAGGCTGCTCCTGCACCTGCCATGGGGAACGGCCCCTCCAAGGAAGCCACAGGCTTCCCTTCTAGCTGATGGGACCCAGACCCAGGTGGGATGGGAGGAAGAACTTGGTGCTAGAGGAAGTGCCTGATAATGTACAGGAGCTGGGGTTGTGCCACCTGGGGACTTTATGGGCTGCTCCAAGTGACACACTCAGGTGAGATGGTGGCCCTGGTCCCTCTGTGTTCCCAGAGGTGGTAGCTCTAATGGCTTGCTGGGCAGGCCAGGATAGAGGTCCCTCCGAGGTTGTCCCAGCGCCTAGGACAGACCTGAGCTGGAGACTGTCATGCGACTGTGTTCCCTTGGTCCCTCTCTGATCTCTACTGGAACAACAACAGCTATTCTAAGCACTATTTCCCTCCTGGGGAATTCTACCTGCCACTGAGCTCTGTTTCTGCCTTGGCTTGGGGCTCCTGTGGGAACGGGGTTCCTGTGTCTCCTGTGAGGCAGGGAGCCCTCACAGCCAGGGTCACCCCATGTAGCCCTGCAGTCCTTCTGCCAGGATCCACACATGGTGCAGATTCTCAGCTGACCCTCAAAATGTCAGGGCTCCGTCTGAAGCTCACCTTTGGTGACCAGGTGCTCCGTTCAGCATGCCCTACTCCCCTGTTCCCTTCATGAGGCACTCAACTCTGCTTGCTTGCAGGAAGTCCCTCTCTCAGCTAATTTGAACTATCACTATGTGCAGTTAGTCACAGGTGAATCTGACAGCTATGCAGAAAATTGAATTAAGAGATGTTTAGTTTGCTGCAACAAATTTGCCATTTGTGCGTAGTTTTGCCATCATGTGCATAATCCATGAATTTTTGAAGATCTTTCATATGCATGGATAAAATATTTTATACCAAAGCAAAGTTATCTTGATTTTTAAAAAAATATACTTAAAGGTCACAGAGCCGGCCACACACCTATAAGCCCCTCAGGCACCCTTTTAGTGGGATCCTTTATTCTCCATCTCAGGATTGGGAAGTTGACGTTCAGATGGAGGACATGTTGCCATCACAGGGGGCCCTTGTCCTCTGCTGCCTCTCACCTTTCAGATCGGGCACTCTGCAGCAGTGCCCCCTATGTCTCGCTTCAAACCTCGTATTTTCTTGTTGCTTTGGAATAAGACACCCATTGAAAATGGTTATTTATTCATCTGTATGAATAGGTAATTCATTCACAGCCCACAAAATTTCGAAGGTACAAAAGGGTACACAGACCAAAACCTCCTCCCTCTCCTTGCCTCCTGACCACCCACCAGCGTCCCTTGCTGGAGCCACTGCCAACTGCTTGTGCTTCTGCTTGGAGTGGCTGTGCCGCGGGCAGCCTGGTGCAACCAGGCCAGCCCTGGCCTGCTTTCCCCGCGAGGCATGCGTCTTGTCAGCCCCCTCTAACCTTAGCCTGTCTGGGGCCTGTGACATTTTTAGGACGCCAAGAAAATGTTTTGGATTCTTTCCTACACAGAAGCACACAATGAACTTTTAGATCCAAGAAAATCTTTTAATATAAAATACTAGTTTTTATGCCAACACAGTACTTTTTAAAAAGATTTATTCATTTTTCTTTTTACTTGAAAGTTGGAGTTAGAGAGAAAGAGGGAGAGAGAGAGATTTCCCACCTGCTAGTTCATTCCTCAGATGGCCACAATGGCCAGAGCTGAGCTGATCCGAGGGCTGGAAGCCAGGGTCTTCAAAGTGTCCCACATGGGTCCCACAAGGTGTCCCACTGCTTTCCCTGGCCATACGCAGGGAGCTGGATGGGAAGTGGAGCAGCCAGGACTCAAACCGGTGCCCGTATGAGATGCTGGTTGCAGAAAGAGAGGATTAGCGTGCTACATCATCACACCTGCTGCTGCTATTTTGCAATTGCAGAAAGAGCTGTCTAGGTCAAAGTGCCTTGGCCATGTGGAAGCCCATCATGCGGTGCTGCCCATGGCCAGGCCCCAGAAAAATCCTACAGTGGGAGAAGGGCCACATGACCCCATGAGTCCAGAGATCCTGAGTTTGTGTCAGACCCCTCCTGAGGGCAGTGAGTGCCACACGGCTCCCTCTATAGCACCCTCCCTCTGCCCCCTACACAGGGGTTTCCTTTATTTCCTCCTCTGACTCACAGCTTAGCACCACCTGAGAACACACTAAGTTGCGTCTCTAGGACCTGTGCAGAAACCGAACTCCCAGACCCTGGGTCCGCTGGCCTCAGACCCGTCCTTTAGGGCCGCACAGGGCAGGCATGCACTCAGTACCCAGTGAGTGCCCATTCTCCACCAGGCACCCTGCCAGGCTCTGGAGAGACTGAGACAAGGGCGGCATAGCCTCCTGAGGAGTTCAGCCTCTCAGGAGACAGACAAGTCAGGGGTTGGACACACTCTGCAGAGCAGGGAGAGGCTGTGTGAGCTGCAGAGTGGTGGGACACCTTTGGCCTCCGTTTCCTTGTCTGTGAAATGGGATATTAACAGTAACATTGCACAGCTCATGGAGCTGCCATGAGGCTGAGGCAAGCACTTAGCAGTGGAGCAGAACTACATGCTCACCAAGGGTTAGCCAGGATCAGGATGACCGCAGCATATGAAGGTGGATGCAGAGAGAGAAACAAAAAGGGCTTCCCAGAGGTGACTTCTGCACTTTTGAAAAGGGGCACTCCAGGATGAGCAAAAGGGCGTGCAAGGGTCCAGGGAGGCAGGGATCCCAGGGTTGAGCAGCGCTGCTCTCTGGTCTCCTTCAAACCTTAACTTAGGGCTTTGTAGCACTTATGGTTTGTGGCCTGTGCCTGGTTTTGGCTGGGGCAGATGCAACAGCTTTACACGAGCAGGGGGCCTGCTGTTTGATTTGATGTGGCTTCCTCCAGGAGAAAGAGGAGAAAGAAGGTTGGGGTCCAATGGGCATCAGGCAGCGGCTCTGCGGTGGTTCAGGTAGCCTGGGGTCAGGGGTAGGCTCAACCAATTCCTGGGACCATTGGCCAGTCTCTAGGTCTTTCCATCTCCCTATCCTTCAACTGGGGTTGGTGCAGAGGTTGACCCTCTGGGCCTGATGCCCCTGTGGCCCCCACTCCATACCTGCCCGGTGTGATCAGCAGCAGTGTTTCCTGCCACACCCCCGGGAGGCAGCGTTGACTCCTCTCCCACACACACACAGCCCGAGTGTGGCCCGGGGCTGGAGGAGGTGGGAGGAACAGAGTAGGCCTGTCCTCCACTCAGGGCCTCCGGGCAGCGGCTTCCTGTGCGGTTCTAGGCTTGCAGCCCAGTCGCCACCTCCGGACAGAGCAGCCTTTCATGGGCTGGGGGAGGGCCAGGCACCAGGCCTCTCAGGTGAGGCCCCCACCCAGAGCGTGTGTGCAGGGCAGTGGGAAGACAGACGTGTGCCCGTCTGAGCCACACACGGCTTTGGGGGATCAGGGCTTTCCCTGCTTCCCATTTTGCAGCTCAGGAAACAGGGAAGGGAAGGAGGTATTGGAGGCCATGCTGGGCTTCTACCTCCATAGCAGAAGAGAGGTGGTGCGTGGCTTGTGGTTACGGTGGTGCATCCACGCATGCGCACTGGTGTCGCTTACGTGGGTGGGCAATCACGCTGCTGTGGCTGCACCCGGGAGTGTTGGTGGTGGGGGCCTGGCAGGGGTAGGGGCAAGGGAGCACTGTCTCAAGTGTAGATGTCTCTTAGGAGCCAGCCTGGGGAGATGCTGCCCAACGCCACCTTCTGCCTCATCCCTGGCCAACTTCCTGACGCCTGGCGCTTTCTCCAAGCTCTACAGGTACAACCCAATGGGGGCAGCCCTCGTTGCCAGTGGCCCCTCACTCCTGAGCTGGAACTGGGTGCAGGGAACTAGGGAGGAGGCCGGGAGTCACCCACATCTTTACTCTGGGGCCCAGGGTGCACCTGTGGCCACATACACTGCCCCCTGTACCACCGCTTCCAGAGTCACTGTCCCCTAGAACTGGAAGAGGCAGGTCTGTGCAGGGTGGGCCTGGTTCCTCTTATGACTCCCCTGCCAGGCTGGCTGTATCCCTGTGCTGCTCAGCCCACGCTGGGAGCTGCCCTTCTCTGAGGTCATCGACTGGACGAAGGCATCCATCGTAGTGGATGAAAGGCAAGCCCTACAGGTAACTCAGGCAGCAGCCCGCAATGGACCCCAAGAATGCCGGGGCCCAGGCTGGCCTCAGCCCTCAGCCCTCCCCGCTTCTGATGCCTGGTGACGAGTCTCTCAGCCTTCCCACCCCACCCCTGACACCCCTAAAATCCCATGAGGACAGATACTCCTAGTGGTTCTGAGAACAAGTCCCAGTCCTCCTCCAGGTCCATTTGCCCTGGTTCTTCACTTAGACCAGATGATGGCCATGTACCCAGCTCCCATGGTTCATGGCCACCTCAGTACCCATCTGCTTGTCACTCCCCAAATGGCTGCAACAACCTGAGCTGGGCCAGCTTAAAGCCAGAAGCCAGGAGCTTCTTTCATGTCTCTCACTTGAGCAAAGACCCAAGCACTTTAGTTATCTTCTGCTGCTTTCCCAGGCACATTAGAAGGGAGCAGGATAGAAAGTGAGCCGGGACTTGAACTGGTACCCTTTTGGGATACCAATGCTACAGGAAGAGGTTTAACTTGCTATGCCATGGTGCCAGCTTTGTTACTGTCTATTTATTGGGCCTCTTCCGTGTGCCAGACACTGCACACATGTTATCCACTTTGTCTCATACCCACCCTATGAGGGCAGACCCTCCACATTGATGACGAAACTGAGATGGGGAGGTTGGGCGATCCGATGACAATCGCCTGGCTGCCATGTTACCCCAGCTCTGGTGGGCCCTGACCCCTTGGCTCTTCCATTCCCTGGGGCCTGGGCAGGGGTGGCTGCTGCTACCCACTTGAGATCATGGGGTTCCCCTGCAAGTTGCCCCACCAGTGAAACCAGGCTGGCTGAGGTTCCTCTGTACCTCCCCTGTCTGTGTCCTACAGGTCCTGGCTGCCCTCCGGGAGATGCCCCCTGCACGGGTCCTCGCCCTGCGGCAGCAGACCCAGTTTCTGTGGGCTGCCTACTTTGCCTCCGTGGAAAAGGTCATGCACACAGCTCTGGAGGTGAGAGACACTCCCCAGAGCCGGGCCTGGGCCCTGAACTCCTGCTTCATCCTCATCCCCACTCTATTCTCTCTTCCTGGGCTTCTCCTTTGAAAATGCTTCCGGAGTGGATCTGGGACTTGGCTGTGAGACGCTGGGTGGGTTTCCGCTCCTGTCTTGCCCTTGCTCTCCCTGGCTGTGGCAGGTCGATTTCCCAGCAGGTGCCCACTTGGTCAGTCAGCAGTCACTCTTCCTTGGCCAAGTGTTGGTCTCAGGGGAGGCATCCCAGGTCAGGAAAGAAGGTCCTGACCCACCAGTGAGGAAGGAAATGGGATGGGGAGGGGGAGTGGGGATGGCCAGCCTGTCCCCGTCTGCCACCTCTGCATCCTCATCTCATGGGTCTCCATGCTGGACCGCAGTTTCCCAGTGCTGAGGCCTGGCCATGCAGCTGCTGCCTCCCCGGAAACGCCAAGGGTCTGCGGCCACCACCAGACTGGCCACTTCCTCTGCACGGCCACCTGTCATTTCAGATTCTGCGGGCTCGCATCTTTGGAGCTTCTGTGCATGACTGGTTGCTGTGGAACAACCCTCCAGGGGCACTCTTGGCCCTGCCCACCTTTTCCATGAACCCCCAGGACTTCCCCTTCTACCACCTGCAGCAGGGTATGTGCTTGGGTGAAGGATAGCCTAAAGTCTCCCCATGTTTGCCCCATGGAGCTCCAAGCCTCCAGCACCTCTCCCGGCCCCCACCCCTACCCTCTTCCCAACTTTGATCACTCTCCAAGGAGTTCTGTCCCCTTCCTCCCTGATACCCACGTCTCCTCTGCCCAGGTTCCCGCCCTGAGAGCAGCTTCAGTGCCCTGATCTGGGTTGGATCCCTCAGCCAGCCACCCCTGAAGCTCATTCACACAGTGGCAGAGTCCCAGCACTGCGCCCAGGTCTGCCTCCTTGCCAGCCAGGGTCCTGGGATCCAGGGTGGGGGCAAGGGATGGGAGTGGGCCCTTGGATACCCGGAGGGCCCCAGGTTGGCCATACACCCAGGTTGGGGTGGGGGGGTAGGGACCCTGGCTGCCTTCCCAAGTCCCAAGCTCTTGTTCTTCCCTTCCCCACCCCCGACTCTCCTGGAATGTGGTGAAACCCATTAAAAAGCAGTTGCCTTTTCCGTGGGTGGGACTAAAAAAAAATAAGCCATTCATTCATTCACTCATCAGTCCAATTCTGAGGTCAGGGACTGGACCAGAAACAGATGGGAAAGGATTCTGTGCAGGGTGCCAATGCAGTTAGCCATCGCCTGGCATGCTGTCAGATCTCAGTCCCGGAGAAGTCTGAGAGAAGCCAGCTGGGGGCGGAGGGTACTTTCGAGCAGGTTTGGAGAGGAGAGCTCAGACAGCAAGTGGGGGTGGAGCACGGAGTCAGGCCTAGCAGGTGCCTTCCTGTCTCCAGAAGTGTCACCTTCCAGAAGCCCAGCCCTATGGAAGAACCTGGAGTCCAGCTAAGCCACCCTCCCATATGCAGCTGCTCTCCCACTCTTGTTCTGTCCTGGGAAGGATTCCTCCTGGGCTCCCCACTTCTGCCTGAGGCCCCAGACTTCAGTAACCACCCACCTCACCCCCATCTCCCTGCTAGATCTTGATTCTCTGGAACAGTGCGAGGCCATTGCCAACAAGGTGGCCAGACACAGCAGTGCCTGTGACCGTCATTGATGGGCTTAGGAAGGTGAGGAATGGAAGGGGTGGGCTCATGCTGGCAGCCGGGAGGATGCCCATGGGGTGTGTCCCAGGGTCCTGAGTCCACACTCATGTCAGGTTACACCAGGGGAAATCAGGCTGTGATTTTAGCTGTGGTTCTAGCAGAAATGATTCCCTGGTCTGCTTGGCCCTTGTGAACCTGGGGCTGGCCAAGGTTGGCGCCTGCCACCTGCTGGCCATAGACTCTTGGTCACATCTTTTCGCTCTGTAGCCCTGTTTTCCTTCAAAGCCCCGTCCAGGGTTGATATGAGTATCCATAAGCTGATGCTGGAAGAATCCTGAGATTCAAAGCTGGAAGGACCCCCAGAGACCAAACATCCCATTTTTCCCAAGGGGACCTGAAATCCACACAGGTCCAGAGTGGGTTCTGGGCAGGACTATGGATTCCTGCCCTTCCTTCTGGACTGGCGCGGGGGAGGGTGTTTCCCAGCTGAGTCAGGTCCACCCCCTCCCATTGCAGGCCAGCGCCCGCTTCCTCCCGTACAGCACCATCAGCACTGACGCTGTCCTCAGCCTGGATGCCCAGAGCAGCCTCTCCACAAGTGAGGTGAGGGCCCTGGCAGCACCCCCTCTACCCCAATTCCCAGAGCTGGCAGGGCCACACATGGCGGGTCCAGCTGCTTGGTTTTGACACCCCCTCTCTCATCCTCAGCAAGCCATGTCAGCTTGCTCTTGAGAAGTCAGAAGTTTGTCCTAGTCTTGAGAATATTGTTTTTCTAGACAATTCCAGCTCCTGTCCCCGGGAGCTTCATGCCCTAAGCCCTCAGCCAGGCAGGCTTCCTCTCCCTGTCTCTGGCTGTTGCAAGGTGTTTGGTAAGTCCTTTCTCATAGCTCACCTAAATTCCCCTGCAGGTGGACTTTGCCTTCGGGGTGTGGCAGAGCTTTCCAGAGCGGATGGTGGGCTTTGTGACACACAGCCACTTCTGGAACGAAGCTGGGGGTGGCTGGAGCCACACTGCTGAGAGGGCTAATGAGTTTTCCATGGTTCTCACCACAGCCACCTTCTACCACCGGTACCAACCCAACCCTGTCCCAGGGGTCAGAGCCGGGGGCACCAGGTCCTTAAGCACAGAGTCCAGGTGCAAGGCCTGCAGCGGCCCCTTCCAACCATGTGGCCCTGGGCAAGTCTCCTCTCCCTTGAAGTTTTCTGGTTTTTCATCTATAAAATGGGACATCCCCACCCCACAGTGCTGGTATGATCAGAACCTGGAACACCTGGTACATGATGTCCCCCAAATCCCAGCTGGTACTTTTGTAGGTAGAATCATAGCATGAGTTGGGCCAGCAGGCAGGTTGAAAGTTGGTGGTCACAGGACAAGATCATTGTTTTTAAAAAGATTATTTATTTGAAAGGGAGAGGCAGAGCTTCCATCCACCGGTTCACTCACCAGACAGCCACAGTGGCCAGCATTGGGAGCCTGGAACTCCAGCCACGTCTCCCATGTGGGTCACAAGGGTCCATACTTGGGCCATCTTTAGCTGCTGTCTTGGGTGCAGGGCTAGAAGTGGATCAGCTGGGACTCTGTCACCCTGATATGGGGTACCAGTGTTGGCAGGTAGCTGCCTAACTCACCGTGCCACCATATTGGTGCTGATGCTCCATAAATGTGGGTGTGATGAGTTTGAGGGACCGTCTCAGGCCTGTGGTGCCCCAGCCTTGCGGCAGTTCTGAACTCTGGAGGACTGCTTTGGAGGGGCTCCTTGCACAGGTTTAAACCGGGCGTGTATCTCACCTGGAGACCCCTGCGCACTGACCCAGAACCTCAGCAGGGAATTTTCTGGAGAGTGACCCAAATGCCTGAGGACTGTCCTCAGGCAGCCAGGCAGCCCGGGCTCAGGCTTTAGCTCTTTGAACTTGTGCTTATTGTGCCTGCTAGGTGGCTTTGAAATAAGCTGACCTCCCCCAACCCCAAGTCTGTCTGTGAGCTCAGAGCCCCAAGAAGCTGTGAGGGAGAGAGTGGAAATGCACAGTTGGCTGCACATGGGCCCAAGATAGGGGGAGCTGCTTGTCCCAGGGATGGGGCCCCTGGGGGACACCTTCTTTCTGCTGCAGTCTGTCCCTCCCACCCGGCCCAGGTACTACCACACCCTCTTCACTCACTCCCTGCCCGAGTCACTGAGGACCCTGGCAGATGAGTCACCTGTGTGCCTGGACATCCTGATGAATTTCCTAGTAGCAGCTGTCACCAAGCTGCCCCCGATCAAAGTGCCCCATGCCAGGTGGCACCAGGAAGCCGAGCTGTCGGTGAGTGAGCTAGGGGAACCAGCTGCCCTAGGAGTGGTTGAACCTGATTATTTTCTGTTTGGGGGCGGGGCAGAAGGTGTGTAAGGACAGAGAAGCCAATCAAGACATTTCTGCCTCCCTCTCTCAGGCACCCGGGGGCTCAGGGCCTGGACCAGAGTCGCAGCCTTCAGCCCAGGACTGCATCAACCAGGTGGTTGAGGGGTTCGGCTACATGCCCCTGGTGTCATCTCGCCTGCGGCTAGACCCGGTGCTGTTCAAAGACCCAGTGTCGGTGCAACGCAAGAAGTACCGCAGCCTGGAGAAGTCCTAGTGGGGCACCTGCCTGCAAGAAGGTGGAGAACCAACCCCGGGTGGCCAGGTAGCCAAGCCAAGCATCAGAGCCGAGCCAGTCGATCACAGCCGGGACGCCTACTCCCACGCTGACACCTGCTTGCAGCCTGGGTCCTTGACTGCTCCTACAGCCTTGTGTAACCCTCGCCCCCATCCGCTGGGGGAGTCGGGCTCCTTGGCGCTCTTGCAGCCCTAGCAAACTCTAGACTGTCAGGTTCCAAATGGCCAGAGAGCCCTGGAGGATGGATCCTGTCAGCTTCTCTCCAGCCTGGCAGGGGCACCGGCTGGCCACTATCTGGGGAACTGGTAGAGAGAGATGTTACCTGTGTGTTGGTCACAAATGAGTCTGAGACAGGGTGCACCGAGACAAAAACTGGTTCCCCAGTCCTGGGACTGCTAGGCATGGAGCGAGAGGCAGCTATCCACAGGTGCCTGGGTGAAGCCAGCGAGGAAGCCAGTAGTGTAGGCGCTCCCGCCCTCCCTGCGCTACCGGACCGGGCCACTAGAGGCCAGCGCCGCGCCGCACTGCCTCCGCCTAGTATCCGAGCAGAGTGCCCAGCCCCTAAGTGGTCGGGGCGTCCGCAGCCCCAGGCCTGGAAACCCACAGCGCAGAAGAAACGCAGAAGGCCAGCTCCGCCCCTGTGGCCTGTACACCTGCGGTTCAGCAAAGGGCCATGTCTAGGGGTGCTGCGCGGGAGTGGAGACGGCTGGAGGGGGAGGGGACCCAAGGTTCTCCAAAACTCACCCACCTGGAACTGGAATTATCACTTCCGAAATAAAGCTCATGTCCTTGCCCCCTCACGCCCAGGCTATAAATACCCTTGCAGCAGCTGCGCGGGGGCGGGAGGAGACTCAGGACTCGCCCTGGAGCGAGGGCGACTTTGGGAGGGTGGGGGTGTTGGGTGTGTTCTCGCTTTGATAGCCTCGTGGCTCTGGAAACTCCCGTGACTGGCCCGTTGGCTGGGCATGCCGTCCCCTAAGCCTTCAGCCTAGGGTGACTCAGGCTGTCTCTGGGGCCTGTCACAGCTGGGCTTACAGAGTGGGCTCTCCGTGGTGGAGTTGTGGGGCATGCAGCAATAGGTGCAGGGGCGTTGCAATGAAAGGCAGGTGAGATCTGGCTCAGAGTCAAGGCCAAGGAGGGTGGGTGTGCAGACACACAGCTGCAGCACCCGAGGCCTTCCCAGGGCCAGTGGCTCCAGGTGCCAGGCCCAGCCAGGAGATGGGCATCTTTCCAGTCACAGCTGCCCCACACATGGGGCCTGACTGCTTAGCCTGCAACAGCCCACAGCTTCCAGCCCTGACAGGAGCAGAAGGCCCTCTTGGTGGGTGAGGCAGAAACCCCAGACCTGCCTCCTGCTTGTTGTGTGACTTGAGGCAGTGAACTCAGCATCTCTGAGCCTTGTTTGAAATGTGGAGGACAACTGTGGCCATCTCTTCAGAGAGGGGTAAGGACTTGGCACACAGCAAAACTTAGGATCCTGGAGTCTACAGGCCCCATTCCAGGCCAACCCTAATGACTTCCTGCAGGCCGAGCTCATGGCACAGAGAGGCCATTTTACAGATGCAAAGGGAAAGGTAGATGGCCTGCCCCTCCTCCCTCTGCCCCTTGCAAGGACAGAGCCAGACTTGGAGCTGCCAAGGGCCCAGCCGCTCAGCAAGGCAGCCTCAGGCCGTGAGGTCCTAGCTTTCCAGGCCAATGATCAAAGCAGACAACCACTCTAGGTCCGTGACTGAGTTGACTTCTGTCCTCACCACAGCTCTGTGAGGTAGGCGCTGACCTCTGTCTGCAGGTGAGACGGAGGCACAGAAAGGCTTAGCAATGGCCAGGAATAGACCTTGGACCTGGGGCTCAGGTATGTGACCTCTGAGACGCTGGTTTTCCTTCTTGTGAACACACACACACACTCTCTCTCCCCCTCTCAGCCCAGGAGTCAGCGTCTTCCCTTGCAGATGGCTCTCTGGTCCCTGGGCTGTGTCCGGTACAGCAACCCCATCAGACCGTACAGGCAGTACAGCTGGCTCAGCCCGGTCAGAGTTCAGGTTTTGCAACTGGATAGGGAAGCGGCCCAGGGAGAGGCTGTATGTGGAGGATCCCGGGTGAACCCTGGATGTGCTCACACCATCCCGGGCAACTTTGAGGAAGAGCAAGCAAAGAGGCAAAAGGCGAGGTCCTTAGCCAGGCAGCTCCTGCAGCCCCTCAAGAAAGGGATGTGTCTGACCCCCACCCAAAGAGACTAAGGCTCAGCCAGGACTCAGACACCTGGTTCCCTGGCTCAGGGGGATTCTGAGGAGGATGTGGGTGTCTCACAGCTCTGCACCCCCTTAGGCTGGCTTCAACTTGACTGTTCCTGCAGAAGGAGGGACTCGGTCCCAGGGCTTCCTCCCAGCTGTGTGAGGGAATGTGAGGTGCCAGCTGGAGGACGCTGTGGTCTGCCTGCCCTATACTCCCACTCATGCTGTTGGGGAGGACAGCGCTGGCTGCGGGCACAACCAGTACACAGCCCTGCAGGGAGCTGTAGGCCTGGATCCCATCAGCTGTACATCTGTTGAGGAACCCCCAGGGCTGGCTGCAGTCGGATGGAAGAGGCCAGGAAGAGCTCCATTCATAGAGTCAGGCTGAAGTCCGGAGGAGGGCTGGTTTATAACATGGCCCGGGCAGGCACAGTCCTGGCTGAGCCTGGGGACAGTCAGGCTGGTTCCCTGCAGGGCCCTGGGCTAGGAGGTCAGTCTGAGGGGCCTTGGCATGCCTGGCAGTCCCTCATGTCCTCAGAGTAGTCCTCGATCTGGATGGTCATGGTGTGGAAGTGGAACTTCCCCTGGAGGCGGGCACTGGCCATCTTCAGCACAGCCTGGGCATCTGCATTCTCCGCTAGGGCATCAGAGAAGGTTTACTTACTCTTGGTCTCTGGTGACAATCAGGAGCCCAAGCCGTGCACCCATCCCTCCCCACCCCTCCCCAACAGAATAGGACGGGGGCCCGTGGCACACGGGTGTGCCAGTGACCTGGGCCAGGCTTGATGCATGGATGCCTCCTACAGCTGAGGTTATCGGGACTCGCCCCATCCTAGGTGTCCCACCCACTCACCAATGGCGATGTGGACGGAGAGCACAGGCTGGGCCATGGTCAGCGCCCAGATGTGCAGACTGTGCAAGGCTTGCACCCCTTCCACCGACAGCAGCAGATCCCGCACAGCTGTGAAGTCCATGCCTTTGGGGGTCCCTGAAGACGGCAGGGACCAAGGTAGAGCCAACAGCTCCCCTAACTCTGGCCAAGTGGCAGGGCTGGCTCCTCTTGCTTTTCCTCCTCCTCACTGGTCCCACTGGCCAGCAGAATTGTGTCTCCTAATCCCTACATGGGATCAGCCTGTCCCATGAACCCCGAAATGTCCATGGTGCTTCTTTACTACCCCCTCTTGAACACAGGGCAGTCTATAGTTCACCACTGTATTCTCCATTCCCAGAACATGACCCAAGGCCTAGCAGGTGCTATGTAAATGCTGATGTTTAACAGAAGGCAGAAAGGAAGGACAAGACAGAACCTGTGAAGCCCTGAACCCCTGGGGCATGATCATCATTGCCACTGTCAGCTGGGTCCCCCTTCTTTGGAGAGACAGCTCTAAGCTGCACCCCAGGCAGCAGCTGACTTCACTCCAACCTAAACCTGACTCCATAGAGGCCCACGACCCTGACCTACAATGCAAGGCCCAAGCGCCCCAGAAAGCCCAGGTGAGAGGTTATTGAGCCCCTCCCTAGGCAGCCAGGGCCTCCTGAGGCACAGTTTAGTCCCCAAGAGGTTTGAGAAAGGCCTGAAGTATAGAACACTCAGCAGTCTTGGTCAGGGCCTGCAGACTCAGTCGACCTCTCTGTGCAATGGGAAGCATGATCCTGGTGCCCCCTCTCTTTCCTGAGAGAACACAGCTGGAGGCAGAAAGTATATGGGGTACAGCTGGAGTGCCTGGTGCCAGACCCCAGAGGTAGCCACCGGACTTGCCAGGTGGATGCCTCAGCAGAGGGGAG
Source organism: Ochotona princeps (assembly GCF_030435755.1). Taxonomy (NCBI): domain Eukaryota; kingdom Metazoa; phylum Chordata; class Mammalia; order Lagomorpha; family Ochotonidae; genus Ochotona; species Ochotona princeps. Next base: position 18,354,275 of record NC_080833.1, read on the forward strand.
GCATGAGCCGGGAGACTCAGGCGAGGGAAGGCATGGGCCGAGGAGACAGTTTCAGGAATAGTTTCAGCTATAGGCCAAAGTCATCCAAGGTTGGTCCAAGGTTTTCCAGCCATTGCCAAGTCCCAGATCATGGCTCCCCACCAACGGACTGGGATCTTTCAACACATGCATCTACATCCACACGTACACTTCTTTTGAGGCCTAGAGCTCGAGGGCCAAGCACCAAAGGGAGGCCCTGAGGCCTGTTACCTTCCATCAGCACCAGGATCACGTCTCTCAGGATGGTCAAGGTTGTCCCCAGGACCAGGATGGAGAAGAGGAAGGTGCAGATGGGATCTATGTACTTGTACTCCGGCTGCAAGAAGAGGGGAAGGCAGACTGCCTGACTCTCCCTAACTTCCTTCTCTGCTCCCACCCAGGCCGGGGTTGGTGAGAGGTGCATAAGCCCCCTGCAGGGTTGATGGGAGCCTCCCTCTGACCCTGCCTCCCAGCTTCTCCCAGCCAGAATCTGAACAGACAGGACAGGGCACAGTTCAGGAAACAGTATTGGCTGCTTCCCACGCTTCCTGGCCTGTGGGGCTGAGACATGGGCAGAGCTAACAAGAATCCTAGATACCTTGTGGGCCGCCAGCCCATTTTCTAGATGGAGAAATTGAGACGCACCCAGAGCATACACCTCACTCAACATCAAATGGCTGGCCGGGGGACAGCCAAGCTTCTGGACAAAGGTCTGATTCCTTCCATCACCCCAATACAGTAGGTCATGCCCAGGCTTCAGCCACACAGTCCTAGGTGACACATGCAAGTCACAGAACCTTTCTGAACTGTGGAAAACACTGTGGACTATGTGTGGACCAGGTGGGATCAAGAATCTGGGAAGGGTCTTGTGTCCCGCCTCCACCCCCTCCCACTGTCCCGGATCTGACCTTGAAATATAAAATATAGGCTGCCACCAGCACACCCAAGCTCTGCAGAAAGTCTCCGATCACGTGGACAAAAGCAGCTCGGACGCTGGGGTTCTCCTGTGATTGGCCAGCGTCATGGCTGTGCCCATGGCCATGGCTGTGCCCATGGCTGGACTGGTGAAGGATCAACCCCATGCTACAAAAGCAGAGACAAAGTTCAAGAGCTCTCATAGGTAAGCAAGGAGAGACTACCTGTCAGGGCTGGCCTCCCTGTGGGCCAAAATATCAAACCCCACATGCTGAGTGACCCCTGAGGCTCCCTAAGGAGCCAAGCTCTATAGTCTCAGGAACAAGGGCCCAGTTCCAAAGCCAGGACTTAAGCTTCTGACATCCTTGGCCTAAGCTTAAGGTGCACCCCAGGATTTCCAGGTGCCACAGCTTGGGCCTGTCACTGTGGCCCATGAAGGTTGTGGCCTAGCCTCCTTCCTGGGGATGCCTGGCACAGGTGGGAACCCAGTCACACTCACATGATGTTCACAGCCACAGCACAGCCGGATGTGATCAGCATGGTGCCCCCCTCGATTTCGTACTCCCCGGAGATCAGCCGCTGCACGGCCAGGTACACCAGCACTCCGGTCACCACCCAGATGGACAGCACGGACAACAGAGCTCCCAGGATCTCTGGGGAGGAACCAGACCACAGGACCAACCTCAGCACGGACCCTAAGGCTCCTCCTCCGCGAGCCACCCTCCCTCTGCCAAGTCGGGGCCTCCCTCTGCTGAAGCCAGGGCTGCCATCTCATCCGTGTCTGAGAAGGGGCTGAAAGGAACCTGGAAGGCATCCAGGTCAAACCTTTGTGCTTCACATGGAGAGAAACTGGCTTATTGAACAAATGAGGTACGGTAGGTAAAGCAGCCACCTACAACACCTGCTGTGTGTGCTCGAGTCCCCGACTCTCTACTTCTGATCCAGCTCCCTGCTAATGCACCTGGGAAAGCCATAAAAGATGGCCCAAGTGCTTAGGCCCCTCAACTACATGGAAGACCCGGATAGAATCCCAGGCTCCCAGCTTCAGCCTGACCCAGTCCCTGCTGTTGTTGCCCTTTGGGGCGTAAACCAGCATATGGAAGATCTCTCTCTTTGTCTTTCCCTCTCAATCTGTAACTCTGCCTTTCAATAAATACATCTTTAAAAAATAAGTAAATAATGTTCTTTGCTCAGCTGGCAACCCAAGGTGACCCAGGAGGAGTGGTTGGGTTATGTCCCACATACAGGACAATGACGGCGCAGTCCAGGGCACGGAGGAGTTTAAAGCCTGTCACTCTCACTAACCTTTCCCTCCCCCAGAGCTGACCTGTGTAGTTCTGAGCAATGTGAATGCCACTGTCATTTGTTGAAACCAGTCTGTTCCTCAGGATGATGAACTTGGCTTCCCTGCAGACTGGGAGCTCCTGAATGGCTCCCAGGCCCTGGGATCCCCCAACAGACTTGGGGGGACAAGGCCAAAGCTGACATCCCTTTCCTGGACTCAAGCCACCCTCCTATCATCACTTGGGGATCCACTGGCTAGAGCCCTTTAAGAGCCCCTGTCCAGCCCCTTCCCCCCACCCCATGTCCCCTCTCTTAGCTCCATCTCCAATGCCTGCAGGGACCCTCACCCGCTCGCTGCCAGCCGAAGTTCATGGTCTTGGTGGCAGGTCGGGAGGACATCCAGAGGGAGAAGAGGCTGACAAGCATGCTGGCAAAGTCGGTGAGCAGGTGGGCTGCATCGGTCATGATGGCCAGGCTGTGCGCCAGGTACCCACCTGCAGGGACAGGACCAGCAAAGTAGAGGATCCTTAGCAGCCTCCCAGAAAGCATGCACTTCTTGCTAGATCTCTCTCAACCCATTATCAGTACAACTATGAGTAAGTGACCTATTCTGAGTCTCGACTTTCACACTTTCTGAAAGGGCCCAACAACGTCCACTGTGAGAGGAAAGGTGAAAATCAAGTTGAATTAGGGCCTGGAGAGCCCATGCAGGGCCTTCCTTCCCTGATACTAACATGCCATTTAACCTGGACATGCCTCAATCTCATCAGAAACTAAGGAGAATGACAGTACAAGGCTGGTCAGAGAACTGGCACGCTCATGTGTCTGTAACGAGCACAGCACATGCTCAGTGGATGGGGCTGTTAGAACAGCTTTCACTGGGACACCCAGATGGTGGACGCACCAACTCCTCTACCGGGCACAAAGTCCTTACCAATGATTTCTCCAATCATGAACACCAGGCAGATGGCAGAGGCCGCATAGAGTTGGTGCCGGGCCTGCTCCCGCTTGAGGTCATGGTGACTGCGTGCACCCCTCTGGGCGTGGCAGTAGTGGTTGCTCTGGGCAGTCAGCTCCATGGCCTGCATGTCCGGGCCAGGCCCTGGCCGGGGGATCCAGCCCATCCCCTCCTGCCACAGAGACCCCATGTATGACCTGGCCAGGGAGGAAGGAGGGAAGAGGAAGCTTAGTTCTCTGATAGGGGCAGGAAGTACTGAAGGACCGGGAGGGTCTCGATGTTCCCACAAGTCCAAAATAGTCCCTTTGGAGCCACTGGAAGGTGAGAAGTTTGTGCGTGAAAGGAGTGGGGTGGGAGTTGGGGGGAATGAATGTCGTGGGGCTCTGGCCCTGGGTGTCCACCCTTCCCCCACCCTTCCCAAGGCATAGAGTTAGCAGAGACCTTGGGAAAGGGCCAAGGGACAGGCTGATTAGTGGAGCAGGGAGAAGGAGTGCAGGGCTCTGCTCCAAAGAGACAGAACCCCTTCCTGTGCGCAATCGGTGGTAGCCGCCTGGAGGCCAAACGCTGGGAAGCAAACAAGGTGGGTGGAGGAAGCCAAGCATCGGAGTCCCTTCCCCGCCTCCCCACCCCGCCAGCAGGAATCAGACTCAGCGTTGGGCCCAGGGGCAGAGATGATCCCTGGTCAGGTGGCTAGGCTCACTTTTCTCTTACCTAACCTTGCCCCACCCATTCGGCCTGGAGCTACTTCCAGCCGCTGCCAAAACTAACCACAGCCTGGACCGCAAAACAGGAGGTGCGGCCGCTCAAATTCCCACCCTCCCCGGGCTGTCCCTTTACCGGACTCCAGTCTTGCTGTCCAACAGGTGCCGCTTCTCGGTGACCTCCATGCAGGTCCTCGTGTCCTGCGCCGCGGCCCCTCCGAATGTGCGCTACAAGTTGCGCACCGGTCTCTCTGCAGCGCGCACCACCTGCGCCCAGGGCCCGCGCACTGTGCCTGTCCGCTCCAGCTCTGGGGCCCCCCAGGCCGCCCGCCGCTGCTCCGGTTCTCGTTCAGACTCGGACTCTGGCTCCGGCTCTGACTCTGGTTCCGCTCCGAGAGCTCCCACGTGTCACCGCCGCCGCTGCGCCCGCGCCCGCTCATTTTATCCAGCTCTCGCTACCTCGTGTGAAGCGGCCCGCGGCGCGTCGTGTGCAAAAGCCGGCGGAGAAAGGGCGGGGGGTGGCCGGCTGCAGAGACGTCCGGGCGCTGGCCTCGCGCACCGGACCTCTGCGCCGGTCCAGGGTCGAAGGAGCCGAGCTGCTCGCTTCGGGGACCGCTCCGGGGTTGTTGGGTTGGGGCAGCAGGTGGCTGTGCTGGCGTCTCCAGCACGGGATTCCTGCGTTGCACTGCGAAGTCCCAGGCCCTTGCTTTGTTGGTCCCAGAACGGGAAGGTGTCTCCTGCCTCGGGCTGCAGCAGGATCCTCTCGGCGGTGATGGACCCATCCTCATCCCGCCGTCTAGCGAATTCTGTGCAGCAGCAGCTGTGGCTTTGTCCCCACTCCTACTACCACCTGGGTGGCGCGACAGCGTTCGCCGACTCCCTCAGGGCAGCCCCTCCCCCCTGTTCTCCGCTGCCAGTAGGTTCTTTCCGGGTCCAGGAAACGTGAGAAAAACACAAAGGTCTAAGGACATTGTCACCACCAGGAGAAACTGATTTGGCCCTTATCCCACTTGGGGTCACAGTCACTTGCAGTGGCTCCGCACTTGCACACGTGCGCACCCGCACACACACACCCCACCTCCAACAGATGCCACTGTATAGAAAGCATTTGGGGCTGGCAACTGCCCTGGCTACACACTCCATCACTTTTTAAAAAGTGTGTCACACCTCTCTTATTCCCTTTAATGCAAATCACATTGTAAATTCTCAATTTACCACCATTAAGGTAGGATAGTGGTTAAGTTGTCACTTGTAACAAGGCATTCTGTATGAGCACTGGTTCACTGGTCCAGATCCTTGCTAATGAACCTAAGAAGGCAACAGAAGATGACCAAAGTACTTGGGCCCTTGCCACCTATGTGGGAGACTCAAATGGAATTCCAGGCTCCTTGGCATCAGGCTGACCCAGCCCTGGCTGTTGCAGCCACTTGGGGGTTGAACCAGCAGATGAAACATCTCTGTCATTCCCCTTCTTTCTGTAGCTGTATTTTTAACCAACATTTTCTTGTAATGCCTGTGATATTATGAACTTTTAAAAAAGGATTTAGGGCCCGACGCGATAGCATAGTGGTTAAAGTCCTCACCTTGCACCTCTGTCTTAGACACTGTGGCTTAGCGTTCCTGGCTCATGCAGACCAGTAGGTGTAAGAGCCTAGCTCGGCATGACCTGTGCTCCATCCTGGTCTCTAGTTTCACTTGTGAGCTAAGGTTTGCTCAGTCCTGCTCGGTCCACCCTGTTCCATTACCAATTGACACATTACCCAACTGCTGGAGCTACTTTGCCCAGCTTGTCCGACCCCCAGGTCTGGATCACATGTTCACCAGCGGGAGCTATGACTCGCCAAGGGAGTTTCTCAAGTTCCTCCACTTGATCCACTCCCAGACCCAGTTCCCATACATGCCATTGGGTTTAGGCCAGGTTCTAGCGCAGTCTGGCCTTCCATTTGGCATTGTATGAGCTGGTGAACGTTGCAGCCCGGCCCACCTCACACCCTAGTCAGGATGCACATTTGGGTGCTGCTGACTTGACCAGTCCAGACTGTTGCGGGTTCCTTTACCTGTGAATGATGGCAGGCTCCTTGGTCACACCTAGCTTAGTCCATCACCACCCCGACTCTCGAGCTAACCATTGGGGCTAGAATTTCCACAGGGTTTAGCCCACACATCCCTCACAGAATCTACCCCCAGATATGGTTCTCTAGTTTTAGAAAATGTAATGGCCCTGCTTAATGTGACCCTTCTCCTGATCCATCATCATGTCAGGTAACAGGATATGATTCTGCTGGACAAGCCCCGAGCCATAGCTTTTGCATGGACTGGTATTTGGTCGTCAGCATTGTTCAGTAATTACAAGTTTTTCAAAGGATGAGTTACTGTCATTGGGAATCTTTATGATTGATTTACATCCTAGAAGCTCAGTGGGTTCAACCTGGAGCTACCTAAGCAGCGATTCAAAGACTGAAAACCCCAGAGCTGCCCGGTCGGGCGGCCAGCAGGTGGCACCAAATGGCACACTGTCCGCCCAAGGACAGCTCACCACGTGCACGTGGTGGCTGGAGTCAGGGATCCAGGCATGAGACGCCCTGTCCTGAGACCCACCAGCAGCCAAGAGGCTGCTGGAAGTTTAAACTCTGTTTTTTTTTTTTTTTTTTTAAGATTTATTTATTTTTATTCGATAGGCAGATTTACAGAAAAAAAGACAAAAAAAGAGAGCTCTTCCATCCACTGGTTCACTCCCCAAATGGCTGCCATGGCGGAGCTGAACTAATTCCAAGTCAGGAACCAGGAGCCTCTTCTGAGTCTCTCACTTGGGCTGTCCTCTGCTGTTTTCCCAGACCATAAGTAGGGAGCTGGATTGGAAGTGGAGCAGCTGGAACATGAACTGAAGCCGATGTGGGATGAGGACACCCCCGGGGAGGGGGGAGGATTAGCCTTTTGAGCCACCACACAGGCCCCCCTGGGTTTCTATTTCTATTGTGAGAATAGCAAGGAGGCAGTGAGTGCACCATTCTGAGATTTTAGCTTATTGTGAGAATAAGCAAGTTATCAAGCACACCCTTCTAATGGCTAGATGGGATTGTTACTCCAGCCCTTTGAGCTTTGTCCCCACCCTTAGACAGGGGTCTCATGCCACAGCAGTCAGGAGTGGGCTCCTAGAGAGAAGAGACCCGAAAAAATGGTCCAAGATTTGTGTGTGTGTGTGAAGCTTCTCAAGGGTAAGTAAGCCTTTTCTGTGATTTGGGTGCATAGCCTCTGCAGTGTCCCCAAGACTCACTGGGAAAACCCTGGAGACCCGTTTTTCTCTCTCTCTTGCAGCACCAGCAGTATGTTCTCCAAGGCAGCTGGCGGCCCCAGAACTACACACACACACTAAAAGTGTGGCAGTTTGCAAGGACAGCAAAGTTGAGTCCCTCATGTGTAACCACCAGCTGTCTTCCTGGAATTTGATTGTTGAACTGACTGTGAAGACTTACTGTGACCCTCCCTCTTTCCCTCCCCAGAGGGACACATCTGTGAAATGCACTTTTTTCCATGTAATCAGTAACCTAGAGACATGAGTCCGGGGGTCGGGGGATTGAGTCCTGCGATGACTTACACCTGCTGGAACCTCTGTCTTTTCTAGCCTCAGATCCCTGAGGAGTTAAAACTGTCCAGGCCAGCGAGGATGGGATCACCAACAGACCAGATGGGGGCCTTCCAGAGATGGGGGCCTTCCAGAGATGGGGGTGGGCGGAACTGGGCCGGAGAGCTCGCCGGCAGGATGGAGAGCTGCAGAGGCCCACCATGTGTTTTTCTTGACCTGAGAGGTTGTGCCACAGGACTTCATCCTAACAATAATTTGTTGTTTACATTCTATGCAATTTTATAAAAATTAAAATGCTTCAGACATTGAGAAGCGGCTGGAAGTAAGCAGTCTTTTTTTTTTTTTTAAGATTTATTTATTATCATTTGAATGTCAGATACACAGAGAGGAGGAGTGACAGAGAAGATCTTCTGTCCATTGATTCACTCCCCAAGTGGCCACAACAACCAGAGCTGTACCAATCCAAAGCCAAGAACCAGGAGCCATCTCCCAGGTCTCCTACACTGGTGCAGGATCCCAAGGCTTTAGGCTGTCCTCAACTGCTTTCCCAGGCCACAAGCAGGGAGCTGGATGGGAAGTGGGGCTGTCAGGATTAGATGGTTCCCATATTGGATCCCAGTACTTTCAAGGCAAGGACTTTACCTGCTAGGCCACTGCACCGGGCCCTAAATTAAATAGATTTTTAAAAACTCAAAGTTAGGTACTGACCTAATCTTAGAAAAAACTCCCAGAAGTGGAGGAAACTTGGGGAAGGGGACTAGAAGTCCCAGAACCTATGGAACCATATCATAAAACAATAATAATAAAAAATAATAATTAAAAAAATCCTAGAAGTGAAAGCCAACCAAAGTGGGAAGGTGTGGAGCACGTATGCAGAGTGAATTTCACAGTGCGTTAGCTCTGGAGGATGCTCACTAAATAGGTACAGCACTCGGAGGGTCAGGCAGTGTTCTAGGCACTGTGGGTTGCATGGTCTTTGTCTGGGGTCCTTCTCTGGGCATGAATTGGCCTTTGCTATGTCTGGACTGCTCGCAGCCTGAAACCTTTCCGGCATGTCCTGCAGGTTGGCACAGAGGACAGGCTTGGCAGTGCTCCCTGGAGTTCAAGGCCACACTGTGTCAGCCTTTGCTTCTCGCCTCTCTGGCAGGTCCCTGGCCCTTTGCCCACTGAGAGCCCGCTGCCACTGTGGCCTCGCTATGGTGCCATCCCTAATGTTGGTGCCTGCCTTGGCCTTCCCTGAGCCAGTCTGGTTCCAGCACACCTGACATGAGGTGTGATAAGACCACGCAGGCCCTGGCTCCTTCTACCACTGCCAGCAGCCTCTGGGGTACCTTGCGGGCTGGGGATAGGGGAGTCATCAACTTCCCCACCCAAGGGGCCAAGTGACCCCACCTGGGAATGCCAGAGCAGTTAATGCTCTGGGAGACAAACTCACTACTGAGAGCTGGGACACAGGGAGGGCCCAGTAGGCAAACTTATGTCTTTGCCTCTCTCTTGAACTGTTCAGAATTTGTGTGTGTATGTGTGTGTACTTTAAAGATTTATTTGAAGGGCTAGTGCAATGGCTCAAGTGGCCAATCCTCTGCCTGCAAGAGTAAGCATCGTATGTAGTTGCCAATTCATATCCCAGCTGTTCTGCTTCCCTTCCAGCTCAGTTCTTATGGCCTGAAAAGAGCAGTCGAAGTCTGCCCAAAGCCTTGGGACCCTGTACCCACATGGGAGATCTAGAAAAAGCTCCTGGCTCCTGACTTCAAATCAGCTCAGCTTTGGCCATTGTGGCCATTTGGGGAGTGAACCAATGGATGGAAAAATCTTTCTTTCCTTCTCTCTGGATATCTGATTTATCTTTCCATTAAAAATAAATAAAGCTTATATATGTATATGAAAGACAGAGTTAAAAAAAAGAAGAAAGGTAGGAAAGGAAGGAAGGAAGAGAGAAAGAGAGAAAGAGAAAGAAAGAAAGAAAGAAAGGAAGGAAGGAAGGAAGGAAGGAAGGAAGGAAGGAAGGAAGGAAGGAAGAAAGAAAGAAAGAAAGAAAGAAAGAAAGAAAGAAAGAAAGAAAGAAAGAAAGAAAGAAAGAGAGAAAGAAAGAAAGAAAGAAAGAGAGAGAAAGAGAGTCATTCCCCAGATGGCTACAGGCCAAGCTGAAGCCTGGAACCTGGAACTCCATCTGGGTCTCCCCGGGCACTCTTCTGCTGTCTTCCATGTGCTTTAGCACGGAGCTGGATCATAAGTAGAGTTGCCAGGACTCATCTGGAATACTGCCAGCTTTGTAGGTAGGCAACTCAACCCAAGGCCCCCCAACATGGGCCCCTACGTGTATATTTGATGACTGGCTGGGACCCTCTCAGGAGAGAGCCACTGGTTATCAGCTCAATCTTGCAACACTTTGCACCAGCTCCTTGCTTCCTTCCACCTGCCCAAGGACTGCAGCTGCAGCCAAAGCCTCGCTACTTGGCCTGAGGCTCTGTCTCCCAGTGACCGCTGAGCACATCTCACACGCTGGGAAAATGTTGGGGGTAAAGGGCATCCCCGCTAGGCTGGAACCCTGGCCCTCACCTGACCCTTCTCCTGCCTGTTGGGCTTCTGTTCAAGCACCCTGGATTCTCTCCTCCAGGAAGACAAGTAGAATAAGCCACGATTAATTCTTCTGTGGTAACAGGAAGAGAGCATTGTGCATTTATTGAAACAACAGATAGCACAGAGCCAGGGGTCTCCCCGGGGCTGGGGATGGCCCTGACCTAGGGTACACGTTTCCATCTAGGCTTGCAGGTGCTTCCCAGTCCTCCCGCCAGGGAGAGGAAGTGGGCAGCTCTATCAACCTGGCTTCCCTCCCCGCTCTCTGACATGGCCAGTCACACAATGACCAGGCATTATCGTACAAAAGTTTCCATACAAAAGCACCAAATTGGCATACATATACAAGTATATACAAAAAAAAGTCACATTTGAAAAATGTACAAAATATTCCATTTTGCACTGACATAGAAAAGTGGCCTGTGTGGTGGTGTCAGCATGGTTCCAGTCGGGGTTCAACAGCTGCCGGACACAGTGGCGGGATGCTACCGAGGCCCTGCTTTCCCAGCAGAGAGAAGACCTGCTCGTCGCCCCTCCCACCCCAGTCCTGTCTTGAAGGCAGCCGGCCCTGCCCCACCCACCCGAGTCTCAGCATCTAGAGGGTCGGCCTTCTCCTCCAGCTCCTTATTGATGTCCTGCAAGAAAGAAAAAGACACAGAGGCCTATGGTGAGGCAGGGGACGTGGGGACCCCCACCCCGGGGGCAGTTTCTGCCTGGCCTCCTCCTCTTAAAATCACCAGAGTTCAGCTGTTCAAATACTCAAGCCTTTTAAGAGGCAGGCTGTCTGCATTTCAGTGGGTCTGAAATTTAATTTTGACAATGATGGAGTCAAAAATGACATCAGCTAACACATACTTTCTATGCACCAGACACGGGGCCAACTGATGACCTAGTTGCTGCCCACTACAACCTTGAGAAGCCAATTTCTTTAGGCCCTCACACACACATGGGAGTGTAGCCTTAGCAGAGTTACAAACAGCTCAAGGGCACAGATGCAATGCAGAATCTGACTTTCAACAAACTGCCAGGCTGGCAAACTCAGGGTGCAGGAAGAGGTGGAAGGGGAGCCAGCAGCCTTGGCATGGAGGACAGGATGCAGTAGCAAGGGCTGTTTTCATTTAAAGGGAATAGACAGGGCCAGTGTGGTGCCTTAACAGGCTGATCCTCTACATGTGGTCCCCACATCCCACTCAGGCACCAGTTTGAGTCCCAGTTGCTTAACTTCAGATCCAGCTCTCAGCTAAAGACCTGAGAAAGCAGCAGAGCCTGACCCAAGGCTCTGGGCCCCTGCACCCAGGTGAGAGACCTGGAAGAAGCTCTTACCTCTCTGCTTGGCCAGACCCAGCTCTGGCTGTTGTGACTTTTTGGGGAGTAAACCAGCAGATGGAAGGTCTCCCTGTTTCTGCCACTTTCTCTGCAATGCTTTTAAATAAATATTTTTTTTGTATTTTAAAAAAAATTTGTTTATTGTTTTTATTGGAAAGGCTGATCTACAGAGAGGAGAGACACAGATTTTCTGTCTGCTGGTTCACTTCCAGGATGACTGCAATGACTAAGGCTGGGCAGACCAAAGCTAGGAGTCTCTCCCAGGTCTCCCACGTTGGTGCAGGGGCTTGAAGACTTTGGCCATCTCCTTTTGCTTTCCCAGGCACATTAACGGGGAGCTGTGTTAGAAGTGGAGTACTGAGGATTAGAACTGGTCCCCATAGGGGATGCTGATGATACAGGCAGCGGCTTAACCCACTGTCTTTGACCTCTGTTTGTGTGACTCTCCATTAGGAAGCTCAATTAGTTGTGAAATGGGATGTTTTTAGTATGCATAGATGGGAGAGAGAAGATGTGCTGGGAGCCGCACAACAGCTTTCTCACAGTGGGCATCTCATCTTGTTATGAGATGAGTGAAGAAATGAATGAATGAATGAATGAACTACTGAAGGCGAATGGATTCCCTACCTTCTTCCTTCCCTGTTGAAGTCGCTTCCTCTTCCTGATCATCTTCTTCGTCCAGGAACTCCTCCTCATCATCATCTGTGACAAAGAACACGCAGGTAAGGGTGGGCTGGCTCCTCAGCCCCAGCACCCATTCCCCTAGTGCAGCCCGCAGGTGCGGGGGTGAGGACTGGCTAAGGTCACACTGCCTCTCCCCGCTGTAGGGTGAGAGACGCTGCACTCCTTTGTGTCCTGGCAGCTGCAGCGCCTGCCTGTTACCCCATGCGTGAACAGGACTAAGAGGCACACCTTCTCTGCTCCATGCATCTCCCAGGTAAACAAACAGTCCCTGGGAAAAGCGGGACAAAGCATCTCCTTGCACAACGGCAGGGGCAAAGTCTGTCCTGGAGGAATTCGTTCAGCTCTGGAAGGCTGCTTGCTCAGCACCCCTGCCCCGCCAGCTTCCTCATTCCTTCCCCACCTGTGGTGGGAAGCAGGCTGGAGCCATCTCTTCTCCATTATTCCCTGAAGCTGAGCAACAGGGAGGAGTGACTAGGGACACGGGTCCCCCCAGTTTTCTGTCCTGAGAAGTGGCCTGTAAGTTCTACTGCCAGAGACAATGGCCTATCCCCAACCCCCTTCCCCAGCCTCCTCCTTAGGCCTGTGGTCAGGGCTGGAGGTCACCAGAGTCACAGCTGTGTCTCCTCAACAAGGGCCCTCGTCCTTCTGCAGCTGGACCTCACCTCTCTGACCAATACATCACCTCGCCAAATCCCATACACCCATAAACCCTGTGAAATTCAGCAAATTAACATGTGGGCTCCTTTGAGGGTTTCCCTAAATCTCCTCCTTCCTTACTGCTCTGGTTACATTGTCACATGCGCTCCAGGGAAGAGAAGTGAGAATGAGACAGGAGGACGCTATGTGCGCAACTCCAGCTATCCAAATAGCAAGGCTCATGTTGGCTTTGGGACATCCAGCAAGAAAACCAGGCCAATGGCTCTGCCACTTTACCTGTGCCAAAGTCGATGGCCCTCAGGGTGTCTGCTATGTGCTCCAAGTCCAATGTGAAATAGTCCATGTTTTCAAAGCCCTGCTCTGTCTTGCCCAGCTGGCAGCCCTTGGAAGCTTCCACAATGCTGTGGGGAGAAGGTTAGAGGGGCTAGAGAGCAGGGTAAGGTTTCAGGGTTCAGGGTGGGAAGAAGGGTCTTCACTCTAATTCCATGAGTGCACGTGCTTTGCCCGCACCCCATTGCCACCCAGAGAACCCCGGCAGTGAGGCAGTGTTCCCTCTAGGCTCAAGCGGAAAAGATGGTCCAGGAAAATAGGGATGCCACAGCCAGGAAAGACAGGCTGGGGTGAGACCCTTCTTGAGGATGGTGTGCAATAGGACGGGGAGCAGGGCATTGGGCAGAGGCCCTGACAGGAGCCGGAGGCTTGGGCCACAGCCCTGGCAGACATACTGACCTTTTGATGAGCTGCTTGGCACTCTGTGGGAGAGGAGAGAGAGCAAGGGGTTAGGACTGCAGAAGACATACTGGCAGAAATGCCACCAGAGTGGCTGGGTACCCGCTTGTGCCCTCATCCTCCAGGCTGGCACACATTGGATCTTTCCCATCTGTCTGCAACCTGAACAGGTCCTGGTCATCACCCTGGAATCCCCCTGGCCCATTGTCTGGGTAGGAGCTTGACTTCTAAAGGCCTCAGTTAAAACTGCAGCCAAACCCTGAAACAGCCGAGCTGAGAATCATGTACCCCAGATACCCACTGTACCCACTGTCTGGGGCAAAGTGTGGCTCACAAGCGCTTTAAATGAGCTGAACTCAGTCTCACACAACCAGGCCCTCTCTGTTCTTCCCAGCAAGCCCTTGTGGAGTACAGTTGGCCTACAGGAGGGATCCTCACCCCCTCACTTACAGAAGGAATCCAGTTAAGAGTCTCCAGAAGGGGCATATGGTGGCTGAGAAGGGCATAACATTAGCATCTCTTTCATCTTCATAGGTTCAGTAAGAGAAGGGTAGCAATTGCTGCATGCCCATTCTACAGATGGGACACTGAGGCAGCTGCATGTCCCAGGATGCGTGAGCAGCCTGTGGAGGAACACAAGCTGGATTCTGCTGGTGTGACTCACCAGGAGAAAAGTGGCGCCGCCAGGCTCATCCAGGGACTGGATGGCCGTCTCCACCAGCTTAGTGGATTTGTCAAGCTGCTCCCGGTACTGCTGGATGAGGGCCTCGAGGAAGCTGAGTTTGCCCTCCTGCTCCTGCGTGATGCGCTGCAGCAGCTCGCTCTTCTTCTCATCCAGGATGGCGTAGAGCTCATCGAACTTGCGGCTCAGCTCCTCCTTCACCTGGTGGCTGTTCTCCTGTGGGCACAGACGTCACTGTCACATCCTGCAGGCCTGTCTCCTGCCTGCTTTGACAGGTGTGCCCAGGAGAAAACCCTAGGAGCCCCATCTTACAGAACTGGAGAGGCAGGCTTCCCAAGACAGCAACGGCCGAGGCGTCCCAGCTGCTCACAAGGCACACATGCACCCAGATGCTGCACCCTGACTGCCATGAGCCCCACATCACATTCGTCCCCACTCTAGGAACAAGCCTAGGTGCAGGGAGCTACGCGCTGTGGGACCCCCAAGGAGGTGGGCAGGCATCTTTCATGCAGCACAAATGTTCTGTTTAGTTTTTCTTTTCTGTGAAATGGACACAACCCTAGCAGATCTCCATCCGGGGGCCCCTACTGCCTCCCCCCAATGCACCTGCACATCCTCTTCCTTTACATCCCTCCTCCACATGACAGAGGAAGTCTCTGGGGCTGGAAAACTCCCCTTCCTGGACCCCACAGCTGGGCAAGCCCTGGGAGCTCATGTGGAGTGCACAGCTTGAGCCTGCGGTTGTTTTACATGCCCTAAAGAAGGGTCCACAGCACCCTGGGGAGCAGAGGTCTGTGGGCCGTTAGTGCTGTGTGCACACTGGAAACAGCCAGTCAGACGGTCCCTGGGGACCAAGTCTGTCTGGATCACTTCCCATCCCCAGAGCCTAGGCCAGGGCCTGACACCCAGTTGTGCAGCGGAAGCATTTGTTGAGGGCACGAATGGACCAGCCTGTGACTCCCTCATTGCCATCCCTGCTCATCCAGCCTGGGCTCCAGGCCCCAGCCTTCAGTCCCAATCTGTGAGTGTGTGTGTCCCATAGACCAGGCTGCAGTAGGAGGCCTCAACCCCAAGGTGAGGCCATTCTGTCCTCTCACCTTGGTTACTCGACAGGAGTCCTCCAGCTGCGTGATGATGGTCTGCATGCGGTCATTCCCTGCCACCAGCATGGAGATGCAGTTACTCAGCTCTGTCTACACAGCAGGGGAGAGAAATAGACTCAGGGCACTGCTCACCCCACCCCCACCCTGAGGAGTGTGGCCCCTCTTTCTGGGGTGCAACTCTCATCCAGAGCAGAGAATGTCAAGGAACTGCTGTTGTCTATTTCACAGACCCCTCTCATGTTACAAGACAAGGCCCAGAGAGGGGAGATGAGCTGCCCAAGACACACAGCAAGGTACCAGCCAAGGAGGGGTTTGTTCTAAGACGGAGCCAAGACAAGAAGTACATTTGGAGAGTGGGAGAAGAACGAACAGGCAGAGCAGCAGCTGGCAGTCTGAACAGGATGGTGGGGTGTCTGCCACAGTCTGGGGCCCAGGGACAGCACTCCCAGCTGCCTCCTGCTGCAGGCCAGTGTGAAAATTGAGTCCCAGTGCATGCTGGAGGCCAAAGTGTGGCCTGGCCCTGGGGTCTGACCTCGAGCCTGTGGCCACACCCAGGTGCTTCTAAGTATAACCATGAGCTCAGCCTGCTTCCCAGGCAGTCTCTTCCCCAGGGGTTATTCCTGAAAGGCAGGCTCAGCAGATCTGTCTCCTGAATCATCAGGTGTGGCTCAGCAGGCCCCGGGCTGGGGGGCCAACACAGTTGGAACCCATACCTTCTGGCCCTGGAAGACACTCTGCAGCGGGGCCACCTCGCAGGCCTGGTGGGCCCCGAACACCTTGCACATGGAGCACGTGGGCATCTCACACGTGAGGCAGTAGATGTTGATTTTCTCATCTTCGTGCTCTTTGCACATGGGATGGCTGTCCTTCTGCAGGGGCCGGCTGAAAAGAGAAGGGTCACAGGTCACAGGGTCCCTGGCTCCAGTGACCCCCCTTTTACAGCTGAACTCTCGGTAGTGAGCTGCCCCACACGTTTTTCCCCCAAGGTTTGAAAAGCAGAGTGATAGAGAGACAAGGAGAGACAAAGAATGAGACCTATTTGCTGGTTTACTCCCCAAATGACCACAATGGCTGACTGGGGCTGATTGAAGCCAAAAGCAGGAGCAGGTGCTCCATCTGGGTCTCCCTCATGGGTGCAGGGGCCCGAGCACGTGGGCCATCTTCTGCTGCCTTCCCCAGTGCATTAGCAGGGAGCTGGATCGGAAGTGGAACAGCCAGGTCTCGAACTGGCACTTCCTTATGGGCTTGCTGGCCTCACAGGCAGTTGTACCAGAGGGGCTGCCCCAAACCTTTTTTTTTTTTCTCAATCCTCTAAGAATTCCAACCCAGAGAAGCTAGTGGCATTGCAATTGTCCCCTCATCCTGGGACCCACATGTCTAGTGGGCTCTGCCAGGACTGAGAGTGTAGGGGAGGAGCCACAGGTCTGAGAGTAGGCATGCAGAAGTGTTAAGTGAGAAGAAGCTGGGACCCTCACCTCTCCCAACCTGGGAAACTGAATTGATTCAACCAAGGTCATCCTGCAGGTCAGGCCAGGGGAACTAGGAGTTGGTTGCTCTAATTATAGTCCCTCTGGCTCCTGGTGACTCCTGCTTACTGGGGGCTGGGCTGTTTACACGGATGGTGTCGCTCAGTTCTGCACTGAACCCAGCAGGCCATAACCCCCGTAAGCATAAGGAAACTTGCCCGCTGTCTTCCTCGCTGCATTGATGGTGCCTGGTGCCACAGGAGGTGGTAACAGAATACAAGAAGGACTTGGCCAGTAACCACACCACGAGGGTAGCCCCAGCCAGGCTTCAGAAGGTGGGAAGCCCAGCCCAGGCCTTGGCACCTCACCTGCAGATTCTCTTCCAGATCCGCTGCCCCCTTGCTGCTCCTAACACCTGTTTTTTTTTTTTTTAATAATTTATTCATTAATTACATTGTATTATGTGACACAGTTTCACAGATTCTGGGATTCTCCCCTCCCCTCTCCAAACCCTCCCCCTATGGTGGATTCCTCCACCTTGTTGCATAACCACAGTTCAAATTCAGTTAAGATTCCCTCACTGCAAGCATATACCAAACTAACACCTGTTCTTAAGGTGCCTTTTCCTCTATCTGTTTTCTCCACTGACGGCCTCTGGCGTGTCAAGGCCCTTTCCTAGCCTAGGTTCAATGTTCTTTAAGATTTGTCCTTTTATTTATTTCACGGGTTAGAGCAACAGAGATTCCATTACTGGTTCACTCCCTCACATGGCCCACAACAACCACATCTGGACCAAACCAAAGTCAGAAGCCTGGAATTCCATCCAAGCTTCCCACATGGGTGACAGGGGCCCGAATACTCAGGCCGTCTTCTTCTGTCTTCCCAGGCTCATGAGCAGGGAGCTGGATTGGAAGCGGAGCAGCCAGGACTCAAACAGAACTGATGCATGCTGGCATTGCAAGTGGTGGCTTAACTTAAAGCACTACAATGATGGCACAAAGATGAGATTTTTTTAAAAAACTAAGTCTCTCCATGCCAGCTGGACCACCCACTCATGTAGAGCCAGCAGTGAGTCCACAGTGACACCCACTCATGTAGAGCCAGCAGTGACTCCAACCCCTGACATCACCATTACGGAATCTCACAATGTTGGCAATGACTGGTTCCCAGCAAGCGTCAGGGGCGACCTCTGACTACCTTGAATGATTGCTTACTGGCCATTATTCAACCAGTCCCTGGCCACACTTGTCCTCTTACATGTTAGAGTCCAGGGACTGCCTGCTGACAAGGGCCTCCATATGCCACCTGTCTCCTCCCCTAAGGAAGGGAGCCCCTGGCCAGGCAGTGGTGCAGACAGACAAGCTGTCAAGGTCTGGTGCCTGTGTCCGCTGCCCTGCCCAGGCTTCCCTCTGGCTTTGAGTCCAGACCACTAGAACGAGTTCTTTGGTTTATTGCAGCTTTGTTCTCTGCTGTGGTGTCAGGTGCCCAGTACTGAGCAGGGGCCCAGCCAAGCACGGCTCCTGGGCTGAGTCCCTGATATGCAGAACCCCCACAGGTTCAAACACAACCTACTCTGCAGAGAGGACTAATATTTCAGCTCAGTTACAGATTTTGCTAACATCTAGAACATTCCACAGTCTGTCAACATTTCTGTGTGTGCTGTCCATAGGCCCTCTAGACTGGTGGCCCAGAACAGTCACCAGGGGACCTCTCAGCCGAGACACATGTACCCCAAAATCCAAGTGCTCAGCTTGATTCTCAGCTCCAGCTCGATTTGGGCTGCCTATGATGCAACTACTGGGAGGCAGCAGTGACGGCTCAAAGAACAGGGCTCCTGTCATCCACGAACACCTGGATTACATTCCACGCTCCTACCTTCAGCACCAACCCAGGCCCAGCTGTTGCAGACTTTTAGAGAAAAAAACCCAGCATACGGGAGCATGTATTCTTCCACCCTCCCTCTCTCTCTCAAATAAATAAGTAATATCACTTCAAAAATTAAAAAAAAATATTCACCACGCAGGCAGACTTACCTTTTCTCTCAGCTTCCCCCATTGTTAGCTGTGTGAACTTGGAAAAACCTCCCACCCTCTCTGAGCCTCCGCTTCCTTACGGTTAAGTGGGCTGAGCCAGGGAGGGGCATGGGAGGCACTCCAAACAGTGCCAGCACATGGCAGGTGCTTCTGTGACATTTCCCGTCACTACCCCAGTCACAGTGACACATCTTACCATCCATCCCCTTTGTGGCCATCAGACCTGAAGCCTCGGCAGAGCTGGGGCAGGGCAGCACTGGCAGGCCCCCAGCCAGGGTTTTTCCTCCGCAGGCCTGGGCTGGCAGTGCCACTGGGCAAGACGCTGCCCGCGGCCACGTGCTCGGGGAGGGTTTGAAACCAACAAGGCCGTGAGGTCAACAGCTGGGAGTGGTGTCAGGGTGTCCTCATGTGTACTGCCCTTCCCCCAGCTGCGTCTGGCCCCAGACTGAGTCTCAGCGTGGACGTCCCCACGGCTCACAGATTCTGCCTCTCCTATTGGAGAATACAGCTGGGCTCATCTCCTACTTCTTAGGGAGCCTGTGTTTCCTCATCTGTGAGATGTGGGCACCGTGAAGCATTCCCAGCGTGGGCTCCTGACTGCCCCAGGCATGGGAAGGAGTGTGGCTGTATTCTCATGGGTGCCAGTCCTGTCTCTTTCTCTCTCATCTCATTGCCCTGATCTGTGTCAGGATCTCCCAACAGAGCAGTCCCAGAGGCCAGCCTGGGGGAGGAAGGGGCTCTGCACTGGCTTACAGGGGGTGGGAGGGAGAGCTGGCCCTGAGCAGGGGGCAAGGGAAGGGGGAGGGGTGGGCCAGCTGACCTGGAGCACTCCTGCTTGTAGATGTCAATGATGTTCTCCACCAGCAGGTTCCGCTGCAGCCCGTACACGCCGTGGCGGTCCATGATCACCTCGTGGCGACAGGAAGGGCAGCGGAAACGGCCTCCGGACATGGACACCGAGCCGCCCCGGTTGGTCCAATAGGGATTGGCGGCCTGTGGGGGCCAAACGTAGAGGTGAGGTCTGCACTACCCACCCCCAGCCTTTTCCCTTACCAGCCCCCTGTTATTGAGGGTGAGAGCAGAGACCCCGAGCTATGGGACCCCCAGACAAGCAGCTGCACGGTCAGCAGACCTGGCTTCCATCTCTGGGTAGCAACCTTCTCTCTCCAAGCCTCAGTTTGCCCACTCATAAATGAGTGTTACAACCTGGGCAAGCTCCTCGGGGGCTACATGGAAGAGGAAATAGTGGAAGGACATTTGGGAAGGTGGCCCTGGAGGGCAGCTGAGTGCCAAATTCCGTCCCTGGTCTGCCCTCTGGTACCCTTCTTGAAGGCTCGGGGTGGGGGCTTTGGGGGCCTATGCCTGGCGTGCCTGCCTACTTCCCTCTGAATCTGAAGCTCTGGGTCCTATGCCACTGTGGCGCTGGCTGGCCTCTAGGGGTCTGGTTTCTGTTCCCTCTGCGCCCAATTCTCCCTTATCGCTGAGGCATTTGACTCTCCCAGCCGCCACGAGCTCGGGGCAGGTGGGGAAGCTGAGCTGGGGGCAGGGTGGGATCGACACATGCGTCATGGAGAGGCCCGAGGCAGGAGGGGCCCAGAGTCTCCTCCCCAGCCCTCACCCAGACCAGAGGCCTCTCTGCAGGGGAGCTCCAGGGAGCAGAAAGAGCCAGTCCCAGATGTGGGAGGGCCCAGGAGCAGACCATTCCCGGCACCCACCTGGAAGATGTCATTGGCACACTTGCGGCAGAGGTTATGCTGGCACGGCAGGATGACGACTGGCTTGGTGAACACCTCCAGGCAGATGGGGCAGATGAGCTGCTTCTCCAGGTTCTCCATTGGGTTCCCGTCTGGGATCAGGCCCGGCTTGTAATCCATATCTTTGTGGGGGATGGTCTGGCTCTAAAGACCGGGCTCTGCCCTTGCACAAACACCAGCTCCGAACCTCTCTGTCTCCTCCTGGCGCTGGAACTCTGTCTGGGTCTGGGGCCCCTTTGATATTTATAGCTGGGCCTCTGTCACATGAGCCCAGGGAGGGGCCCAACTCGGCATTCCGATGCCAAGCGCCTGGTGGGGCTTGAGTTTCCTCCAGGCCTGGGAGCCCAAGCCTCTCAGATCACATGCAAGGGTGAGCAAGCGCTGTTCCACAGGCATGAGGGCATGGGGAAGCAAAAACAAGAACAGCCTGTTCAGAGGCAGCCTGGTGGGGCGACTTGGGTACCTAGAGTTCCCTCCAGAAGTCAGGCCCCCATCGCGGTCAGGTCAGTGGGCCAGCAGTAGGGACCTGGACCTTGCGAGGTTCAGGGGTCCATAGCTGTTGTCCTCTCACTGACCTGACACTCCTT
The DNA here is from genome assembly GCF_030435755.1 of Ochotona princeps. Classification (NCBI taxonomy): domain Eukaryota; kingdom Metazoa; phylum Chordata; class Mammalia; order Lagomorpha; family Ochotonidae; genus Ochotona; species Ochotona princeps. Next base: position 18,375,332 of record NC_080833.1, read on the forward strand.
TGGGCTCCTGGGCAGCTCCCACGACAAGGGTCAGGGCTACCCATTTCTTTGCTCCACCCTCTGTGTCACCCTTGGGCCCAGCCCCTTACAAAGGCAGTGGAAGGACCCTCTCTGGAGCACCCAGTCCCATCTATGTCCACTTCTCCCCCTTCAGGTGAAAAGGGCTCTCTGGAGGTTAGGACCCTCATTTTGTAGATTTTGAACTGGGCCTAGGCAAGGGGAAGAATTGGTTCTTGTCAGGAGCCTTGTCCACTCAGCAGGCTGCCTTCCACATGTCAGGGCCAGCGGACAGAAAGAGGAGTGCTCTGTGTCCCTGCCCCAAGAAGTGCCCAGCCCAGGAAGCGAGGCAAATGGAAGTAACTCTTTTTTTTTTTTAAGATTTATTTATTTTATTGGAAAGGCAGATGTAGAGAGAGGAGGGGAGACACAGAGGAAGATCTTCCGTCCGATGATTCACTCCCCAAGTGGCTGCAAAGGCCGGTGCTGCGCCGACCCGAAGCCAGGAGCCAGAAACTTTTTTCCGGGGCTCCCGCACAGGTGCAGGGTCCCAAAGCTTTGGGCCGTCCTCGACTGCTTTCCCAGGCCACAAGCAGGGAGCTGGATGGGAAGTGGAACTGCCGGGATTAGAACCGGTGCCCATATGGGATCCCAACACATTCAAGGCGAGGACCTTAACCATTACTTCCGGACCCAGAAGTAACTCTTGCATAAGCCCAGCCTGGATGCAGCACCAGCCAGAAGCTGCAGGACACACATTTTTAATTTTCCTCCACTTGTTATCTTTTTAAAGATGTATTGATTTATCTGAAAGGTAGAGTAAGAGAGAGAAAGAGATCTTCCATCCACAGATTGCTGCAATGGCCAGGACTGGGTCAGGCCAAAGCCAGGAGCCAGGAGTTTCATCAGTCTCCCTGATGGGTAGAGGGACCCAAGCACTTGGGCCATTTCCCACTGCTTTCCCAGGTGCATTAGCAGAGAGCTGGATCAGAAGTAGAGTAGCCAGGACTCGAACTGGCACCTATGTGGGACGCCAGTATTGCAGGAGGGTTCTTAACCCATTGTGCCAAGCACTAGTTGCTTGTTCCACCTTTTTAAGAACATGTCTCCTGTTGGCAGATAGAAGTTCTCTGAGAAGGCCCAACAGATGTCTTTAAAGCAAAATCATACACAAAGAACTTAGGGTCACCTGACCCAAGGCTCTGGTGTAGAAGGCTGGTCTTAGGGCTTTGGTTAAGCTATAGAGCAGGGTTAACTGTGGTCCTGAGACTCCATGAATAGCTGGAATAAGAGGGTCAACTTGAGGACAGGGTGGAAACTAGAGAAAAAGAAGGGGGGCACTGGCAGAAAGAGGAGGCAGCCTTGGAAACAAGGGTGGGCAACATGGAGAAGGAGGTCTCCTGGTCCCAATGCCCTCCACTCGCTTGCTGAGCAGTGACTATGTGCGGACACTGTGTTCAGTACTTGGCAGGAGTCATTTCATCATCTTAGCAGCAGCGGGTGTGAGCCATGCTATCCTCATGCCCCAGGCAACAGAGGGAACAGAGAGGCAACAAAACTCAGTGCTGGTCACACAGCAAGCAAGACGTGACTCCAGGGCATGAACCTGGATTTGCCTGAGTCAGAAATCCCAGGTCCCCATGTATCTGCCAAACCCTATTTAGATCACTCTGACATTGCCTAGAGAAGCAGGAGTCCCCGGAAGAGGGAAATCGAAGAGAAGTCCTCACCCCTTCATTGCAACTGTTTCATTGGTGCATCAGGTAGCCTCATGGTCTGGGTGCTCTCCGCTGCCACAGGAGAGAAATAGCAAGGGATGGAGAAGGGGTGGTGTGAGATGGGGGTGGTCTTTCTTACTGATCCAATGCCTTTTGGCCGAATATACAGTTGTGGCCCATAAGGCCCAAGGGCAAGTGTGATCTCTGGGATTAAAGTTGATGCACAAGGAGACAGCTTTGGTCCCTCCTCAGAAGGCAGTGGGAGAACCCAGCACCTGAACCCTCCGTGCCATCTCTGTGCCTCTGGTGAATCCAACCCCCGACTGACAGAGGCATGGGACAACAGATGCCTTCGCTATGTCTACTACCAGGTCCTTGCAGCAGGGAACATTCTGGAAACATCTGTGACACCAGGACTCTCAAGTCTCTGGTTCCACTCCCAGCTTCTCTCTGCTTTGAGTTGAAGGGTCATTGGAGAATTCTCTTGAGACCCTCCATGGCATCCCTAAACTCACCACATCCCACCCAGAACACACTCAGCTAGCTCCCCATTCCATCTTCCCAACCCAGTGTGTGTCTCTGGGCACGTCATCACAGTCACTCCACTCAGGAGTCTATGTCAAGAGAGGCCGGGCATCCCCCCAGAGGTCCTCCATCTCTGCCACCCCACAGCCTCACTGATCATAACACACCATCACCCAGGTGTGGTCTGTCTGTCTCCCCATGGACTTTGAAGACTCCAAGGGCCTATAATGTGTCTGTCCTTGTGTGTGCCCCTGGCAGCTGGCACCCAGGTCCTCGGTAAATACGGCTGGGATGAATGGCTGAGTGCCAGAGTGTGGCAGATGAAGAAGCAGTCAGGCTGCTGGTTGACTCGGGGAAGACTGAGGTACTTGGGCAAAAGCTTTTGGTAAAGATGGTATAGCTGGTAGAAAGTACTAGAAGATGGGGATTGGGACATGGTTACATCTACAGCCTTGGGAAGGCATTGGAAGCACAAGAGAATGGGATGTGCTAGAGGGGAGGGCCAAGAAGTACCGGGAGGCGGAGAGAAAGGTGTGCAATTCGCAGTCAAAATCAACTTCCAAAGCTTATGCAGCTGGAAGGGTGGCCTGCGGGGTGGGGACATGGCCCCGCCAGTCAGTGCGCTACACAGCAGGGCGTGCCATAGAGGGAGACGCAAGACTGTCTGGATACAGAAATACTGGCCAATGTGACCCAACACCGATGTGTCACTTGCAAGGGGCCATCCACGTGGGCCTGTTGACTGTCCCCAGTCACAACGCTTGGCCAACACTTGGCAGTATAGGTACAGAAGCTGAGCAAATGGACAGTGGGCTGGAGTCCAACCCCTGGGATTGGCAAGGCCAGTCCTGCTGAAAGGCGAGGGCTGAGGAAGGGAAATTCCCACATGGGCCGTGCCGGACATCAACACTCGGTTTGTCATCTGACCCCTACAGCAGCCCTGCTTGGAGGCAGTGTGATCTATGCTGTTGCCCAGGAGGAAATGGGGCCCAGAGAGCTCACGGGCCTGGGCAAAATCACACAGCCATAAATGGCAAAGCTGATGTCCACGTCCGCAGAACCTGCGCTCTGCTCACAGGAGCCATTACTGAGGGCTTGCTCCATGCCGGTCACTGTCCGACCTTCCATCCTCCAGGTGAGGCAGGCCTTGGGATTTCCCCTTTTCAGCTGAGCCACAGCATCTCAGAGAGGTGAAGTCACTTGGCCAGGGTCCTCCAACAGTGAGGGCCAGCAGGGTGAGCAGCTGTTAGAATTGACCGTCTGGCTGTGGCACCATGGTGGGGTGCAGCGGGTGTCTGTGCCCAGAACTCTCAGCCGTGTTCCAGTGTTTCTCTTTGCCTTCCAGCTTGGTCACTCTTTTTGACTGTTTATTGACAAAAACATCCAGCCCTCTGAAGTACATGAAAGACTCATGAAACCCAGCCTCTCCTCTGACACTCCCCATATCCGATTTTTTTTCAAGATGTATTTATTTGAAAGGATAGAACGAGAAAGAAGGGAGATCTTCCACATGCTGGCTCACACCCCAAATAGCTGCACCACCAGAGCTGAGTCAGGCTGAAGCCTGGCATCAGGAGCTCCTTCTGTACCCTCCACACAGGTGACAGGGCTCAAGCACTTGGACTGCACTTCACTCCCTTCCCAAGTGAACTAGCAGGAAGCCAGATGGAAAGCTGAGCATCCAACACTTGAACTGGTTCTGCAGTGTGTGATGTTAGCATTCCAAGCGGCAGCTTGGCGAGCTGTGCCACAATGTTGGCTCCCTCTTTTCCCGACTTTGTTTTCTCTATGCCCCCCCAACGTGCTTACTTTTTTTTTAAGATACAAAATATTTTAAGATTTATTTATTTGTATTGGAAAAGCAGATTTACAAAAAGGAGGAAAGCCAGAGAGAAAGAACTATCACCTGCTGGTTCACTCCCCAAACAGTCACAATGGCTGGAGCTGAACTGATCTGAAGCCAGGAGCCAGGCACTTCTTCCGGGTCTCCCATGCTGGTGCAGGGTCCCAAGGCTTTGGGCCGTCCTTGGATGCTTTCCCAGGCCACAAGCAGGGAGCTGGATGGGAAGTGAAGCATCCAGGATAAGAAGTGGTGTCTATTAGGGTGTCGGCACTTGAAGGTGGAGGATTAGCCAATTGAGCCACTGCACCAACCCCAAAATGTTTTATTTTTATTTAAGAGATGAAGAACACCCATCTTCTGGTTTACTTCCTAAATGTCCACAGCAACTCCCAGCCACAGCCAAAGCCAAGAGTCAGGACCTCAAGCCAGGTCTCTCTCCCCCAAGGGAGGCAGGAGCCCAGGTTACCTGAGCCATTCACTGCTCCCTCCCAGGGTCTGTACTGACAGGAAGCTGGAGTCAGGAGCCAGGGCTGGGAGTCAAACCCAAGTACTATGATGCAGAGGATTTGTGTCTAGTTGCTAGTCTAAACTGACTGTCCCTTTTCTGAGATATTTTAAACCAAGTCTTAGACACTGAATTGTTTTACCCACCTACATTCCAGTATCTTGCCAAGGAGACTTTATGTTATCATCTGCCATGATCACACTTAACAAAAATGACAATCAATAACTTCTTTTTTTAAAAAGAAATATTTTATTTTTGGGCCCAGCTCGGTACCTTAACGGCTGGAGTCCCTACTTTGCATGCACTGGGATCCGATATGGGTGTCGGTTCTAATCCCGGCGGCCCCACTTCCCATCCAGCTCCCTGCTGGTGGCCTGGGAAGGCAGTCAAGGACGGCCCAAAGCCATGGGACCCTGCATCTGCGTGAGAGACCAGGAAGAAGCTCCTGGCTCCTGACTTTGGATCAGCACAGTTCTAGCCATTGTGACCGCTTGGGGAGTGAATCAATGGATGGAGGCTCTTCCTCTGTGTCTCCCCTCCTCTCTGTATATCTGACTTTCCAATAAAAATAAAATTAAATAAATCTTGGGCCTGAAGCCGTGGCCTAGCAGCTAAGTCCTCACATTGAATGTGATGGAATCCCATGTGGGCGCCGTTCTAATACCGGTGGCCTCGCTTCCCATCCAGCTCCCTGCTTGTGGCCTGGGAAAGCAGTCAAGAACAGCCCAAAACCCTGGGGACCCTGCGTCTGTGTGGGAAACTAGGAAGAAGCTCCTGGCTCCTGGCTCTGGATTGTCTCAGCTCCAGCCTGTTGCGGCCGTTTGGTAAGTGAATCAAGGGACGGAAGATCTTCCTCTCTGTCTCTCCTCCTCTCTGTATATCTGATTTTGCAATAATTTTTTTAAAAAAATTAAATAAATCTTGGGCCCGGCGGCATGGCCTAGCGGCTGGGGTCCCCGCCTTGAACATGCCGGGATCCCATGCGGTCGCCGATTCTAGTCCCTGCGGCCCTGCTTCCCATCCAGCTCCCTGCTTGTGGCCTGGGAGGGCAGTTGAGGACAACCCAAAGCTTTGGGACCCCACGCCCCGCATGGGAGACCCAGAAGAGGTCCCCAGCTTCGGATCAGCACAGCACCGGCCATTGCAGTCACTTGGGCAGTGAGTCATTGGACAGAAGATCTTCCTCTCTGTCTCTCCTCCTCTCTGTATATCTGACTTTGTAATAAAAATAAATAAATCTTTAAAAAAATTTAAATAAATCTTAAAAAAAAAAAAGTGGAGCAGCCAGGACTCGAACTAGAGTTCTGATGTGGAATGTCACCATTGTAGATAGCAGTTTAGCTTGCTGCACTACAGCACAGTTCTATGAAAACATTTTTTAGTTGATGAATCAAAATGTATATATTTATTGGATGCAGCATAATGTTTGCAGATGTATGTACCCTGCAAGGGTTCAATATAGCTATCTGACATGTACATTCCCACACATACTTGTGCCATGAGAACACATACAATCTCTCCTAGCCTCTTTCAAGCATATAGACCAGGCTTATTATGTCCGTTTTACAGATGGGGAAACTGAGGCACCAATCAGTGCAGGGAGTTGTTCCCATCCCACAGTCAGTGTCTGCAGAACTGGAGTGGGTGTGTTTAGCTCCCAGGTCGGGTTGCCTTTCTCGGTCACTAGAAAGGGAACTTTGTGGAGACCTGAGCATTTAACACCTCTCAATTTAGGAGGGAGTGTGCTGGGCTGGTGCCCAAGCCCTTGCAATCTGTCTCCATCTCTGCCTAGCACTGGCGACATGAGGCAAGTACAGCCAGTGGTCATTTAGAGTCCTCCTATGTCCCTAGTGGCCTGGTTCTCCAAGGTCCATGTCCAAGAGATGACCCCAGAGCCTGGAGGGGCTGTCAGGCTAGGAAACTGTCCCCTGGTTCCCCTGTCACTGCGCCCGACCTGGATTTCTTTAAATGCTTCCTGGCCTGGTCACGGAGCAGAAGTCCTTCGCATAATTGCATGCCTGTCCTCCTCATGGGCCCCTGGAGGGCAGGGTCTGCCCTGCCTCCACTCCGCACACCTCCTCCAGCTGCTGAACGGCACCTGGAACACCCTCGGGTGGGGGCCTGGATGGCGCAGGCCCACTTGTCTGATGATTTGAGATTTCCTGTCACATGCTTTCATGTCATCCTCATCCCAAGCTACAGGGACAGATCGATGGGTCATTTGATCCTGAGGCTGAAGGCACAGCAGTGGCAGAAGCAGGTTCCTGGGGTCTGAGGCATGGTGCAATGCCCTGCTTGCCCTGGCACAGTCCACTGGGCCTGGCACGTGTGCCAGAGAAGTGGAACAGAGTGTTCTGAGCCCTCCTCGCTCCAGAGCCTATGCCGGGAGCCCCATAGCCTCCTCCTGCTGTCCCAGGCACAGCCCAGAACTCCCAGGAGAGGCTGGTCCCTAGAGGCCCTCAGAAACCACAGGGGGCAGTGCCTTTCTCCTATGGCCCACGGGCACAGGGCAGTGAAAAGGCCTGAGGACTGAGGACCCTGGCCCCTGGTCAGCCCTTGTGCTCCAGGGCAAGTCGCTTTCCTTCCTTGGGTGTCCAAATTCCTCATCCAGAAAATGAAAGCCTGGGGTCAGAACGATGGCTCAATGGGCTAGTCCGCCACCTCCTGGCTCCAGATCAGCTCTGCTCCAGCCATTACAGCCATTTGGGGAGTGAACCAGAGGATAGATCTTTCTCTCTGTCTCTCATTTCTGTAAATCTGTCCTTCTAAGAAAAATAAGCAAACATTTTTTAAATAAATAAATAAATGTTCAAAAAAGAAAAGGCAAGACAATGGAAGCTGAGTCCATGGACGATCTCACTGGGCCCTCCCCACCCCAAGAGCCTGGTGTCCAGGGTCACACTGTCCCTCACTGAGAGATGATGGCATGCAGGTGGTAGTCCCTTTGTCTAGGTACGTGGCACCCGGCTGGGGCTCGCCCCTCAGCATCCACAGAGCAGTCACCGAAGGTGACTCCACGGCCTGGATCTTCATGACTGCTGTTGCATGGTGAATTCTGCCCAAACGTAGCCACTTCTACACAGAAAGCACTCATTGTGTCACACAACCTCCTCATCAGGGCTTCCTCTGAGGGACCGAGCTAGGCAGGTGTGTTTAGTTTAGGGTCTCCAAGGACACTGTAGTCGAGAGGTCACGCTGGAAGCTGCAGCCCTGGTCACCTGAACGCTCAGAGGGTCTGCTTCTAAGCTGTGACACACAGTTGGCCGCTACACTGGTGGGCGGCCGCGGCTTCTCAAAGGGCTGTTGGAGCATCATCCTGACATGGGGGCGAGCTTTCCTTCAAGTCAGGGAGCCTAGAAGAAGCAAGGTACAATGATGACATCCTGATGACATACCTTCAAAAGCCACACGCTATCACTGTGTTTGGACGGGCATACAGAGCAGCCCAGTGTGGGACGAGACAATGACATGGATATCAGAAGGTGAGAACTGCTAAACGTCATGGAGGTGATCGCGGTCTATGTGTTTTAAGTGAGCTAACTCATGTATTAAATCAGGAGGTCCATATCATTGCCATGCCCATTTTACAGGTAAGGAAACTGAGTCAGAGTAATCAGGAAATGGTGGGGTCATGGGCTGACTGCTTGTGTTCTTTACAAGTAAAATAGGATGGGACTTCCAGGGGGCGTAACTGGGAGGTCTCAGCTAGTTGAGAGTGGGACCCTAGCCGAACGGAATTAGTATTCTTGTAGAAAGTCACTTTTTCAGGACTATAACAAAATGATTACTTAAGAGCAAAGAGCTTTATTGGGGCTCACAGTTATGGAGGTTCACAATTGAAGGCTCACAGGCAGACGGTCACCACCTGGCAGCCAAGGGGGGCCTCAGAACACAGCCCACTTCGCTCCCACCTTGATCTCAGACATTCCAGTCACCAGAACCTCGAGAACTTTCTGTTGGGGAAGACTCACAGTCAGATGCAGGTGTTGGACTCAGAAGGTTCTAGATTGGAACTCAGTGAGTTGGGTTGTCTCTCCTTGGCTCTCAAACTTTGCCTCCACTGACACTCTGACTCTCTCTGCTTGCTGCCTGGGAGCTCAGGGTGGCCCTAAAAGACTGGGAAAGCAGGACGGGACGAAGCCTTTGTGGCAAGCTCCGGGGCCCAGATGTTCCTTGGTTCACACTCCAGAAACAGAGAGACAGCAAGAGTCACAGGGGCCCAGCTGCCCACCCAACTGGGCCTGCCCACCCCACCGGGCCTGCCTCACCCCACCCCTGTCACAGGGGCCCAGCTGCCCACCCCACTGGGCCTGCCTCACCCCACCCCCGTCCCCTCGGACCTGGGGTTTACCAGACATGCCCTCTGGAACCAGCCAGATGATCAACAGTGAGCAGATGGAAAACAAACTATATTTAAACCAGCAGTTGCTGCAAAGCTAAAAGACAAGTAACCAGCTGGGAGAAAACACTGAAAACACAGGTAGAACTAAGGGTCAGTACCCACAACTTTAAGAACAACAAAGATACACACACACACACACACAAAGGCAACTCACAAAAGAATGAAGCCCAAAGACCCCCAAACAAAAGCCCCACAGAAAAGTGTCATCATTAAAAATGTAAAGAATCAAATTAAAACACAATGGAACCTGATTTTTCTCCTATGGAATAGGTGGAAATATTAAAGATGAATAATACCCAAGTTTGGTGGCCTTGCCACTACTCTTGAACTTGACGTATGCAACTTGACAAAATCAAAACATAAACTGGGCTGGCGCGGTAGCCTAGTGGCTAAAGTCCTCGCCTTGCATGTGCCAGAATCCCATATAGGTGCCAGTTCATATCCCAGCAGTCCTGCTTCCCATCCAGCTCCCTGCTTGTGGCCTGGGAAAGCAGTCAAGGACAGCCCAAAACCTTGGGACCCTGCACCTGTGTGAGAGACCAGGAAGAGGCTCCTGGCTCCTGGCTTTAGACCGGCACAGCTCTGGCCGTTGTGGCACTTTGGAGAGTGAATCATCGGACACAAGATCTTCGTCTCTGTCTCTCTTCCTGTCTGTGCAAAACTGCCTTTCCAATAAAAATAAATAATTCTTTTAAAAAAAACTGTACAAGGTAAGTGGATTCTGAGGAATCTGTTATTGTATCAAAACAAATCTCAGAAAGTTATAAAGTAAGATGATAGAAACAGAGAGAGAGGAAAGATAGATAAAACATATCCACCTGTTTATGTGTCAGGATGTTCTGTGAAAGCCTGCTTGAACAAATAGAATCTTGGAAACAACCCCGATGTCCGCTGTGGGCTAATAAATAAGTTGTGGTGTAGTCACACTCCACAGAGCCAGCACACATCGCCACGTGTGGGTGGGTCAGTCACAGAGGGTTGAGCAAGAGAACATTCTGTGTGATCCTGTGTATACGAAGCGTGAAAGAAGTGAAGCTACTCCAAGCTGCAAGGTGTCAGGACCGAGGTGCCCCTGGGGGGTGGGGGTGGGGAGGAAAGGGGTCCCTTTCTGAGCTGAGGTCGGAGACACAGGGACACCCACTGTGGAAGTGCTTGGAACTGGATGCTTTTCTTCATGACGTTCATACCCAAGGAAAAACATTTCTGGAGAATAAAACTTAGGCACACACTCCTATCTGCACCCCCAACACTGCCTGTGCAAAAATGTGAGAACACAACACAGACTTTCTTTGTTTCAGAGTGGTCGGTCACTCAAAGGTCCTTCAAAATGGTAGAAAATGGGACACAAAGATGTTTATTTTGGTACAAAAAACTAACATCTATTTGTTTTTTTTAATATGTAATCTGCAAAGCTTTTGAAGGATATTTCCAGTGTGTGGCTTTCAAAATTTTTGTGAGCCAAAATAAACCTCTCTTTCCTTACCATCTTTAGCTAGGACTTTGCAGGCCTCACGCAGTCAGGCACCCATGGAAAAATCAACCCCAGTTGCATGAGCCTATCTATTAAAAAGTGTAGATAAAGGAAGGTAGCTCTATGTGGCCCCGGGCATAGATGGCAGCCTAGACAAGCAGTTCCTCCTGTGGGTTCCATCTCCCTCCCGGGGTCCAGCTCGGTCACAAGGCCCTTTAAGGAGGCCCCAAGGAAAACATGAGTTATAATTGCACAAAGCTGGGCCCTTGCACCTGTCTGTCAGAGCTCTGCCCTGGCCAATAGGCCAAGGGCGCTTAGGATCAGAGATCCTGGACTGGGCAAGGGTGTCCTAGGATCCTCAGGGCAGCCAGATCAAGGCCTGGGGTTCTTCAGGACAGGGCGAGAACAGGAGGAGGGGTCTCAATCTCCTAGACTCCAGGACAGAGGGAAGGGACCCCAATCAGCCAGCACAATACTCAGGACACTGAGGCGGAAATGTTCAGTCCCGCTGATAAACACAACAACCTTGACCCTGAATCTGTGGGCATCTCAAAAGAGGGGCTCCCAGGATGGGGAGGGGGCAGCAGAGTGGCTCTGCAGGGGCTTGGAATAGCAGAGGCACCTGTGTGCAGGGTCTGGGGTCAGAGCTTGGCCTCTAAGTCTGGCCCGGGATAGTTCTGCTAACCCCACCCTGACACTCTCGTGCGACAATTTCCTGCAGCTTGGAGGCTGGCACCTTCGATAAGCACAGGACCCCAAGCGAGTGCCTCTTCCCACAGCTGACCCCTAAGACCCAGCTCCAGCCGCACCCCCGCCCCGCCCCATCCCGCCCACCTCTCTGGGTTCTGAGTCACACAGACAAGATGTCTCACTGTCCAGGAGGGGCAAGGAGTGAGGGCTGCGGGCAGCCTCAGTCCTAGATTCCAATCCCTGGCGCCTGAGCTGACTGCGGCCCAGCTGGTCAGCCTCAGCAGCTTCGCGTGTGGAAGGCCGGGACACAGCGGCCATGGCCAGGAGCCTCGGAATCTCACACTGTGAAAGGTGGATTGTGTAAATGTCCCCATTTTACAGATAAGGAAGCTGAGGATCAGGACAGCCCCAAGCTCTCCCTTTCCTTGGACTCTGGCACCAAGGCAGATCTACTGGAAATCAACAGCGTGGCCTTGGGCAAATTGCTTAACCTCTTTTAGATTCCATTTCCTTAATCTATAGATGATCAATTAAAATCCAAACCTAGGGCCCCGCAGTAGCTTAATGGCTAAAGTCCTTGCTTTGCATGCGCCAGGATCCCATATGGGTGTCAGTTCATGTCCCAGCTGCTCCACTTCCCTTCCAGTTCCCTGTTGTGGTCTGGGAAGGCAGTAGAGGATGGCCCAGGGTCTTGGGACCCTACACCCATGTGAAGCTCTTGGCTCCTGGCTTCAGATCAGCTCAGTTGTGGCCACTGCAAACACTTGGGGAGTGAATCAGCAGATGGAAGATTTTTCTGTCTCTCCTTCTCTGTGTAAATCTGGCTTTCCAACAAAAAAATAATAAATTTTTAAAAAATCCAAATCTAGAAGAGTTTGAGAAGATGAAAAAAGGATAATGTTAAACTCTGAGCTTGGTATTAGGGATATAAAGGCCCTTGGTCATGCTAGTAGGATTGATACAACTGTCTAGCCAATAAGAGAGAGTGACTCCTTTGCTTGGGCAAGTGTGACCTCTGGGACGCACCCAGGACACCTTCCTGAAATAAGCAGTATTTCGCACCCATCTTAACCACGGGCACAGATTTCCTGGGCGGGGGTGTGGGGTATGACTAGGGGAAGGCGGTGGCACAGTGCCTGGGAGAGCTGGCGTGGTCTGGCCGAGGGGGTCAGGTCAGGTCCCCAGGCAGGCAGACCTCCAGGTCGTGTTCCTTTCCTTACAGCCTTTCTCAACAGCCGGCTTGGGCACCTTGCATGATAAACAGGTTCTCACCCTCCGAGCCCCAAGCAAAGCTGACAGATGCTGGCAGAGCTGAGCGGGCAGAGGAGGCATGTCTGTAAATAGACCATGACTCAGGCCCCGCCACTTGCTAGAGGAGCCACTTGCGTGCATGGTTCCTGGGTCGGCAGGGCGAGGAAGGGGGCTCCAGCTTCTGGAGGAAGGACTGTGTGGCCCTGGCTCTCTGACCCCTGCCTGGGTCTTCTCTGCTGCAGCAGGTTTGAGGCCTGGGACAGGAGTCACCTGGAGTCTTCAGTCCAGGTGTTCAGGTTGTCTTGGGACTCTGAGCAAACTGTCCCCTCTTGGGCTTCTGGCTCCCTGCCTTTGCCCAGTGGGCTGTGTGGCAAGAGGGCTGGTGATTGGGCTCAGGGTCTCAAGTGCCAGAAAAATGCAGACTAACTTCTAGACATGTGACACAGTGGGTCACCCTGAGCCTCAGGTGCCTGAACGATACAGTGGGATGGAGAGCCTTGATCAGGTCGTCACAAGGATGAAAGGGTTGGTGGTATACAAAGCACTGCGCATACGGTAAGACTCTTATTTGGGGGTTTATTTGTTATTTTTACGGGAAAGGCAGATCAGATTTACAGAGAGAAAGAGAAATAGAGAAAAAGCCTCCATCTGCTGGTTCACTCCTCAAATGGCCACAATGGCCAGAGCTGAACCAATCTGAAGCCAGGAGCTTCTTCTGGGTCTCCCACATGGGTGCAGGGTTTCAAGGCTTTGGGCCATCCTCTATTGCCTTCCTAGGGCACAAGCAGGGAGCTGGATGGGAAGTAAAACAACCAAGACACAAACCGGTGTCTATAAGAGATCCTAGTGCCTGCATGTGGAAGATTAGCGAACTGAGCCATCATGCCAGGTATTATAACAAATTATTACTGAAATATGCCAACCTTGTGGCGCAGTGGGTTAAATACCACCTACAACGCTGGCATCCCATATAAACATCCGTTTGCATCTCAGCTACTTTACTGCTGATTCAATACCTGGGAAAGCTTGGCCCAGGCTTCCACACTGTGGCCATTTGGGGAGTGAGCCAGTAGATAGAAGACAGATTTCTCTCTCTGCTCCTCCTCTCTCTGTAACTCTGCCTTTCAAACAAATGTTTAAAATCTGAAAGACTTAGAAACAGAAAGATTTGGAGATGTTGAAAGATATTTAGGGGGCCCGGCGGCGTGGCCTAGTGGCTAAAGTCCTTGCCTTGAATGCCCCGAGGTTCCCATGTGGGCGCCGGTTCTAATCCCGGCAGCTCCACTTACCATCCATCTCCCTGCTTGTGGCCTGGGAAAGCAGTCGAGGACGGCCCAATACATTGGGACACTGCACCTGCGTGGGAGACCCGGAAGAGGTTCCTGGTTCCCGGCTTCGGATCGGTGCGCACCGGCCGTTGCGGCTCACTTGGGGGGTGAATCATTGGACGGAAGATCTTCCTCTCTGTCTCTCCTCTTCTCTGTATGTCTGACTTTGCAATAAAAATAAAATAAAATCTTAAAAAAAAAAAAAAAGATATTTAGGGAGTTGGTGGTTATCCCAGAACTTGAAACATCTCTCCAATTCCCAGACACACACAGGCGAGCAGTGGGACACACAGACAGCATCAAGGTTGGTGAGGGGAGAAGAGGGTGCTGTCCCCGGTGAGAGCCAGCCGCTGCTGCCCACACCATCGTCTCATGGGACTTTCCTATGCCCTTGAGACTGGAATGCCAGACCCGGTGACGTGAACTCAACGGCCACGCTGGAATCTGAAGCCAGGTCTGAGCACTCCAAAAGCTGTGTGTGACACCGATGGGACCCTACGGCCCCTGCAGTGACCTTGGAGGTGGCCAGGATGGGGCGGAAGTGAGAGAGGAGGGAGGAAGGAGGAGGTGCCTGGCAACAGGCAAGGGGCGGGTGCAGGGGTGGGGTGTTGGAGGGGACTGCCCCTGAGGTATCAGGCTGCAAGACAGAGAGCCCAGCCCCAACCTCGGAAGGAGAGCAGACTGGGTTGGGCCTGGAGTCCGAGGTTCAGGATGCTCAGAAATGACTGTGGAACTTTCAGGCCTGGAGGAGCCTCCATTGCCCGCCTTTGAACACCCTCTCTGCAGTGGCCGATCTTGGGCCTCTGTGCAGGCTGTGTGTGCTGCCCGTGGCCACCCTCCCCTCTGAGCTGCATGGAAGCCTGCCTGACCACTCTGCCCAACAGCCCCTGTCCTGGGACTCTCTCCGTGTCTGGCTCTGCAATTCATCACCATAGATCACTGTTTACTTAATTTTTCTGACTCTTTGTTTTCAAAAATTCATTTTACTTTTTTTTTTTTTTTAATTTGAAAGGCAGATTTACAAAGAGAAGGAGAGACAGAAAAAGAAAGGAAAAACAAAAACAAAAACAAACTTCCATCCGCTGGTTCCACTCCCCAGATAGGCACAAATACTGCAGCTGAGCTCATCTAAAACCAGGAGCTTCTTCTGGGTCTCCCACTTGGGTGCAGGGTCCCAAGGCTTTGGGCCGTCCTCAACTGCCTTCCCAGGCCACAAGCAGGGAGCTAGATGGGAAGTGGAGCAACTAAGGCACAAACTGGCACCCGTATGGATGCCCATATGGGATCCTGGCTGAATCTGATGTGCCAGGATGCCAGCTCCTTTTTGTCATATGTCTGTCTCCTCACCCCACAAAGAAAGATCTACTCTGTAGGTGTCGGGATGGAGAGCGCTTGTTTACTCCAGGAGGAGCCTGGGTAGCACACAGGCCCCGCCCAGTTCCTGCCGCCCTTCCCCTCCTCCCCACCGGGGCTGGCTTCCCAGCCCTTCCTCCTCATTTGCCCCTTGGCTTGCCCTCCCTCTTCAGACAAACCCTGCCTGAGGCTGAGTTCCTCTGGGATCCCCTGCTTTGGGCAGCCCACCAAGCTCCGGGTTAGAGACCTTGGGGAAGTGAATAAGCCACACAACGAACATCTGGGGCAGCCTTGTGTGAGCACCGTTGTAATGCGAACAGGTCCAATCAGCTCTCTGGGCACCATTTTGCTCAGTTAATTCCACCCTTGGGCTTGTACCAAAAGGAAATCATCTAGAAGCAGAGAGAAACCCAACATGCCCAAAAAACATGACACATTATTTAAAACAAAAGGAAAGATTTAAAGCAACAGAAGCATTCAATGTCAACAGCTGTAATAAAAATGACTCTTACTGAGTGCTTGAACCAGCCAGGCAGTGAGCAGGCCAACAGGAGCTGTGGTCAGCGGCCACTGCCATGGTGCAGTGAGTTAAGCTGCTGCCTGCACTGGCAGCAAGCCACATCAACACTGGTTTGAATTCGACGGCTCCCACTTCTGATCCAGCTTCCTGTTGATGCACCTGGAAAAGCAGTGGAAGACACCTCAAGTGTTTGGGCGTCTGTACCCACAAAGGAGACCCAGAAGAAGCTCCTGACTTCAGCTTGGCCCAGTCCTGGCCATTTGGAAAGAAAATCAGCAGATGAAAGATCTCTGTCTCTCTGTATAACTTTTTGTTTTTAAAGATTTATTCATTTTTATTACAAAGTCAGATATACAAAGAGGAGGAGAGACAGAGAGGAAGATCTTCCATCTGATGGTTCACTCCCCAAGTGACCGCAACAGCCGGTGCTGCGCCGATCCGAAGCCAGGAGCCAGGGATCTCCTCCAGATCTCCCACACGGGTGCAGGGTCCCAAGGCTTTGGGCCGTCCTCGACTGCTGTCCCAGGCCACAAGCAGGGAGCTGGATGGTAAGTGGATTAGCCAAGATACAACCAGCACCCATATGGAATGCATGTAAGGTGAAGATTTGTCTACTGAGCCATCATGCCAGGCATGGGAAAGTATAATATTATATTTGTTCTTCCAACAGACAAATGAAAGTGTTAGCATCACATGGAGAGGTTCAGACTTGTTACAATTCCCACTTAGCCTCTGAGGAAGCTGAGTCTTTGGACGAAGTATCCCAGCCTTACAGGTGTCTCAGGGTGCAGAAGCTAAGCCCTGAACCATTCGCACAGGCTGGGGTTCTCGCAGCCCACTGCTAACTTGGGGGTTCACTATTCCACCAACTGGCTTGCTCCTCCAACTCCCTCAAGCACTGGATTCCTGGAAGGCAGGAATGGTTCCTAAGGTGACAGCGAAGCAGCTGCCTGGCTGAGCTTGACTCCACACAGGAATTTCACACCCTCCCAGACCCTCGCCTTGCAGGTACAAGGTGTCTGGTGTGGCAAGTGGCCACGTGCCAGATGCAGAGGCTGGGAGGAATTGCTCCACCCAGAGGCAGGCTCCCCTGGCCCACCACCTGTTCCCCAGCCCATGCTCTCTGCTGCTCCACCTGGTCTCTGGCAAGCTGAATCTAAAGCCAGTGGGGCCGACTGGGTATTAATAACTGGGCTCTGACGTCTGTGCCGATAAGGAAGCATTCCCACTGCCAGCCAAGATCTGGGCACTGGGTCACTCCCGTCTCTTGGAACCACAGTGACCCCAGAGCACAGGAAGGTGGCTGCCCTGCATGGAGCGCCCCCGGGTGCCAGGCCATGGTGCCACGTGCAGCTTCACTCTCCTCCTTGGGTGCAACCCTAACAGCCATGCCCTCACAGTACAGGGTCTTTGTGCAGGGAAACTGAGGTTCATGACAATCCAGAACTTAGGCCTAGACCACGCAGCTTGTGAGCAGTAACGTGGAACGCCAGCACCTGTCAGGCAGCAGGTCCTTGTCCTCTCCTGCTGGGGGTGGTGACAGGCGGAGAAAGGCTTCCTGCTCCCGGCAGACACAGGCCCTGCTGTGGCTCAGCTTCCTTAACTTCCAGGAATGCAGGTGATTGGGACGGGGCCCAGAAGGGATGGGCTGAGCTTCCAGGAAGTGGCCTTTCCAGTGGACAGAGAGCAGGACCAGACCTGTTGGCTCAGGTCTGGTGACAGCCCCAGGGGGCAGGGCCAGGGCCAGCAGCAAGGGGCCCTGTCCAGGCTTCCAGAGCTGGGAATTGAGTGACGAGTGACAGGGACATGTGTGCCTGCCCGGAGAAAACAGCTTTGCAGGGAGTAGGCAGAGCCTCTGCCTTCCCTCCTCCCCACTCCCTGGTTCCTGCCTCTCTAGCCTTTGCTCACCTCTCAAACTTTGAAGGGCTCACGTAGTCGAATTCTCCCAGAAAACAGGGCTAGTCAGGGATAGAGAGGAGAGTTGAGGGACCCATGTGCCCAGACCCTCTGAGCCAGCAAGGCAGCAGATTCCTGCATTGATGTCTACTTTGGAAGGCAGTGTGGCATCATAAGTCAACCCTCAGGCTCAGGCAAATAGAGATGGCTGCTGGGTCACTCTCCTGGGCCTGTGTGACCTCGGGCAGGCTTCCAAGCCTCTATGTGCTTCTGTTTTTCCATCTGTAAGATGGGGAGAATTAGCTACCTCCTAGGACAACCATGAAGATCAAACGTCAAGTGCACATTTCTGGGAGTGGAGAGCTTGGCGGGAGACAGGTCTCGATCGATGTTGGTTGCTGCCTCCCAGGATCCCGGGTGGGAGTCAAGGGGGACGTCCTCTAGTACAACCACTAAGGAAGTCAGGATGGAGAGTGCTAAGAGAACTGAAGACTGACCTGCCATATGACCCAGCTATCCCACCCCTGGGAATATATCCAAAGGAAATGAAATCTGCATATTTACATCAGCACAATCTATAATAGAAAAGACATGGAAACAAGCCAGATGCCCATCAAAAGAGGAGTGGATAAAGAGGCTGTGGTACTCAGCCATTAAAAAGAATGAAATTCTACCATTTGCAACCAAATGGTCCCAACTAGAGACCGTTATGCTCAACGAAACAAGTCAATCCCAAGAGGACAAACAGCACATGTTCTCTCTGATAGAAGGCAACCTTCACACAAAACACAAGATCAATAGCCCTTTCAATACTGTTGTGCTACATCTCAGGGAGTCTGATATTTTTGTTTTTATTTTCATTCATTCAAAAAAAATTTTTTTGCTGTTTTTCTTATTAATTTCCTCCCTGACTCATCGGTCACACAATAGCCTGGTTGGCTTCAGGAAGGTCTTTGTCAGCTCTTCAGTAACACATTGGACATTCAGTAGCATGTTATTGAACTTCATGTTGTTGCAAATTTTCTATTTTTCTCTCTGTTGCTGATTTTGCTTCATGGCTTTTCATATGGGGGGATGTATAGCTACTGTGTAGTGGAGACTATCGCATACAGATGTGAGGATACAACGCAGTGTGCATCTCCGCTTCCAAATCAAAGATGGGCTTCCAATGAAACTGTTGAATGTACTGTGACAATGAGATACTAGACTCTGCATCGCTCATGCCTACAATGTCAGGATACACTTAAATAGCAGAATGATGGACTTATGACTGATTGTGAAGGACTATGCTATTGTAATGACATGGAAAAAATTAGTGGTGGGGAGGAAGATTTGGGTTGAAGGAGAGGGAAATCCCAGAGCCTATGGAACTGTATCACAGAATAATAAAATAAATAAATGGGTTTTTTTTTAGATTTATTTATTTTTATTGGAAAGGCAGATCTATAGAGAGAAGGAAAGACAGAGAGCAACATCTTCCATCGGCTAGTCCACTATCCAAATAGCTGCAACAGCTGGAGCTGCGCTGATCCGAAGCCAGGAGCCAGGAGTTTCTTCTGGTCTCCCACACGAGTGCAGGGTCCCGAGGCTTTGGGGCGTCCTCCACTGCTTTCCCAGGCCACAAGCAGGGAGCTGGATGGGATGTGGAGCAGCTGGGACACAAACAGGCACTCATATGGATACTGTGTTTGAATGTGGAGAATTAGCCAATCTAGCCATTGTACCAGGCTTAGTTCTTACTTTGTTTTACTTAGTTTTTATGTGACATTTTAAAAATTGTATGTCCTGAGCCGTGGCTGGGCTGAAACTCTCAACAGCAGGAACCAGAATGGATTGAAGAGCGGTGCTGGCCGAAGGACCTGCTGGTATGCGTGAAGCCTGACACCAGGAAGGGGTCGGATGGAGGAATCTGAACAGTTCCTCTGACAGGACACTGACCCTACAAATAAACGCAGGAAGCATGGAGGTAAACAACCCAGAAGAGGCTTTGGAAAGTGACCCACTGGCATGCACTTGGCTCGGGTTGGGGCAGACCAGGCTGAGTCAGTTCACGTCATCCACTGGCAAGCCTGAGCGCTGGAACTGTGTGGGGGCCTGGCCAGGTTTGGTTGTGATAAAAAAACAGTACAAAACACAAAATGCCAAGGCGAAATGGCCTGTGCCAGTAGGGAATGCAGCACCCAACCAGCACTCCTCCCACTGGTTCAGGTGAGGGACGAGTGTGTGATGGGCAGAGCTGGGGAGAGCTGCAATACTCATTGGTTCCAATGGAGGTCGGGGCTCAGAATAGATCCAACCCAGGGGTTACAACCACCAGCTGATCGGAGTGAACCAAAAAAAGATGGAAGATGGAGTGGATCAATCAACCACCTCAGCTATATGCTTCCAGCGGAAAACTGGACAAGGGGAAACCCTAAGATAGACTGTCAATCAGTGGACTCTGCGCCAGCCTCATCGTACCTGGACTGTTGCTGATGATATGTTGGAGCTTCTAATTGATCGAGGTGACGCTCTGCTGGCTCTGCCTTCAAACCTGAGAGGGCCTCCCTAAGAGGCTGTTGAACTTGACTGGACAGTGGGATGCTGGACTCTGTATGGTGTGAGCCTGTAATTAGGGAATCCCAATGGAACCTGAGCTGTGGTTATGCATCAAGGTGAAGGAATTCACCATGGGGGAAGGGTTTGGGGCGAAGGGGGGCGGAATCCCAGTACCTATGAAATTGTGTCATGTAATACAATGTAATTAATGAATAAAAAAAATTGTATGTCCTAATGGTGAAATCTGTACATAATGCGGGAAGACTCAACTCAGGCCTCTGTTTACAGGCCACCTGCTCTCAGCAGAGCAGAGGTACCCGAATCCTGGCGCAGCTTGACGTGCAGCAACTGAAGCTACAAGCCTCCAGACTCCACTTCCGCTCCAGCTCCCGGCTGATGCCCCCGGGGAGGGTCCCAGTGCTCGGACCCCTGCACCCACATGGGATCCCCAGACAGAGTTCCAGGCTCCCGGTCTAGGCCTGACCCAGTCCTAATCATTGCCACCCTTTGAGGGAGGACTAACAGGTGATTCTCCCCTCTCCTCCTTCTGTAATCTGCCTTTCAAAATAATTTTTAAACAGATAAAGGAAGAAACTTAGATCAAGCCCTTCCTGCAGCTCGACCTCCCTGCTGCCTTCTTCTCAGGCATGTGAACTTACGAGCCATCAGTCAGCCTGAGTCAGGCTGCTGCCCTTGCAACAGCCCAGAGAGGCCCAGCAGTCCCCGGAAACCCCAGCTTCCCTACCCCAGAGCCTGCTATGTTACACACCATTCAGTCTGGGACGGTGCTCCCGCTGGAGCCAGGGGCAGCGGTGTGGAACTGGGTATTAAAGTGTAGCTGTCACGGATGCCCCAGTACCCACCAGGACCCTTTCTGGCCCAGCAGGTCATACCAACATCATCTATTCTGATTTGCATGTATAGTATCTATTTACAGGCATTTCTCTGTAGTTGACAGGTGAAGATAGGTGCTCCATGATCATCTTGGTTTTTTTTTCAAATGATTTATTTGTTTGAAAGGCAGAACCTGAGAGAGAGAGAGAGAGATGAGAGAGATCTCCCATTCCTGCTTTGCTTCCTAAGTGGCCACAATGGTTGAGGAGTCCAAAGCCAGTAGTGAGCAGTCTTATCTAGGTCCCCCATGTAGGTGTCAGGGACTCCAGTGCAAGGACTATTTTGTGCTGCGTCCCCTGGTGCGTTAGCAGAGAGCTGGACTGGAAGTGGAGCAGCCGGGCCACCAACCAGTGCTCATAAGGAATGCTGGCGGCGTCACAGGCAGTGGCATAACCTGCTTGCTATGAACCTGGCCTCTGCTCTCTGATACTCTTGGAGACCCTATTTTCTTCTTCCCACGTGATTTATTGGCTCAATTCCAAAATGGCAGGCATTTAGGGAGTTAGGAATCTAGGTCCAAAGCCTCAAGGGGTTTTCGCTCCACCAGGGACCTACTAGGAATGTAAATGACTGAGTCATCCTAAGTATCAGGCTATTCAGCTGAAAAATGGTGTACTAATGTCATCCACTCGGTAGGGTTCTTGCAGATAAAACTCCCCCATACCGAATAATTCAGACTCACATTACTTAGGGAGGAGCGGCATCTGCACTAATACAGTCTGCCACCAGAGGGCAGAATTGCCACATTAATCTTCATTCAAAAATCTGTGATTCATTTTTTTGAGTCGATTCAAGTTTTTTTAAAGATTTATTTCTATTTTGACTGGAAAGTCAGATATAACGAGAGGAGAAGAGAGAGAGGAAGATCTTCCGTCTGCTGGTTCATTCCCTAAGAGGCTGCAACGGCCAGAGCTGAGCCGATCTGAAGCCAGGAGCCAGAAGATTGCTTCGGGTCTCCCACGTGGGTGCAGGATCCCAGGGTTTGGGGCCAGTCTCCGCTGCTTTTCCAGTCACAAAAAGGGAACTGGATGGGAAGTGCAGCAGCTAGGACACGAACCGGGTGCCCATATGAGATCCCGGGATATGCAAGGCAAGGATTTAGCCACTGAGACATTGCACCGAGTCCTGAGCTGATTAACTTACATTACAGAAAAACAGAAACACACACAAAAGAACAGTGGGACGATGAGTCCCATGTACCCACACGGGGCTTTAGAAACTGTCAGCAATTTTCCAAGCACTCCCTCTGTTTCGGTTGTTTAGGGAGGTCAGTGAAGTATGTTAAAACCTACCTCAGACCTCGCCTGGGTTCATCCATGGTCGTGCTGGTGCCATAGGAAAAAGGCCTTTGTCTTTGCACAGTGTCACTGTCACACCTGGGGAAAGGGACAGCAGTTCCCCTGGGCAGGCAGATTCAGGCTTCTGATCAGGCACAGCTGGCTCTTAGTTCAGGGTCCACACCAAGCTACTGCAGCTCACAGTTCCTGAGGTTCGTGTGTTAGAATTCTGCCCTTTCTACTTCCTGGGTTTGTTATTTAAGCATTTATGTTATTATGTTATTTTTTTAAGTGGAGTTACAGAGAGAGAAGAGAGATCTTTCAACCACTGGTTTACTCCCTAAATGACCACAATGGCCAGAGCTGAGCTGGTCTTAAGCCAGGAACCAGGAGCTTCTTCCAAATTGTCCACGTCGGTGCAGAAGCCCAAGGACTTGACTCATTCCCCACTGCTTTCCCAGGCACATTCATAGTGGGCTGGATCAGAAGTGGAACAGCGGGGACTCGAACCAGCGTCCATATGGGATGCCTGCGCTGCAAGTAGAGGCTTAAACTACTATGCCATGGGTCCCAGCGCGGTAGCGAAGTGATTGAAGTCCTCGCCTTGCACTCCCAGGATCCCATATGGGTGCTGGTTCTAATCCCGGCAGCCCTGTTTCCCATCCAGCTCCCTGCTTGTGGCCTGGGAAAGCAGTGAGGATGGCCCAAAGCCTTGGGACCCTGCACCCACAGGGGAGACCCAGAAGAAGCTTCCGGATCCTGTTTTCAGATCAGCTCAGCTCTGAAAGTTGTAGCCATTTGAGAAATAAACCAGCAAATGGAAGGTCTCTATATCTCTGTCTCTGTAAATCTGCCTTTCTAATTAAAAATAAATAAATAAATAAATAAATAAATAAAGAGACTGACTGGGGATTCAGGATTCAGGTCGTAGTAACCTAAACTCTCCATGACAACGTCCCCTGACAACATTTCACCCAATTGTTTTAGCATGATTTCACAATCATTGTCTAAGTTCACTATTTCTTCAGGTTTGCAAAATCATGCTGTTTCTAGTTTTATAATGTCTTCGGCCTTTACTCATTGAAATTCTTTCATTAAAACATAACTTTTTATCAACTACTCATTGGCTTCCTAGAGTACAACACATGAAGATCAGAAACCTGTTGGAATATTTCCCTTTATTGATGTTCCACGCAATGTAGTTAGCTGATTTCCTATAAAACACCAACAGTAACAAATGTCCATTTTTTTTTAATTTTGATGATGATTACATGGTTGATCAGGGTGGGAAGGGTTGAGGATTAGGGGAAAGTGGATGAGACCATTATTTCCACATTTTGTTTTTCTCTTCTTTCTGTGTCTAGGGGAAGCAGGGAGATAAAGGGAGAAACCACACCGAACCTCCCAACCACCTCCGTACGCAGAGATGGGGAAGAGCCACCTGACATTAATCCAGGGTACCGGATGTGGAGCATGTCTTAAGATTTGTTTTTTCTATTTTTATTGCAAAGTCAGATATACAGAGAGGAGGGGAGAGAGAGAGGAAGATCTTCCGTCCGATGATTCACTCTCCAAGTGACCACAATGGCCAGAGCTGTGTTGATCCGAAGCCAGGAGCCAGGAACTTCTTCTGGGTCTCCCATGCAAGTGCAGGGTCCCAAGGATTTGGGCTGTTCTTGACTGCTTTCCCAGGCCACAAGCAGGGAGCTGGATGGGAAGTGGAGCTGCCGTGATTAGTACTGGCGCCCATATGGGCAAGGACTTTAGCCAGTAGGTTGCCATGCTGGGCCCACGCATGTTTTGAGGGTTCTGTTCAAGTGGTTTCGATGGTTCTGGCATGCTGTCAGTCTTGCAGATCCACGGATGAGGAACTCCTTCCATGGTCCATTGGCTGACACAGTCCGCCTTAGAGTTTCCAATTGCCCAGAAATTTGTTGTTAAGCTTCGTTGGGTAGTTGACCCATTTGTTGTGCGCTCCTTTCTCTGCTATGCTCCCTGTTGTCCTCCGCAGACTTCAATGGACTGCCACGTCCTCCACGTGCACCTGTATGCCATCCACTGCTCCACCTGAGCCCCTGAGGAGGCCCAGCTCTGACACATGCACCCCACAGTCAGATCCTGCCACTCTCCCCATGGTTGAGCTTCTCAGTCCAACAGTTTAGCTGGGGGGACCCTCAAATAAATCTCATCTGAGGTGATCCCAGACCTGACTCCCATGCGTGCCCACCAGTATAGGGTCTGGCTCATTCTGTCACCCACATTGGCCTACACACATACTAGTAGTTGCAATTACTAGGTCAGATCTATCTCCAGCCCCATCTCTTGTGCAAACCAATGGGTGCTGTGGCCCAGCCCGTCCCCACCCATCACACATTTAGCCCTCACATACACCATTGGGAGTTGCAGCCCAGTCAGAGTGATCCACAATAACACCACTGAACCAGTCCCTAGCCATGGTTCCTGTGCCTGCCAGCATGTGCAATGGGTTGGTCCAGTCTGTCCCCCAACCCATTCAGCTCTTGTACACACCACTGGGTGTTGAAGCCTAATTCAACCCAACTGACTCCACCATCCAGCCTACACTTGTGCCAGTGGGTACCACCACCTCTCTAGCCAGGCTCACCCCCAGCCCTGATTCTCATGCTCACCCATGGGTGCTATATCCCATCGAAGGTATACCCACAGTTTCCCCTCTGGACCCACTCCCTGCCCCGGATCTTGCACTCTCCAGGTGGTTCTGTAGTCTAGCATGACAGGGCATGCCCTCAGTCCTAGCATTTGCCAGCTGACACTGGGGCAAAGCTCAACCAACCTGCGCTTACTTTGGCTCATGCCTGCACCAGTGGATAGTCAGTTAGACCAGCCTAGCCCTCTCCCTAACCCAGTTCACCTGGTTGGCGTTCCAAGCTCCTGGCTCCAGCCCAGTCCCACCCATCGTGTGCATCTTGGGAAAAGCCAGTTGATGGGATCCCTGTCTCAAATACCAAACAATTAAAAAAAACACCACCACCAGTATCACTAATGATAAGGCTAGTGAGTGTGACTGAGGGAAGGGGAGTCAAAAACCTACAAATCCACTTAACGAGACTTTCTCTCTAGAATCATGTCACCAATCTGGTATGCACATGGTTCACTTACCTCCCTTATTATACATCTACTTATTTGAAAGTAACAGAAGAGAGGGAAACCCGGATGAAGCTCCTGGCTTCGGCCGGCCCAGCCTTGGCCTTTGCAGATACTGGAGGTGTGAGCCAGTGGATGAAGCTCTCTTTCTAACTCTGCTTTCAAATAATATTTTTTACCTTTTACCTCCCCCTTTGCCCCAGATATAGGAAAAAAAAACCGTGGAAATTATAGTCTTACCACTTTCCTGTAGCCCTTGAACCTTTTTGCCCTAATTAACTATGTAAAGATTGTAAAAAACAAAAAAAAATTTAAATAGGAAAAAAAGTTTTTAACATATACGGAGTGCCTTTTTTAAAAAATCTTTTATTTGAAACACAGAGTTACACAGAGAGGAGAAACAGAGAGAATTTTCTATCCACTGGCTCACTTCCAAAACGGCCACAGTGGACAGAGATGGGCCAGTCCAGAAGCCAGGAGCCAGGAGCTTCTTCCAGGTCTCCCACACGGGTGCAGTGGCTCAAGCACTTGGGCCATCCCCCACTGCTCTCCCAGGCACATTAGCGGGTACCCGGATCAAAAGTAGAGCAGCCTGGACTCAAACCATCATCCCTATGGGATATCAGAAGTGCAAGCGAGGTTTAGCACTGTCAGCCCAGCCCCATGAAGTGCCTTTTTTTAACTGAACTTTGATAATCATGCAAAACATTGGCAATGTCCCCAAACAGTAACTATGTAAGCAAGTACATTCATGGGAGTCTCAGGATTTATTCTTCCAGATCACCTTTTTTATTTAATAAGTGATTTACTCATCTGAAAGGCAGAGACTCAGAGGGGATGAGTTCCCACCTGCTGGTTCATTCCCCAAATACCTACAACAGCCAGGACTGAGCCAGGCTGAAGCCAACATCCAGGGCCATGCGTGGCAGGGACTCAAGTACGTGAACTATAGAGTGCACACTGGCAGGAAGCTGGACTGGAAGTGAAGTGGGAACTCAAACTGGGTTCCAGTTCCAATTCTATTCCCGATTCTAGGGAATGTAACCCCAGAAGGCTGAGGGCAATGGCTCACATGATTGGATCTCTCCCGCCCGTGTGGGAGGCAGCCTGGCCCACACGTGGCAACAGTGAGCAGTGGGGCCAATGGCTCCAATTGGCTAATCCTCCCCTTGCAAACGCCAGCATTCCATATGGGAGGAATTGCCCCGGCAGCTCCACTTCCCATCTAGCTCCCTGCTTGTGGCCTGGGAAAGCAGTCGAGGACGGCCCAAAGCCTTGGGACCCTGCACCCTCGTGGGAGACCCAGAGGAGGCTCCTGATCCACGCAGCTATGGTCACTGCAGCCATCTAGGGAATGAACCAGCAGAAGGCCATTTACACAGAATCCTCCCACTTTTCTTTCCAGCTGGGAGGAACGAGTCTTACTGAGTACGTGAATACTCCCAGCCATGAAGACCGGTACTTAGCTGGCACAAAAGTCCGAGCCTAGGAGAGGGGGTTGTGCACACCAAAGCAGTGGGTATTCAATGCCAGTGACTTGGCCAGATGAGGCAAAAGTCTGTTTCCCCACGTGCAAGAACAAAGTTAGTAAAAAGCCCCCGCCTGTGCGTCCCTGCGGCTCCGCTAGCCTGTAATTGCACCTGCGAAAGTACTTGGGCTTCCGTCCTTATGAAACCAGGATGAAGTCGGCTGACTGTCTCCTAACCCAGTCCTCACTATGAGATCCACTTGGGGAGGGTACCAATGCATGAAAGACATGTATGTGGTGTGTGCGTAACTGGTTTTCAAAGAATCTTCAAACGGAAAAAGCCCTAACCCAGTGCCATTCTCAGCAGAAGGCCCGTTAGGGAAAGCGGGCAACCGAGCTGGGCAGGTGCTCTGAGTGCAGAAGAAGTAGCCAGCACTTTGCTTCCCGTAAGACACGGCAGGTGCAGATGGGATAAGAGGTGTCCGGAGGGCGCCTGCGGCTCCGTACTAAAGGCCGAACTGAGTGACAGCCGCAGGGCATCCCACCCACTCCGGAGACCGCTCCATCTGAAAGAGAACTGGCAGGCTCCACAGTCAATCCCGGTCCGGTTGGCTAGGTCGGCGAACTGTCCCCCGCGCGCCCTCCTGCCGGGACTCCGGCCCTCTCCACCAGAGAGCGCCAGGGCCCCGCAATCAGGTGTGGACGCCGCAGGCCCCGACTCCCCGCCGCCCGAGAACAATGAGGCGCCGGCGTCTTTAAGGGAGATACCACCGCGCGGCGGGGCAGGGGACAGCGTCTTCCCAGATGGTCGCATCGCCGCCCGGGCTACCGCAGCACCGGGCAACAGGGCTCAGTTACTCGGACAAAAGGGGGCAGCCTCGCTCCCGGCGGGGCGGACGCCAAGGCCTCCGCGTCTAAGTCGCGCCTCTCCCGCAGCCGAGCTCCGCGTCCCGCAGGCATCCCCGGCCCCGCGTCCAAGAAGATGCTTCAGGCGTCCGTCCCCAGCGACCCCCACACACCAGCATCCCACGGCTCGGTAGGACTGTGGGGAGGGAGGCCGCAGCCGGCCGTGCGCGCACCACCGGGCCCGGACCTACGGCTTCGAGCCCCACCGAGGGCGGAGGCCCCACTCCCGAGCCCGGCCACCCCTGCGGAGAGGCGCGCCAGTGGTGCGCTCTGCAGAGCGCGCGGCTCCCGCACCCGGGGTTCCGCGGCGGCTGCAGCGGCGAGGCGCGGAGGGCGCGAGGCGGGGAGGGCGCGCGCCCCGGTTCGCGCTACGGAAAGCCGGAGGGGGGCGGCGCCGGGGCGGGACCGGCGCCGGGGGTGTGTCCGCGCAGCGCGGGGGCGCGCGGCGCCCTCTGACTGGAGGCCGCGGCGGCGGAGGCGCGAGCTGCCCGATAATGGCGGCCTGCAGAGCCCGCGAGAGGGAGAAGCAGCGGCGGTGGCTGCCCTGAGGTAAAGCTGGCTCTGCGGCATGGCCCAGAGGCCCGGCTGCATCGCCGCACGGCCCTGCCGGGGCCTCCCGCCGCCGGAGACCTGGCGCAGACCTGTCAGCCGAGTTCGGCCATGCAAGGCCCGTGCGCTCAGGCCGGCGGCCCCAGCTGCGGCCTCCTTCCTCCTCTCCCCGCCAGGGCCTCCACCCAAGCCTTCAGTCCCGGGCAGTCGAGGCGGTGGCAGTGCCGGTTCCTCGGGGAGGGGCAGGGTCTCTGGAGGAGCCCCCTCGGGCCTTCCTCAGGAGGTGGCCGCGGAAGGGGAGGGCCAGATAACCTGGCCAATGAGCACGGCCTGAAGGGGCTGCGTTGGGCAACACCTCTGGCTCCGAGTGGCCCTTCCCGGGCCCTTGCAGGTGCACGGCCGGGGCGGCGGGCGCGCGGGCCGGGGAGAGGCCGGTCCCCGGGCGCTTGGGGCCGCTCGGGGCGCATCACCGTGGAGTCCGGGGAGCGGGGCAGCCTAGAGCTTTCCGAAGCTGCCTCCCTCCTCCTGGCCCGGACAGGCGCCCTTTCCACTGGGGAGTCTATCGACTGTGGAAAGGGTGCGTGGGCCGGGGGGAGTGGCGGGCGGCCCCCACAGAGGGCAGGGAAGGCTGGGCGCGGGGGCCCGGGGTTGCGCTCAGGACCTGGAGCGGGTTTGGAAGGGCATCTGGCCAGGGGAGAAGCGGGACCTCCAGCAATCTCAGAAGCCGCTGTCCGTGATTCCGTCCATCCTAGGCCCCAAAGCGGCAGTTCCCCACGGCTCCGGTTGGAGGGCCGGCACCTTTTTGTTTCCGTGTGGACACAGGCAGCCATGTGGTCTCACTTGGTGACAGCCTAAATAGCAGAATGCGTTCTTGAGCCTCGTTAGGATCCAGACACTTCTTGCAGCGTGAGAAGGCAGCCTTGGCGCCTTCTCTCTCCAGCACGTGAATACGAATGGAGGGGCCATCGCTCCCGCCTTTACGTCACTTTATCGAGTTGAATTCCCAAAAACTCCTTCAGAGGGCCCGCTTGGTATTATAGGGATATTTTTTGTGGACGAAATGACCTTGAGCTAGGGGCGCGCTGGTATTCCCTTTCGGAGTGCGAAGTCTGACTACCCCTCATCCCAAACCAGCTGCCTGCTAACGCACTTGGAAAGGCAGTGCATGGTGGCCCAAATAATTGGCCACCTAACACTCACGTGGGAGACCGAGAAAGGGGTCCAGGCTGACCCAGCTCGGAACAGTGCACGCATTTGGGGAGTGAACCAGCTAATGGGTGATCTGGTCCTCTCTGTCATTCTGCCTTTCAATAAAGTAAATCAAAACAAAACAAAAAGAACTAAATATTGTTAACAAAAAGTACCTGTGTTTTAAGCAGCTTACTGTGTTTGTAAAGGAACTTTTTCACTTATTTAGTAAGATAACAATAGCAAGCAGAATTAACATGAACATACATGCCTTAGCCGTTTCTTGCAAATAAAAACTTTTTTTTTAAAGCAGTTACAGAAAAAAGGAGAAACAGGAGGATCTTCCCTCTTCTGGTTCACTTCCCAAAGGCCACAATGGCCAAAGTCGATCTGATTCGAAGCCAGGAGCTGCTTCAGGGTCTCCCCCAGCCTCCGCCGCTTTCCTGGGCCTTAGGAAACTGGGAACTGGGAGGGAAGTGGAGCAGCCACTGCGTGGGTGCAGGTGCGCCAGGTGAAGGACAGCCCATGGCGCAGGGCCCAGCCTCTTAAATCATAAAACCATTTAAGCATTTTATGTTCTGATTGGTTCACTCTCAATCCTTGAGCAAAAGCCAAGTGTTTGTATTTCTGTGAGGATTTTGTGCTTTTTTTTTTTTACGTCTTTTATGTAAATTAGGCTTAAGGAGCTAGAATTTTGCTTCCTTGGGTGTTTTCCAGGCTCAATAAATAAGAATACCAAACTCTGGAATTTATTTTTAACCATAATGTTTCAAAGAAACTCCTAAAAGCATCAGTGTCGCAGTGCTTAAAGTCGTGGCCGTTTGAGCGGGTTAGCCTGGTTTCAAGTTGGCCGTTCCTAGTCGTCCAACCTTGTGCATGTCTCCCCGTACTTAGTTCACTCAGCTCTAAAATGAACAAGCCAGGGTGAGAAGCAAGTGATTTTAATATTAGAAAGTGCTTCTAACAGTTCTTACTACCAGTAAGTACAGTATGATTGTTAGTAGAATTATTGTTATATTTGCCCAAGGTATAGTAAATATCATTCAAGCAGCACACACAGTGAGACAGACGATAACTAAATCCCCTTCCCCCCTAAAAATAGAAGCTAGTTGATTTACATCACTTTGCCTTTTTTTTTTCTTCCAGAAACCTCGACCTCGAAGATGGTGAGTAGCCAGCCAAAGTACGATCTAATACGGGAGGTCGGCCGAGGCAGTTACGGGGTGGTGTACGAGGCGGTCATCAGGAAGACCTCTGCTCGGGTGGCCGTGAAGAAGATTAGATGCCACGCACCTGAAAACGTGGAACTGGCACTTCGGGAGTTCTGGGCGCTCAGCAGTATTAAGAGCCAGCACCCCAATGTGATCCACCTGGAGGAGTGCATCCTACAGAAAGATGGGATGGTGCAGAAGATGTCCCACGGCTCGAACTCTTCCCTTTACCTACAGGTACGTGTCCCTGACGGGGAAGTAGAAGCGATGTTGGACACACAGAATGACATGAGTCACGGGGAAGGGGAAAGCAGGGGTCAGAACGTCTCCCTCTCAGCACACAGGTTTGATGGCTCAGAGGAGATGAGGGTCTGCCAGCGCTGGACTAGATGTTTGCTTAAAACAATGTTTTATTTAATCGTGTGATGCACAAACCTAAAAATAGTGCTGGCCACCTGTTGTGCCTGGGAACTGGAGAGTCTCCACAGAAATGAGGCAAGGTAGGGCCCAGGGACGTGCCCGGGACTGGAGTCTCAGGTCTACTTGGATATCATTTGTTTGGGAACTGAAGATAGAACAGAAGGAAAAACTCCACAATCCATAGCTGTATCCAGGGGTAATTAAACATCTCTTGCATAAATCAACAGTTTGAACATAAACTTTGGCTGTTTTAGAGGATTATGTGGCTCCTTAACTAATTAAGAATCCATTCCTGTTCATTTGGATGACCCACGATGAGCACCTGTGTGTGTTAACATGGGGTCTGTCCGCACCTGGGCCTGTGCTCTGTGCTGTCTTCATGGCAGTGCTGGAAGACGATCCTGTGAGGAAAACTCTGGTGTCTCCACGATGAGTCAGGAACCCAAGACCTGGGACAGAGACGCACCAGAGTCACAGAGCCTGCGGGGTCTGAACCCAAGGACCTCCAGCAGTTAAAGCCTTTGCTGTCCTGACTCCCTGATTACTCTTCTGTGGACCCAGGGAGGACATGTGGGAGACACAAACCAAAATCCCCACTAGCTCTTTTTCAGTGTGTAGAAACGATACTGAAAACATGGTTAGTGAGGGGCTGGTGTTGTGCAGTGGATTAAGGCTCTGCTTGGAGTGCCGGGCTAGAGCGCTGGTTGGAGTCTAGAAGACTCTCCTTTGGATCTAGCTTCCTGTTAGTGCACCCTGGGAACCGTCAGAGGATGGTCCAAGTGCTTACACCTCTGCCGCCCATGGGACCCACATGGAGGTCCGTGCTCCTGGCTATGGCCTGGCACAGGCCTGGCTGTTGTAAGCATTGGGGTTTAGCCAGCAGATGAAATATCTGTTTCTTTGTCTCTTTCTGCCTTCCAGCTAGATCAAAGTAAATAAACACTGAAATATATATATATATATATATATATCTGTGTATATGTATGTGTGTGTATAATAAACATAGCTAGTTAGTCCATGGATATAGCTGTTCTTGGTGAAGCACATAAGTTTCCTTGTATCTCTAAATTCAGAATTAAAACAGACTTTATCGTTAAACAAAATGAAAGGTTTTAGAGTAGGAATAACAAAGAAAAAAGATGATATAAGAAACCTGCAAGTTGGGCCCGAGGCAGTGGCCTAGCAGCTAAAGTCCTTGCCTTGTGTGCACCAGAATCCCATATGGGCACCAGTTCTAATCCCGGCAGCTCACTTCCCATCCAGCTGTCTGCTTGTGGCCTGAGAAAGCAGTTGAGGATGGCCCAAAGCCTTGGGACCCTGCACTCACGTGGGAGACCTGGAAGAGCTCTGGGCTCCTGGCTTCGAATCAGCTCAGCACCGCCCATTGCGGTCACTTGGGGAATGAATCATTGGACAGAAGAACTTCCCCTCTGTCTCTCCTCCTCTCTGTATATCTGACTTTGCAGTAAAAATAAATAAATCTTAAACTTGTAGGTTTCTTTTTTTTTTTTTTTCACAGCCAGTATTGTGGCATAGAAGGTTATGCTGCTGCTTGAAGCTCCAGTGGCTCATCTGGGTGCTGGTTTGAGTCTCCACTGCTCTACTTTCAATCTAGCTCTCTGCAAATGCGCCTGGGGAAGCAGCAGAGGCTGGCCCCGGTCCTTGGGACCCTGTACCCACATGGGAGACCCCAAAGAAGCTGCCAGCTCTCAGCTTTGGATCAGTCCAGCTCTGGCCATTGTGGCCAATCGGGGAGTGAGCCAACAGATAGAGAAACTCTCTGTCTCCTGTATGTGTTAACTCTGACTTTCAAATAAATAAACAAATCTTTATAGAAAAAATTTGCATGTTTCATTGTATGATGACAACCTGAATCCATAACTTAGCTCTGCGTGCGCTGTTTGCTGTCTTACAACAGGGACTGTCAAGAACATTAAGCCTATATTTATTTTATTTACTTTTTAAAAAGTATACATTTATTTTTATTGCAAAGACAGATATGCAGAGAGGAGGAGAGACAGAGAGGAATATCTTCATCCGATGATTCACTCCCCAAGTGACCGCAATGGCCAGAGCTGTGCTGATCTGAAGCCAGGAGCCAGGAGCCTCTTCTAGGTCTCCCACATGGGTGCAGGGTCCCAAGGCTTTGGGCCGTCCTCTACTGCTTTCCCAGACCACAAGCAGGGAGCTGGATGGGAAGTGAGCTGCGGGGATTAGAACCGGCGCCCATATGGGATCCTGGTGCATGCAAGGCGAGGATTTTGACCATGAGGCCACCGTGCCAGGCCTTTATTTACTTTTGTAAAAGTGCTTATTTTGTAAGTTGCCTTGCTTGAGAAACATTGAAATTCTTTTTCCCACATTTCCTCTAGAGGGATAAACTTTTGCTGAACTTGCAGGCTGAGATGCATCCGGTCTTTTGTGCCAGCAGAGCAGACATTTGCACATATAGCTCAGGGCTGACTGTAGACCTAGCAGCCATTGTCGTAACTGGGCACTAGCTGATCCTTTACAGTTTTAAGAGGTAACTGACTCTGGGAATTTTGCATATAAGACATTTTTTCTAAAATAAATTCCACTTTTAATTTTGAAAGACAGAATTACACAGAGAGAGGATTAGAATCTTCTATTTCTTGGTTTACTCCTTTAATGTCCACAGTGGGCTGGGCCGGACCAGAGCCAGGAACCCAGAGCTTCATCTGTGTCTCCCATGTAAGAGCTGGGGCCCAAGTACTTAGGCCAGCTTCTGCTGCCTTCCCATGTATATTAGCAAGGAGCTGAATTGGTAGTGAGAACAACTGGGACTCAAACTGGCACCCACATGGGTTTTTGACATCTCAGGCAGAGGCTTACCTTGCTATACCACAATGCCGGTTCCTAAAACACTTTCTTTTAAGATTTATTTATTTTGATTGGGAAGGTAGATTTACAAAGAAAAGAACAGAGAGAAAAATCTTCCACCCACTCGCTGATTCACAACCCAAATGGTCACAGTGGCCGGAGCTGAGCTGATCCAAAGCCAGGAACCTGGAGCTTCTTTAGGGTCTCCCATACGGGTGCAGGGTCCCAAGGGTTTGGGCCGTCCTCCGCTGCTTTCCCAGGCCCCAAGCAGGGAGCTCGGTGGGAAGTGGAGCAGCGAAGCTGGTGCCTCTTGAGCCTTGGCGCCAGCCCCTAAAACACTTTTTTAAAGCCTGATGAAACCATGTGTGAGGAGGGATAGGCATTTGACAGAGCTATTAGCCATCACTGTTAACTTGCCAGGGTGATCATGAACAAAAACTGGCTGGTGCAGTGGCTAGTCCTCCACCCGTGGTGCTGATTCTAGTCCCGGCTATTGCACTTCAAGTCCAGCTCCTTGCTTGTGGCCTGGAAAAGCAGGGAAGGACAGCCCAGATCCTTGGGCTTCTGCACCCAGGTGGGAGACCTGGAAGAATCTCTGGCTTCCGAATTTAGACCAGCCTATCTGTTGCCATTTTGGCCATTTTGGCCATTTGGAGAGTGACACAGTGGAAAGAAGATCTCTCGATCTCTCTCTCTCTGTTTCTTTCTCTCTCTCTCTCTCTCTCTCACACACACACTCTCTCTGTCTCTCTCTCTCTGTAACTCTTAAGTGAAAAATAAATAAATCTTTTAAAAAGAAAATAGAAGAAGAAAGCTGGAATCCAGAGCAGAGCAGAACTCAAACCTAGGCCCTGTGCCATGGGATGCAGCTGGCCCTAGCTGCGCGTTAACCACCAGGCCCAATGTGTGTCAAGCCTGTACAACATGAGTCATGATCTCAGCCCTCCAGCGGAGCTGTCAGAGCAGAGATAACGTGCAGCTGCTGCTCAGCCCTTGAGGAGTAGTCAGGGATTGATGCCAGTGTTCAGATTGTCTTATGTGTGGACTTAGTTGACTTTCATCAATACACTGACCAAGCACCTTCTCTCTTAAGTTGACATCTCGTACAAGCAACAGGTATTTACAGCTGCTCAAGACAGACTGTGACCAGAGACCCTGTGTGTGTTCGTCTCCATTCTGTGAACAAATCTTAATTTTCTTCTATGTTGTCCTGGGAGTTACTTAATCAGTTCCTGGGAGCTAAAAGCCTCACCTAGAGGGAAAACAGAGAAGTATTCACAGGTGGCACAATGTCATGCATAAAGGTTAATGGCCAGTCTGCGTCATAGGTGAGAAGTAAAGGATGGTGTAGGAACATATAAAAAGAAACCCAATAAAATATAACACTAGGCTCATGTTCTGTTATTGAGTGAT
The DNA here is from genome assembly GCF_030435755.1 of Ochotona princeps. Classification (NCBI taxonomy): domain Eukaryota; kingdom Metazoa; phylum Chordata; class Mammalia; order Lagomorpha; family Ochotonidae; genus Ochotona; species Ochotona princeps. The sequence goes on from NC_080833.1 coordinate 18,410,659, forward strand.
TGGAAATACAGAGTGATACAGAGACAGATCTTCCCACCGATGATTTATTCCCCAAATGGCCACAACAGCCAGGGATAAGCCAAGCTAAACATTAAGAACTTAGAATTCTCACTTTTTAATTTTAAATTGTATCTATTTGAAAAGCAGAGTTACAGACAGAGAGAATGAGAGAATCTTGTACTTGCTGGTTCTGCCTGGGTGTCAGGAACCTGAGCGCCTAGGCCATCCTCCTCTTGTTCCCTAGCCACAGGAGCAGGCAGCTAGAGCAGAGGTAGAACAGCCAGGACTAGAACCAGCGCTCCCAACATGGAGTGCTAGCATAACAAGTGGTGGCTTCACCGGCTGTGTCCCAGTGCCAGCCCCAGTACTGGAATTTCAGAGTTAACTGGGGTCGGCATCGCGGCACATCAGGCGAAGCTGCTGCCTGAGACATCCACATTACAGTGCTTAGTTCAAATCCCGACCACTCCATATTTGCTGACTACATGCCCAGGAGGCAGCAAATGAGGGTCCAAGTATTTGGGTTCCTGCCGCTAACACAGGAGAGCCAGATAAAATCCCTGCCCTTGGCATGGGCGTTTGGGCAGTGAATCAGTAGATGGAAAATTCTGTGTGTGTGTGTGTGTGTGTGTGTGTCTGTCTTTCTCACTCTGCCTTTCTTTTTTTTTTTTTTTCTTAAGATTTCTTTTATTTTTATTACAAAGGCAGATACACTGAGAGGAGGAGAGACAGAGAGGAAGTGGAGCTGCCGGGATTAGAACCAGCGGCCATATGGGATCAAGGCGAGGACCTTAGCCACTAGGCCACGCCGCCAAGCCCTCACTCTGCCTTTCAAATGAATGTTTTAAAAAAAATTTTTTTTAACTAAAATTTGTAGAGAGACGAGGCAGTAGCTAGGTCAGTGAGTGAGGAAAACTTCCCAACCGTGAAGACCTGGATACACAAAGTCTTGAAGCGAAAAACGAAAAGCGTTTTAGGGGTTGAAAGAAAATAGCGAGTGCAGGGAGAGTTGATTTAGATGCAGCCGGAAGAATCAGTGGGTGTCAGAGCACACAGGTCTGGCCCTGGGTGAAGAGCTTGGGTTGTACCCCAAGGAGCAGTAGCAGACATGATGAGAGGCCATGCTCCTAGCTACAGCCCCCACTCTCACCCCCCAGAAAGCAAGAGGAAGTACCAGGAGATTTAAACAGGAAATTATCAAATCAATCACTCTTCAGCAACACTCCAGGTTTCTTTCTCTTTCTTTCTTTTTTTCCTATTCAATTTAAATAAAATACCACACAACAGATACTTTTAAAGCACGATCCACCCGTATTTTAATGTTTTCATGAATTGTGATAAGAATTTTGTTCTGTTGACTTGTGTGCATATAGTTGGACAGTTTCCAAATAAAGCTAGTTATGGAGAGAAAGAGAAAGATCCTTCATCCACTGGTTCACTCGCCAAATGCGCCCACAGACCGTCTGGGCCAGGCTCAAGCCAGGAACTCCTTCTGCGTCTCCCACATGGATGCAGGGATCCAGGCAGTTGGGCCATCTTCTACTGCTTTTGCAAGTGCATTAGCTAGATCCAAGTGGAGCAGTTAGGACTGGAACCAGTGCTCTTATAGCATGCTGGTATAACCCACCAGGCCGCAGTGGCAGCCTCACAAATTAAGCAGTTTTTAAAAAGATTTATTTATTTGAAAGGCAGAGACAGAGAGAGAGGCAGATCTTCCATCTACTGGTTCACTCCTCAAATGGCCTCAGTGCCCAGAGCAGGACTGGTATGAAGCTAGAAGCCAGGATCTTCTGGGTCTGCCATGTGGGTGCAGGGTCCCAAGGCTTTAGGCTGTCCTCAACTGCTTTCCCAGGCCACAAGCAGAGAGCTGGATGGGAAGTGGAGCAGCCGGGACACGAACCATGCCCATATGGGATCCCAGCACTGTAGGGAGAGGCTGGTACACATTATACCACAGCACTAGTCCCTAAAGCTATTTTTAAGTAAAATTTAACCCTGGGCTTATTCATTAGGTATGAGGTAACAGTTTAAAATTAAAATGCACGTCTAATAGCACCAGATAACGTATTCCTGGAGTTCCCACTTAAAACTGGAGACAGACTTAACCTTTGATCAGTTACTCTTCTTCTGTAACTAAACTGGGTAACTGGTGCGGTTGATTGTCATCTTTTTTTTCCCCTCTTGTAGCTTGTAGAGACTTCATTAAAAGGAGAGATTGCCTTTGATCCCAGAAGCGCCTATTATTTGTGGTTTGTGATGGATTTTTGTGACGGAGGAGATATGAACGAATATCTTTTGTCCAGGAAACCCAATCGTAAAACTAACACCAGCTTCATGCTTCAGCTGAGCAGTGCCCTGGCTTTCTTGCATAAAAACCAGATCATCCACCGAGATCTTAAGCCAGATAACATCCTAATTTCTCAGAGCAGGTTGGATACCAGTGACCTGGAACCCACACTCAAAGTGGCTGATTTTGGTCTGAGTAAAGTGTGTTCTGCCTCTGGGCAAAACCCAGAAGAACCCGTCAGCGTAAACAAGTGTTTCCTTTCCACAGCCTGTGGGACGGATTTCTACATGGCCCCCGAGGTGTGGGAAGGACATTACACAGCGAAGGCCGACATCTTTGCCCTGGGCATCATCATCTGGGCCATGTTGGAAAGGATCACATTCATAGACACAGAGACGAAGAAAGAACTCCTGGGGAGTTACGTGAAACAAGGGACCGAGATCGTGCCAGTTGGGGAGGCGCTGCTGGAGAACCCCAAAATGGAACTTCTGATTCCCGTGAAGAAGAAGTCCATGAATGGGCGAATGAAGCAACTCATTAAGGAAATGCTGGCTGCAAACCCTCAGGATCGTCCCGACGCTTTTGAACTAGAACTCAGATTAGTACAAATTGCATTCAAAGATAGCAGCTGGGAAACGTGACATAGTGTTTGCCAGTATCTCGGATGGTGCGTTGCTTCTGTTCTAACAGTGATTCAACATTATGTGGCTGGAAAAAAAAAAAGAATACAAAAAGCTGAACTCCACCATTTAAGGGTTTAGGTTTTATTGTGAGGTGTTTTGTTTTTTGTTTTGTTTTCCTTTTTTTTTTCCCCTCATTTTTCTTAAATCCAAGCTGGCCGTTTTATGAATGTTTTAAATGTGTATCACCAATGTGAGTGTAATTCTCTTTTAAATGGTCATTGGTAGACATTTGGCAGGAAATTGTCTTAAGAGCCAAGAAGAGAAGAGTCCAGTTTCCTGGAAACCATGTCTCTAACTGTTTTAGACATTCCTCATCAGTGTTAGGAATCTCCACGGAGGAAGAGGCACGCATGCTGGTAATGCAGCCTTCGGAGCTTTGTAAAGGAAGCATATATGTATATATTTATGTATATGAGAGTATGTGAACGTGTGCATTTTGCATTCCATATGAGGAAAATGCCACTTCTGCTTAAATTATTTGATGTAGGTTTGGGTTTTTGAAGACCTGCTGGTGAAATCAGTCATGGAAAAATAAACAGAACTTCCCTCCCCATCCCTACCTCGTCAATTCCCTCTAATGAAATCATACTAAGGTTTGGGGTTTTTTTTAAAAAACATTATTATTTTTATACTATCACACAACTTCATTTTGGAGAGTCTAAAGCTTAACCCTGATTAAAGACAAAAGAAATTGAGCAGTTCAGGGCTACTGAGGCGTGTTTGAGCTCTCCGTGCCCAGTAGCTGCCCGAGCCCATTCGCCACACAGGCTTAGGTGGCAGGCTGGCCAGGACGGGGATGACTCAGTTGTATCTTCTCTCGGTAGCTGAGTGTTCCTGCGGCTAATAAAACCACTGCGCTGGGACATGTCTGCACTTGACGTCTGCAACCCACCACAAATCTGAATACGGGATTCTTCTGGTGTTTCAAAAAAAAAAAGTTTGAACAATCATAGATGTATGAACCTGATGTATTAATTTTTGGTCTCAAGACTTCTAATGCTCTATGTATGAAGTTGAAGAAACCGATTGAGCTCCATGGCCTGTCTCGATGTGGTCTCTTTAATCAAATTACCAGAGTTCCTCTTGTTTTGGCACTTAATGCTAGTTTTCTCTTGTCTACTTGGAGGCTAATGTGGCAATGATATGGTGGTTTTAAACGTTGATCAAGTGAGAGATGATACCTCTACAGTTTTGTAGATGGTTAAAATATTGTAGCATCAACTCTGTTTTCATGTATTTGGTACGCCTATGTCAAAAACAACAGACCACTATTCCTGTTGAAGTCAGTGTCATTTTAACTTTGTGTTTCCTGTAATTGCAGAGAGTTAAAATCTAAGGAAAAATTGCCTTCCTTACACAGAACATTAGCCATTAAGATCGAATAGACTTAACAGTATACCTAAGTTATTCTTTGTAAAGCACTAGGCCCTGGTCCAAAGTCAAAACAAACAGCGTTAGAAAAGTGAAAGTGTCAATAGTGTGTGTAATCACAGCTTTTCTTTTTCTTAACTTACGCAACTTCTAAAATATATCATTTCTCACACACACACACACACACTTAAAATGTATTCAAATGATAATAGAAGTTAAAACATCATAGAAATATCAGGGCATGTAGAATTTCTGACGACATGCTAACTTGATCTGGAAGCTTAAAAATCAGGCTGAGGGACTTTACTGAAAAGAATGGGAAAAGAAGAAATTTTAGCATCCCTTTAAAGCTGTTAAATGGAAGAATGTGTTTGAAAATTAGAGGTGGCAGTACACTGGAACCTCATGATCACTGGCCCTCAGATCCATCAGTCGACTTAACACGGACTGAGTTCCTGGGAGTGAAAAGGTGTCACGGTACCCGCTAAGGCACGGCCAGTGGTGCCAGAGCGTGCGTGGAGCCTCGCTTTCCCCAATAGGTAACTGTTGGTCCTGCTCCATTGAAAAGTGTTCACGATAATCATTTAATGGAAAGATTTTGCCTTTGAAATGGAATTATTTCTTTCATTTGAGGTAAGCGTGTGAGGGGATCAGGAGGTTTCTTCTGGAATTTTCTCAAGTCCTTGTATTCTGAAGTAGCCCATGAACCAAGCAAAATGATAGTAAAGTGTCTTCTTTCATTCAGACGTATTTATTAAGTACCTAATGTGAGCTCAGCACTAATGGTTAAGTTGATAAAACGGCAGCCTGTCCAACCAGGAATAAGAAATGGAAGATGCTTATCCGTAGATGGAAATTCCTGGATATTTGCTAGAGGAAAAATGAAAGCAAGAACTTGTGCACAGTGCCTTGTCCATAATAGGTACTCAATAAACAATTACTCCTCACAGAGTCTCTTGCCATGGTTTATAGTGTTTCATGAAATTTGTCTTAATGGGAAAAAAAAAAAAGACCAAATATTTCAAATATCTTATAGGCAGCTGTGGCCAGTTGAAATGTGGGGTTGTACAGTTAGTTTCTAGAATGTTATTTTGCACTAGTTGTCACTTAGATGGGGTTCCTGTAGATTTTTGGTGCTAAGGGATGCTTTGTCATTAAGATAAAGTGTTAACGTGTCTGATAAATAGCACACAGTTCTTTTCTGCTGGTCTGTTTATTTTTGTTGTTGTTGTTTTTCATTGTAAAAAAAAAATGTTATCAATCAAACTATTGTAGCAGCTACAAAAGAATTCACCAGCATGACAGAATGGTCAACAAAATGAGTCATCAGCACTTCAGAAATGAAAGCAAACTTTTGAAATTTTCTTTTCAAATTGTCAAATATATTTTATGAAGAATTTATAAAGGGGGGAAATGATTGTAATTTATTGTTCATGACAGGGTTTTTTTTTTTTTTTTTTTTTTAAATAAAGTGAGTTTCAACCAAAAAAAATGGGGGACCCTGAAAATTCTCCCTTGCTGTTTTGGTGGCTCTGTGGTTCTAGGGTAGTGTTTGATTTCATGAGCATAAAACAGAGGGTCTGAAATGTGAAACGAGGTGTTTCCACATTTACTATTAAATGATACTCAGCAAGATACAAGTTGCTGCTAAGAAAAAAGCATTTGAATTCTAGAATTTCCAGCATTGAAAGTTCTCGGGAATTGAACGTGTTCTGCTGTTTGCTCTGTGTATGAGAGCGGGAATGGCGTGAGGGGATTTGTTCTCCATTCTTCTGTTCCATTCGGCTCAGTGTACATCGTGGACTCTGCAAGATGCTGGAGAGGGTGCAGTTTTTCAGTTGATAGTATGAGACTGTTCATTGTTTCTCCTACAAAAAAAGACAGATGGCCAGCCTTTTTCTTTGCTTTTTGAAGAGGCTCGGTGGCCCAGGCAAAAGCAGAGGGGTGCCAGGGAGACAAAAGCACAATGTGGTCGGGGCAGCAAAGAGGGCATCGGAGTTGTGGCTACGCTGGTCGCTGCCACCTCCTTGTACTCCCTTTTTGGACAGGCAAATTTTTGCTTCCTACTTAAGGGATTTGTGAAAATTTGGGTTCGAAACTGTAGTAAATGTACTAGCAATTTTTGAAATCCTTTGATGTTTGCAAAGCAGGTTCACATGTTTTTTACACCTTTTCATAACCCATCTTTTATTTAGAAACAGAGTGTGATTTCTCAATGAAGACATTAGCGATAGTAACAGTAGCTACTGTGGGAACCATAGTGGCTCTACCTCAGGTTTTTAGCATCTAATCTCTGGCTCCAGTTGGAGGTTTCCCTGCCCACACGGTTTATCTTCCTCATTGAAGTAGCCCTGGGTTGTTTTGGTTTTTCTCTTTAAATTCAAATGTTGCTGTCTTAGCCGACCAATCATAGACAGCCTTGAAAATGCAGTGTAATAACAACAGTTGGCCTGTGGTTGGATGATTGCTCCTACCTACGGGGCGGGGCGCCAGTGAGGCAAAGTGCAACTTTTGAAGGCAGTACTTTCACCTTTGTGAGGAGTTTTCATTGGTTGGAAGAGAATTGAAAAAAAAAAGCTTTTGACTTCACTGTTTCATTTCCTTCTCAGCCTGGCATTTCAAGCTTAATGTGCTCCGTGCAGAGTTAGGCAACGTGATATTACCAAAGGTGTGGTGTGGGAACAGCCAGGCTTTGCTAGAGTGGATCTGTCTACATATATATTTTTAAAGATTTATTTATTTTTATTTGAAGAAGAAAGAGACCAAAATGTTGCATCTCTTGGTTCTCTTTGCAAACGGCTAAGACAGCCAGGGCGGGGCCAGGCTGGACCCAGGATCCTGGAACTTCATCCAGGTTTTCCACGTGGTTGGACTATCTGTGCTGCATTCCCAGACAGGTTAGCAGGGAGCTGGATCTCACAAACCAGCTCTCCGGTATGGGATGCTGGCCTTGCAGGGAGCAGCTTCACTGGCTGTGGCACAGCACCTAGAGTCCTGGAAAACTGATGCTGCTTTGCTTTTGCATCATGAAGCTGGGTGGAGAGTTGTGTTCACTGTGTGAACATTCATCAGGCTGTACTTTCACTGTTTATGCTTTTCTCTGGATATGTTGTCCTTGAATTAAAGCTTTATTTAAAAAAAAAAAAGATGTATTTATTTGAAAGGCAGAGATATAAAGAGAAAGATTTTCCATCCATTGGTTCATTCGCCAAACAGCCGATAGGGCCAGTGTTGGGCTGGTCTGAAGCCAGGAGCCAGGAGCTTCTGGGTCTCCTACATGGGTGGCAGGAGCCTAAGTGTCTGGGCCATCTTCCTCTGCTTTCCCAGGCACACCAGCAGGGAGCTGGATCAGTAATAGAATAGCCAAGACTCAGTCTCATGCCCATATGGGATGCCAGCACTGCCGGCAGCAGGTTTATTTGCTATGCCACAGCACCAGCCTCCTAAAAACTGAAACAATATACATTGGTGGGCTAGTGCAGTGGCTTAGCAAGTAAGACTCGGCCTGCAGTATCAACATCCCATATGGTTGTCAGTTCGTGTACCTGCTGCTCCCAATTTAGCTCCCTGCTTGTTGCCTGAGACTTCAGTCCTTGGGTGCCTGCACCCATGTGGGAGACCCTGAAGAAGCTCCTGGTTCCTGGCCTTGGATCAGCTCAGCTCCGGCTGTTGCAGCCATTTGGGGAGTGAACCAGCAGATGGAAAGCTCTCTCTCAGTCTCTCTTTCTCTGTAAATCGGCCTTTCCAATAAAAATCAATAAATCTTGGGGAAAAAAATACACATTGGGACTGGACATTGCTTGGAGAGCTGTGGTCAAAGGCAGAGGGGAAGGAAACAGTTTGAAATCTGACCTCTTACCTTTCTGTTACCAACATCTGGCTTTTGTGAGTTCCCTAAGCTCTGAAGCCTGTTGTCCCCACACGGTGAATGGCTCAAGATGCGCAGAAGGAGCAGGTGTACGTGAAGAGCAGGACCTGTTCAACTTAGGTCATGACTTCCTACCCCCTGAGGAGGACTTGCCCGATGGCAGTCTTGTGTGTTTGTTATTTAACTTTGCTCACATTTGTTCAATTGTGAGAGAAATACATTCCCTTCCTGCCGTGGGCCGCCTCTGTCTTCACGCAGCCCTCCGCAAATATAGTTCTTAAGTAACCGACTCCTCCGCTCCAGTTTCTTTGCTCTGTGTCTCCACAGCTTGGGGTGTTCACCGCCTCCCAGCGGAGCACTGGCATGTCCCAGGTTCTGGAATGAGATGCAGTCTGCCCTGGGTAAAAGGCAGGGAGAACTCAGCAGTGAAATTTGAGAGGGGCCCACGGAAGCACAGCTGTTAAAGGGGGGATGAGGGTAGGAGCAGTGGCTGGGTCTGCAGTCTCAGCTCTGCTGCATTTGAGAATTTCAACCTGGGGACAGTGAAGCACCCACACCAACTTCTGTGTCTGGCCGTCGTGGAGTGGGCCTTGTGATCTCCTCTGCGTCCCTCCCAGAGAGAATCTTCTCGCTGCGGGAATCCAGAACTAGGAAGGAGAGGAGTACCAGGAAAGGCTGCAGCCTCCTGCAGGGGCCAGCCAAGGGTGATGAGACCTGACTCGGTGGAACTCCCCGGCCTAAGAGCAGGAAAGCTCACCTGGCAGGGTTAGGCAGACCACTCCTTGGAGCTCACACAGTGCCAAGAATAGATGGCACCTGTATGCATCGAAATGGGAAGACTTCTCAGGCACAGGGCACCGTGGGACAGTGTTGTCTCAGCAGCAGGGCCAAGACCAAACCTGCCTAACACAGCCTGAACCTGAAAGGAAATCTTCAAAGGACAACTTTGTACTGAGTGACTCCATGGATTTGCACAAAGCTCAGATACACTCAGATACACTTGAAGAGGGGCCAGCGTTGTAGGACAGTGAGCTAAGATGCTGTCTGCAAGAACAACTTCCCATATTGGAGTATCAGTTCCAGTCCTGGTTATGGTTAGATATCTACAAAATAAGAGCAGCCTGGATGAGACGTTCCTTTACCGTCCTTTCTGAGTGAGCGCTCGGGCAGCCTGCTGAGTTTAGTGATGCAGTGAAGGGCATGCTGTGTGCTCACATTAATGTAAAATTCTAGAACTAATATGACAGAGGGAAGATCAGTTTCGGGTAGATATCCAAAGGCAGAGTATGTAGGTATGTTCATGCAAATCACTTTCTAATGCCTTTCACAATTCTGTGTGCCCTCAGTATATGCATTTGATTTTATATGAATTACACCTCCATAAAGCTGTTAATTTTTAGAAAATGATGCCGATATTCCATGTCATTTTTAAATTAAGTCGAAACTCAGTAGGTGACACCCTTGCATTAATATTGTTTAAGTATTAGTATGTGATAGGCCTGGCACAGTAGCCTAGAGGCTTAAGTCCTTGCCTTGAATGTGCCAATTTAGCTCCCTGCTAAATCCCATATGGATTTAGTGCCAGGATCCCATACAGGCTCTGGTTCATATCCCGGCTGTTCCACTTCCCATCCAGCTCCCTGCTTGTGGCCTGAGAAAGCGGTAGAAGACAGCCCAAAGCCTTGGGACCCTGTACTCTCATGGGAGACCTGGAAGAGGCTCCTGGCTCCTGGCTTTGGATTGGCTCACTCCGGCCATTGTGTCCACTTGGGGAGTGAACCAGCAGACAGATCTTTTTCTCTATATGTCCTTCTCTCGGTAAATCTGCCTTCCCAGTAAAAATAAATAAATCCTTCTTTTTCTTTTATTCTTTATAAAAAAATAATAAATCTCAAAAAATAATAAAGTTAGTATGTGAAAACTGTGAGGAAGGACATTGGCGCCGTTCTGGTTATCCACCAATGGATGTAACTTCATGGTGTCTTCCCTGCGAACCCCACCCACCATCTCCCGCGGCCCTGCCCCAATCCCCGCCCACCTACCAATCACCTGTAACAATCCCAATCACCAAGGCCTTGGGGCCTGCCCACACCCCTCCCAGCCAGTTCCCCGCACCCCACATACACCTTCCAGGCTCACCTAGGTTGTCTAAAGAAGACCCCACGTGTGCCCCTTTTCTTTTGCTCGATTCCTGCCTCCCGGTCCTTCTCCATTTTGTCCCGTTCCCCTGTCCTGGCAGCCCCCCATCCTGCCACCATGGCAGGAGACTTTTCCCTTCTTGTTCTCTCCCCCTTCAGTCCTGCTCATGTTCCTGCCCTGCTGGCATAAAGGACCTGCTTAAGCACCTCGCTGCATCTAGCATTTCAGCTTGTAGTAAACTTATCATGAAAAGAGGGCTTGGCTGCGAGAAATTAGCTGTGCATAAGAACTTTAAGTGCGCCTGAAAAGTAACAAAAACAGGGTGATCTATTACCATCGAAACCACATTCGTCAGACTTTGGGACAGGTAACAAGGGCCAGGAGAGTGTGTAGCTTAGAAATTTGCTCACCCCCAAGCATCAGGCAGGACCCAATTTCTGCAGCTCATCCATGCTGCTCCAAGCCCCAGGGTCTCCCTCAGACTCCTCCCGTTTCATGTCCAAACCAAGCCGAGGTGCTGGGAAGCAGAAGGAGGCGGTATCTGGGGCAGAGCTTCTTAGGCTAGATTCTGGGGAGACCCCAGGGTGACCCTGAGATCTGCAAATGTAAGCCAGAGCTGGCAGTGCGTCAGCAATCTCCCATGGAAGGAGGTGGCTTTTAACATTCCTCCTCCTCCTTCTCCTTTCTCTCTCTTCTTTTCTGTTTTTAATGTTTATTTGAAAGGCAGAGTTTAAGAGAACAAAAGAGATCTTCCATCTGCTGATTCACTCCCCAAATGGCCACACCCAGGGCTGGGCAGGCTGAAGTGAGGAACTCCATCCGAGTCTCCCACACGGGTGGCAGGAGGCCAAGTGTTCAAGTCATCTTCGGCTGCTTTCCCAGCCATGGCGAACTGGATTGAAAGTGGAGCAGCCAGAATGCCAGAACAGAGAATTGTACGGGACATATCATTGCAAGCTGGCCCCTTAGTAGACTCTTGAAGACATCCAAAAGGCCACCATATTCAGAGTAGAAGGGAGGTTTGGCAGCAAGGAAGGGGTGCCAAAGGGGCTGGGGAGCTCAGTCCCGTAGCCTGGGACCAGCTGTGCTGACTGGCCATCCCCTGGGAGGGAACAGCGCTGGAGTAGATGGGTGTGCGTGACGGAGCACAGCTCCCTGAGCAGACAGGGCTCTGCTCCTTCTCCAGCCTGCTCCCAGGTCTGGCCTCCGGCCCTGCCTTTGCCAGCATAGTAGGCAGGACTTCCTGAAGCTAATGAACCTTCTAGCAGGTTCCTCGCCCTCTGCTGTAATCACTCCAGTGCTGGTGCAGTGGATGTGAGCTGAGACTTGAGCCTTTAAACTCCACGTCCATCTAGGCCTGCCTTTCAGCAAGACCCAGCCCTTAGCAGATGCTGCGGTTCAAGTGTCCCCCAAGAGTCCTTTGACTGGGGACTTGATCCCCAAGGTGGCAATAGCAGGCAGGTCTCCTGTGAGCCCCTGGGTTATTGAAGGAAAAGGAACAAGCCTGGTCTTTACCCTTCTATCTCTGCCCCTGTACCAGCTGTGACTGGTGGCTGGCCTCCAAAACACCACGGCCACCTGTCACCACGTGACTGTGACACAGGCAGGAGCGAGGCCCTTCACCAGAACCAAGCCAGCACAAGCACCTTGCCCTTGAACCTCCAACACTATGAGCTGTATAATTCCCTTCTCTTCCCCAAGTAGCCCGCACCTGCCATTTCAACATGGCAACCCAAGTCGACTGACAAGAAATCTCAAGCCTCAGGATTTCCCTCAGGACACCAGACCAGAAAGGGTCCTAAGAGCTTTATATTTATTGAACATTGTCAGCACCACAAGAATTTCCAACTCTAAAATTCAGTGATTCCACCATTATGGGAAATTACTGAGATTTGCATGCATGGTCCTTGCCCTCAGCAGAAAAAAGCCACAATTATAGGGCCCAGTGAGATGGCCTAGTAGCTAAATCTTTGCCTTGCTTGCTCTGGGCTCCCATATGGTCACAGGTCCATGTCCTGGCTGCTCCAGCTCCCTGCTTGTGGCCTGGGAAAATAGTAGAGGATGGCCCAAAACCTTGGGACCCAGCAGACACATGAGAGACCCAGAAGAAGTTCATGGCTCCTGGCTTCGGATTGGCTCAGCTGCGGCCATTGTGGCCACTTGGGAAGTAAACCAGCAGATGGAAGATCTTTCTGTCTCTCCTCTAAGTAGATATGCCATTCCAATAAATAAGTAAGTAAATAAATAAATAAATAAATAAAAATTTTAAGTCACAATTAGAAACAAAGTGAAAAAACACATGTGTCATTATGAGTGTGTTCTAGGAATAGGCCCAGGGCACAGCAGCTAAGCACTTGCAACTCCAGCATCCTGCAGCAGCCCTGGTCCCCTGCTGCTGGTGCTGCTGCTGCTGCTTTTAAGATGTATTTAATTTTGGACCCAGCACGGTCTTAGTGGCTGAAGTCCTACATGCCGGGTTCCCATTATGGGTGCCGGTTCATATCCCAGCTGTTCCACTTTCCATCCAGCCTGTGGCCTGAGAAAGTAGTACAGGACAGCCCAAAGCCTTGGGACCCGGCACAAGCATGGGAGACCTGGAAGAAGCTCCTGGCTCCTGATTTCAGATCGCTTAACTCCAGCCATTGTGGCCATTTGAGGAGTAAACCATCTTTTTTGAAAGTTTTTTTTTTTTTTTAATTTCATTTCTTTGAAAGGCAGAGTTAAAGAGAAAAGGAGAGATAGAGAGATCTTCCATCTACTGGTTCACTCCTCAAATGGCCACCATGGCTGGAAGCGGGCCAAGCTGAAACCAGGAGCCAGGAGCTCCATCCAGCTCTTCATGTGGATGCAGGGGCCCAAGGTCTTGGGCTGTCCTCTCCTGCTTTCCCAAGCACTTTAGCAAAGAGCTGGATCAGAAGTAGAGCAGACAGGGTTCCAACCAGCACCCATATAGGAAGCTGGCATTGTGGGCAGCAGTTTTACCCCACTATGACACAATGCCAGCCACTGCTTTGTTTCTGATGCACCTGCCTGCTAATGAGCAAGTGATGGCTCAAGCTCTCGGGTCCCTGCCATCATGTGAGAGTCCCAGGCCAGCCCTGGGGTTGCAGTGCCATGAGCCAGTAGATGGGCCATCTCTGTGTCTCTGTCGCTCTGTTTCAGAATTCAGATCTCACATACTAGCTCTCATGAAATCCAAAGTCAGGTCACATTACCTTGTAATCCTAAAATCCACACACACACACACACACACAAAAGAATTTAACCATATGTAATATGCAGATTGACACATTTGGGGGGAAATACTAGGAGGAAAAAAACATGAAGTGGACAAAAAGTATCCCTATAAAGAGTATTTAATGAAGAGTTTAATTGAGCAGAGGTTGCTAGCATTCTAAGTTGATATCTACTAACACAGTTCCAGAATGCTAAGGGAGCGATCTGCTATGGTGGGCTATTTTAACACCTCTCCCAGTAATCGGTAAATCAAGTTGATAAACAAAAATTCCTGTCCTTAAGACAGGAAATATTTGAACTGTCTAGCTAGCAAACTCCATCACATTTATCACCTGTTGGTCTACCCTGTCCGTACAGCTCCTCACTGTCTTAACCACATCAGTACATCACCTCCAACCTCATGCCCCGCGCTTAGAGAAAGCAGCAGTGACCAGCAGCGAGTTTGGATCCTGTAACTAACAGCTGTGTAAGCCTCAGCTGTGCCTTTCAAAAGACGGCTGTAGCAGTTAAGTTTCCGTGTTGCTCTGCAAACCTAGCGAAAGCAACATGTGTGACTTCAGAACCTGCAGGAATGACGGCTTCTCGGTACCAAGTGTCAACGTGGGACGTCGTGGGAGCGGCCACCAGGCAGCACCGGGTGTTCCTGAGCAGAGAGGGAACCCCAAGTGCGGAGTGCACCCCAGCGCGCTGCCAGAGCTCCTGGAAAGGGGACGCCTGCCCCCTGGTGGACCAGCCTGGCTGCGCCTGCTCACAGCCCAGCCGTCTGGCGCAGGCCAGGGGAACTGAGGTCAATCCTTCCTACACTTGGTTTAACTTTGTCTCTGCATTCTTTCAAAACCACATACTTACTTTCCATCAGTCTTGTAAGGTAGATTGGGATAATTCTGAAAAGAAAAACCATCGTAGCCTGTGCCTCTCTTGTTAGGAGCGGTTGTCACAGCTGAGCAATTTGCCACAGGTCCCACAGGCAGCACTAAGCAAGCCCCCAGCCAAACTTCTGTCCCCAGTGATCACCGGCCTGGCAAGGTGGCCTCTCTAGCCATGGTTTGAACCTCAGAAGTCTAAAAGGGAGCAAATCTCAGGTGCAGCTCCATCACAGCTCAGATTCAAAATGATGGGGGCTGTGGAGCCAGTGCGTTGACACCTGCTGTAGAAGGACTGTGGAAGGGACACCTGACCTCTGATGGGGGAGCATGACGGTGAAGAGCTGCTGGAGAGATCCCCTGCTGCTCCCGTGCAGCCCCAAAGACACACTGCTAGCGATGTCACACCTGGGTGACACACCTGAGTAGGGCATGGGCCAGAGGAGGGGGACTCTGGGCAGCTGAGGTGGACCCTGGAGAGGTGGCCATGCCAGGTGGCCACTAGCTGCACCTGGCAGCAAGTTATTCCTGGAGGTTACAGGCCACCCACCCCCAGAGCACCTGTTCCCCTGGCAGCTCCTTCCAGACTTGGTGGCCCCTTCTTACAGGGAAGAGTGTCTGTGGGAGACACACACACACACACACACACACACACACAACACAGGTCTCCAGCTGTACTTGATTCTGTTACCCCGACCCCTATACCCAGCTACTGTTCTGCAGGATTCTGTGTCCCATGTGGAGGTATGAGCCAGAGCCTCACCCCAGAACTTTGCACCTGCCTCCCATACCCTCCTTGGACCAGGACCACAGTGCCTGCCCACTTGCCACTGCAGCTGGGCAAGGGCATACCTGGAAGCCCCTCCTCCAGGAGGTCACCTGGCATCCACACACGTGTATGACTCACCCCCACTGGGTGACAGCAGCCCTCTCCCCACTTAAAGTCAAGGTAAAACCTCTGCTCCAAGTCAGGTGTCCATGACCCCTCCTCATGACTGCTGGGCCCTGTACACAGACTGCTCAGGGCACCCAGGAGAAAAGACATGGCTCCTAACGCATTGTTCTCTTTGCAGAAGTGTGCCCCGTATGAGGATCATGAGCCCAAAAGTTGCAGATGGGGAGGTATGAGGTTTCCCATTGGGTCCTGGGAGGGACCCGAGATAAAGCACTCCTGCATCCATGCTTTGGTCCTGCACTGCTCTCTGCTTTAAGGGTACACATGCTCCCCAAATGCCGGCAACTGCCAGAACTGCACCAAGCTGAAACCAGAAGCTGCCCTCGTGGGGGGCAAGGACTCAAGTCCTTGAGCCATTGTCTGCTGTTGCCCACAGTGCACACTAGTGGAGATCTAGAAGTGGAAGCGGAGTTGAGACTTGAGAACTCAGATGCTGATACAGGATGTGAGCATGCCCTATGGCTTCACCACCATTCCAAGGATCTGCCCCAGCTCATCTTGTAATTCCATTTGTCCACAAACTTGGGAGTTTGTTGGGAGCACTGCACGTGTGCCCTAAGATGGCGCTGAGACCTCTCCTCCCCCCCGGAGCTTGGCGGTACACAGGTTTCAGGAAGTGCCTTCTGATTGGCCCGTAGCTGCATGCTTAGCGCGTGTGCTACGCGTGATCAGAGCCATGATTGGCGTGCCTGCCGCGTGCATCGGTGACCTTTAAGCTGACTGGATTAGGACTGTATTTAGCGGTGGGGGTTTCAGGAAGGGGACAGGACAGGAAGACGGAGACGGACGGACAGACAGAGGCCAGAGTACGACTGGGACGGACGGACGGACAGACAGAAGAAGGCTAGGGGTGACGAGGAGGTTGGGGAATGAAGCAGAGACAAACGGGAGGAAAAGGGAGAAGTCAAGTCGACTGGCTGGGAAACGGACTGGTTGGAAGAATAAAGTGCCTCAAGATATAGAACCTGGAGTGTCGGGTGAATTCTTCTGCGGGACGGAAGACCCCGACAGGAGTTCCCTGGTATGCCCCCCCAGGCCCCAAGACACATCACTTCCGGACAAATTCTGTAGCCATTCCAAAACTTCTCAGGGGTCTCTTCAAAACTCACTTGTCTAACACATTGACCACATGCCGGCTGCTGGTCCAGGTGATTGGATATGGCTGTGAACAGGACCAAAATCCTGGCCTCCAGTGGACCAGCATTCTAGTGGGAGGAGATATTTGTGGGTGTGAGTACATGATTATTTAGTGGATTAGAAGGTGACTCGGTTATGGCACAAAAAAAAATGAAGGGGAACACAGCGAAAGGGTCAGGAATTTCAGAGAGGCTTACAGAGTTACTCCTGAATTGTAGGGTGGATCTGGGTGGGGCGAGATGGGAACAGGTTAAGAGAGGTGGCAGCAATGCAGATGTAAGGAGAAAAACCTTCTGGGCAGGTGCAAAGGCCCAAGGAGGAGAAGTGTGATTGGGATGCTCACAGGACAGGCAAAGAAGCCCAGGTGTTGGGAGTGAGGTGGGTCGGAAAGCAGGCAGGAGATGAGCTTGGACGCCAGCAGGGGGGACTGCAGGCATGGCGGGCCTGCGAACCAGGGAGGACTTGGGCTCTCACTCAGGTGAAGCTGGCTTTAAGAAGTGAGAAAACTGACTTCTTTTTAACTAATTCAATGAATCAATGTGTTGGGGAGGAACAGAGAGAAAGAGAGACAAAGAGAAAGCTTCTGTCTGCTGATTTTCTCCTCAAAGGCCTATCACAGCCAAAGCTTGGCTGGGGCCAGGGGCCAGGAAGTCCACGTCGCTCACATGGATGACAGGAACCCAAAGACTTGAGCTATCGCTGCTTGAGCCTCTGAGGGTCTGCACCACCATGAAGCTGGTACCAGTAGATGGAGCCAGTTAGCAGATTCAGATACTCTGATAAGGAGCAGGATGATACCCAGGAGAGGTAAGAATCCCAATAACCCAGGCGAGGGCCGAAAGGGGGCGGGGAGTGAAGTGGAGCATTAGCGACCAGCAGATGTTCCTGCAGGACCGGATGTGGAGTGTGAGAGAACAAGGTGTGTCCAGGAGTAGCCCAAGTGTTTGGGCCTGCGCAGTCTCCAGGATGCTGAGCTGGGGAAGGTTGGCTGAGATGAGGAAGGCGACAGTGAAACAGACTGGAGGGGAGTGGCAGGGACGGACCAGAGACTCATCTGGGCCATGCTGAAGTTGCAGCGTTCGGGTCCTCACTGCTTCCTGTCCCAGGCTGCATCAATGCCCGTCCCTCCCCCTACCCCAGCCCTAGCAGCTCAGCCTGTGTCCTGATCTCCACCGCTCTGGGCACCACTCCTCATCATGGTCCAGAGGACCACAGAGCCCATCTCCCAATATTCACACACTCCAGGAGATACCCACAAGCAACACTTTCAAGGATGCTGAAACCGCTCTAACACCTTCTTCAATGCCCAGGTGTCTGCAGGAAAGGCGCTCAGTGGATGTAAAGGCCTAGGCAGCTTCTCAAAACATTGCTTTCCTCTTAGGCCTGAGGACGTCAGCCAGGGACAGACCTGTGGGTACCCAGCCTCCCTGGCAGAGGCCATGCTGATCACCAGGTTCAGTTGAGCAAACACCATCAGACCAACTTTGAGTTGCAAGAGATAGCACACTACATCAAGACATTCAAGTGGGAGCCCAGCGTGGTAGCCTAGTAGCTAGGATCCTAACCTTGCACACGCCAGAATCCCATATGGGCATTGGTTTGTATCCCGGCTACTGCACTTCCTATCCAGCTCCCTGCTTGTGACCTGGTAAAGCAGTCAGAGATGGCTCAAGGCCTTGGAACCCTACACCCATGTAGGAGACCCGGAAGAAGGTCCCGGCTCCTGACTTCAGATGGGCTCAGCTCTGGCCATTGTGGCTACTTGGGGAGTGAACCAGTGGATAAGGAATCTCTATCTCTTTCCCTCTTTCTGTTGGCTTTAAAGTAGATGAAAACAAATAATAAACATTGTTTTAAAAAGAAAGAAAAATGATACATCAACACTCTCTGATAAAGACATTCATACCAATAAATTAAGCCTATGTTAAATGTTCTCCTCTTTGGGCCTGACTAAAATCTTGGCCTTGCACATGCTGATTCATGTCCCAGCAGCCCCGCTTCCCATCCAGCTCCCTGATTGTAGACTGGGAAAGCAGTTGAGGATGGCCCAAAGTCTTGGGACCCTGAACCCACGTGGGAGATCTGAAGAAACTTCCTGGCACCTGGCTTCAGATCAGTTCAGCTCCAGCCATTATGGCCACTTGGGGAGTGAATCAGCAAATGGAATATCTTTCTGTCTCTCCTCCTCTCTGAAGATCTGTCTTTCCAATAAAAATAAATGTTTAAAAATTTTTTTTCCTCTTGATTCCACTCCACATTGGTTAAATTAGGTTCTCCAAGGATGAGAGTTTGATATCTGTTTTATTAGCAAGCTCCCTGGGTGACTTTCATGGAACTTACTAGAATCCACTCAAGGAAAGGCATTTGAGAACCACTGGTCTAACTTACTTCCCTCTTTTTAGCAGATGATAGACTTGAGAGAGAAAGCTGACTTACTCCAGAACAAGAGTCACTACTTTACAGGATTGCTCATGGGAATGACACCTATTGGGAATGACTTCCCATCCAGGCCAGCTTTGCCACAAGCCAGGGTCCTTTGACCAGCACACCTGTGACAGCGCGATGCAGACAGGTCCACTGCAAATGGGCTGGGCTGCCCATGTTCAGTGTCACAGCAGGTGCCACAAGGTGACCCAAGTTTTGAAGTAAATTATGTAAATTACGTAAATTATGTTTTTCTTTCAGGCTTATTTTGGTTGGAAGCAACTGAAAAATCAGTGCAACAAGGTTGAGCCAAAAAGAAATGTATGTTGTACCTAACCATAAGGGCCATGTGTGGTAGTCAGCTTTTTTCAATACTATAACAAAATGCCTGAGGTAGGAACATTATGAAGCAAAGAGCTGCTCACTGCTATTATTTTGGCTCACTGTTCTGGAAGTGCTGGGTCTGGGATGCTTACCTGGTGATGGTCTTCCTGCTGTCAGGGTTACAACGCAGCCCAGAACATCACACAGGATGACAGGGAGCATACACGATTCTCTGTGTTGGTATGGTCACTCCCAAGCCCCCAAAGCCACCAGGATTCTTCTGTCACAGGGGCTCCACCCTAAGGCCCTCATATAATCTAATTGTTTCCAAAGGCTCCACCTCTGAACACCATGATCAAATTAAGCTTTCACATTCCCCAAATCCATTAATACCATTAGCTGTTCAATTGCTACATCAGTTTACTGGCAATCATAGCACATGTTTGCTTCACATCAGACTCCAGAGTAGGGTTTCAGGTCACCAACCTACCCCCTCTCCAGCTCCCAAAGCTATCTCTTCCTTGTCCCCTCCGTCCTCAGTCAGGCTTTGTTCTCAGGGCTGGACGCCTGGCTCTCACACAGCACGGGAGAAGCGCTTTGTCTCAGCAGTCCCCACAAGTCTCCTTGGCTCCCATTGAGTCCCATGCCCCCTTCTCTGCAGGAAGTATTTCAGCCAGAGAAACAGGATAGGCCCTGGATGTGGGCCTAGATCAAGGGTCCCAGTCTGGGTAAAATTACCCCACTCTTGGAGCACAAGAACCAAGTGGGAGAAAGACAGCCAAGATCGGGTCAGAGTTCCAGGGGAAAGGGGAGAAACCGCTGAGTCGCAGGACCACAGATGTCGCCAATTCTGGGAAGGATGGTGATGGTGATGGCAGAAAAGGTGGCAGCTTGAGTCCAGTAATAATAGGCATTTGGCTACACACTGCTGTCGCCCCTGTCACTCAAAGTACTGGGCTGGACACTGCAGCGTGAACTGCTGCCTCAAGGTGAAGGTCAACTCTCAGAGTGACACTGTCCAGCCCCAGGGAAGTGAGTACTTCTCCCCATCCCTTGCCTAATGTCCTCCCTGCACATGGCTCCAACACATGAGTGTCACAGTGGCCTTCAGGCTGCTGCCGGCAGTGGAGCCCAATCCTTGGGAGTGGGAGAGCAAACTGCTGATCCTCGAGGGAGGAAGTGCGACCTGCCTGCAATGTCCAGTGTCCATGCTCTGGTTTCCTCTGGCTTCCGGTCCCCAGCTGGGTAATTTCCACAGCAGCACAGAATGAGGAGCATTCTGCTATGAACAAGGTATCTTCCTCCTTGTACATTCATAAATGAAAGAGTGGCTTAACTTCCCGAGAGAATCACGGTGCTAATCCTGTGCTGTTAGGAATGCACGCTGGCTTTACCAGAGGGCGAAACTGTGTTCCAAGATAGGAAATGTATGTGAGGACATTGGCGCCATGGTCAGTGGTAGGGATCCTTTATCGTAGGAACCTGACGTACAATATTCCTAGTTGAGCCAACGCAATGGTTCATCAGCTAGTCCTCTCCTTGCAAAATGCCTGGATCCCCTATGGACACCGGTTCGTGTCCTGGATGCTCCACTTCCCTTCCAGCTCCCTGCTTGTGGCCTGGGAAAGCAGTTGAGGATGACCGAAAGCCTTGGGACCTACAACTGCATGGGAGACCTAAAAGAAGCTCCTTGCTCCTAGCTGTGGTTTGGCTCAGCTCTGGCTGTTGCAGCCTTCTGAGGAGTGAACCAGAGAAAAGCAGATCTTTCTCTCTCCTTCTCTCCATAAATTTGATATGCCTTTCCAAGAAAAATAAATAACTCTTTTTTATGAAGTCCTCATCATTTCTCAATTTCTGTTTTAGTGGCTACTATCTATTTGTGAGGTTAGTTGCTATTATCTCACAAAATGTCACTGAATTGAAGGGTTTTTAAAGATTTTTTTTAAAAGATTTATTTATTTTTATTGGAAAGTCAGATGCACAGAGAGAAGGAGAAACAGAGAGGAAGATCTTCCATCCAATGATTCACTCCCTCAGTGACCGCAATAGCCAGAGCTGAGCCAATCCAAAGCCAGGAGCCAGGAGCTTCTTCCAGGTCTCCCACGCGGGTGCAGGGTCCCAAGGCTTTGGGCCGTCCTTGACTGCTTTTCCAGGCCACAGGCAGGGAGCTGGATGGGAAGTGGAGCTGCCCGGATTAGAACCAGCACCCATATAGGATCATAGCCAATTGCCTGCACCCAAATCTTTTATTACCCAGCATTGCTGGCCCTTTAACAAAACACACATCCTTGTTCAGTAAGCATGAAAGTCAGTTACCTCTGATACTTTGCCAACTTTCTGGAAAACAAAAGCCTCTCTCTCAATGCTGTCATCACAAAGATACACTAGTCAAGGCAGGGGGAGAGATTTCCTGCCAGTCCACTCCGTGAGGAACCTCTGTCTCTTCCATGCGTTCTCCCCCACCCCCATGTTACTGAGTCCAGATGGAATGGTTCTGTCCCTTGTCCCTTGTCCCCAGTCCAAAGGTATGGGTGAAGAGAGCAGCAAAAGGTGTGCATGGTGAAGATGGAGAAGCCGCAGGGGGTGATGGAGTGGACCAGGGACAGGTGGGGCTGCCCCCGTTCTGGCCCCGGCTTCATTCAGTCCTGGGAACTTGAAGTTCCACTGAGGGGATAGCTCAGCCAGCAGCTGGGGAGGCCTGCCCCAGCACTGCCTGAGCAGGAGGGAGGCCACAGTTCAGCCTTGTGATGACTAGATCTGCCACCTGCAAGCTGTGTGACCAAGGTGAAGGCACCTCAGCTTTCTGTGCTTCTCTTTCCCCCTCAGCTCTATGGCAGAATCCTTAGAATACCGGCTTCATGTAAGACTTTGTAAGAAGTGAGTGAGGGGGCCTGGCGCTATAGCCTAGTAGCTACATTCTCGCCTTGAATGTGCCAGGATCCCATATGGGTGCTGGTTTGTATCCCAGCTGCTCCACTTCCCATCCAGCTCCTTACTTGTGGTCTGGGAAAGCAGTAAATATTACCCAAAGCCTTGAGACCCTGCACCCATGTGGGAGATCTGGAAGAAGTTCCTGGCTCCTGGCTTTGGATAGGATCAGCTCAGCTCCCGCTGTTGCAGTCACTTGGGGAATGAACCAGCAGATAGAAAATGTTTCTCTATGTATTTCCTTCTCTCTGTGTATTTGTATTTACAAAAATAATAATAAGAAGAAAACTTTAAAAAAATGTGAGTGATGGGGCCTGGTGTGGTAGCCTAGTGACTAAATCTTCTCCTTGCACAAACTAAGATCCCATATCAGCACTGGTTCATGTCTCGTCTGCTCCACTTCCCATCCAGCTCTCTGCCTGTGGCTTGGAAAAGTGGTAAAGGACAGCCTAAAACCTTGGGACCCTGCATCTGAATGGGAGATCCTGGCTCCTGAGTTCAGATCAGCTCAGCTCCAGCTGTTGAGGCCACTTGGGGAGTGAACCAGCGGATAGAAGATCTTTGTCTCTGTAAATTTTACTTTCCAATAAAAATAAATTAATTAAAAAGGAGTGAGGAGGTATCGTGCTTTAAAGCACTAAGCACCTGGCAAACACAGTGTGTGGTTCGGACCCTGGGCCACAAAGCCAGATGAGGCAGCCTACCTTACACTTCCGGAACATCATGTGGATGCTTAGAAAAATTGCCCCAGATGACTGGCACATTCCTCGTGTTGGCTCCCGTGGTGACTTATGGGCAGCAAGCACTGGGTGCTGGGCTCTGCCCAGGGCCACGCCCCCTGGGGTGGGAGGTCAGGCTGCAGCCTGTCCGTCGTGTGTGTGATCAGATGCCCCAAGTCAGCCCAGCCAGAAACTCTCACCTTCTCTCTCCTAAAGCAGACCCCAGCCTGTTGGAGTCCCTTCCTCATCTCCACCCCACCTTCTCTTTATCCCCAACTGAGCCACCCCCACTCCTTCCCCTTGGCAAGCCTTTCCCTGACCTCTTGACCTCACAGAGCCCCCAGCTGTGGCTGTCCTGCCCCCCACCACTCTCCTCCATGCACAGCCCAGCCAGAAACACCCTCCAGGCCCAGCTCAGAGCCCTGGCTCTTTGAAGCCTGCCGCCTGCCTCCCCATGTCGTCTGCAATCCCCAGGAGGCTGAGCGCCTTACCCATCTGCCACCAGAGCCTGGCCTGTTGCAGGTGTCTGCATGATTTGTTAATAACAGCTGAGGGGCGGAGAACCAAAGAGGTGCAGGTCAGAGGAATGGGGAAGGTGCTGGGGGAAGGCAAAAGTGGAGGGTGGGACACCTCTGGTGCCGTGAGGACCCCAGAAGCCAGGCACCCTCTGAGCTCCCTTTTCTCAATAGCCTCCTCATTCGCATTTCACAGGGAAGGAAACTCAGAGAGGTTTTGTTCTTGCCAGAGGCCACACAGCAGGGCTCACAGAGCAGACTGGCCTCAAAGGCAGGGCTGAGGGGTGGATGGTTGTTGGATACTCTGTGTGGGCGGAGGGGACACCCCATTCCCCACTCCTTATTCCTGACACTACCCAGAGCCCAGAGCCACTTCCCTGTGCTCCCCATGGGGTCTGACTCAGACCCATTCCTGATCTACTCTCCTTGAGATCCGGGAATGTGGCTGGAAAGAGGAAGGAAACTACATCCCTGAGACACAACTGGCCCCTGGCCTGAGGTCCTGGCGCTGCAGTCGGAAAGAACCACTTGAAGGCTATCCCCAGGGATGGGAGCTGAGATCAGAAAGAGAAAGGCTGTGGCTCGGGCGGGGAGGCACGAACGTGACTGGGCTGTGATGAGGTTGGCGCAGGCTTGGCCAGGTCGCTGAGCCCCTACCCTCCACTGGCTCTTCCAACCCCTGACAAAGCCTGACCTGCCTGGATGGCCCAGGGACTGTGCCTCCCATGGGCACTGTCACCTCTCAGACAGGAACTTGTGTGAGCAAGGTACAGTAGCCTTCCCTGGAGTCCCAGGCCCTAATCCCCAGTGTCATGCAAGCAGAGCTGGGTTCTGGGGGGCGGAGGGCGGGGCGGGACTGAGCCCTCTGGTCAAGAGGAAGAACTGGGACCCTGTTCTGAGTTCTGAGTCTGGTCTCTGGCCCTACCACCTCCAACAGGGCTCTGGGAGGTGGGGGGTGGGGCTGCCTGCCCCTCCAACCTACCCGGATGTCTCTTTAAGACCAAAGGGATGGGGGTTATATCAATGCAGACACAACAGCCCCATCCTCTCCCCCACCCCACTCCAGGCCAGCCAGGTTTCCTGCCATTGACAGCATCCCAGCTGGGCCCTGCCCAGCCTCCCTCTGCTTAACCCCTTCCTGACCAGTCTACTCCCTGGGCTCAGCCCTGGCATTTACTGATCTCTCAGGGAGAGCTGAGAGTGTATGAGTGAGCTTGGCCCAGTCATTTCCACTCTCTCCTCCTGAGCCTCAGGTTCTTTTGCTGTAAATGGGGAGGGGGGAATACTAGAATCCACCCCCTGGAGCAGGATTCTTCCTGCAAAACTTCCCCGCTGGCATTTGATAAAGTGTGGTCATGGGCAAGGACTGGGATCTGAACAGCACCCAGCCTGCCTCACCGCCAGCTGCAGTCTGACTGGACGGGCCTTGGAGTCTCACACTCCTCGGCACACCTGCTGAGCTGAGCAGGAGCTGGGTTCTGCCCACTGGCTAAGCGGGCTGGTCATCCCCCCTCCGAGGTGGGGGTGGGGTGTCAATTATTCAAGAGTACAGGTGTGAACTTGCTCTGCAAATATCCAAGGTGCTAGAAGGCAGGAAGAAGGGCTGGTGGACACCGGCAGCTGGGGGGGGAGGCGGCAGGGACCCTTGGTTAGGACCCTGGAGTTTGAATTCTGTGCGGGCTGCAGTGGCTCCTTCCCAGTGGTGGTGGCGGGGGGAAGGGGACAGGAGAAGTAGGGGAGGCACGCTTCATCTTGGGAGGGGGGTCAGGAGTCCCCAAGTAGGGACCGAGGAGCACAAGGGCAGAGGGACCCAGGCTGGGCCCCAGAATCACCCCCTCATCACCCTCTCCCTGGCCAAGAAGAGGACATCAGACAGTGGACATCACCTCCAGTGAGTCTCCAGGGCACCTTCAAGGCCAGCAACAGGGACACTGGCACATCTGCTGTTGGCTGTCCCCTCTCTCCAGCTACATCTTCCTGGCCCCAGCCCTAGAGAGACGCCCACACCAGCACAGGTCCCAGCCTGTCACATAAGCAAAAAAGGAAGCAGATTGGAGTCTTGTCTGGACCCCACAAGCGCAGCGGCCCCAGCTTAAACCTTGGGAGGAAAAAGTCTGCGGATGCAGAGACAACTTGCTTGGGCTTCCGTCCCTGCTGCCACTCCCAGTGTGCAAACCAGCAACAAGGAGAGGACCTGCAGCTGGAGGCGGCGACCAGGAAGGAGTTAACTGAGGCTGGGCTCCAGCTCAGGAAGGCAAGGGTTAATGGGGGGGGCGGATGGAGGCTTTCTCTCAGCCTTTCCTGTGGAGAGTGAGGTTTGGCTGCCACCAAAGTTACTTCTGGTCACTGCTGTCCCCCTTGTCTTCAGTGTGGACCTGCCTGTGGATCTCCACAGTTCAGCCCCGCTTTCCCCTGCCACTGGAGCCTGCCACAGGGCACAGGTAAGCAGTGGGGGCCAGTGCCAAGCCCAGGTCCTCCTTGGGCCAACTCCAGCCTCTGGGAGATGAGCAAGAGGACAGCCGCCAGGCTGTGGGGGTGGGGACGCCTGTGGTCAGCCAGACCAGAAGGCAAGGGACAGGCGGTGGACGGCAGGACTATTTTGGTCCTTGTGTCTAGGGACTTTTTATAGCCTTGCTGCTCAGGGCAGGGAAGGGCAATAGGGGAGAGGGGACAGAGGGTACCCTGGAGGTCAGACAGTGCCCTCCTGGGCCTCAGACGCTGACCCTCTGTCCAGTGAGCCCCTGGGAGAAGGAAGGGGCACTGCTGGGCTCTCCTTGTGTCCAGTGGCCTGGTGGCCAGCCACCTCTGCACACTGGGAGCAGGGAGCAGGGGGGTCTCTGCCCTAAGACCTCCCAGCCCCACCCCACCCCCAATCCCTGGCTAATCCCCAGACCCAAAGTCTCCTCAGCACCCCCCCCCCCACTGCTCTGTCCTCAGCTGAATGGGGGCTGTGCTGAGCCAGGTGGGTGGCCCGGGACCTGTCAGCTCTTGATTTATAACCTCGCTTCACCCCTTTCCCCAGCCCAGGGGACACGGACTGACGAGAGGGGTCATAGGTCTCGGGATGAGAAGGGGACAGAGTGCCGAGGGCAAGATAATGAGAAGAACTAGTGGGATCAGCTCTAACGGAAACTGCTTGGTTTTATAGCCAGAGGAATGAAAGCAAAAGGCCAGACGGAGGTCCTGATAGGCAAATGAGAGCCCACCTGGACTGGTTTGGCCTGAGACCGGGGTTCCAGGCTCAGCGCGACCTCTCCAGAGGGCTCAGGCCAGCCCCTTCCTCCTGGATACAGGAAACGGAAGCACAGGGTTGGACGAAGCGGTCATCCTAGTGCAGTTTTCTGGGACCCCCTTGGCAGGAGCAGCGCGTGGCTGCCGGGACCTGCCAGTCCCTCCTGCCCCTCCCCTTCCTGGATGGCCCTGCTGCACTGGGCAGGGCCCTGAGCTGCAATCAGGGGAGGTTCCTACCCGGTGGTTATGTCCCTGACCCGGAGGGGAGGAGGGGGAAGGGCGGGACCCGCCTGTGGCTGCGGAGCCTCCTTGTCTTGGGCTCAGAACTGCTGGATTGGGAAGAGGTATTTTTTCCGGTTAAGATCGCTTTTGGGAACTGGGCCCGGACCAGCCCTATTTCCTTTCCAAGCGTCCTGCTTGCTGGTGCCTGCTTGCGCGTCCGTGGTCAGACCGGGGCATCCTCGCAGGGACCTCGCAGAGTCCTCATCCAAGGACTCTGAACGATGGGGAAGGGGTAGCCGGCTGGCTCCACACCCAGGGATGCCTGTCGCAGAGGGGCAGGGACCTCTCATATCCTGTGCCCTATCTCCCTGCAGGAGCCAGGACGCCACCCCTCGGATCTCTCTTGGGTCAGCCAGGAACCATCAGCAGCTTATGGGGCAAGCACCTGGCCCACTCTGCTAAGATGCTACTGACTCCTCCCTCCGCCACCTCCAGAACACGGACCCCGAGTGCCGTGGAAAGACTGGAGGCCGACAAAGCTAAGTATGTGAAGACGCACCAGGTGATAGCACGACGCCAGGAGCCAGCCCTGCGCGGAAGCCCTGGGCCGCTCACACCGCACGCCTGCAACGAGCTAGGGCCTCCAGGGTCACCCAGAACGCCCAGGGCCGCCCGTCGGGGCAGTGGCAGGCGGCTGCCAAGGCCCGACTCCCTGGTCTTCTACCGCCAGAAGCGGGACTGCAAGGCTTCGGTGAACAAAGAGAACGCCAAGGGTCAGGGGCTGGTGCGCCGCCTCTTCCTGGGCACCACCCGGGACACTGCCCCCGGTAGCCCAGGCCCAGCAGCAGAGCGTCCCGCAGCGGCTGGGGGGTGGGCCGCGCCCCCAGTCACCCCGGAAGCGGCAGCCAAGCGGCCGCTGTGTCCCACGTGCTCACTGCCGCTGTCGGAGAAGGAGCGATTCTTCAACTACTGTGGCCTGGAGCGCGCGCTGGTGGAGGTGCTGGGAGCCGAGCGTTTCTCCCCGCAGAGTTGGGGCGCCGACACGGGCCCCCAGTCCGGAACTGCTCTGGCGCCTGGCTCCAGAGACGACAGCGACTGGACGTCCAGCGACGGCGACGTCGACAGGCTGGACGGTGCGGGCGGCGGCGGCGGCTCGGAGGCAGCGGGCTCGACGCGGGACGAGCGGCCCGCCGTGTCGGTGGTGGAGCGCAACGCGCGCGTCATCCAGTGGCTGTACGGCTGCCAGCGCGCTCGTGGCTCGCCGCCGCCTCCGCGCGAGTCCGAGGTGTGAGGGCGAGCCGCACGCCCGGGAGCCGGCTCTCGGGATTCCGGGCTTCCCCCGGACCTCAGCGTCCCCAGCAGCCGAACCTTGGGGAGACGGAACCGCACGACCTGGAGAGTCCCTCCCAGCGCAATCGGCAGCAGAGGGAGCGACCGCGCCCCTTTGGAGAGCCCGTGTCAGGGCTTAGGGGACCGCGGGAGCTGGGGGGTGGGGGTGGGGCGGTGTCTGGTTGACTCCTGGGGTGGGAGATGAGCAAACCTACTGAATAAACGGAAAACGTGATTTCAGGGGGTCGTGAGCTGGATTGGCGGGAGAGCAGGTTCCGCGGGCTCCAGGCTGGATTCGGGGTTGAAGCCGCGTCCCTCGGTGAGGAAAGGAGGCAAGGGGCTGCCGGTTGCCATGCACGAGACCAAGCACCTGCACACAGAAGGTGCTCGATACAAACGTGAGCTGCAACCACCGACCTCCAATTTGCTCCAAACTAGAGCTGCTGGGCAGAGCACGTTTGCGGAGTCCTGGGGAGGGGTAGGCTCCAGAATCCTGGGGATCCCCGGACCCCCTAAGTGACCTCCATTCCCGGGACTTTGCTGCCCCCTTCTGGTCCCTGGGTATAAAGGGCTGAGAGATGAAGGGCCCTCCACCCCACGGCTCCCCTGTTTCCCGTACGCGTTCGCCCCTCCAAGCCTTTGTTCTCACCGCCCCATTTCTCCCCACCTGTCCTTCCAAGATGGTGCACACTCCCTTCTGCTCTCCAATCGTCCTGACGCGCCCACTTGCAGCTGCCCCATTAATTACGTGCCTTAATTTGTCCCCCAGGGTGGGGCCACCTGTGCCTAGCACAAGATCTGTGCACACGATAGAGTCCCAAGCGACGTTTGTGGAATTCAGTGAGGCTGGATAGACTATTCTCGGGGCTCCCCCAGCTTCCTAGAAAACTGTACCTTAAATCCAGACACCCTGTCTGTCAGCGTTCATTCTACTCGTCCCGTCGTGTGAGTAGTGAGAGGAGTAGGCGAGGACCAACCAGGTGGACCCGGAGCTACTCCACCCCACCCCACCCCAAAACAGCCCGGACAGAAGTATGAGGTCACGCGGGGCTTGGGGTCAGGAGTTTTTATGGGCACTTGGGAAAGGGGAGGTGTCGGCTGGGCGGCTAGTCGTTCTTGGGCGCGGCCTTCACTCTCATCTCGGCCAGTTTGTGGGTGAGGAAGCCCCACTTGAAGCCGGCTGCAGGGTCGGCGTCCTGCGGCTCCGAGCGTTCGGCGGCTTCCTCCGCGGCCTCGTCCCCGGCGTCCGGGTCCGGCTCTGGGGCGGGCTCTGCGCCGCGCAGCATGGACGCCGCGGCCGCCTGCTGCTGCTGCCACCTGCTAGCGAACGCGTCCCAGAATCCCGGCCCGCGGGGCTCCGCCGCCGCCGCCTGCGAGGGGGGCTGCGCCGCCAGCGGGCTGCGCGAGAGGGGCAGCGTCAGGGGTCTAGTCCGGGGTCCCCCAAGAGGGATAACGCACAGCAGGAGGCGTCAAGCGACCCGCGATGGGGCCCCGGGGAGTGGGGCACAGTCAGTGACTGGCAGTGCCCGGCAGGAAAAGGGGGGAGGGTTGGTGACCTCGGAGGCACGGGAGGACCCGGCATGGGCCGGGGTCAGGGTCAGATGAGGCCCCCCCTCCGACACGGAATGAGGCTCAGGATCCCCAGGAGAGTCCAGGGTCTGGGGGTTAGGGAAGGGACCCGGGGGGCACAGGGAAGAGGTCGAGGCGGGAAGATGGGGTGGGGGAATACCAGGAATGCGTTAGAGGAGTGGGCATAGCTCGGGGCTG
Source organism: Ochotona princeps (assembly GCF_030435755.1). Taxonomy (NCBI): domain Eukaryota; kingdom Metazoa; phylum Chordata; class Mammalia; order Lagomorpha; family Ochotonidae; genus Ochotona; species Ochotona princeps. The sequence continues at coordinate 18,440,658 of NC_080833.1, forward strand.
GGGTCCAGGACTAACATGGAGGAAGAAGAAAGGCCTGGACTGGAGGCGAGGGGGTGAGGTGGACTCGGTGGTTAGACTGGAGGTGTTGAGGGAGGGGTGATTGGGGCCAGAGGCGGGGGGGAGAGGGGAAAAGAATGGGAGAAGCCTGGCAGAGGAGAGAAGGCTGGGTCAGGTCAGGGTGTCCCTAAGGCAAAGGAAGTGGGGTCAGAGGGCGACAAGTGTGTGAGTGGCTGGAGAAAGGGGCAGAGTTGGAGGGAGCCCCAGGCCATAGTTGACCCCTTGGCCCCTCTGCCTCAAAGACCTTCCAGAATCGTGGTTCCCAAGCACGTTGTGCCAGCGGCTCTTTAGGGATCCTAGGCATCCTGGCCTGGGCATGCAGCAGGTCAGAACCACTGAGGGGATTCTGGGAGTCTGAGTCTCACCCAGGCCCGGGGGGGTGGGGAGGGGCAGGAGGGCTTAGCATGTGGGAAGCTTGGAACCAAACCATCCTCTACTGCAATTCTCTTCTCCTGGGGAAAAGTGGGGCCAGAGCTCCAAGCCATCAGTGGCAAAGAGCCAGCCAGGAGGGAAGGAAAGGACAGGGCAGAAAGAGACCCCAGGCCCGTCTGGGAGCCCTCCAGGACACACCCACACACATACTGGTCAGCTGGGGGCTCTGGCGGCAGCAGCTTGTCCTCATCTTCTTTGTTAAACAGAGATGACATGGTCAGCCAGCCTTTCACCCCTACGCCCTGGACCTAGGCCGGAGGAGTGGGAGTCAGAAAGGGCCCCCACAACCTCCCAGGGCATCCTGGACCTAGGATGGAGAGGTTGGGAGTCAGGAAGGACCCCCCCCCAAACCTCCCAGGGTGTCCTGGTGCTTCTACCAGGCTCCACAGGGTGAGGGCAGAAGAGGGGAGAGCTCACCCGGCGGGCCAGCTGCGACACGGCGTTGAAGGCCTCCTCACTTGGCTGTGCCACTTCAGACTCCGCTAAGGCTGGGTTCCCCGTCTGGGATACAAGACCCCCCCCCAGCATGAGAGAGGCCCCAAAGGAGCAGGCCCTCTCTTCTAGCTGCTAGCCCTGGACACACAGACCAAGCACCCTAAACCCCACAGAGCTAAACAGTACACCCTCTTCCCCTCCCTGCCGGGGCACATGGGTGCATACACAGGAAATTTGTCCACTAAGTTACCTGTCATTCACATGTGCCTGTGCAGCCCCACCTGTAGATAGCTCTGTCAGCCACACAGCTATCCACACTCTAATCCCAGGGATGCGGTCACACACAATGATGCAGACAGCCCTGGCATCTGCTCTTGACTTGTACCAAGGTGGATGTGCTGTGAGGCATCTATATGAGGTCACACACAGAATGACCCATTCACACCTGTGCACTCACATAGCTGTTCACAGCAGCCAGATCACACACACACAGCACAAAAAAATCTCTCCACCTGTCTGCCACACACACACACACATACACACACGACATGCGCATGCACACACATCCCTTATAAACATAGCCGGAGGCACGCAGGTTTAAAACATCTACCCAAAATGTGCACACCTGAAAATACCAGACCTAGTTCACCTGCACACCGGAGTACACCTGCACTGGGGATTCCACATGAGCTCAGCCTGGAAAAACTTGTTCCCAACACTCCACCCCATCCCAGGCCTAGTTCCTGCCCCTGCCACAATACCTATATGGCTCCCACTTGCCACAACCTCAAGATATAATGTGGTTTCCAGGTCTAAGTCCTTTTTGATTTTTAGAATCAGGGTAAAGCATGACCTATTCACGGCTTTGCCCTGATGTTGCTATGGTGACCTTCAGATCCCACATGTCCCTAGTTCCAGTCATAGGAACTCACTACCTCTTGGACAAGCCATCCATCCCACTTCTGCTTGGCCCTGCCTGTGTCATGCTAGGGCCATTATGGGCTTGGGTCAGACTGCTCCCTGTGACAACCATGTAGGTACCAGTTTGAGTCCCAGCTGCTCCACTTTTGATCCAATTCCCTGATAATACATCCAGGAAAGCAGCAGAAGATGGCCCCAAGGACTTGGGCCCCTGTCACCCATGTGGGAGACCTGGCTGCTGACTTCAGCTTGGGTCAGTTCTGGCTGTTGTAGCCATTTGGAGAGTGAACAAGCAGATGGAAGTTTTCTGTATCTCTCTCTCTGAAATTTTTTCAGATAAATAAATAAGTTTTTAAAAAGGAAAATGTTGTGTCATGGTAGGTATCCCTGTATGGCCAGGAACCCCTTGTCCTAGAAGAATTTGTTCCTAGTGGCAGCCTGTGAGGTTTTTGGGGACAGGGGGCAGTTCTCCCACAACCTCCAGGTCTTCTTCCTCGGGTTTCTGAACTGTCTTGGCCCTGCATTGGGCTGCTCACTGTACCTCGCCTCTTTGGACCCCTGGCTTCTGCACAAAGGTACTCTCTTTTGGGGTTCTTCCCTCATCCCTTTCTCCTTCTCCCATATTTCTCCCCCACCCCCATTCAGCACCGGTGGCACCCACCTCTTCTGCCAGATCCTCCTCAGACTCCCCACTCAGAGTCTGCAACACTTTGGACTTGTAGGTTTTCCAGAAGGCCTGGTTCATGGCTGCAAGTGAAAGGGTCCTGGTGCTCAGGCACAGGAAGGCGTTGGCTCAGGGGGCACCAATGGATCTGCTCCAGAAACTTGGTGAGGCCAAAAGCCTGTCCCTACGATCAGGTGACTTCATTAAAGATGCACCAACCTCCCCAGCTGGCACAGTGCCCAGCAGGCAAACCTGAGCCAAAGGTATCGGGGGTGGGGAAGGACAGAGCAGCTTGTGCTGCTTCAGTCCCTGTCTTGACCTATATCGGCCAGGAATGACGAAGACCTCCCTCCAGAGACAGAACTGTCTCTTGGGTTTAGGAGTACTTGAGGTTGCAACCTTCTTGGAAGGGTTCCAGACAAAACCTCTTCGATTCACCAAGTCCCTACGCCTGGGACCCAGGCTGGAGACCCTGGGCCTGTAAGCTCAGTGTCTCTAATCTGCAGCGGGCAGGTCCCCAGGCTCCAGGTCGGCATCCTCTGGGCTTCCATTTCACTGGTTTGTTCGGGCTGGAAACGGATTCCTCTCCCTAGGGATGCACGTGTCCTTCTCCCTGTTTCCTGGCAACAGGTTCCAAGGAGCCGGAGCCCCTGAATTATTGCTGACCTCCTATGGCCAAGTCCAGGGGAGTTGGTTCTGTTGGTCTTGGGAGGCACCAGGCTCCCGGGAATGGGGAATGGCCGCCCAGCCCTCTTCCCACTTCCCACTGATTAACTGTATTCCTATTCTTACCAAAACAAAGAGATTTCTTTATTTACTTATTTAATTTTTTAAATTACAGATTTTTTTTTTTTTTAATTTGGAAAGGTAGATTTACAAAGAGAAGGAGAGACAAAGAGAAAGATTTTCCATCTGCTGGTTCGCTCCCCAAATGGCCACAACTGTCAGAGCAAACCCAATCAGGAGCCTCTTCCAGGTATCCCTTGCGGAATCAGTGTCTCAAGACTGATGCGCCACCCTCCACCACTTTCCCAGGCACCAGCAGGGAAGCTGGATGGGAAGTTCAGCAGCTGGGACATGAACGGCGACGACATGGGATGCTGCTGCTTGTAGCTGGAGGATTAGCCAGCTGAGCCAGGTGCCATAAGGCAGAGTAGATGGAAGCAGAGAGAGAGATTTTCCATCTGCTGATTCACTGCCAGGGCTGATGGTCCTGGCCATAGCTAGGAGGTCAGAACTCCATTCAGGTCTCCTCATGGGTGGGGGTCCCAGGTCTTTGGGCCATCTTCCACTACTTTCCCATTAGCAGGGAGCTGGGTGGGAAGCGAAGCAGCCAGGACTCCCAACCGGTGAGGAAAGCTCGACGCACAGGCTTCGCCCACTGCCACACACGCTGGCCCACCCATGGGTGCCCACTACCAGGTAAAGAGAGGAAGGAGAAAAAGGTGGCGGCCCTTCTGTGAGACCCCAGGACGCCTACACACTCTATGCTGTGAGAGGAACACCAGGAATTTGGCGTGGGGCACGACATAGTGAGATGGACGATGGGGACCCCAAGGAAATACAGCTTGGGAGCTCTGAGGAGACGGCTTTGTCAGGGAATGTTAGCATCTCGGGAAGCCCCATTGGAGCCAGGATCCAAGTCTCGCCCATTCTCATTCGGCCATCAATTTATTCATATCGCAGACATTTCTCAGTGCTTAAAGCGCTCCCCACCTCCCCACCACCGCATAGTCCGAGGTTTGGGATCAAAGGGCCGGGAAATGGCGCTGAGACAGGTTGGGTCACGCTGGCAGAGCCGCAGGCCCGGTTCGACGCCCCCACACTCCGCGGCGATGGTCAATGGGACCCCCAAGCCCGGGGTGAGTCAACCCCCTGCCGCGCTTCGCGAAGGCTCGACCCGCGAGCCGGAGGGCCGCCCGGGGGCGCCCAAGCCGCCGGTCGCGCCCGTGACGTCATCAGAGGCGCTCTGACAGCGGCGGCTCCTGACGTCACCCGGCGGTCAGGAAGTGCTGCACGTGGGCTTCCCTCTGCTGGCTCTGCATCTCCGCTGGCTTGTCGCCGGCCATGGGTCGTTCCCGCCGGACAGGCGCTCACCGAGCGCACTCCTTAGCACGCCAGATGAAGGCTAAGCGGCGGCGGCCCGATCTGGATGAGATCCACCGCGAGCTGCGACCGCAGGGGCCCGGGCGCGCCAAGCTGCCCGCGGACGCCGAGCCAGACCCTGACCTGCCCGGGGACGGCCTGCATCGCTGTCTGGCCTGCGCGTGAGTCCCGGCTAAGCCAGGCGTGGGGAGGAGGAGGGCCCGAGGGGGTGGCAAGTACGGGCTTTGGGCCGCGCAGGGTCTCTTTTTCCTGGGGACCGCCACGGGGCCTGACATCAAGAAATGAACTCGCGTTGGGATGGGTTGGGCGTACACAAGAGGCGTCACCTCCTCGCCCTCCTCACCTTGCATCTGTGCAGGCGGTACTTCATTGACTCCGCCAACCTGAAGGCCCATTTCCGATCCAAAGACCACAAGAAAAGGTAGGAAGCAGTAAGAGGGCGGCTGGGTAAGTGCAGGACAGGCAGGTCAGGTGTCTGGGCAGTTCCTAATTCCTTCCGAGTCCCTTCCCGCAGGCTAAAGCAGCTGACCGTGGAGCCCTACAGCCAAGAGGAGGCGGAGAGGGCAGCGGGGATGGGCTCCTACGTGCCCCCCAAGAGGCTGGCAGTGCCCACAGAAGTGTCCACCGAAGTTCCGGAGATGGACACGTCTACCTGACCCAGTCTGCTAACGCAAGACAGAGGACCTGCTCATGGACAAATGACTCAAGGGCTGGGCGGTGGAGAGAGGGAGTGTCAGCCACTTCTGGTCCTGGTTTGGAGAGCCAGTGGTCTCTGGACATGCTTCCCCAAATAAAGGAGTTGGACAATGAAGACTCGCCTCTTCTCCAGGCCACAAACTCAAACCCATCCCCCAGAAGAATTTATTAACTGGTTCCCACATTGGATGCCTCATGTTTCTGCTCCTCATTCGCTGAGCTTTGGAACTTGCAGCCAAGCTGGTGCCTGGGTACAGAGCAGAGTGAATGGATGGAACAGATTTGTTCTACCCACTTCTCCCCAAATCTCCGGAAAAGAAGTGGGCTCCTAACATGACAGCCCCCTCCCCGAGCCACCTACCCTAGTACCTGGGTGCGAGGCTGCTGACTTCGTCAGGGGGCCTGTGGAGGCCGCCGCCGCTGCCCCACCATCTTCCAGACAGCGTAGCAGGAACCCCCCAGGCCAAGAACAGCCAGCAGTGCAGCCGCAACCCCAGCCAGCGGACTCCGCGGCTCTGCCTTCAGCTGCCCGGCCACCTGCATCTGGGGGTGCACGGAGGGGTGCCTGAAGGCACAGCTGAGATTTCTAGGTTGGGGGTGGCAGGGCAGGGCTGGAAGGTGTTGCTGGGAGAAGGAGCTGTGGCAGTCCACTGCTGCCCCAGGGAGGTTACACCCCATTCCTCTCGCTTCACTGCCCATCTGGGCCCTGGCTGCTCAGGCGGCCAGGAACGTGACAGCCCCTGGCTGCGCAGGCTATGGGTCCAGTCGTGGTGGGGGGAAGAAGGGGCGGGTGGTAGCAAAAGCCAGGCATTAGAGGTACTTACCTGTAGTACCCGGAAATAGCCAGGGGTCAGGCGTCGGAATTGCATGGTGGCGGGGGCTACTGGCTTCCTGGAAGGCCTGTAGGGGGGCAGGGATGTGAAGACCAGTGCCGTTGGCAGTACGAAGCAGTAGGGAAGCAGGGCAGAGGCCCCCTGACATCACACGTGCACGAGAACTGTGCCCGCCTGGGATGCTCAGCCGTGCTCTTCTGCCTGGCTCTGGGCAGAGGCGGAGCAGCTGGACCTTTAATCTGGTCCCTTCCCCCACCGTCCTGCCAGCGTTGGGAGCATCTGTCAGGAGAGATTAGCATCAGGCTTGGGCAGCGCCTTCTCCACTGGCAGGAGGGGCCAGGGCTGGCCATGCTTGGGAGTCCCCCGCCCTGGGCCAGGCCTGCCATAGACGATTGGATGTCACCAGTTAGCATTCGGCAGAGGAGGTGGAGGGCAGCTTCCTGACTGCTGTACACCTTGTCTCTTGGGCCCCCCCTAACATCAGCCACTCCTGCCTTAGGGGAGGGCCCATGTCATCCCTTTCTGAGACACAGAATTCCTGCAAGAACTCCATACCCTCAGTGTGGGGACAGCAATAAAAGGAAAACTGCGTGTCCCAATGAGCTGCCAATGAATTGTCAAGAAATAGAAGCCGGGGCCAGAGTCGTGGTGGAGCTGGTAAAGCTGCCACACATCCTCAAAACAGGAGGAGGAGGAACTGGCCATGCTGGTCATTGCCCTTGACGATGTTGATTATCTCATAAGATGAAGGAAAGTGGGATTTGCAAGATGGGCCATGGACTGCATGGAGACAAAAGGAAGAAGGCTCCGAAAATGGACGTGGTTCCCGCTGGGAAGCAGCACAGGGTTGTACTGGCGGAAGTGCCCATCCTGCATATTAACCTACTGATACCTTGAAAATGTTCACACCAAATACGTTGAATTATTTATTTACTTTTAAAACACAACCCATTTATGTTTAGTTTAAAAAGATTTATTATGTATTTGAAAGGCTGAGTTACAGAGAGAGAGAGAGAGATCTTCCATACGTTGATTCATTCCCCAGTTGGTCACAACAGCCACAGCTGTAGCAGGCCCACACTGGGAACCAGGAACTTCATCCAGGTCTCCCACATGCATGCAGGGGCCTGGGGTTTTCCCAGCTGCCTTAGCAGGGAGCTAGATTGGAAGTGGAGATTTGAAGTGGCACCCATGTGGGATGCTGGCTTCATAGGTGGTAGTTCTACTCACTTTGCCATGAAGATGACCCTATTGTTTTTTGTGTTTTTTTGTTGTTGTTGTTGTTGTTGTTAAGATTTATTCATTTTTATTGGAAAGTCAGATATACAGAGAGGAGGAGAGACAGAGAGGAAGATCTTCCATCCGCTGATTCACTTCCCAAGCGGCCACAACAGCTGGAGCTGCACAAATCTGAAGCCAGGAGCCTGGAGCTTTTTCCTGGTCTCCCACTTGGGTGCAGGGTCCCAAGGCTTTGGGGCCATTCTCAACTGCTTTCCCAGGCCACAAGCAGGGAGCTGGATGGGAAGCAGTGCTGCCAGGATTAGAACTGGTGCCTACATGGGATCCCAGGCATGTCCAAGGCAAGGACTTTAGCCGCTAGGCTATTGTGCAAGTCCCTACTCTTATTGTTTTAAACACTCCTTTAAAATAAAAACTTCCAGGGCTCACATTATGTCACAGTAGGCTAGGCCTCCAGTTGTGGCACTGGCATCCCATATGAGCACTGGTTTGTGTCCTGGCTGCTCCACTTCCAAACCAGTTCTGTGATTATGGCCTGGGAAATCATTGGAGGTTGACCCAAGCCCTTGGGACCTTGCACCCACAAGGAAAAACCCAGAAGAAACTGCTGGCTTCAGATCAGCTCAGCTCCAGCTGTTGCAGGCATTTGGCAAGTGAGCTGGTAGATGGAAGATTGTGCGTGTATGTGTCTCTGTTAACTCTGCCTTTCAGATAAAATATTTGTTAGAAAAAATAAATAAAGGAGGCTGCGGCATGGATTGTTCCCAGGGACACAGCAGGTTGGGGCATGTGGACTCCCATAAAGGACAAGGTCAGGCTCGTAAGGGGTTAAGGGGTATTGTTCATTCACGAACAGAGGCAGGAGGCAAGGCCTCCAGGGACTTGGGGAGCTGGAGTCTCCCCTGAAAAGAAAGAGCCCCTTGCAAAGGTGGGAAGAGATCACCAGAGCCTGCGTGGGGCTGTGAGTGCATGTGGAGGTACCTGATATCCTTAGAGAGGAAGATACAGGTTCAGAGAGGTGTAGGGCTTGGGCTTAGTCACACAGCAGGGCAGTGTAGATAGAAGGTTATGGACGGCCAGTCCTGGAGTCCCCTCACTGAGATGATCATGATGAGGGACATGAGGCAGGGATCAGACTTTTTTTTTTTTTGGAAAGTCAGATATACAGAGAGGAGAAGAGATTTTAAGTTTTACTTTTTATTTAAAAGGCAGATTTATAGAGAGAGGAGAAACAGAAAAAGAGGTCTTCCCTCCATTGGTTCACTCCCCAAGTGGCCATTACAGCTGGAGTTGGGACAGTTTGAAGCCAGGATGTTCTTCTGGCCAGGGGACCAAACACTTGGCCCATCTTCAGCTGCTTTCACAGGAGCGTTTGTAGGGAGCCAGATCGGAAGTAGAGCAGCTGGGACTCGAACTGGTGTCCATATGAGATACCAGCACTGCAGGCAGAGGTTTAACGCACTTCACCTGATGCCAGTACTCAGACATTTTTCTAAGGTGTAAGCGATCCATGGACATGGATGGAAACAAATTTACATCTTTATTTTCACTAGCCTCTCATCAAACTTCACCATTTCTTCTATATGGGTTCAGTAGGAATTCCACCTGGTTTTGTAATTTCCACTATTTTCATATTAGGCTAGTAGTATTACAGCCATCTTAAAATGTTTTTGCTCACAACTATTTCACAGATGTGGTCATTGTTAACCCACCACTGGACCACCCCGATCGCGGTTCTGTGTTTCACACCTGCCTGGGATACAGCTGTTGCCAGAGTGCTTCTACGGCCCAATGGGCACCTCTTTGCCATGACCCAGGCGCCCCCTCCCCCCGGGCACCTCTTCACCATGACCTAGGCGCTTCCTCTCTTTTCCATCCTCCGCCCCGCCTCGCCCAATGAGAGGAGGCAGGTCAGCCACCCCGCCCAGTCTCAGGCTCTTATTCATGCTTGGCAGCCACATGCTGTGACTCAAAAGAAGCATTTGTTTAAACAATTTTTTTAAAAAGATCTATTTAAGTGGAAAGACATTGGCGGAGAGAAATGGAGAGACAGAGAACAAGACCTTCTATCAGCCGCTTCACTCCCCACATACCGCAACAACCAGCCCAGGATCCATCCTGGCCTCTAGGTGTGAGTAACCTGCCCAGGCAGTCCCTGCCTCCCAGGGACATCAGCAGGGAGCTAGGTGGGAAGTGCTCCCACGTGGCAAGCAGGAGTCCCAACGTGTGCCTTAACCAGCTGTACCCCAACTCCTGCCCTAATTTTCCAGTCTTGCTACTAAACATTTACTCATCACAGATCTGTGTCTTTGAATCTGTTTTGGTGATAATTGTTTCCCTTGTGATCCTGAGCTTTTTCTTTTATGCTTAAAAGTGCATTTAAAATTAGGCCCAGCGTGGTAGCCTCGCCTTGCACTGTCAGGATCCCATATGGGAGCTGGTTTGTATACCGGCAGCCCCACTTCTCATCAAGCTCCTTGCTTGTGGCCCGGAACATCAGCTGACGACAGCCTAAAGCCTTGGGATCCTGCACCTGTATGGGAGACCAGGAAGAGGCTCCAGGCTCCTGGCTTCAGATCGGCACAGCTCTGGCCGTTGAGGCTGCTTGGGGAGTGAATCATCAGAGGGAAGAGCTTCCTTTCTCTTTTCTCCTCTCTGTACATCTGACTTTACAATAAGAATAAAATAAGTCTTTAAAAATATTTATTTTTATTGGAAAGATGTACTGAGAGGAGAGACAGAAATTCCATCTGTAGGTTTGCTGCTGAAATGGTCTCTGTGGGCAGAGCTGAGCCGATCCGAAGCCAGGAGCTTCTTACGCTGAGAAAGGGCCCATCGTGGGCCTCAGCGGACTAAGAGCGAATCGTTCACAAACCATTCAGTTTGAGAACTCGTGTCCTTGGACGGATCAGGAAACTGAGGCAGAGCCATGAAGGACAGCCTTGGCCCCCAGCGCCTTGCCGCAGTTGTACGATGTTTGAGGCTTGGTCCTGGAGCCTGGGGCCCGTGGGCACCCTGCCCAGCCGCCAAAGCCCGAGGATGCCCGAAAGGGCAGCTGGAGGCGGGCCGGCAGGGCGTACCTGGCTGGCCACGTGGGCCCAGGTACGCGCGGCTCCGCCCTGAGTCCGGCCCGGCCCCTCCCTCCCCTCCTTCCCTTCCTCGGGCTCTGGTTCGGGGAGCGGAAATTCCTGTGCTGGCCAGCGAGCGGGCGGGCGTCGGCTTGGGCAGGCGGAGCTTGATCATGGAGCCGGTGGAGACCTGGACCCCCGAGCAGGTGGCTGCTTGGCTGAGAGGTGAGACCGGGACAGAGGAGGACTGGGGGGCGGTGGGGTGCTGGCCCGGCTGACGGACGGGGAGAGCGGAAGGGAAAAGCGACTGCACTGGCAGTCAACAGGTATTTCTAGAATCTGCCCTGTACCGGGGGTTGTGCGGGGACGAGCGACAGACGAGGTGACCCCGGAGAGCCCCACAAGGACTCCCCCAAGAGGCAGCCATGCTGGCGACCAGAAGGCAGGGCGATCCACACCCACAGTATCTCCTTTGTTTGCCCGGTGTCCCCAGGGCCCTGTGGGTTGTTCATACACCCATTTTCCTGGAGCCGAAACTGACCTATAGAGTCAGGAAGTGACATGTTCGGTCTTGGAATAGAGCACATCTTGAGGTCATTTCTCCCCTGTCTCCAGGCTGAGAAACCAGCCACTCTGAAAGGGCTTGAAGGCCCCACTTCGAGTGCCCCCTGGGGAGCTGGGGAGCTCCTCTCCGCCCCCAAGTACACCTGCCACTCCGAGTCCAGGCAGACAGGAAACCAGCCAACTGCAGTCAGGCGGGGAGCAGCCGGCCTCAAGCTTCTGAGCCTTAAGCCTGTGTCGCTATGGGCAGCAGACCTCCCCCTGGGCAAAGACTCAGAGCTGGGGTGCAACTCCCAGACCCTTCCAGGCCCAGCCCCACCGCTCACCAGCTGTCTAAGTACAGGACTCAGTCTGTCTGTCCATGAAATGGGAGAGTCAACTCTGACCTGATGCAATGGGGTCACCACCCAGGCAGACCTGGCAAGGCGGGGCTGTGGGGAGGAAGGCACCCCCAAGCTTTGCAAAGGAAGCTACCCGAGGTCCTTGGGGAATAGGTGCAGGAACTCTCAGGGCAGTGCTGTTCCTGCTTCACAGAGAATGTGCAAGAGTGATCAATCACAGGCACACATCCCTCCAGAGAGATGTAACTGCCACCTCTGTCAGTCTTCCTATCTGTAAAATGGGCTAATTCCTACTCTGTGTGTGTGTGTGTGTGTGTGTGTGTGTCCCCTCTTTGGGCCAGTTCCAGTCTGGGCTTAGAAATCAGTGGTCGTTTTAGGCCTCAAATTAGCAGAGCCCATGATGAAATAAGAAGCGCTGAAGAGCAAGGGTTTGTGGAGGCCTGAGGGGACCCATGGGAACAGGAGGGAAGGCCCCAGGCCCAGCCCAGAGAGTCCCACAGGACTTCCAGTGGGGAGTTCAACGACCAAGGGCAGGTTGGAGCTGGAAGGCACAGCACCTGCGAGGAGGTCAAGGGGTGTTCCCGGGGCTGCCAGGAGGAAGTGCTGTGGATCTGAAGCATGGAGTGAGGGCAGTGCTGGGAGGTGTCCTGATCATAGGACAGGCCGTAATAACGCGGTGGCTGTTCCTGCCAGGGGTGGGGCCCAGTGAGTGAAGTATATCATCCAATGCAATGGTCTAAATACATACACACACATAAAGGTAGGTATTCCATTGTTCCCATTTCATAGGTGAGGAGGCTGAGGCCCAGAGCAGTTGTACGATTGTTCATGTGCTCTGGCCTTCCTGAACCCACAGCAACTTGCTTGTAGCCCTCTGGACACTAGCTCTTGGGCCTCAGGCAGTGTTGAAATCCCCTGCAGGATCTGTTCAATAACAGATAGCCCCACCCAGAGTTGCACTCCACAGCTGTTGGGGGAGCCCCAAGAATTCATATCTTTAGCAAACAAGCACCCCTGGTGAGGCTGCCGCTCTGGGGACTATCCCTTGAGGGCTGCTGTCCTCAACTCAGTGAGGAGTTGTCCTCATCTGTGAAATGGGCAGGACACAGCCAGGATCTCCTAGTTGTTGTCAGAGTCAGGTTGAAGAGAAAAGGACTTTGCGGAAGAACCCGGCCCTGAAGGCCCAACCCTCACCTCCCCCTGCCTCCCTCCAACCCTCACCTCCCCCTCCCCCTGCTGTCCCACAGGCCTTGATGACTGCCTGCAGGATTACCCCTTTGAGGACTGGCAGCTGCCTGGCAAGTACCTGCTGCAGCTCTGCCCACGCAGCCTCGAGGCTCTGACCGTGTGGCCCCTGGGCCACCAGGAGCTCATCCTGGATGGTGTAGAACAGCTCCGGGCTCTGGTGAGTAAGCCCACCTGGGTGTACGGGAGGGGACGGACTACTGCTCGGAAAAGCGACCTGTGTCTCTCTCTGGTCCAGAGCTCAGGGCTGCAGAGTGAGAACCTGCAGAGCCTCACGCAGCAGCTGCTGGAGGGCACCCAGGCCTTCCAGGGCCTGGTCAGAGGCCACCTGGGCACCTGCACTGAGACCCCTGCCGATGTCCTCAGCGCAGCCGTAGAGCTAGTCCGGGAGGCCCAGGCGCTCCTCTTCTGGCTCAACAGGTAGGCAGCAGGGGTAGTTGGTGAGGGAATACTCCCCACTGTTGGAAGGGGTTGGACAGGCGGTGCAGGGGTGCTGGGCTACCAGGGGCATTAAATGCAGAGCCTCCATAGGCCCTTTAGCTGGCCCCTGGCGCTGCCTCCACCTTCCCTGCTGTGCCCTCTCCAAGCACCTGGCATTCACAGCTGCAGCTGAGTCATTGGGGATGTGGTTGTGTGTTCAGTATCTGTCACCCCGTGCCTAGGACAGGGCCTGGCAGGCAGGAGGCATGTAACAATTGGGTCCTATGCTAAGCCCTGGAGGTGGAACAGCCAGCCCAACCCCCAAGAGTGGGCACCCCAAACCTCAGATGAGTAACTAGTTCCTAACTACTGTGCCCTCTTCCCCGCTCCAGATACCTCTTCTCCCAATTAAATGACTTCTCAGCCTGCCAGGAGATCGGGACACTATGTGCAGAGCTGGGCCAGGCCTTGCAGGAGGTAAGGGAGCCAGGGCCCGAGCTTGGCCAGTACCCCAGCCACCAAATCAGGCTGGTGCTTTTTATAACTTGGTGAATCATTGGGGAGCCAGGTTGAGCACTGTGACAGCAGGAGCAGGAAGAGGAGTGGCTTGGCCGCCAGGCCAGGGGTCAGGGCACTGAGGCCTCAGGCTTGGAGCCCTAGAGTTCTGAGCAGGGGGACCAGGGTGGGGGAAGCAGGGGAGGACCCTTGGAATGGTGGACCCTGGCCGCTGAGACTCAGGGAAGGCCTTGCTGTCACACTCGCTTCCAGGACTGTCTGGCAGCCGCTGAACGCGAGAGCAGAGTCCTAAGGATTGTAAGTTGGTGTGACTGGGGGAGGGGAAGCATTGTGCAGGTGTGAGGGGTGGTGGGCGGGGCAGGAGCAGGCCAGGCAAGCCAGCCCACTGCCCTTTCCCAATACAGGTCGGGGCATTGTGCAGGTGTATGTTTGGGGCGGGGGGTCAGGCCAGGCAAGCCAGCCTGATACCCTCTCCCAGTGCAGCCACGTGGCCGGCATCTGCCAGATGATCCTGGACTGCAGCCCCGGGGAGCTGCTGGGACAGAGGGCTATACTGGAACGGGTGCAGCTGGACACGCCTTCGGTGAGCCCTGACCCCTTCCTCACCTCCCACTTCTGCCACCACGACCTTTCTGGTGCCTGGGATCCAATGGGATGCTGTGCAGACTGCCCTGGCCAACGGGGCTCCACCATCGATCAGCATCGTCGCGTCATGAGGGCTGCACAGGAGTAGTCTGAGGTGACGTGCAGCAGTCCAGGGATACAGACCTGGCAGGGGCAGCTAAGGAGAGAGGGCAGGGCCATGAACTCTGCCTGCCTCTTTGACCACATAGGAAAAACCAGAGTCCTCCCCAATTTGTCCCTGTAAAAGTCACTGAGAGTCTGGGACCTGGAACTGTCACACAGCTTCATTCTACCTGCTCTCAGGGCTGGTGAGGGGTCCTGGCAGAAGCCCAGAGGCCCTCGGCGAGCTGGAGCGGCGGGTGGGGAATGCCAGATCTGTCTCCAGTTCTGCCCAGGTTGGGGTCCTGGTGTCCCTGGGTGTTCTGCCCCAGGCCCCCAGCGACTGTCACCTCTGCCCCTGCAGGACCTAGAAATCCACAGCACCAGCAACTGCCTGCACTTTGTGTCCCGAGTGGGAGCCCAGGTGAGAGCTGCAGCTGCCCAAGGCCCTCCCACCAGCTGCACGCTATAGGGAGCTCACTTTCTGGGCCCCTTCCCACCTGCCTGCCCACCTCCCAAACTAGGTCCCTGCTGACCCCCAGCAGCAGATCTTGCCTGGGGACGAGATTGTCCAGATCAACGAGCAGGTGGTGGTGAGTGAGGACTACGATGACATGATGGGGAAGTGGAGGGCTGAGGCGACGGGGGCCCGGTGGGGGAGGTGTGGGAGCCCAGGAGGTCGGAGCCAGGATGTGAGGAGGGTAGGGAGAGCAGGTGCACTGGTTTGCTTTAGTTTCCTGCCGGCTTGATGGTAGCTCTGGCCCTGCCCCTGTGCCCAGGTGGCCTGGTCCCACCAGAATGTGATGAAGGAGCTGTTGCGGCAGCCAGGAGGGGTCAGCTTGGTGCTAAAGAAGATTCCAGTGCCTGAAACATCCCCACAGGTACCTACTCTCCCCACACTCCTGCCCCCGCCCTGCCTGCTCTCAGCCCCCTCCCCCACTCCCATCATTAGCTGCATCACCTGCTTCTGAATCTTCCCTAGACATCCCCTCAGGCCCTGGACTCACCACACCTGGGACGCCAGTCACCAGCCCTGGCCCCATTGTCTCCCAGGTAACAGGTCTGCCCTGGGTGTGACTTGGTGGGGGGGTGGTGCTGGAACCACCTCATCTCCCCTTGCTGTCCCAGGACCCCATCCAAAGACGTCTTTGCCTTTGACCTGACTTTGAACCCGACTCCTGAGTCCACCCCTACTGGCACAGGTAGTTTCAAAGCCCCACCAGGTGGGGGAATGCCTGGAGCCCAGGCCCTGGCTGTCTGGCTCTGACCCCTTAATTCTGACGCAGCCCCTTCCCCGAGAATCCCCAGGCCTGGGACCGGGCTCATGACCTTTCTCCCTGTTTCCTACCTCCCTGACAGATTCCATGCTCCTTGACCCTGAACCCCCGCCCAGCCCTGCTGCGCCCCCAGCCACAGTCCCAGCAGGGGCAGCAGAAGCTCAGGATCCTCCAGGAGACCCTGACAAGGTGAGCATGGAGGGTCAGCAGGGAGGGTTGTGGGATACTGAACGAATCCTTCTGCAACTTTTCACCTTGTCCTTTCAGAGTCCTGACCTTAGAAGGAAGAAATCCAAAGGTATGAGTGCGCCCAACATGATCCCTGCCCTTCCCTCAGCCTCTCCTGGAATCAGCTCTGGGTCTGGGGTTCACACAGGAACTATGTCCTCAGCCATTCCTCCACCTGGCACCCCCAAGCTGCATGACCTTGAGGCAACTGCCTATCGTCCCTCCCCTCTTAGTACCCTCCCACCCTCATCCCCAACCCCACCGGGAGAGTAGCATTTTCAGCCCAGACTGTGGGTTCCGGAGTATACCCCCTGGGGCTGCTTGTGGAGGGCCACAGCATCTTGCCAGCCCCTCAGCAGCCTGGCGGTGCTGTGCTGCTGCAGGCGTGGCGACCAGGCTGAGCCGCCGACGGGTGTCCTGCCGGGAGCTGGGCCGGCCCGACTGCGATGGGTGGCTCCTGCTGCGCAAGGCCCCTAGTGGCTTCATGGGTCCACGCTGGCGCCGCTGCTGGTTTGTGCTCAAGGGACACACGCTCTACTGGTATCGCCAGCCTCAGGTGAGGACCCCTTCCCTACATAGCACCACCACACAAGCTAACAGGGCCTTGGTTCTTGGTTCTACCGTCTTCTCCCTTCTGCATGCCCCAGTGTTCCCAGCTGTGGAATAGGCATACTTTGAAGGGAAACGAGTTAATGTGTGTAGAAGCAATTTAGGAAAAAGCATCGCAGGAAGTGTAGGGAAAATAACTTAAAAAAAGAAAAAGTTGATCTTTTTGAAAGGTGTGAGGGGTCTTCATCCACTGGTTCACCCCCAAAATGGTCACAATAGCCAGAACTGGACCAATTTGAAACCAGGAGCTAAGAGCTTCTTCCAGGTTTCAGGGACCCAAGGACTTGAGCCATCTTCTGCTGCTTTCTCAGGCACATCAGCAGAGAACTGGATTGAAAGTGAAGCAACCGGGGCTAGAACCAGTGCCCGTGTGGGATGCTTGTGCTATTGCACCCACATGCTGGCCCTGAGAAAGCCACTTTATTCTACCTAGTTCTGGGTCCTCTTCTGCTATTGTGTTAATCCTTGTGATAGGCCATTCATTTGCTCGTTTATTCACTCAACAAACATTCAGGTGCTTACCGTGTGTCCAGCTATGGGCTAGGCCTGGGGAGAATTGGACCGCTTCCACCCCTTCAGAACTGAGAGAGGCTGATGAGGCGGGGCTGGGAGGAGTGGTAAACACACACAAGGACAATGTGAGGAGGTGTGTCAGATGAAGGAAATCCCAGGCAACATGTGGAGGCCAGGAAAGGTGTCCCTTCTGAGGAGTCTGGAAGCTTCCTGGGACAGCAGTTCTGGGGCTTGTGCTGATGAAAAGCGGTAAGACCACAGGGCAAGGGCATGGCGCTCACAGAGTGCAGTGGGAGGAGTGGCTCCGTGGGGTACGGTGTGTGAGCCCACTCCGCTCTCACTGTTGCTGCTTCCCCTTTCCTGCCTCAGACATATGCTGGGGCCACAGCTCCCTTGTCCCCCCCAACCAGGAGTTTGTGGTTGGAAAGGCTCTCTGCCTAGCACCATGATGTCCCTCTCATCCTTGTCCCCTCAGGATGAAAAGGCCGAGGGCCTCATCAATGTTTCCAACTATAGTCTGGAAAGCAGACATGATCAGAAGAAAAAATAGTTAAGTTGTGGGCTGTGATGGTCTGGGAACTGGGGAGAGACATCAGGCAGGTGATGGCTTGGGGTGGGACAGGGCAGTAGCTGGGCTCACTTGTCCCCATCCAGCCATTCTGGACTCTGGTGAGTATGTCCGGAGGGGACTTACGGGACCCATCTGCTCCTGGCAGTGTGTTCCAGCTCACCCACGACGTATACAAACCTTTCATCTTTGCTGCCGACACCCTCTCAGACCTAAGCATGTAAGTTCCACCCTCCCTGCTTGCTTCATGCCCTCTTGGCCCCCAAGCTGGGAAAGTTTGTGCTCGAGGGATGCACACTGTGTTGGTACCACCAGCCCTTCCCAAACACCCCGCAGGTAAGGAAAGATTGGTCCAGGTGTTCATGAGCCTAAGCTGCAGTTTCATCACTGTGAAATGGGCTGCTGAGAGTCCCTTCCTCCCAGGGCTGCTGGGGGTGGGGGTGGGGCAGTGCATAACAGGACCTCTATGGCACAGACTCCCTGAGAGCCACTTGCTCCCCTCCCCTCAAGGTGGGTTCGCCAACTCATCACCTGCATTTCCAAGTACCAGGCTCCAGGGCGGCCCCCGCCAGCCCGAGAGGAAGGTGGGTGTCTCACTGCCAGGCAGGGGAGGTACCTGGTTCTTCCCTGAGCCCCTGCCTGCCCCAAGATGGAGGCTGGCCCACCCTATACCTCCCCAAACCCAGTGGGTCCCCATCCATCCTGCAGACTGCTACAGTGAGACAGAAGCTGAGGATCCTGACGATGAGGCTGGGTCCCGTTCAGCCTCGGTGAGTGGGGCCTGCTGGCTGGGGCTGGGGGTGCAAACAGCACAGCATAAAAGTGGACTGACTCCCTCCTGCACCACCCCCTGCCTGCCTGCAGCCCAGCCCTGCACAGACGTGGAATCCGCTGCAGCGAGACACGTTGCCTGCGGCCACCCCAAACCAGCACAGCCCACGGAACTCCCTTGGCCCCCTAGCAGGTGCTGTGGTCTCACTGGGTGTTCAGCTGGAACTAAGTGGTGGGGTGGGCACTTGCTCAGCTTGTACTCTCGTCCCACAGACAGCAGCGATGGGGCACTAGAAGGCATGGTACGGGAACTGAGGCAGGGTGGCGTGTCCCTCCTGGGCCAGCCACAGCCCCTGACCCACGAGCAGTGGCGAAGCTCTTTCATGCGGCGCAATAAGGACCCCCAGCTGAACGAGCGAGTGCATCATGTACGAGCGCTACAGAGCACACTCAAGGTTAGCTGGGGATGGGGAGGCGATGCAGAGGGGACAAGGCCCTGGATTCTTGGACTCTGGCTTGCTGACTTGGGCTCCATGCTCCACTCTGGGCTCAGTTGTGGGTTCTAAGTGGGGATCGCAAGTCTCCCTCGAGCTCCTCAGGCCAGACCGATCAGCTTCCAGACACCGCACTCTAGCATCTGCCCCCGTCCCACTCCCTGGGAGGTCAAGGCCCCTTAACTCCCTGTTCCCATCACAGGCAAAGCTACAGGAGCTGCAGGCGCTGGAGGAAGTGCTGGGCGACCCCAAGCTGACCAGCGAGAAGTTCCGCCAGTGGAAGGAGCGGAACCAGGAGCTGTACTCTGAGAGCCTGGGGATTCGAGGTGTGGTGCCAGTCTCTGGGCCCCTGCCCTCTGACTGTCAGGAACATGCCCACTTCTGCCCCTTGACCCCAGAAAGCACCCTCCAACCCCCTGACTTCTGACTGAGGCCCCTAGCCTAGTTCCTGGTCTTATCTGCTGCCTTAATCCCAGCCTCTGACTGTCTAGACCAGCGTATCCCTGGGTTCCGTTCACAGTTCAAGGTTAGGGCAATGCCAGTTCACCGGTGGAATTCCCTCCATTTTTGCCTGTGGGCCTGGAGGGAGCCTCATGCCAGAAGAGAAACTCCTACCGTGCGCCGGCCAGCCCCTCAGCAGCCCTCCTTCCCTTGAGCCAGGACTGCTGGGGTGTTCTTTATTTCATGAGACATACATTTCAACCCAAAATAAAGCCAACTCCTCACGGGACAATCTGTGTGTCTGCCTTTGTTTCCATGTTAGAACTAGGATCTGGCCTCGGTGCAGGGCAAAGTGGGGTCAGAGCTGAAGTAAAAGCTGTCATGGGTGAATGCTATTGGCCACGGGGCAGGGGACAGTCCCTGTGTGGTGCCCTTGACCTTCACTGTGCACCAAAAGCCCTGAATGATGGACTCCAACCCAGGTTTGACCCAGTGGGCCCTCCCAACTAGTGGCTTTCCCTCCCCATACCTTCCAAGGCCAGGGTTGCTGTCAACACATGCCCTAGGATAGAAACTTTCACCTTGTGGATAACAAACCTTGCTCAGGAGGCAGAGTGGGAGAGAGACTGTTAGAGTCCGGGCCAAAGCCCTGGATGTCAGGGTGTGAGCTAGTCAACCCCCAGAGAACGACAGAGTCTGCTGGTAATGCAAACAGCAAACAGAGTTTATTGCACCAGCATGCTGGGGTCAGACCACACTTGGGGCACGCAGGCCAGCCAAGCTGGGCGGTCGGACCACGAACAAGCCCAAGACAGAAGCTTATATAGGCCCTCCTGGGCTGGGAAATACATCAAAAGTAGCAACCTTAGACATATGGCCTTCAGGCACAGGCAGCCTGTTCTGTTCCCATACCTATTATCTGTATGGCTCATCCCATTCTCACACCCTTATCTTCCTCCTGGTTCCTGGGACCAGAGAAGAATTGTGCCTTTGCCTTCACAAAGTTGCAAGGCAGCAAAGAACAGATTTATTGCTAGAGCGGAATCCTCCCAAAGTCCGGGCGCCTCCTGGCCTAGCAAAGTAGCAGTTGTTCAGTACAAAGGAATCTCACACTGCCCAACAATAACATTTTACCCACACTCTAACAAGACCTGCCCTTGGGGCAAGGCACAGCCCCAGTGGGCCTCCCTCCATCTAGCTCCCCAATTCAGTGATGGGGGCATTCCCCTGCGACTCCATCCACAAGTGACCCCTCCCTGGCTCTGCGGGCCTCTGACCTCTGAGTCCAGCCCCTCAGCCCGTGGCATCCCTGGCTCCTCTAGGCAATAGGAGGGGGCAGCAGGCAACGGGTGCGTGCAATCTTGGAGTTCCTTGGTAGAATGTGGAAGGCTGGAGGTCACAGAGACTGCTGTGATATCACCACAAGGGGGAGCGAGATTGCTGGGAGAGAAGCTTCCCGAAGGATAGGGAATCCCTGCTGAGCCATGCCTATTGATAACCACAGGGCCATTTGGCTGCAATGGACAGATAATGTCAATGTCAAATATTTGAATACTCTGGTAGGGGGCTGCCCCTGCCTGGGGTGGGCGGGGTGCAGGGGAACTGTGTGGGGCCCGGCAGGGCAGTTGGCAGCACTGAGGCCAATTCCTGTCTCTTGCAGAAGCCCCGGCATGATTCCTTCATCCGGCCTGAGGACCAGGTGCTCATCAACCGTTGGGACATCATGTACAAAACGGTACGAACCGGGCAGGCCTCCCAGGGAACTCTGCAATGACTCCTCTGCAATGCATCCCTTAGGGACCACCATATCGCAACGGTCATTCATTAGCATGGATGCCCCCCAAAAAGGAGCCACTCCAGCACTGACCCGCACAGCAATCCTACCCCTGGGACCCAGAAGAGCATTTAGCAACTGCTTATGCTGCCGTTCCAACATCTCTCAGGCACCTTCCCCTCTAGAGTGAACCCCAAGAACTACCCCTCCAGTGAGGGGTACCCCGAGTGAGCACTCACGTCCAGGCAGAGGCCTTCTGTGTGACACCTGTCTGAATGAAGGTCTTCCCCCTCTTCCAGGACACCTGGGACATGCAGGAGCTCATCACGCGCATGTACATTAAGCAACTGCTGCGACACCCGGCCTTCCAGCTGCTGCTGGCCGTGCTGCTGGTTATCAATGGCATCACCATTGCTCTCCGCACCAACTCCAACTTTGACCAGGTAGGCCGCCAGCATCACCTCTGCCCTCTTTGATGCCCTAGGCCGGCCATTAGGGGTGACTGGAGTGAAGTAATTTTGTCTCGAGGCCTTGGGTTCCTTGTCTGTCTCTTGTGCCTGGTTGGAGGTTGTTCAAGGGTCTGTTCTGCTCTGACCTGGGGATCTGGAGATCAGGGAAGACTTTGTGGAGGAGGTGGCTTTGGAGCCTGACATAGGAATGGCTGGGGTATGGGTATGAGGACATGGGTATGGGTCTGAGGAGAAAAAGGGCATGAGCTGGAGCTGGCAGACGGGTGTCCTTGGGAAAATGGTATCCAATTGTAGCCAACAATTACTACAAGGAGAATCATTCTGTGCCAGCTAATTGCACGGCAGCAGGGACCCAGGTACAAGTTCAACTTTTCCCTGACCCTGCTCCTGGCTCATACCTGTGGGAGTTCAAGACCATGGAATCTAGTAGCAGGAGTCTTCCTGGGAAAAATGACACTGAAGCTGAAACCATAAAAGGGAAAAGAACTTTTTTTCTTTTTAAGATTTATTGATTTATGGGCCCGGTGGCGTGGCCTAGCGGCTAAAGTCCTCGCCTTGAACGCCCCGGGATCCCATATGGGCACCGGTTCTAATCCCGGAAGCTCCACTTCCCATCCAGCTCTCTGCTTGTGGCCTGGGAAAGCAGTCGAGGACGGCCCAAAGCTTTGGGACCCTGCACCCGCGTGGGAGACCTGGAAGAGGTTCCTGGCTCCCAGCTTCGGATCGGCAGGCACCGGCCCGTTGCGGCTCACTTGGGGAGTGAATCATTGGACAGAAGATCTTCCTCTCTGTGTCTCTCCTCCTCTCTGTATATCTGACTTTCCAATAAAAATAAATAAATCTTTTAAAAAAAGATTTATTGATTTATTTATATTGGAAAGTCAGATTTACAGAGGGAAGGAGAGATAGAAAGACCTTCCAGCCACTGGTTTACTCCCCAAGTAGCCACAACGGCTGGAACTGAGCTGATCTAAAGCTAGGAGCCAGAAGCTTCCCCAGGATCTCCCATGTGGTTGCAGGATCCCAAGCCTTTGGACCATCTTTGACTGCTTTCCCAGGTCACAGGCAGGGAGCTGGAAGGGAAGTGGAGTAACCTGGATATGAAACCTGCCCATATGGGATCCTGGTGGATATAAGGCAAGGACTTTAGCCACCAAACTACTTTAGCCACAAACTGGGCCCAGGGAATGAATCTCTTCACTGTTGGAGGCAGATGTTCACAGTCCTTGGCAGTCCTTTGGGAGCCTGGAGCAGGCTGGGAGCTCATCCATTTTAACTTTCCTTCTGGGCTTAAGAAGCTGCACCCAGTCTGGCATCATTGTAGATGGAGTGGTGGTAGATATGGGCTGCAAGAGGCCCCGTGAGTAACATCCAGCCTTGAGACCATGGAAAATGGGGTGGTGGCCACCAGGGTGAAATCAGGGGCTGGGGGTTGTTGGTGGTGTCCAAGCCATAAGGAAGCTGAAGGAATGAGACTGAGGTTGGACAGAGTAAGTTGGGTCTTGGACACAGGCTCCCTGTGCTAATCTGTCATACACATCCTGACTCCATGAGGTGGGAGGATGCCCAGGAGGGTGGTTAGCCTTGACCCAGGCATCAGTGTGCTAGAGCAGCCAAGTGCTTGGGACCACCAGAGGACAGGTGAGAGGGGAGAACCCATTAGCCTCAGGGACCAGGCCTTCCCCTCCCAGTCCTGGAAAACGCCCTTCCCCATGCTTAAGGGTTGGGGTGCAGGCCTTTTGTAGGCAATGATCTTTCTCCACAAGCTAGGTGGCTGTAGGCTCTCTTGGTTTCTTCATCTGTCTGATGGGAGGGAAAGCCCACTTGCAGGACAGCAGGATAGTAGCACGTGAGGCGGTAGGACGCACCTTAGCATGGTGCCTGCTAAATGCAGGGCCTGGGCTGGCCCTCAGTCACCCTCCCTCCCTGGCCGGGCCTGGGCCCTCACTGATGGTCCTGCCCCTCTTTTTTTTCTCTGTTTTCCATGTAGACACACTATGAGTTGTTCTCTACCATAGATGATGTCGTGCTGACCATCCTAATCTGCGAGGTTCTGCTCGGCTGGTTCAATGGCTTCTGGATTTTTTGGAAGGTGAGATTCTGGGCCTTCCCTCCCATTGCCCCTAGCCCTCGCGGGGAAACGTCCCCCACCTGATCCTTTACCCCTGAACATCTGGCCCTGTCAGTTGAAGGAACATGTTCATCTGTGTACGCATGCGCGTGTGTATGTGTGTATGTGTGCACTTGTACACGCAGAGACTTCATTATTTTAATTTTTTTAATGTCGTTTGCATAGTTGAGAGGGATGCATGTCCTTGTGTGCCTCTGGTAAGGGTGTGAAGGGTCAAGGTATAGAGGAAGGTAGTTGGGACAAATGTTTAATTTTTTTTCTCCTGTGTTCACTAAGGGCGAAAAGAGAGGGGGCTGTTCCCTGTTGTCAAACTACATCAACTTGGGGATGGGGGACAGTCATTTGATGACTCCCTAGAGACCTCAATGTGGGGAAGAATGTTCTGAGGGTATTGCTTGAGTGATTTTGGTAATTCTGAGACATTGCTGGCTTCGTTGCTCCAGGACTGAGAAAATCTTACCAAGGTCTAGTGGCTGACCAGTCCAGCTTAGTGCATCCACAGACCCAGACACTTGCTGCGAAACTTGACCAGAAGCGTGGTCCAACCTGATCTGCTTTCCATCTGATGAGGCGGTCCACGTCCTCTGCTGGCCTAGATGAGCTGGCTGTCATGTCCCCCTTGTGCATCTGGACGCGCAGCCCACTGCACAGGCATCAGCAACTGAGGGGGCTTAGTCCTGACATATGTACTTCAAGGTTGGACCACATATATTGTGATTTTCCTTGTGGTTAGGAAACTTGGGGGCAATGTAATTGGGGGGTTTCCAAGAAACTTGACTCTTATGCACACCAGCCAAGGCAGGGTCAGGTTCATTCTGTCACCTGCACTAGCCAACATACAACCCAGAGGATGCAGCTGCCTCGACAGTTCTGCCCCAGCCCCATCTGTAATGAAGCAGACAGTAACCTGGACTGGAAATCAGCCTCTTAGGTCCCAGTTCCGGTTGTTGCTCTAGCTTGCTCTGGCGCTGCAGTCTTGGGCAAACCTTGATTTCCTTATCCAAGAAGTGAGGTTGCAAGACAAGGTCCCAGAGCAGAGCTCAGCAGGTGTGTTAGGACAAGACAGCTTTCCAGGCTGTAGTATCTCTTCACCACGGCTCACCTCTGTGTGGGCACCCGGACACAACCCTGGCCAGAATATAAGGCAGCGAGCATGCAGTGTTCCAGCAAAAGTTTATTCATGAATGCTGAATCTCAATAAAAATTTTCTGGGTCACAAAATACTCTTTTTGCAACTTCCCCCATGCACCTGCTGAGCCCCTACTTTCAGATATGTTTAGATGTCTCCAAGAAGCCCTCCATCTCTCTCAGGCTCATTACAGGCTGCTCTGTGTCTGCGTAAAATGCACCTCTCACTCATGTGCACTTAAAATTTGCTTTCTCTCCACTTACATCAAAACAGTCTGTTGGCCCAGCAGGGAAGAGATCCCATAACCTCAGGACCTGACCCCCAGATGGCATGCATACAGTAGGAGCTTACTACTGACAGGATTCAGGGTTGGTTCTGTGGACAGGCAGACTTGTGTCTCCTTGTGCGTGTGTGAGGCAGGAGGACTTATATATCTATTAAGCTGCCAAATACATTTAGGAACTTTTTCCCCCTAAAATTCATTTTCTTTTTAAAGTATTTAATAAAAACCATTTAAATACTTTCAAACCATTTTGAAAAGTACATATAGAATTCCTGCTCTCCCTGCTGACCCCTTGCCACCTTCCCCCACACCTCTCTAGATGATCTTATTCTATTTATAGCTCTTCTAAAGACTCTCAGCAGTTATTTTTATCAGTAGCAACACATAAGGATATATTTTTAGTTTTCTCCCCCCAGCAGTGAGCTATAAACACGCTTCTGCTGCCCTTGGCTTGTCACCTAATGGGTCTCGGTGAGCTTCCCTTTCCATGTCAGGACATAAAATCTTTCTTGTTTTTCATGGCTACACAGCTCATTTCCTTCAATGAATGTACCATGGTTTACTCAACCTGTCAATCACTGGATACACTGGTGGTTTTCAACCTTACATAGTTGTCCTTTAAAAGTTTTAAATTTTCATTTTTCTTAATGCGAAGATCAGAGGGAGAGAGATATCCAATGGTCTTCCATTCATGGTTCATTCCCCAAATGCCTGCAACAGCTAGGATTCAGCCAAGCTAAAACCAGGAGCCTAGAACTCCACATGCAATCTCCCATTGTTTGGGTCCAGCTTTGTCCCTCCCACCCCCAAGAAACGACAAAGAGTCTTGCTGGTAATGCAAAGGCAAGCAGAGTTTATTGTGCCAGCATGCTGGGGTCAGACCGTTCTTGGGGCACACAGGCCAGCCAAGGAGGGGTCGGACCCTGAACCAGAGAAAGGCTTCTGATTCTATAGACCTCTCTTGGGCGTTATATACATTATAGCTCACACAAATCCAAACACAGCAAATCAATTTAAAGAATAACACATTATCAATCAAAGTAACACTTCAAACACATCATGGCCTTGGGTTCTGGGTATCAATAGCTCATCCTGTTTTCTGGAACTGGACAAATGCCCTGCCACCCAGGTGTATTCTATAGATAGGGCTCGTAGCACTGGTCACTGTAGATAGGACTTGTGACACTGGTCAGTAGCCCTGACTCATCCTGACTAGCGTGGCATCTCCCAATGGCCCTGACTTATCCTAAGCAAAGCAGCAGCTTCTTGGTACCAAGGGGCCTGATAGCCTGGCCTAGCATTCTACTATTCTAACACTCTAACATTATACTGACACTCTAACACCACATGGGTGGTAAGAACCCAAGTATTGGAGCTTCCGTGGTGAGCATCAGCAGGTAGCTAGATCAGGAACAGAGCAGCTAAGGCTAGAACCAGGCACTCTGATATGGGACATGGGCATCGGAAGGGACTTCTTATCTGCTGTACCAAATACCCTAACCCAGGTGTTTGTCTTATACCTGGGTCATAGTGTCTGTGGGTCAGATGGGGGATGCATGAACTCCCTTCCCATTTGCGTATGAGTGCCTGCCTTGATGGACAAATGCCTTATCAAATTTGCCTGTCTTCCTTGTATCCAAACTGGCAATTGAAGCAGTGCTCCTCAATATTTTGCTTAATATTAATTTCATCTTGTTGATGGTAGAACATGTTATACACCAAAAACAAAAACAAACCAGGAACACCCAGGTGTTGCCAGGTCACCTAATTGTGAAGCCAGGCCATTTTGACAGCTTTCCAGCCACAGCATGCCAAGGCTTAGGGCCTGATTCCTGAGACTGCACTTGGCCATCACCTATGTAAGGGTCAGGAAGTGCATGTGTGCTCTGTAGCATGTTTGCAGGGTATCAGGGGACTAGCAGTAGATGGCCCTTCCCTGAGAGGATCATTGAACCCCCCCATCCTTGGCGTGTGGGGAGGGTGGACTCAGGATGTCCCCATGGGCTGGGCCTCACAGACCCTGCTGGGGCTGGCCCACCCCCCCACCCCCACCCACCCCCAGGATGGCTGGAACATTCTCAACTTCCTTATCGTCTTTATCTTGCTCTTGGGGTTCTTCATTGAACAACTCAACACTATTGCTATCACCTATACCCTCAGGTGAGCTGAGAGCTCTGGACAAGCTGGGGGAGGGGCTAATCTGGAATTTGGGATTGAGATGTGGGAGTCATGGCCATCATGGCCAGCTGGGGGTCAGCTCTGCTTGTCTGGGCAGTTGACAGAGCAGTGAGGAGGTTGGGGTCCTGGAAGGGCTCAAGGGACCCCCCCCTGAGAGGCTCTGTCACAGGGCACTCCGTCTGCTACATGTATGTATGTCGGTGGAGCCCCTGGCCCGGATCATCCGTGTCATACTGCAGTCAGTGCCTGGCATGGCAAACATCATGGCCCTCATCCTCTTCTTTATGCTGGTCAGTGCCCTTGCCCACCCTAGCCATTCCTCCTCCCTGAGCAGGGTCCCTGGGTCCCTGAGTCCCTGGGCGTGGAGGGGGGCTTGTAGGGCATAATCCCTTGGCAGTTCTCATTTGCCTGACATTTGCATGCCGCGTCTTCAAGGCCCTGGAGTGCGGTCAGGGCACCGCTACGGTCTCTCTGGCAGGTGTTCTCAGTGTTTGGTGTCACGCTCTTTGGTGCATTCGTGCCCAAGCATTTTCAGAACATGCAGGTTGCCCTGTACACCCTCTTCATCTGCATCACCCAGGATGGATGGCTGGACATCTACAGTGACTTTCAGTAAGTGTGCCCAAGGAGCCAAGAAGGAGAAGGGGTGGGGGTGGGCAAAACTGCTGAGGGGAAGGCTCTCCACAAGAGTCATGCTCCAGGGGTTGAGAGCAGCCTATCAAGTGGGAATTGCCCAGGTCTTTAAAGTGAGAAAGCAAACCCCCTGGGGCAGGAGCCTCTGGCCTTGAAGTCTCCAAAGCCTTGTCATGCTTGAAAACAGCACTCCTTCAAAGTCACAGCTGACCCTGCTAAGGGTGAGCAGTCAGGCCTTGGGCAGGGGGAGCAGGTGTGTGGGCACGTCCAAGGTTACACTACAGCCTCCAGGTCCCCATGGGACTCCTGGGAGGACTGATGTTTTAAATTCTTGATCTAACATGCTAATCAGATGACCTTGGGCAAGTGTGTTCTCTGCTGAGTCTTGGTGTTCTCTTTTATTCCAACACTTTATTAAGTCTCAGATTGCTATGAGAATCCGTGGCAAAAAACTTACATAAACCTCTGCTTGTAATACATCTATATGGAGAGAGACAATCTTATGGGGCCAAATATTTTATGGGACATTTACAACAAGAGCCTGACAATGAAAAAATTCTAGCAGGTGGGATTTGGCCTTATAGCTTTTTGCTACTCTTTTCCATAATAGGCCTTGAATAAATTTCATAATCAGAAAAAACCATGACTAGGGAGCACAGTGAGTAGATTAAACTTGACAATGCACCACTCCCTGCCTTACAGAGTTGGCTTGAGTAGCGGCCACTCTGGCACCACAGTGGGTGCCCAGTGGACAGCAGCTGCTGTAGCAGTTAGAAAGAAGGAATCGGACCCCATACCACAGCAGGGCAGTAGGGCAGAGGTCCCAGCTGGCCTTGGGAGTATCTCACAGATGAGGAAGTGGAGGCTGAAAGAGGGAAAGAAAGGGGGCTGGCATGATGGCTCAACTGGCTAATCCTCTATCAGCAAGCACTGGCACCCCATATGGGTGCCGGTTTGTGTCCTGGAAGCTCCCTTTCTCATCCAGCTCCCTGCTTGTGGCCTGCGAAAGTAGCAGAGGATGGCCCAGAGTCTTAGGACTACACCCACATGGGAGATCCAGAAGAAGCCCCTGGCTCCTGGCTTTGGATCATCTCAGCTCTAGCCATTGCAGCCTTTTGGGGAGTGAATCAGAGGATAGAAGATCTTTCTGTCTCTCTGAAAATAAAAATAAATACATTTTAAAATAAAAACAAAAAGGAGGGAGGGAGGTGACGGGCCTCTGCCTGCCCTCCACAGGATGGAGAAGAGGGAGTATGCAATGGAGATTGGGGGCGCCATCTACTTTGCCATCTTCCTCACCATGGGTGCCTTCATTGGCATCAACCTGTTCGTCGTCGTGGTAACTACCAATCTGGAGCAAATGATGAAGGCAGGAGAGCAGGGACAACAGCGTCAAATAGCCTTTAGTGAGGTGCGTGGGAGGGGGTGGGTGGGCAGGAAGGAGAAGGGACTGCGCGGGGTGGGTGGGAGGCAACAACCCAGATGCAGATGTTCAGTCTTCAATTTCACCTTCCATGCAATGGCAAGAGTAAAAGTGCTCACCTCATAGGGCCAATGGGAGGAGTCTGCCGGCCCATGGGCAGTGCCCAGCACACTGGGAGAGAACGTTGCAGCTGTACCCATGCAGGGGCAGCACTCCCACAGGTCTGGGAGGGGATGAGTCTAGGGCCAGCGTGTGACCTAGGAGTAGACTGGCCATTAGAAGCTGCCGTACAAGGATGTACCAGCAGTGAAACTGGGGCCAGAAGAGGTGCGGAGGACCATGCAGCACAGCTGTGAACTTCCCTGGGGTGGGATGGGGGACTCAGATTGGAGCGAGGGGGAAACAGGGGGCAGAACAACAGTGCTCCCTGGGCACCCAGCAGGAGGGCAACCTGAGTGTCTGTCCCCTGTCACTCCCCAATTCTAGCCAGGCGACGCCGACGATGACCAGAATAAAGAGCTGCCGCTGGTGCACTGTACCGTCGCCCGCCAGGAGACCACTGGCCACCTCCAGGAGCCGCTGGTGGGGGGGCCCCTGCCAAATCTCTCGGAAAACACGTGTGACAACTTCTGCTTGGTGCTCGAGGCAATCCAGGAGAACTTGCTGCAATACAAGGGCATCCGCGACGAGCTCAATGCGTACGGGGCGGGGCGGGGGCGGAGAGTGCCTCCTGGGGGAGGGGGTGTCCCTGAATCCCTTGGAGTCAAGACTGGGCCCCACCCCACCCCGCGTGCTCAATTGTGGGGCAGTTGAGTTACAATCCTGACCCTCTGACTTCCTCCCACCTCACTTAAGAGTCAGGTCTTCGGAGGTGGAGGTGGAGGTGGGGGGCGAGGCGCCAGGGAAGAGGTGGGAGGGACGCACTCCTGCTGCGCCCCCAGGATCGTGGAGGAGGTGCGCTCCATTCGCTTCAACCAGGAGCAAGAAGAGGAGCTGTTACACCGGCACCTGTCCAGGAGCCAAGATTTCGAGACTGGCTCCTCGGTGGACATCCGCGAGGTGGCTCAAGAACAAGACTTGATTACGGCCCTGGTGAACCGAGAAAGGGTATGCCATCCCCTTCCTGCCCAATCAGTAATTGCCCTGCCATTCCACCCCGCCCAGCTTCAAGGCTTCTTGCAGGTCTGGCCCAGCCTCCTGTCACCTGCGTTGGACAGTCAATTTAGGCCCCACCCTTTCCTTCTCAGAGAGGTCCCCTCTAACCAGGAGGGTGTCTGCCTCCAGAGCTCCCACCCTGAGTGGGTACTACACTGGCGTTAGATCAAGGAGAGTGTGTCACATCAAGGCAAGGGAATTGAAAGCAAGCCCCCCTTGTCTGCAGGTCCATGAATCGGCCACAAATATGCTGAACAAACACAAGAGCAGCCGCTAAAAGAATAAAATGGGACTCAAGAACCTGCGTTGATACACATCTGGCTGCTCGCCGCCTGCTGTGGCTTCCCTAAGCGAGATTTGGCACAGCCTTGCCTTCACAGCTTGGGGAGAGGCTAGGGCCTATGCTCGTGGGCCCCAGGTCCAGAGGAGCCAGGATGGAGAAGAATCCTGGGTGAGTGTGGGGCCCCTAGCTCCAGGACAGGCACAGAAGCGGAGTGCCGGCCCAGGTGGACAGGAATCAGCCTACGGATGGGGTGTTCCTGGGCCCCTGCTCTGGCCCACAGCTGGGAGGGCCTGGGTGGGCCTCAAGGACCAAGATGAGAAATGCGAGGCGAGAGGGGCCAGATCTTTGAGTAACTGACAATAAATTTTTGTGTTGGATCACCTTGCCTGCGTGTCTGTTGGATCTTCAACAGTGGTATGTGTTGGGGGGTGGTGCTTGCTGCAGGTTTGATGGGCAAGTCAAATCCTGCCCCTCAGACCTGTTTGGTAAAGGACCCAGGCTGCTCTAGCCCATTGGGAGAGGGCCTCAGTTTTTTACTTTGATGGCAAAGTTAGAATTGCTACAGTTTGGAGGAGGAGTTTGGCTCTCATGGTTGGGAGGCCCTGGCTGATAGAGGACACAGCCCCACTCTCTCCTTCCGTGTCTGAAGGTGGAGGCTGGTCCTCGTTCTGGGGAATGCTGGTTGAATGGAATCTCTATCCAGACTAGGGGAGGGAAGATCAACCTGCTAAAGTGCTGGTCCTGACAGGCTTCCTGGAGGAGAGGAACATGAAAACACGTTGGAAGAAAGCAGGGGGACTCTGGGAGTTAGGAGACGGGGCCAGGAGTTCTATTTGAGACTTGGCAGGTTCCTGAGCCTGACAAAGGAGTCAGAGAAATGTGATGGTCACAGCGACAGGAAAAACTGCTTCAGTAGCCTGCAGCTACTGGATTGTAGTCCCTTCCCACCTAAAATCAGAGACAGGCGTTTGAGACACCTGCATCCTACGCTGGAATCCCTGGGTGGAGTCCTGGCTCCACTCTCCATTCCCACTTCCTATTGGTGCACACCTTGAGAAGCAGCGCTTCTTCCTGTCTCTGGTCGACCTTAAGAGGGGTAATGAGAGCCCTCAGAGGATGCTGGATGGAAGGGAAGACGTCTGAGGATACTCCCTGGGAAGATAAAGGGTTCCATCCCCAAGGAGCAGCAACGGAGGCAGTAGGCAGTGACTGCCCGTGTCTGTGCTGGTGAAGGAAGTTGGGAAACAGTCCTGGTGCAAATCTGGCAGCAGATGGCAGCTCCAAGACAGCGGGGCTCTGCTGGCTCTGTGTCATATGTACTTTGCTGAGCTCAGTGCCTATCCCCAGTTGCCCAGACTTCCCCACTGCAAGCCCCTGAAGACTCCTCAGGGATGCAGGAAGTTGGAGAGTGGAGTTTCCCATCAGCTTACCCACTGTGGTCCTCTGGTATCCTGAGTCTTGTCTCCTGACCAGTTAATCTCCCCACAGCCTTTGCTGAGCAGCAAGCCAGTGTTCTGACCTTCCAGCCTGCCCTTCATCCTGACCTGCAATTTTTTTTAAGATTGATTTTTATAGAGAGAAGAGCCTTCAGATCTTCCATCATTGCTCAAATGGCCACGATAGCCAGGGCTGAGCTGATCCAAAGCTAGCAGCTAGGAGCTTACCTGGAACTCCCACAGGCATCCTATATGGAAGCTAGTTTGAGTCCCAGTTGTTTCACTTCTGATCTAGTTCCATACTGAGTGCCTGGGGAGGTAGTGGAAGCTGACTCAGGTACTTGGGTCTCTGCATGCATGGTGGAGACCTGTATGAAGGCCTGAGCTCTAGGCTTTGACCTGACCCAGCCCTTGTTGTTTTAGCTACCTGGGAAATAAACCAACATCTTGAAGATATCTCTCTCTCCCTCTCTGCTCTCTGTAACTCTGCCTTTAAAATAAATAAATATTCCAGCTCTATGCAATTGCCTAGGTTGCCTTGTACTAGGCAAGTGTTACAGTGCTGGGAGAAAAGCAGCCAATAGCTGGTGGGCGTTCTGGGCCTGGTTAATGCCAAACCTGTGTTAACTATACCAGTGTCGCAGCATAGTTGTCTATCTTTTTTAAAGGTGTGTGATGAAGGCAAGTAATCCCAGGCCAGGGCATTCTACCCCAGCCTCCAGGCAGGAGGACTGCAGATTGTCCAAGGAAGGGGATCTAGAGATATATTGGCGTGGGAGTAGCTGAGGGCATGTTTGATAAGAGAGAAATGACTTCTGGGGTCTTCCATGGACTGCGTTGCTACACTCGCAGGTAGGCGAGGGAGCGGAAATGGAATGGTTTATAGGGGACAACAGGAGGGTATGTCGGCCAGGCCAAGGTACTCTCCAGCACCCATCAGCTTGTGTGAGAGATGGGGCTGGGGAAGAAACTGATCAGGAAGCTGTATCTAACAGTATGTGTGTTGGCTAGTGCCGGTGACAGAATGAACCTGACCCTGCACTGGCTAAAGCACGCAAAAGTCAAATCTGAGGTCACCCCAGGTGAAGTTTCTTGAGATTCCCCAGCTAGATCACTGAACTCAAGCCCAGTCACAGGGAAAATCACAAGTCAGATGGTCCAACCTTGGAGTGCATTATAGGCACCTGGGCCTCATCAGTTGCTGGTGCCTGTACAGTGGACAGCATACCCAGGTGCACAAGGTGGACATGACAGCCAGCTTATCAAAGCCAGCAGAGGACGATGACAGCCTCATCAGAAGATGAAAACAGAACAGGTTGGACCACTCTCCTGGCCAGCTTTGCAACAATTTCCTGGGTCTGTGGATGCCCACCTTGGACTTAGTCAGCCAATAGACCTTGGAAAGATTTCCTCAACCTTGATTCAGATAGTTTTCAGAACTATCAAAACCATTGAAGTAACTTCCTCTGGAACACTTCCCCATGTCAGAGTTTCTAGGGTATCATTGAATGACTGTGCCCCATCCCTGGGTGTAATGTAGGGCTAAGTAGGGCTGTCCCGTTGACCCAATGGTGTACACAAGATCTGGCATTGGAAGAGATCCTGATGGAGGAACTTGGGGAAATCCTTTGTCAGGACACATTCCTCGCAGGTGAGTGCAAGAACCAAGACAGGGAGCAGCGCCGACCAGGCCAAAATATGGCACCCATCAGCATACATTTAGCGCAGGTCAGGGGCAGGCCAGGCTGGATCAGTTTATATCACCCGCTGGCAAATTCAAGCACTAGAATGGAGTGTGAGTCAGGCCATGTTGGGATGCAATACCAACAAGTCCACTTTAGGGCCAGGACTGGGAGCTGGCAGGACCAAGCTAGGCTGTAGCCCCCACTGGCGTGAGCTGGAATTGGAGGTAGGCTGGGCCAGGCTAAACCACCCACTGACAAATGTAAAGGACAAGGCAGGCTGTGCCCAACTTGGCTGCAGCACCCAACCAGCACATGTGAAACCAGGGGTCGGGGACAGACCCAGTGGGGGACTTGCGGAGGTCCCCTACTGGGCCACTACTTACACTTGTGAGCATGAGATCTGGGATGGAGGGAGACTAGGCTGGTCAGGGCCACAACATCTGATGGCTTACATGGGAGCTGGATCAGGGAAAAGCCAGTCTGGGCTGACTATCTTCTGGTGCATGCATAAGCCAGAGTGGGTGTGGGTAGGTTGGGCTTTGCCGCAACATCAGCTGGCAGATGGTGGCACGGGGGGCAAATTCTATTAGGTGCAGGTATGGCTATACAGATGGTGGCACCTGCTGGCACCACTGTGAACTAGATAGTAGGGCTAGTTGGGATGAACTGGGCTTCAATGCCCATTGACATGTACAAGAACCAAATGAAATATGGGGTAGATGGGACCAGTGAGCTATACATACTGGGCAGGCCTGGTGGGGGTTATTGTGGGTCACTCTGACTAGGCTGCAGCTCCCACTGGTTTATGTGAAGGCCAAGTATGTGGTGGGTAGGATTGGGCTGGACTCCAACACCCATTGGTCTGCATAAAACACGGGGCTGGAGATAGAACTGACCCAACAGTTGCAACTACCAGTGTGTGAGAAGGCAAATTTGGGTGATGGACTGTGCCGGACCTCGTATTGGCAAACACACAAGAATCAGGTCTGGGATGGCCTTAGATGAGGCATCTTGGGTGATTCCCTACCAAGTGAGCCACTGGACTCAGAACCCCAACCATGGAGAGAATTACAGGTTTAATGGTCTGACCGTGGAGTACATGGGTCAGACCTAAGCCTCTTCAGTGGCTCAGATGGAGCAGTAGACAGCATATCCAAATGCACATGGAAGATATGGCAGTACATTGGAGCCTCCAGAGGATGCCTGGTATCATGGCAGAGGACAGAACAAATTGATCCACTACTCCAACCAAGCACTGGCAGTGAATATCTGAGGCAGATGGCAATCCAAGGTGGACCACTGCAGCCAGTGAATTCTGGAGAGATTTCATAGCGATTGGAACGGCAGGATCAGCAGCAATTCAGGACTGTTGCACTGTCAAAATCTCTTGAGAACTTCGTGGCATTGTAAATTTATATTTTTCTTCCTATTGTTGATTTTATATTGTGGCTTTTCATTTAAGGGGATGTATAATAACTGTGTAGTGGAGATTAACATTTCCAGATGTGAGGATACAATGCAGCATGCATCTCTACTTCCAGATCAAAGATGGACTCCCAATGAAACTGTTAATTATATATTGACAGTGGGATGCTGGACTCTCTGTCATCGCCCATGCCCGCACTGATGGTCATATGAGTGTTCATGAAGAACTATACTGTAGTAATTATATAGGGAAACTCAGTGGGGGAAGGGGACTTGGGGTGAGGAGAAGGGAAATCCCAAGGCCTATGGAACTCTATCATAAAATAATAATAATAATAATAATAATAAATTATAAACAAAAAAAGTTTACAGAAAATGTTTATCTTGAACAAAGTATGTGTAGTTTCCAAAAATTTTTCCATCAGAACAAACTTACAATTTTATTTATTTTATTTTTTTAGATTTATTTATTTTTATTACAAAGTCAGATATACAGAGAGGAGGAGAGACAGAGAGGAAGATCTTCCGTCTGATGATTCACTCCCCAAGTGAGCACAACAGCCGGTGCTGAGCCGATCTGAAGCCTGGAACCTGGAACCTCTTCCAGGTCTCCCACACGGGTGCAGGGTCCCAATGCATTGGGCCGTCCTCCACTGCTTTCCCAGGCCACAAGCAGGGAGCTGGATGGGAAGTGGAGCTGCCGGGATTAGAACCGGCGCCCATATGGGATCCCGGGGCATGTTCAAGGCGAGGACTTTAGCCGCTAGGCCACACCGCCGGGCCCCAAACTCACAATTTTAAAAATATTTATTTGGACCCAATGCAGTAGTCTAGTGGCTAAAGTCCTCGCTTTGATTTAGCTCTGGCTGTTGTGACCATTTGCACAGTGAACCAGCAGATGGGAGATCTGTGGCTCTGTATCTCCTTCTCTCTGTGCATCCGCCTTTCCAATAAAAGTAAGTCTTAAAAAGAATCCATCATTTCACACTGTGCCTTCCCCAAGCCACGATGTCAGCCTCCTTACATCCGTTCCCAAATGGCCTGATGCAGCCCCTGAGCCACCAGCCAACTGTGTCTGTTTTCCAGAATGTCATCACCAACCTTGCCTGTCACATTGAGGTCCCCAAAGAGGTTGAGGGAATAACTTGAATCCAAAAGAACATTCCCACCTCCAGAAGGACTTCCTTGGCATTAATGTGAACCTTTTCCCTGATTTCCGTGAGTGTTGGTGGATTCCGTGGTTGTGCCAAGCTCAGCCTGTCACCACTCCTAGTTCTCACAGAAATCAGTGGGTACTGCAGACCCACACGGGTGAGCCCACATACCTTCTGCGGACTCTGTCCTCAGATCTGGTTATCTTGCATGCCGGTTGATACCGTACCTCAGCCTTGCATGGCCCAGCCACTGCCCAGGTACTCACTGGTGGCTACTGTCTAGCCCTGACAGACAAGCCTCCCCAGCCCTAGCTGTTGTGTGTGCCAGTGGGTGGTGGGTGTTGCCATCAAGTCCAGCCCAGATCTCACACATGGGTGGGTACATTGGTCTGATCCAAACATGCCCTCCAATTTCCTGTCTCTAAACCACTCAGTCTCAGCTTCCTCATTTACCTGTGAGTGCAGTAGCTCTGTTTATGGAAGCCCACAGAAGTCACTCCACACCTGGAAAGTATCCCCTCAGTGGCTCCCACTCACACATCCCCAAACTTCCTTCCCTGGGCAATCTGCAGCTCCCCTACCTTTTATCAACATGTGTGCCTGAAGGCTAGGGCAGCATGTCTTGGTCCAGTGTCCCACTCCTTCCCTGCATGTTTTTTTTTCTTAAAGATTTATTTATTTTTACTGGAAAGGTAGACTTGTAGAGAAAGGAGACATACAGAGAAAGATCACCCATCCTTTGGTTCACTCCCCAGATGGCTGCAACAGGCAGAGCTGAGCCAATCACAAGCCAGGAGCTTCTGGGTCTCCCATGCAGGTGCAGGGTCCCAAGGCCTTGTGCCATCCTCCACTGTTTTCCCAGGCCACAAGCAGGGAGCTGAATGCAAAGTGGAGCACCCAGACACAAACTATGCCCATATTAGGGTGCCTGTACTTGCAGGTGGAGAATTAGCCCCTCCCAGTGCCATATATTATATACATATAAAACAAAAACAGGCAACTATGCTGTTACACTGATACAGTTAACACAGATTTGGCATTAACCAGGACCAGAATGCCCACCAGCTATTGGCTGCTTTTATCCCGGCATTATAACACTTGCCTAGGTATAAGACAACCTAGGCAGTTGCATATAGCTGGGCACATTTAGGTCTTTGGGTTGGTAAATTCATTTAGGGGGCAGAGGAGGAAATGGGAATTACCAGTGGTTCTGGGGCAAAGTCCCACTCCATGGGCCTTGTCACCCTTAAGCTTGGGTCACTCACACACCTGTGGTCAGAATACCTTGCCTGGGAGAAATGCAAGGGCCTGGAGAGCAGCTGGGAGGTGTTGGGGTCCATTTAAATAAGTGACTGGATCACTGTGGGAGCCTCCCACGGACCTACCTTGAGAACTGGACCCTCCCCAGAGCCCTTCTCCCGAAATCCACCGCCCCCCTGGCTATGCTCCAGAGACACTGCCCTTTTGAGCTATCTCTCCCTCTCTCCTCCCGTTCTCTCCTTTCCTGCCACTGCCAGTCACTCCTGGGTTGTCCTTGCTGACTTAGAAGAATCTCTCTACCCCATAAAAGTCTTCACCATAGCAGAACCCATCTTGTCAAGTTCATTTTTAAAAGAATTATTTATTTTTGTTGTAAAGACAGAGCTATATAGAGAGGAGAGACAGATAAAGAGCTCTTCCATCCACTGGCTCACTCCCCAAGAGGCCACAAAAGCAGGAGCTGAGCCAGTCCAAAGCCAGGATCCAGGAGCTTCTTCCAGGTCTCCCATGTGGATGCAGGGTCCCAAGGATTTAGGCCATTCTCCACTGCTTTCTGGATGGGAAGTGGAGCAGCTGGGACACAAACTGGTTCTCATACGGGATGCCAGTGCTTGCAGGTGGAGGAATAGCCAGGTGAGCCACCTCACTGGCCCCTTTCAATTCCATTCTTGTTAGAGGCAGAAAGCCCCACTGTCCTGCCCTTTGAGGTGTGTGACCTTCAGAGAGGGGCCAAGTCTGTTGAGTTCCCTGGAGAATGCTTCCCTGGGGCCTCCTTCTTCAGGCCAGCTTATCTGTGGTCTCAGGGGCTCTGGCCTGCAGCAGAGGGGCTCAGCTGGTTGTTTCAAAGCGTTGCTATCATGAAGTGGCCCACATGGGATCCTAAAGGGTCCTGGACTTGGCTCCTGTTTCTGCTCAACCCTTCGTGACATGGGTGAAAGAAGTTGAGTTACTTCAGCATCCAAGTTTGTGCAGCACTACACGACAGAGTGGTCCCTGTGGGGCTATCTCATCAGAACCTTAGACCACCATGAAATGACGCGAAGGAAGGGTTAGAGATTCCAGGAATAAGGCCAAGCGGGCAAGCAGGACAAGTGAGGGGGCTTGAATGGAGTCCGTAGAGAAGCAGAAAGGGTTGTCTGCCACCCCTGTTCTCTTTTCTCTAAATGTGTCAGTTTCAACAAGGCTTTACTGAAAGAATGCAACGGTTATTAATTGATCCCCCAAAGCGAGGCTCTCAAAGCCACCTGATCCTTGTAACTATTTCTTTTGTGTGGGACCTTGAGTGGCTATCTACCTCCCGATGGTGTTAGACTGGATATTAAGATAAAATCCTTTTCTTCTTCTTTTTTAAGATAAATTTTTTATGATTTATTTATTTTTATTGGAATGTCAGATTTTTTTAAACATTGATAAAACAAATATTTTTTTGTTGTTCAAAGATTTATTTATTTTCTTATTACAAAGTCAGATATACAGAGAGGAGAGACAGAGAGGAAGATCTTCCGTCCGATGATTCATTCCCCAAGTGAGTGCAACAGCCGGTGCTATGCTGATCCAATGCCGGGAACCTAGAACCTCCTTCCAAGTCTCCCACATGGGTGCAGGGTCCCAAAGCTTTGGGCTGTCCTCAACTGCTTTCCCAGGCCACAAGCAGGGAGCTGGATGGGACATGGAGCTGCCAGGATTAGAATCGGCGACCATATGGGATCCCGGGGCGTTCAAGGAGAGGACTTTAGCTGCTAGGCCACGCCGCCGGGCCCGGAATGTCAGATTTTGCAGAGAGAAGGAGATACAGAGAGGAAGAGCTTCTATTTATTGATTCACTCCCCAGTTGGCTGCAACAGCTAGAGCTGAACTGATCCGAAGCCAGGAGCTTCTTCTGGGTCTCCCACGTGAGTGCAGGGTCCCAAGGCTTTGGGCTGTCCTTGACTGCTTTCCCAGGCCACAAGCAGAGAGCTGGATGGGAAGCAGAACATCTAGGATTAGAACTGGCACCCATATGAGATTCTGGCGGATGCAAGGTGAGAACTTTAGCCACTAGGCTACTGCACTAGGTCCAAGGGTAAAATCCTTTTCAGACAATGCCCCCAAGCCTAGCATGAAGCAAAGGTGGTGGAGGAAGATTTAGGGAGACTCTTAGGGATGGGAAAGCTAAAGGGTAAAGCTGGGATAGCCTGTGGCCCAATGACTGTCTGGGAAGGTGTGTGGCTCTGCTTCCTCATTCTATCTTTTTTTCTCATCTTTGTACTGCTTCAAGATCGGGCAGAAGATGCGGTTCGGTGCAGGAGGGGCACAGGCATGGCCCCCAAACAGTTGAGGAATTGCCACTTTAATATTACAAAGGTGAGGGGATTGCAGACCACAATATCTCTGATTAGGATGGAGAGAATCAGATGGGGGAGAAGCTAGGGAAAATAAAAGTTTCCATTTTCTCTCTTTTGTCGTGAGGTAGGGGTGGGCACAAGAAACAAAATGAGCTGCTTGGGGTCAGATCACATCAGTGCCACATGATGGCGCCCTAGAGACTCCGATGGGAGGGGCAAAAACTTTACTGTGACTTTTTTTTTTAGTTTTTTTTTTTTAAATTTTGTTTTGCTTTGTTTGCTACTTGACTTCTTTTTGTATAATTTGACTATGAAATTTTAGGGTTCTGTGTAGATATCTGGGACATATCACTTTATTATCTGTGGGTCTCATTTTTCCCACATGTAAAATAATTAGAGTTTTCCCAGACGACTTTGTTTCCAACAAGCAGACTCTAGGACTCTCCTTCCAGGGGAAGTTTGTGGATCCTTCCATCTAGCCCTGAGTCTCCTTTCTTTTATTAAAAAAAATTAATTTTTATTTATTTGAAAGGCAGGGTGACAGAAAGACAAATGTTCTATCCACTGATTTGCTTTAACACTCAGTCCAGAGCAATCTCTTACATTAGATACAAATGTTTTAATTTTTTCCAAAATGTATTTTATTTGAAAGGCAGAGAGACAATCTTCCATGTGTTGGTTCACTCCCCAAATATATGCAAGAACTGGGGCTGAGCCAGGCCCAAGCTGGGAGCCCCGAACTCCATCTGGATCTCCCATGGGCGCAACAGGGACCCACAGACATAAGCCAACTGTTACTGCCTCCCAGGATGCCCCCTTAGAAGGGAACAGAAAGCAGGACGGAGAGCAAGGCAACCAGGACTCGAACCACCTGCTCCAACCCGGGCTGCGGGTGTGCCAAGCAGGGCTGTAGTTACTGTACCAAATGCTTGCCTCTGGACACACAGGAGTCTAAACCTGCATCTTGGCTGCTAGTCTAAACGCCTGCCTCAGAAGTAGACTTCCAAATAACCGCATTCATCTTTATCCTTATTTAAGACATATCATGAAGGATAGTACTTACATATCTCAAAAAGAAAGTAGAATAAACGGGCCCGGCGACGTGGCCTAGCGGCTAAAGTCCTCGCCTTGAACGCCCCGGGATCCCATATGGGCGCCGGTTCTAATCCCGGCAGCTCCACTTCCCATCCAGCTCCCTGCTTGTGGCCTGGGAAAGCAGTCGAGGATGGCCCAATGCATTGGGACCCTGCACTCACGTGGGAGACCTGGAAGAGGTTCCAGGTTCCCGGCATCGGATCGGCGCAGCACCAGCCCGTTGCGGTCACTTGGGGAGTGAAACATCGGACGGAAGATCTTCCTCTCTGTCTCTCCTTCTCTCTGTATATCTGACTTTGTAATAAAAATAAATCTTTAAAAAAAAAAAGAAAAAAAAGTAGAATAAAATGGGGGCTTGTGGTGCTGCAGGTTCAGCTGCTGCTAGTGATGCTAGTTTGAATTCCCCCTGGCAGAGTTCCAGTTTCTCTGCCTCTGTCCCAGTTGCTTGCTAATGCATGAAGGAAGGCAGTAGAAGATGACCCAAATCCTTGGGCCCCTCCTACCAATGTGGGAAACTAAATTCCTGACTCCTTGCCTTGGTCCAAACTTGGCTGTCGCAGCCCTTTCGGGGAGTGCAGCAGCCAGTGGAAAATCTCTCTGTTGCTCTCTGTGTCTATTCTACCACTCTGTCGTGCTGCCTTTCAAACAAATACATCATTTTTAGAATTAAATTAAAAAATATTATCTGAAATTAGGGCAAAAAGGTCTCTTAAAATATAGGTGAGTAGGGCCTGGCACAATGGCTCAGTTGGCTATCAACCCTGAAACCGCCCAGATCCTATATGGGTGCTGGTTCATGTCTTGGCTGCTCCACTTCCCATCCAGCTCCCTGCTTGTGGCCTGGGAAAGCTGTAGAGAACACCTCAAAAGCCTTGGGACCCTGCACCCATGTGGGAGACCTGGAAGAAGCTCCTAGCTCCTGGCTTCAGATTGGCTCAACTCCGGCTGTTGTGGTCGTTTGGGGAATGAACCAGCAGGAAGATCTTTCTCTGTCTTTCCTCTCTGTAAAGCAACCTTTCCAATAAAAATAAATAAGATTTTTTTTTTTAAATGTGAGTGATTAACATTTGGAAATTGGTACAGAAATGGTTAATAGTTGCTTTTTTTTAACCTTAAAATCCCATATTCATTGTTTATTATAAAGGAAAAACTTGGTTCTCATAGGTTTATGAGCAGAATTTCCGGCAACCCATGAGGCACCAGATCCT
This sequence comes from Ochotona princeps, assembly GCF_030435755.1. NCBI lineage: Eukaryota > Metazoa > Chordata > Mammalia > Lagomorpha > Ochotonidae > Ochotona > Ochotona princeps. The sequence continues at coordinate 18,482,862 of NC_080833.1, forward strand.
CTAGATGTTTTTGGGTTCACAGTGACAGGGGTCAGTGACTGGCAGGGTCTAGTCCGTCCTGTCTTTGATGTTGGACTCCTCCAACACACACCTCTGGTAATTGGCTCCCAGCACATGGTGGTGTTGCCCAGAGCCACATAGCCACCACTCTTCCCTCAGGCATGGGTGTCTAGGCTGACAGGCCACCTGGGCCTAGGACCAGAACAGATTTCAGTAGTTTGCATTGCACAGCTTTCCCACGTTCAGGGCTCACACCCGAACCTTGATGCAGCTGCCATGGCCCAGGGCTGTGGCTGCCTTCCAGCAGCAGTGTGAAAGACCTGTGCCAGGTGCAGTGGGCCCTGGTGTGGCATGGCTATGGATATAGACAAGAGTGCCACAGCAGCAGCTGGCCCAGTGGGTTAAGCCACTGCCTGTGATGCCAGTACCCCAATGGGCACCCCTTCAAGTCCAGGCTCTTTCACTTCTGCTCCAGTTCTTTTTGGGAAAGTAGCAGAAGATGCCCCAAGTACTTGGGAGACCCAGATGGAGTTCCAGAATTCTGGCTTGTGGGGTCGCTGTGGTCTGAATGAAAGACACTTTCTTTCCCCCTCTCTCAATCTGTAACTTCCTCTCAAATAAATTACAATAAAATCTTAAACAAACCAACCTCCACAACACGCTGGGAAATGAGCTACTTTTTTTTTTTAAGATTTATTCATTTTATTTGAAATGCAGAGTGACAGAGGGACACAGAGATCCTCCATCTGTTAGTTCACATCCCAAGGGTCCACGATGACCAAGTCTAAAGCCAAGAGCCACAAGCACAGGACCTAGAACATCTTCTGTGTTTCCCAGGAGCAGCAGCAGGCAGAGCTGGATCAGAAGCTGAGCAGTTGGGACTTGAACTGGTTTTCCAACATGGGATACCAAGCAGTCAGTTTTATTTAAAAAAAAAAAAAAAGATTTATTCATTTGAAACACAAAGAGAGAGAGAGAGACAGAGAGAAGGGTTCCATCTGCTAGTTCAGTCCCCTAATGTCTCTAATAGAAGGGTGGGCCAGGCTGGTCTTCCCTGTGGCTGGTTGAACTTAGGCATTTGGGCCAACTTCCACTGCTTTAACAGGTGCATTATCAGGGAGCTGGGTCAGACTCAAAGCCGTTCGATGCAAACTGGATGGGAAGTGGGACAGCTGGTAGTGGAACCAGTGCTCGTATGGGATAGCAGAGCCACAGGTGGCAGCTTTCCGTGCCATGCCACAGCACTGGCGCACAAGGAAATACTTCCAGTGCTCAACACTGCCACAGAACAGGTAGGTTCCACAGGCAGGTTCCTCTCCCGCTGTCTGCATCCGTTTCTCATTTATTCTCTATTCTTCTCAGTCCTCTAGGTGCCTCCGAGCCTCCCTTCTCACAGCTCTCTTGCACGGAAAGATATTCCAGTCACCAAATGGCAACTTTCCATTTCCTGTCACGGGTCCCCTAAATTTGTTTTGACACTCTACTTTATGGATTTAATTCCAGAGGGTCACTTCTAACTTCATCTACTGTGTCACACCCAGGTTTATGAGCCAGGAAGTCAGTCCCAGGCTGAGCCCTAACTCTGACCTCACCCCTGGTCACCACCTGAGGATGGACAGGTAGGTCCTGGGATGGGAGGAGCCCCATCAGCCCGGGCCTGAGTTCCCATTCTGCCTGAGCCCATGGCGGGCCTGAGCAAGCAGGGCACCGCCTAGAGGAAACACCGGGCAACCTGCGAGGAGAAGGCCCCGGGGGACGGCGGGGTCATGCGCAGAGAGCGCCGAGGGCAGCGTGCAGAGGCGGGACATCGCCGCGGCTCGCCTTCCGATTGGTCAGAGGCAGGAAGAAAGGGGCGGGACACCAGCTCGGCTCGACTCCCGATTGGCTGGGGTCCTACAGAAAGGGGCGGAGCCGGAGCGGGGCGCGCTCGGAGGCGCGCGGCGTTGGGCGTGTAACGGCCGTTAGGCGAGGTGAGGAACCGACGCGGCAGAGGTGGCGGCCACGGTCGGTACTCCCGAGTGAGGGGTTTCGCCGCCCGCTTTCAGACAGTTGTAAGTTCTCATCCGTTGGGGCGACAGACTACCTCCTCGTTCCGCAGCCCGGGCAGGACGTCCCTCTGGGGGCGCGGGGAGGGCGGGGGGCGGTGTCGAGAGAAGGAGCGCATGCGCAGAGACCCTAAACCGTCACCTCTCCCCAGGTCTTCTCGTCCCGCTGACTAAAATAACTCCCCCGGTGTCCCTGTCGCCTGCCTTCCCTCCTTGCCGTCATGGACGCTGCTTTCGCTTGTGAGCCTGCTGGGCCGGTGCGCCGGGAGGCCGCGGGCAGCGCGCTCCTAGGGCGCCCAGTCCTCGGCAGGGACCCGGGGTAGCGCCTGGCCGAGTGTCTAAGGTGGAGAAGTTGTGCCGAGGGCGCCCAGTCGGAGCTTGTATAGGAAGCCCCTCCGTGAGGAGGTGTAGTTGAGAAGAATGTCTGGAGAATTCAGGCCCAGGATGGCCATCCCAGCCCCGGCTTAGGCCGCGGGGGGGCGTGATGCTTGACCGTCCCTGGGCAGCTGCCCCACAGCGCGGACTGGGCACCACGCTCCAGCAAGGGAGTGAGCCCAGTGGGAGTGTGCCCAAGTGGTCGAGTGTGGCGCCGCGTATTGAGTGCGTTACCCTTCACCCCAGTAACCCGGGTTGATCGGACACGGGCTTGTTCTTTTACAGCACGTGGCACAGTGCCAGGTGCCCACTGAGTGTTGGTGGATGAGTGCTGTCTGCTAGGAAGGCAGGAGTGGTGTCACCGGCGTGGTTAGGATAGCCAGAACTGGTTCCTTGGCCTTTAGCAGAACCGGGTGTGCGTGGCCATGGGCTTTGTGAATGTCAGGACTCTGTGGTCAGGCATTGGGCTTCTTGCTGTCCCCAAGGTCTGTTGCCTGAATGATCAAGGCGGTGCAGGCGGTTCCGGAGGGAGGGTGAAGTTGCTGTTGTGTGTCTGTGTGGCCCTCCGGCCCTCCTGGCTTGATGAGGTCTCTGAAGAGCTGGCAAGAGAGACTGTCCGGAGAAACCCAACAGGCAAAAGCGAATTCTTGGGTGATGGCTTGGGAAACAGAGCCTGGTACTGACCGGGAGCAGTGGAGAAGTTCCATGAGCTCTCCCTGCTTCTGGCTCGTGGAGGCTCTTAGTTCTGTCAGGTGGAAACTCCCTACTTGTGGTGCCTTAGGAGCTGCTTCAAGAATGCGCACCAGGCAGAACACTGTGAGCATAGCACAGTCCTGACTGAAGCCTTTTCCTAGTTGTCCAACCTTCAGTACAAACCTTTCTTTTTCTGTCTCCTCAAAGAATTTTGCTCGTTTATTTGAAAGGCAAAGAGATAGGTAGTTCACTTATTGGTTTTATACCCCAAGCATGTGTGACAACTTGGGCTGGGCCAGGCCAAAGCCAGGAGCCAGGAACTCTGTCAGGATCTTCTGCATGGGTGGCAGGGACCCAAGCATTTGAGCCATGACCGGCCACCTCCCAGGGCCTGCATTAGCAGAGAACTAGAATGGAGAGCAAAGCCAGGGCTTAAAATTTGGGCTCTCCAGGATGGCTTCCCAAGTGGCAGCTTGACTGCTACACCAAATGCCCGCTGCTAAATCTTCCTTATCCTTAAAATGAGGTAAGAAGTTCAGGGGTTGGCATTTCTGGGGCAGAAGGTTAAGTCACCGCCACCGATGCCAGCGTTCCAGGTGAGCACCGTTGCAAGTCCTGGTTGCTCTGCTTGCTGTCCAGCTCCCTGATAATGCGCCTGGGAGAGCAGTGGGGAATGACCCCACAGGGGAACGCTGATGGAGTTCCAGGCTCCTGGGTTGGCCAGTGTGGCTATTTGGGAGTGACCCAGCAGTGGAGACGCTCTCTGTGTCTCTCTAACACTGCCTTTTGAATAAATCTTTGTTTCTTCCCTTTTTTTTTTTCCTGCATGAAAATGATGATAGTAACTGCCTCATAGGTTGATGTGAACATTAGACCTGGAACATGTTACTTAGAAAGTGTTGAACACAAAGCTTGACAGGTGATACAGGCTTAATACGCGTCGAGTTTGTTGAATGGGTAAATATTTGAATTGTGGCAAGGACTTTGAAGATGAAAACCAACTACGTTGGGAGCTTTTTTTCCCTGTCTGCCTCTATTCGCTTCTTTCTTTTTGGTTGTGTAACTAGATATTATGTTGTCTTCTATATTTCTCTCACTTTTCTTCCAGGAAGTTTATTTCCTTCAAACAGTTTGGAAAATTTCTAGTGTTGCTAATCTGATTCTGAACCAAGTAGGGGGAAGTCTGGATTGGTTTATTCTGGATTGTTTTACTCCCTTTTGGGAGTCTTTAAAAAAAAAAAAGAAAAGAAAAAAGAAAATGGACCTCCTGGCTACAAGGCCATGGCCTCCCCTCTGTGTCCTGTACCATCTTGACCACACAGTGGTCTCCCCTGCCTGGGTCCAGCCTCTGTCAGTAAAGGTCCTCCTGACCTCTCCCCTAATTGGTGGTCCTGGGCATCTCCTCGCTGAAGGGAGGAAGGGGCCAGGAGGGCAGACACCCTCCTACTGGCCATTGGTGCCCTTCTCCCGGTCATGCCCGCAGACACTGTGTGCCTCAGCTGTGCGAGGGGAGGGTCCTGGGACATTGGAAGGAGCTGGCAACCTCCAGGACAGGCCAAGCCTCTTTGCAGGGGGCAGGTAGGTGGTGCAGCCTCTGGAAGCCCAGGCAAAGAGGCAGCTGTCTGCCTGTCGCCCTAAAGATGCACAGAAGGGGCTGCTATGGCAGTTGGCAGGAGGCTGTGAAAGTGGGAATGAGGCATGAGCCACAGCAGGAGCTTTGGAAAACTAAAGAAGGGCCTGGGTTTCTTCTGCTGGACATGGGAGTTAACCCTGGGGTTGGAGAGGGCTGCTCCAGTGCCTGAGGTCTCAGTGAGTCCTGGCCCATGGAGCCCCCACAGCTGCAACCGCCCTGTCGCAAGGCCATGGCCTGGACCCACCTGGCCCTGCGTATGGCTAGACATTACATCTGACCTGTGTACCTGCTGTGGGGCTTCCTCCTCTGGTGACCCTGTGCTACTTTTCTTGTTCCCCTACCCCCACTGGCAGTGGTGCCATTTCTGTGCCCAGTAGTGCCCAGAATTCAGCTCCCTGAGATAAGCATGTACCTTAGCAGGCTGCAGTCCTGCTGTGGGGTATGAGGCCTCTGAGGAGGTCACCTCTCCCGAGCCTCTCATCGGGATTCTCTGGGGCGTCTGTCTGTGGTTTGGGCGGAGAGACGGACAGGTGTCCGGTGAGATCGTGGCTGGCACGTGGACACTCATTACTAATTAGGAGGTGAATGGTGTTGGAATCTAGCAGAGTTGTGTTTTTTGGTATTATTAAGCTCTTGAGAAAAAAAGAAATATAATTTACATGATGTAAAATTCAGTTTTATTTGTGGGCAAGTCAATAGCATTTAGTGTATTCATAAAATACTTTAATAAACCATTATCATTAATTTTAAAATCTTTTGGTGGTTGGTGTTGTGAAGCAGGCTAAGCTACCTACAATACTGGCATCCCAAGTAAGAGCCAGTTCAGCTGCTGTTGTTTCCTTTCCTATTGAGCTCCGTGCTGATGCACCTGGGAAAGCAAAGGAATATGGCCCAGGTGCTTGGGTCTTGCCATCATGTGGGAGACCCCAGTGGAGTTTCAGGCTTTGGCCTGGTCCAACTGTTGTAGCAATTGGAGAGTGAACCTGTGGACAGAAAGTGTTTATCTCTCTCTCTCTTTTAAATATGTATATATTTTAAAGATTTATCGATTTCATTGGAAAGTCAGATTTACAGAAAGAAAGAGAGAAAGATCTTACATCTGCTGATTCAATCTGTAAGTGGCTGCCGAGGTCAGAGCTGAGCCAATCTGAAGCCAGGAACAAGCATTTGTTCCTGGTCTCCCAATGGATGCAAAGTCCCAAGGCTTTGGACCATCCTCTACTGTGTTCCCAGGTCAGAAGCAGGCAGTTGGCTGGGAAGTGGAGCAGCCAGACATGAACTATATGGGATCCAGTGATTGCAAGGTGAAGATTTCACCACTGAGCCGTTGCTCCTGGCCCTAAATAAATAAATTTTTTTGATTACTGAAAAGAAACCCCATTTCCATTAGCAGTTATTCCGTATTCCCTTCCCTCCTGTTCTGCCTGGCAGCTACTAATGTATTGTTATGGATTTGGTGTTGCGAACATTTCATATAAACAGAATCATGTGGTAGTATGTGGCCCTTTGTGTTTGGCTTCCTTGGTTTAGCATAGTGTTTTCAGCCTTCACCCTGTTGTAGCCTTTGTTAGCCCCTGTTAGTTCTTTGTTCCTTTTATTAATAATCCATTGTGTGGATATACTGTGTTCATCATTTCATCAGTTGGTAGCTATGTGGATTGTTTCTGCTTTGTGCCTATTGTGCATACATTTGTGTGAACATACTTCCAGTTCTCTTGAATATTCAGTTGATATTTCAAATCTGTGAGTTCAACATGTGCAAATTCAACTAATTGTGGTTAGAAAGTATTCAGAAAACTGTCTTATTAAACATGTGCAGATTTTTTTCTTGTCATTCCTTGAAGAATCAAGCATCACAGCTATTTACACGGTATTTACATCATATGAGGAGGTCTTCAGAAAGTGCATGGAAAATGTATATTGTGACAAAAGCCATGTATGAATTTGAAGGCTTTTAAAACATGTATTTATTTATTTATTTGAAAACCAGAATTAATTCACTCCCCAAGAGACCAAAATACCCATGGCTGGGCCAGGCCAGGTTTTGGAGTGTAGAATTCGGGAACTACTCCAGGTCGTCCACATGGATGGTGGTGGCCCAAGCTCTTAGGCCATTTTGTGCTTTTCTTTGTGCATTAGCAAGGAGCTGGATCAGAAGTGGAGCAACTGTGACAGGAACTGGTCCCCCACCATGGGACACCTCAGGCCCTTTGACCTAGTGTGGTGTCGGCCGGGGTGCAGGGCTTCCTTAAGGAACCCTGGCCTCAAGGCCCCCAGGCTCGCCCGCTCTGGGCCTGTTGCTAGTTGTCATCATGTTTTCAACTCATCTGAATTTGAAAAGGTCTCAGAATATGTTGAACTTGCAATTTTGCTGTACTTAAAGAGATAAACAAAGGATTTTTTATAAAACGATTAATTTTTTATTGGAGAGGAGGAGAGACAGAGAGGAAGGTCTTCTGTCCATTGATTCACTCCACAAGTGGCCGCAACAGCCGGAGCTGAACTGATCTGAAGCCAGGAGCCAGGAGCTCCTTCTGGGTCTCTCACGTGGGTGCAGGGTCTCAAGATTCTGGGCTATCCTCTGCTGCTTTCCCAGGCCACAAGCATGGAGCTAGATGGGAAGCGGGGCTGCCAGGATTAGAACCAGTGCTCATATGGATTCCTGGCACGTGCAAGGTGAGGACTTTAGCTGCAAGGCTGCTGCGCTAGGCCCAAAAAGAGGACAGAAAAAAGAACATAAGTAGGTAGGCAGTTATCTTTCTGTGTGTCATCATTAACTCCCAAGCCATGAGTTGAATAGCTTTCTGTATTTTGATGGTCCTAATCAAGGACCGGAGCTTTAATTACTGAACATTGCTTCTCTCACCTCTCTGTGAGGACTGGGCTCTTGGAGAGTGGTGTCGTTTGTATTGTGCAGTGAATTGAGAAGGCTTGGATGGTTATTCCTGAGAGACAGCCAAGGAGGTCAGTGGAGTGCCTTGGGGATGGCCCCATACAGCTCCTTGTTTCCAAGTTGAATATCACGTCTAAGAACTGTGCTCTGGGATTTGTCCCAGACTCTTCTCATATAAATTAAGAATTTTTGGGTCTGGTGCAGTGCCTCAATGGCTGAATCCTCACCTTGCAAGCACTGGGATCCCATATGGGCACTGTTTCGTGTCCCGGTTTTTCCACTTCAGATCCAACTCCCTGTTTGGGAAAGCAGCGCAGGACAGCCCAAAGCCTTGGGACCCTGCACCTGTGTGGGAGACCTGAAAGAAGCTTCTGGCTGCTGACTTTGGATTGGCTCTGCTCCAGTCATTGCAGCCATTTGGAGAGTGAGCCAGTGGGTGGAAGATTTCTCTCTCTGTGTCTTTCCTTCTGTCTGCAAATTAATCTGCCTTTCCAATTTAAAAAAGAAGAAAATACAAGTTCATCATCAGTCTTTCTTCCCTAATCCCTTAAAGCCAAAAAAGCAACCTAGGGCTTTCAGTTGGCATTAGAATTGGAAACTGACAGCATCTGTATCATAGTCCCTGCCAGTTGGTGTCCTGGCTGCTCTGCTTCTGAACTGGCTTCCTGCTAAAGTGTCCTGGGAGTTGGGATGAGGATGGCTCAAGTGCTTGAGACCTGTCACCCATATGGGAGACCTGGATGAAATTCCTTACTCCTGGTTTCAGCCTGTCTCAGCCCTAGCTATTGATGGCTAACTGTGGAGTGAACCAGTGACTGGACAGAAAAATCTCTGTCTTCCCTAACCTCCAGCCTTTGACATTCAGCCTTTCAAATAGATAACTGAAGCTTAGAAATGTGGGGATAGGGCCCAGTGCGATAACTTAGGGGCTAAAGTTCTTGCCTTTCATGCACCAGGATCCCATATGGGCTCTGATTCGTGTCCCGACTACTCCACTTCCCATCCAGCTCCCTGCTTGTGACCTGGGAAAGCAGTCAAGGACGGCCCAAAGCCTTGGGACCCTGAAGCCACATGGGAGACCCAGAAGATGTTCCTGGCTCCTGGCTTTGGATTGGCTTGCTCCATCCGTTGCAGCCATTGGGGAGTGAGCTAGTGGATGGAAGATCCTTCTCTCTGCAAAATCTGACTTAGTTTTTACAATAAAAATAAATCTAAAAAAAAAGTGGGGGATATTCTTATGAGACTGAGTCCACAGTCTGTGGAATCTGATGCTGTCCCAGGTAGGCAGTGCTGGAATTGAGCTGAACTAAATTAGAGGAAAATCCTTTGACACCTGGTGCTACAGCATTGTCAGTAGTAGGAAGAAACTGTGTTTGTTTTTTTCCTTTTTTAAAAAAATTTATTTTTCAAAATTTTAATTGGAAATTCAGGTATGCAGAGAGGAGGAAAGACAGAGAAGATCTTCCTTCTGTTGATTCATTCCCCAAGCAGCTGCAATGGCTGGAGCTGAGCCAGTCCGAAGCGAGGAGCCTGCTCCAAGTTTCCCACACGGGTGCAGGGTCCTCAGGTTTTGGGCTGCCCTGCACTGCTTTCCAAGGCCACAAGCAGGGAGCTGGATGGAAAATGGGGCCTCCCGGATTAGAACCTGCATTCATTTGGTATTCTGGCACGTTCAAGGTTGGAACTTCAGCCGCTAGGCTACCGCGCCAGACCCTGTTTGTTTATTTTCAAGGCAGAACAAGAGAGACCTTCCATCTGTTTGTTGGTTCACACCCCAAATATCCACAGTAGCCTGGTCTGGGTCAAGCTGTAGTAAGAGTCCAGAACTCCAGCCAAATCTCCTACGCACTTGACCCATCCCTTCCGACGCCTGGAATGTGCAACAGCAAGAAGCTGGAGCAATAGCTACGTCACTAGTACTTGAACCGGGCACTACAATGTGGGCCTTGACTGTCCCAGGTGGCAGTGTCACTGCTGTGCCCCAGAAACCGAGTTCTTGGCATTCTTGTGTTCTTAGGTGGCTTTACAGTTTCAGTTGAGTGAGAACTGAGTTACAGGGAGTCAGAAGATGCTGGGGGTGTCTGACCTGTCATTTCTTCGTTGTACAGTTGGCTCAAGTATCTGTGATGGCCATGCAGGAGAAATACCCCGGTGAAAGGATTTCTCATGCCGCCTCTCCAGGTGAGTAGTCAGAAACTTTTTTGGAGTAAAATCTGACCTTTGCTATTTTATGTTTTTAAATTTAAAAAAAAGAAGTTTATTTATTTTTATTGCAAAGTCAGATATGTAGAGAGAGGAGGAGAGACAGAGAGGAAGGTCTTCACTCCCCAGGTGGCTGCAACAGCTGGAGCTGAGCTGATCCAAAGCCAGGAGCCTGGAGCCTCCTCCAAGTCTGCATCGCAGGTGCAGGGTCCCAAGGCTTTGGGCTGTCCTTGACTACTTTCCCAGGCCACAATCAGGGAGCTGGATGGGAAGTGGGGCCGCTGAGGTTAGAATCAGCGCCCACATGGGATCCTAGCGCATGCAAGGCAAGGTCTTTAGCCACTAGGTTACTATGCTGGGTCCAATGCGAATTTTTTTTTAAAGATTTATTCATTTTATTACAAAGTCAGATATACACAGAGGAGGAGAGACAGAGAGGAAGATCTTCCGTCCGATGATTCACTCCCCAAGTGAGCCGCAACGGGCCGATGTGCGCCGATCCGGAGCCGGGAACCAGGAACCTCTTCCAGGTCTCCCACACGGGTGCAGGGTCCCAATGCATTGGGCCGTCCTCAACTGCTTTCCCAGGCCACAAGCAGGGAGCTGGATGGGAAGTGGAGCTGCCGGGATTAGAACCGGCGCCCATATGGGATCCCAGGGCTTTCAAGGCGAGGACTTTAGCCTCTAGGCCATGCCGCTGGGCCCAATGCGAATTTTTTTTAAGATCTATTTTTTTAAGGCAGATGTTACAGAGAGAGGAGAGATAGAGATCTTCATCTGCTGGTTCACCAACTAAATGGCCTCAGTGGCCAGAGCTGAGCTGATCCAAAGCTGAGATCCAGGAGCTTCTTCTGTGTCTCCCACGCGGGTGCAGGGTCCCCAGAACTTGGGCCATCCTCTGCTGCTTTCCCAGGCCATAAGCATGGAGCTGGATGAAAAGTGGAGCAGCCAGGACGTGAACCAGGGCTCATGTGGAATGTCAGTGCCACAGGGTGGGGGATTAGCCTCTTGTACCGCTGTACTGGCTCCTATGATGCAGTTGTTTTTAAATGAAATTCCTAACAGCTCACTGCGTTTGTCTCTTTTCATTAGTATGTCATTCAGATTACTGATCTTAATAATTGGTAGGAGAGGGCCTGGCGGCGTGGCCTAGCGGCTAAAGTCCTCGCCTTGAACGCGCCGGGATCCCATATGGGCGCTGATTCTAATCCCGGCTGCTCCACTTTCCATCCAGCTCCCTGCTTGTGGCCTGGGAAAGCAGTTGAGGACGGCCCAAAGCTTTGGGACCCTGCACCCGTGTTGGAGACCCGGAAGAAATTCCTGGCTCCTGGCTCCGGATCGACGTAGCATCGGCCCGTTGCGGTCACTTGGGGAGTGAATCATCGGACAGAAGATCATCCTCTCTGTCTCTCCTCCTCTGTGTATATCTGACTTTGTAATAAAAATAAATAAATCTTTAAAAAAAATAATTGGTAAGAGACATATATTAAAACCTTAAAAATTTTAGCTTTTACATTTGAATTTTGAAATAAGTATAAACGTGTATAAATATACCATAAGTATTTTATTTTTAGGACTTATTTAGTTAGTTGAAGTGCGTAGTTACAGAGGGAGAGAGAGAAATCTTCATCCACTAGTTTGTTCCTCAAATTGCTGCATTGAAAAAAAAAATTGCTGCATTGGCCAGGCGAAACCAGACGCTTTGTCCAGGTTTCCTGCATGGGTGCAGGAATCCAAACATTTGGACCATTTTCTGCTGCTTTTCCTAGTGCATTAGGAGGAAGCCAGATTGGAAGTACAGCAGCTGGGGCTTGAACCAGCAAGTGGATGGTAGCATCAAGTGATGGCTTCACTTGCTGTCCCACAACACTGGCCTCTGACTGTTTTTAACCAAATGTTTCTTTAGTATTGGGTAATGGAGCGTGTGGACTGAAAAGTAGTGCTGATGAGAGCGGGAGATTAGGAGGAGGAATGGGACGTGGTTTCCAGTGGGAGGCGAGTAGTAATAGGGACAGTCAGTTGGATAATGAGATAAAGGTGTGTGGACTTGCCAGCAGCTTGGATTTCCGTGCTTCTGTCTAGGCTTACACTGAGGTAACGCTGGCTGATCTCAAGCTGTGCGGAGGCTTGGATTGGTGCCTGTGTCTTCTATTCAGATACGTCGAATTCACGAATACATATGGATTGGGAAAATTCCCTCAGATCAGGCACTCTGTAATGACCCAAAGTGGAGAGGAGTCCTTGGGGAAATTAGGATGAATAAATTAGATGGCAGAAGTAGGGGTAACAGGAAAAAGAAAAGAGCAAAAGTGAAACAGTTATTTATAAATGGGAGAAATATTTGGAAAAAATAATTTTTGTTCAAGTATTACCTGCTTCCTGCTAGATCAGTATCTATAGAATCATGTTTTCTGGTTTTAATTTCAGCTTTGACACTTAGGTTAAATGGAGGATAAGTCATTGCTGTTATTTTTATAGATCTTTAGGATATGACTTAGGAAAATAATAGTGATTTTTATTGGCCAGCCTTGCAGGTTGAGTTACTGCTTGTGCTGCTGGCATCGTGTGTGAGTGCTAGTTCAGGTCCTGGCTGGTGTGCTGATCCAGCTCCCTGCTGACGTGTCTGAGAAAGCAGCGCTACCTGGGAGAGCCAGGTAGAGTTCCAGGCTTTGCCCTCTTCCTGATCTAGGTCGGCCATTTGCAGCCTTTTGGGGAGTGATCCAGTGGATGGAAGAGCCTTCTGTCACTCCTTGAAACTGTGCCTTTTGAATAAAATCAATATTGAAAAATAAGAAAAAAAAGGAAAAATTTGTGATTTTAAAAATTAATTTGTCTTTGCTAGTATGTTACTAAATCAAATATTTGTAGAATGCTTCACACCTACTGGCTCTCAAACAGCAAATTTAAAGTCAAAGAAATCTTACAGGCTTTTTATTTATTTATTTATTGCTTGCTTAGAAGATTTATAACTTTCATTGTATTAACCTCAAGCCTTGGAGCTGCCATTGTTGTACAGTGGGTTAAACCATTGTGTGTGATGGCAGCATTTTATGTTAGCACTTGCTTGAGTCCCAGCTAGTCACTTCCAGCCCAGCTCCTTGCCAGTGTGCCTGGGAAAGCAGCGGAGGATGGCCCATGTGCTTAGCCCTACCATGCCCATGGGGAGCCCAGGTGGACTTGCACGCCTCTACCTTGAATCTGACTCAGCACTATTGTTGGGGAGTGAACCCGTAGATGGAAAAATCTTTATTTCTCCTTTATCTGTAATTGCCTTTCAAATAAACTAAATATTTTTAAAAAATAAAAAAATTAAGCCTTGAAATCTTCCAGTTGACTTTCCAAATTCACCTTGATCTGATCTGAATCCACCATTGAGGGTACCCTGGTTCAAATACTGGTTTTCAGCATGGGGTCTGGATTGTCTTGTTACTTGAGGAGATGTTTGGAAATGGATGGGATATTTTCTACTTTTACAGTGATGTTAGGATGGGTGAGGTTGCTATTGGCATTTAGTTAATCGGAACCAGGGATGCCAAAGCATTTTGTAGTGAGTAGGTTACACAGACTTGATGCTGCAGAGTTGTCATTAGCAAGAAGTTAGGCTTAGATCCAGCTCTGTCCTCTGTGAAACAGGGATGACACGTAACACCAGTTCTTGAGATCATGTTTGTAAAGGCGCTAAGGCATCTAGGTTTTAGTAAATAGTAACTGCTGCTAAATATGATGATTTTCTGTCTCAGCACACAGAAATTCTTGGTCTTATTTCTGTCCTGAACATTCTCACTTCTAATAATTAAAATCAACTAGCTCGGTGTAGCTACAATGAAGCTCGGGGGGGAAGGGGTACAATGCTGCTTTTTTCCTAGGTTGCAGTGCCTTTTTTTTTTTTTTTTTTTTTTAACAACAGACTGACGGGTAACCTCAGCTGGTTCACACTAAACCTGGAAAATGCCTCTTTGTTTCAGGTCCCAGTGCAGTTCAGAAGGTCAGTTCCCTGGGGGCTGAATGGCAGACCCCAGTGCTCTCAGAGGCATTTCGGAGCCGCTTCAGCCGCTGCCCGAGTGTAGCCGATAGTGGGGACACAGCTATTGGCACATCATGCTCAGATCTTGCAGAGGGTAAGTTTGGATTAATGTAAAAAAATGTATCTCCATTATTTTTCAAAAGATAGATTCAGAGAGATTGTCTGTTAACTTGTATTTTCTCTTCAGTGCCTGAAATAGCCAGGACTGGGTCAGGCAGAATCTAGCAGCCGAAACTCTCTGGATCTTCCTGTTGGGTGGCAGAGGCCCAAGTGCTAGAGCCGTCATCAGCTGCTTCCTTGGGTGTGCAGGATCCAGCAGGAAGCTGGATTGGAAGGGAGTCATGGGGACTTGATCTGGCACCTTCTAAATGGGCTGGGAGCAGCCCAAGCAGTGACTTAGCTGCTGCTGAAGCAAGTACCTGCCCTTGAATCAGTGGTTTGATTATCGACATATATTTTTACTGTCATATTTTATTCCACATCTATTGTCATTTCCAGAACATTGGTAAGGTCACCCTGCAGTCAGGGTATTTGCTTGATTTTTTTTTTAAGGATTTATTTATTACTGTTGGAAAGGCAAAGGCAGATTTACAGGGAGAGGGAGAGACAGAGAAAGATCTTCCATCCACTGGTTTACTCCCCAAGTGGCCAAAACCGCTGGAGCTGAGCTGATTCAAAGCCAGGAGTCAGGAGCCGCCTCTGGGTCTCCCACGCAGGTGCAGGGTCCCCAGGCTGCTTTCCCAGGCCACAAGCAGGAAGTTAAAGGGGAAGTGGAGCAGCAGGGATATGAACCGGTGCCCATATGGGGTCCTGCTGGATACAAGGTGGGGACTTTAGCCACTAGGCTACAGCACTGAGCCCAACGTGCTTGATTCTTACTACTCCATCTTTTTCACATGGGGTTACTTCATCTCATTTTCCTCTGTTTATCCTGAATCTAGAGTAACTTTTTTTTTTTTTTAAGATTTTTTATTTATTTTTATTGGAAGTCAGATTTACAGAAAGAAGTATAGATAGGAAGAAAGATCTTCCAAGTGGCTGCAATGGCTGGCGCTGAGCTGAGATGAACTGATCTGAGGCCAGGAGCCAGGAGCTTCTCTAAATCTCCCAAGTTGGTGCAGGGTCTCAAAGCTGTGGGCTAATCTACTACTTACCCAGGCAGGGAGCTAGATGGGAAGTGGGGCAGCTGGGACATAAAGTGGCACCCATATGGGATCATGGTGCGTGTAAGGGGATGATTTACCCTCTAGGCTACTGCACCGGGCCCTGGAGCAGCTTTATAATAGGTTGCTTAGTGCCTCAGATCTTTCTACTGTCAAGTTTAACTTACTACAAGCTTGATTTCATAGCTGTTTTCTTTTTCTCCAACACATTGAATATGATTTTATTGCTCTTTGACACTATAAAAATATGGAACCCTTCACAGATTTGCATGAATCTTCTCTGTATTGTTCTGATTTTATTGTATGTGCTGCCGAAGCCAGCACCATAGTTGCTGTTTCCTGGAGGACTTTGGTTCCCATTACTTGGAGGATAATTCAGAGGCCTCAGGTCTGTGATCTGACCTTACCCAGCCCATTCAAGCGTATTTCTTGCTGTCACCAGGTTTGTGTCTTATGCTATCGAAGTTCCAACCTCTTTTTTGTTGCCTCAGCAGTCGTACCCTTTCTTGAATCTGGGTGCATTGTGGTATTTACACCTCTCTTGACTTCTTCAAGGCTGTGTTGATCTTACTCTTCAAGATCCAGCAAAGGGTTTCACAAAGGTAATCTTTGTCTCTGTAATCTTGCAATCTTATTATCTCTGCCACTTTTTTTCATTCCAAAGCAAATTTTATTGTCTAGCGAACACAAGTTTAATGGCTCTTGCACTATAATGGTATTCTGTATTAAGCATAAATACAACTGTGTAAGATACATCCATGACCCATTGGAGACACAGAATCTAAATATTTCGTAGGAATTACACCATGGATTGAAGTCAACTCTACTTAATTGCAGGATTACAGTGAGCATTGCTTCAAGTTCATATTTTAAAAACATTATACTGTACACTTATCATTTTTCCTTAGTAATACCAGCTTTATTGTTACCAATTAATGGGGCTGAGTATTGTGAACATTACCTTACATTTCTCTCCTTTATAAGTTACATTTGATTTTTTTTTTTTTTAAGAAATTTTAAAAGGTAAGGTAGTGATGATGTGTTGACATATCTGTCCCACTACAGTCTGGGCAGAAGGGCTTTGGACCACAAAGACCATTTTTATTAATATTGGAGGACAGTGATCACTGCTCTTTTTATTTTTTATTAAAGATGTGTTTAGGGCCCAGTGCATGGCTTAGTGGCTAAAGTCCTCGCCTTGCATCTGCCAGGTTCCCATATGGCCTCCGGTTTGTATCTTGGCTGCCCCACTTCTTTTGCTGCTCCCTGCTTATGGCCTGGGAGAGCAGTCGAGGATGATCTAAGGTCTTGGGACCCTGCACCTGCGTGGGAGACCTGGAAGAGGCTCCTGACTCCAGATCGGCTCAGCTCTAGCTGTTGCGGCCACTTGGGAAATGAATCAATGGACAGAATATCTTACTCTCTGTATGTTCTTCTCTCTGTAAATTTGACTTTCCAATAAAAATAAGTAAATATTTTTTCAAAAAAAATCAATTATTTTTAAAAAGATTTATTTAATTATTTATTTGTTGGAAAGGCAGAGTTAGCAACAGAAAGAGAGTAATCTTCTATTTGCTGGTTCATTCCTCAGATGGCTGAGCCTGACTGAAGCCAGGAACTTTATCTGAGTCTTGTACGTGGGTAGCAGGAGCCCAAATAATTGATCATCCTCTGCTACTTTCCCAAGTGTGTCAGCAGGGAACTGGATTGGAAGTGGAACCACTGGGACTTGAACTGGACCCATATGGGATGAATGTTGGTGCTGCAGGTGCATGTGGCTTTATCCTGGTATGTGATAACGCTGGCCCTAATGTAGGTATTTTTTGAATCATGCAGTGGGGACAGGTGTTTGGTTCACTGGTTAGAGCATGGCCTAGGATACCCATATCCCATATCACATTCCCTGGGTTTGAGTCCTGAAATTGAATCTACTTCCCATTCCAGGTTCCTGCTAATGTATACCCTGTTAAGCAGCAGCTGGTATATCAGATACTTGGTTCCTGTCACCCATGTAGGAGACCCAGATTGAATCCTCTGACCTAGGCCTGGCCCAGTGCGGTTATTGTAGACATTTGGGAAGTGAATCAGCAGTTGGAAAATCTGTGTTTTTCTGCCTTTCAAATAAATAAATAAGTATCTTTAATTAAAAAAAAAAAGGCCAGAGGTTCCAGGCCAGGTCCGTCTTCATGCTCGGAGCCCTGATTCCAGCCACTGTGTACATGCAGTGAGCTGTCCCCGGGTGGCCAGTTTGCCATTTGGTCCCAGGCTCCACCTGCTGGCTGCCCAGTGGCGAGCTCTGGGGTTTGGGGGTTATGAATTGCTGCTTAGGCACCTCCATGTTGAGCCCACTGTGCTTCTGGGTTGCAAATCAATCCTGAAGACTCCTAACAACAGAGTAACTTTTCCTTTGAAGGTAAGCAAGGGTACTGAGACCTGGTAGGTTGGAGGAGAGGGACCACATGACCTTTATGGTTAAGACTGATATACCAGCCTCCTTTGAGTCCTATGTAGAACTTGTTATCACTGAACAATGCTGTCCACCGTATACCAGTCCATGCAAAAGCTAAGGCTGGGGCTTGTCTAGCAGGACCATATCCTAGTACCTGACATAATGATGGATCAGGGGATGGGTCACATTAGGCAGGGCCATGACATTAACTAGCACATTAGAGAGCCATTTCCGGGGGGCAGATTCTGTGGGGGCTGTGTGAGCCAAACTCTGTGGAAACACTAGCCCCACTGCAAGAGTTGGAGTGGTGATGGACTAAGCTAGGTGTGACCAAGGAGCCTGCCATCACTCACAGGTAAAGGAACTGACAGCAGTCTGGGCTGGTCAAGGCAGCAGCACCCAAATGTGCATCCTGAATAGGGTGTGGGGTGGGCTGGGCTGCAACATTCACCAGCTCATACAAGGCCAATGGAAGGCCAGACTATGCTGGACACTGGCCTAACACCCAGTGGCATGTATGAGAACTGGGTCTGGGAGTGGGTCAAGTGGAGGAACTTGGGAAACTCCCTTGGCGAGTCATAGCTCCCGCTGGTGAACATGTGGTCCAGACCTGGGGGTCAGACAAGCTGGGCAAAGTAGCTCCAACAGCTGGGTAATGTGTCAATTGGTAATGGAACAGGGTGGACTGAGCAGGACTGAGCAAACCTTAGCCCACAAGCGAAACTAGAGACCAGGATGGAGCACAGGTCATGCCGAGCTAGGCTCTTACACCTACTGGTCTGCATGAGCCAGGAACGCTAAGCCACAGTGTCTGTGGCAGAGGCCGGGACAGGTGAGGGGCTGAGCCAAGCTGAGTCAGAGCAACTACTGGCAGGCGCGTGATCTACGGCTGGGAACAGGCCCAGTTGGGGAGCTAAGGGGAAAACCCTAGCTGAGGTTCCCACCGAGAAGCGTGGCTGGAGTGGGGGCTGCGTTCTGGTCTGGATATGGCTGCAGTCTCCCTTGGCACAAGTGTGGACTGGGACTGGACGCACCAAGCCAGGCTAGACTCCAACACCATCTGGTGCTCTGGAGGACCAAGGTAGATGTGGGACAAACTAGGCTAGGTCTCTGCCCCTGCGGAGCCATGTGTGGGCTGTTTGGGTATGGACAAGCCTTGACTGGGCTGAAACATCCAACAGTAAGAACCGGAATGGGTTGAAGGCCAGTCAGGAAAGGCCACTGTTCCTACTAGGACAGGAAGTGGACTGAGTAGGGCTGGCTCATGGACCTATCGATATGCGCAAAATCTGGCACTGGAAGAGGTTCTGATGGAGGGGCCTGGGTAACTCCTCTGACAGGACATAGTGCCTGCAGGTAAGCACAAGAAGCACAACAGGGAACAGCCCAGACCAGGCCATGGAAAGGTACCTACTGGCATACATTTGGCATGGGTTGGGGGGCACACCAGGTTGAACCAGTTCACATCACCTGCTGGCGAATCCAAGCACCAGAACAGAGTGTGGGTCGAGCCATGTTTGGTCACGACAAAAAACCAGTGCACAATATGGAATGCCAAGGTGAGGTGACCTGTACCAGATGTGGCCACAGGGCCCACACAGCACAGGTGAGAACCAGGGAGGAAGGGGGCGGAGCTGACAGGGGGAATATGGGCTCCCCTGCTGGAAACCACTCCCACTGGAGAGCATGGCTTGGGATCGGGGCAGACCACCTGTGAGCCTCATGTGAACTAGATCATGGAAATGCCGGGTTGGGCTGACTGTTCCAACTGGTGTAAACAAAAATTAGAGTGGGTGAGGGTTGGTTGGACTTGGCCGCAGCATCAACTGGCAGGGGCTGGCACTGGGGTCTATTTCTGTCAAGTTAAACCACAGAACCACCTGGAGAGTGCATAATCTGGGAGTGAGAGTGGCCTAGAAGGGAAATAGTGGGTACCTGCCTCCTGGGTTACTACTCCCACTGGAGAGCACAAAAACCAGGACAAGGGCAGGAATGGCTAGACAGAAAGGCATCCAACAGCATGTGTTTTGACTGGATAGTAGAGCTGGTTTGGTTGAACTAGGCTTCAGTGCCCTTTGACATGTATGAGAGCTGAATGGGATGTGGGACAGACTGGACTAATCTGCTGCACATACTGGCAAGCATGGGAACCAGGGCAGGGGGCAGGCCTGGTGGGGGTTATTGTGGGTCATTCTGACTAGGCTGCAGCTTCCACTGGTTTATGTGAAGGCTGAGTGTGTTCTGGGCAGAATCAGGCTGGACTCCAACACCCATTGTTTCTAGTGGAAGATAGGGCTGGAAATAGCACTGACCCAGCAATTGTAACCACCAGCTGATTGGGGCGATGGACTATACTGAGCCCGTACTTGCCAAGTACACATAAGAATCTGGTTGGGATCACCTCAGACAAAGTTTCTTTGGGGATCTCCCCAATTGAACGGCCAGACTCAGAACCCATGGACCTGCCATGGAGTGCAAGTGCCAGAGCCAAGCCTCCTTAGAGGCTCAGACAGAGCAGTGGAGAGCATAACCAGGTGCACATGGAGGATATGGCAGTCTGTCGGATACCTGGCATCACAACAGAGAACAGAACAAGTCAATCAACTACCCCAGCCATATGTTGGCAGTGAAAAACTGGGCAAACGAAGACTCTAAGGTGGACTATGGCAATCAATGGATTCTGCAGCGACCTCATCGTGCTTGGAATGGCAAGACTGGCAGCAATTCGTAACTGTTGAACTATCAAAACCACTTGAGCAAGACCCTTGGCACATGCCCCACATTCAGGGACCCAGGATGGGTGGGAGACTGGGTGGGGCTTCTCCCATTACCTCCCCCTTTATCCCAGATACAGGAAAAAAAATATGGAAATAATAGTCTTACCCACTTTCCTATAGCCCTTGAACCTTTGTGCCCTAATTGTCAAAAATAAAGAAAACAAATAGAAAAAAAAGGCTAAATTTGCTTTCCCCATTAAACAAATTAGTTATATTTAATTCAATCAGATTGCTACACAGACTGTATATGTCTCTTGTTTTTTATTCCTTTGGGGAAATACGTATCTTTTCTAGTACATCCTTTTACAATGGTGGTAGCCTTGAAAGAGTGGTAAAGTCATCGGTATAGGAGGTTTTGGGGTTTTTTTTTTAAAGGAAGGTATCTTTTGCCTTTTCTAAGGTCTTTTATTGTTAGTTTTCCATGATGTTTCTCTTAACTTTTGGTTATTTGGCTCATGAATTTAGCTTGGAACCTAGGTGACAAAAAGTATTACGACAGTTACAAAATGTTAATTCTTATATCCTTAAATTGCGTTTTTTTTTTTTTTAAATGCATGTATTTTAATCTGAAAGGCCAATTTACAGAGAGAAAGAGAAACAAGGATCTACTGGTTCACTCCCCAAATGGCCATAGTGGCCAGAGCTGAACTGATTCAAAGCCAGAAGCCAGAAAAATTCTTGCAGTCTCCCATGTGAGTGCAGGTGCCCAATACTCTGGGCTGTCCTCCACTGTTTTCCCAGGCTACAAAACGGACCAGTAGTGGAGCAGCCAAGACAGGAACAAGTGCCCATATGGGATGTGGATGCTGTAGGTGCAGAGTCAGCTGGCTGCTCCTAAATTGCTGCTGATTCTACCCTTCACTTAGATATTTTCAGATTCTCAGGGGACAGGGCAACAGTGAGTACTCAGCAAGCTCAGAATGCTTTTATTCCCTTTCTAAAGACTACAAATCTAAAATCAATAGTGAATGTGTGCAAGCTAATATTTCAAAGCCGAAAAAAACTCCAAAATCTAAAACAGTTTTGCTTCCAATCATTTCTTTTTTTTTTTTTTAAGGTTTATTTTTATTGGAAAGCCGGATATACAGAGAGGAGGAGAGACAGAGGAAGATCTTCTGTTCAATGATTCACTCCCCAAGTGACTCAACAGCTGGAGCTGAGCCAATTCAAAGCCAGGAGCCAGGAACCTCCTCCAGGTCTCCCACGTGGGTGCAGGGTTTCAAGGCTTTGGGCCGTCCTCGACTGCTTTCCCAGGTCACAGGCAGGGAGCTGGATGGGAAATGGAGCTGCTGTGGTTAGAACTGGGGTCCATACGGGATCCCGACACGTTCAAGGCGAGGACTTCAACACTACGTTATAGCACTGGGCCCATTCCCAATCATTTCTTACAAGGTATTTTGCCTGTGGCTGATATGGCAGGTGTATAAAGTTGCTGTTGGCATCTCATACAAGAACTGGTTTGTGTCCTGGTGGCTGTATTTTGGATCCAACTCATTGCTATGGCCTGGGAAATGTATCAAAAGATGGTGCAGGTGTTTGAGTCCTTGCACCCACGTGAAGACCAGGATAAAACTGGTTTTAGCCTGCCTCAGCACCAACCATTGCGACTGGGTAGTGAAGCAGTGGATGAAAAATTCTCTCTCTGTACATGTGTGTCTCCCCCTCTCTAACTTACAAATACATAATCTTTTTTTTTTAAAGATTTATTTTTATTGCAAAGTCAGATACGCAGAGAGAAAGATCTTCCATCTGATGATTCTCTCCCCAAGTGACCGCAATGGCCGGTGGAAGCTGGGAGCCAGGAACCTCTTCCAGGTCTTCCATGCGATTACAGGGTCCAAGGCTTTGGGCCATCCTTGACTGCTTTCCCAGTCCACTAGCAGGGAGCTAGATGGGAAGTGGGACTGCCAGGATTAGAACCAGTGCCCATATGGGATCCCAGCGTGTTCAAAGCTAGGGCTTTAGCTGTTAGGCCACTGCGCTGGGCCCACAAATACATAATCTTTAAAAAAAAAAAGGTACTCAAACTTTTGTCACTGACTTAGTTCAAATTATTGTATTTCATAATTGGATGTAAGCAGAAGTAATTGAAATTTAGCAGTGGCTAAATCTACCCTTACTGTGAAAAGAGGTTTGCAAGAACGAATGAATTGTTGGAACCTGGAATCAGTGATATTGAGACATTTAAAACTGTATCCAACTATAGAGTTCTCTAAATGAAAATCACATGGTCTATACACTTCGAAACACCTGCGCAAACTATGAGTTAGCACCCCTTTTGAAAACAAGTGTAGGGCCCAGCACGGTGGTCTAGCGGCTTAAGTCCTCGCCTTGAAAGCCCCGGGATCCCATATGGGCGCCAGTTCTAATCCTGGCAGCTCCACTTCCCATCCAGCTCCCTGCTTGTGGCCTGGGAAAGCAGTGGAGGACGGCCCAAAGCTTTGGGACCCTGCACCTGTGTGGGAGACCTGGAGGAGGTTCCTAGCTCCTGGCTTTGGATTGGTGCAGCACTGGCCATTGTGGTCACTTGGGGAGTGAATCAGCAGACACAAGATCTTCCTCTCTGTCTCTCCTCCTCTCTATATATCTGACTTTGCAATATCAATAAAATAAATCTGAAAAAAAAAAAAAAAAGAAAGGAAACAAGTATAGGACGCTGCGTGACATCCTAGTGGCTTAATCCTTGCCTTGCATCTGCCAGGATCCCATATGGCCTCCGGTTCGTATCCCGGCTGCTCCACCTCCTAGCCAGCTCCCTGCTTGTGGCCTAGGAAAGCAGTCGAGGACGGCCCGATGCATTGGGACCCTGCACCCGCGTGGGAGACCCGGAAGAGTCTCCTGGCTCCTGGCCTCGTATCAGCTCAGCTCTGCCTTTTGTGGCTACTTGGGGAGTGAACCAGTAGATGGAAGATCTTTCTTTCTGTCTCTCCTTCTCTCTGTATATCGGCCTGTCTGATTTTAAAAAAAAATTAAAGAAACACCAAGTTCTTTAGCAAAAAGAGAATGAGTGTTGCTTTGTTTCAGAATGTTCTAAAGCACATACTAGATTCAAGGTGTGCCTTGCCATTATATGGCACTGTTTATCAGAATCAGGCATTATAAGCGTAACTGGGAAATACAGACAAGAACTTCACTTTACTGCATCATCTATAGGTAGACTGTGTGATTAGAAAAACAGATCTTGCATCCGTCTTCTTGCTTGGGTTTGGCATGTTATTTTGAGGGTTGTGACACAAACGGAAGTTGGTGAGTTGAGTCAAGAGTAGTACTTTGGCTGCAGATGGAAGGAAGTGTTACATACTTTCCTGTGACAGCAGCCCTTCCCTCATGGATCACATTTCCCTGTCTTGTGCAGTTAGAACTGTCATGGAAGCAGGGACCCTTGGGAGAGCTGACACTCTGATGCTATTATGGAGGATCGTAAACAGATTATTTACTGTCCTGGAAGCGTCTGTCACCTCCACTGGGTCTTAGCCTTGCTGACTAGTCCAACAACTTACATTGTGGGATATCAGAATTGTCTTTGGACTCAGAAATGTCTTCGATTCTTGCTTTGAAGAGGCTATTGCGCGTTCCCAGAAATTATGCAGGTTTTTTTTTTAAGATTTATTTTGTTTGTATTGGAAAGTCAGATACACACAGAGGAGGAGAGACAGAGAGGAAGATCTTCCATCTGATGATTCACTCCCCAAGCGGCTGCATCAGCTGGAGCTGAGCCAATCCAAAGCCAGGAACCTCTCCCAAGTCTCCCACGTGGGTGCAGGGTCCCAAGGCTTTGGGCCATTCTCAACTGCTTTCTCAGGCCATAAACAGGGAACTGGATGTGAAGCGGGGCTCCTGGGATTAGAACCAGCACCCATATCGGATCCTGGTGCATTCAAGGCAAGGACTTTCACCGCTAGACTACTGCGCCAGGCCCAAATTATGCAGTTTTAAACAGCTGCTTAGAGGGAAAGATTATAGTGTCTGCTTTGTTTAACTGAGTGGGCTCTGTGTTGGTTGATTTAAAAAGAGAACTAGATTGGCAATTTTTTTTTAAAAGATTTATTCATTTTATTACAGCCAGATATACACAGAGGAGGAGAGACAGAGAGGAAGATCTTCCATCCGATGATTCACTTCCCAAGTGAGCCGCAACGGGCCAGTGCTGCGTCGATCCGAAGCCGGGAACCTGGAACCTCTTCCGGGTCTCCCACGCGGGTGCAGTGTCCCAATGCATTGGGCCATCCTCGACTGCTTTCCCAAGCCACAAGCAGGGAGCTGGATGGGAAGTGGAGCTGCCGGGATTAGAACCGGCGCCCATATGGGATCCCGGGGCTTTCAAGGCGAGGACTTTAGCCGCTAGGCCACACCGCCGGGCCCTTAGATTGGCAATTCTTTTTCTTCATAGTAGATGTGCTTGGTTTTGGGAGAGGTTACTGGACATATTGAAAGAGCAGAATTTATTTTTTTTAATACATATTTATTAAAAATTCAAATACAGAAATAAAAGTACAATATCCCACCCAGTATACAGACAGCCACATAAATCCCCTTCCCTCTAATCCCATTCCCCAGAGGTTATCACTGTGAATAAGTTAAAGTATATCCTTTGAAACATTTTCTTTTGTATATACACGTATATATAAACACACATAAATGCACTTTTGCCTTTTACAAAAATGAAATCATGTAAATGTACATATTAATCTTCAGCTTCTATCTTCATTCACTCAATATTCGGAAAATTCAGAACAAATCTGATTATCAGTCCTCTTGGGTTCGTTTTCCATTATGTAAAATTCATATTCAAGCATCAATTACAAAACTCTTGATAATATACTTCCTGCCATCTTTGAGTCTCATCTCTAACCACTCCAGTATGAAAAGACTGGAACATAAATTACCTTAAATTCTTCCTGAAATAAAGGCAGTACAATCAAACAAACAAACAAACTAGGAACACTAGTATTTGTCTGCTTAATCTGCTTCCCACTGTCACCTACAGGTAGTGGGGACCTGCAAATCACTTGCACCCTACTCTCCTGCCATATTGGTTGGTTTTGTGCCCTCAGAGTAGGGCCTGGAAGCCAGAGGTGAGTAGAAACAGGAAGCTTCTTTATGGGGCTCATCAAAGCCAAAGGAAACATCGGTGTGGTCGTAGGGTACAAACAAGGAGACAAACGGAGTCAAAACATGGAATCAGTGGGTTTCAGCATGTACACACTTGAAAGTGCTCCCTGTGCTAGAGTGAAACCTGAGAGTTACTAAGAATAGCTGCATATATCCACAGAGTCAGGCCTGGGGTGTGGGAGAGGACAGAGCCTCAGATGCAGCACTCTGCCCTGGGTGCAGGCAGGACTCTAGTTTGTCTTATTCTTCAGATTATCAACATTCATAGCTCACCTTCGCTGGAGAACCTCGGGAGGTTGCAGAAGATTCTGGCAGCCCTTGGAAAAAATATTTTTATTTGACTGGATTATAGCATAGATTTGCTCAACTTCCAGAAAAGTAGAATGTAATCCATTTGCTTTAAGTAAGTGATATTTTTTCCTAAGCTTTGTTGTTTGTTTTCCTAAGTTCTAGGCTTTGTTTGTTGATCAGCAAGATGGTTTTTTTTTTTTTTTTATTGAAGAGCAAATTAGAAGTGAAGCTGTTGTTGCCTTTTGTTGGCTTACCTTGTTGGGATGAGCATTTGGAAGCCTGAGGACCATTGTCCGGTCAGTTTGCTTTGCCTTTCTGCCGGATGCGTATAATACTCGCTCTGCTGGTCCCAGGACAGGCAGAGCGCATTGCACATAGCAGCCAAACTCAACAAAGCTTGCTGCTTCCATTATGACTTACAGAGTACTATTCTTTCTGCAGATTTTTGCAGTTCAAGTGGCAGTTCTTCTTTCCAGCCCATCAAAAGCCACATAACCATTCCAACAGCCCATGTGATGCCTTCTACTTTGGGGACTTCTCCTGCCAAACCAAATTCTACACCCTCTGGGCCTTCTTCCTCCAAACTCCCTTTGTCTGGGTTGGGTGAAAATGTGGCCATGGCAAGAAATGGAGACCTCGGTGCAATGAAACGCTCCCCAGGCCTGTCTCGAGACCTTATGTATCTCTGTGGTGCTGCTGGAGACAACGGGAATGAGCAGTCTTGGTTTCCAGCAGTGGGCCATGAAAGAGAGGAACAAGTGAGGAAGTTTGAAATTCCTAGTGTGGAACCGACCCTCAATCAGTCAGCAGTGATGGAAACCCTTTATTCAGATCCTCACTACCGAGTCCACTTCCACAATCCAAAAACTGACACGAGCAAGGAGTTGTACAAAGTGTTACCTGAGGCCAAGAAGGCACCAGGTAGTGGGGCAGTATTTGAGCGAAATGGACCACACCCTAGCAGTAATGGGGTGCATCACTTGGGACTCCAGCCTGCTCCTGGGATTTCGAAGGCTCTGCCTTCTCAGGTGTGGCAACCAAATCCTGACCCTTGGCATCCTCGGGAGCAGTCTTGTGAACTCAGCACCTGTCGGCAGCAGCTGGAATTGATCCGGTTACAGATGGAGCAAATGCAGGTAAAGCACCTTCCTGGAGGTTCTTTGGGGTTTCTAGAACTGGAAAACTTTGTCCTGTATGTTTTAGCACCAAAGGAAACATTTGTTAAGGAAGAAAGATATTAATAGATAAGAAGTAAAGGCTTTTGAGCTGTTGAGGATTGAATTTGTTGATGGCCTGATTAAACACAAGATAAATTCTCTAAAGTGGAAGGTTATAAGGAAAAAGCCAACAAGGAAGGACGCTAACGCTGGCGGCATGCTTCCTGTGTGTCAGGTAGTAGGTTAGGATCTTTGACATGTAGAATCTTACTTAATTCTCATTGAATCCTGCTAAGGTAATTGTAGTAGCTGATTAGGTTTTTAAAGTAATTGGATTAAGTCACAAAAGTAGCAGGTGGCAGAACCAGGATTTAAAACCCTCTTTGAATCCTGTGTTCTGTCTTCTGTGTTACTATTTTATATATATATAAAATATATATATATAAATATATATATATTATAAATATATATATATATTATAAATATATATATATTTTAAACAGAACAGAGCAGAAAGGGACGTATTCTCCTTCCCTGAGTGATGAGGACATCCTTGCCCCTGGTTGGCTTCTGTTCCCAGATAGAAAAGATAATTGACCTTTTCTTAGAAACTGGAGCCCTTCTGAGCAGAGATGTTCCTGGCAGGTTCTTTCCAGTCATGCATCAGAGCTAAAATTACCTCATAAACACTGGCTTTATCGGGTTGAGCCAAATTGGATCCTGAATATAGACCCAACGGGGTGTGCTCAGGTGTTGAAGCACCTGTGGATTGCTTGTCTTTCAGCTTCAGAACGGAACCCTCTGCCATCATCCTGCTACTTTTGCTCCTTTACTGCCTGCCTTAGAGCCAGCCCAGTGGATCAGCATCTTGAACAACAATGAACACCTTCTTAAGGAAAAGGAGCTCCTCATTGACAAGTAAGACAAGGGAATGCTGCAAGGCCCGCCTCTGCTCAGGTCTCCCTGAGGGCACCCAAGGTCTTCTCAATGGGAAGTACACTGTCTTTAGTTCAGGTCCACACCGTGTTTCAAAGCAGAGCTGAGCTGATGTGCTGCCTAATCTGACTAATAAAGGCCAGTTGTGTGGCCAGGTGGGGTAGGGCCTAGGGAATATCCCAAATGCTGGTGTCTTGGAGCTCACCTTTCCTCACTTCCCCTCAATCATCCTGGTCCTTTTTGCAAATCATTAATACCAATCCGGTAAGGCTGGTTATTCATCTATCTAAGGAAAGTAGGGATTCATCTTCTAACAGGGTTAGTGTTAGAACTCCAGACCTGATTCTGTTGGCTTTTGCAGGCAGAGGAAACACATTTCCCAGCTGGAGCAGAAAGTTCGAGAGAGTGAGCTGCAAGTCCACAGTGCCCTTTTGGGCCGCCCTGCTCCCCTTGGGGATGTCTGCTTGCTCAGGCTACAGGTAACTGTTGGCAGCTTGATTGGTATTCTGCTTGTCATAGCGCAGTGTATTCCCTATTGGCACCATTAGGTACCAAGAGATATGGAAGGGATCAAGTAATGCGAGTGTCCCTTCTCTTGAAGAGTGAACATCTTGACTGTAATGTACCCTTCAGAGGAGGCATAGGGTAAAACAAGGTCGAAGTTTGGGAGCCTTGGTGTCAGGACATACCTGGGAGAAAAGGAAGGCAGAGCGCAGCAGATAGTAAGTTCCCGGGAAGTCGTCATCTGCCAGCTCTAGCCAAGTGGAAGAGAGGCAGCAGGAATGGATGCTTTAGAGCTGGTCTCGCTTTTATTTTTCCATGCCTGATGGTACTTGAAGAAAAGCAGATTCTCCCTGAGCTCAGTGCCGTGGGGATCGAGAGCTTGAATGTAAGCCTGCTTTGTAAGGCTTTGTAGGCCGAGCATCTGCGCCTTGGACTGTGGAGTGTTTAGATGCATTGTGGTACTGGTTTTGCCACCTAGTGGGCTTCCATCTCATAAAGTCTGCAAGGAAGGGCTAGCCCTTAGATAAAAATCTAGTTCAGTCTTCTGTTTTATTGGTGAAGAAAATGGAGGGAGAACTTGGTCTTAAATCACAGAGAGAAAGAGGGGTCGGAACCTGGCCTTGAACCCAGGTCCTCTGATACCCACTGCAGTGCTTTAAAGCTGTGGCTGTCCAACAGGAAAGTGCATTTTAATGAAAGTGAGATTATTTGAACCATCCTCAGAGTTTCCGATTTAACTAGACCTAAGAATTAGGCTCAAAGGTTTGTCTTTTCTAGCATTCTAGCATCCGGTAATGTTGACACGTATAGTCCTGGAACCATATTTTGAGATGCCCTGCTTGGAGAAATTCTTAGATACAAAGGGGTTAAGGATGATGGAAGTGGATGGACTGTGAGAGTGGGGACAGTGACACACTGGGACTCTGTCTGGCAGGAATTGCAGCGGGAAAACACTTTCTTACGTGCTCAGTTTGCACAAAAGACGGAGGCCTTGAGCAAAGAGAAAATCGAGCTGGAAAAAAAGCTGTCTGCTGCAGAAGTGGAAGTCCAGCTCATCAGAGAATCTCTCAAAGTGACACTGCAGAAGCATTCGGAGGAGGGGAAGAAACAAGAAGAAAGGGTAAGCTGAGGGGCTGGTGGTGCCCTTGTGGCCGAGGCCCAGGCAGCAAGCTGCTGGTTGCATGGGCTGCTTCTGGTCAAGACACTACACTGGCTTCTCAGGCAGGACCAGTCTGCTAGAAATGGAGCCCTCCTTGGCACATTGTCTCCGCTGAGCTACCACGGTCAGGGAAAAGCGTGCAGTCCTTCACAGTCTCAGGTGATGACGTGCTGCCAGGGGAAAAACCAGCCTGGGCGGTTTGACCAGACAGCAGTGTGGCAGGGTGTTTAAATACCTGTGGGAAGTTGATGTGCTCAATGTGGTTTCTCCTCTCTGAAAAGTAAAGAGAAATTCTACATGCGCAGCTAGTTTGAGAGTTTATTTCTACCAGTGCTCTTAGACCTGGCTTAGGATGATTGATTATTGGAGAAACTAATTTTAAATCTTTCAGTTCTGTTGGTGCTTCCTCTTCACAAGTTGCTGCAAATCCGAAGTACTTGTTTTGAAGGTTCAGTTTAATAATGTTTAATTCTGGACTACTAGTCAAAATAGGAGCAATGCTTCTCAAGCCTTTTTTTTTTTTTTTTGGATTTAGTTATTTTATTGGGAAGGCTAAGCTCCAGCTGTTGTGTCCACCTGGGGAGTGAAATAACAGACGCAAGATCTTCTCTCTGCTCTTCTCCTCTGCATATGTCTGACTTTCCAATAAAAATAAATCTACCAAAAAAAAAAAAAAAACCCCACACACAACAGCTGGAGCTGAGTTATCTGAAGTCAGGAACCAGGAGATTCCTTCTGGTTTCCCAAGTGGGTGCAGGGTCCCAAGGCTTTGGGCCATCCTCCACTGCTTTCCCAAACCACAGTCAGGGAGCTGGCTGGGAAATGAAGCAGCCAGGATACGAATCAGTGCCCATATGGGTTCCCATTGCATGCAAGCCTGGAATTTAAGTGACTAGACTACCGCATCAGGCCCAATCCTTTTTTTTTTTTTTTTTTTTTTGAATAAATAAATGAAATGAAATAAATCAGATCCACAGTGAGCAGTTGGGCTAGTGGTTAAACTGCTGGTTAGAACACCTGTGTGCTTAGCAGAGCACTCTTTAGCACTCCTGCTTCCTGCTAAGGCAGACCTTGGGAGGCAGTAGTGATGATGACTCATGTAATTGTGGTCCTGCCACCTGCGTGGGAGGCTGCAGAGGTATTCCTGGCACCTTGCCCCAGCCATCGTAGGCACTGAAGGGGTGAGCTAATGGATTGGAGTGCAGTTTGCCTTTCTGTCTCTCACATAAATAAAAACTAGTATAAAAATTGGGGAATGCCAGTGTTGTAACATAACAGTTTAGAGAAGGCAGCTGCAATGACAGCAACCTGTATGAGTGCTTATTCAATTTCTAGATACTTACTGTTGCTATACCTCTGTGCTAATGCACCCGAGAGAGCAGAGCAGCAGAAGATGGCCCAAGTACTAGGGATCCTTCCGCCCACCTGGAAGACCTGGATAGAATTCTAGGCTCCTGGCTTCAGCCTGTCTCAGCCCTGGCTGGCAGTGTGGCAATTTGGAGAATGAACCAGTGGATAAAAGATGGCCCTGTCTCTCCCTCTGCCTTTCAGGTAAATAAATATATCTTTTTTTAAAAAAGGAAGAAGAAAATTACAATTAAATAATTTGTGTGTGTTTTTAAATGCTGGTTCAGATTCGCTTGTGTGGGAACAGGCATGAAGTCACACATTTTGACAAGCTCCCAGGTGCTGTTGGTGCCATTTGTATGGCAACGTTTAGAAGGCTTGTTAAAAATGAAAATATTGTATGTATCTATCAAATACCAATGGTTTTATAATAACAATCAGAAGTTCTGTATCCCTGCTCACTCCAGAAAGGTATTCATCCTCAGCTCTTTCTCTTTCCCCTGGAACATACCTCTATTTCTCAAAGGTGTGCTTTTACATTTTTTGGTAGGTTTTATGTATATATGTGTCATAGATACAGTAGCTTATCTGTAATCCTGTTGACTGATTTCTCTGGGTGTCTGCATCTACTTGCAGTGTTGTTCCTTGTTCCCTTCTGGTCTTTGGTTTTGTTTTCCTGTTTCAGTGTCTTTCATGTTGGTGGCTTGGTGGTCTTTGAATGGGCACTCATATTTAAGGATATGTAGAGTGCCACTTTGACGCCCTCATGTCCTAGCAGAATGCTTGTTTGAGTCCTGGCTGCTGCACTTCTCATCCAGCCTCTGCTTATGTGCTGGGAGGTAGCAGAGGGTGGCTGAAGTATGTGGGCCCCTGCCGTGCAAATAGGAAGTGCACATGGGACATCCTGACTTCTCGCTTTAGCCTGACCCAGTCCTGCTTGTTACTGCCATGTGGGGAGTGAATAAATCACTTACGGATGGATGGTTGAGCTTTGTCTAAGACACCTGCGTGCCACGTCAGAGTAACTAGGTTCTAGCTTCATGCTAGTGCGTGTGCTGGGAGGCAGCAGGTGATGGCTCAAGTAGCTGGGTTCCTGTGAAACCCAGATTGAGTTCCTGGCTCCTGGATTTAGCTTGGTCCTGCCGCAGCTGGTGTGGGCATTTGGGGAATAAAGTTACAGCTGAGAAATCTCTGTCTCTGCCTCTCTGCTGCTCTGGCCAGCAGAGCCAGTAACGTGGACACCGAGAGGGTCTGGGGATGAAGCACCGACAGGAGACCAGTGATGGTGGAAGTCTCTCTGAAGCCTCCCTTTATTATCCTTATATACTCTTTCCCCCAAGCCCTTTAACCAAACAATAGGATGGCCAATGAGTCCCATTAGACCAGGTGCTTTTAGCTGCAAGCCCGTTTCCTGTAGTGCTCAGCTTAACGAGTGCTAATCAACTCCTTAGCCCACAACACTCTGTATTTCCATATAAAAGTTGGGGGGGAAGTCCTCACTGTAAGGTGATCAGCCTTGGACTTTGTCTTGGTTTCAGGGTCTGGATGTCTGTTATCTCTAGGAAGATTGTTCAGTCTGCTGTTGCTGGTGGAGGGGGCTGGGCAGGAAAGTTTTTGCCCTTTGAAATCTCAGTGCTGAAAAGGATGTTAGGCTTAGAGTCCCACAGTTTTGTACATAGATTTTTATTTATACTTGTTTTCCACCCGGAACCTACCCTCTTTGTTGTGACTGTATTCCTTACTTGATTGTCCTGTTAATAAAGCCCCGGTGAGGGTAGTGTTTGGCTGGTTGGTTCTTAGGCCTCTGAAGGACTTCCCCCCTGGGTTCGGCTCTCCCTGAGACATGTCTGCAGAGGTAGGTGCTTGTGGGAGTGCAACACCTAGCCAACTTGGAGAGGTCCGCCATCTCCCACGCTGTCCACGCTCCAGTGGATTCCCTTTGCATACTCTCATCTTTGAAAAATATTTTGCAATATCCCATTTGCTTTTTCTTTTAGTATAATTTTTGTTTTTTAAAGTACTGATTTATTTAAAAAGCAGAATTACAGAGAGGGACAAAGAGCCAGCTCTCCTCTGTTAGTTCATCCCTTAAATGGCCACAAGCCAGACTTAAGCTGGCACTCATATGTGATGCCTGCATTGCAGGCAGCAGCTTAGCTCACTGCATCTCAGTGCACACTCCCCTATACGTTTGTCATTTCTGTTGCCTTTTTTAGGTTAGTACCAAAGATTTATTTATTTTGGAAGTCACAATTAGAGGGCGAGAAAGAGAGCTTCTATCCACTAGTGTGCTCCCCAAATGGCCACAACAATCATAACTGGGTTAGTCCAGAACCAGGAACCAGAAGCTTCCTTGGGTCTCCCACGTGGGTGCAGGGTCCCAAGGCTTTGACCCATCCTCTACTGCTTTCCCAGGCCACAAGCAGGAAGCTGGGGGGGGAAGTGGGACAGCCAGGACTTGAACCAGCACCTACATGGGATGCTGGTGCAGCAGCCTGAGGATTATAATATGCCACACTGCTGGCCTCGGTTTATCATTTTATTTTTAATCCAGAGTTGATTGCCAGTTTTGTTGGTAGTTTTCCAGGTGATTCTAATCCTTACTGAAATATGAAATCAGAACTGGAAGGATATGCATTAGACCTGTGGTCAAACTTTTGGCATATTTTCAGGGAATTTTTTAAAAAAGATTTATTTTATTGCAAAGTCAGATATACAGAGAGGAGGAGAGACAGAGGAAGATCTTCCATCTGTTGATTCACTCCCCAAGTGGCTACAATGGCCAGAGCTGAGCCAGTCTGAAGCCAGGAACCAGGAACTTCCTCCATGTCTCCCACACGGGTGCTTGATTCCAAGGCTTTAGGCCATCCTTGACTGCTTTCCCAGGCCACAACCAGGGAGCTGGATGGGAAGCGGGGCATCTGGGATTAGAACCGGCACCCATATGGGATCCTGGCACATGCAAGGCGAGAACTTCAGCCACAAGGCTACAGTGCTAGGCCTAATTATTTTTTAACTAAGATTTATTTATTTATTTGAAAATCAGCAGTACAGAGAGCAGGAAAGACAGAGATCTTCCATCCACTGGTTCATTCCTCAAATTGAAATGGCCACAATGGTCAGAAGTGAGCCAGTTGAAAGCTAGGAGCTCAGAGCATCCCCGTGGATTCAGGGGCCAAGGACTTGGGCTTTCCTTCTCTGCTTTCCAGGATCTTTGTTAATACTATCTTTGGATTAAATGCCTCTTTGATGTCAGTGGCACTTTCTCACCTTTTGTCTTGTAGATTTGGCTTATTTCAGCTTCCTTTTGTTCATAAGCCACAGAAGCCCATGTAAGTGTGGATGAGAAGTCTCCTTTCAGCAGCTCTTTATTGTGCACCTTCATTGTGCTCAGCGTTAGAGCCAGGATAGTTAAAGTTGACCCAGCATTTCTAAGCTCGGAGTCTCAGTGGCCGTTTCAGATGAGTGTGTGGTGTTTACCTGTCTCACCGGGACAGACCAGACTGCTGTGTGCAGTTAAGCTCTGTAGTTACTGGCCAGCTCATCTTCCAGGCATCATGTCCAGCAAGTCTGCACATTAGATGCCATCTATGAGACCTGGGGTCCCCAGCTCACCCACGCTTTTAAACTTGTTTAAAATATTGTCTTTTAAAATATTTATTTGAAAGCAGGCCTGGCATGATAGCGTAGCGGTTAAAGACCTCGCCTTGAATGTGCCAGGATCACATATAGGTGCTGATTCTAATCGCAGAGGCCCCGCTTCCCATCCAGCTCCCTGCTTGTGGCCTGAGAAAGCAGTGGAGGACGGCCCAGAGCCTTGGGACCCTGCACCCATGTGGGAGACCTAGAGGAGGTTCTTGGTTCCTGGCTTCAGACCGGCTTAGCACTGGCTGTTGCAGCCACTTGGGGAATAAATCATTGGACAGAAGATCTTCTCTGTCTCTCCTCCTCTCTATCTCTCTCTCTCGGCAATAAAAATAAATAAATATTTTTTTAAAATTTACTTTAAAGCAGAGAGAGAGATCTGTCAGTTTCCCATCCATTGGTTTACTTCTTTGCAGCCTCTAGGGCTGGGCCAGGCCAGAAACAGGAGACAGGGACTCCATCCTGGTCTCCCCCAGGAGTAAGGTTCCATGTGCTTGTGCCATCTTCCACTGTTTCCAGACATGTTAATAGGAAGCTGGATTGGAAGCAGAGTAGCCAGAACTTGAACCAGCACTTGGATATGGGATGCTGATGTTGCAAACAATGGCTTAACCTGATGTACCATAGTGCTAGTCCCCACTCAGACTTGTGATCACTGAGTGAAATTCAGTTATTTCCCTAGAACAGACCCCACAAGCCCACAAAAGCCTATACCACTTCATTTTAAACTCAGTCCAGGATGAGCCAAATGAAGAGAGGCATAGAGTGAGGTCTGGGAGAATCCTGGGAGGAGGCCGCTTTCCCTGGATATCAGGTCCTGTGACCTCTCATCCATGTATGTGCCAGCCTGGACGCTGCAGCTAGCTTTGATGCGATGGTGTTTCCTGGAGTTTGGTTGTGTAGGTGCTTCTCCTTCCCCCAGGAGGTGACACTCAGATGCACCTGCCCTGCTGGTGACCAGCTCTTGTGCTTGTTAGCACAGATCATTCTCTGTGGACTTTGGCCCACTGGAAATGATAAAATCTATTGAGTGGGTTGCTGAAGGCCTGGAGGTTAACCCAGGAACCCAGGACAAAGACCAGATATAATACCGATTATACAGTAGAAATGATAACAATTTAAATTTTTAGAAAAATGTGGCTAAACAGGCTAATCCTTTACCTGTAAGTGCTGGCATCCCATCTGGGCACCAAAGTCCTGTCTATTCTACTGCCCATCCAGCTTCCTGCTTGTGGCCTGGGAAAGCAGTAGAGAACGGCCCAAAGCCTTGGGATCCTGTACCCATGTGGGAGACTCAGAAGAAGCTCCTGGCTCCTGGCTTCAGATTGCCCCAGCTCCAGCAGTTGTGACCATTTGGAGAGTGAACCAGCAAATGGAGGATCTTTCTCTTTATCTCTTTTTCTTTGTAGACCCACCTTCCCCTGAAAATAAATATTTTTGTTGGAAAGGCAGATTAACAGAGAGGAGAGACATATTCCATCCACTGGTTTATTCTCCCAAATGGCTTCAGTGGCTGGAATTAGGCCAGTCTGAAGCCAGGGGCTTTTTCACTTCCCAAATACCCTCAGTGGCCAAGGTTGAACCAGGTCCAGGCCAGAATCCCAAACTCAATCCTCCCATGTGGGTAGAGTGACTCAGATACTTGGCCCATCACCTGTGGCCTTTCAGAGTGTGCGTTAGCCATAAGCTAGAATGCTGACTAGAGCCAGGAGGCAGAAGTCCCTAGCAGTGACTTACCTTTTATGGCAGAGACCTGTCCCAGTGCTACCAAATTTTTAAGAATTGTTTAGGGAGCCATTTGATTCTGCCTTTACCTTGAAGGTTCATATGTGTTTGCTTTGCAGTTTATGCCTAATCCCAAATGGCAAAATTTGATTAACCTTCTGCATTCATTGCGGTAGACTCACATGCACAGTCCCAAGGCAGACAGTGACCACTTGCTAGGATATTTGAGGATCAGGGTCCTAGAGGAGTAAATGCATACAGACTCTCAAAAAATTTTTTCCAGGTAAAGAGTCGTGATAAACACATCAATAATTTGAAAAAGAAATGTCAAAAGGAAACAGAGCAGAACCGGGAGAAGCAGCAACGTATTGAAACCTTGGAGCGCTACTTGGCTGACCTTCCCACACTGGAAGACCACCAGAAGCAGAGCCAGCAGGTAGCAGCAGTATCTGCATACCCGGGGCACCCAGGGAGTGGCAGAAAGGCGAGCTTTCTCAGTACCTGATCACACTTGCCTGGGACTTTCAGAAAGGAAGATCCCAAAGCAGCCACACCCAGATTCACATCTTGTGACTCTGCCACTAGACTGCTAATTTTTAGAGATGCCCAGGCAATGTAAGTATTAGCTTTTGTATCTCAGCTTCAGGATTCCGAATTGAAGAGCACAGAGCTACAAGAGAGAGTGACTGAGCTGGAGAGTTTGCTGGAGGAAAGCCAGACGGCCTGCCGGGAGAAGGAAGTTCAACTGGAAAGCCTGAGAGAGCGAGAAGCAGAATTTTCCAGACACAAGTAAATGATGTGCTTGTGGGATTTGGGAAAGGAATAGAAAGCTAGGTTCTTGTCCCAGCTACCCTACTTATTACTTACATGATTTTGGAGAGAAATCATTCTCTAAATTTTCTCTTAGCAATGGATTGTGACCATTGCTTATGGGCAGACACTGTATCTTTGGAATGGAGTGTGAATGTGGGTACTGAAGGTGGAGGTAAGTGCTGAGTAAGTGAAAACACATAATAAACTGAAAAGGGACTGTGTGCACAGTTTTACAAAGACGATCCTGGTGCTGAGGGTGGGGCGTTCCCTACATTGTGAACCTTGTATGTGAAGGGCTTTCAGGAGCATCTGTTTCGCCTTAGCCCTCAGGGATACTCTCACTGCCGAGACAGGTCCGAGAACAAAACAAGATACCACAGTGTGCTCCCAAGGTGCCTTGGGAACCTCCTGCCTGTTAGTAACAGTCTCTGAGAATGTGATGGTTTGGTTGCAGCACCTCTTGGACCAAATCCAGTTTCTAATGAAGTTGATTGAATTTCTCATCCCACATTCAACTACAGTGGCTTTGTTGTTGGTCTCGGCAGAGGGGCTGTGCTGGAAGTAATTTGTGGGCGGCCCGCTGGAGAAGACAGTTGGTTAGAGTCAAAAGCAGAGTTAGGGAACAGTATCTGTGCCCCCCAAAAAGAAATGTGATGTGAAATGTAAGAACAAGAATGGGGCAAATGGAGGGAGACTCAGTGGTACGATGTATAGACCTGACGTGCGCAGCAGCTTCTCTCTGACTCAGCAGCTGAGGATGTCAGACAAGAAGCCTCCCCAGCGAGAGCTTGGAGGAGCCCACGTGGCTTGTCCTGAAACAGTAGATAGAGGAACATCTCTCAGATTCAAAGTTGTTGAAGAGCCATTGTCTTTCAGCCTGCAAGACAAGCAGTCAATGGAGAACGCCAGTGGAGATGAAGGCCCCAGCATGGACACAGAGACCTGGCAACAGGAATGTGACTCCCTCCGCAAGGTAACAGGGTGGGGGTTGGGGGGAAGAAAAGATGGTGTATTGAGAAATAATCGCACATTTTCAGTCTGGGGCCACCTTGGATTTACTGCTGAGTGCTTTTATTTTCTGAGAAGTTACCCTTGCATTCTGAGGATGCATTTGTGTTATCCATCCTTGGGACAGGCAGACTTCACTCATCTAGAGTACAGGCAGAAGACTTGAGTTTACTCCAGATGACTCAACATGAAGGTGCTTTCCTGCTGTAAGTTCTAGCCAATGAGTGCCTTGTTTGCTCAGGTCAGCAGAGACTGACTGCAGGTCAGTGAAACCAAGTCCCAAGGATGGTTCAGACTACCTCAGGTCCTAATGGACCAGAGGTCAGGATGGTACAGGGTCTGTCCTTGGGTCGTTAGTGTGACTAAAGCTGTAAGTCTAAGGAGCGATTTGAAGGTCATCATGGAGACCCTGCCACCCTGGACTCTGAGCCATTTCCTCTTCTTCAAGGCTTATGAGATGTGCGCCGGTCCATCTGTTCTTCAATCAGATAATCCAGCATCACTTGAGAATCTAATCCCCCATCTCCTAGCCCCTTCCTCAACCCACCCACTCACCAGTTATCCTGAGGCATTCATTTGCAGGCACCAGTCCCCTGACCTGCCTTCGTCCTTCCCAATCCCTACCCCTGTGCCTT
Source organism: Ochotona princeps (assembly GCF_030435755.1). Classification (NCBI taxonomy): domain Eukaryota; kingdom Metazoa; phylum Chordata; class Mammalia; order Lagomorpha; family Ochotonidae; genus Ochotona; species Ochotona princeps. Next base: position 18,521,448 of record NC_080833.1, read on the forward strand.
GCAGGCTCTCCTGAACGTAATGAGCCCCAGATACCTATATCTGGCCTTCCCCTCTCTGCCCTTGCACCACTTCAGTCCTGTTCCTGCCCCACTGGAGGTGCCTCCATGTTCCCTTTTCCTCGCTGCTCTTCCCACCACCTCTGTTCCCATTCCTGCCACGCTGGACTAAACCACCTAAAGTGCCTTGTTGCATCTGGTGTTTTCGGCTAACGATAAAAGAACCAGGCTGCAGGAATTAGCTGCCCGTAATAGTATAAAAACCAGAACTCTAACTTTCTAAATAACTAACAGTAAGTAACAATAACCTGGGTGAGGCAGGATTCATGAAACTGGAGGCCAAAGAAGCAGTGTTTACTGACAGTGTGTAAAATTGGTCCCACCAGCTGGGAGTTATTAGTGTGAACATCTCCCCGCACCCCGTCACTGTCACATACACAGTCGTGGCCATGGGTCCACACTGCAACTCCTCAGGGGCCGCTTTGGGATTGTGTGTGAAGCTAGTTAGCCAGACCTGGGAGTCCCTAGGCAGAGCTAGCTGTACTCGCCATTCATGCGCTAATAAGCCATCAGTGTTGTGGATGCTCTACCAGACTGTGGGGCATCCCTTTGCCCTCTGACCTTTGACCTCTGCAGCCTTGCTTAATAGCTTTCCCTTGTCAGGTCGTGGAGAAGCAACAGCAGAAGATGGATCAGCTGCACTCACAAGTGCAGGTGAGTGCAGATGGGATGAGAATACTCTAGAATTCAGCCACATTGAATTCTGTCTTCTGTCCTGGCTGTGCATGGTGTTAGCGACACCTGGCAGTGCTTTGGAGCCTGTAGTCCTGGAGGGACAAGCACAGGGGTTCCATGGCAGGAATGGAACATTGGGGATTTTTCTGGACACCCTGAGCCTTGAAGGGTGAGGAAGAGCTAGGTGGGATGATCCTGGACTTAATGTATGTTAAGAACAGCATGAATGGGGCATCATCGGTGTGAAAGAGCGTAGTTTGAGCCATAGACCTGCAGACACGGACGTAGGGTCCAGCTTACTGAAGGGGATGGGATGCATACTGAGGAAATACACTGGGCATTTTTTCTTTCTTTTTAAAAGATTTTTATTATTATTATTATTATTAGATACATAGAGAGGAGGAGATACAGAAACATCTTCTGTCCACTGGTTCACTTCCCAAGTGACTACAGTGTCATAGCTGAGCCAGTCTGAAGCCAGGAGCCAGGAACCTCCTCCAGGTCTCCCACATGGGTACAGGGTCCCAAGGCTTTGGGCTGTCCTCTGCTGCTTTCCCAGGCCACAAGCAGGAAACTGGATGGGAAGTGGAACAGCCAGGATGCGAACCAATGCCTATATAGGATCCCAGCAGATGCAAGGCGAGGATTTAGCCACTGGGCCCTTTCCCTGCCGTGTGCCCATTATAGTGTGCTTGCACCAATGAGACCGCTGTGACATCCCCAGAGAATTGCTGTCACATAGTTTGCTCTATGTTTGGGGGAAATGCGCTCCTGTCACTCATGATTGTGTTGGGTTTGAGGTAGTGAGTGGAGAGGTAGGGCTCCAGGTGGTGGAGGGCTTCGTTTATCCAACCTAAGGTAGCTTTTATTCACCAGGTATGTGAGAGACTCTGTTAAAACATCCAACTGAGGGCCTGGTGTGGTAGCCTAGTGGCTATAGTCCTTGCCTTGCATGCATTAGCATTCTATGTGGGCGCTGGTTCTGATTCCGGCTGCCTCACCTCCCCTCCAGCTGCTTGCTTGTGGCCTGGGAAAATAGTTGAGGATGGCCCAAAGCCTTGGGACCCTGCACCCACATGGGAGACCCAGAAGAAGCTCCTGGCCCCTGGCTTCACTTCAGATCAGCTCAGCTCTGGCTGTTGTTGCCACTTGGGGACTGAACCAGTGGACAAAAGATGTTTGTCTCTGCTCTGTGTAAATCTGAATTTCCAATAAAAATAAGTCTTTAAAAAATAAATCCAGCTGAGGCGTGATGTGGTCAGGTTTCAGTGTAGAAGGTTGGCAGCCTGCAGAGTGTGAGGAAGAGGGCAGCGTGGAGGAGGGGCGGAGGACATTGCAGTGACTTAGGAGAGTCTGGGGAGTCAGTGAACCGGGAGAACTCCCAGAGGCTTCCTGCTTGCTCTGTGGGGCCAAAGTGGGAGTGCTCTGCCCTGGAAAACCGGAGGGAGGCAGGTTTCCTGCATTCTGGCAGACCCCAGGACCCATGAACTTCACTTACTCTGAGGGGCAGCTGAAGGCTGCAGTCAGGTTTATTCAGGTTTTTAGTAGAATTTTTATGGAGTCTGCATATAGATTTTCTGAAACGCTGTAATTCCACAATGATTGAAAAAGCCCAGAATTGATAAGTTAGCTGTTAGGAGAGTATTCAGCCTAAAATGTAAAATGTCAGTGGAGCCAGCGGGGGAGGGGGGATAACCCCCTCCTGGGATGCCACATCCCATGTGAGTGTTAAATCAAGTCTCAATCCCTCTGCTTCCAGATCTTGGACTTCCTGGGGTGCAGTGGGGATAGCTCCTTGGACTTCGAGTTACCACTCAGCCGGACTCCCTGTCCCCTGGCCTCGTCCTTCCAGGAAGGGTGTTGGTATTTGGAGAGTGAACCAGTGTATACTTATTTTGCCTCACTTTTTTTAATAATTTTTTTTCCTGGAAATGCAGATTTCTTTTTTTTAAAGATTTATTTTTATTACAAAGTCAGATATACAGAGAGGAGGAGAGACAGAGAGGAAGATCTTCCATCCGATGATTCACTCCCCAAGTGAGCCGCAACGGGCCGATGCATGCCGATCCGAAGCCGGGAACCAGGAACCTCTTCCAGGTCTCCCACGTGGGTGCAGTGTCCCAAAGCTTTGGGCCGTCCTCCACTGCTTTCCCAGGCCACGAGCAGGGAGCTGGATGGGAAGTGGAGCTGCCGGGATTAGAACCGGTGCCCATATGGGATCCCGGCGCGTTCAAGGTGAGGACTTTAGCCGCTAGGCCACGCCGCCGGGCCCTGGAAATGCAGATTTTACAGAGAAGGAGAGACAGATCTTCATCCACTGGTTCACTCCCCAAATGGCCTTTGGAGCTGAGCTGGTTTGAAGCCAGAGAATCTTCTTTTGGGTTGCTCACATAGCTGCAGGGTCCCAAGGCTTTGGGCTGTCCTCCACTGCTTTCTCAGGCCACAAGCAGGAAGCTGGATGGGAAGTAGGGTAGCTGGGACACAAACCAGCGCCCATATGGGACTGATCAGTTGAGCCATCACACCAGCCCCTAATTGTCTCTTTTAAGTAGATGGCAGGAAATACGTATTTTTAAAATCTCAGATGAATTTGTTAGAATACAGTGAGTTCATCATGGTCATCTTGAGTATTTCATGTAGTTATATTGGCAGTTACATTTTTAATAGAAAAATTAAAGAAATGTTTATTCCATTTATCTTTATTCAAGAGGTAGATTTTTTTAAATTGGATAGTGAGATATACAGAGAGGAGGAGAGGCGGAGAGGAAGATCTTCCGTCCCTTGATTTTCTCCCTAAGCGGTCACAATGGCCGGAGCTGAGCTGATCCAAAATCAGGAGCCTGGAGCCCCTTCCAATCTCCCACGCAGTTGCAATATCCCAAGGCTTTGGGCTGTCATTGACTGCTTTCCCAGGTCACAGGCAAGGAGCTGGATGGGAAGCGGGGCTGCTGGGATTAGAAGCAGCATCCATATGGGACCCCGGTGCGTGCAAGGTGAAGACTTTAGCTGCTAGGCTACCATGCCAGACCCTCAAGAAATTCTTTATTCTGATGAATTTCAAAATAAATTAGAATGAAATTAAGAAAATAAAAATCTTGCTGCCTCTGACCCTGACCATGCCAACAAACGTACGTGGACTTCCACATGTTCACACTGTCAGCAGCCTAGTGGGTTCTTTCCTTGTCACCTCCATCAAAGGCATTCAGGCTGCATCATCTTCTTGGGCACGTAGCTGGTACTAGTAGCACCTCAGAGACAGGGCTGTTTGATGTTCTTTGCAGTGCTGGGTGCATGCCATAGTAAGTGACCTAGTGCCTGCCCCCCAGAAAGCGATACTGTGGTGGGTGCAGCTGGGATACTTTGGAGCCGCAGGTGGTGTGAGTGATAGGGAGGGATTTGGGCCACCTGGATTTCATTTGCTGGTGGAGGAAAATGGGGTGAGCTTAGAGATTTCCTCTGGTGACAGCAGAAGAGCAGTTGGAGTGGCTAGGAAGGGGGCTGAGTTGGAGGCGTTGGAGCATGAAGGCCCATCAGTGCCTGTGCCAGGATCAGGGGCATGTGTGGGCAATGAGACAGGGCTGAGAGGTGAGGAGGGCCTGTGAGAAGCTGCTGTCCGTCTTTCCGTTAGGGCTGTGGAAGACAGATTGGGAAGTCAGGGTCAGAACTGGTCTGTAGCAATGGCAGCAGAGTGTGGGTGGGCCAGAGGTGAGGTGATCTGAACCAGATCGGTCACCCTGGCGTGTTCTTCTGTGCCTGGGGATGCAGAGCCTTGAGCAGGAAGTGGCTCAAGAAGAAGGAACATGTCAGGTCCTGCGAGAGGAAGCCCAGCGGAGGGAGACAGCTCTGCAGCAGATGCGCACAGCTGTGAAGGAGGTAAGTGGCCTCAGCCAGGCCTCCCCACACCCACATCGGGGTTTGCTGTCTGCCGTTTCCATCCCTGCAGCCCCCTTTAAGTCCTGCTGTGTGGGAGAGGCCCTCAACCCACCATAGGCAGACCATAGTTACCAAGGAATGTTGTTTGGATGTCTAAGAAAACTGTCCCAAGATGATCACACTGTCTAGGGGTGGTTTGCGGCCAGGACTGGAAAAGAAGCTCTGTTCACAAGCATTAAAACCGAACCAAGAGAGGGAGGCAAGGAGAGTGGACACTGGCGTCGGGGAGGGGGACAGAGGCACCTGCAATCAGTGCACAAGAGCCTGAGTCACTGAGGTGAAGGTGGGCCTTGGCAGGCTGTGACGCAGCACAGAACCCCCGGTCTCCAGCTTCTCCTGCTGTGACTTGGTGACCACGCCCTGCCAGACTGTCTTCCTGGCCCTGCCCCGTCAGTCCTTTGACTGGCTGGTGGCCACCCACTTTGGTCTGGGTGGCGCGGAGAGATTGAAAGCAGTGTCTCCTCAGATTGCAGCCTTGACGGTGAGCCGTCTCTAATAGCCTGACTAACAGAGTTGGCTGAGGGACTGGCTTCAGATAGAGTTCCTAGGGGTGGGCGCATCTTCTCTGGTTCCTGCATAGAAGCCTAGAGGCTGGTGAGTCAGTCGGCTGGGAACGGCAGCTTCCTCTGCAGCGCTGCCTCCCCAGGGGCCCACGCAGCCCCCAGGGGGAACCAAGCCAGTTCTGGGGCAGAGGGTGGAGAGCTGAGGAAGGGGGACATTGCCTGTGACTCAGGCCTTCCCCCACATGCACATCCATGGCCACCCACCCTCAGGGAAGGAAGCTCTGCCTCTTGGCATGGGTACATGTTCTTGCCCATCTTTGTGCTTAGCTTTCAGTACAAAACCAGGACCTGATCGAGAAGAATCTGACCCTGCAGGAGCACCTGCGCCAAGCCCAGCCGGGGACCTTGCCTTCAGCAGACACAGCCCAGCTGGTGTCGGAGCTGCTCCAGGAGCTGACTCGTTGCCTTCAGGATCTGCAGGCTGTCTGCAGCATCATCACCCAGAGGGCCCAGGGTCATGACCCTAATCTCTCCCTGCTCTTGGGCATTCACTGTGAGTTCTCGGGAGTGTGTGATGCCCATAGCAGAGGGATCTTCCTCCTATCACTCTGAAAGCTTTCCTGTCCAGATGTGCAGGCAGGAGCCTAGAGGCCTGATCCCTGCCCTCTGTGGCTTGCTATGTTTCACAGAGTTGATGCTCCATCAGTCTGCTTTGGAAATGGGCATCCTTAAATACCTTGCATGCAGGACAAAGTTGCTCCTGGGCAGCCCATTTGCAGCCCACTCTAGGCAGCTGCCTTTTAAAAGGTGCCATGTCCTGAGGTCTTGGTCCTGTTTTGTTGCAGCCCTTAATGTCTCTTGAAATGCTCTCCTCCCCAGCTACACAGCATCCAGAGACACAGCAGGATTTGCAGAAGCCAGATGTGATCAAGAGGAAGCTAGAAGAGGTCCAGCAGCTACGCCAGGACATCGAGGACTTAAGGACCACCATGTCAGACAGATATGCCCAGGACATGGGAGAAAACTGTGCCACACAGTGAGGAATGTGGGGCTGGGACAGGCTGCACCACAAGGCCTGCAGGAGCCTAGTGCAAGGGATTCCTGCCCTAACACTGTGTTGCCTTCTGTGTGTGGCTCCCAGGGGAGAGCCTGCATCTGGAGGCCGAGGGTTGCTGAGGGAACTAGACCTGCCCTGTTGCCCATCCCAGCTGGCTTTGCCAGTCCCAGTGGGATTGCGTTTGTTCTGTTACCCTGATCACCTCCCGAGGGTGAGTGACTAACTTGCAGGTACAACGGGTGAGTCCACCAGGCCTTTCCGAGCCCTAGGCTGGCTTCAGAAGCCAACAGTCTGCTCACCTCCTCCTCTCTTCTGGGATGGAGCCACGTGCATTCCCCTCCCTGCCTTGGCCCTGTCAGTGCCTGCAGCTCCCTGGAAGGGCTGGAAATCCCAGGCATCAGTAACAGCCATGGTTTGAGGATTCCCCAGGCCCCTGTGGCAGCCTTCCTGGGCCCCGAGCTGCCCAGCTGGCTTCCCCAGGCTTTTGCTGCTTCCTCAGGGCGAGTTCTTTGTTATCAGAGTACCCACTTGGATTGTGAGCCTAGGGGTTCTGCCAGGGCTCTTCTGCTGTTTGCTGCCAATCTTACAGGGATCCCCTTTCCCCAGCTACCCTGCTGTCCCCTGGATCCTGGCCATGTCTGCAAGAGCTGCCTCCCAGGTAGCTGCTTCCCAGGTAGCTGCCTCCCAGGTAGCTCCTGCCTTGAGCTTTAACGACAGACTCCTCTGTCTGGTCTGGGAAGACTTTTCCCCCAGCAGGCTCCAGGGCATTTGTCAAGCTGCTTCTGCCTTGCCCCAGGTTTGAGACTGCCTGGCCTCTGGGTTGTGCCTCCTGTCTTGGGGGAGGGGAGTGCTTTCCTGTTCTGGCCTCCTAGAGTACCCAGCGTGGGCCAACTTTGTGAAGGCACAGCTTTTGTTAACTTAGTGTTTTTTGTTTGTGCCGGCTGCTTTCTTGTTTTTTCTTGCCTCCTGTTTAGGGTGCATCTCACAATTGTTTTCATATGGTGGCGAGGCCCACCCCAGGCCTTTTTCTAGACTTGGAGCCTGGCCAGGCAGGGACCACATGTGAGTGTAAGGCACTGAGCAGATCCAGGGGCCTAGAGGCTGCCACTGCAGTATTGTTGCTAAGCTTCTCAGGCTGATGGCCACCTCCCGGACTGCACTCCTGGGCCTGAATGAGGCTCCTTCCTAAGTGTTTTTGCAAGTTAGTGTTTTATTTATGGAGTGACTTATCCCTTCCATTGAAAGGAGCTCCACCCGCTGGCCTTCCCTGAGCCCCTGGGCTTCGGCCTCCACCCTGTGCTGGGAGCCTGGCCACACGCTCACGGGTGGTGCTCTAAGTGTTTGAGTTTCCAAGCGGTTATTTATATGAATCTTTGTTATGTCAACTGTTTGTATTGCCCATTTTGACTAAAGAATAAAGTACTAAACAGACTCCAGCCTTCCTAATCTTCCATCAGCATCTTCCCTCCACCCCATCCCTGGCTTGTTGGAGACAGATGGTGTGTGCCTTGGCCCAGTTCCCCGGGCAGCAAACATGGGGGACCTTCAGCAAGGCCAGCCTCATGCCCGCCAGTCAGGGGGCAAGCCAGGTGTTTTCTGTGGCACAGAGCTGCCCAGGGAAGAGGCCACATCCCTCTGGCTTGACTGGGCCCCGGATGTGGAGGGGCTTTGGTGAGGCTGTCTCTGATGCTGGGCCAGCCTCTTGGTGCCTGCTCAAAGTGGCATTTTGGGTTGCCATGTGCAGCAATGAACCAGGCTGAGTGGGGGCTGCCCCAAGCCTAGTTGCAGGTGCTCAGCAAGGGCCACCCCAGCCCAGCCTCTGGCCGGCCTTGTGGAGCGCTCAGCTTCTTACCTTGCTCTTGGCAGCTTCCTCAAGGTGGGGCTCCCTTCTCACCTTAGTGAAGAGGAAGTTAAGGAAAACCCCTTGGCAAGGGCCACCTCAGCTAAGCCTCCCATCGTGAGGACGGTGCCTTGCAGCTAGGCACCTTGTTTGGGAACTTGGGGTTTTCAAATAGCGCAAGGCTCCCAAAGTGCCACAGTGAACCCTATTATCAAGACACTGGTCCTGGTACCGCTGGGCGGGAGGAGGTGGCTGCTGCATCAAACCAGGTGGCTGGGGCGGGGTGTGGGGGTGTGCAAGCCCCTCTCTGGGCACCAGATCAGGGGAGAGCACGGAGTGGAGCGGGTGGTGGCGCGGCTGCCGTGTGCGACTAGGGTCCTGCCGCGCCTGGCCACCGTGGGGGAAGGGGGCCTCGGCGCGGGGCTGGGCCGCGCAGGCGCCGCCCCTCCGCCCGCCCGCGCCACCCATTGGTCCCGAGCGTGGTGACTCGCGGGCGGAGCAGGAAGGAAACCGCTCCCGAGCGCGCCCGCGTCGTCTCGGCCGTGCAGCTGCCGCCGCCGCCGCCTCCCGATCCTGCCTGTCCGGCCGTCCGCCTGCAGCATGAGCGGCCTGCGCGTCTACAGCACGTCGGTCACCGGCTCCCGCGAAGTGAGTGCGCGCCCGCACACGGCCGGCGCTGGGGTCCCCAGGCGTCTGGAAGCCTTCCCCGGGACGGGGGCAGTGACGAGCCGCAGAGCCCGGCCTCCAGGGACCACCAGGTCCACGGCCCCAGCCTCAGCCCCTTCCTGGGACATGCTGGGTTCTCAGCAGCCGGAACCTCCCACGCCCATCCCCCAACACTGAGACCAATTCTCTGTACCCCGCTAGCAAGCTGACCCTGACCTCGTCCTTAACCCACCCGTACCCGTGGCGATGGAGGTCCTTTCCTACTCTCAACCCAGGCCTGCCAGGTCTGCCTGCCGCCCCACTCCCTGAATTCCTGGCTCCCCCAGCTCCTCCAGCTCCTCCAGCCTGTCTCTTTTACCCTGAAACCACCTCAACTTGATGTCACCCACCCCCTGGGGGGCAGAGACCCAAGCTCCTGGTCACAGGCTTGTTCCTCCTGCCCACTCTCCTACCCTCTGCCCAGATCAAGTCCCAGCAGAGCGAGGTGACTCGTGTCCTGGACGGAAAGCGCATCCAGTACCAGCTAGTGGACATCTCCCAGGACAACGCCCTGCGGGACGAGATGCGGGCCCTGGCGGGCAACCCCAAGGCCACCCCACCGCAGATTGTCAATGGGGACCAGTATTGTGGGGTATGGGTCAGGGGATTGGGGGTGAGGAGTGTTGGGGCAGGACTGCTGCCTGGAGGGACACAGCACTGGGGTATGGGTCAGGGGATTGGGGGTGAGGAGTGTTGGGGCAGGACTGCTGCCTGGAGGGACACAGCACTGGGGTTCCTTGGGTGACCACATACTTGTCCCCTGCCTCCAGGACTACGAGCTCTTTGTGGAGGCTGTGGAGCAGAACACGCTGCAAGAGTTCCTGAAGCTGGCCTGAGGCTCCCCCGGACTTGGTCCTCATGTCCTCCCCACAGCCCTCACCTGGCTCCGAGGACCGTGTGACCAAGCTGTCTGACATTCCTAACCTTTTGGCCTTGGAGTCCCTCTCCCTTACCCTGGCCTCTCTTCCCTGCTCCAAGGCTGTCTCAGAAACTGTCTTAAGCAACAGTCCCAGTGCTGGCTGTTCTAGTCAGTCCTTGGGGCCGCCACCTGCCTGCCTGGCACTGACGGGGCACCTCTGCTGGTTCCCTCAGCCAGGGCTCTGCCAAAGGCCCCACAGTCCCTTTCCCGGGAGCACCCTGGAGAATTAAATGCCCCCTAATAGCGGCTCTGTGTCTGTGTGCTTGCGGGTCCTGCCCTGGGAGAGGCTGGGCCATGGGGACCAGTCAAGCTGCACCTGTGGCTGTTACTAGATGCTTGCCTGGCGCACACATACACACCCTGGTGGGCCACCCTAGAGTGTGGTGGGGTCCCTGTCACTGCCATGCAGATGCCCATCAGGGTGTGCGGCTGTGCCTGGGATGAAGCAGGATGGCTGGGTGTGGGTGTTGTGGGAGTGGGTGCACAGCTGCAGTTCTGCCATTTGGGGGATATGGGTACAGCTGTGACAGTGCTTTGCGCGTGGGGCAAAGGAAGGGAGCCCCGCAGCTGTGGATCGCAGCCGTGGGTGCCCAGGGTCCTTGCTGTTGTCCCTGCCGGCCACACCCTCCTCCCTTCACTCACCCTCGCTGCTTTCCGTGGGAGAAAGAGGAACTTGGAGGACAAAGACACAGCAGCCAGGCCCGCCAGCTGGGGCTCGGGTTACTGCCTGCAGGATCAGCACCGCCCCCTCCCCAGCCTTCCTCCACCCCGGACTGAGCCGCGCCAGGACTGAGCCTTGCAGAGCCGCCAGCCTCGGGAGCGTGCGCTTTATTGGGGGTGGGGGCCAGGACTGGGACTGAAGCCGCTGGCGCTGGCTAGCGGGGCCCTGCGTCCCCGCAAAAGCAGTGTGGCGTTGGGCACCAGGCCAGCGGCCCGCAGCGTGAGTGTGTCGTCCTGGTAGATGGTGGGCGGAAATGTGCTGAAGATCTCGAAGGTGGTGGCATCCGTGGCCCTGGGGAGTGGGCGGGGCTGGTCAGGTGGAGCCGTGGGGCCCTAGTACTTGGGGGCTACCAGTCATGCCCGCAGCCCACCTGGCCTGCGCCAGCAGGGCGCGCACATCACCCATGGTGTCCTCGGGCCGCATCATGAGTCGGAAGGCTTGTTCCCCGTTCTCAGACTTGACACGCAGCATGGAAAGCGGGGGCGCAGGAGCATCAGGGGACTCGTGGCTCCTGAGAGCACAGAAGTGTCAGCTCTTGGGGGACCTAACCGCCACGGCCTCACCTTTCTGCCCTGCCCTCACCTCTCCCGTTCAGCGGCCAAGGCAGGTGTCTCCACTATGATCTCCTGGACTTGAGCCGGCAGCGGGCAGCAGCTCTGGAAGGCACCAAAGAGGCCCAGGTCCCACTTTAGCCATGGCCCCAACCCTCGCAGGGAACAGGCAAAGGGGAAGCAGGTACTCTGCCTGACACCTAAGGGGAGAGGAGGCCCCAATCAGGCCCCTCCACGTGGTGGGAAGACAGCCCCACACAGGTGTTGACCCAACCTAGCCTGGAGCCAAGGAAGCCTTCCCCGGGGAAGGCTGAGGACAGTCCTCGGATGGGCGGGGGTGGGGGGGCAGCTTCCTAGAGGACGTGATACATCTGGGAAACAGCCAGGAGCTCTCGTGGCTGAAGCCAGAAGCAGATCAGACTGGGAGGGAGGAAAGCATAGAGGCGATGGGGGAGGGTCCAGTGGTGTGGGCCAGGCCCTAGGTGCCAGCGCGAGGACAGCTGCCAGGGAGGTGCAGGTGGCAGGCCTGGAGCAATCGGGGCAGTGCCACCTGGGGCAGTGTAGAGCAGGGAGGCAGGCGGCTGCAGGGCTGGGCTTAGGCATTGGGGGTACAGAAGGTAGGGCAGCCCCGAGCAACTGAGGTTTGCATCTTTCACAAATGGAGGCCTGGGAAGAGAAACAGGATGGGGAGTGGAGAAGGGGAAACTCCGGGAGGAACCAGGGAAGCGGCCCCAGGACTGTGCCGATGGCTGCAGGGGATGGCCTGGCCTCTTGGCTAGGCTCTGAGATGGTGAAGGGCCTCACCTGCAGAGTGTCCCTGATAGGGCCCCGGATGTCCACCACCTCTCCTTGCCGGATCACAAACTTGGGGAGCTTGTTCAGGAACTTCTCGGCAGTCATCGTGGAGCCTGCTGGGCCAGGGAGGGACTGCGAGTGGAGGAGACAGCAGCTACCTGAAGCTGTTCCCACACAGCCCCCAGCCCCTGGCTCAGCTCACCTTGCTGCTTCTCTGCTCTGTCCGAGGCCTTGCGCATCTTCTGCCAGCCCACCACACGGCCCTCCCCTGGGAATGGGTCCAGCCCGTTCTCCAGGTAGACCTGATTGCGCAGGTCGCTCACCTGGCCGGAAGAGGGCGCCAGAGGTTGGCCCAGCTCTTCAGCCCAGGGTCCTTTCCTCAGCCTCCTCCCTGGCCTGCCTAGAGGCACCCTGCCCCCACAGACCTGGGGATAGTGTGACACAAGACCCACCATATAGGTGACACAACGGTGGCCTTAAGAGGGGAGGAGAGCCACATCCTGGGCCCAACCCTCCTTCCGCTATTACCCTTCACCTGTGCCAGGGGAAAACAGCCCTGACACCCCCCTCAGGAACCTTGCCAGAGGCCTCCCCCCCAAGGGAAGAGATCATGGTCCCTGCACGGCAGACCCTGGCCCCGCACCTCTTCCCACCCTGCCCCATCAGCATGCAGCTAGCTCTCAGGTCCTTCTCTGGCAGGCGTCACAAACGCCCCCAGCCATGACTCATGCTGCTTGCTGCACAGTGGCAGCACGCACCGCTTCACGCCTCGCCACGGAAATCACCCACCACTCTGGTGGGCACACTGCCCCAGGAGCTCCATGGTGCACCCTCGGCCTTAGACACAACCTGCCTCAGTCAGGATCCAGCTCAGGCCTGTGGAGCCCAGCATGCAACCCCCTGTTCTGTGCCCATGGCTCAGGCAATTTCCTACTCTGGCTATACGGCTTCAGAAGTTCTGGAGGATGCAGGCCACTGGCACAGACTCCTCAGGAACCCCAGGCTAGCGAGGTGTCTAGCAGGAGGTCCCAGGACCAAGCTGAGCCTTCCTCCTGAGCGCCAGCAGAGGGCACCACCTCCCTTGGCAGCCTGGTCTCAGGCTCACCCATCAGAATGCCTGATGCTTGAGGAAGCTGTTGGTACCCAGGCCCTTCCAAGCCCAGGCAGGGAGGGGTGGTCACCTTAAAGGGAACCCCATCAGGGTACAGTCTTTGGAGCTCTGAGGGGAAGAAGCCATCCAGGATGTCTCGGAGGCAGCGCTGCAGGGAGAAGATGGAAGTTGGGGTGGTCAGGACCTGGGGGTGGGGGACCCCGTGGCTACTTGCCCTGGGTTCTGGGCATAGTCCCTTGTATTCACTCAGGTCATGGTGGCCCCGTGGAGGATGGGCGTTCCCCACCCCAGCTCCTACCTGAGTCGAGGGGTCGTAGAAAGGCCGAAAGGGCCCGTCGAACATCACGATGCCATTCCGGTATATTTTCAGTGGGATGGGCTCAAGGGCATTGAGCCGTGCTCCACCAGGCACTGGGGTCACCTGCATTTCCCCCTCTGTCACCAGCTCACTGAGGTCCTGCAGACTGGCCAGAAGCCTGTCAAAGTCCACCTCAGGGGGCACCACTGAGTCCCCTGGCAAAAAGGAGAGGCAGTGTGAGCCTCGCCACAGCTTCGTGGATGCATCCTGCCCCACACTGAATGGTGGCCTTTCTCCCGAGGGGCCACATGAGGGTGAGGGTAGTCATATAATCGTGCCTTCGGCACCTGCTCAGTGCGGGGTGTTTGACACCCCCAATCTCACAGCAGGGGCTATCAACATCCACTTCTCTCAGATGAGGAAGTGGAGGCCGGAGGAATACGGCATGCTTGGGACCACATGGCAGGATGTGGTAGAAGCAGCATTTGAGCCCAGCTCTGGGTCAGACCCAGCTCTTCCTCTTCTCTCTGTGTGACCTGAAGCAGGCCACTCAGTGCTTGGTGCCTTAGCACTCTGTCCTAGAAGGGCTGCTTTGGTCTCCAGGGCCAGGCAGCTGAGACTCTAAGGAGGTGAGCATGTATGAGCAGAACAAGTGCCCAAAGCCCAGGGGAGGGAAGCTATTTCCACGTGGTACAACAGGAGATATGCAAAATGGCTCCCCCTAGGGCAGGTGAATCTGGACTAGGGAGGGAGCCAGGGTAGACCCCAACCTGCTGCAGTGCCCATAGGAGGTGGCTACGGGTCAGAAGTCAGAGGCTCTTAGGATACTGAAGCAGCTGCTGGACAGAGCAGGAAAGGGGGGTGTCCGCTGGGCACAGACCCTTTTGAGAGGCTAATAAAGCTTTCGCTTCCTCTGCTAAAAACTCAATCTGGGGCTTAGCAGAAGCAAAACGGAATGTGATGGCGTGCGTGTGTGACAGCGATGCGTGACAGTGATGGGTGCTAGAGCTAGGTGAGGACCCAGACCAGCCGGGGCCTGTGGCACGAGCTGCTGGGGGAACTTGGCCCCAGATAGGTTGTCCCTACCCAAAACCTCTCTCTGGGCCTTCTTGGAAGCTGTTTATCACCAGGACTACCAGCCTACAGCAAGATATGGGACCAGGCTCTGGGGACCCAAGTCTCTTCCCCACAGCAGGGCCCTGTGCCAGGGGGCGGGCACAGTCTGTGCCAGGGGGGCAGGGACAGGCTGCAGGTGCAGGCTACTGTTTCCTGTTAGCTCCGCAGCTGCTCTCTGAGACGGTTGGTTGGCCCCAGCTGGCTGCCTCTGCCCTCCTGTGTCTGGCTGTCCAAGGGGCTTTCCTTGATCCTCCCCGGGGGGTCCCCCAGAGAGTCAGATACCCCCAGAGAAAGCTCACAGGACATGCTGCCTGTTCCTGGGAGAGCTCAGGAACAGGCAGCCCAGCATCTTTTCCCTGAGCCTCCAGCAACTCAGAACAGACAGAAGAGCCTAAGAACAGCAGCGAGCAGTCAGGGCATCTCCTGCGTTGTGCCTGCCCTGCTTCTCTTCCTGGCCACAGCAAGGGCAGGGCAGCACACAGTGGCACTGACTCCTAGGCCAGGGCTCCCAACGCCCAGATGGACAGGAGCTGGCCAGCTGGGGGAGAGAGCCAACAAATGAGGAGAGCTGGCCCTGCTGCTCTCAGCCAGCTGGGTGGGTGCAGGGCACAGTGGAGGGGAGGGGAGACCCAAGGCCAGGGAAGGAGGAATTGCAGTTCCTGGCAGACCCTGGCTAAGCTGCCAACAGGAGGAGTCCAGTACAACCAGCCCACGGCAAGCCCCTGGGAAGCAGGAAGTCCACCAGAGGACCGACCCCAATCCTGTGCTGGAGGGATGGACAGACAGTGAGGAGGTGGGCACACGGGGTGAGGAAGGTCAGAAGGCAGGTTCCAGCTCTGGGCCTGAGCTAAAGGAGGGATGGGGTGGGGTAGGAAGGCACTTCCTGTCTGGGCCCTAGTTTTCCTGTCTGTGAAATGGGCAGATACCCACGCACCAGTACCAAGGAGCAGGAGGGGGGCAGAGGCCTCATGAGGCAACCCGCCCTGGCTGGTAACTCATCCTCAGGCCTGACACTGCTGGCAGCCCTCAGCGTTGAATTTTAGGATGCCAAGCCCTTGGGTCCCTTTCTCTGGAAGGTGCACCAAGGCTGCTGAGAGAAGCAGGGAGGTGAGCGGATCAGGCCAGCGCTCCTGGGCCCAGCCTGAGCTGCCCACAGCCTCCTGTGTTCCCACTTCCCAAGTGGAGATTAGGCAAGGGCACCTCCACGGGCCTTACTTCCTCTTCTGGGAGTGAGGCAGGCCACCAGGCCCTGCCTGCCAGGCTGCGGTAAGGCTTAGAGGAAGTGCCTGGCAGCCTGTGGTGGCAGTTGCCACCACCACCTATTACTCATCACCCGGCTCTCGCCCACCCTCACCATGTCTGTGAGACCTGGCCACAAGTCTCTCCCGCTAGGCTGTGCTCCTGGAGCCCTGGGCCCACGCCACATGTTCTTGCTTCCTGCCTGCCACAGTACACCACACTGGGCACTCCCTCAACATGGGGCTGATGGCCAGGCCTGGCCCAGGGTAGGCGCCCAAGAGGCACAGCGCGCTGATCAGAGTGTGGGCTGACATGGCCTGAGGCCTAGTCCCTCATCCGGCTTCCCCTTCATGGGCCCCCTAGATGTTCCTCCCCAAACCGGGGAGTCCCACACTCCAGAACATTCAAATCATCCCCGCCTCTGGTCCAAGGCAGAATCTCTGGCTTCCCCCACCCCACCATGGGCCTCTGGCTCAGAGCCCCTGGGGAGGGGTGCCTGCCAGGGGAGAGTCACGGGGGCCAGCACTTAGGGTCCCCAGGGTGGGGGCAGGCTGGTGTGTGGGGTACCGCTTTGGGGAAGTCTCAGGAAGAAAAAACGCACAGGAAACACAACGTGTCATTTGCTAGCAGGAGGTCCCAACGTAAGGCCCTTCCCCACACTGGAAATCAAGCAGTCAGATGGAGGCAGCCAGGCAGAGGAGCTGTGTGGTGTGGGTAGGGGATAGGGGGCAAGCTGCAGGCTGTGAACCAGATCCAGAAAACGAAGGCCTGTTTGAGCCCTCCCCAAAGCAGAGGGGAGGTCCCCACGGTCAGGACAAGTGCACAGCACCCAGCTGTTTGCTTAGCCCTTCCCCTGGCCGGGAAAGTTCCAGCCATGGCTAACACCAGCTCTGGCTTCAGTCAGGAGGCCTGGTGGTGGTTGGGGGGAGGCATCCTGCACCTCCTGGCTATTCAGCGTCTTCCCAAAGCCACACTCCCTGCACTGTCCCAGACCTCTCCCATCCTTGCCTCACGTACAGTCCTCAAGGCCACACATCCCAACCCCCCTAGCTTGTGCTCTACCCGGTGGTGCACCCTCTGACACTGAGTCTTGTCGCTTCCCTGCCCAACTGGGTACCACTTCCAGGTGGGCTTGCAGTCAGCCACAAGTCTTTAGACTGCTTGCATGCCTCAGTTTGCCCATCTGTAAAATGTAAAAATTTCTGACCCACACTGAAGCTGTTTATGAAAAGTGCTTTGAAAGCCACTGATGTTCCCCAAATGAGGAGTGAAGTCTTTTAGAACAAGGCAGTGAGGTGGGGTGGGCTGTGTGTCTGACAGTTAGGAGGCCCCGGCCAAAGCCTGGGCCTCAACACGTGGTCTGCAACCCAGCTCTGTGCTGAGCAGGTCCCTGTGACGCGTCTGCATGGGCTGGGGAAGCAGCACTGGCACCTGCTCCAAGGCGCCCTGTGCTCAGCTCAGCCTTTGCAACACCGGTGGGGCAGAGCACACACTAACTTCACTGAGGCCGAATGTGCAACTTAGGGCACAGGTGTCGCTTGCCCAGCACACAGGGAACAGGTGGAGGAGTGGGGCTGGAGACCAGGCCTGCCTGATGCCGGAGCCAGAAAGGAGCCTTGCGGGCAGTCAGCACCACCCCGTTTCACAGATGGCCAGCAGGGTGAGGGGCACACTGAACCCCCAATACTGACAGCCCCAGCCATGACAGCCCAGGAAGGGAGCCGAGGCAGCAGCCCACCCCTGGGAATAGCAGACAGGCTGTTGGGTAAGGGCAACAGCTTTGGCCTGGGGGGAGAGGGGGATTTGAGGACTAGAGTCCAGGCAAACACAATCCTGAAGTCTTGTCGCCTGGCCTCTGGGGCCTTTGCAGAACAGCAAGGCACATCCAAGGCAAGACCAGGAGGGAACCAGCTGGCTGGCTGGGTGGTCAGCACAGGAGACAAACGAGTCTTTCCTGTGCCAGGCATGCTGGGAGGCCAGGCCTCTAGAGAGCTATGGGAAATAGGTAGCATATCCTCCCCCACTAAAACCTCTCCCACCCTAAGGAAGCTGGGAGCAGGCCCTCTACCTGGCTTCCAGAACTTCTTGGCTGTCATCCAGTCCTTCCCGCCGTCCTCCATGTCAGCTTCAGAGTCCTCTTGGTCCATGGGCTCACCCACCCAGTGCAGCCCATAGTCACTGAGGAACCGCTGTGGGGGAAATGGAGGCGAACTATGATCACCTTCGGCTCGGTCCCTTGCTGGGGAGCAAGCGGCCTCAGCTCCACCCCGACCTGGGCCCTGGAGTGGACTGAACACAGGGTCATTCTGAGGGTCCAGGGCCACTTCCTGCCTGTGGCCTGGGCGAGCCTCAGAAGACAGCAGCTAGTTCATGTCAGGTATCTGTGCATCACCTGGCAGGAGAGCCCTGGACAACTGCGTGGGAATGACCTGAGTAGGAGGAGGCAGGGCCACCCTGGCTCTGTGGCCTGAGGGTACTGCCTGCCACGTGCCAGCCTCCCCAGGGCCTGGTCTCACTGCCCTCTGCCACAGCAGGGCTTCTAATAGTCATACTTCCTGACTTCCCAAGGCTACTCTCTTCTCTCCCCTCCTTCCCTCAGCCCACGCCATCCCCACACTCACTGAAAACTGCTCACAGTGCAGCCACCAACTACCCACCTGTTGCCACACCCAGTGGCCACATCTCTAGCCTCATCTCTTTTAACAACTGCTGGGTTTCCTCCCACCCTGGCTGCTGCTTGGCCATCTCAGCTGCTTCCCCACTTCTGCTGACATCGGAAGGTTTCAGGGGCTCCACACTGTCTACTCCTCTCCGTGAGTGTGTGTGTGTGTGTGTGTAAGAGATTTATTTGACAGGCAGAGTGACAGTAAAGATCTCCCATATGCTGGTTTGCTTCCTTAAATGGCTACTATAGCCAGGACTGGGCCAGGCTGCAGCCAGGAGCCTGGAACTCCAATGGGGTTGCCCACCATGGGTGGCAGGGGTCCCAGTGCTTGGGTCACCTTCCACTGCATTCACAGGAAGCTGGGTCAGAAGTGGAACAGCCAGGACTTGAACCAGTGCTCTGATGCGGGATGTTGGCATCACCAACAGCAGCTTCACCCACTGAGCCGGAGCCCACAGTTCTGACGAATGCAGATCCCAGCCCTGACATCCATGCTCCCATCTCCGGCCTTCTAGACTTTGATGGGTAATGAGTAACTCACACTCAACAGCCATGGTTCCCCACCCCCACACCACCCCTCACTCCCACTGGCTGGTCCTCCCATCTGTCAGTGGCACTCCTGTCCCCAGGCATCACCCAGGATCCACTCCCCCCTCTGCCACCACACCCTGACGGCCCACAGGCTGCCATCTCCACAGCAGCCTCCAAGCCATCCCTTTCACCCCGTCTGCTACCTCCCGGCTAAAACCACGGCCACTGTGTCCTGCTCCTGGGCTTCTCCCCCCACTCACACAGCAGGGTGCTGCTTCCGTCACATCACTCCTCCGACATGTCCCGTGGCATCCCCTTCTTTCCCGACAGAACCCACTCACGCCCTGGGCAGCGAGTTCCACATAATGTGGCCCTTCTGGCTTCTGGGCTCCTGCTGCCCATGCCCATCAGCTACAACCAGCCAAGTTTATGTGACGACAGGGGAGGCCTGGATTCTTTGCCCCCGCCAATTCATGTCAAGTGTGTCACCCACTGGATTATTTTAGGGTGCCATCTGTGTCTGCCTCTGCCCTCCAGACTACCAGCCCTGTGAGGATGTGGAGTAGGTCTTTTTCATTCAGACCTGGGGCCAGGCACTAGGATGGGTGCTCCAGGGTGCCTGTCACCAGCACCTGTAAGTCAATCAGGCCATCAGTGATGTGTGAGTGCCAGTGATACCCTCCCCCACGGACTGCAGCACCTCCGAGGAGCCCCGGTGGGAATGGAAAGCTGAGTTAACCCACAAACCCAGCATGACAGGTGTTCCCAGCTGCACCTGACACTTCGGGCTTTTAGGAACCCACTCTGTGCAGGGCGAGGAAGGCTGGCTCCTGCCAGGGTAGGTGAGAATGCCAGGGAAGCATGTGTGCCTGGGACCCTCCCTTGTTCCTGGCCTGTCTGGTGCAAGCTTCACGGGCTGAATTGAGAGCGTGAATGGGAGGAAGACACCCCATGCAGAGACAGAGGGAGGCTTGGATCAGTCCACACCAGGTCCTGGGTGCCAAAAGGGACTCTGCCCTAGAGGGAGACACTAAGAAAGCACAGGGCAGGGACCCCGTCTGCCGGCAGGACATGGCTCGGGCGGAGCGAAAACTCGCCAGGGGCAGGCAGGAAACATGTTTCAGGCAGAGGGAACATCAACAGGCCTAAGTCCTAAGCTGGGAAACAGCGGATGTGGTCCAAGCACCAGAAGCACGGCCCGTGGCTGGAGGGGAGAAGGGCTCAACCGAGACCGCATATGGGTTAGAGCCAGGCTGCAGTGGCCACGGCACGGGCTCAGCAGTCAGCCCAGTGGTGAGGCACATGCTCAGAGCTATCGAGGTCGCCCTGGAGACCTCAGTGGAAATCCTGGGTAGAAAACACAGGGCAGGGTAGGGAGGGGCCCAGAGAAGTAGACCCCGGCTGGTTCCCAGGGGCAGACGGCTGGAGCCGGGACTGCTGGCCAGGCTGCCTTCACCTCCATCTCCCCAATCTGCCGCTGCAGCTGCTCGCACATCATCTCCAGCTCCTGCTGCCGCTGCTGCGAAACCTCACCTTGGCAGGGGAGGGGGAGAAGAGGATGGGGTCTGGCTGCCCCAGCATGGAGGCTTCCAGGTCACCTCGGCCCTGAGGGTCATCTGGAGGCCATCCACAGGACCCCTCTCTCTGTCCTCTCCCCCAGCCCAGTGAGCAGCACTCTGCAACCCTTGGGGCTGGGCCTCCTCCATGCTTTAGGCAGTGCACCCACACCTGGGGGACTTGACGACCACAGCTCTCTCTGCACCCACCAGGGAGTCAGCTGGATCCACTCGGGGCCCTAAAACCCACATGTCACCACCCACCCTCCAGGAGCCCAGGTCCAAGGGAAGCCCCGCCTCCCCTTCCTTTCCCCCCTCCCTCCCAGGGCCGCTTACCCTGATGCTCCTGGAGGGTCTTCACCAAGTCCTCCAGGGCCAGAATCTTCTGATCCTACAGCAGTGAGGCCTAGGGTGAGCGCAAGGCCTGGCGCTTCCCCAGCCGCCTTCCAGACGGGAAGATGCAGACATGCCTGTGGGAGGCGCTGGGGAGCACAAAAGCCAGGCTCTGCCAACACCAGGGCCCAGCTACTGCTCCTGAAAAGTGCCACCCACACCCACCAGGTACTGCCTCAAACTCCCTTCCCTACAAACCAGGGCCAAGGTCCGTTGGGGAGAAGCCCCCCAGTCTGTCTGCACAGTCACAGGGAGCTGGCTGTCCCAGGCCACGCTAGGCCATGACACTGGGCCACTGAGCTCACCCGGCCCCTCCCACCGGGGGTCTCACCTTGGTCAGCAGCTCATCTGTCTGGGCCTTCACAAGCAGTTCCAGGTCCCACACCTTCTTGGCCATCCTGGTCATCACCTCAGAGTCCTGGGAAATAGAGCCTGCCGAGCAGACAGAGTCTCAGGGACCCAGGTTGGAGGTGCGGGTGCCCAGGATCCCTGGACAGGGGCAACACTCCCACCACAGAGGCCGTGCCCAACTCCACTGGGGTCAGCTCCCAGACCTTCGCACATGCCCACTTCAGGAATCAGAGGTACTGAGCTCAGTCCTGTGACCAGTCAGCTGTGTGACACATTGGTCACTTTGCCCTTAAATGTTGCCAGAAAGGCCACCTTCAGTCTAAACCAACCCTACATCAACCAACCAACATCTAGGCTCTGCTATGCAGAAAGCAGCACAGCCTGGAGAACAAGGTGGGATGCCCTGCTGCATGGCTGGCTCGGAGTCTTTTTTTGTTTAAAGATTTATTTTATTTTTTATTGGAAAGTCAGATATACAGAGAGGAGGAGAGACAGAGAGGAAGATCTTCTGTCCAATGATTCATTCCCCAAGTAAGCCCAATGGCTGGTGCTGCGCCGATCCGAAGCCAGGAACCAGGAACTTCCTTCAGGTCTCCCACGCGGTGCAGTCCCAAGGCTTTGGGCCATCCTCAACTGCTTCCCAGGCCACAAGCAGGGAGCTGGATGGGAAGTGGAGCTGCTGGGAATGCAGTTGAGGATGGCCCAAAGCTTGGGTACCCTGCACCCATGTGGGAGACTCAGAAGAAGCTCCTGGCTCCTGGCTTCAGATTGGCTCAGCTCCAGCCGTTGTGGCCACTTGGGGAGTGAATCATTGGACGGAAGATCTTCCTCTCTGTCTCTCCTCCTCTCTGTATATCTGACTTTGTAATAAAAATAAATAAATCTTTTAAAAAAAAAGATAGCATGTGTCCTGACACCTCTCACACAAAAAAAATAAATAAACAAATAATAAAAATGTTTGGGAAAAGAAACAGGAGATGGGAAGAAGAAGCAGGCCACCCACCCTGCCCTTTCCGCATGTGTGGCAGGAACTCCACGGTCAGGGCCAGTGGCGTGGTGGGGGGAGGGCTGAGAGCCGGGGCCGTCTCCCGGACAGTCAAGGCCATGCCTCCCAAGGCCCCAAGGAAGAGCGACAGCCAGGCTCTTCAGGCCAGCCTTCCTTTTCTTTTTCCACTCTCTCTTTTTAAAAATTTTCAAAAGATTTAATTTTTATTTAAAAGGTCTACAGAGAGAAGAAGAGAAAGAGAGAAAAATCTTCTATGTGCTGCTTCACTCCCCAATGGCTACAATGGCTTTAGCCGAGGTGATCCTAAGCCCGGAGCCAGCAGCTTCTTTCAGGTCTCCCTCATGGATGCAGGGGCTCAAGGACTTGAGCCATCCTCCACTGTTTTCCCAGGCACACTAGCAGGGAGCTGGATCAGAAGTGGAACAGCCAAGACACTGGGACACGAACCGTCCCTGTACAGGATGACAGTGCTGCAAGTGGCTGGTTTACTTGCTCTGCCACAGTGCTGGCCCCTGTTCAGGTCAGTTGAGTCACAAGTGTCTCAATGGAGAGAAACCTCAGGAACCGTGGCACCGGGTGTGGAGGCAGGTGGAGACAGAGGAGGATGCACGTGGTGGCCCAGAGCTGCAGGGGCTCTGCGAGGGCAGGGCCAGGACGGTACAGGTGCTGGAGGCAGCCCCCCTTTCCCAGACCTGAGGAATCCTCCTCCGGGAAGCCATCCTGATTAGCCCCATCCTACAGTAGGCACCCCCACAAGCTCGGTGTTGCCTCAGTCCTTTGCAGATGGCATAGGCCAGGCTAAGAGAGCTCCTCAGGGGGCCTTGGGCATTTCCAGGCCCTGCCACACAGGAAACAGATGGCCAGAGGTTGAGCTGGTCCCATAGGCCCTTCCCTCCTTTTGGGCACTGGACCCTGACCCAGTGACCATCATCCCTGATGGGAATGCCAGAGGCTTTGGCTGCAGGCTGCCTGTGGCTTGGCACACTTCTTGGACTAAAGGTGAGGCTTATGCCAGTCTGGACAGTACCAGGAAGAGGTCAAGGTCAGCCAGGAAGGGGAGCGGCTGCCTCAGACCCCAGCAGGTGGGCAGAGGGCCAGGCCTCTCAGGACCTTGGCCCTCTTTGTGGGGCATGGGGTTCGGGACTTCTGCTGCCAGGAGCCAATCCCCGCGAGGCTTTTGCTCTCACCTGGCCTACCCACAGGGGCGCCTATGCCACCATAGCAGGAAGGGACAGAGATCCTTTCTTCTGAGCCATTGCCATCATTTAGCACATCCTCGTCTTCTGCAGACAGGGACAGCTGGGTCAGAGCCCTGGGACAAGGCCCAGAGGACGCTGCGGCCAAGAGCAAGCAGTCTGGCTATCCACGGTACCCCGGGGCAGGCGGGGAGAAGACACCGAGGCCAGGAGCAAGGATCCAAGCGAAAAGGGCCTCTCCTTGGAGTTCTCCCAGTCCAGCTGCCAGGAGAATGAGGGGCCCATGGCAGTGCCAGAGGACAGCAGGTGCAGCTGGGATCCAAGCCCTGGACATGCAGAGACCAGGCCTGCAATGTGAGGACAGGGCTATGGAGAAAAGAGGCTGCAGTGGGCTAGAGGAGGCAGGGGTCCACATCTCTGTGCAGGTGGGTTCATGATCCCCCTCTGTGCAGGGTGGGCGCATGATCCCCCTACATAGCTGCTGGGCCCCTTTCAGTAAGACCTGCCATGGGTCAAGGGTTCAAATGTTAATGAAGACCTCTCTGCTAAGGCTGCGGGGCCTCCCAGACTGAGGCTCCAGGGAGTGAAGGGCAGGCCTTGGGGGTTCAGTGCCTTCCTCAGGCTCTCTCTCCTCATCTGCCCCATCAGGGGGCCCCAGGCAGGTGAGAGGTGGGCAGGACACAAGGGCAGGATCATACTTACCGTCTCCGTAGATTCTTACCCCACGCCTCCTAGGATTCCAGGCAGGAAGGAGGAAGAAATGTGTTACGCCACCAGGAAAGGGGTTCTAAAAGGAGGCTGGGCCTCTGCCTCCTGGGGAACCTCCACACTGTCCCCACCCCCACATCCCCAGCCTGGGGGAGCTGAAGGACAGGCCTTGTACGTCCAACTTGGAAGAGGGGCAGGGCTGGGGAAAACTACAGGATTCACAGCCCTAACTCTGCTCGGGAATGGTGGGAGTCTCCTTGGGCCCAGAAGGACTCCAGTGGTACTCAGAAGAGCAAGAGGGAAGGAGAGGTTCAAGAATGATTTGCAAGGAAAGGTATAAAGGGCAGCCTCTGCAGAATTAGGGCTTCCTAAGCAGGTGCTGCCTACCCCCAGGACCCGGGCCTTCCAAGCTGCACGGGGCTGCAGGAGGTCAGATCACAGAGCCCTCCTGGTAGCCCCCAGGACGCTAGGGGTCATCCTTCCCGGCCACAGACGCGTCCTACCCGGGATGCCCAGGCTCCAACTGCAGCGGTACTTTCCGGGTCTTGCTCAGGGAGGCCAAAGGTGAGCTCATAGCTCTCCCGCGAGATTCTGTCAGGAACTCCCTAAGGGGAGAGACAGATGGGGGACCCCTGAGTGCCCACACGGGCCGGATGCCCAGGGCTGCTGCCTGGACCCTTCTCATTCCTGGTTCTTCTTCCCAAGAGGGGGCTCTGTGCAAGCAGCCCTGGCCCTAGTCTCCTGCCATGGCTCAGCAAAGGTGTCTTCAGAGTTCTGAGGTCTGCCTGCTCCTTCAGCATTGGCCTCTCAGCCCTGACCCCAAAGGGTTGTGGAGGTGAGGTTGGGGTCCAGAGATGGTGCAGAGGTCTGGGGCTTCCCACACAGGGGATGGGGCTTTTATGCATCTTTCAGCCAGTTGAGGCCACCAAGCCCAGGCTTCTCCCCTCTAACCAGAACCCCCAACCCTCAGAGCCAATCAAGAGATGGCTCATGTGATATGGAGGTAGTAGGTATCCATGTGGCTGCCAGTTTGTGTTCTGGTTGCTCTGGTTCTGACTCAGCTGCCCCCCACTGGTGGCCCGGGAGGAGTGGTAGAGAATGGCCTGGGTGCCTGGGCTTCTCCCACCTGCACGGGAGACCTGGAGGAGGCTCCTGGCTCAGTCCCAATTGCTGTGGCCATCTGGGCAATGCACCAGCTAAGGGAAGATCTCCCTCTCTCTCTTACTCTTGCTCTCTCTCTCAAATAAATCAATCTTTTTTTTTTAAATCACAAAATCATTTAAAGTACTTTTTAACAGGGGTAAGGAGGTTTTGGGCTCTGAAGTCCCAGCTACTCCGAGCAGGCAGCAGGGGACGGCCCAAGGAGTT
The DNA here is from genome assembly GCF_030435755.1 of Ochotona princeps. Classification (NCBI taxonomy): domain Eukaryota; kingdom Metazoa; phylum Chordata; class Mammalia; order Lagomorpha; family Ochotonidae; genus Ochotona; species Ochotona princeps. The sequence continues at coordinate 18,546,742 of NC_080833.1, forward strand.
GATGCCACTTATGTGGGAGATCTGGTTGGAGCTCCCAGCTCCTGGCTTTGACCTGGCCTAGGTCTGGTTGCTGCAAGCTTTGGAGGAGTGAACCAGCAAGTGTTTCTCTCTCTGATGCTCTGCCTTTCAAATAAATTAATAAATCCATCTATCTTTATAACGGTGGGCTGTGGTTGTGATGGGGGTTCTGGTGTTAGCACACAGAGGCGCTCTGACAGGCTGGCCTGCCATCTCTCCCTCCTTCCAGAGCGCAGAAGGCACATCAGTAGCCAAAGCCCTGCAGCTGCCTAGCAGGGCACGCTGTGCTGCCCACAAGGGGCTCACCATCCCTCATGCCAGAGGCAAAGACCAGGCCCACTGCCCTCTTCTCTCACACCCCTCTCCTCAGATATGCCCCCCCATCCCAAGCCCAGCACTGCCTGTACAAGCATGTGGTTTGTAAGACCAAGCAGGACAGCCCCTCGGGGCTCCCCTCCTGTGTCTACGTGTGCTGTCAGACACATGGGAAGACGTGAAGCTGGAGTGGGCATCCGTGCAGTGGTTAGGGTGCCCATGTCGCACTCTGGAGTACCTGGGATGGGTTCCCAGCTCTGGCCGATGTCAGCTTCCTGCTAGCACAAAGCTGGGAGGCGGCAGTGGGGTCGAGTAACTGAGTTCCTGCCACCCACAAAGCAGATCTAGATGGAGTCCCTGGCTCCTGGCTTCTGCCCTCGCCCAGCCCCGGCTGTTGCAGTCATCTGGCTAGTAAAGCAGTAGCCAAGGGCTCAGGGCCAGCACCATGGAGTAGCATGTTAAGTTACTGCCTGCAGTGTTGACATGCCTTATGTGCACCGGCTTGAGTCCTGAGTGCTCCGCTTTGGATCTAGCTTCCTGGGAAAGCCATGGAGGATAGTTCAAGCACTTGGGCCCCTCTACACATATGGGAGACGTGTATGACGCTTCCAGTTTCAGCCTGGTCCAGCCCTGACTGTTGCAGCCATTTGGAAAGTGAATTAGTGGGTAAACGATCTCTCTCTCTCTTTCAAACAAACAAACAAATAAATAATCAATCCCACGCAAAGCCTACATATTACTTCTCTACATGAAATCTCCCAGTGGTTCCCTCTCATCCTAGAAAAAAAAGTTGAGCCTAATTAATAAGGGTGATCTGATTCCTGTCCCTGTCTCTTGACCTCTTCCCTCACCTGAGCCAGTGCCACTGCTGGCCACACCACACACCCACATGGCTCACCCTGCCTGGAACACCTGGAGCAGTCTCCCTTTTCCTTACCCACTTCCTGCCACTGGCTAGACTTTCTGTCCTCTCAACTTGCAGTGCTTTTGCTCCATTTCAGCTTTCTGTTTAAAATTACTGGGACTCCACTGTGGTGCAACACATGAAGCACTGCTGTGACAATTGTACCAGCTGTGACACCAGCTTCCCACAGCAGAGAAACTATTGTAGTCCTGAACGCCCCGCTGCTGACCCAGTGTCTTGCTAATGGCATGAGAGGGCACCTGAAGATGGCCTAAGTGTTCGGGCTCCGGCACCCACGCAGGAGACCAGAAGAAGCTCCTGGCGAAAGAACAGACCCGACATGAGCGACATGATGTCGAGCTGGGCTCCATCTTAGGCAAGGTTACCCACCACCACTCCAACCCGTGATACTGAAACCCACTGAGAAAACCACATCCTGCTTAGCAAGAATGCTAGAACCCCTAGCTAGGCTGTTCTAGCATGACTAGAAGAAAACTGAGTTTCACTTGATACAGTAACAAAGGCTTCGGAGTTAGAAACTGTTTTATCTCTGGGCCCAGCATGTGATGCTCAGTGGCTAAGTCCTTGCCTTGCATGGGCCGGTATCCCATATGGGCACTAGTTCCATTTCAAATCCAGCTCTCTGCTTGTGGCCTGGGAAAGCAAAGGGGAACTGCCTAAGTCCTTGGGACCCTGCACCCAAATAGGAGACCCAGAAGTTGTTTCTGGCTCCTCACTTCAGACTGGATCAGCTCCTGGTCATTGCAGCCACTTGGGAAGTAAGCCAGCAGATGAAAGATCTTTCTGTCTCTCTTCTCTCTGTGAAAGTACTTTTCCAATAAAAATATATAAATCTTCAAAAAAAAAAAAAAAAGTGGGGTCTGGCACAGTAGTCTAGTGCCTAAAGTCCTCGCCTTGCTTGTGCTGGGATCCCATATGGGCACCAGTGCGTGTCCCGGCAGCCCCGCTTCCCATCCAGCTCCCTGCTTGTAGCCTGGGAAAGCAGTCAAGGACAGCCCAAAGCCTTGGGACCCTGCACCTGCATGGGAGACCTGGAAGAAGCTCTGGGCTTCTGGCTTTGAATCTGCTCAGTTCCAGCCATTGTGGCCACGTGAGGAGTGAATCAGCAGAATACCTTTCTCTCTGTCTCTCCTTCTCTCTGTATTTTTGACTTTCTAATAAAAACAAATCTACATAATAATAATAATAAAAGAAATGGCTTATCCTTAAGGTAGTTCCACATTAGCTCAGTCCCCCTGAGCCCTCTTGGTTTGCAGTTTTTACCTTTATAAACCCTGCTGTTCCGTGGTTCAGGGTCAAGAGGTCTTTGGGATATGAGACTCCCTCTTCACACAGGCAATAAAGGACTTCCAAATCTTTTTTTTTCTTTCTTTCTTTTTTTTTTTTTTAATTGGAAAGGCATACTTACAGAGATAAGGAGAGACAGAATTGACACCCATAAGGGTTTCTAGTGCTTGGAGGTGGGGAGTACCCAATTCAGCCTTCGCCAGGCCGTTGGCCTTTAAAATCCTATCAGTGCACAGCGCTCCTCTGTATCACCTCACTTGGGTACAGCACTGGCTTCTGAGCAGCCCACCTCCAGCCACTGCGGACATTTGGCAGGAGGGGAACAGCAGATGGAAGCTAGCTAGGATGGAACTGGAGGAGCTAGCACTCAAACTGGTGCCCATACAGGATGATGACACCTCAGGGAGACTCGGCTCACTGAGCCACAGTACTGGCCCCGATGTTCACAATCGATGTCAGCTTAACAAAAGATCAAAATCAGGAAACAGACTTTGTTTTCTTTTTTTTTTGTAAAGTCTGTGGGGATAGTTCTACGCTGTTTGACCACATAGGTGGAGTGACGTAAGCACCACACTGCCCATGCAGAACTGTGCTGAACCACCTGTCCACTACCCCAGCCTGGACACACTACCACTTCCATCCCTGTCGTCATCTTAAATCCAGAAAGCTGTGTAAATGGAGACATGCAGTGGATGGCTAGAGATCTTTCCAACGAGCAACTTTACTGAGAGAGAATTCGCACTTACTCCACCCTGTGAAAGTGTATATGTTGGGCTTTGGTGGGCTCAAGGTATTTAGTCACCGTTACCATGGTTCCTTTTCCTGTCACCTCCCATTTACCAGCTAGCCTCCAGCTGCCACTAGTCTATTTTCTACCTTTACACATTTGCCCATTCTGGACACTTCATACTGTCCTTTGCGATACATGGGTGGAATTGGTTCTAGAACCTACTAAGGATAGAAAAATCTGTGGATGTTCAAGTTACTTCCGTGAAATGCAGCATTTGTGTACGACCTGGCACATCATCCTGTATAATTTAAAACTCTAAATTGTTTATAAGCAGCTGGCAATAGTGGAACAGCAGTTTAAGCTGACACTTAAGACAGAGGCATCCCATGGCGGAGTACTGGTTCAAGTCCCAGCTGCTCTACTTCCAACCCAGCTCCCCGTGATCCACCTGGGAAGGCAGCAGAGGATGACCAAGTGCTCTGGCCAGGCCACTGACATGGGAGACCCAGTGGGAGTTCCAGGATCCTTTGTATTTGACCTGGCCCAACTCATCTGTTACGGTCATTTAGAGTGACCCAGTAAACTAGAAGATCCCCCTCTCCGTCTCTCCTTTACTCTGTAAATCTGTCTTTGAAACAAAATAAATAATTTTTTTATTTAAAAAATTTTTATTATAAAGGCAGATATACAAAGAGGAGGAGAGACAGAGACAAGATCTTCCATCCATTGATTCACACCCCAAGTGACCACAATGGCCAAAGCTGCGGTGATCCGAAGCCAGGGGCCTAGAGCCTCTTCCAGGTCTCCCATGCAGGTGCAGGGTCCCAAGGTTTTGGCCCATCCTCGACTGCTTTTCCAGGCCACAAGCAGGGAGCCAGATGTGACCGCAGCACCCAGCCAGCACATGCGACAACGAGGAAGGGAGGGGGCCGAACCGGCAGGGGAATGAGGGGTGGTCCCTTGCTGAACAGCAACCCCCACTGGAGAGCAGGAACCAGGATAGTGGTAGACCAGACTAGGCAGGGCTACTGCACCTGTGTGCCCATGCGGACCAGATCAGGGAAAAACCAAGCTGGGCTGATTATTCCTACTGGTGCATCCCACAAACAGAGTGGGTGAGGGTTGTTGGGGCTTGGCCACAGCAGAGGCTGGCAGAGGCTGGCACTGGGGGCTAGTTCAGTCAAGTTAAACCACAGAACCACCTAGAGAGTGCATAATCTGGGAGTGGGAATGGCCTGAGAGGAAATAGTGGGCTCCTCCCTCTTGGGCTGCCACTCCCCATGGGAGGGCACGAAAACTAGGACAGGGACTGGGGTGGCTAGACAGACACCCAACAACTTCTGTGAAGGCTGGATAGTTGAGCTGGTTAGATGGAACAAGGTTAAAAACACATTGACGGGCTTGGCAGCGTGGCCTAGTGGCTAAGGTCCTCGCCTTGATCCCATATGGCCGCTGGTTCTAATCCCGGCAGCTCCACTTCCTCTCTATCTCTCCTCCTCTCAGTATATCTGAATTTGTAATGAAAATAAAATAAATCTTTAAAAAAAAAAAAAAAAACCATTGACATCTATGAGCGCACAAGGGAAGGTGGGTCAGACTGGATTAGTATGCCACACAAACAGGCAAACCAGGTTAGGGGGCGGGCCTGGTTGGGGTTATTGTGCGTCACTCCGGCTAGGCTGCAATTCCCACTGGTTTGTGTGAGAGCCGAGTATGCGCTGGGCAGAACCAGGCTGGACCGCAAACACCCATCGGTTCCAGAGGAGGACAGGGATGGAAGCAGCACCAACCCAGTGACTACAACCACCAGCTGATTGGGGTGATGGACTATGGCGGGCCCTACACTTGCCAGCACATACAAAAACCTGGTCTGGGAATACCTCAGACAAAGTTCCATTAGGGATCCCCCCAATCGAACTTTCGGACTCAGAACGTTATCCATCAAAAGACAAGACGGAACAAGTCAACCAGCCACCTCAGCTATATGTTGCTAATGGAAAAACTGGGCAAACGGAGACGCTATGATAGACTGTGTCGACCAGGGCACTCTTCAGCAACTGCAATGTGCTTGGAGTGACGAGATGGGCAGCAATGCAGAACTGTTGAATTATCGGAACCACTTGGGCAAGACCCTCGGAGCGTGCCACACATCTGGGAACTGGGGTGGGTGGGAGTCTGGACGGGGCTTCTCCTTTAAAATTTGCTTTTACATCAGGTTTATTAAGGAAACAATACGGAACTGTCTTTCCCATTTTCTTGTAGAGCTTGAACCTTTTTACCCTAATTATGTCAAGATTGTCAAAATAAAATTTTAAAAAAATTTATTATAAAGGCAGATATACAAAGAGGAGGAGAGACAGAGAGATCTTCCGTCCATTGATTCACACCCCAAGTGACCACAATGGCCAAAGCTGCGGTGATCCGAAGCCAGGGGCCTAGAGCCTCTTCCAGGTCTCCCATACGGGTGCAGGGTCCCAAGGTTTTGGCCCATCCTCGACTGCTTTTCCAGGCCACAAACAGGGAGCTAGATGGGAAGTGGGGCCACCAGGATTAGAACCAGAGCCAATCTGGGATCCTGGCATATGCAAGGTGAAGACTTTAGCAGCCAGGCTACAGTGCCAGAATCAAAAAAAAATTTTAAGACAAATATGTTTTTATTTGAAGGATGGAGTGATAAGAGAGGAGAAAGAGGGAGACAGAGAGACTGATCTGTCACCTGTTGGTTTGCTCCCCAAATGGCCACAGCGACCAAAACTAGGCTAATTTAAGTCTAGGATCCAGGAACTTTCCACAGGTCTCCCTGTGGGGCGCAGGGATCCAAGGACTTGAAACATTCTTTGCTATTTCCCAAGCCATAAGCAAGAAGCTGGATTGGAAGACGAACAACTAGGTCATGAGCCAGTGCCACAGGGAACAGCGGCACTACATGTGGAAGGTTAGCCTATCATGACACCAAGCTAGTTTCAATATTTATCTTTGTAAAAAAAAGTTTTACCTTTTTTTAAGGTAAAACTTTTTTTTTAAGCCATGTTTAGTGGGGCTAGGCTTTTACATGTGGCAACAGCATCCCATGTGGGTGCAGTTTCAAATTCCTGCTATTCCACTTCCCTTCCAATTCCCTGCTTATGGCCTGGGAAAGTAGCAGAGGATGGCCAAAAGTCTTGGGCCCTTACACTCATATGGAAGACCTAGAAAAAGCTCCTGGATACTGGCTTCAAATTGGCACAGCTCCAACCACTGCAACCATCTGGGGTGTGAACCAGTGATGGAAGACCTCTCCCTCTTTCTATCTCTCCTAGGCTGTAGCACCTGCCAGCATGAGCTAGAACTGGGAGACCAGACCAATCCAGGCTGCAGAACCCTCCAGCAAGTGCTGAGATGAGGCAGGCCATGCCAGACCGGGCTGCAGCAACTACAGCACACACAAGACCTAGGAGGAGGGGGATGAGCCCAGTAGGGAGGTTACAAAGGCTTCCCTGCTGGGTCACTGCTCCCACTGGTGAGCATGAGAGTTGGGACTTCAGGTGGACCAGGCTGGGTAGGGCTACAAAACCCATTGACCTGTATGTAAGCTGGATTAGGGGAAGAGCTAGACTGGGCTAAGTGACCATATACACTGGTACATGCATGAGCAAGAGTAAATGCAGGCTGGTCAGGTTTCGCTGCAGCATCAGCTGGCAAGCGCTGGGACTGGGAGCAAGTTCTGTCAGGCTAGGTAGCAGTACCACCTGGAAAGTGCAAGGAGGGAAACTGTAGGTGTGCCTTTGATGAACTGGAGCTCCCACCAGTGAGCATGAGAATAAGGACTGGGAGTAGGCCTGGCTAGACAAGCAGTAGCACACACCAGCGTAAGTCAGCTGGACAGTGGGGTCAGTCAGGCTAAGCTAATCTTCAGCATCCACCGATATATACAAGAACCAAATGGGATGCAGGACTGACTGGACCAGTCTGTTGCACATACTGGCATATGTACCAACCAAGGCTGGGGGCAGGCCTGGTGGGGTTTTGGGGGTGGGTCACTCCAACTAGGCTGCAGTTCCCACTGGTGTGTGTGAGGGCCAAGTGTGTGGTGGGCAGGGTTAAGCTGGGCCACAGCGACCATTGGTTTGTGTATGAGATGGGGCTGGAGACAGAACTGATCAGGCAACTGCAACCACCAGTGTGTGTGTAGGCTGATGTGGGTGATGGAATGAGCCAGACCCTGCACTGGTTGCACACATAGCCAGGCCTCTAGTGATGTTTCTTTGAGGACTCCCCAGACTGGACCACTGGACTCAGAACTCCAACCACAAGAAAAATTAACAGGATCTGTGGTCTGACTGTGGATTGCATGTGTTGGAATTGGGTCTTCTCGGCGGCCAAAGCCTGTGCAGTAGACGGCATGCTCAGATGCACATCGGGGACATGGCAGATCAATGAGGCCTGCAGAGGACGTCTAGTACTATGGAGGGTAGAACAAACTGGAGAGCTCTCTCAGCTAGGCTTTGATAGAATGTATTTGGGCAAATGGAGACTCTAAGGGAGATTATGTCAGCCAAAGGACCTTGGAGGGATTTCCTCAAACTTGGAACAATGAAGTCAACACCATCTCAGAACTATCAAAACCACTTAAACAGTACCCTCAGAACAGGCTCCACACCAGGGACCCGAAGGACTTCAAGTGGCTGTCCCACATCCTCTGGTAGTGGTGAGGCCAGGCTGCTTGCTGGGAGCTGTCTTCTCCCCCCTCGCCCCTCCTCTCTGACACAGGAAGAACAGGAAGATTGGAGGCAGTTGTCTCATCCACCTTCCCCCATACTTCGATCCTTCCCACCCTAATTGGTGATCCACATGGGCATCCATCCTTCTCAACAATGTAAATATCATCAAGAATAAAATAAATCTATTATAAAAACAAACACACCCACTTGCCAAGGCCCCTGCAGGGTGAGAGTAGTCAACACCCCGTCATATACCTCATGGTCCTACTGGAGGGCTTCTGAGAAACAACATAGGTAGAGCCGTCACCTCCCTCCACAATGCCTTCCTCTGGATCATTCTGGAAGGACTCGCCTTCCACTGTTTCGCAGCTAACTTTTCAGATATAATAAGACAACAACAACACAGTGGCTTGTTTGACTAATCCTCAGCCTGCTAGCACCAGAATCCCACATGGGCACAAGTTTGTATCCGGGCTGCTTCATTTCCCATCCAGCTTCCTGCTCGTGACCTGGAAAAGCAGCGAAGTATGGCCTAAGTCCTTGGGGCCCTGCCCCTATATGGAAGGCTGGGAAGAAGTTCCTGGCTCCCACATTTGGATCAGCTCAGCTCTGGTCGTTGTGGTCATTTGGCCGTCAACAGATGGATGATCTCTGTGTGTCTTTCCTTTAGTAAAAATTTGCCTTTCAAATAAAAATAAGTAAGTGTTTAAAAATGTAGTAAGTCAGGCCCAGCGGCATGGCCTAGAAGCTAAAGTCCTCGCCTTGAACACGCTGGGATCCCATTGGGCGCCGGTTCTAATCCCGGAAGCTCCACTTCCCATCCAGCTCCCTGCTTGTGGCCTGGGACAGCAGTCGAGGACGGCCCAATGCATTGGGACCCTGCACCCGCATGGGAGACCCGGAAGACGTTCCTGGTTCCCGGCTTCCGGATCAGCACAGCACCGGCTGTTGCGGTCACATGGGGAGTGAATCATCGGATGGAAGATCTTCCTCTCTGTCTCTCCTCCTCTCTGTATATCTGACTTTGTAATAAAGACCTGGGCCCGGCGGCGTGGCCTACCTAGCGGCTAAAGTCCTCGCCTTAAACGCGCCAGGATCCCATATGGGCGCCGGTTCTAATCCTGGCAGCTCCACTTCCCATCCTGCTCCTTGCTTGCGGCCTGGGAAAGCAATTGAGGACGGCCCAAGGCTTTGGGACCCTGCACCCGCGTGGAAGACCCGGAGGAGGTTCCTGGCTCCTGGCTTGGGGTCGGTGCAGCACCGGCTGTGGCGGTCACTTGGGGACTGAATCATTGGATGGAAGATCTTTCTCTCTGTCTCTCCTCCTCTCTGTATATCTGACTTTGTAATAAAAATAAATCTTAAAAAAAATAAAGATAAATAAAATCTTTTTTTAAAATGTAGCAAGTACAAGTACACTCTACAGCAAGCCACTAACATTACCACTTGCTATCACATCCATCAGCACGCTTCTGCTACTTTCATGTGTATTCAGCATAGATCTGCTAATCCCAGCATCACCACTAACACAGGAGGAAGGGGTGCCCTGTGATGTCACCACGGCCATGAGGTCACTAGGTGGTAGGACTTGTTCAGCTCCATTACCATATTATGGGACCACCAACATATATATGGCCTGTCCTCAGCTAAAATACCCAACTGTGACACCTGACTGTAGCTGTTAACCGCCTTGCTGAGGGAACAATTACAAGATTAAGAAGCCCATATCTAGACGATACAAAGGAGGCACTGTACAGACCATGACTGAAATTTACACAGCAGCGGGGTGAAGGCTGGAATATCTGCCTTCTATCTCAATACAGCTGCTGAAAAAAAATGTTTTTCTAGAAGGAACTTCACTCTTCTCAACCGCACCCCACAGTCCAACCACAGAATGCACTTCTTTGCTCCTGGTTCCCCTACAGTGCCCCTCACACTTAGCTCTTCCTTTCCATGCCCACGGTCGGCCAACAACTGCCCTTCTCTGGGGCTGACACATGTCACCACGGCTGCCACCTGCTTGACCCACCTCCAGCCTCACTCCAACACCTAGGTCTAGAAAAACCTCCGCGTGGGTTCCAGCAGGCCCCGGGAGCAAACGTAGGATCTCCCTGTCAGCCCGGGGACTCCCGAGGACACAGCTGTGTTTACTCCTACCCAAGCTTGGGACGTCCTGAGGATGGAATCTAAGGGCTGTCAGGCGCTGAACCCTACAGCTGGGGTTGCCTTTCCCTGCAGACCCGGGTTCTCAGGGTCAAGCTGTGTTCCACGCCTCGACACTTCGTGTACATAACTTTTCACCGTGCAGGACGGACAATGAGCCGGTGGTCTTTCGCCTTCATTCCCCAATCTCCCCGGGAAACGGCCATCCCTCCTCCATCTTTCGCACGTTGTCGTGGTAAACGGAACCCAACCCGCTCCCGTGACACCTGCTTGGGGAGGAGTGAGGCAGGCCCGCGGAGCTCCAAAGCCCTAGGAGCTCTCCCGGCGAGAACTCCTGTCAGCTTGGGGCCTCCAAAGGTAGAAAGGCCTTGGGTCGGGACTCACCAAGCAAGGCCGAAGAGCCGTCCCGCGGCGCCGCCATCTTGTTGTCACACGGTTTCCATGGCGACCAGGTACCACGCACTTTTCATTGGCTACTTCGACGGAGCCTCTGAGCAGCCGGCAGGCAGCGGAGGCGGGTTTTTCGCTCGTGCTCAAACGCTATTGGACCGTCCTGATCTCCAAATCCCAGGATGCACCGCCCTGGGCAGCCGCGCCTCTGCGGAAAGGGTGTTGGAACCGGCCGGGAGATAGCCGCATAGGAACAACCTGGTAGCCGGTTAGTAGAACTGCTGGAAGTTGGGCCCGGCGGCGTGGCCTACCTAGCGGCTAAAGTCCTCGCCTTGAACGCCCCGGGATCCCATATGGGCGCCGGTTCTAATCCCGGCAGCTCCACTTCCCATCCACTTCCCATCCAGCTCCCTGCTTGTGACCTGGGAAAGCAGTCGAGGACAGCCACAATGCATTGGGACCCTGCACCCGCGTGGGAGACCCGGAAGAGGTTCCCGGCTTCGGATCGGCGCGCACCAGCCGTTGCAGCTAACTTGGGGGAATCATCTTCGGATTGGCGCGCATCGGCCCCTTGCGGCTCACTCACTTGGGGAGTGAATCATCGGATGGAAGATCTTCCTCTCTGTCTCTCCTCTTCTGTGTATATCTGGCTGTAATAAAAATGAATAAATCTTTAAAAGAAAAAACTGCTGGAAGCCGCCAACCCGAATATGTGATGTCGACCATGCCTCTGGCAGACTGAATTTTGGTCCTGACGGGAATTCCTTCTGAATGTCCTTTCCCCAACTGATGGGGGGGGTGCTGTTTTGAACGTGAAATCAAAGAAGCAGGTGCTTCAAACGTTTCTTTTTCTTTTTTTTTTTTTAAGATTTATTTATTTTATTACAAAGTCGGATATACAGAGAGGAAGATCTTCCGTCTGATGATTCACTCCCCAAGTGACTGTAACGGCCGATGCTGTGCCAATCCAAAGCCAGGAGCCAGGAACCTCTTCCAGGTCTCTCACGCGGGTGCAGAGTCCCAAGACCTTGGGCCGTCCTCAACTGCTTTCCCAGGCCACAAGCAGGGAGCTGGATGGGAAGTGGAGCTACCAGGATTAGAACCAACGCCCATATGGGATCCTGGGGCGTTCAAGGCGAGGACTTTAGCCGCTAGGCCACGCCACCGGGCCCTCCAACGTTTCTTGAATCGGTGGTTTCTGCTAACCTCACGATTAGATGACACCCTGAAGGGATGCCCAAATTTTAGTTCCTTTGTGGAAGAGCTGGAATAGGCACTTCCTACCTGCATCCCTGAGCTTCCGTTGTAAAATTAAGGTTTAGAAGCGCCTTCCTTCTGCTGGCACCTACACAGCCTCTGGGGACTCGGGCTAGTGGCTGGTGGAGCGGATCTGGGCTGGTAACTCGCGCATGCATTTGAGTCCGGCGAGAGAGCTGGGAGAGTGGGGAGGGAGGAAAGGGGTGTTAGGGCCCCAAGCTGGCATGCTGGTGAGCTGTGCACTGAGCTTGGGTCTCAGGTGGGTGCAGGGGTGGGGACCCAGGCCGGTGCGTGTGCTGAAGGACTGGATGTGGTGTGCTCCTCCGCACAGGGGCTGTGGATTGATCAGGGAAGGGAGTATCGAACGCGTGAGAGTAGGAAACACTGGGAGTATGTTTCAGGTGAGGAATGACTTCTAGGGAACTAATGCCTACAGGGCCACTGTACTTGCAGGTAAGCAAGGGGGCTGAGACCCAAAGATATCAAGGAGGGAAACTGAAGGATCTTTCTGGGTCAGACCAATGCATGTGGGAGACCAGAGCTAGGCTGGTTAGCATCGACCACTGCCCACTAGTGCATATGAAAGCTAAGGGCTGGGGAGCTTAGCTGGCAGGGCTGGACCACAGTGCCCACCAGTGTCAGAGCAGGGGATGGGTCATGTCAGGCTGGCCATAACACTAACCAGCACACTAGAGAACCTAGACCACACTAGGTCTGGGGGCAGATTCTGAGGGGAATATGTGGGCTCACCCATGTGAGACTGCGTTATCAATCTGGTTTGCTCAAAAGCTGAGGGTGGTAATGGATGCACCTGCAGGTGCACTTCCAAGAATTGGGGTGGGGCTGGCTAGGCTGCAACATCCACCAGCACACACAAAGGCCTAGTCTGAGGGGTAGACTATGCCAGGTAAGGGCCAACACCCACTGACATGCATGAGATTTGGGTCTGGGAGTTGGCCTGGTGAGGGATCTTAGACCACTCCTCTGGTGGATTGTAACTCCCACTGGTAAGCCTGTGAATCAGGATTGGGTGTTGGTCAGGTGGGCAAAGTAGCTCCACATCTCAGCAGGTATGTGGGTTGGTTCTGGGGTGGCAAACCAGGCAGGGCCAGGCCAAACAGCAGCACACTGGCATGCATAGCAGCCAGGATAGGATGTGGGCCATGTCAGCCTAGGCTAATACACCTACCTGTCGGGGTCTTCCGTCCCTCAGAAGAATTCACCCGACACTCCAGGCTCTGTTTCCTGAGGCACTTTATTTTTCCAACCAGTCCGTTTCCCAGCCAGTAGACTTGACTTCTCCCTTTTCCTCCCGTTTGTCTCTGCTTCATTCCCCAATCTCCTTGTCGCCCCTAGTCTTCTTCTGTCCGTCCGTCCGTCCCAGTCGTACCCTGTCCTCCGTCTTAGTCCGTCCGTCCGTCCGTCCTTCTCCATCCCCATCTTCCTGTCCTGTCCCGTGCTGTCCCGTTTCTTCCTGGAACCCCCACCGCTAAATACAATCCTAGTCTAATCAGCTTAAAGGTCACTGATGCACGCGGCAGGCACGCCAATCATAGCTCTGATCACGCGTAGCACACGTGCTAAGCATGCAGCTACGGGCCAGTCGAAGGCACTTCCTGAAACCTGTGTACCGCCAAGCTCCGAGAGGAGGAGAGGCCTCAGCGCCATCTTAGGGCACACACGTGCAGTGCTCCCGACACCTACCAGTTTGCATGAAAGCCAAGGGATGAATGCAAGCTGGGCAGAGTCAGGCTGCAACACCCACCAGCAAGAGTTGATCCTGGGGAGTGGACAGGCTAGGCTAGGCTGCAGCATGTGAAGGCAAAGGCCAAGCCAGAAGATGGGCTATGCTGGGCTGGGTCTGAGCAACCACTGGCGTGTAGAAGATCTGTGGCTGGAAGCAGACCTGATCAGGAAGCTAAAAGGACACCGGGAGTGGCGATCTGGACTGGACATGGCTGTAGCATCCCTTGGCATGGATGTGTAATGGGTCTGGGTAAGCCAGACTGGACTAGGCTCTAGCATCCACCAGTGCTTGTAAGAGTAGATGTAAGATAGACTGGGCTAGGTCTCCTACTGAGTCATATGAAAGTTGGGTTTGGGATAAGCCAATGTGGAGAGGGCTGTAGCACCCGAGCCGGAATGGGTATGGGCCAATTGGGCAAGGCCTCTTGCCAACACAGGAGGCAGGCCAAGTCAGGCTGGACAAAGAACCCACTGGTGTGTGTGAGCCTCAGTTCTTGTACTCACCTGCAGAGACTGCATCTTGACAGAGGAGTTCCCCAAGCTCCTCTCCTCCCGTGTGGGAGTGCATGCGGGTCCTGGCTTCGGATCAGCACACTTCTGGCTGCTTGGGGAGTGAATCAACAGATGAAGGATCTTCCTCTCTGTCTCTCCTCCTCTGTATACCTGACTTTCCAATAAAAAAAGAAAAGTTAAGGCTTTACCAATTGAGGCTGGTGCCGTGGCATTGTAGACTAAGCTTCTACATCCCATATGGATCAAGTCCTGGCTGCCCCACTTCCAGCCCAGCTCCCTGCTTGAGGCCTTGCAAAGCAGCAGAGGATGGACCAAGGCCTTAAGACCCTGCACCCATGTGGAAAACCCAGAAGAGGCTCCTGGCTCTGAGCTCCACAGCTCAGCTCTGGCTGTTGTGGCTATTTAGGGAGTGAACCAGCAGATGAAAGATCTTTCTCTTTGTCCTTCTCTCTGTAAATCTGCCTTTCAAATAAAAGTAAATAAGCCTTTTTAAACATTGGGTTGCAATCCAGGCAACAGAGCCACATGAGGCCGACTAGTTCAGAGTGGGCACTTGGGTGTCAGTAGTCCCTCAAGTGCCCTTGCGTGTTGTTTAGTTTACTTAGAACTTGCGAAGTAGGAAGAGGAAGTTTTCATAAAACATTTCCTGCCATAATCGTCATGATGGGCTGGGTCTCTAGGGGTCAGTTTACTGGATCCTGGCAGCTCTGCGGAAAGGTAAACAACCAAGAGCCAGAGATTCCTTCAGCTTGCAAGTCTGTCTCCTCCTCCCCTCCCCCAGCCGCCTCTGCGCCCTCATCACCTCCACCTTAGATGAGGCCTCATCATCTCCCCATTAGCATGGTATTTGGAGCCTCATATTTGGAGTCCTGCCCACTCTCCTTCTCATGCTCCAGAAACTGTCACACTCTTCCCCAACTTCTGGTCTTCTCCTCCCAATGGCAACAGGCTCCCTTGCCTCAGACCCTTGGGAAAATCTTACTCAATCCTTCAAGAGCCACATCAGGGCCCACTGTTGCCACAAAATCAACTCCAGGGCAATCCCTCTCCCCCACTCTCCCCAGCTAAACTGCACTCTGCTGGCCCTGCTGCCCTTGTAATTGCTCTTTTCCAAATCTTTTGGCTTATTTTCTTTGACAGAGCAGTCACCTATCAACTGGCTCCCTCCTCAAATGGCCTGCAACCGCTGAGCCAAAGCCAGGAGCCCCATCCAGACCTCCCATGTGGGTGACAGGTGCCCAAGTCCTGCTGGAACCACTCACTGCTGCCTCCCAGGGTGTACAGAGCAGGAAGGCTAGAGTGGGAAACAATGCAGACTCAAGCCCAGGCACTTGGATGTGGAACACAGGCACATCCCAAGCAAGAGGGTGACTGTCACGGTAAACGTCCCCCCCCACTTGAGCATCTCTTACTCAGCTTTCTGATTATTACTCTGTGGGCTTCTCTGGATGCAGAGCTCCTCAGGGGAAGGGACCCTCCCTCATTCTTCTTACCTGACACAGAGCAGGTGTCAGTAAACAGGGGAAGAGGGAATGAGCACAGGAGCAAAGCGATGGGTAGACGGAAGGAGCAGGGAACGAAGATGCAGCTGGGAGTCTCACTGCTGTGGCTGGACGCCTCAGCCAGGGCACCCCTGCCGCCCTCCAACTCCACTGGCCTTCCTGGCATCACTGAACAGGCACCTCCCATGCGTCTGTCCCAGGTGGGATTGTGCTAGACCCAGGACAGTCTTGAGGGAGCACTGAAAATGGCACAAGTTGGTGGCCTGAGATGCTGGACATGACTGTGCCCGGCCAGCTCAGCAGGCCTCCACACAAGCTCCTCCTTGGTGTTGCCTCTTCTGACCACTCCTGGAACAGGTCCTTCCTTCTCTCACAGGTCCTTCCCTCTCTCACATTACTCCCACATTTTAAGAAAGTATTTATTGGGAGTCCAGGTAAGTCTTAGCAGTGGCACAGCATGGGTGTCTGGGTCCTCCTGCCACATGACTGTGGCTGAGGGTACCATGTCAGCCCAGGCTTCCTGCTAGGGATCCTAGCTCCCCATGCAATGCTGCTAGGCAAGGAGAGGGTCCTGGGCTTGTGGGTAGCAAGAGTGCCAACTGGCGCCAGGCTCCATCCGCTGGCTACCCGGCAGCAAGCTCCGAGCTCTGAGGTCTTGAGGGTATGGGATTACTGCCTAGGGACATCCATGGATAAGGCCACAGTATGTGTAGGCAAGGAATGAATCCTGAGAGACACCCAGCGACAGGTGCTGGGGTCTGTGCAGTAGGTGTGGATGGCACAAAGGTGTGAAGAGAACAGCTCCCCTGCTCGGCAGGGCCCGGGGGAGCTTCCAGCTGTTTGGCAGGGCCCAGCAGATTTCTCTCTAACCACCATGACGCAGTCTCACCACCTTTTTGCCTGGACACTCAAGCACCCCACGAAGAATTCTGTAATCTATTGAGGCATTGTTTGCCCCTGTGAGATGGCTTTTGCCACCAACGTGAGCTTGAGAGTTAATGTTATTGATAATGTCTTGGTGAGTGGGCCTTTAACCGCGCACAGGAGTACTATTAAGCCCATGCCATTTTTGGACACCTTATTGAGTACTTAACCATTGCCTCAGAATTTGGTCCAGACATGTAGCACTCCTTCTGGAAGGGGGCTTGAAAATATCCTAAATTTCAATGCAAGTGATGGGAGTGAGAGCTGAAACTGCTATGGCAATAAATATAGTTATTATTATCTCAAAGGCTAGCCTGTCTTTGCAATTTTTTGAGCATAGAAAATGCAACTGTTTTAGCCGCTTTTATAATTTTTATCTAGAGGAATTAAGGATGCTTTTGATTGTTGTTTCATTGTGGGGTTGTAGAGTCTATAGTTGTAGGGGGATTTAACATTTGAAACTTTTGCTTTTAGATTTTACATTTTTTCCCTTGTAACCTATTTTCCCATTAAATAATGGGCAAATTGTAGAAATAGAAATGTGGTGGGAAGGCACTACTGATCAGCAGGTAATCGCATGTGCCTTGGCCTTGGAGTCCTGACTGTCGCTCCATGGTTACTGTTGAAGAATGAATAATGGCTTGCTTTGAAGAATATGAATACAGTATTTTAAAGAATTATCTTTAGACGCACCTGCTTAGCCCTGAAGTACAGACGAATGACCGAATGTCTGTACATGCCCCTTAGTCTTGAAGTAAAAAATAGAACAATTAGTTGCTTCTGCAAAAGCTTATGAGGTGTCTGAGTAAATAAAAAGGACAGTTTTTTCTTGGGCTGTTGTGAGAATGCACCAAGTGTCAGTGTCTGTGTCTTTCTTTATCGCCGACTCCACGCACCCTTCCCAAGCTCCGAACTGGGCTGGAGCTGGACTCCAGCAGACAGGGTCACTGTACTTGCAGATAAGTGAGGGAACTGAGACCTGGTGGTTTGGAGGGGAGAGACCTGAAGATATTTTTGGGTCAGACTGAAGTTTCTTTGGGAATCCCCCCCCTACTGAACCACTGGACTCAGAACTCCAACTATGGGGGAAATTGCAGATTCCATGGTCTGACCATAAAATGCATGTGTCAGAGCTGGGCCTCCTCAGTGGCTTAGATGGAGCAGTGGACAAATATCCAGATGCAAATGGAGGATTTGACAGTTCACTGGAGCCTGCAGAGGACACCTGGTACCATAATAGAGGACGGAGGACAGAACAAATCAATCAACTACTCCAGCCAAGAGTGGGAAGTGAATACCTGGGCAAACGGAGACTCTAAGTGGACTGTGCCAGCTGATGGATTCCGGAGAGATTTCATCGTGATTGGAGTGGTAAGATCGGCAGCTGGATCAGAAGGGGATCAGCCAGGACTTGAACCAGCATCCATACGCCACAATGCCAGCTGCTGGGTTCCCCATTCTTATACTACGTCTTGAACTATGTTTCTTTACCCCTTGGTTCCTAAACTTACAGACAGCTTCACTCACTGTCTGAGCTGTTCCTTCCAAAATGGCACTTTTTGGATGAAAGTGATCCCAAATGATGATCCTTAATTCTTTCCTGTATGATAACTCTTCAGTATGCAATCTGCTGGGACTGGTGATGTGTCATAGCAGATAGAACCAACATTTACAATGCCGACATCCAATATGGATGCTAGTCCTTGCCCTGGCTGCTCCACTTCCAATCAAGCTCCCTGCTAATGGCTTGGGAAGAGCAATGGTTGGGCCCAGAGGGAGACTTGGAAGAAGCTCCTGGCTGCTGGCTCCTGGCTTTGACTGGCCCAACTCTGGGCAATGCAGCCATTTGGGAAGTGAGCCAACAGATGGAAGCTTTCTCTCTCTCTCTCTGCCTCCCTCTCTCTCTGCAACTTTGACTTCCAAATAAATAAATAAAACTTTAGGCAAAAAATGTGGTCCATAATAAATATCTGAGTGAGTCAGTACAGTCACAGGAGCCTTGGAGATGGCGGTGACACCTGTGTTCACTCATTTCTGTGGTTCCTGACATGCTGTGCATGTTTTTTTTTTTCAAGATTTATTTGCTTATTTGAAAGATAGTATTACACACACACACACACACACACACACAGAGGGAGATACAGAAAGAAAGATCGTCCATTTGCTGGTTCATTCCCTAAGTGGCCACTCCAACAGCCAGAGGTGGTCCAGGGCAAAGCTAGAGGAGCCCACCTGGGTCTTCCGAGCACATTAGCAGGCAGCTGGATTGGAAGCAGAGCAGCCAGGATTCTAACCAGGACTCATACAGGGTAATGATGTTGTAGACAGCAGCTTCACACACTGCACCACAACAGTGGCCCCTATCCCATGTTTTGTGCTGTGCTGGGATCCCAGGGTGACCAAATCCACCCTCTGCCAGAACCAGACTGTGTTCTTAGCAGACACAAGCTGCGGAGTAGAGGTCAACAGAAGGGCGTGTGGGCATGCTGAGGGACAGCCCTTGTATCTTCTAGGGGGTTTCCTGGGGGCAGGAAAGTTTCTCCGAGGAGGAGCTTCTGGGATGAAATTTTTTTTTTTTTGTAAAGTTAAATGTACAAAGAGGAGGAGAGACAGAGAGGAAGATCTTCTGTCCAACGATTCACTCCCCAAGTGACTGCAACGGTCGGAGCTGAGCCGATCTGAAACCAGGAGCCAGGAACCTCCTCCAGGTCTCCCACATGGGTGCAGGGTCCCAAGGCTTTGGGCCGTCCTCAACCACCTTCCCAGCCACAAGCAGGGAGCTGGATGGGAAGCGGGGCTGCTGGGATTAAAACCGGCGCCCATATGGGATCCTGGCACATGCAAGGTGAGGACTTTAGCTGCTAGGCCACGCCGCTGGGCCCCAATGGGATGAATCTTGAAGAGTAAAGAAGAGTTTCCCAGATGAGGGGCTTGGGGCAGGACTTTCCTTGGGCACCTGGGGAGATGCCAGCTAGGTGTGGCCGAGGGTTAGGACATGGCATGCTTGGGTGTGGAGAAGAGAAGTTGGGTATCCAGGATATGAATGATACTGGACCTGGAATGCCCCAGAGGAGACACTTGCTCTTCATCTCCCAAGAGGGTTTAGGGACATGGGCTGGGTCTTCCTGGTTTGTTAGTCCAGGTTCAGAGCAGGTAGACAACAAGGCACAAGAAGCGGGAGCTCCCTGTTTGCAGCCCCAGCATCCTGGCTGCTCACCTGACCCTCCTTGGGCCCTCGCTTTTCCCATCACAGGGCTCTCTTGGCTTTTTGGTCAGGAGTCTGTTTATCCAAATGTCATGAAAACAGAACCAAACTGCTCGGAGGGCCGTGGAAGAAGCAAAGGTGGGAGGCAGAGGTGTTGTGGTGCAGTGATCTGCCATTTGGGACACACACACACCAACTTGGAATGCCAGTTCAACACCCACTACTCTGCTTCTTCCCCAACTTCCTGCTGATGTGTGCCTGGGAAGGCAGAGATGATGGGCCAGGCATCTGAGTCTTCCATTCCCAGGAGAGACCTACATGGAGTTCCTGGTCCAGCCCTGGCCGTTGTGGCCATCTGGGAAGGGACATCTGTTTTTTCTCTGTCACACTGCCTTTCAAATAAATAAACAAATCCTTTTAAAAAGAATAAAGACAGGCCTGGTGGCGTGGCCTAGGGGCTAAAGTCCTTGCCCTGAACCCATTGGGATCCCATGTGGGCGCTGTTTCTAATTCCAGCAGCTCCACTTCCCATCCAGCTCCCTACTGGTGGCCTAGGAGAGCAGTCGAGGATGATCCAAAGCCTTGAGACCCTGTACCTGCGAGGGAGACCTGGAAGAGGTTCCTGGCTCCTGGCTTCAGATTGGCGCGCACCGGCCGTTGCAGTCACTTGGGGAGTAAATCATCAGAGAGAAGATCTTCCTCTCTGTCTCTCCTCTGTGTATATCTGACTTTCCAATCAAAATAAATAATTCTTGAAAAAACAAGACAAAACAAAAAAAGAATTAAGACTCCAGATATCCTTCCATGCACCAAGTCCTAAAGACCCTTTAAGAACCTTCGATCAGATGGGCATTTGGTGCAGGTGTTTTTTTTTTTTTAAAGATTTATTTTTATTACAAAGTCAGATATACAGAGAGGAGGAGAGACAGAGAGGAAGATCTTCCATCCGATGATTCACTCCCCAAATGAGCCGCAACGGGCTGGTGCGCGCCAATCTGAAGCCGGGAACCAGGAACCTCTTCTGGGTCTCCCACACGGGTGCAGGGTCCCAATGCATTGGGCCGTCCTCGACTGCTTTCCCAGGCCACAAGCAGGGAGCTGGATGGGAAGTGGAGCTGCCGGGATTAGAACCAGCGCCCATATGGGATCCTGGAGCGTTCAAGGCGAGGACTTTAGCCACTAGGCCACGCCGCCGGGCCCAGGTGTTTTGTTTTTTTTTTTTTTTGAAAGATTTATTTATTTTATTACAAAGTCAGATATACAGAGAGGAGGAGAGACAGAGAGGAAGAGCTTCCATCTGATGATTCAATTCCCCAAGTGAGCCACAACGGCCAGTGCGTGCCAGTCCGAAGCCGGGAACCCGGAACCTCTTCCGGGTCTCTCACGCGGGTGCAGTGTCCCAATGCATTGGACTGTCCTCGACTGCTTTCCCAGGCCACAAGCAGGGAGCTGGATGGGAAGTGGAGCAGCCGGGATTAGAACTGTCGCCCACATGGGATCCCTGGGCGTTCAAGGCGAGGACTTTAGCCGCTAGGCCACGCCGCCGGGCCCCAGTGCAGGTGTTAAGGCACCACTTAGGATGCCCAAATTCTTCATTTGCATGCCTAGGACTATCTTCACTTCCCATTCCAGATTCCTGTTTTTCCACATACCCTGGGAGGCTGCAAGTGATGGCTCAAGTGCTTGGGTCCCTGCTGCCTGTGTGCGAGACCCAACTTAAGGTCCTGTCTTTTGGCTTTAGGCTGGCCAAGCCCCAGCTGTTGTAGGAATTTGGGAGCATGAACCAACAGATGTGCCTTTCAAGTAAGTTAATTAATGAAAAAAGAAAGGAAAGAAAGAAGAAAAACCCTCCATCACCCTTAGGTGCCTGCCCCAGCAGCTCTCTTCACATACAGTCGAATCTCAGGAAGTGAAAATGAAATTTTGGGGGTTTGAAAGAAAGCGTGTGGGCAGGATGCAATGGCTCAATGAGCTGATCCTTCCCTCTTCAAATTCCAGGACCCCATATGAGTGCAGGTTTGTGGTCCAGCTGCTCCGCTTCCCTTCCAGTATCCTGCTTGTGACCTGGGAACGCAGTGGAAGATGACCCAAAACCTTGAAATCCCTTCATCTGTGTGGGAGATCCGGAAGAAGCTCCTGGCTCCTGACTCCTGGCTTCAGATTGACTCAACTCTGGCTGTTACAACCATTTGGCAAGTGAACCAACAGGGTCTATCTCTGTCTCTTCCTCTCTCTGTAAATCTGCCTTTTCAATAAAAATAAATAAATCTTAAAAAAAAAAAAAAAGAAGCACATACCAACACTTAAGCCTGACATCTGAGTATTGTCACATGCACCTTTAGCACCAAAAAAATGGCCACCTGCTGGACCCTGGGCCCAGCCCACCACCCCTTGCCAAGGGGCGAGGTGACCACCTGGCATGACTGAGCCATGTTGGGTGCCACAGCTTTCATGAGTGCCCCAAGTCTCCCAAACACCCAGGTAGCTGAGAACTTCTCATGGGTCAGGAGATACCCCAGGTGAAGGGACAGAAAGGGCAAGGGGCATGGGGCCCTCCCACTTCCCTCTCTCCACTTCCTGGCTTTCTCCGATCAACCTCCACTCTCACTACTTTTTGTCGTTTGAGCTGATGTCAGCCAAGCGCTACAGGTCTCTGGGGCCCACCCAGGCTCTTCCTAGGCACGGGGTAAGCAAAGTGGGATTTCCCTTTACCAACTAACATGCAAATGAGGCTCAAAATAGAGTTGGTGGGGAGAGTTGCAAGGGCAGGGCTAAGCAACAAGCTACCGGCCAGGGTAACCAGTGAAGCACAAAACAGCAGCCCCAGACATTACGTGCCCGGCTGCGGCTTCGGGTATAGCTGAATTCCTGTTCAAGTGGGGTCTGATCCACTGAGTCTGACCCTGGGCAAACCACTTAACATTGGCGCCCAAGGGTGGCCTTGCAGGGAAGATGCGAGTGCCTGCAGTGGACTTCCAGGCATGGCTCCTGACTCCAGCTGCCCACTGATGCCAACCTTGGAACACAGCAAAGAGTTGGCATCCTGCCATCCACCTGGGGAGCCTGAATTAAGTTCCCAGCTCCTGCCTGTTACAGGCACCTGGAGAATGAGAGAGAAGCTGAGACTTTTTAAAAAAGATGTGTTTTAATTGGAATGTCATATGTGTAGAGAGGAGAGGTAGAGAGGTCTTCTGTCCATTGATTCACTCCCCAAGCGGCCACAATGACCAGAGCTGTGCCGATCCGAAGCCAGGAGCCTAGAACCTCCTCCAGGTCTCCCCCTCAGGCACGAGGTCCAAGGCTTTGGGCCGTCCTCAACTGCCTTCCCAGGCCACAAGCAGGGAGCTGGATGGGAAGTGGAGCTGCTGGGATTAGAACTGGCACCCATATGGGATCCTGGCACATGCAAGGTGAGGACCTTAGCCGCTAGGCTACTGTACTGGGCCCAAGACTTTTCTCTCTTTTCCTTTTTCTCAAACATGTGAATGTTAAAAACATATATATTTATTTATTTGAGCGGCAAAGTTAGATTTTTCATCTGCTGGTTTACTCTTCAAATAGCTGCAATGGCTGGGGCTGGGCCAGGCCAAATCCAGGAGCCAGGAACTTTATTCAGGTCTCCCACATGGGTGCAGGGGCCCAAGCACTTGGACCGTTCTTGCTGCTTTCCTAGCTGCATCAGCAGGGAACTGGATCAGAGGTGGAGCAGACAGGATTTGAACTGGTGCCCATATGGTATATCTACACTGCAGGCATAACCCACTGCACCATAGTGCTGACCCTTCAAATAGGTAAACTAAAAAAGTAATACAGGGTCGGGGACTGGACAGCATTGTGGTACAACAGATGAAGTCACCACCTATTAACGCCAGTACCTCGCTTGGGTGCTGGTTCAAGTCCTGGCTGCTCCATTTCCAGTCCAACTCTCTGCTAATGCACCTGGGAAAGCGGCAGAGGATGGTCCAAGTGCTTGGGCCTCTGCACCTTGCGGAAGACCTGGAAGAAGCTCTTGGCTCCTGGCTTTGGCCTGGTCCAGCCCTGGCTGTGATGACCATGGAGACTGAACCAGTGGATGCGAGATTTCTTTCTCTTTCTCTGCCTTTCTCTGAAACTGCCTTTCAAATAAATAAATCTTTAAACAAAATTTTAAAACATTTAAGCTTCAGCTTCATGAATTGAATGAAATCTTTTAACCCTCCTGCCTGGCATCACTGCGGGAGTAAAGGGATTAGGTGGAGGCCCCCAGGGAGCCAGCAGGTGTCCTTGCCACCCACCCCTCCCCCCAGTCCCCATCCACTGCACTTCAGCTGCCCACTGTTCCCTGGTGAACGCCCCTCCCACCTGTCCTACATTCACACAAACAACTCATCTGCTAGCTTTCTTGCCCAAACCACAAAACACAAGGTCTTAAGAACTTTCAGAAAGAATCCGTTTCTGTCTACTCGAAAGGAGAAACCTGGGGCCCGGTGGCATGGCCTAGCAGCTAAAGTCCTCACCTTGAATGCGCCAGAATCCCATATGGGCAGCAGTTCTAATCCTGGCAGCACCACTTCCCATCCTGCTCCCTGCTTGTGGCCTGGGAAGGCAGTTGAGCATGGCCCAAAGCCTTGGGACCCTGCACCCATGTGGGAGGCCTGGAAGAGGTTCCTGGCTCCTGGCTTCGGATCAGTGCAGCACTGGCCCGTTGCAGTCACTTGAGGAGTGAACCGTCTTCCTCTCTGTCTCTCCTCCTCTATATATATCTGACTTTGTAATAAAATAAATAAATAAAGGAAAGAAAGGAGAAACCTGGAAACCAGGAGCAGCCTGTCAGTGGGAACGACCAGGCCTCCCAGCCTCAGACCACTGGCAAGGCAAGCTGAAAGAATCTTGCAGGATGATAGTAGGTGCAGACTCCAGGCAGCAAGCCAGAGAGACCAGCCCAGGGGGTGGCAGGCACCTTGAGGGGGCTCCCCTCAGGGCCCAGGACTCAGCTCCAGGGCCTCTGGGGACACAGCAAGAGCCTGCAGGCCTGAGACTAATCTGGACCACCAATGAGTTATCATCCTGGGTGAAGGCATGCCGCTGCCCAGGGCTAAGATATCACCTGTGAGGTCTTTGATAGAAGGCTGGCTCTTTGGGTTTGGCTCGGCTGCTTTTTATCTCAGGCAGGCAGGCGGATTGTCTTTGAGCTCGCTGTTTCTTTTCTTTCTTCTTTCTTCTCCTTCACATTTTCAATATTCTTGGAAAGTCAGCTTTACAGAGAGAAAAATATTCTGTCCGCTAGTTCACTGACCAGGTGTCCACACTGGCCAGAGCTGAGCTGATCCAAAGCCAGGAGCCAGGAGCTCTTCCAGGTCTCCCATGTGAGTGTAGGGTCCCAAGGACTTGAGCTGTCTTCTGCTTTCCCAGGCCACAAGCAGGGAGCTGGACGGGAAGTGGAGCAGCCAGGACACGACCTAGTGACCATATGGAATCCTGGGGTGCCAGTTCGTATCCCGGCTGCTCCACTTCCCATCCAGCTCCCTGCCTGTGGTCTGAGAAAGCAGTTGAGGACGGCCCAAGGCCTTGGGACCCTGCACCCATGTGGAAGACCCTAAAGAATCTCCAGGCTCCTGGCTTTGGATCAGCTCAGCTCCAGCTGTGGTATCCACTTGGGGAGTGAATCACTGGACATAAGTTCTTCCTTTCTGTCTCTCCTCTTCTCTGTATATCTGCCTTTCAAATAAAAATAAATAAATCTTAAGAAAAAAAAAACCTACATGGAACCTAAACTCAACTTCAGCTCCTCCTCCATTCCTCAGCTTCTTCAAAACTAAGTAACAGCAAAACTCCAAACTTTCAACTCCTGTGAAGCTTGAGGTGTCACAGGTAGCTCTTTGAAAGGGGTTTTTGCTGCATTTAACCCTCCCAGAGCTCTTTTGCTCCAGGTCAGACAGGTGCATTTCTGGTCTGAAGACTCCAAGTTGCTGAGTGAATAAACCAAGATTCAGTGCCCTGATGCAGGATTCCCAGTCCACCGCACAGTTGCCCAGCTCTTGGGTAGGCCCAATTCTTCCCAGTCCCCTGCACCACCCCCCCTCCGCTCTAAGATCTACCTTCCTCTCTAGAACTCATCTGCCAGGCCTCCACTCACTGATAGGAAGGAAGCGACACCCTTTCCTGTTTTAGGCCCTCCTTCCTCCCCAACCCACCCTCCTGCCCGCCCAAGTGCCCGTCCTGCCTCCAGGTTCAAAAGCAGCCAAGCTCAAAGAGGCACGCAGAAGCTCCCAGTTCCTCTCTGAACGCAGCCCCTGAAGGAACCTCCAAGACCCCCTCAAGATGTGCCGCTTCCTCCCTGTCCTGCTCACCGTCAGCTTCCTGGTGATGGCTCAGGTAGGAGAATCCCCAGAAACCCTGGCACCACAGCCAGGATAGTCCAGGACAGCAGGGGAGGGCAGAGAGGCAGGTTCCCAGGGTATCCCTCTCCCCCGACCCCAGAACCCCATCCTCAACCCCACCCCAACACCAGGCCTTCTCCAGGGGAGTAGAGGCAGCTGGCACCTGCAAGGGTCCCTGGATGCAGGAGGCTTGACTGCCCAGCCTTCCAGGCCTCCCACCCGGGGCTAAGTTGTTCCAGGGCCGCCCGTGGCCAGGACCCTGTGTCCACAGTGGAGGACACAGGGTACCGGGCACACTGAGGCACCCAAGAGGTGCTGGGGAACCAAGAAGCTTGGGAAGTCATGGGCCTGTAAAGATGGCGCCAACCCCACAGGGAGCCAGGGAGACTGTCCTAGGTGGTGGGGGCAGGGAGGGGAGAACCCAGGAAATGTCCAAGTGGCACTTGCTCTGCTTCTGAAGGTGGCAGCACTCCACCCCGCCCAGGCCTGCTGCATAAATGCCCCAGTGTCCACGTAGGCAAAGGAGCGGCAGGGGTCTCACAGTCAATGACCTGGCAAGAAGGGGAGGCAGCCACGAGGCTTCCCCGGTGCCCAGCATGAGCAGGACCCCACGGCAGCAGGGACAGCCGGGTCCCTATCCACCCACTCACACCCCACCAGGTGCCTGCCCACCCAGCCTGTCATTTTTGAGCCCCACAACTGTGACGGGCTCTTCCCCATTTCAGAAGATGTGGCGACCATGCCATTTAAGGTCAAGATCAAGGGCCAGGGTCCCTCCAGCTCACTCTGTGGTCCATTGTGTGAAGCAGAAGATGGGGACAGGGGACTGTGGAGGGACTGCAGAGGCTTGCATCAGGCTGGGAGGAGGCCCAGGTGTCTAACAGGTTGGGGGTTGAAATACCCCTCCCCTGAGCTGCCCCTGCTTCTCTTGCAGATGCAAACTGGAGTCTTCGGAGACCAGGACTCGAAACAGGCCTCCTCAGCCTCCCAGAACTCGAACCATGCCTCTCAGGAGACGAACCAGGGCTCCCAGGGCTCGGGCCAGGCCTCCCAGCCCAGCAGCGCCAGCATGGTGCACGGCACTTTCCTTTTCCTCCTGATCGTCGCTCTCCTCCACCTGGCCCACCGCCTCTGAGCCCCCTGCCTCCATCCCAGCTGGGAACCGTCCCCCTCCCCGAGACAGCAGCTGCATACACTCTACAGAGAATCCACCCCTCCCTCCCCACCTCATCCTGCAGAGAAGCCCATGTGTGAGACCCCCCCACCCAGGGTGTGGACCTGAGCACCATGCATGGGAGATCAATAAAGCGCTTGTTGTGTATCTGTGTGTGGTCCTTTCATTGCTCCTGGCAGAACCCCATAGCCAGAGTGGAAGCAGTACCCCAGGGCCTTCCCATGCCCCCATCAGCAGCAAAGGTGGCACCAAGATGCCCCAACCCTCACAGAACCCCATCAGAGGGCTCCTCCTCTGAGAATCACCTTGCCAGTCCAGGGCCTGGAACCTGCCACCCTCACGGCCCCTGTAGGTTGCTTTTGTTCAACTTGTCCTTGGGTGCGTGGATATGGTGCCCCAGAGTCAGTCTCCCTGCCCCTTCAAACTCAGCACCCCCACAACCAGACAGCCCCACATCCTAGGTATCCTCAGAAGGATAGACTCAGGGAAGTCCCCCATCCCAAGCATGCCCACATTCCAGTCTCTGGGTGTTCCCCTGCCTGCCCTAACCCTCCACCCCTGGGGGCTGGAGGAGGATCAAGAAGAGGCAATTTTTTGCCTCCTACCTCCCTTCTCGCACGCAGGGAAGGCCGGAAGCGCCAGCAGCTGCCCTAACCCCTCTGCCCTGGAGTGGGGGTGTCTGTGTGGGGGAGGGAAGAGAACCCACAGCTGCCCACATGGGCCTTATCCCTGGCGTATCCTCGAGGACCCTAGCCAGAGGCCCAGGGTCCTTGATGTACACCTGCCCCACCCCCAGCCAGGTTTAGGCCCAGACCCCTGATCTAGCTCCCTTGAGGACTGGGTTGGGTAAGTGGGGAGGAGTCCCATGGCCACGCCCTGCAGGCTGAGAGGTGCAGCTCTCGCCCTTCTCCCAGGTGCATCTGCTGTACCCCCATCACACTGGGTATCCCTCCAGAACTGTCTGCTCCCTTGGCTGTCTTTCTTGGCCACCCCTGGCCTGGCCCTCGCCATCACAGCTGTTCCCTGTCATCGATTAGATTACCCTCGTGGTGGGTACCCTTGAGGGTGGGATCTTGCAGGCCTGGTTCCTTTTTGTGCCTCCACAGCCCAGCACAGACTAGGCTTGGAGCAGGTGGTGAGAAAAACGCAACCTTCCCAAACGGTACACTCCCCAGCAACCTGGTCCCATGGCTCCTCCTGGTGGCAAAGAGAGCTCTTACACCTGCGCCTCAACCCAGAAGCAAAAGAAGCAGGTGCAGGAAAGTGAACATGTGGCCGGCCTGGCCCTCAAACACCCAGATGCATGGAGACAAAGAGACTGGACAGCATATTACAAAATAGCTTATTTTCCAACAAAAATTCTATAAAAACATTTCATCCCAGAAAACCTTCCTGCCCTTCTTCCCCCACATCCGATCTCAGGCTAGGGGAGAAGAGAGGCTCAAAGAATATGCAGTGTCCAGGTCTGGGAGGTCCTTTCCTTGGTTGGTTCCCACAGCACCACGTGGTCCCGGTCATAGCCCCGGCCACCTGTGGGGTAGGGGCAGATGAAGAGATGCTCAGAGAGATGGGGGCACCAAGGAGGGGGCCATGCCCTTAGCCCCCTCCCCCACCTGCATTACCTTTCACATCCAGGACTCGCCCTTCAAACATCTGGCTGCAGATGTGGCCCCCATCACTTATGCTCCAGGTCTGCCGTGGCATGCGGCTCTCTGACCACAGCACCACTTTGGAGCCTGGGCTGGGAGTCCCGATCACCTGCAGGCTCATAGTAGGGGCCACCTGTGGCCCAGGAGGTCATTAGGTCTTGTCCCTCCCCACTGGGGCTCCACCCTGACCCAGACACCTTAAGACAGAGTCTCCTAGGGAAGTGAGGCTTCCAGTGCTGGATTTTACAGGGTTAGGTGAGATTCAAGGTAAAAAGACATAAATAGGAGGTCTCCTCCAGGAAACCTCTCAGATTAACTTCCAAAGGCTTTAGCATTAGAGCTGCCACAGCCTTACAGGTTGCAGGACCTTCAGCAAACTACTTAACCTCCTGTGCTCCAGTTTTCCCACCTGCAAAGAGGGGAAGTGTCTGAGCGTCATGAAAGGCATTCGCTTGGGAGCATAAGGGAGCACCTGGCACGCAGCCACTCTCATCACCCTTCTCTCTCCTCCGTTGCACTTCTCATCATCGGAGCTACTAGGATCCTTCACTCACTCAGGTTGTCTCTCTCTGTCCCACTAAGCTGAGGACGGCAGAGGTCAGTTCCGTCTTCTCGCTGCTGCCCTCCCAGCCCCTAGAAGACAGCCTGGTGGACAGCAATGCCCAGGTCCACTGAGAGAATCTATCCTTGTCTACAGCCAAGTGCAGAGGTGCCTCCGAGGCACCCGTGTAGATCCTGGCTGTGTAGGCTGTGTCTGGGAGCAGGGCAGGCTTGCCCTGGGGTACATCCCACATGCTCCCCAACCCAGGGCCCTGGTGGCACAGCACATGTCTCTGCCTCCGACTGAGTGGACCTCACCAAAGCAGGCTTGCACATACCTAGGGCCCAGGGCTCCTGGTCCCAGTCCCAAAATCAGTACCTGGTTTGTTTTAGTATATCTGCTGCCGAAGCAAGCATAGTACCTGGTTCTTGAGCAGCCCATCCTCATAGTACCAAACGCAGCTGCCTCCAGTTCGGGAATTGGAAACCACCACACGGCCTGCCTTCATGTCTTCCACGTGGTCTGGCACTGCCAGGAATCCTCCCAGTGCTGCGTTCCACAGGCGGAAGTAAGCCCGGCGCTGGGAGTGGGGAGACACTGAGAGTCAGGGATCCCCAGCAGGGCCGTACTCCCTCTACCCTCACCCAGGGTTCTCCAGTACCAGCTTCTGGTGCCCTCTTTCCTGACCCCAAACTACCCTTGATGCCTCGCAAGCATCCCTTCTTTGCTTATGCATCCTGAGGCCACACGCACAGCACACTACAGCACACATGTATGGCACACATTGACAGCCCACAATGCACACAAAACACACGCACAGCACACACGACACATACAGCAACACACAGCACACAACAAAGCAACATGCATGTATAGAACACAAAACAAATACAGAGACATATGTACGGCACACAGCACATATGTACGGCACACATGCATAGTACAGCAATGCATATGCATGCCACACACAGCACATACATGCACAGTCCACACATGTGTGCAGCACACATGCACACACATGGTTCTGTGTGCAAAAGCAGCCACAGGCTCCGGGTAGGGTTGGCCAACAGAGACAGCCACGGCACAGAAGCTCATGCAAGGTGCCAACTCACACACACCTACACACGAGTGACCATCCAAACTCACACATCCTCGCCAATGCACAGGCACTGACATCTGCCACTAGGGGGTGTGGGGGAATGCAGACAGGTACACACAGACAGAATCACAGCCCCAGCCAGGCCCTTGGGCTGTTCTCAATGGCCCTGACTCAGCTGGGGGCTCAGATGGAGCTGTGACAGTTGTGGCTAAGCTGAGTGTGTGCCACCCAAGCACTGTTCCCAGGTGTATCCTCGCTCTCCCTGCAGCCCCGGGCACATGGCACCCTCATTTTAAAGATGAAGAAACAGAGGTCCATGGAGGCATGGTACTTGCCCAAAGCTGCAGAGCAAAACGTTTGTCCATTTCTCTGGGCCTGGTTTCCCCATCTGTAAGATGGGAGGGTTGGAGACAATCTCCACAATTTCTTTCAACAAAGAAATCTGATGTGAGATGTTGGGAATTGAGGTCTGTGCAGATACCCTCAAACACACAAGCCCTCTGAGGGGTGTCCCAGACACAGGCTCAAGCAGGTGCAAACACTCACACACACTCACACAGTCACACACACAAGGTCCCCTCCAGAGCACACATGACATGGTAAGGAGAGGAAGCCCTCAGAAAGGCCTTCGTAGGCGTACACACACACACACACACACACACACACACACACAGGAGCACTTCCAGTGTACATACAACATCACAAGGACAAGGAAGCCCTCGGAAGGGCATACATACCCACACTCACACACACACAGAGCCCAAACACAGCTCCACCACACACGAGCACAAGAAGGCCAGTGATGTCCACACGGCAGGTGCAGACATGGAGGACACATGTGCAAGCACAGGGTTTCACAAAGCCAAGAAGAGGGACGTGGTATAATTTCCTATCCTAACAGAATACCCCTATTTTTGAAAGGCTAATGGCCATGTATTCATTCTGCTATCAATTAAAAATCAGATATGCCTGGGATACTCATGATTTTGTGGATATGCTCTCTAGGACAAGAACCACACAAACAAAAGTGGATTGAGGGGGCCTGGTGTGATGGCCTAGCAGCTAAAGTCCTCACCTGGCACACTCCCGGATCCCATATGGGCACAGATTCTAATCCAAGTGGCACCACTTCCCATCTAGCTCCCTGCTTGTAGCCTGGGAAAGCAGAGGAGGATGGCCCAAAGCCTTGGGACCCTGCACCTGTGTGGGAAACCTAGAAACTCTGGGCTCTTGGCTGTGGATCAGCGCAGCTCCAGCCATTAAGACTGCTTGGGGAGTGAGTCAAGGGACAGATCTTCCTCTCTGTCTCTCCTCCTATCTGTATATCTGCCTTCCCAATAAAAATAAATAAATCTTTTAAAAAAGGTGGATTGATTTGGAGAAAAGGATAAATAGGTAACAGTTCAAGATAAGCAGCAAGGGGCTGACACTGTGGCACAGTGAGTTGAACCACAGCCTGCGACCCCAGCAACCTTTATGAGTGCCAGGTCAAGTCCCTGCTGCTTTGCTTCCCATCCGGCTCCCTGCCAATGGGCCTGGGAAGGCAGTGAAAGAAGGCCAGAGTGCTTGGGTCCCTGCACCCCTGTGGGAGACCTGGATGAAGCTCCTGGCTCCTGGCTTCAGCTTGGCTCAGCCCTGGCTGTTGTAACCATCTGGGGAGTAAACTTTCTCTCTTTGTCTCTGCTTCTTCCTCTCTCTTCTTCTCAACCCCCACTCACTCTGCCATTCTGCCTTTCAAATAAATATCTACATCTTTAAAAAAGAAAAAGAGGAACAACTATGTGGCAAACAAACTGACAAAAGTACAGAATGTTGAACGTCGGGAACACACAAAACCACAGACAGATGTACCTGGACCCGCCCAACAGGATGGGCTACCTACCTGCTTGATGGGGTATAGAGAGCCCACCCTCTGCGTGCCACTGTAGGTCAGCCAGTTGGTGATCTCACAGCTGCCCACCAGCCACTGGTGGCCCCGGAAGTCGCTGTGCTCACACAGTACCCAGCTGGATCCAGCAGGTGCCAGAGATACAGAGACGGACATGACAGAGACACACAGACAGATGGTGGAAGGCACCAGGGTCAGCATGGTTTCCACCTCCTCTTCACTCTGCCCAGCGGTTGGGATCCCAGTGGGGAGAGGGAGGCTGGGAAGTAGATTTGCGGCTTGCAGGGCAAAGTGGGTTCTGAGAGGACTCACAGGCTGTGTACACCTCTCCATCTGCATCTCTCCCTCTTTCCAGGCTTGGAGGAGAGCGCTGGGGACCCTGGATCACCATCCCCCCACCCTCTCACCAGTCCCGACATGCGCTTCCCCACAATGCACTCACACGCCACCCCGGATGCGCACGGACAGCACGTGGTCGTTGAAGCCCTCGGCCTGCAGGCTCCGCACCTCCCTGTTGAGCTCGATCTCCTTCCCCTCAAAGCACTCGAGGCCGTAGAGGAAGATGGAAGGCTCCGAGAAGTGCTGGGGACAGGGAGGAAACAGGATGAGGCCAGTGCCAGGCTGATCCTCACAGATAACTAGTAACTGCCATGCTGGCTTTGAAGGCTCTGGGTTACAGGTGCCTGGGTCGATTCTGAGAAAGATTGGATCCAGTCCTCCAGCCCACTGGGCAGTGGGAAGCAGCCTTACTTCATCCCCTCCCTCAACGGGCAGGCCTCACCCAGGTGGCATGGATACTCACCAGGGGCACCTTCCGGAGGGAGCCCAGCACGGTGGAGCTCAGGCAGCCCATGGCCGTGAGGGTGGGGAACTCGCCCTCTGAAAGAACATGCTGGTCCCCCTGGAAGTCCTTCTCGTCAAACAGGATCCAGCTGGGAAAGAGATGGGGGAGAGTTGCTGGACAGGAGTACCCTTGGCAAGCATGCAGCAACACAGGGCAGGACTGCTCATGACCTGACCACACACTTGGCCAGAGCCACGGAGTACAAGCAGCTCACTGTCCTTCAGTAGAGGCTTGGTTGAGCAAACAGAGAAAAGCAGAGCATGATACAGTGAAATACAAGGACAAGGGAGAGCTCTTCCAGGCTAGGAAGTGATTTCTAGGGGTCAGAGTTGTAACACACGGGTTAAGCTGCTGCCTATACTGGCATTGCATGTGGATGCCGGTCCTAGTCCTGGCTGCTTCACCTCCTATTCAGCTCCCTTAGTTCCGGCCGTTGCGGCCACTTGGGGAGTGAATCATCAGACGGAAGATCTTTCTCTCTGTATATCTCACTTTTCAATAAAAATAAAAATAAATCTTTTTTAAAAAGTGATGTCTAATAGAAGTGAAGTACAAGGTTTATAGTATGCTTTCTTTTTTATTATTAATTTATTTTTATTGGAAAACCAGATATTCACAGAGAAGGAGACACAGAGAGAGAGAGAGAGAGAGAGATCTTTTTGTCTAACTGGTTCACTGCCCAAATGGCTGCAATGGCCAATGCTAAACTGATTTGAAGCCAGGAGTCAGGGGCTTCTTCTGGGTCTCCCATGAGAATGCAGGGTCCCAAAAGTTTGGCCCATCTTCCACTGCTTTCCCAGGCCACAAGTAGGTAGCTGGGTGGGAAGTGGAGCAGCCAGGGCACTAACTGGTACACAAATGGGATTTCAGTGGTTGCAAAGTGAGGATTTAGCTATGGGCTGTTGAGCTGGGCCCAGTAGGCTTTCTCTCAAAACTTACGACAAAATTTACGTGCCACGAAGTTCACCTTTTCCAAGTATGCAACACAGTGGCTTCTATTTTATTTATTTATTTCCCATACTTATAAGGATTTTTGTTGTTGGTGGTGGTTTTGCTTTGTTTTCAGAGAGAGTGATAGAGAATGAGGGGGAGAAAGAGAGATCTTTCATCCACTGGCTCACTCTACAAATGCTGTGACAGCCAGGACTGGATCAAGGCCAAGCCAGAACCACCTGTGGATAGCGAGGACCCAGGCGCTTGGACCACCACCTGCTGCCCCCAGGAGCACTAGCAGAAAACCGGATGTCCGGAAGAAGCCCAGGCACCTGGATGACGCATATGGTTTGCACCCCACATTGGAGTGCCCGGGTTCGAGGCCTGACTCCATCCTGATTCCAGCTTCCGGCTGATGTGCATCCTGGGAAGCAGCACAGGACTCAAATCCCTGGGTTCCTGACACCCTCAGAGGAGACCTGCAGGGGTCTCTGGGCTCCTGACACCCTCAGAGGAGACCTGCAGGGAGCTCTGGGTTCCTGACTCCCTCAGAGGAGACCTGCAGGGAGCTCTGGGCTCCTGGTTCCAGGCCAGCCCAATAAGGTCTTGGCAGCATTTGGGTGAGTGAATCAATAGGTGGGAGATCTCTGTCTTTCAAATACCGAAATTACTTTAAATACACGCACAAATTCCAAGAAAATGAATTCAACAGAGGCATTTTTGAGATAGTGGGAGAAATTAGAACAGGGAGTCGGTGCATGGTAATTTTAACAAATTATCGTGACTTATGCTAGCTATGGCAATGACTCTAATACGTTAGAGATATATATGGCAGTGTTCTCCAACGAACGGTTGTTAGGTCAGAGATTTAAATTACTTGCTTTAAAAAAAACAGAAGATAGTTCAAAGAAAATTGGGATTCAATTGGGATTTTGAATATGAGAGGTCTTTAAGAAATATGTATTATTTAAACAACTATTCATGGAGGCTGACACCACGGTGCAACACGCTAAGCCTCTGCCTGTGGTGCTGGCATCGCATATGGGCACTGGTTCTCATCTCAGCTTCTCAGCTTCAGATCCAGCTCCCTGCTAATCTCCTGGGAAAGGCACCGGAGGAGGGCCCTACTGTCAGGGTCCCTGCCAGCCACATGGGAGATCCCAATGAAGCTCCTGGCTCCTGGTTCTGGCCTGGTCTACCACTGGCCCTTATGCCCATCTGAGGAGTAAACCAGTGAGTGGAAGATAGCTCTCTTTATTATCTTTTTCCCCTCTGTCACTCTTTCAAATAAATGAATATATCTTAAAAAGAAAAAGAAAACATGGAAAATGTTTCTAAAAGGAAATAAAATAGACAACAGAAAAAAGCTATTCGTGTGTTTGAAAGTTTTTCTACCACTGCTTCTCGGCCTTTTGGCCGAGTGTGAAAGTTTTTCCACCAAAAGAAACTTATCTCAGGGCCAGCACTGTGGCACTACAGATGAAACTATCCCTGGTGTGCCAGTTCAGGTCTTGGCTGTTCCACTTCAGATAGCTTACTGCTGGCAGCATGGGAAAGCAGTGGAAGTTGGCCCAAATGCTTGGGCCCCCTGCACCCATAAATGAGACTTGGATGAAATTCCTGACTTCGGCCCAAATGGGGACTGAACCAGAAGATACAAGATCTGTCTCTCTCTCTCTCGACTTTCAAATAAATAAATCTATAAAAACATAAATTTATTGTTATATTTTCCTGTGAACTTTATTTTTGAAATATTGTTGTCTTCTACCATCTACCTTTTCCATTTCCCATGAGAAGTGTACTTTGTTTACTTTCAAATTGAGTGACTCAAGACAGAACAGGAAGCCGAAGGCAGGAAATCCTCTGAAATAAAGTCCCAAGCCGAGTCCAGCCCCAGGCAGGTGTGCACATCTCACCTTCCCTCCCCAGGGCATCCTCACCTGCCGCCGTGCACACGGCAGGACTGGGGCTGGAAGGATGCAGGCAGAGAGGTCTGGTCCTCCTCAAGGGAGATATGGTCGCCCAGAAAGCCAGGGCTGGAGAAGAGCTGGATCTGGTGGACACAGAGCGGAGGGGATGAAAGTGAAGGGAGGCGGTGGGCTGGGAGACAGGGGCGGCCCCTGCGGAGCACCCTCCTTACCTTGGAGACAAAGTGCAGGTCGTGTTCCCCGACCTGAGGGGAGAGACGAAAGTTCAGAGACTTAAGGATGGGGCCGGGACCTATCGTCAGCCCTCCACGGGTCCTACAGTGTCCAGGTTACTTTGCTTCCAGGAGGCCCAGCCCCTCGGGGACTCCAAGCCTCGCTCCCTCCGAGGCCACATCCCCCCCACCCCACCCCGCTGTAGTACGCACCTGCAGCACCGGCTGGAGAGAGGCGAGAGCGCTGTTGCCCGCGCCCCAGTCGTTGCAGTTGCGATACACGCCCTTCTCCAGCACGTACTGCTCCCCGGAGAAGCCCACCGCCTCATAGGCCACCCACCTGCACAGGTCGGGACACGAATCAGCCAGGCAGGGGCAATGGGCGCCCCTCCCGGAGCCGTCCCTGGCCGGCCCAGGCCCTCCCTGCTGCGCGAAACCAGGTCACTCACACGCCGCTGAGTACGTGAATGGCCTGCGTGCGGGGGCCATGTCGCTTTAGCTCTACATCCGGCAAGGCGGTGCTCACCTCCACACCGTGCCCCTGGAAGTCCATGGCCTCAAACAGCACCACGGCTGGATCCCCGAAGTCCTGGCCCGCAGGGACAGTCAAGTGTCTCCAGGAGTGCCCACACAGTCAGGATGCAGACCACCCCAGGGATTCAGGGGTGGGGACTGGGGAAGGGTAGGGGTGGGGGTGGCGGTCTGGCAGGCCTCAGGGAGCACTTCGTGGGAAGAATGATACACCTTGCGAAGAGGTGCCACCTTTCCCGTTCAGAAGCTGTGCTGAGCGTGGTGGGGTGGGGGTTAGGCTGCCAGAGGTGAAGCAGCCAGAGACGGAGGAATGGCTCAATCGCCCTTGCTTACTGTCCGGATGACCCGTAGGGAGGTCAGCAGCGCATCATAGCCTCCCCAGTGTGACCAGTCGGCGTACTCTCCCTCTTCCAGCAGATACTGGTGGCCCCTGAAGCCCTCCTTCTCGTAGCCCACCCAGCTGGGGGAGGAGGGAGGGTGGACAGACAACACTCAGTGGCAGGAAGCCCAGGAAGGGTCAGACAGCTGACCTCCCCAGGCAGCTTGGGGTGTCTTCCCATCCCTTAGGGTACAGGACAGTGGGGGCAAAGAGATAGAATGGGGCGTTCTGAGACCCTCACCAGCCCCCAAGAATGCGCAGGGATCCCACAGAGGCCAGCTGGGGGCTTTGGTCGTCCTCTGGCTGCTGAAGGTTGTAGATGTCTCTGCTCACTTCCCAGCTCCGGCCCTGAAACCCAGGGGCTTCGTACACCACGGCCTGGGGGGAAGGAGGGAGGGGTCGTGTGCGTGGGCCTCATATGGCACAGCTGGAGGGTGGACAGGGGTCGTGTGGGTGGGCCTCTTATGGCACAGCTGGAGGGGGGACTGGGGTCAGGTGGTGGGCCTCATCCGGAGCCGGGCACAGGCTGCCAGCCCACTATCTGTCCTGCTCAGCTTCCTGAGCTCTGAGTGCACAGACACCATCCCTTCTTTTTTTGTTTTGTTTCGTTTACAGACACCATCCCTTACCCAATACCCGTCTCTGACCTCTAGCCTGGTCCACAGACAACAGGTGCTGATTCCCACTGAGCCCACCAGCTTCTGACCTCCACCTGCCCTCTCTCTGGTCTCTCAGTCCCAGGCAGAATAGCCACCCCTCCACTCACCCTTGCCTCCTTCCTCCCCGCCCTCCTTGACCCTGAAGCCCACATCCTTCCTTACCTTGGGCTCCTCCGGCCTCTCCACGCTTGGGCAGCCCTGCAGAGGAGACAGAGCTGCTGGCAGATCTGCTGGCAGATCTGGGGTTTTCTCCATCCTGACACTCCACAAGAGTTGACTTCACGTCCTCTCCCCGATCCCACCCCTCCCCTCCTCCAGTCCCATCCCTAGTCTTTTCCCTCCCCTCCTTCCCCTGGGCCCTTGTGGGGGACCAGAGGCAGAGCCCACACCCTCGGATCTGTGGCTGTGTCCAGCTCTTACCAGTCTTACAGGCTTCAGCGAGCCCACGCCTGGGTCAGATGCACCCCAGGCCTCCAAAGTGGGGTACTCGCCGGGCTCCAGGACATAAGGGGTATCTTCAAAAAAAGGCTTGGGGTACAGCAGCCACCTAGGGGAATGCAATGAGGTCACTGTATCCCGGACCCCCGAAAGACAGTGCTTGGAGGGCAGGAAGAAAGGATTGGAGGGGAGGAGGAGATTTTGGGAGGAGACCCCCATCCTGGTAGGGGGCCCTGGAGGGATCTCTTTTGGTAACCATCTCATGTGCACCTCTGTCCCTCTGGCCTGGCCTTTTCCCATATTACACAGCAGCCAGAAGATCCCTCTAATGCATATATCTACTTAAAAACCCCAGCAGTAGGGGGAGGGAGGTGGGGACAGCAGGTTGAGCCGCCACCTGGGACACTTGTAGCCCACAATCAGAGTGCTGATCCAAGTCCTGACCACGCAGCTTCCTGCTTGTGCACACCCTGGGAAGCACAGATGATGGTTCAAGAACTTGGGTCCCTGCCACCCACATGGGAGACCTCGATTGTGCTTCTGGCTTTTCAGCCTGGTGCAGCCCTGGGGAGTGAACCAGCAAGTGGAAGCTCTCCCTCTGGCTCCGTGGTTCTGTCTTACACAGATACATACATAAAACACAGTAATTCCCTGTTGGCCTCACACTATAGCCTGATCATACAAGGAAACCTTGTGATTCTGCCCCTTGTATCAGGGTCTCCCACCTCTCCACTGGCCAGACTGGAGTTTTAAAGTAGTCTACTGTGATGGCTCAATGGCTAACTCCTCGCCTTGCAGGTGCTGGGATACCATATGGGCACCACTTCATGTCCCATCTGCTCCACTTTCCATCCAGTTCCCCACTTGTGGCCTGAGAAGGTTGAGGACAGCTCAAAGTCTTGGGACCTTGTACTCATGTGGGAGACCCAGAAGAAGCTCCTGGCTCCTGACTTTGGATACGGCCCTTTGGGGAGTAAACCAGGAGATGGAAGTGTTTTCTCTTGCCCTCTCTATGTAAATCTGCATTTCTAATAAGAATACATATATATATATATATATATATTTTTTTTAAAGATTTATTCATTTTTATTGGAAAGCCGGATATACACAGAGGAGGAGAGACAGAGAGGAATATCTTCCATCCGATGATTCACTCCCCAAGTAAGCCACAACGGCCGCTGCGCGCCGAACCAAAGCCGGGAACCAGGAACCTCTTCCAGGTCTCCCACGCGGGTGCAGGGTCCCAAAGCTTTGGGCCGTCCTCCACTGCTTTCCCAGACCACAAGCAGGGAGCTGGATGGGAAGTGGAGCTGTCAGGATTAGAACCAGCGCCCATGTGGGATCCCGGGGCTTTCAAGGCGAGGACTTTAGCCGCTAGGCCACGCCGCCGGGCCCAGAATAAATATAATTTTAAAAGTGTATCTGCCTCACCTCTGTTTCTTACTCTTCTCCCCATTCATTAAAGGAACAAATATGTAGAGGTATCACATACGGGCCAGGCCCTGTATTTGAGCATCAGGATACAATAAGAGACACGCCGGCCCTCCTACAGTAGATTCTTGGCCCACTCTGCCAGGCTCAGTGGACTCTACACCTAGGAGTCTTCTGTGACACCTCCGTCCATCCCCTGACCCTGGGACTTTGCTTTCTTCTTGCCTGTCCCCATCGATACCGTACCCAGAGCCCACTTGGAGGTGGGCAGTGTGCCCTGCCACCTGTCCCCAGCGCCCAGCACAGTGAGTGGAAATGAAGGGAATCCAGCATGGCCTCACTCACAGTCCTGCGGAGACAGTAGCAGATGCCACCTGCAGGGGCTGCTCCAAGCCCTGGGTGTCCTTCAGAGCCTCCGTTAGCTTCACTTGCTCCCCCTTGAAGCCCTCCTCAGAGAAGAGGCTGATCTCTGGGGTGCGGTAATCCTGTGGAAGGAGGGGACAGAAATCTATACCAGCCCCATGCCTGCTCCCAGGGTCAGTCTGGAAAACCTTTGTGATTGTCCCCCCCAGAAACCAGGGGGTAACTAGAGTGCGCCCTGCTAG
Organism: Ochotona princeps; assembly: GCF_030435755.1. NCBI lineage: Eukaryota > Metazoa > Chordata > Mammalia > Lagomorpha > Ochotonidae > Ochotona > Ochotona princeps. The sequence goes on from NC_080833.1 coordinate 18,587,087, forward strand.
CTCAGCCACGCAAGCCCAAAACTGCAGTCCTTGATGGTCCCTTGCTGGGCTGTGCGGATCTGAGGCCACAGTTCCCAAGAGAACCTGCCAGGCAGCGGCAGGCCGTTCCCTGGCTTTTGGTAGCCTGCCTTCTAGACTGTTGGAGGACTGGGCAAGGTGGACACCTGCTTCCCGAGGTCCCACATTGACCCTCCATTTAGGTTGACCCTCTGTCCATTCAGCAGATCCTCTCTGCCCTCTAGGGGTTCTGGGGTCATTTTCACTTCTTCATCACATGTTTAGGAAGTGTTACTGAGTGGAAGGCACTGTGTCAAGGTCATGTCCTATTCCCTCTCATTTCGTTTTCCAAGTCCATTCACAGGCAAGGGAGGCTCGGCTCGGGGGAGGATCAGCAACCTGCCCAGGGCCAAGATCAGAGCTGGGTAAATATGTTCACTGTTGCAACCCAGCCCTCCCATGTGCCTGGCACACGGGAGGTACCCCATGGGCATGGAGTCCAATGAACCCAGGACCAGCCGACTTCAAAGCCTTTGTTTTGCTCTTGTATCTCATCACCTCCCACATGCAGTTGAATTTACTGTGAAAAGCTCACATTACATAGTGCTCAAGCATGTCTGTGAATTTGAGAACATCAATCCCTCGCCTGGGCTGTTGTCCTAGGGAAGGCTCGGCAACTCACACACGCAACAACAGCCCTGGGCTGTTAGCTGCGCTTTCGTGGAAACAAAACACATGACCTAGCGGCTAAGACATTCACATCGCATGTCAGTGGGCCTGGGTTCGACTCCCGTCTCTGGCTGACTCCAGCTTCCTGCCACTGAGGACCCGGGGAGGCATGTTGCTGGCTCAAGTAGTTGGGTTCCTGCCACTTGTGTGGGAGACAAGGATGGAGTTTCTAGCTCCTGGCTTCAGCCAGCCCCAGCTGCAGTAGGCATTTGGAAAGCGAACCAGCAAATAGAAGTTTTGTCTGACCTCTTTCAACACCTTCCAGGTAAATAGATAAACCAAGCAAAATGTTCCCAAACAAGCAAAAACACCTTCAGTGTCGCCTAGCCCTTTCTTTGGGATCACCCTAGTGCCCGGCTAGCTTTGCTGCATTCAATTTTCATAGCTTAGGAATGTGTCCTGTGAACAGAGTACTCCGACTTTACAAATAGGAAATGACAATGTTGACTTTTCACACCACAGGCCCCTCCCTCAGACATGCCCCTGGGCTGCCCGTCCTGTCCCTCCCTTGTTCCCAGGCCCTTTCTCCTTCCGGCAGCCAGCGGGATGCTTGTAAATCCCCAATCTGGTTATATGACTTTCTGCTTCAAACCAGCCCTTACTCGAGCTGACTGTACATCCTGCAGGGGTCCGCCCACCCAGCACCTGGCACAGTGCCTGGCATGCAATAGACATTCCCGAGCATCTGGCACCAAATGCCTGAAGTGTCCGTGTCTCTGGGGTCTGCCTGTGGCACTGGGGTCTGCCTCTTGTAATCTCTCCCTATCTTGAAGGGCATGTTCTCTCTCAGGGTTGGGGCCCAAGAGGGGCCAGAGCGACCCCCAGCCCCCACTCCAGCCCACTCACCTGGACTACCCTCCTTAGTGAGCCAATGCCATGGGTGCTCCATGCTGGCTCCGGGCCCCTGAGCTCCATGTCACCTTCAGGTAAGACCAGTTTTCGACCCCGGAACTCTGGCTCTTCGTATAGCACCCAGCTGTGGGCAAAGAGACCCCAGAGTCACAGGGGTTGGCTATATCTCCAGTGAGCTGGTATGGTCACTGCCAGGTTGGCCCGGCTGCACCCTGCTGCCCTCTGCACAGCCAGGGCCCCCACTGGGCACACCTCACTCACCAGCCTCGAATCACCCTGATGGAGGCCACAGGGGCCCAGCCAGAAGCGTCAGCAATGTCTTCCCAAACCTCTGTGCTGTCACCCTGACAGCTGGGCTCGGAGAAGAGGATCACCTGAGAAGGCATAGCCACCGGGGGCTTCAGAGCCCATCCCCAAGCCCTCCACCACCAGCCCTGCCCACTTACCCCAGGCCCCTACCTTCCCAGGCCTAGTGTTCAGCTTGCCCTGGGTCTTCAGCGCTGGACTCTAGAACAAAGGAGCCACAAGAAGCCTTATGGTGTCGCCTCCTTACAGCCTCCCTGCAATCTGCTATTCCAGGGATCCCGGCCCTCCCTGCTGGCCTTTACTGCGAAGAAACTGGGTGTCCAGCAGCCCCATCTGCAGCTTCTGGGGTGCTGACTTGAGACCACGCCCTCCTGCCTCCAGAGACCCTTGATTACCTCTCACTTCCCAACCCCAAGCCCATGGAGCCCCCACTGCCTGCCCAGTTGCCCATCGGAGGCATCACTCACCCACCCCTGGGGGTCCTGGGTAGGTGAGGTCTTCTCTGCCGACAGACTTTCACTACAGAGCAGAGGTAACTGTCCCAGCACCTTTCTGACCCCTGGTGCCTCATGGGGTGGCAGAGCGGATAGTTTGGTGCCTAGTGGTTCTGGGGTTGTGGTCTCCTTGGCAGCAGGCATCAGATTGCCAAAGAGAAGGCTGCCGCCGAGCCGGGAGGTACGCCTGCTGTTGGCCTGAGCTTCTGGCCCCAGCTCAGGCTGGGGGCCCTTGGCACCTGCTACATGCTTTTTCATCATCTCCAGAGGCGAACAGGAGCCCTGGCTGGGCCTGGAGGGTCGCAGGTCCCATGAAGGTCCAGGCTTGGCTTTTTCCTGTTTGAGCTGCAGCTTCTCGTCGTCACTCAGGTAGGGGTTCTCGGGTTCCTCCTCCTCCTCTTTCGCTTCCTCTTGCTGGTCCTTCTCCAGCACCGGCACCTGCTGTGGACTGGGGGCCAGCACCCAGGGCCCAGGCTGGTCCTCTTCGATGGCAGGGAGCGTGGCATACATGGCAAGGTAGGAGGCGCGGGGGGCTCGGGGCAGCCGGTGGGTGCGGAGGATCTCGGGGGGCTCCATGCTCCGCAAGGTGTCCAGGAAAATCTCCAGGTCTGCAGCCAAGGCCAACTCCTCCTCCTCCCTCAACAGCTCCAGCGGCGGCTTGCCATCGATAGAATCGGGGACAGGCTGGGATTCCACACTGACCTCTGCTTCCACTGGCACTGGACCAGGGGTGTCACCTGGGCTGGGTGTCACCTTGTCCACAGAGGAAGATGGGGCAAGGGGAGCAACAGGGTCTTGCACAGCTTCTGTGTGGGTGGGAAATGGTGCCGCGGAAACACCGGAGTCCTGGACAACCTCTTTTGCTGTGGGAGATGGGAGGGGGCTCCCTTCAGAGCCCAGGCCAGCCTTATCCTGCTGGGGACGAGGAGTAGTAGAGGCTGCTGGGTCCACTTCGGTCTCTTCCTTGGTGAGGGAGGAGGCAGGGCTGCCTGCAACATCTTGCACACTCTCCTCCTGCCCACTGGGACCCCCAACCACCTTGCTGGGTTTGGGGGATGAGGTGTCGGGAACATCCTGTAGCATCTCTTTCTGGCTGGGGGCTGGGTCAGCAGGAGTCCCAGGACCCTGGGCGACCTGCTGCTCCGGAGGGAGGGTGAGGCTAGGGACCTCTGTGGCGTCCTGGGACTCCCAAGGGAGGGAGGGGCTGGGGACCTCTGCAGTGTCCTGGGACTCCTGAGAGAGGGTGAGGCTAGGGACCTCTGTGGCGTCCTGGGACTCCCGAGGGAGGGAGGGGCTGGGGACCTCTACAGTGTCCTGGGACTCCTGAGAGAGGGTGAGGCTAGGGACCTCTGTGGCGTCCTGGGACTCCCGAGGGAGGGAGGGGCTGGGGACCTCTGCAGTGTCCTGGGACTCCTGAGAGAGGGTGAAGCTAGGGACCTCTGTGGCGTCCTGGGACTCCCGAGGGAGGGAGGGGCTGGGGACCTCTGCAGTGTCCTGGGACTCCTGAGAGAGGGTGAGGCTAGGGACCTCTGTGGCGTCCTGGGACTCCTGAGGGAGGGAGGGGCTGGGGACCTCTGTGGCATCCGGAGCAATTGGGGAAGAGGGAGAAGGACATCCTGGGCTGGGCACAGCCTTGCTTCCTGCCAAGGACGGGGCAAGATGTTGTCCAGGGATAATGATGATCTCACTCCTCACTGTGGGTGGGACGGCGGCTACAGGGGCATCGGTGGACACTTCTGTGTTCATAGGTGGCAAAGCATGGGGAGAGAGCTGGACCCCGGGCTGAGTGGGCACCACAGGCTGCTCTGGAGAGTGAACCAGGCTCGAAGAGGGGCTTTGGGTCTGGAGCCTGGGAGAGGAAGGAACCGGGATGTGGCCAGAAGCCTGCACAGGGAGCTGAGTCGGGCTGGAGGTTCCCAGCACCGTGAGACACTCATGGGTCTCAGCATCCGGGGCTCTGCCCTGCTCTGGTCCCAGTTGGACTATAGGCACGTCCTGGTTCTGTGGAGAGGGTGCAGTTGCTGGGCTGCCTCTCCTCCCTGTGCCACCCAGGCCTGGGCTCTTGGGTGCGGCAGCTGTGGGTCTGGGGAGGCGGCTGACAGGCATCAGGGTATTGAGCAGCTCCAGGGCCTGGCTGCGGCTAGGGCCACCCTCTGGCGTGGGATTTACCACCACTGTGCGGAAAGCGCGGGCCACATGGCGGCCCCTCTGCAGGGTCTCGGCAGACAGCGAGGGCCCCACGGTCACAGTGCTGCTCACCCGGCGGTCCACGGAGCCTCCCACCACCGTGGTGGCCCGCACCGTGCGCATCACCCGCAGGTTCCGGGAGCTCCCGTTGGAGAGGCCGCCCGTGGGGTGGGGACTGGGCTCCCGGGGCCCAGGCAGGGGCACCAAGAGTTCCACATTTCTGGCTGTGGTCCCCGAGCTTGAGGACTCAGGCCTGGAAGTCGGGGGGCTGCTGTCGTTCTGGTCCACAGCCTCCTGCGACCGCCCACTTGGCCTTTTCTCCTTGGGGGGCGGTATGTACTTCCTGGAAAAGATAGGCCCATGGCTCTGGAAGTTTCTCGAGCCGGCTGCTTCCCGTGGGCCCGGCTCACTTGAGCTCTCCTCGTCCCGGGTAGCAAAGCCGTTCACTTCTTCCCGACGGTGGCTGTATGCCAACAGCTCCTCCTGGGGCGCATTCCTGCTGGCCCCGGACACCAGAGACACCTTATGGAAACGATGTCTGATCTCTTCTTGGCCAGGGGACCGCTGCCACCAGGTCAAGGTGGCACTGACCACTCGGGTTTCAGTCTGGGCTGGGGACCCCCCTGCCTCCTCCATGTTGGGCCCCGGCACGCAGTCCTGAGGTGTCCTCGTCTTGTTGTGGTCCAGCTCCCTGCAGAGGATGCCAACAAGAAGACAGAAGTCGGGGATGGAAAACCTATTTATCCCTGCCCTGCCCCGCTGTGAGACTAGATGGCTTCAACTGCTTCATCTGTGAAATGGGTATATTTTAGTTTCGACTTGACTCATTGGAAAGCACCATCCCCTCCCCAACCTGCTCCCTGCTCTGAAGCCAAGGCCCGAGCCTGGAAGGAAAAAGAAGGGAGAGAGTGGACAGGGAGCCCACTGTCCTAGGCCTCTGACCGAGGAGCCCTGAGTCAAGTTGTCCAGGAACTCTGAACTGGGCAGGTATCATTCCCTGTTCCCTGTCACACACAGGCTCCTTGAAAGGGAATTTAAGGAGCCCTGGGCTTTGGCTTCCCACACAGCTGGGCTCCCTCTGAACCTGCCATCCACCTGCTGGGTGACCTTGAGAGGATAGCTGTCCATTTGAGTGTTAGGGTCCCCAGCCACAAAACTGGAGCCCTATGACCCTGTGCCTGCAGGGTCTCTGGAAAGAGAGAAGGATGGATACTGGCTTTATCAACTAAGATGCCGGCTCAAAAGCTCCCTGGCAGGTCTGGTGTGGTAGCCTAGCAGCTAAGGTCCTCACTTTGCATGCTCCAGGATCTCATATGGGTGCCGGTTTGCGTCCCATCAGCCTCACTTCCCATCCAGCTCCCTGGCATGTGACCTGGGAAAGCAATGGAGGACGGCCCAAAGCCTTGGGACCCTGCACCCACTTGGGAGACCAGGAAGAAGATTCTGGCTTCAGATTGGTGCAGCTTCGGCCGTTGCGGTCGCCTGGGGAGTGAATCAACGGATGGAAAATCTTCCTCTCTGTATAACTGACTTAGTAATAAAAATAAAATCAATCTTTTAAAAAAAAATCATCCTAGTGCCTCAAGGGACACTGAGCACGTGCGGGCAGGAGCAACATAGCATGCTAGGGGCAGAGGGCGTGTCCCAGAGGAGCCCCCCAGGCCTCGGCACTCTGGCCTTTCAGAGTGTCCCCTTCCTCAGCTTCCTTCTTGGCCACCAAACAGATGAAGAAACAGGGTCAGGGAGGAGGTTGATAGGTCCTAGGCTGCCAGGCTAAAGTAAGTTCACATGTCTGGGATCCATGGCCTGGCATCTCCCACCCCGAGGCTGGGGCACAGCTGGCCGCTCCCTAGCCCAGTTCAGTACTGCTCAGCTCAGCCTCCCAGTTTGTAGGGTGGGGCCTCCCTTATTTTTTCTGTGACCCTCCCTTGGTCTCACCTTTGCTAAGTGAGGGACAAAAACACCTGTCCAAGACCGCTCAATCCTCCATTTCCAAGGCAACCACAACAACAACAGTCCTTGGCTCAGGGGCTCACCTTGCCCCAGACACCTTGCGAAACGCTTTTGCATTCATTGTCCTGGGTGACCTTGGGGTGACGCCTCAGAAGAGTCCCTTGAATTTCAGACCTCATAAAGAATGAATGATGAAGAAATTGCCAAACAACATTCCCATTTTGTAGACCAGATTTGTTTACTGAGAGTCAGAGAGGTTAAGAGATTTGCCTAGAGTCACACAGTGGCAGAGTGCCGACTTGGACTCCAAGTGCTTCACCTCTAGAGCAAGCCTCACACAGGGGCACTGGCTGGGTCCCATCTCCTAGGGGGGCTGCTGGTGCCAACCCCCCAACTCCCAAGCTGCACTGACGGCTGTGTTGTCAGGTCAGCCTGCTTCTCCCGGCTCAGGGTCACCCGGCCTGTAGGCTGTGTCCCTCTCCCATCAGGCAGCTCCCATAGACGGCAGCTGAGCCAGCTCCGGGCCCCACTGCGTGGCTCCCCTCCCCCGCTTTCCTCCTTCTCTGGGAGAAGCTGGTGGAAACCAGGACTTTGACCCGCCCTGTGGCCCCAGCTGTGACTCAGATTTTATGAGGGGCAGAGATGAAAGGGGCTGAGGCCCAGCGAAGCCTGTCCCGACTCCGGAGCGACTGGTGAAAAGCAATAGGGACAGGTCTTGGGAGCTTTGGAAAAGCCTTGTGTGAGGGAAAGGTAGGGGCTTCCAGGGACCCACCCCCCAACTCCTTTGCCCGGGCCAGAGCAGGGCCCGGGCAGCACCACAATCTGGCTTCTAGCTCTCCCCAGAGTCCCAGTCCTCGTGGGACCTCCTCCACCCCCTTACTGAGCACTCCCCTCTTGTCCCCCAGAGCCCATCCTCCTTTCCATACCTGATGCTGCTGGGAGCAGCCAAGCCTGCTTCAAAATCATTCATTCATGCACTCATTTATTCATTCAGTGCTACTTGTGTCAGGTGATATACTAAGTAATCTCCAGTTAGGCTCATCCAAAGCCAACTTTCTCACGAAGTTCATTCCCCAGGAGTCCAGAGGTCAAGGATGCAGACATAAAACTAGGAAGGGCATGTGGAAGGCCCCAATCATGCAGCAGAAGCTGCCACTGGTAACCAGAGCAGATGCCATGAATGCCCTCACAGCCATCTGAAAAATCAATGCCTTTTCTCAACCCAGCCCAACCCCTGGACAACACCCCTGCCAGTCACCCATTCCACAAGCATGTGGTCACTGGCTTCGGCTTGCATACCTCTAGGGACAGGGAGGTCACCACCTGACGTTTGATCTGCCCCATTCCTGGACAGTCAACCCACGCTGGTGTCTGCTTCCCATTGGCTACCCTGTTTGTCCTTGCTCTGGAAATAGACCCCCTCAAGGACCTAGCTGCCTCCTGGGCCAGCAGAAGGGCCCACTCTGGCAGGCCTCTCTTCTCTGGGCCCTCTCATCCCCAGCGGATTTGCTGGCACAGTAGCCTGTGACCTCTAAATGAGGCGTGGGGCTGAGCAGGGAGAGGCTGGGGAGGGGATAGGGGAGTGTGGGAAAGAGTCTTGTCTAACCCAACAAGTCCTGGATTCTCTCCGCTTAGCAGTGAGTCACCCCTAAACTAGGCCAAACCAGTCCACAGGCCCACAGCCTGCGTCACACAGGCACCGACCCACACAGAACCGAAGTCACGCAGACACGGAAACACACAGACACACGAGCCAATACATACACACAGAAACATGCAGCTGAGGACACACACACATCTTGCAGCCACAGGCTCCCCCTTCCCGGGGCACTGACCCACACCTGAACATGGACACGTGTGCCCGGACACACACCTGTCTCACGCTTCTGCACCAGCAGCCCCAGTGTGACCACCTCCTCCCGACAATCGTCAGGCCTGGCCCAGAGGGAATGCAGTAGGATGGTGTCCGGGGACACCTCCCTCCTCCTGTTGTAAGCCAGCACTTCCTGATCCCCGCCCGAGGCTGTCATTAACCACCTGGGCCCAAAATAGCCACGAGGAGCCACGACCAAGCCTAGGACCCCCTTAGCTAACCATCTGTCTCACCCCGGCTCCAGGCCTGCCTCTCGCCAGTGCTTTTCCCAGTCTTGGGGCACTCCTGCCAGTCCCTGGGCCAGCCCAGGCTCTGGCCCAGAGGATGTCATTGGTACCTCTGCCTTTGCGGTCAAGTCCACCTCCCTCAGGGTCACAGGAAAGCCCAAGTCCCCAGAGCAAGCAGGATGCAGGAGTCGGATGGGCAGAACTTAGGCTCCGGGGTGACCGAACCTACAGCCAAATCCCATCCCTTTACACTCTGGGTGATTTTTTTTTTTTTTTTTTTTTTTTTTTTTTTACAAATCCTGGAACATTTCTGAGTCTTAGCTTCTTTACTATCATTAGGTGAGAAGGTGGGGGATGGAGTTCCCACTCCATGCAGCTGTTGTAAGGATTACATAAAATCATGCTTGAAAGGGCTGGCACTGTGGTATAGCAGATGAAGCTACTGTCTGCAACGCCACAATTCCATGTGGGTTCCAGTTTGAGTCCTGACTGCTCCACTTCCAATCTATATACCGCCTACCCCACCTCCTGTCTAATGCACCTGCCAGCAGCCAATGCTTGGACCCCTGCTATCCCGTAGGAAACCTTGTTGGAGTTTCAGGCTCTTGGTTTTAGCCTGGCCTTAACTCCGTTAATTGGGGCCATTTGGGGAGTCAACCAGCAGATAAAAGATCTCTGTCTCACTTCATATCTCTCTCTGTAAATCTTTCAAATAAACAAATAATTGTTTTTTAAATGACATTTGGAAACAGACTGCTGGCAGTCACCACCTGTCATCATTGGCCCTTCATAGACCCCTTCCTGGAGTTCTCATTTTGGAAAACCCACCAACTGTCCACCTCTGAGCCCATCAGGCAGACTCAGGCAGGTCAACATAAAGCACAAAGAAAAGCCCAAGCCTAGAAATGTGGAGCCTGTTCCCTGGGCCACCAGCACATAGCCGGGTCAGTAATTACCCCTGGCACCGGGGCATAATTAATAGGCATCCCTGCTATGTTGGCAGCCAGCTCTCAGGAGTTCAAAGCATGCGTCTGGAACCACCTCTTCCTTCCTCGTCTTCGGTCCCCAAACAGTCAGCAGTCCACAGCCCAGAGAGGTTAAGTAACTTGCCTCAGGAGTCCCAGCACTTGGCAGGGAGTCTGTTCCCAGGCTGGTTCCACCACTCCCTAAATGTAACTGGTGAGTGGCGAGGGAGGCTGAGAAGAAGGTGACCCCTTTCCACCCTCTATCCACAACAGTATGTGGTCCTTTCCGGTAGGCAGCAGCCAAGCAGGCCTGTGCGTGAGGGACAGAAAGGAAGGCAGAGTCAGAGCAGGCGTGAGGTGGAAAAGTGGCAGGGTAGGCTCTTGCCCCAAGAACAAGACGAGAGAGGACAGCCAGGACAACCTACCTTCCTGTCATCACCCCCATGGGCACCAGCCCTACTCACCGTCTGTGTGGGGACTCAAGTGTTGGGACGACCGGTAGCTCGTGCCGCTGGGCCGTGTTCCCCTGATGCGGTCCGGCTCTCACCCCTGTCCGCCAGGGCGGATCGGTCGGGCACCCCGTGATGGGGCGGGGCCCCTGGGAAGGCTCCTGCCAGCCCCTGGATTCCTCAGAGCCGCAGGGGTGGGGAGCTGGTTGGGCCGGTTCCTCCCCCGCCTCCCCAGGTGCCTGCTCACACCCCTGCAAGGTGATGGTGATGCGGTAGCGGGTCCTCCTGGCAGAGGTTCGGGTGCATGGGGCCTGGGCTGGCCCTGGTGGGGCTGGCCCCGCGGGGCTGGGATCGCCCTTTGCCCCTACTGCCCCGGGGAAGGACATTGGGCGGGGCAGCAGGGGTGCGCCTTGCTGGTCACTGACTAGCTTCGTCAGAGGGACTTCTGCAGCTGCGTGCCGGGGATGCTGTCCGTGGCAACCTGGGGTTCCCTGTTCCAGTGATTCCAGGGTAGGTCCTGGGTGCGAGGGGTGCTGGGCTTCAATGGGCTCTGCTCTTTCAGGCTGCAGGGAAGCCCAGCTGGCCAGGTCAGAGGCGCTGCCCACAGCTGGCCTTGAGAGGCGTCCCACGGGCTCAGTCTCCCCCAAGCAGATGTGCTGCTGCTTCCAAAGCCGGAAACCATTGTGGCTCCCTGTCTGCAAGTCCCACTCCGAGCAGCTGCGGGCTTGGGCCTGTGGGAAGTAGAGGCAGATATCAAGGGGAGGAAGGACACAATGACAGCACTGCCCACTGTTCTTGGGACACCCTGGACATCCTTGGTCACCTGCCTTGGCACAGGGACAGCACAGCAGAGCTGCCCCGGGGAGAGGCTGCCAGGGCCACCAGAGCTGGCCGAAGGTGCAGGATTCTAGGAGGCCCAGAGAGGACAATGACCTGACTGAGATCACAAGGCAGAGGAAACCCCCAACCCTCAGGCCCAAGTTGCCTCTGGGACCAAGAGACACCAGGGCCTGGCCAGGCCTTCCAAAGAGCCATGGCTCCCTTCAGGCTGTGGTTGGGTCCCAGGCCTCTGGCTTTTTAAATTTATTTTATTTATTCATTATTTGAAAGGTAGAAAGGGAGAGAGATCTTAAATCCACTTATTCATTCTTCAAATGGCTACAATAGCCAGGGCCGGGCAAAGCTGAAGTCAGAACTGGATGGGGTACCCAACATAGTTTGGCAGGGATGCAAGCACTTGGTCCATTTTCTCTGCCTTCCCAGGTGTATTGGCAGGGAGCTGGATCAGAAACAGAGCAGCAGGGACTTGAACTGATATGAGTTGCTGGTATCACAGTGGATGCTTTCACACTCTCTGCTGTAACACCTATCCCATCTCTAACCCTTTGACACCAGCTGCCTCAAACTATGTGCACATGCCTCCTTCCTGGGCCTTCCAGCATAAGATTCCCACAGCACAGCTGGCAGAAGATTGTGGGGCATGGAGATGAGCCAGGGAAGAGGTGTCCTTTGCCCAGGAGCAGCACCTGACCCCTGTCTCTGCTCTTCCCTTCCCTGGGTTCCTCCTGGCTGTGAAGATGAGGGCAGCGGGCTCTGGATGCCAGACTCCTGTGGACACTGGCCTGAAACCCTATCAGGGTCAGGCTTGTGTCTCCATCAACAGAGGGGACAAGGCTGGGGTCCAGATTCCTCCAAGCAGGAGCCCTGGACCCCCTCATCTGTGAACCAGAGGCTGGTCTTGTTCCCTAGGGGCTGAGATGTAGGAGGGTAGACGCGTCACGGGGGGTCAGGCTGAGCTGAGCCAAGCTTGTTCCTCAGTTCTGCCCCCAGCTGCCTGGCGTCACATTCTCCCTGAATGTGAAATGGGCACCTGGGTGTGCGGAGTGGCCTGGATGAGAGGACTTGCATAGAGCGCCCTGCACACACTGGGTAGTCCAGGAAACGTTGGACAGACACTGGGCCAATGTGAGAGCCAGCCTGGAGAACGCCTTGTCGTGGCCAACATCACGGCTCATGTCCCGGTGTGGATGGGGGAAGGTTACGTCTCTGACCCAGTGTCATCCCTGGGGGCATGTTGGGAAGAGAAGGAGCCACACAGATGTGGGGGAGCCAAACTAAAGAAGGGAAAGGGGGCGGGGCGGTGTTGTGGACCAGCATGTTAAGCCACTGCCCGTGTTCTATAGGAGTGCTGGCTCAAGTCCTGGCTGCTCCAGCTCTCTGCTAATACACCTGGGAAATCCGTGGAGGATGGTCCAAGTGTTCCAAACCCAGGTATTTCAGTCATCTGGGGAGTAAATCAGCAGGTGGGAGATCTTTTTCTCTCTCTGTCTTGCTTCCTCCCTCTGTCTCTCTTCTCTGCCTTTCTTTTTTCTTCTCTTTCTTTTCCTTTTTTTTTTTTTTAAAGATTTATTTATTTAAGAAAGGCAGATTTACAGAGAGGAGAGTCAAATAGAAAGATGTTCCATTTACTGGTTCACTCCCCAAACGGTCACAATGGCTGGAGCTAAGCCAATCTGAAGCCAGGAGCCAGGAGCTTTCTCTGAGTCTCCCACGCAGGTGCAGGGTCCCAAGGCTTTGTGTTGTCTTAGACAGCTTTACCAGGCCACAAGTAGGGAGCTGGATGGGAAGTGGAGTAGCCGGGACTCAAACCTGTGCCCATATGGGATCCTGGTGTGTTACAATGAGAGGATTTCACCGCTGAACCATTGAGCAGGGTTCTACTCCACCTTTCAAAGGAAGGAAGGAAGACGATGGCCCGAGGAGTTGCCACCCACATGAGAGGCCCCGATGGGGTTCCAGGCTCCTGCTTCCACTTGGCCCAGCTGTGGCCATTGAGGCCATTTGGGGAGCAAAGCAAATGGAAGATTCTCTCTCTCTCTCTGTCTCTAGTTGTGCCAATCCAAAACATATATGGATCTTTAAAATAAATAAGCCTTAGAATTCAGCAAGGCACTAAAACAATCTTTCATGTTACGTAATGCTCCTAGGACTGTAATGCTGCTTTAATATAGCTGAACCTGTGAGTGGCTGGACCTCTGGCAGTCTGATATGTAGGCTGAGGTTCCCTTGGAGCTGCTGCAACCCCTCCCCGCACCCCCGTTTGCCATCCCCTGCCTCCCTCTCCACCCTACTCCTCCCGGCCGCCATGGTTCTTCCCTACCTTGAGACTGACGTCAGTGGTGCTGCCCTGGCCTTGGGCCAGGTCAGGGCAGCTCTGGCCACCCCAGGGCCTGAGGAAAAAGCATATGAAAAGGAATGCAGAACCCCCTGTGTCCCAGCACCATCAGCCCTGGACTGGCCCAGTGGTCACACCCCCTTCTCTAGGACCTGCAGGGTGAGCTCCTGAACCCTTGGGAAGGGCTCTACCGTCTGCTCTCTGTACCCCCACCTCCTGTTGCCCACTCCAACCCCAATGGGAGAGAAAGGACAACACACGGCCTGGGATCAGAGAAGAGGACTGTGCCTTGGGGTAGTGGTGGAGTAGTTTAAGCTGCTGTTGGGAGTGCCTGGTTCAACTAACAACTCTTCTGCTTTCCCTCCAGTTTTCGTTAAAGTCTCCTAGGAGGCAGCAGACGATGGCTCAAGTACTGGGGCTCCTGCCACTTGTGTGGGAGGCCTGGCTTTGACCTGGTCTAGGCCTGCATGTGACAGGCATTTGAGGCTGAACCAGTGGATGGACCATCTTTCTCTTCATTTTCTCTTTGTCCCCCTCTCTTTTTCGCTCTGCTCTTGAAGTAGGTGAAAGCAACTATCTTTATAAATCTGCTAAACACTGGGGCAGGACTTGTCTTGGACAGAACAGAGACGGGACATTGCTGAAGATCAGCATCTGCTGAGGCCTCCTTCCCGAGGTGTAGCCGAGTGTCGTGCCTACAGGATCACCCCGAAGCTTCACCACAGGCCTAGCAGGTGGCTAGCAGTGCTCCCATCTCTCAAAGACATCGAGGCCCAGAGAGGCAAAGTGACTTGCTTGGATTTACACAGCTCATGAGAGCACCAGGACCGTCCACTCCTAGAGTTGGCTGGACATCACACTATTGCAAACACCATGGGGCCATGTCCCCAGGTGGTCAGCAGGGACTGTTCCCACAGCTGCTAAGAACAGAAGCAAAACACAGGCGTGACCTGTGTCCTCACGCTGGCTCTGTAGCCCCTCCCCTGATTCACCTGTACCTGACACAGGCTGTGAGTGGGGAGCAGGAGGGGCGGAGCTGGGCCTACAGGGCAGGTTTCTGCCAGACAGGGTAAAGACGGAGGTGGGGGCGGGCAGGGCATTGGCAGGGTGTGGGCACCCCAGGGCACCCAGGCTTCCAGACACAGGGTGAGCTGGCAGCAGTGCAAGCACCTTCCCTCAAGCTGCCCACCCCATGCCCCACCCCTCCCAGGGCATGCTGAAGACAGCTGTGTGGTGATAAGATCGGAACAAATTGCCAGGTAACTGCATAGACACACAAACACGGAGTACCGGCGCATCGGGTCGGAGGGCAACGGGCCTGTGTGCTCTTGGGCCGCTGGGCTTCCTGCCATGCCTCTCCCAGCCACTCTACTCAGGGGTTTTCTTTCCACGCTGACGTCACTGCTCGCCCGGGGTGGTGAGAAGTGTGCCAGCCCAGCCCTGGCACTGGGGCACCTGGGCAGGCAATGACCCCAAGCCAACAGCGCCTCTGCTGACGTGGGCATCCCAACTGTGTGACTTTGAACAGGTGGTGTCACCTCTCTGATCCTCCACTTCCGGGTCAGAATCACGCAGGATTTTACTTTTTAGTGCTGCTGCTGCGTGGACCACAGGACATAATTCCAGGTAAACCGCCAAGCAAGTCGAGAAGACTTCTTTGGTCCCGGAGGACCCTCTGGGTAGCTGCCCAGCAAATGCAGGATGCAGGAGGGGAGAGGGGAGATCTGCCACACACCACCGGGGGACGCCAAGACCAGCAGGCCCGAGGCCCAGTCGTCCGGATGTCTCCCAAGGGACATCGCTGTCTGCTGGCGTCCACCTGGCTTCGAGAGTTAACCCAAGTGGCCCTGACGCTTGACCAGAACCCAGCGCCCAAAGACACACAGTCCCATCCAAGACACACACTCCCCTCCCAGCCTCGGACCCTCTTCCCTCACCGATTCTGGGATCTGGCCTCCTCCGAGGTCACCTTCCCCCTGCGCCCCCTCCGGGCCCCTAGTCCAGCCAGGAGGCGAGCCAGACGGGCCCCGAGGCCCCCGCGCCGCTCGGCCATGGCGAGGGTAAGGCCAGGGACACCTGGGTGCGGGGCCCACCTGGATCCGCTGCACCCCGGGGAGACGCCTCCTCCGGCCCTCCCTTCCCCTGAACAAATAGGGCCCGCCCCCCGCGGCGCGTGCCGGGGACCCGACACAGATGCTGCAGTGCCCCAGGAACCGCGGTCGCTACCGATCGCGGGACCATGGCTCGGGACTGCCGTCCTGGCCACGCTGCTTTTTCAGGTTCCAGCAGACTCCCGGAGCATGCGGAGCGCTGGAAGTCGGGAGGTGCACCTGCCTGGCGGCGCAGAAAGAACCCCCAAGGGGCGCAGGGGGGGTCGGGGCGGGGCTCGGCCGAGGGGCTCCCCTCCCCAGCAGTGGGCGGGCCCAGGGCTCGGGGGCGGGGCCCAGGGTGCGGGTTTGGGACCCAGACTCAGGGGCGGGGCCCGGGGCGAGGCCTAGACTCAGGGGTGGGGCAAAGGGTTCAGGGCGCGGCCCAGGGCTCGAGGGCGGGACCCAGGGCTGGGGGGCGGGCCCTAGAGTAAGGGGCGGGATCCTGGGCTCGGGGGCGGGGCCCAGACTCAGGGGCGGGGTCCAAGGCTCTGGGTGGGGCCCGGGGCTCGTGGGCGGGGCCCCAGGCTCGGGGCGGAGCTGTGGGCGGGGCCCAGGACTCAGAGGCGGGGCCAGGACTTGGGGGTGGCTCAAAGGCGGGGTCCAGGACTTGGGAGCGGGGCTCAGCCGAGGGTCTCCCCTCCCCAGCAGTGGGCGGCCCCAGGGATTGGGAGCGGAGCCCAGGGCTCGGGGGCGGGGCCTGGGTTTGAGGGCGGGGCCCGGATTCGGGGGCGGGGCTAAAAGGCGGGGCCCAGGGCTTGGGGGCGGGGCTCGGTCAGGGGTTCCCCTCCCCAGCAGTGGGCGGCCCCAGGGATTGGGAGCGGAGCCCAGGGCTCGGGGCGGGATCCAGGGTTTGGGGGCGGGGCCCTGGGCTCGGGGGCGGGGCCTCCCCGATCGGGGCGGGACCTGATCGGAGGGTCTGGTGTCCTGCGAGGCTCCAAAAACGTGCAGGGCCTGCACTTGGACCCTGGACCATGGATACTAGGGGAGAGGAGCGGAGCAAAGCCGACCCCGCCGTAGCCCAGAGCTGCAGAATGCGCCTCACTTTCAGTCTCGCTCCGCGTGGAGGGCGTGGAGGAAAGGTGGGCGGGGCAGGAGCTGCCACCTGCTGGAAGTCGCTGGGTCGCCACCCCCTGCGCGGGAGCACCCTGTGTCTGAACACGCCCTTATTGAATAAGTGTCATTTATTGTGCTTATAATCTAGGCCTCTAGCTTCCCCTTGACGCGGCATTGTCTGACCCACGCGTGTTAGAGGGGACCCCCTGAGACTTCAGGGAAGATGACCCCCAGACTCTGCCCCACCCAGGCCCTCTGAAGCGATGCTCTTGACACGGAGGGAGCGTCATGTTTCCGGGTCATGAATGACGCCGACATCTTGTATGTTCTTCCTGGCTTCCCCTGCCTGACCTCGGGGCATGGTGGCTGCCTAGGAGCTGTGAGTGGGTGGCAGAGAACAGAGCCACACCCAGCTAAGTGTTAGAGACAGGAAGGAGAGAGATGCGCTGGTCTGGGTCACACAGAAGCAGGGGATGAAGTGGAGCTCCCTCGGTTGGGCTGCCCCGGCATGCGGTAGGGGCCTGAGCCACCTCCCTTAGGCAGGGTTTGGGTTCTGCTCGCTGTCTGTGACCTAGATGGGACCAGACCCTCCGTCCTGGCTCACCCACCAGCTGCTCAAGCCTCTGCAGGATGTTGCAAGGTGCCACCTCACACCCCAAGCAGGTTATTAGAGTTTAGGAATACACTTGGCTCCTCCAATGCCCAGTGTTGAAGCGCAGGAAACCCACTAAGCCTTTGAGAAAACCTTTTAATCTCTTGCTCCCCATCCCCGCCACCCCGTTCCAAGGCTGTCCTGGTCCCAGGGCTCACATTGACTGCCCTTGCCTTCTTGGAGATGCAGAGGACATCCTGACCACATACCAGCCCGTCTGCTTTTCCGATGACATGGGCACCAGATCTAAAGTTCCATGGTACCCCTGGGCCGGCAGGCCATGGAGGCCCGTGTCAGGGGGGTATGGGCCCGTGGGACACGCAGTGGCCGGGGCAGCTTCAGGCGACTGTGTTGGCTGCAGGGACCGGGCCGGATGCTGCACTGGGAAGGCAGAACCCCCATGTGCAGGCGCAGGTGGGCCTTGAGGTTGCTGGAGCTGCTGAAGCGTTTGTAGCACATCTGCCAGGGAATGGGCAGTGGCATCAGCAGGGCTGGCTGGGGATCTCTGCCCCGCTCCCCATTGTGGAAGCACACCCCCACCACCCCAGCTCCCCATCAGTGCAGGCCAGGAGACTTTCCACAGTGATTTCTGCCAGGGGCCCTCCATCTGGGGCATCACAGCCAGGCAGACCCAGGTCAGGGTCTTTCCTTTACTCCCTGGGTGACCATGACCGTGTATTATGTAACTTCTTGTCTCCCTACTAACCCAAGAAGATTAACACCTCGTCTCTCAGGCCCTTGGATGACTTTGGGATGAGATGACCACGTAAGAGCCATTGGGAGTGAACTGCAGCTTTAGTGGAGACCACCGCTTTTCTTCTTACCTCCCAGGGGATGTGGCCAGGCCCCAGGAAGGAGGGAGCTGGTGACACTGATCGCACACTTTCGTGCTGGAGTACTTGCACACAGTAAGGCCTTAACTCCCCCAATTCTGGGAGGTATGCCTCCTCCAGGATCCCCTACCAAAGTGTTTGTTCTCCCTGCACATGTGCAGGTCCTCCTCCAGGTGCTGGGGACAACCTCAGATCCGCTTCCAGACTTAGAGGCCACTTTCATAGCCCCCACCGCCTCCAACTTGAGCTGCCCAGCCCCCACCTTTTCTGTCTCCCCTTGCTCCATGGGGCTGGGGAGGGGAGGCCACAGGTGCATCCCTCCGGGGACCAAGGTTACAGGTGAGGGGGGAGTAGTATCTCACCGGACACTGGTGGGGCCGCTCTCCTGTGTGCACCAGGTGGTGCTTCTGCAGGTGGGCGAGCTGGGTGAAGCTCTTGAGGCACAGGACACACTGGAATGGACGTTCCCCGCTGTGCACCCTCAGGTGAACCTGCACCAAGTGTGGGAGAAAAGTGGCCAGCTGCCCAGAGTACAGGACCCCCGGAGGACATCCTAGCCTCTCAATTAACTTGCTTCATTACCTCCCCCAGGCTGCCCCTCCTCCTTCTATGCCCTGCAGGGGGAGATAGCCAGGGAAGGGGTGCCTCAACTACACCCTGGAGTAGGGCTACTCAGAGTGACCTGTGGCTGGCAGCATCAGCTCACTTTGGGACATTCAGAAATGCAGATGGCCAGGCCCCACTCCTGACCTGCTGAATCCAAGTTGCCAGGGCTGGGTCTCACTAGCTCAGCAGGTGGTTTGAAACTCAGCAGAGTTTAAGAACAGCACCCAGGGTGGATGCGGTGGTGCATGGAGGTAAGCTGACTCCTGGGATGCTGGCATATCCATATTCCATATCCACCCTGCTCATGCACCTGATGGGCAGCATGTGATGACCCAAGTGCTTGAGTTCCTTCCACCCATGTGAGAGATCCAGGGGGATCTTGGTCCCTGCCTTTGGCCTGGTCCAGCCCCAGCTCTTATCAGAATTTGGAGAGTGAACCAACAGATGGAGGATATGTGTGAATGTGTGCATATGTGTATGTTGCGATACATTTCAAACACATAAATAAAAGTTCTTGGGCCCGGTGGCGTGGCCTAGCGGCTAAAGTCCTCGCCTTGAAAGCCCCGGGATCCCATATGGGCGCCGGTTCTAATCCCGGCAGCTCCACTTCCCATCCAGCTCCCTGCTTGTGGCCTGGGAAAGCAGTCGAGGATGGCCCAAGCCTTTGGGACCCTGCATCTGCATGGGATACCTGAAAGAAGCTCCTGGCTCCTGGCTTTGGATCAGTGCAGTTCCGGCTATTGCGGTCACTGCTCAGCTCTGACTGTTGCAGACATTTGCAGAGTGAACAAGTGGATGGAGAATATTTCTATCCTTCTTCTCTCTGTAAATCTGTCTTTTTTTTTTTTTTAGCCAATGCCAACTATATTTCAAGTTGTCACGGCGGGGCATTGGGAAAAGTTTTCAATTAGCAATCACGCCTTGGATAAACCTCACTGGCTACGATACTGCCACTGTGCAAAGCTAAATCTGCCTTTCTAAAAAAAAATAATAAATTTTAAGAAGAGAGAGAGTACACCTGACTTAGAGAATCCAGTCAAGCAGCTCCCCAACAGCCACTGCTTTCCCTCAGCCTCAGCAGGTGCCTGCTTGCACAGCTTCCCCTTTTTGGCTAACATACAGCAGTGGGCCTTCTGGCGGCCCCTGCTGGGCAATCGGGACAATGACACCCAACAGCACTGGTGCTGACTGTGGGGATCCCACTTGAAAAAAGGCTGCTTGTTAGGTCTGTTGGGTCTAGACTCACCAAAATCTGCCCATCGCCCATCTGGTCTTTAGGATAATAATGAGGCCAACTGGGAATCCAGAAGGGATGGTTGCCCAGGCGAGAGCTCTGCACTAGAGGGTAAAGAACTGAAATCAAAGCCTAACTGTACACCATTGCATCAATATGAACTTGGACAAACCCTGCCTTCAGGAGCCTCAGTTTCTGCATTCTGGATTTAAATGAGGCAATCACTTGGTGCAGGCATGGGGGTGTCTCAGGTCAAACCACCACTCGGGATGCCCACATCCCACATCAGAGTGCTAGCTCAAGTCCCAGCTACTTCATTTCTAACCCAGATCCCTACGAATGCATCTAGGACACAACAGATAATGGCTCAAAGCCTGGGTCCCTGCCACCCATGTGGGAGACTAGGAGTTCTTGGCTCCTGGCTTCGTTCTGGCTCTGTCTCAGTTGTAGCAATTTGTGGAGTGAACCAGTCAATGGAAGATTCTCTCTTTGCTTTTCAAATAAATAAATAAGTAAATAACTAGGTAAATCCCTGGGCCCAATACAGTGGCCTAGTGGCTGAAGTCCTTGCCTTGAACACGCCAGGATCCCATATGGACGCCGGTTCTAATCCTGGCGGTCCCGCTTCCCATCCAGCTCCCTGCTTGTGGCCTGGGAAAGCAGTGGAGGACAGTCCAATGCATTGGGACCCTGCACCCGCGTGGGAGACCGGAGGAGGTTCCGGGCTCCTGGCTTTGGATCAGCGCAGAACCTGCCATTGCGATCACTTGGGGAGTGAATCATCGGATGGAAGATCTTCCTTTCTGCCTCTCCTCCTCCCTGTATATCTGACTTACCAGAAAAAAAATAATAAATCTTTATTTTATAAAAGTAAATCCTTAAAATAAATAAAGGCATGAGATGACATGCTAGGCAGGCCTACAGAGTGGAGAGGACTTTGGTAGTCCTCTTGTCCTAGGTCTCTTCCCCCATAGTAGCCCAAGGTTGCTTCCCACTAGTGTTTTCTCATGCCAAGATCCTTGATGTTAGAAACAGGGTGGTGGGGTGGCAATGGGCACTGAAGGATGCTGTGGGGGTCACAGGGTCTGGGGAGCAGGTACCTTGAGGTTGGAGAGCTGCCCAAAGCTCTTGTTGCACACGTTGCACTGGTACAAGATCTTGCCATTCTCTTTCTTCAGCGGGTAAGGCAGGGCTGCAGTGCCTGCCCGGGAGCTCAGAGGGAGCCGCTTGGCCAGAGAAGTCACACCAGCATGCTCCAACCTTGGGCAGTAGGTCAGCACATTTGCTCTGGAGCCTGGATTGGGGGACCTGGAGGGTCGAGCTCGACCAGAGGTTTGAAAAACTCCCAGGCAAGGAGACAGGGTTCCCTGCTGTGCGCTGTGGTGCCCAGGTTCATTGGCCATCATCAGCAAGCTAGGCACTGGCATGGGATGATAGCTGGTGTCTTGAGGCACCATGAAGAGGTAGCGGCCATGGACAGAAGGCTGAGCCCCACAGGGGAGTAGGCAAGGTGGGGGCAGGAGCAGTGGGTGCCCAGGGTAGAACTGGGGGAGACAGAATGGGAGCTGCTTGGTGACAGGGGTGGAAACGGGGCTAGGGCACTTCCTCTTCAGCCAGGGGATTGGAGAAGGGCTGTAAAGAGGAGGAAAGGACAGACAAGTGGGGCCCAAGCCAGCTTTTCCCAGCCAGCTTCCCGTCTCGTCGCTGCGTGATGGGTACTTGGCTGTGAGCTTCCTGTCATCCGTGGAACTGGCCTGTGGCCCCCATGCCTGGTGCTCTGAGCAGGAAAGAGGAGAAGGTCAGAACCCCATAGATGGGGGGTAGAGACTGTCCTCCATCAGTGCTGTCCAGCTTGGGTTTCAGTCTGCTAGGCAGCCTGGCCATCGCACATGCCTGTCTGCCCAGTTGTTTCTGCTCTGCAATTGCACTTGCAAGTGAAGGGTACTCCCAACACTTGGGTAGTGCCCAGGGAGCAAAGGCAGGTCTCCAAGCAGGAAGGCCAAGTGGGCAACCGGGCAGATTGGCTTGGAGTCTGAGGAAGAGGTTGCAGCTGGAGACACAGATACAAGTGTCCTGGACCATAGGTGATCGCAGGGGGATGACATCTGGCCAGCTGTGTCCAAAATGACAGGGGCTGAGCATGTGGCTGAATTGGCATACATTAAAACAAAAAAAAAAGGAACATCAGTTCCCAGTCTCATTAAAATAATTTTCATTAGAAAGGCAGAGAGAGAAAGACAGTTCTTCCATCCCTTGGTTTACTCTTTTTATGTTCACAAGAGCCAGAGCTGGTCCAGGCTGAAACTAGGAGCCAGGAAATCGACTGAGATCCCTAAGCTGAGTGGCAGTGGCCCAAGTAGTTGAACCACTAGCTGCTGGCTTCCCAGGGTCTGCATTAGCAGAGAACTGGATCAGATGTGGAATTAGTACTCAAGCCAGACACTGGTTCCAGGCACCTAAGGGGTACTCACATCTCAACTATAGGGCCAGACCCCTACCTCATTAGCCACATTTAAAGTACCTAAAAGATGCCAGTGTCTGGGTCCCAGTCCTGACTCTGCTTCTGATTCCTGCTAATGCCCACCTTGGGAGGCAGCAGGGGATGCTGTAAGTGCTTGGAAGACCCAAACTGGGTCTTCCCGGGTTCCCAGCTTCTGCATGGCCCAGCTTCAGCTGTTGCAGGCATTTGGAGAACAAAGTAGCAGATGGAAAATTTCTGCCTGTCCCTCTTTGTGCCTTTTAAATAAAATAAGCATAACAAAATTTAAATTAATTGGGAAAAAAATCCAAATGTTTAAATGATGTCCAGGCAGCACAAGGATAGAATATTCCCATTATTGCAAGAAGTTCTGCCAAACAAAAGGCCATTGCCAACCCGGAGGCTTTGGCTGGACCTGCACCAGCTCCCATGCCATGGCCCACTTGCTCTGTGCAGGTCTCGCCATCCTGAAAACCCCTTGCACTTCAGGCCACAATCCCAGAGCAAACTGTGACAGTAACAGGTGTGTGAGACTCGGCAATTCCCTGTGACACTCTGCTCCTCCCCTTCCCATGCCAAAACTTAACAGTGCCCCCCACCTCCAGCCACCACCAAGGGGCAGAGCAGCTCCGGGTCCTGGGCTTACTCATGCTTAAGGGCTCCTCTCTGAGTTCCTGTGAGAGTGTGTCCCGGGGTGCTGGCTGCAGCGTGCACATGTATACGTCTAGGCTGTTGGGGCAGGCGAGCAGGGCAGACCTGGCCGATCCCAGTGGCAAGGAACACAGACAGCCATGAGCATCCGCTGTATCTGCAAGTGGCCTGCAGGCTGAGGGGACCTGGAAGGTAGGGGCCAGGAGAGTCATGACCCACAGCCCATGGCCAGGACTCTGCGGTTCCATTGCTTGTTTGGTTTCATCCAACCCCACATCTGTCGCTCAAATGGATTCCCCTTCCCTTGTCCGCGTGTGTTCCCCCACAAGGACTTTATCTCTCCCTATAGCTAGACTAGCATCTAGTCCTAGCCTCTTCTCTACTCCCACCCCACCCTCAGCTCCGAAGCCCCCTCACACATTCCCCACCCCTCCTACCATGAGCAGAGGGAGGCAGGAGCCCCACCCTACCTGGTCGCCTTGGCAGAGCTGGAAGTCCAGGCTGGGGGACAGGGAGTCCCCTGTGTCTCCCACGGCCTTGGTCAGTTGTGCAGCTAATTCTCTCTTGCTGTCCCCATTGCCTGCTGGGAAGGCAGGTGAAGCACAGGTAAGCTGTGAGGTCCTCCAATCAGGAGAGCTGACTGAGCTGCTTGTGTCTCCCCCTGGCCTCAGTTTCCCTGGATGCAAAATTGCAGGGTTGGAACAGTTAATGTGTCAGTATTTCCTTGAGGCTGCATTTGCAAGCCAGTAACACTCTCCTGGCAAGAGTAGAAAGGGGGTTTGTGGAGACAAACCAGTCAGAGGTGAGAAGCAGAGCTGGCCAGAGAGAAGGAAGACCCGAGGGAACATTCCAGACTCCACAGGGACACAGAGACGTGAGATATGACCCCTGACTCACCCCCATACTGAGGGAGGCCTTGGGCTTGGCCACCCAGAGGCTGCTCACCATGTCCCCTCACCATGTCCTGTGGCTCCGACTGCCCTCTGCGCAGCTCCCCCACCAGGGACCATGACCGAGTGAGACAGGTGTACCCAAGTGCACCCACCACCCTGACAAGACCATGCCTCAAGCACTCGGCTCTCAGTACGCTGGTCACCTGCTTCTCTGATGTGTTCCATCAGAGTCCACACAGCCCAGGGGACACCTCAGCCCCCGCCCCTTCCCTTCTTAAGCCCAATGCCCTCTCACACCCCACCTGTCCCTCCAGCATCTCAGCCCTCCAAACCTGTCCTCCTTCACCCCTCAGCCCTGCCTCAGGTCTCACAATAGACAACCCCCCCCCCCCCAACGAGAGGCCCTGCACCTGGCTCTGTAGCACTCATTTCTGCCGCTGAGGTTTAGCTGGGTGGTAAGCGGGCAGTACCGCCTGTGCCTGGGACCCCAGGGACTGTGAGAGGTGCCAGGAAGGCGCTGCATTTGAAGCCACCTCAGATAGGAAGAGGGGGGCCAGCCTGGGCGTCCTGTGAGACTGACAGGAGGGAGCACCTCACCCCGCCTCCACCTGCGGGGGTGACTCCACAGACGGCTTACTGGATTTCTGGTTGTGGTGCTCTAAGGATCTAGAAGGTCTGTGAGTGTGTTTGTGAGAGTGCAAGAATGAGTGTGTGAGTACGAGTGAGTGTATGTAAGGGTGAGTGAGTGAGTGTGAATGAGTGTATGTGGGTGAGTATGCGTGTGTGAAGGGGGTTGTATGTGTGTGTGAAGGGGTTGTCTGTGTGTGAAAGGGTTGTGTGTGTGTGTGAAGGGGTTGTGTGTGTATCTGAGTGTGTGTGTGTGTGTGTGTGTGTGTGTGTGTGTGAAGGGGTTGTGTGTATATGCTGTCCTCCCTCCATTCTCAGAGAACACGTAACGCAGAACAAGAAGGAGGCAGAGTGGACTCCGAGACGCTGGGGTCCTGGGAATGGGGACATAGCTGAGACAGTGGTGACAGCACATTGACCGTGACAGGCAGCAGAGGCTACGGAGGAGAACAGAGCAGGGTCTGGTCTCCAGGATACAACACCCTCCTCCACCTTGGTCCATCTCAGCACCTCGTCTTAGGAAATCCTCATTTTTATGTATTGATCTTCGTTTTGTTGGAACGACAGAGATGGATAGTCTTGTATCTGCTGATTTATGCCCCAAATGGCTCCAACATCCAGGGCTTAGCCAGGCTGAAGCCAGGAGCCAAGAACTCCATTTTGGTCTCCCACAGGGGGGCAGGCAGGAACTTGAGCCATCACTTGCTTGCTCCCAGAGTGCACAGGTGATCAGCAGGAAGCTGGATCAGAAACAGAGCCAGGCTCAAGCCACTGCACTGTGATGTGGAACACTGGTGTCCAAGTGGTCCCTTAATCACTCAGCCAAGTGCCAGCCTCCGATCTGGGAAAATTCTACACTCCCCTCCAGAAGGCAAGCTGAGGCCCCAAGAAGGCAAAGGTAATTCAAAGACACCCAGAGCAGGTGGAAGGCAGGACTGTACACGCAAAGGCCAGCCAGCAGCCTTCTTGGAGAGGAGCAGCTTTGCCATTCCTATCTGAGAAGGTGCATCACCCCAGGGGCCTCACCCAAATTTTCATGTGTCTGAGTCAGGCCCCATGTGACATACTCCCTATCCAGTGTGTTCAGTGACACAGCCCTTGTGAGCCTTCCAGATCCATGCCAGTCATGCCACCCAGGTGGCCTGGAACACCCAAGGGCACCTTAGACTATCCCCCAGGTGCAAGGGGGCTGTGACACCATGTCTCCACCCCTCACTTCAGCTGTTGCCCCCAATCACTTCCTACCACGATTTCCCACATAACTGATCCCTACACATGAACATCTCAAGAACAAGGGCCACTGTCTGCTTATTTTCGTTTCTCATGTAGACATTTGTCAAGTGTTTTTGTATGTCCAGCCCCCAACACACACCTGCCCTCCCACCATGAGGCAGAAAGCAAGACTCTAAAAGTCAAAATGGCCAAATGCTTAATTCCAGCTCCATCCTAAGCACAAGGTGTAGGTACACACTCTCTAAACCAATCAGATGTCCCCAGCCAGACCGTGGACAAGAAGCTGGGGGATGAGGGGTGGCAGGTAGGACGAGCTCAACTCTGTGAATGCTGTGGTGCCACATACAATAGAGGAGGCCTGAGTCGTCCCAGGGTCAGTTTTAGGGCTGTGATCCTGCCTGCCACCAGAGTCCCTTGATCCAAGACTGGTCCTGCAGCCTTCCCAGGCCTTCTTTCAGCTTCCCCAACATCTTCTCAGTAAGTCATCCCTCTGCTTATATGCTCCTGAAATGACTCCTAGAGCTCACAACCAAGAACCCTGTGTTACACACATCCAAAATGGACGAGGAAGCCACAGGGCTGGGGCTGGGAGAGCCCATGGGTTGGTCAACAGCCAATGTCTCTGCGGACAGCTGACTCTCCGTGAACCTGGCCCTGTGCTAGGCCATCACATGCTTTATCCCATTTAATCTTCACCCTAAGCCTGTGTGCTTGGGTTTATTGTTCTCACGAGCTACAGAAACTCAGAGTAAGCAACTCACCCAGAGTCACACAGGTAAGGAGCCAAGAGCTCTCTAGTGCCAAATGTCAGACTCTTGCCATTTCTTGCCAAGGTCAGTGCCATCTGCCCCTCCCCCTCTTTCTTCTGCTCTGTCATGCCCAGACAACCCTACTCAGTACCCCCCTCTGCCATACCTCCTCAGCACCCCTTGCAGCAGCTGCAGGTCACCAAACTCCATCCTTCCAAGCTACAACCCCCCTAGACCCCTGGTCCATGAGCCTGCCTCCTCTGCAGCCTGACTGGAACCACAGGGTCATAACGGTCACTTGGTGCCTGGGAGAGCCCCACACTTCCACAAGGTATTCACACACCTGCCGCTCTGCCTCCCGCCCACCACCACTTTTCCTAGCATCACACGTTGCCCCTTGCTCCTAGAAAAGTCTGCAGCTCTCCGGGGTGAGACAAAAACGGAAGGAGTCTTGGACACTTCCAGGCCTCCAACGTACAGAGTCCTTGGCGTGGCCAGGAGCTGGCCTGGGAAGTGGACGGAGGACACAGGCCTCAAGCTGCCCCTCCGTGAGACAGCCTCTACTGCCACACCCCTTCTTGTCATCGTCTCCCAGGGCCCTGCCAGGTGCCCTGTTTGGTCAGCCTCTGTGCCTGACTATGCTGCCACCTTGTCCCCCAGCAGGTGGCTCAGGGGGGACATCACAGCCTTCTAACTCCTTGGTAACTCAAGCAGACTGGCAAGTGCTGAGGAAGGAAAGCAGGGCAGTTGCCTCCAGGATGAACGGGCAGTGGGTGGGGGCCCTAGTGAGGAGGGACCTGCAGAGGTGTCAGGTCCCCAGGACTCACTGAGCACCTGCTTCCTGCTTCCTTTTGTCAAATACAAAAAAAATGCACACGAGTGGCTAACATTTAAAACAGCAGAGCGTAAGGGGGGAAGGCCAAAACTCCTCCCTTGTTAGTTCCTCCGGTGGTCAGTGTGAACTGTGCAGCATTTATGCTCCGAGGTAGTTTTCTATGAATCAAGAAGCAGGTATTAAATAAATAAATAAATAAATAAGCAAATACATATTTACATACATACATAAATTTTAAACATTTTAAAAAGAAACAGGCACATGACAAAAAATGTTAAAAAGATGTACCAGCCCCAGCATGGTAGCCTAGTGGCTAAAGTCCTTGCCTTGCACACCCAGGATCTCATATGGATACTGGTTCTAATCCTGGCAGTCCCGCTTCCCATCCAGCTGCCTGCTTGTGGCCTGGCAAAGCAGTCAAGGATGGCCCAAAGCCTTGGGACCCTGCACCCAGGTGGGAGACCTACAGGAAGCCCCTGGCTCCTGGCTTCAGATTGGCTCAGTTCCAGCCGTTGTGGTCACTTGGGGAGTGAATCAGCGGACAGAAGATCTTTCTCTCTGTATATCTAACTTTCCAATAAAAACAAATAAATCTCTACAAGAAAGATGTTTCCATCCATGCACATTGTTCTGCAGCTTTTTTCTATCCACTCGTCCACTGCAGCTGCCATTTTACGCCGTGAGCTTACACCTCTGCCTCCTCTTCTTCCTGGCTGTGTAGCGTTTCATCACAGAGGCACACACAGTTCACACGCTCCTCCGGCACTGCCCTAGAAGTGGACTAAGGGCTTTCTCTTGTAAAGATTTGTTCTATTTTTTAAAAAAAGCTTTTTTTTTATTTGAGAGGGAGATAGAGAGGAGATTCATCTGTTGCTTCCATCCCCAGAACAGCACCAACGGCCAGATCTGAAACCAGATCTCCCTCCATGGGTGCAGGGGTCCAAGGACTTCAGCTGTCCTCCTGCTGCTTTCCTAGACCATAAACAGGGAGCTGGATTGAAGTGGATCAGCCAGCACTCAAGCTCGTATCCACACAGGATGCCAGCACTACAGGTGGAGGCTAAACCTACTACGCCACCTTGCTGGCCCCCAGGATTTTGCCATGTTCACCTAAGACTGGAAAGGTCCCCTTGTACGGCGTCAGTGTGCAGAGCGTGGAAGAGCATCAGCTTGCAGGCTTCCGCCACTGCTGGGTGGAACCTCAGTGAGCCACTCAGCCTCTGGGCTTGTTTCTTCCTCGGCTGAACTTGTCACTCATCTCTTTACTTGTTCATGTATTCATTCACTCACACATATCTATATTTTTTAAAAGATGTATCGTATGGGCCCAGTGCAATAGCCTAGTGGCTAAACCTTTAACACATTCACCAGGATCCCAAATGAGTGCTGGTTTGTATTCCAGCTGCTCCATTTCCCATCTAGCTCCCTGCTTGTGGCCTGGGAAAGTAGTTGAGGATGGCCCAAAATCTTGGGACCCTGCACCCAAGTGGGAGACCCAGAAGAATCTCCAGGCTCCTGGCTTCGGATCGGCGCAGCTCTGGCTGTTGCAGTCACTTGGGGAGTGAACCAGTGGATGGAAGATATTTCTGTTACACCTTCTCTCTAACTGCCTTTCCAATAAAAAATAAATCCTTTTTAAAAACTAAAATATGTATTTTTCTTAAAGATAGTTGTATGTGTATATTTATACAAATATACACATACATACAAACACATACACACTTACAGAATGAAAGAGAGATTTTCTATCTCTATGTCCTCTAGTCTGGGCCAGGTAGAAGGCAGGGACTTCATCCGAGTGAACTTCATTCTGGGTGGCAGAATCTCAAGCACTTGGGCCATCCTCTGCTGCTCTCCCGGGTGCATCAGCAGGGAGCTGGATCAGAAGTAGAGCAACCAGGACCTGAACTGGCACCCAAATGGGATCCTGACACCACAGGCGGAGGCTTAACCTACTACAGCACAACGCTAGCCACTCACATATATTTTTAAAAAATTTTTTTTATATCAGTTATTTGAAATGCAGAGAAAGACAGGGACAGAAACAGAGAGGTCTTCCACATACTGGCTTACTCTCCACATGCCTGTACCAGGGAAGACTGGGCCAATCCAAAGCCAGGCTTCAGGCCACACTACCCACATGGGTGGCAGTTACCCAAGTCCTGGAGCCATCACCAGCTACATCCCAGGGTGTGCATCAGGGGAAAGCCGGAATGAAAAGCGGATCAGGAATTGGAGCTAGCTGGTTGACAGGGGAGCCAGGTGTCCAAGTAGCGTTCTAACTACTGTGCCAAATGCTGGTCCCCACTGGCATATTTATTGATTGGAAGCTGCGTACCAGGCACTGGACTTGTTTCTGGGACAGCAGCCCACAGAAACATGACCCAGACTTTGAAGTGTACAGTCCAGCTGTCAGAAGGCTGCCTGCACGCTGCTGAAACAAAGGTCAGGGATTAGAGGTTTGGGGGGCAAAGTAGAGGTTGGGTTGGCTCACTCATTGCAATAAGAAAGGAAGGTTGCAGAACCACGGTCCAGAAGCCCCATTTCGTCCTGGAAGGGCCCAAGACTTTTTCATCCCATAGTAACCACGGTTACTCCAACCCCAGGCTGCACCTGAGGGCCAGCAGCTCCAGGGCACTGGTCCAGGAGCTCTGCCACATAGCACTGTGGCAGAGCTCCAGGTGAGGAGTCCAGGTGGACTCAGATGGGGACCTGGGTCCCCAGGGGCTCAGAAGGGAAGCAGCTGTGTGGGGTGTGACTCCAAGGACAGGTCTAAAGGTGTGGCTCGGAGGTGTTCTCACTTCTCTGTTCTGTGGTTGACACCTCCCTCCCACTGCCTGACACCCACTTGCTTATCTCTCCAATAGTCCAGCCGTTAGTCTGTCAGAGGCAACAGGTTGGCCATGGCTTCACACCCAGGGCAAAGAAGAGATGCTGAGATAGGGCACCAGCTCTTGCAATTGCAAAAGAGATCTAAAGACATCTGCATGGGCCTTACACCCACCTGTGCCCTTCCCTTCCTCCTGTGTGCAATCTGCAAGTGCATCCTCCAAAGGTCTCTGGGCCATCCCTGCCATCCTCTCGTCTCAGCCATTTCAAGAGGATAAGAGATGAGCAGGGTCACCATGCAGGCATTCAAATGCAATAGCACTAACATACTTTTTATTCCTTTTTAATAATTTCGTGTATTTGTTTGGAAAGTGGAGTTACAGAGAGGAAGACATGAGAGAGAGACAGAGAGTGACAGAGAGAGACAGAGATCTTCTATCCATTGGTTCATTCCCCCAAAAGGGCCACAACAGCCAGGGCTGAACCAGTCCAAAGCCAGGAGCCTGGGACTCTGTCCAGACCCCTCATGTGGGGAGCAGGGCACCTGGGCCGTCTTGTATCGCTTCTATTAGTAGGAAGCTACATTGGAAGTGGAACAGCAGGGACTTGAACTGACACCCATATGGGATTCCAACAGTCTATGTAGTGGCTTAACCTGTTATTCCACGATGCCAATTCTACTTTAAAAGTTATTAGAGAGAGAGAGAGAGAGAGTGCTTCCATCTATCAGTTCACTCCCAAAATGCCCTCAACAGCCAGGACTGTGTGGTGGAGCCAAAGCAAGGAGTCAGGAAACTTCATCTAATTCTCCTGTTTGCGTGGCAGGGACTCAATTACACACGCCATACCTGCTGCCTCCCAGGGTCCACATTATCAAGAAACTGGAATCAAGAACCACATCAAATGGACATCCCAACCGCTAAGCTATGCTCACCCCAATATCCATCTAGTGATATGCAACACTGCTTACCATGTGGATAGAAGGCCTTTCCAGCCTGGTGTTGGACAGGGAAGCATTAAAGTCCACCTGGGGCCCGGCGCGACAGCCTAGTGGCTAAACTCCTTATTTTGTACACACCAAGATCCCATAAGGACGCCGATTCGTGTCCCAGCGGCTCCACTTCCCATCCAGCTCCCTGCTTGTGGCCTGGGAAAGCAGCAGAGGGTAGCCCAAAGCTTTGGGACCCTGCACCCACGTGGAAGACCGGGAAGAAGCTCCTGGCTCTAGGTTTTGGATTGATGCAGCTCCGGCCATTGCAGCCACTTGCGGAGTGAATCAGTGGACTGAAAATCTTTCTCTCTGCCTCTCCTCCTCCCTGTATATCTGACTTTCCAGGAAAAATAAATAAATCTTTTAAAAAAATAAAGTCCAGCTGGATGCTCATCATTAGGAGATTGCTACAGACAATCAGACAGCATACTTCATTGGATTTATTTATTTTATGTATTTGGAAGGCAGAATTACAGTGTGGGACTCTTTTTTTTAAAAGATATATTCATTTTTTATTGGAAAGGTAGATCAGATTTATGGAGAGGAGAGACAGAGAGAAAGATCTTCCATTCACTGGCTCACTCCCTCATATGGATCTTCGTGCATGCAAGATGAGCCACTGAGCCACTGCACCAGGCACAGATTTTATTCTAGGGTCTGGGGTGCGTGTTCTGGCACAAAGACAAGTCCACATCTCATATCAAAGTGCTGATCTGAGTCTCAGCTTCTCTGCTATGGTTCAATTTCCTGCAAATGGCATCTGAGAGGCAATAGGTGATGGCCCAAATATTTGGACTACTGCCATTTACAAAGGAGATGCAGATGGAACTTCTGGCTTTAGTCTGGCCCAGATTTGGCTGCTGTGGGCATCTGGAAAATATATAAGCTGACTGGAGAAAAGACATTATGAAATCTACCATCTTTCCAAGGGGAAAATTCTCAACAAACTCACTCAAACTTCCTGAACATAGCAATGTCTTCCATAAAGAGCATGCATATATAATCCTTCTTTTCCTTTTTTATTTTTTTAAAGATTTATTTCCTTTTTATTGGAAACCCAGATATACAGAGAGAGGGAGAGACAGAGAGGAAGACCTTCCATCTGTTGATTCACTCCCTTGGCAGCTGCAATGACTGGAGCTGAGCCAATCCGAAGCCAGGAACCCAGAGCTTCTTTTGGGTCTCTCACGCAGGTACAGGGTCCCAAGATTCTGGGCCGTCCTCGACTGCTTTCTCAGGTCACAAGCAGGGAGCTGGATGGGAAGTGGGGTCTCCGGGATTAGAACCGGCGACCATACAAGATCCCAGAACGTGCAAGGTTTTAGCTGTTGGGCTACAGTGCCAAGCCCTTCAATTATTATTATTCTTATCTTTTAAATTTACTTGAGAAGTAGAATTACAGAGAAGTTGAGGTGAAGGAAGAGGAGGAGAAGAGGGATTTTCCATCCACTACTGGTCACTCGCAAAATGGCCACAACAGCCAGGGCAGAGCCAGGCCAAAGTCAGGAACCAGGAGCTACTTTGGAGTCTCCCATATGAGTGCAGGAGTCCAAGCAGTCGGGTCATTTTCTATTGTTTCCCAAGCACATTACAGAGAGTTGAATGGGACTCAAATCAGTGCCCTCATGGGGAATACTTTCATACACTGATTCCCTCCTTCAAATGGCCACAACGGCCAGTGCTAAGCCAGGCCAAAGCCAGGAGTTTCTTCTGGGGCTCCCATGTGGGTGGTAGGGGCCCCATTTTTTTTTAAAGATTTATTATTATTGGAAAGCCGGATATACAGAGGAGGAGAGACAGAGAGGAAGATCTTCCGTCCGATGATTCACTCCCCAAGTGAGCCGCAACGGGCAGTGCGTGCCGATCCGAAGCCAGGAACCAGGAACCTCTTCCGGGTCTCCCACGCGGGTGCAGGGTCCCAAAGCACCGGACCATTCTCGACTGCTTTCCCAGGCCACAAGCAGGGAGTTGGATGGGAAGTAGAGCAGCTGGGATTAGAACCGGCGCCCATGTGGGATCCCGGGGCTTTCAAGGCGAGGACTTCAATTGCTAGGCCACCGTGCCAGGCCCTGTATTGGGTTTTCAGAGCACTCCATGAAGTCTTCAGAGCCCTTTTGGAAAATGGTAGGTTTGGGGCCCAGCGCGGTAGCCTAGCTGCTAAAGTCCTTGCTTTGCATAGCTCAGCATCACAGATGTGTGCCGGCCCTAATCCTAGCAGCCCCTCTTCCCATTCAGCTCTCTGCTTGTGGCCTGGGAAAGCAGTCAAGGACAACCCAAAGCCTACACCCATGTGGGAGACCCAGAAGAGACTGCTGGCTCCTGGTTTCTTATCAGCTCGTCTCCGGCTGTTGAGCTCACCTGAGGAGTGAATCAGCAGAAGGAAGATCTTCCTCTCTGTCTCTCTTCTTCTCTGCATACCTGACTTTCCAATAAAAATAAAATAAATCTTAAGAAAAAAAAACAAAGAAAATGCTAGGTTCTGGAGACTCATGGTCAAGCGATGACCAGGAGTTAGAACTGGGACCCCTGGGTAGTGGCTTCATTCTGTCATTATCTTGCTCTCAGAGGGAAGAAAAGAGTTTGTTCAGTGTCTCCCTAGACGGTCTCCCGGGCCAGAGACTTGCTAGCCATGTCACTGCTGTTTGTCTTTAGAGTCCGTGGACCCTACATGTCACCCAGGGCTTGCCGGGACCAGGGCACGCCCAGCAGAACTGGTCCCTTTCCCCTTCGGACCTTGGCTTCCTCAGACAGAATGACTCCATGCCCGTCTCGTGGTTCCCTTCAAGCAAGCTGTCATGGTAGCTGTGGGTGCTCACCAGGCTGGGCAGTGTTCCGAGTGGGGGGCCTGCAGGTGGCGAGAGGAAGGTGTCACCTCTAGAGGAACTTCTGAGGATGCGTTGGCAGCCACTGTGAAGCCAAAGCTCACTGTCGTCACCATTTGTTCCCAGGAACGCCCAGGGGCAGTCCGGTGCAAGGTCACAGGGCTCCTGCACAGACGGGGCACTGGGTTCAGCAGGGAAAGTAAGAGAGAAAAGAGAAGAGGACAAAAGTGTTTACTGGCAAAGTCAGGGAGTCGCTCTCCGGAAGTGAGGGCTGTGTCTCCCCCATCTGACTGGCGCCCCCCAGTGGTTGAGTCCGCATCTCCCAGGGAGACTAAGAGGCCGCACAGGGATGGCTCTTTGTCTCCTAACAGATTGGGAGTTTCCTGCCAGCCGCCATAGGGTAGCCACCTCCTTATGATCTCTTTCCGGGGCTCCTGGGTTGTGTCCAGCTACAGCTCTGTCTGGACTTTCTTGTCCACCTCTGCCTCCTGCTCACTACCCCAGGCCACTTTGGAAACCCCTCAGCCCCGGTTTCTCTGAGACGGGCAGAGGCTTCTAAACAGTTGGTGTGTTTGTCCAGTACCTGAGGACAGTGCCCACTGTTGATTGCAAGTTGGTTGTGCGCCAGGTGCATTGCTGATTCCTAACACCGGGCATCTCATGCCATTGCCTCCTTCAATGACTGCAGTGGTCCCTTGCCACGTACCAGGCCCAAAGCAAAGCCCTGTTCCCTCCTGGAGTGGCATCCTTAGAAGTGCCCCAGGAGGGAGGCATCACGCTCACTCTTACGCTGCCTGGGCTGCAAAGACAGAAAGCACTCTCTGTGTCCCTGCTCAGTTCTTTCTAAGGCCCAAGGTTAATTTTAAGAAAATCAGTTTGGGGACAGAGGTTGTGGCATAACAAGTCAAAAAGACTGCTGCCAATGTCAGCATCTTGTACAGGTGCCAGTTCAGGTCCCGGCAGCCTCACTTCCCTTCCAGCTCCCTGCCCGCGAAAATAACGGAGGATGACCCAAGGCCTTGGGACCCTGTACCCATGTAGGAGACCCGGAAGAGGCTCCTGGCTTTTGGTTTCAGCCCAGCCCAGCTCTAACCAATTTGTCTATTGTCTCTCTCTGTCTCTCCTTTTCTCTCTCTTTCTGTAAATTTGCCTTTCAAATAAAAGGCAAATAAATAAATCTTTTTTAAAAAATGTATTAAAACACACACACACCAGGGGAAATAGCTTCTGTACAGTGGAAAGTGCGGACAGATACCACCTGAGCCGAGCGAGGCAGGCTGAGCATCAGCCACCGTGGCCCACAGTGACACCCTGCCTCTCCTGATCTGAGGTGCTGGCTGCATCATGCCAGCAGTCTGCTGCCAGAGGGCATAACAGGAATCAAATTAAGAGGGAGCATCAGGCAGATTCAAACTGAAGGACATTCTACACAATTGGCTTAGTGCTTTTAAAACAGGAAGGTCAGAAAAGATAAAAACCAAGGGAATGGTTCCAAATGAAACAGAAATAAATTCACAAATGGAAAGGAGGGAGAGGTCTGAGTCTGGCAAGAAAGGACGTCGTCCCAGTCTTGGTAGGACACGCGGCAAGGGTGTATTGCT
Source organism: Ochotona princeps (assembly GCF_030435755.1). Taxonomy (NCBI): domain Eukaryota; kingdom Metazoa; phylum Chordata; class Mammalia; order Lagomorpha; family Ochotonidae; genus Ochotona; species Ochotona princeps. The sequence continues at coordinate 18,622,532 of NC_080833.1, forward strand.
GTCTGCAGATGACTCTATGTCCTGACGTGTCACTTGTGTGCTTGGGAATGTCCTTAGTTTTCTGAAGGGACACCCCAAACTACTTCGGGAAAAAGCCAAGAATCCACTGCGACACACTATCGTTTCTCTCAGAGAAAGTGAGCACAAATGAAGTGAACACTTAGACTTGCACAATCTCAGAAAATACACATAGGAATCCTTTTTAATTCTTCCTGCAAGCTTTCTATAAACATGAAACTACTGCAAGCCTAACAGATTTTACAGACAGCTTTGCTGGGGGAGAGCACGTGAAGACGTCCTCATTCCGTGCAGAGCACTTGCCTTACGACAAAGCCCAAGAGGCAGCAGCGATGGTTCCCAGCAGCTACAGGGAATTCAGCCCTGCCCAGGCCATTAGGAACACTGGGAGGAGCGAACCAGCAGGTGGCAGCTCTGAGAGGGGGAGAGAGAGAGAGAGAGAGAGAGAGAGAGAGAGAGAGAGAGAGAGACTCTACTTCCCAAACAAGTAAGGTAATACATGAAACTGGGCCTGCCATTCTGGCTTAATGGCTAAATCCTCACCTTGTAAACACCAGAATCCCGTATGGGTGCCAGTTCATGTCCCGGCTGTTCCACTTCCCTTCTAGCTCCTTGCTTGTGGCCCCGGAAAGCAGTGGAGGAGGGCCCAAGGACTTACAGGAAGCTCCTGTCTCCTGGTTTTGGACTTGCGCAGCTTGGACCATTGTGGCCATTTGGGAGGTGGACCAGCAGGTGGAGAATCTTTCTCTTTGTCTCTCCTTCTCTCTATAAATCCTCCTTCCCAATAACAATGAATAAATGGGCCCAGTGCAATAGCCTAGTGGCTAAAGTCCTAACCTCACACGCACCGGGATACCATTTGGCCACTAGTTCTAATCACAGCAGCCCCACTTCCCATTCAGATCCCAGCCTGTGACCGGGGAAAGCAGTAAACAAAGGCCCAAGGCCTTGGGACCCTGCATCCACGTGGGAGACTCGGAAGAGGCTCTGGGCTCCTGGCTTTGGATAGGCGCAGTACCGGCCGTTGTGGTCACTTGGGGAGTTAATCATCAGACAGAAGTTATTTCTCTCTGTCTCTCCTTTCTGTATATATCTGACTTTGCAATAAAAAGTAAAATAAACCCTAAAAAAGAATAAATAAATACACAAATAAATAAAACCTACATAAATGCTTTTTTCCTGAAAGATTATATATTTGAAAGATGGAGCTATGGTGGGGCTGTGGGGGGAGGGAGACAGAACTTCTGCCTCTGGTTCATTCTCCAATGCTACAACAGCCAGAGCTGGATCAGGTGACAGACAAGAACCAGGAGCCCCCTCCTGGCCTCCTGCTTGGGTAGCAGGGAGCTTGGCCCATCCTTTGTTCCTACCCAGGAGCATCAACAGGGAGCCACAGCTGAAGCCGAGTGGCTTGGACTTGAACAGTGCTCTGACAAGAGCCACGAGGACCCCAAGCAGCAGCTAATGCTCTGCACCACAGTGATGCCCCATAAATAATCTTCTTTCAACAAGCCATTCCACTATTAATTATTCCCTTGGTCCAGCATTATAGAAGTTGGAAAGTAAAGTCTTATCTTTCTTTGATAAGCAGAGAGTCCAAGGGTTCACAGAGCAGAAGGTGCTGGCTCCACTGTTAGATGTGCTGTGGATCTCCAAGTTTCGGTTCCAAGGTTCTTTCATGAGGCTCCGGGGGATTAGTGTCACCCGGGGCCGTGGCAGCTAAGTCCCTCTCTCAGATTCTCATCTAGCCCAAGACATCACGTCACTCAAATCATTCTTACCTGCACATTGCACCCCAGTCCCCTGGCCAGCTCAAAACACCAGAGCAACTCAGGAGGTCTCCCTCTTAATCTGTGTCTGAGTGTGCACCTGTGCCTCACTTGTCAATGAACACACACTTGTAAAGTTGGCATCAAAGCTGCCAAGCTCCCTCAGGGCTGCTGGACATGAGTGGATAGCAGTACCCACATACACGGCCCCTGGAGCTGAAATAACAGAGACTTCTGGGGGAGCCCCACTCAAGAGGAGTCGGCAGACACAGTTTTATTTCACTGTAACCTTCCCCACACTTCTCCATGGAAACCAGTGGGCTCCCGCCCCTTGGCTACCCACCCAGTGCAGCACAGGGGCAGTAGACATGGATCAGAAGGAGAGGAAGGGGTCAGGAACCATTTAGGTGTGGAGGCCACGTGGGCACATCACACGCTGGGCATGCTGTCCTCCTTAAGAATAGAGGCCAGCAGTGTGGTATAGCCAGTTTAATCACTGCCTGCAGTCCTGGCATCCTGTACTGGCACTGGTTTAAGACCCAGATGTTCCACTTCCTCTCCAACTTCCTGCTTGTAGTCTGGAAAAGCAGCAAAGGATGGCTCAAGTCCTTGAGCCTCTCATGCATGTGGGAGACCTGGAGGAATCTCCTGGCTTCTGGCTTTGGATAGGCTCAGTGGGCTAAGTGGATAGAAGCTCTGTCTCTCTGTGCAATTGACTTTCAAAAAAAAAAAAAAAAAGAAAGAAAGAAAGAAATATTTTTTAAATAGTAAAGGAGAAACAAAGACATATCTTCAATATGCTGCTTCACTCCTCAAATTTTGGGCCAGAAGCCCAAACTTCAATGCAGGTCTGCCATGTGGGTGCAGGGATCTTGGTGCATGCCGCATCCCCACTGCCTCTCGGAGTGCGCATCTGATGCGGAGCTGCAGCTTTCAGCAGAGCCAGGGCTTGAATCAATACTGTGTGACATGGGGTGAAGGGGTTGCAGGAACATCTTCAATTGTTACACCAAATGCCACCAAATGCCTGTTCCCTATGTTGCTTTTTTAAAAATTTATTTATTTTTATTGGAAAGGCAAGATTTTATCGAGAGAGAAAAAGAGACATAAAGAAGTATTTTACCTGCTGGTTTACTTCCCAAATGGTTGCTACAGCCAGAGCCAACTCAATCCAAAGCCAGAGGGCTGGAGCTTCTTTCCAGGACTCCCACATGGGTGCAAGGTCCAAGGCCTTGGGCCCTCCTTTGCGGCCTTCAGAGCAAAGAGCTGGATTGGAAGTGGAGAAACTGGGACATGAACCAGCACCCATACGAGATGCCGTCTCCACAGGTGGAGTCTTGGTGTGCTACACCACTACATCAACTCTCCTATGTACGTTTTGTTTGTTTCTCAAGATTTTTTTTTTTTATTGGAACAGCAAATTTACAAAGAGATGGCGAGACAAAGATCTTCCATCTACTGGTTTACTTACTGGTTTACTTCCCAAGAGGCCATAATAGCCAGAGCTGAATTGATCTGAAGCCAGGAGCCAGGAGCTACTTCTTGGTTTCCCACACAGGTGCAGGGTCCCAAGGCTTTGGGTCACCCTCTAGTGTTTTTCAGGCAGCAAACAGGCAGCTGGATGGGAAGCGGAGCATCTAGGACAGTTTCTGGCACCCATATGGGATCCTGTTGGATGCAAAGCGAAGATTTAACCATGGAGCCATCATGCTGGGTGTAGCTTTTTAACAGTTGAGCCTCTCGCTGCATTCATGTCAAATTTCCAGCTGCAGTTAAAGTACCTCCTGTGTGCCCGTTACTTAACTCTTCCTAGGAACCTTGAAGATTAAACCTTCCTCTGGGTTTCATTCACTTCTGGAAAACAGTTTTGGGGCTGGTTACTCTAGCAAGGTCTTAGCAACCTGCCGGCTCTCCACCCCCAACCCCCAGCCATTTCTCCTAAAAACAAGCAGAGGGAACTGTTGGGAGCAGCTGTTAAGACAACAGTGATTGCCCAGGAATCTGAGCCTTGGGAGAGTGGGCTACCCAGATCTGTGTGTGTGTGTTGGGCGGAGTGGGGGTGGGGTGTGCCCGAGCACCCTACAACGGAAAGGGTTAAATGATGGGCCACCTTCGAATGGAATCTGGCTTTTTAAGCGTCTCTCCTCCTAGGAAAGCCCCCTCCCCTCCATCTCTTCTGCCTCAGGGTTTTTGCAAATTGTTCCCTCTCCCTGAAACTCCCCCTTAACGCAGCTCCACCTCTTTCTCACATTTCACCGCGTCGAGAGGTGGACCTTTAAGGCCCAGCCCAGGGCTTTGTGAAAGCCCCTTTCCCTCACATTAAATCATTCTGCTCATCTCCTGTGACGACACCCTGCGAACAGCACGAGGCTAGAACTTCGTGCATTTGTCTTGCCTGTGTTTTTCCAGTTTGTGGCTCAGTGTCTGGTGCACAACGACTGGCACACAGTGGCACTCAGACAAGATTTTTCAAATGAATAAACAAAGGAACTTGGTTAGGATAAATGAGGGAAGGGTCATGTGGAGAATGAGTGCCCCCTGCCGGACATTGGAGGTACTGGGACCTTGGACCTCTGATGAGTATGCTGATGAATGGTACATTTCCTATCTGTTGGCGAGTCTTGGGGGTCCCCCATCCTGCTTGCATTCCTCTGTCAACTGCACCACCACTGTCCTTCCAGGCTCCATAGCCTTTTCCCTTTCCCCAGTCATCCTGTCCTCCCCACTCTGGAGACCACCATAGCCCAAGCTCCATAGCAACCACCACCCCACCCTGTTCCCGGTTAATACTGCCTTCCTGGACCTTTAGCTTTGAATGAGAATAGGCCCAGCTTCCACCATCGATCCTCTCCCTTCTCCTGGATAATTAATCAATCAGAAGTGATCGGCTGGGGCGTATGGTTGGAGGTGGGGGAAGGAAGGGCATTGGGGTGACTGGACAAGGAAAGTATTTCCTAAAACAGGGCACTTCTCGGAGTGCAGCAGAGCAGGGGGCCGGAAGTTGCCTGGGATGAGATCCGGGTTGGGAGGAGAGGAAGTCTGCATGGCTGCCTTGACTAGAAGAGAACAAGGCCCCCTGTTTCCCCAATGTGGCTGCGGTGGGAGGGGAGGTGGGGCTGAGAGAAAGGCAGAGCTTAGTGAGGAACCGTGAGGGCAGTTTGAGGACATGGGAGGGGGCAGAGAGCTCAGGGGAACCTTCCTTGGCTGAGGGTGAAAAGGGAGAGATGATGCTGGGGGGTCAAGGAAAAAGAGAGGATGGGCCCGGCGGCGTGGCCTAGCGGCTAAAGTCCTCGCCTTGAACGCCCCGGGATCCCATATGGGCGCCGGTTCGTATCCCCGGCAGCTCCACTTCCCATCCAGCTCCCTGCTTGTGGCCTGGGAAAGCAGTGGAGGACAGCCCAATGCATTGGGACACTGCACCCGCGTGGGAGACCCAGAAGAGGCTCCTGGTTCCCGGCTTCGGATCGACACAGCACCGGCCTGTTGCGGCTCACTTGGGGAGTGAATCATCAGACGGAAGATCTTCCTCTCTGTCTCTCCTCTCTGTATAATTGACTTTGTGATGGAATAAATAAATATTAAAAAAAAAAAAAGGAAAGAAAAAGAGAGGATGAGGATGGGGAGAACCTGTGTCTGCTTGGGGTGCTCTCCCTGGCCCCTCCCCCAGCTGTGTCCAAGGGAGTTGGAAGAGTGACAGGTGCTTAATGACCCTGAGACCTGTAGGTCTCTCTGAGCAGCCTGTGGTCACTGGGGGGCACAGGGGCCTGGAACCAAAGTCCAGGTTATTGATCTCTGGCCCTAAAGGTCAGTTGCAGGGGCAGGAGGAGTGGTGTTGCCAGGGTGGGAGTCTCAAGGGACCCTGCAACTGTGGAGTGGGGTTCATTTCATGTCTGCATCCTTGGCTCCACACATACACACCTGCATCCCATCCTGATGGAATGTTTTTAGAATAGGATTTGGGGTATCAGGACTTTGAGGGAACTGGGGAGCCTGGGTGGATTATTTACTATCACCCCACCCTCAACAAAACCCGGGAGACTGTGAGCTCCTTCGTGTGCTGTTTGAAAAAAACCCCAAGCTGGCGGTGATTGTTGGGAAATTTGGCTGTTGTTGGCCAGGTGGCCTTGGGTGAGCCACTTGACCTCTACTGATCTTAGTTTTCATATCCACGAAGTGAAGGAGTTGAATCAGATGTGTTCTAAAGTCCCTTCCAGATCAACACTCGAGACTCTAAGGCATTCCATGGGTGAAGGGCTGACAGTGGGTATAAGGGGAGGAATTAGGTTAGACCTCAAAGAACTCTTGGAAACAAATTCTACATTCTTACTTTGGCTGTTATTAACTGTAGGACCTTATTCATTCAACAAATATATGTTTAATGAGCCACTAGCCTACACCAAGCTTTGTGCTGTTTGTTATAGATAAGCAGATCCCTGGCTTGTGAAGTTCACGTTTGGCTTGCCAGTGGGAGAGAAAGACAAATCCACAGATGTGATGCAGTGAGGCAGGTGCTCTGTCCTGGAAGCAGAGGGCATTCGAAGAACCTAAGTGGGGCTGATTGTAGCAGGTTAGCCTGTCACCTCAATGCTGGCTTTCCAAATGGGCACTACTTTGAGTCCCAGCTATCCCATTTCTGATTCAGTTCCCTTCTGGCAAACAGTGGAGGATGGCCTAAGTACACCTCTATGAAAGACCTGGAAGAAGTTCCTGGCTCCTGGCTTTGGACCAATCCAGCCCAGGTTATTTGAGGAGTGAACCAGCAGATGGAAGATTCTCTCTCTCTCTCTCTCTCTCCAGGCCCCTCTCTATAACTCTGTCTTTCAATTAAATAAATAAATAAAATAAAGTAAAAAAAAGATTGTGGGAAAGGAGCGTTAGACAGCTACATGTAGTGATGGTGGTGACCAGCAAAGAGCGAGTAAGGGCAATGGTCCTTCAGGCACAGGAGGAATCACAGGGGAAGGTCCAGAAAAAAGCACATATGTCAGAGGCCCCAGGGTAGGCTGGGATGGGAGTGAAACGAGGAGCGCACAGGACTAACAGCACCAGGTGGGAAGGAAGGGACGGGGGGCAAAGACCTGTCCTAACTCCAAGAGGAACAGTGGAACATTCATGCCTCTAAAAACAACTTGTGTGAGGTTGTGCAACTGGGGAAGGATGGAACTGGAGTTTGAATAGAAAGCAGACAAACCCAGAGTCTCCACAGAAGTGGAAGGGGGCACGGGCCAAGGCCCCCCAGTGCATGACAGCTACAAAGGTCAGATTCCATTCAATGGAAGAACTTTCTAACTATTCCACCTCTCAATGGATGACCAGGGTGTGAAGGTGTAATAGGCTTCCTGTTGCTGGAAATGTGCAAGTTGATCTGGAAAACGGTTGATACCGAGGTTGGAGTGTGAGACAATCCAGTTGACCTGCAAGGTCCCCTGTGGCTCAGAGGTCTTGGAACTAAGGGTCCTGGTATGTTCATTATCCCTTCACCCACAGAACTTATTTTTTTCTTTCTTTTTCTTTTTTTTTTAAAGATTTATTTTATTTTTATTACAAAGTCAGATATACTGAGAGGAGGAGAGATAGACAGGAAGTGGAACTGCCGGGATTAGAACCAGCGGCCATATGGGATCAAGGCGAGGACCTTAGCCACTAGGCCACGCTGCCGAGCCCGACTTTTTTTTTTTTCTTAAGATTTATTTATTTTTAATGGAAATTCAGATATGTAGAGAGGAGGAGAGACAGAGGGGAAGATAAGTCCGATGCTTCACTCCCCAAGCAGGCGCAATGGCTGGAACCAAGCCAATCTGAAGCCAGGAACCAGGAGCTTCTTCCGGGTCTCCCACATGGGTGCAGGGTCCCAAGGCTTTGGGCTGTCCTCGACTGCTTTGCCAGGCCACAAGCAGGGAGCTGGATGGGAAGCAGGGCTGCCAGGATTAGAACTAGTGCCCATATGGGATCCCGGCATGTTCAAGGCAAGGATTTTATTTGCTAGGCCACAACACCGCTCCCCCCGCCCAACCCCCAGAACTGCTTTAGCAGGTGGAGAACCAGGGCTTCCTGTTCCCAGCACCTCATGCTTTTGTTTGACAGACTGGTGCTTCTGTCTTTCCCTCACCCTTCCCCCACCACAACCACAGGGATCCAGTGCCCAGCACTGAATGCCCTCACTCCAGGAGGTTTGTGTTGTCATAGGTGTTAGCACCGAGATACAGCATAGCCTGGTGGGTAGTGGCCCACACTGTAGCAGGGGTCCACGTGGCTGGTGGGTCCCTGTCAAAGTGGTCCTGGACCAGCTGTGTGAGCTTTGGGTTCTGTTTCCCTGCCTCGGTGGTGGGGGCCATCACTCCCATAGCGGGAGGTTGTTGGGGGTTACGGGAGCAAACAGAGACCTCAGGATTGTGTTTGCCACTTGATAATCTCTTCAGCTGCATGTCAGCCCTGTTACTCTGAGGCTGTTACTTGCTGGGGAAACTTAAAGAAGTTTCTCAAATACTAAGCCTCACTTTCTTTTTGTACTGGGTGAGGAGGCCAGTACCTCTTTCACAGGACAGCTGGAGGGGTTGGTTCCAGGCCATAGTCAAAGCAAACGGATGTCATGTCCCCTTTCTCGTTCTATGGGAGGGACGTCAGGGCCACTTCCTCACCTGTCTTAGCCTCTGTCTATAAACCTCAGAATAGCGGGGAGTAGCAAGAGAACTTTGAGATTCTTCCACCACACTCCCATTTAGTAGGAGGGACATGAAGGCACATTGAACCAGCGATCTGCTCGGGGCCACACTGTGAGTTAGGGACAAAGCTGGCATTGGAACCTCGTTTCTCTTACTGCACTACTCAGTCTCTGAGAGTGTATCATCAAAGACTGAACCAACGAATGGTGGTCAAGTCTCTCTTGACATATTTCCAGGGACGTGGAGGACTTGATGACATGCGAACCAAATCACCCCTCAGCCTGTTCCCTGTTAAGCCTTTTCTTTTTCTCCCACCCTCCCTGGCTCTCCAAATCCTGCACAAGGTCTAGCTCAATGCCACTTCTTCTGTGGAGCTTCCCACAACAGCCATCCAACACATTTGTTTGTGGTGCATCTGACGTCTCCGCTCATTTTCTTCCTGCTTTGGGAAATATGAATTGGAACTCATGTTTCCTCGGTTGAAAGGAGTCTATCAGGGAGCCAGAAATGTGGGGTTCTAGTTCTTGTTAGTAACTTAGGGGATTGGCATAAGGGGGCTTCGCTCCCACAGTGGATGAAAGGGAGACAAAGTGTGAAGTTGCTCCCTGCTCAGGCTCCTCTAGGGGAAGGCACGTAGAGGACTGGGTCTGAATGCTGCCTCTGGAGCCAATCCGCAGGGCTGGAACTCTGCTCATGCCACATAGCCCCTGTGGCTCACTGTAAAATGGGAATGGTAACCTGTCCTACCTCGGAAGCTTCTTAGGAGGATTCAGTGAGATAACCTATGTGACGCGTGTGCCACAGTGCCTAGCATCTGCTGAGCTTTCAGAAAGGGTCAGCTACTGCCACTCTTGTTCTGCCATTCATCTTGGATGGATCACAGCTACAGAGTCAAGAAAGGACATGTCCGGGCCCGGCGGCGTGGCTTAGCGGCTAAAGTCCTCGCCTTGAACGCCCCGGGATCCCATATGGACGCCGGTTCTAATCCCGGCAGCTCCACTTCCCATCCAGCTCCCTGCTTGTGGCCTGGGAAAGCAGTTGAGGACGGCCCAATGCATTGGGACACTGCAACCCTGTGGGAGACCCGGAAGAGGTTCCTGGTTCCCGGCTTCGGATCGGCGCGCACCGGCTGTTGCGGCTCACTTGGGGAGTGAATCATCGACGGAAGATCTTCCTCTCTGTCTCTCCTCCTCTCTGTATATCTGACTTTGTAATAAAAATAAATAAATCTTAAAAAAAAAAAAAAGAAAGGACATGTCCAACTTCAAAGTCCTCAAGGCTAGTGGAATGCCTTCCCTTGGCTAAGGGGGTGCTGAGAAGCGTGGTTCAGAGCGTGACTTTGACAGCATCCACTAATGGGAATAAAATGACCATCTTCTCAGGCTCATGTGGGCCAGAACACCTCCTTCCCAGACGCTGTTTCTTGGGTATTCATTTGAGGATGTGCTGTGTAACAGGAGACCAAGAAAGACAATGACACATCCCAGAAGTCATTGGCTCTGACCTGAAAGGCCACGGGAGGAAGCCCCACGCTGACCACTGGGAAGGAAGCCCGGAGGGCAATGAGGAGGCAGGCAGGGCCTGCGGGAAGAGGTGCCGAGGGAAGTCCAGGCTTAGTGGACAAGACAATGCAATGGAAGCTTGGGGAAGAACCTAGGCTACTTCCAGTACAAATAGCACAACAAAGGGGGAATGGACAATTCAGGGAAAAGAAAAACGTGTAAGAAAAGAAATGTCCTCCTCCTACACTCCTTGGCAATACAAAAGTGTCTATTCTCATGACAATATAGGCACGACTTATCAGATTCATTGGAAATGCTGATTTAACTGTCCTGTAGGGGAAGGTGGAGGTGGGTCTGTAAGAGAGGTAAGTCCTCCTCCCCCATAACAGGAAATCAATAGATAACACCTAAAATCGATAAATCAAAGAATAGACATCCATGCATATTATTTAGAAATGAGGATATGCCGCAGAAGAAAGGTCTCATACAGCGGCTGCCTGGAGGGAGTGGAGAGGGTGGGGAGCTCAGCGGAGGGTTGCTATTCATTATAAATCTTTCAATACTGATTGATTTTTTTTTTAAACTGCATGCATTAATTACTTATTTTTTAAAAAGTAACGAAGAAGTATTCTAGGACTATTCTAGACCTAGGGCCACTCCTGGTGGTCTGTCCCCTGAAGCAAGTGTTTCACCTCTAGTGAGTCCCTGCTGCTTCTCCAGGGAAACCATGTCACACTAGGTGGTTTAGGACGGAGAAGGACAATACACACCAAGCGCATAGCACAGGCCTGTTTTCCGGTCAGCACCCAAGCCAGAGCGCCTGCAGAATGGAAGGAGAGAGGTGAAAATCCAGGCTTCAGGGGCACTGGGAAATGACGGCATTCCTGCCTCCTGCCTCAGTGGTGCACGACGACCATCCGGTGCCAACAATCACCAGGTGAGTGGATGGGTGTGACTCCCAGACCAGGATCCCTGAAAGAATCAACAGCCATGAGGGAAGTTACAGTTGGGTGCTGTGGGCGTCTTGGCTAGAGAATACCTGAGAGCTACCATCCCCGTCCAGGGGGCTAGGGCAGGAGCATCATTTCCCCCTCCTGTTTATATCTTGTGGGGGATGTGTCAGAAGGAAAAGATTTAGAGGCTGTCAGGGTGAGGGTCAGAGGTCAGCTGGGGTCAGGAAGTCTATTTCACTGAGGTCACCCTCGTCTCCTTTCAATCTAATGAAGCCATTATTGGTGAAAGCAAGTGCCTGGCGTCCTGCTCCGTGAAGCAAGGCCAGCATGAGGAGCAGCCTGAAAGAAGCAGGAGGACTCCCTGGGCTTGTCCTCCCGCCAGTTCAACAGGCCTGAGAGGTGAGAGGTGCACAATGCTGCCTGATGGGGGAGCCCTTGTCCCCGGGGTGGAATGAGGATGACAGCAAAGTGCGAAAGCAGATGGTTCCTCCATATCATTAGGAATGTGCACCCCCCCACACACACACATGCGGACACACACACATACATATCATATTACCTGAGAATGTCGGAACTGGAGGAAACATTTGTATAACAACTAATCCAATGCTTTCCTTTTGCCCCTCAAGGGCAAAACTGGAAGTCTTGCCTGAGGCCACAGAACACCACCACCAACAACAAAAAAATACACAGCATGCCATCAGGCTGGAATCCTATATACAACATAATAATTTGTTCAGTATCTCTCTCATCTAGATTATAAGCTCCATGAGGGCATGCATTTGTTTATTTGAAAGAAGGGCTGACAGAGAGGTATGGGGGAGTGTGATAGAAACCCAAGTACTTCGGCCATCTTTTGCTATTTCCCAGGCACATTAGCAGCAAGATGGAGCAAAAGTGGATGTTGGGGATACCAGTGTTGTGTCATAGTGGGCTAAATCACTGGTTGTGATGCTAGCATCCCATATTGAGAGCTGGTTCAAATCCCAGCCATTTTTTTTTTTTTTAGATTTATTTTATTTTTATTACAAAGTCAGATATACTGAGAGGAGGAGAGATAGAGAGGAAGTGGAGCTGCCGGGATTAGAACCAGCGGCCATATGGGATCAAGGCGAGGACCTTAGCCACTAGGCCACACTGCCGAGCCCAAATCCCAGCTATTTTTGCTTCTTATCCAGCCCCTGGATAATAGGACTGTGAAAGCAATGGAAAATGACCCAAATGCTTCAGCCCCTATTACCCACATGGGAGACCCAAATGGAATTTCAGACTGCCAGTTTTGGCCTGGTGCAACCCAAGTTGCTGTAGCCACTTGACTGACCCAGTGGATGGAAACTCTTCATCTTTATCTCTTTTTCTATGTCACCTAAGCTTTAAAAGAAATAAGTAACTATTTAAAAGAGTGAAGGTGGACTTACTCGGAAGCATTCCGATATGGCATGGGAGCGTTCCAAGCAGTGGCTTAACCCACTGTGCTACAACACCAGCCCCTGGAGGCACACATGTTGTGCTTTGTTCACTCAGGTTCCTTCAGTGTTTCAAACAGTGTCAACTGCATTGTGGTATATGTTCAATAAATATTTGTTAGGAATCACAAGCCTGGATCCTATAAGTACTGATTGTATTACACAAATAATTTCTCTTCACAGCCTTTTTCCCTGCCTGAACATATCTTCATCTTATTGATGAGACAGGACAGCGCCATTCATGATGATGATATACTAGGCAGGTGGAAGTATGCGTGTTCCAATCGGCTCCAGCTGTGTACCAGTTGAACAACACTAGGCCAGTTCTACTGATTAAGCTTTACTTTCCTCTCCTAGCAAGTGGGGATTAATAGCTTGACTTTAAGGTTGAAGGAACTAAGAAGAATCCTGTGTTCTTTTTCCTTTTTTAACAAGAAACGTAGCTTTAAAGATTTCTTATTATTGTTATTGGGAAGTCAGATTTAGGAGAATGAGAGACAAACATCTTCCATCTACTAGTTCACTCCCCAAGTGACTACAATGGCCAGAGCTGAGCCAATTCGAAGCCAGGAGCCAGGAGCTTCTTCCAGGTTTCCCAAGTGGGTGTAGGTCCCTACTGCTTTCCCAGGTCATAAACAGGGAGCTAGATGGGAAGTGGAGAAGCTGAGGCATGAACCAGCACATATAAGGGATCTCTCCGGAAACAAGGTGAGGATTTAGCCACTAGGCTATTGTGCTGGGACAGAATCCTGTGGGGTTTTTTTGTAAATAATAGCTGCTATTATTATTATCTACCAAAAATATGCATCCCATAAGGCAAATATTTTTGTATCATTCATTGATACATTCTTTTTAAAAAATTTATTTATTTTTATTTTTTAAGATTTATTACTATTAGTATTTTTTTTTTAATTGAAAAGATGGATATACAGAGAGGAGGAGAGACAGAGAGGAAGATCTTTTGTCTGACGATTCACTCCCCAAATGACTGCAAAGGCCGAGCTAAGCTGATCCGAAGCCAGGAGCCAGGAGCTTCTTCCAGGACTCCCACATGGGTGCAGTGTCCCAAGGCTTTGGGCCGTCTTCAACTGCTTTCCCAGGCCATAAGCAGGGAGCTGGAAGGGAAGTGGAGCAGCTGGAACATGAACTGGAACCCATATCGGATCCTGGGCATTCAAGGTGAGGACTTTAGCTGCTAGGCCTCCACACTGGACCCATTGGTACATTCTTAATACCTAGAACAAGGCCTGCCACCAAGGAAGTACTGGATAAATATTTGTTAGCTATTGCATGAATTATGACTGAGACCTCTCCAAGCTTTTATTCTGATGAAGGTGTGAACCTACAGAAAAGGTACTTAGGAAAGTATCTAAAGTGGGGAATGTTCTTTGTGTGGCTACAGACACACTTGTCTTAGTTAAAGAGCTCTCACCCAGGTGTTATTTCTCTCAGAATCACAAGAAACTGTCAATGCTTAACTATCTGTTCTCTTTCCTAGACTATATCTTTTTGGAAGGCAGTGGATATTTGTTTTATTTTGCTGCTGCTGTTTTATCACCATACTATTTAGTGCATATTGCTTATTTAACCTCTCCACTAAACTTGGTCACAGTAGGTGCCTGTGAAGTTTCCACTGGGATGGAGACCCAAGAGAGAAAGGTTTGGTCAGGTAACCTCACCTCGCACATGGAAAAAACTTACTGAATTTGAGGAATTAATTACTGTGGGAGAGAGGTGTTCCTTCCTGAAGTATCCTCTGCCTCCACAAAGGTGACTTATTGGGACCATGAACCCCGCTGGAGTTTCTGGGGGAATGGATTTGAAAGAGGCACCTAGAATAAGTGCTTTGACTGTTTTAATAATGTTCATTATTTCAATAAAACCTACTTAGGAAACTCTTGTGATGGGCCATGCTTACTGCAGAAGGTGTTGGGGGAACATGCCAAAATGAAAAACATATGAATAGCCTGGGAGAAAATGATTGAGAGCAGGCAAGCAAGTGCCCATCAGTCATCATCATCATCATCATAACCACAACAATAGTATTTCATGTTATTAAGAACTAACTACATGTCAAGTGTTACTTCAAAATGTTTGCCCACATAATAGAACTTCATTCTCTGGGCCCAGTGCAGTGGCCTAGCGGCTAAAGTCCTCACCTTGCAAACTGGATCCCATATGGGCACCAGTTCTAATCCCAGCAGCCCTGCTTCCCATCTAGCTCCCTGCTTGTGGCCTGGGAAAGCAGTCAAGGATGACCCAAAGCCTTGGGACACTGCATCCATGTGGGAGTCCTGGAAGAAGCTCCTGGTTCCTGGCTTCAGATCAACACATCACTGGCCATTGTGGCCACTTGGGGAGTGAATCATCAGATAGAAGATCTTCCTCTCTGTTGCTCCTCCTCTTTGTATATCTGACTTTGCAATAAAAATAAATAAATCTTAAAAAAAAGAACTTCATTCTCTGGATATCTCTGAGAGCTAACTATCCTCCTTTTCCTCACCAGTCACAGAGAAAATTGAGGCATATCCAGGTCTAGGACACATTGCATTAGGTCACAGAGCTGAAACCAGCAGAGATAATATGCAGACATGTGTCATCTAACTCAGCCCTGGTGTTCCTATGAGGTGTGAAAAACTGGGGAAATAATTTGAAAACAAAAATTAGTTTTTTCTGGTCTTCTTTGAAACAAAAACATGTCTTCCTCTTTTATCACCTTCAACGGCCTCCTGATGAAGGGGATTTTGAGCGAGCCACACCCCTCTCACGGAGTCGTATCCTACTGAAAGTGCTTTCTTTTGGGTTCAGTGAGTCGGTGTGAATGGGGAGGTCGAGGAGAGTGAGGTTTTCTGGAAAGTCAGGAAGCATTCTCAAAGCTGGGGACTGGGAGCTACGTGCGCCTCGTTCAGCACCGTGGACAGAGCTGCGGCGTCTCAGCACCCTGGACAGGGCAACTGCTTGCGCCAGCCTTGCGAGCGAACTTCACGGAGAGCGGACCACGCCGAGCCGGCGCCTCCAATTCCTTTTCCCCTCGCTTTTCTTCTGCCAGACTTCAGCCACCTGTTCCTGCATCTGTATCTTAAGGGCGTTACTAACCGTGAAGTGAGACTTTTAAGTGGCGACTATCTTGATGTAAACGTAAGTGGCTGAACTCCAGAGAACGCTTCAGAAATTAATTAGTACTTCCTAATTGGGAGTGGGACACTGCTGATGATACTCGTAAATGAAATGTATTTTTTACGTTGAGTACCAAAAGGGCCACTGTTGTCCATTATATATCCCCCCCTGGGTCCTGTTGCCCGAACCTGGAACTCACTTTTCAGCTTTTTGGAGTGAAACGCTCCTAGGGGGAGAAGGAAATGCCCTCTCCGGTCCCTGACTCTGCCCCACACCCCACTCTCCCCGTTCCCTACCCCCCACTCCTATCTCTGCTTCTCTCACATGTACCCATGCGCTGCAACGGAAGAAACCTGGGAGGTGCGGCACACTTGAGGGAAGACTACATCCACAGCAAGCGGATGCCCCCGAAAGCAGACTCTGTCCCTTTAAATGGGTTGTAGCAGTGGGGGCGGGGAACTGGCCGGAGCTGGCATTGTCCAGTTTGAACTGAGCACCGGAAGTGAAGGGGCAGGGCCAGGGCCGTGCACTGAGCCCCGGGCCATTGTCCATCTCCGACCAGGGCAGTAGCTACCCCCCTGGCCAACCCTCTTTATCTCCTAGGAGGGGAAGATCCCTCTCCAAATGGAGACCACCCCCGTTCAGTGTTACTGCTCTACCAACCCCACCAAGGCAGGAGAGCGCCCTTGAGCCTGGAGGCCGAAACGAGGAGAGTCCAGTGACCCCTGAGAGTCAGGAGTCCAGGAGGCAGCGCCTCCACCCAGCGTCCACTCGGCCCCTGTCCGGCACTGGCCGGGGTGACATGGGGGTGGGGGCAGCACGAGAAGGCACTGGCTAGAGGGGGACATGCTTGCAGCCCCCGTGGGTCCTCGGCTCTACCTGGGCCAACTCTAGCCGCACATTTGGAAGGAAGGGATATTTACACAAAATCGATTACAAGTGTGTTCCCTCTTTGGCGGGGAGATCCCGAAAACAGAGTCGGGAACTCTGGCACTGATTAGGAGGCAGCGCCCAAGTAGGGATGGGAGGTCGGCGCTGCGGGGTCTCCGGCCTCTTCCCCCCTCACCCCCACCTCAGGCATCCTGGTGTCCAGAACTTCAGGTCTATCTAAGCACTCGGGGGTGGGGGGTGAGAGCGGGTCAGCGCCGAGCAGCCGGGTCAGCGCGGAGGCCGGAGGGGAAGGGGGGAGGGGCGCTGGGGGCTGCGGGAGGGGGAGGGCTCATCCATTTCTCCCTTGACAGGTGGTTTGTGTTTCTGATTGGCCAGCGCTGCCAGGCTCACACCTCCCTCCCCTAACTCTCTGGAATGTATAATTATCTGCGCGGGGGGTGGGGGTGGTGTGGGAGAGTGTGTGTGTGTGTGTGTGTGTGTGTGTGCAGTCACATGGTTCCAAAAGTACCCTCCCCAGGTCCCCCACACCTGTATCAGCTTTGGGGACCCCCACTGAGTCCTTCAAGTGCAGGATCCCACATTTCTGGGTCTCCAACACTTGCAGGGTCCGCGACCCCCATCTCCAGATGTGCCCGTGTGTGCAGGGGGTGTCACACCTCCCGGTTCTGAGAAGGGACACCCCAGAGGTGTCAGAGACCGGAGCGGTGGGGGAGGGCCTGAGCAGGAGCGGGAGGGGAAGGGAGGGGAAGGGAGAGGCCGGGGAGGGGAGGGGGCTGCCCGCGGGGGGTTGGGTCATTGTCTTTTAGAATTTGGGAGCCTTTGAAAAGCCGTGGGCCCTCCCACCGCTATTGTGCGGGGGAAGATGTAGCTGCTTCTTCTTCGAACCACCCCTTTGCCTCCGGACTTCTCTGGGGCCAGCAGCCGCCCGACCAGGGGCCCGGGGCCGCGGGCTCTGCCGACGATCATGGGCTCCGTGTCCAACCAGCAGTTTGCAGGTTCGAGCTCGGGACTTAGCGGGGCCACCTAAAGGTGCAGGGGCGCCCAGGACCCAAGTCGAAGGGAGGTGGTGGAAGTGTCTTGCCCCCGTCCCACGGCTGCTCGAAGAGACCCCAAGTCTGCGGCCTCATGCTTCACAGGGCCGTCTCGGGGAGTGAGGGACCCTGGTGTCCCAGGGGCGTGCGCGCCCGGTCCACAGGGGCGGGGGAGGAGAGGAGGGGCCTCTCACGCCGGGAGTCCCCGGGCAGCGCATCGTGGGCAGAGGAACAAAACTTTAGGGGCACCGCTGGCTTTGGCGTGAGCCTGGGGAGTGCGGGGGGCGCCTGGGACAGTTTCTAATCGCCCGCTGCTGGGTAGCTACCCTGTGCTGGATGTCCAGCCGCAGGCTTGACACTCGGGCGTCCCGGCCCGATCCCTGAGCCCCCTCACTTTCCCCCACTCCCCAAGCTGAGCGCCTGGCCTCCCCCATGTCCAGGTGGCTGCACCAAGGCGGCGGAGAAGGCGCCCGAGGAGGCGCCGGAGGACGCGGCCCGTGCGGCGGACGAGCCGCAGCTGCTGCACGGGGCCGGCATCTGTAAGTGGTTCAACGTGCGCATGGGGTTCGGCTTCCTGTCCATGACCGCCCGCGCAGGGGTCGCGCTCGACCCCCCGGTGGACGTCTTTGTGCACCAGGTGAGACCGATTCTGCTAACTTTATCAAGGGAAGGGGAAGGGCATGGGAGCGCATAGCCAAAGGTGGGAGGGCCGGCTCAGCCGTGGGTGGAAGGGCACCAAACGCTCATTTCGGCGCCCCCGTCTTTGCCAAACACCCCAGTTCTGAGTCCCGCTTAACTGCTATCGGACCACAGGGGAGGCGCAACCCTGGTTCTCGGCACCGCCCCCCTTCACCCCCTTCCGGGAACCCCTCCGGCTTACCACGTGTCTATTACCTCTTTCCCCTGGGAAGAGGGCAGGGGGCAGGGAGGTGACCCCATGTGGCAGAAACTAAGGTTGTATTGTGCCTGCCGGTGGGGGGAGGGCGAGCAGGCCGGCCGGGGAAGCACATGCAGGGGGCAGTGCGCCCAGCGCTTTTAAACACTGAGTGGAGCTGCTGGGCGGGCGGGATTGCATGCGGGACTGGCGGCCGGACGCAAGGGCGTAAGGCTAAGTCGGCCGCGTCCTCTGGTGAAAGCAGGTGGTCACCCAAAACTCGGGGGCTTTGCGGCCAGGCGAGATTTATCGGATTCCTTGAGGATCCACCGGGACCTGGATATCTTGGCTTGGAGAGCTCCGTGCAACCCAGGGCTGAGGCAGTTTGTCCATTTCCAAGCAGGAAGGAAGCCCTAAGGAGTCCTGACCCTACGTTGCTAGGCCATGCCGAGCGGCGTTGGGGCAGTCGCAACCCCCAAGTTCTCAGTTAAAGAAGGGCGGCACGGTGGGGGGTGAAATTCAGTGTCGCGGGCTGGCCCTGGAGGGAGGCTGGCCGGCCTCTGGCCCTGTTTGGCATTTATGGCCCCAGACAGCCATTGATTGCTCTCCTCACATTCCTGGCCCCGCAGAAGGAACCCTAGACTTCAGGTCGGCCCGGCGTCCCCCTTCTGAGTATCCTAGAGGCGCTCTGGGAATGCCGGGCCATCAACTACCTCTAACAACCACTGGAGGAAGTCTGGCCTATGTGCTCCTTCCACTTTGGGAGGCTTGGGGCTGGACCTGGAAAAGAAGAAATTGCTAATCCCAGGCCCTGTGGCTTGACACCCAAGCCGGGCAGGGAGGGGTTACTTCGGGGAGGTTGGCTGTAGGAGCCGTGGGGGAGGGGAAAGGAGGATGTGGGGATTAAGGGTTGGAGCCTGAGGGATGGCATTCTGGAGGGGGAGGGGTGGGGAGGGGAGATGCTGGGTGGACTGGTCAGAGGCTGCAGGGAAGTCTCACAGCCCGCCATGGGGAGATGGGGTAGGGGGACCAGGAAGACTGAAGATGGGGGAGAGGGAGGACCCAGCCATTACTAAGGGGGTCTCTGGGGCTTCTGGAACAGGGGCCCAGAGGACCTGCCACGGGGCCCTCAGCTGCTACTCCTGCCCCTCCATGTGAAAGCTAGGTGGAGGCAGTTGGCTCTGCTCTGCTCCTTGCCTAATTTACATATGTGAATGATAACCCACAGGAAGTAATTGTGGGAGAAAGGAGGGAATTGGTCTCTTTAGATCTATTAAATCACTTTATTACAGGAACCAGCTTTGAATGGCCCTCCTCTGCAGGGTGGCCAGGCTCCCCTACTCTCCCATTTATCTGATCACAAAGAGATTAAAATCTCTGCTGGTCTGGAGATCTGGGCCAGACAGCTTCCCAAATATGGGAAGACTGGAATAAAATGAGTCCAGGATGGATTCATCCCCACCCAAAGGCTTCGAGGAATGTGGCCCTTTATCATCAGGTGATCAACAAGCTCTGGGAGGAGGGCTGTGCCTGTGCCCACCCTGCCTGTGAGCGTCCCCAGCAGTTGGAAGAGTCCTGGGTGGTGTGAAGAAAACCAAGGGCCGTCAGCTGAGGATGGGGAGGCTGCACATGGCTGCAGGACAGCTTAGGGGTCAGGGAAGGGGCCCTAGGGTGTTTCCGAAGTTACAGGTGTCTGCTGAGCTGGGATACATGTCCCTGAGTCCCAGCTCTAGTGGAAGAGGGCAGCGATTGGTGCCGGTCCCCAGGCTTTGTGATAGGGAGGCCACTTGGGCGTGCTCCTCAGACCCCACCTCCCAACTCTAGGGAACTCTAATGGTGGAGGAATTGAGTAGATTCAGGAGTGTCCCCAAGAACCCTTCCTGCCTGAAAGGGATAGTGAGAAACCTTTGTCAACTTGTGGTCGTGTGGACAGTAGGAGGGTCAGGTCCTGAGCATCTGCTGGGGGGCTGAGGGCCAGGGGCTCCCTCTCTGCCAGGAAAGAGGAAGTGGAGGATTAAAAATCACAAGGGCGTGTGCCCCTGAATTCTTCATTAGCCTTTCTTTGTAGCCCCCACCTCCCTGGAAGACCCCATTTACTCAGCCACAGGTCTTCAGATCTAGAAATTTCTGTGAGGCGAGGGATCTTAAGAATCCATATGGTGGCCAATTGCAAACCCTCACATTGGAATTTGTCTGCCTCAGGACTGTTGGGAGAATTGCCAAATCCCCCCTGGAAGGCATGCAGGAAAGTTGCTGATATTCCCAGAGGCCATTTAGACCTTCCCTGGCCACATCCCCAGTGCCCTGAGATCTGGAGATATTTCCAAGTAACAATGTCTTGCCTTCCTGAAGCTGCTCAGAAATCTTTTTTGCTTAGAGGGAGGCAAAAGAAAAATAAGCCCCAATTTGGTCAAGGGACCATGTTGGATTAGGAGGGAAAAAAGATTTTAAATATTTATTTATTGGAAAGAATTACAGCGGAGAAGAAACAGCTATCTCCCACCCACTGGTTCATTCCTCCAATGACTACAACAGCCAGCTCTGAGCCAATCCTGGAGGTGGGAGAGCTTCATCCAGGTCTCCCACACGGGGATAGAGGCTTGAAATATTTGAGCCAGCACTGTTGGTGGGATGGCGGCATTGCAAGGTAGCAAGCTAGACTTGCTACGTTACATCACGATGCTGGCCGCAAGAAAACCATGTTCAACACTAAGAAATTGCTCAGATCGCTGGTGCCTCTTGTTTTTTGTTTTGGTGGAAGTGACAGGGTGTCTAGTATGGGGGTGTTGGCATGTACCCTTCTCTACTCTGTCAGCTGCAAAAGCTATTTGGAAAGAGCCACTTTTTGTTGTCTGGCTGGCATATTTTCTAGGATGTATGTGGTAGGCTGAATGGATGGATATGGAAAACATAGGGGAATCTGAGGAGCTTGGTGGAGTCAGGAGTTCCCTTACACAGTAAGGTCTTCCCTGGGGAAAAAGACTGGGGATGGGGAAGGCTGCTAACTGTTAGCTGCTCTTTCTGGGATGGCTAGAATACAGACCTGCTCAACACATGGCGACTTGAGAGTCTGTGCTGTGTATGTGCTAGGCAGAGTCTCAGGTTTGCTGTGAGCAGGTCAAAAGCAAAAGCCCTTGATTGTTCAGAAAGTTGGTGGAGAGGTACGGGGCCCGGAGGGGGAGTGGACTCTTGGGGTCCTTTGCTGAAAACAACTGCTTCCAGGTCACATCCTCCCCAAAGCTGCAAATACACAGTGACCTTGTGGGAGTCCTGTGTTGGGGAGCAACTGCCCGAGGTAAAAATACCATTCCCTTCTGCAGGAAAGAGGGAGTTTCTATCTGTAGCCTGGGAGCTCAGAGGAATGTTGGGAAAGACTACTTTCTAGAAAGTTCCTAGCACCAGCTTGCAGGGTTAACAGTATTTGAGGTTGGAGTTGCTTAACAAGAAACTAAACTCCAGAAAACTTTCATTCTTAAGCCTTCGTTCATACTCCTTCCTGGGAGGAGTAGGTGGGAGCCGAAAGTAGACGCCCTCCCCCTGCCTAAGGAGCTATGAAATTGCCAAAACATTGGTTCAGAGTGCCTCCTGGCCAGGCGCTGATGAGCAGCGCCATCTGGTGGGGAACGCCGGTTGTTTAGCAGAGGCAAAGCTGGCCATTGGCCATTACTGTAGGCCCCTATTAATAGGACATCACTTCTTCCACCCTCCTTCACACACATACCACTCCTTCAAAGAAATTGCTTCTGGGAAAACTGGTTGGTTTCCTGGCCTCTAGCAAACCCTAACCTCTGGAATGAAAATCTGGTAAGGATTCTAGCTGGTTATCAGCCCAGTTCTTTGCAGCTCCTTTAGCACTGGTTAGATGCTTATTAACCACTGCCGCCACACCATGTCCTTAATCTGGAGGTCAGCATGACATGTGCCACACACAGGTCTGATGTGAAGGTCAAGAGTTAGGACCTATGGAAAAGTGTGGAGCCGTGCTGTGCATTTGGAGAGGAACAAAACATTTGCATTGCTGAACCTAGCACCCGGGGTGGAGATGTGCCTGGGTTAGGTGACTGGAATGGCTCTGGGGGTAGCAGAGTGACCAGGTGCCCCAGCATTAACCTCTGGGACCCCAGCTGTGAAGCTGTGGGAAGGAGCGACCTGGGTCAGGTGGGCAGTGTTGGCACCTGGTGCCACACAGGGACCAGAACCTGGCCAGCTTTCTCAGTCCATTTAAGGAAACTTGGGTTCCTATGCCCTTTTCCTTTTTTTTTTCCTCCACATTTACCAAGGGACCTTGCTCCTTCCATGTCTAAGCCATCGCCTGGTGCTGGGATAGGGTATTTGATGGGGGAAGGGCAGAATGTAGGTAGTTATGAGGTGTTAACTAGGAGACAGCGACCTATATGTACTTTAACCAGAGCCATTCCTTCCCTGCCATCACCCCTGTACCCAGACTGGGGGGCCTGTGTAGGTTGCACGCCTCCACCAGCCTCTTCCTCTTTCCCTTTTAAAATAACTCATCAGAATAAATAATCCAGGCTTCTCTAGACTGAAGGCATCTTGTAAAGGGGGTCCCTTTTAGTTCCTTTCAGGCCATGTGGGGTGGTGATTAGGCCAGACTGAAGGAACCAGGGTGGCCGAAGAGGTCTTTGGCAGCCCACCAGCAGTGACCCGGCAGGAGATGCTGCATCCACTTCTCTTTCCATGACCATAACCCCAACATGGAGAGGAAGGAATGGATCTTGTAGACTGTGGGGGAGGGGACAGGACTGCCAGGGGGCTCTGCAGCCTTGGAACTCCAGGAATTTGACCACCAGAACCAACCAGTGTCAACCCTTTGTCTCCTGGGGCTGGGCTCCATTGGGGGAGCTTGGGCCATGCCCCTCCCCCTAAGGCCCTTTCTTTTTGGAGAGGATAGGGAGAGGGGCGGGCCATGCTTTGTGTGTGGCTGGGGGTGGTACAAGAATTTCAGGCTCCTTTCACATGCAGGCCCTGGAAGCCTGGCTCTGGGGCTGCACGCTGATTACCTATCTGATAAGAGAGGAATTCAAACTATGTGTTTTAGGAAAGGGACCAGGAGGGGGCAGGGAGCCACCCTGGAGAC
Organism: Ochotona princeps; assembly: GCF_030435755.1. NCBI lineage: Eukaryota > Metazoa > Chordata > Mammalia > Lagomorpha > Ochotonidae > Ochotona > Ochotona princeps. The sequence goes on from NC_080833.1 coordinate 18,645,910, forward strand.
CACCAGCTCAAATCTTGGCCTGCCAGGGGTGCACTGCTCTTTGTGTCTTCTGCAGACCTTGCCCTCCAGGGATGCAGTGACCTGCAAGGACCCGAGTCCATTGCACGTTGGCTGTGCCAGTTGCATTGTCTTCTTGCTCACCACCGCAAGCCCAGTAGAGTCCCAGCGAGTCAACTGGTACAGAGAGGGACCGAGTTGCCACAACTGTCTCCAGATAAAACTTGAGTTAATTTCCAGTCTCCTTGACACGTGGGTCCCAGCTACCCCGCCCCCCATCCAATTTGAAGAGGTTGATAATTGCGGCTCACTAAGGATTTATGTGTGGAAGGTGAAGTGTTAACTACTTTCCATGAATAAAAAACCTCAGAGCACTACCATAAAATTAGTATTTACTCCATTTTATAGAGAAACGAAGAAGGGAGAACAGGCCTTCCCATGCAACCCTTAACTACTTGTCTGCTGGATTCTGCCTAGAACTGAGAGTGTCTCTGGGCAAAAGGATGAAGCTAAGCAGCAGGCTCACAAGGTTTTGGGTCTAACTCCCCAACACAGACTTGTCCCAGTTCCAAGGTTGTGGATTCAGAGTTTACTCTTTCCTCTATCCAACTGGGGCCGCAGGGGGCTTGGGCTTCACATCCCTACATGTGTCTTTGGGCATAAAAGCCAAGAAAAGGAGTCCCGTAACACTTGCAGATTTTCTGTTTTGGGGTGTTGCTATGATAGGCAGTTATAGATAATAATAATGTGAAGCACTAGGTGAAGCCTTGGTCTTTCCATGCGGGGTCGGCAAGATCTGTAGGATCTCTTCTCTGGGACCCGTAGGTGAGTGACCAACCCCAGGCCATAGCCAGTTACCAAGAGGACCAATGATTTAAAATGTTTTTATGTAGAGTGACAGTTCTTTTGTAATTTAATGTTTTAAGATTTTTTGAAAGAGAGAAACAGTTTCTCCTAGCTCACTTTCCAAATGGTTGCAGCCCTCAGGGCTGGACCAGACTGGAGCCAAGAGCCTGGAACTCCCTCTGGAGATCCAGTGTGGGCGGAGCAGAGACCCAAGGAGTTATCTGCTGCCTCCCGGGGTTTACATTTGCAGGAAGGGGGATTGGAGATGGAGCTGGGAGGCCACCATTTTCACCACTGCAGGCCCAAGGATGCTGCTTGCCGCATTTGACCCGTTTCAGAAGTTTTGTTAAAGATGAGTGAGGTTGTTATAAGGTCTTCTCTGGGAGGGTCTGGGCGATGCTGCCTCTTCTACTGTGTGTTGCCTCTGCGAGTAGCCTGGCTGCAGCGAGCTGTGAACTCTGGGTCCTTCTGATGGAGTTTGTCATTTAAATACCTGAATGAATCACCTTGCCTTTTTCAGAAGGCTACTGCTATATTTCAAGTTTTTCTCCTTCCCCTCCCAATCCAGCAATATTATTTAATTACCTTCCCAAGTGAAATAATTATAAACATCTATCTCTTGTTCATTAGTTCCTCCAAAAACCTGCCAGGTGTTACTCTAGGTACCAAAATGTAGCTAAAAATAAAATGGGGACTTTTTTTTAATGTGTATTACTTTAAATGTATCCTGTTTTATTCAGCAATTGCTCTCCCAAACTAGCAACTTATTTCTAATTTTTTGGATATCATTTGTTAGAAAGTGACAACTTCCCATCTGCTGATTTACTGGCCAAATACTTGCAGCTCTCTGGGCCAGGGCTAGAGGCTTCCCCATGGGGAACCAGAACCCAGCCGCTTGAGCCATCTCCCCCACCTCCCAGGATTGCATCAGCAGGAAGTTGATAGGGGACCCAGAGCCATAGGCATGACACAAGACCAGCATCCTGACTACACAATCAATCCCTAAGCTTGCTTGCTTTTTTTTTTTTTAAACCAACAAAAAGGTCAGTAAATATCTCATGTTAGCATTTTCCTGCAATCACCTATTTCTGTTTGATTCTTTTTTCTGACAGATATATGATTATCATCTTTATGATTCCATCAGTCAAGTTGTCTTGGCTTTCATAGTTCACTTATCAGTTACGTATTTAATTCCTCTGAAATGTGTGTTCCATGTGCATGGGACGAAGTGAAGGAATCTGGCTTTGTTTCTGCATAGCTGCTTTCTCAGCATTTGTTGCGTTGGTTTCCCTGTATAATGTGGGCTCTTTCAATGACCTTTTTTTACTTGAACATCAGAGTTAGCATGCGCAAGAGCTTCCATCTGCTGGTTCACTCCCCAAATGCCTGCAATAGCCAGAGCTAGGTGGGGTCCAAAACTGGAACCCAGGAGCTTCCTCCAGGTCTCCCAGGTGGGTGTAGGGGCCCAAGGCTTTGGGCCACCTTCTGCTGCTTTCCCAGGCTATTAGTAGAGAGCTGGACTAGAAATGGAGCAGCCCAAACTAGAACTGGCACCCATATGGGATGACCATGTTGCAGGTAAAGCATTAGCTTGCTACAACACCACACTGGCCCATGACTTTCCATTCTGTTTTCCACATCTGCTTGAATTGTGCTGTCTTTGTCTTTATCTTTGAACTTCTAGTGACATTATTTTGGTATAATATCAGATGTGGCCAAAGGTTACAGAGTAGATTTCAGATAGCCTTTAACCTAGATTCACCAGTTAGCATTTCCCCATTTCCTTTATCTCTGTATATATTGATTGCTTTATTTTCTTCTCAGTCACCAGTTGGAGACAATAAGCACCTTTGTCACTGTACCATCTGTGTTTCTCTCACATAATCTTAGTCCATATGTAGAATCCAGGAATTTAGTCTCTATACGTTTACATTTTCACAGGCAAATTTTCTCAAGGAGGCTGTTTTCAGGAGCTTGCCATCAACTGTGTTTCATGACTTTAACAATTGACATGTAGCCAGGCCTGGTTTGTAGAATGTCCCTCCATTTAGATTTTTTTGTTATATCAATGTTAGGTTTGGGGTGCTTTTTAAAATTTATTATTTTTTAAAAAAAAAGAAAGGCAGATTGGGCAAGGTGCAGTAGCCTAGTGGCTAAAATCTTCGCTTTGCATACACCATGATCCCCATTTGGGCACCGGTTCTAATTCCAGCGCCCTGCTTTCCATCCAGCTGCTGGGAGAAGTTCCTGGCTTCTGGCTTCTGGCTTCTGGCTTTAGATTGTCTCAGCTCCAGCCGTTGCAGCCACTTGAAAGTGTATCAGCGGACAGAAGATCTTCTTCTCTGTCTCTCCTTCTCTCTGTATATTTGACTTTCTAGTAAAAACACTTTTTTAAAAAAGATTTATCTATTTTTATTACAAAGTCAGATATACAGAGAGGAGGAGAGATAGGGGAAGATCTTCCATCCGATGATTCACTCCCCAAGTGGCTGCAACGGCCGGTGCTGTGCCAATCTGGAGCCAGGAGACAGGAACCTCCTCCAGGTCTCCCACACGGGTGCAGGGTCCCAAAGCTTTGGGCCGTCCTCAACTGCTTTCCCAGGCCACAAGCAGGGAGCTGGATGGGAAGTGGAGCTGCTGGGATTAGAACTGGCACCCATATGGGATTCCGGTGCATTCAAGGTGAGGACTTTAGCCACGAGGCCATGCCACCAGGCCCAAAATAAAATAAATCTTAAGAAAATGCAGATTAACACATGCAGCACCTCATTTAGATGTGTCTGGAGTCTTAGAAGCTGCACTACCCTACGTCCTCCCAGGACTGGTCCATCCTTCTCCAGCGGGGATGGTTGTTCTCTTTGCCCAATCACTCAGCCACTAGGGGACACATGGAGTGGCGAGGGAGGAAAGACACATCCTCCCAGCTAGCCAAATATGCACTCAACCCCTGCAGTCAGTGGGGTGACATCACCCTTGTATCTTAAAGTTTATTTTAAAAGACTATTTGCAACGCAGAGAGCTTCTGCCCACTGATTCACTTCCCCAAATGTCTGCCATGGCTTGCGTTGGTTCCAACTGAGCTAAAGTTGGGAAATGCAGAAAAAGTTATCAAGGTCTCGCCCATGGATGGCAGCCCTTGCCACAGACCTCCCAAGGATGCATTTGGAGCAGTCTGGAGTAAGGAGCTGAAAGGGAAGGTTCTGAACCAAATCACTCTCATAGGACAGGCCGGAATCTTAACCGTTAGATCAAAAGTCCTCATTTTGTACCTTGAGGATAGTATAAAAACTAAGGCATTAGGTGAACAGGTAATGTTCAAAACAAAGTAGTGGGGAGAGAGGGCTTTTATTCATTGGTTCATGCCCCAGGTATTGGGTCACTTCCTGCTGCCTTCATAGGTACATTAACAGGAAGCTGGATCAGGAGAATTAGCTGGGGCTCAAACGGGCATTCCTCCTAAGTAGCGGAGTGCTCCCAAGTGCTGCTTATGACACTGTCCCATGTCGGCACCATCTGGACCCCCTGATTCCAATCCAGCTCCCTGCTGAAGCACTTGCAAAACAGCAGAGAACAACTGGGGGAGCGGGGTTGTCCTTTGATCCCTGCCACTTGTGTGGGAGACTCAAATTCTTGGCTCTGGCTTTGGGTTGCTGGGAGCTAGGAGCTGAATCTGGGTGTCTTTTGATAGCAGGGACACAACCAAAACCACCAGCAGAAATGGCTGCCCTTCACTGGAAATCTTAGAGATCTGATTTGTATTTGTTTTTTGTGTTTTTTTTTTTTTTTTTTTTTTTTTAAGATTTATTTATTTTTATTGGAAAGGCAGATATACAGACAGGAGGAGAGGCAGGGAGGAAGATCTTCCGTCCGATGATTCACTCCCAAAGTGACTGCAACGGCCAGTACTGTGCTGATCAGGAGCTTCCTCCGGGTCTCCCACGCCGGTGCAGGGCCCCAAGGCTTTGGGCCATCCTTGACTGCTTTCCCAGGGAACAAGCAGGAAGCTGGATGGGAAGCGGGGCTTCCAGGATTAGAATCTGTGCCCATATGAGATCCTGGCGCGTGCAAAGCAAGGACTTTGACCACTACGTTATCATGCCGGGCCCGGAGAGCTGATTTGTACATGAAATTGAATTGTGTGTGTGTGTGTATGCTAAAATAAACTTATTCCATTTGCCTCCTTGTTAAGGGTGACTTTTTGATTCATAGTTTCCTTATTCATAAAATGGAGAGTGGCCATACCTTTCCAATTAAGTGTACAACAATTGCAATGTGCTCCTGGTTTTACTTATTTATTTCAAAGCGAGAGAACTTCTACTGGTTAATTCAAAAGCATGTCCACAGTGGCCAGGTGTGGTATGGGCCAAATTCTGGAGTCAGAAACTATCTGGGGCCCAAGTACTGTACCATCATCCACTGCCGCCCAGATGCCTGGGAATACACAATGAGATGCAAATGTCCCAAGTGTCCCATTATCTGCTGGGCCATGACACCTGCATCTCTGGTTTTTGATGCAACCATGGGCGTTAATGTTAAAAATCTGTGTTGTGTTCCTTCGTCAGAGTAAGCTGCACATGGAGGGCTTCCGGAGCCTGAAAGAGGGGGAAGCAGTGGAGTTCACCTTCAAGAAGTCTGCCAAGGGCCTGGAATCCATCCGCGTCACTGGGCCCGGGGGAGTGTTCTGCATTGGGAGTGAGAGGCGGCCAAAGGGGAAGAACCTACAGAAGCGCAGATCTAAAGGAGACAGGTGAGGACAGGCCAGCAGCCTGCGAGGGTGGCTGGGAGATCATCCACTGGTTTCCTACGCAGGGAGCTGGATTGGAAGTGGAATAGTCACGACTCAAAAACTGGCGCATCCTATATGAGATGTGAGCATTCAAACTAGCATCTTACATTGCTGTGCCAATTTGCTTGGTTTCTCGCTTCTTCACTGGCTATCCACATGACTGGTGTATTGAAGTTAAGGGCCTTCAGAGTAGAGGCTGCAGTTGGCTTCATAGAGAGCAGCCAATCATTCCTCCTTTTGTAAAGGGAATCTGTCTCTGAGAAGGCCTCACTCATTGTCTTACCACTTTTGTCAACTTGCTCTGTACTAGGTGCTACAACTGTGGAGGCCTAGACCATCATGCCAAGGAATGCAAGCTGCCACCCCAACCCAAGAAATGCCACTTCTGCCAGAGCATCAGCCATATGGTAGCCTCGTGTCCCCTGAAGGCCCAGCAGACCCCCAGCTCCCAGGGAAAGCCAGCCTACTTCCGGGAGGATGAAGAAGAGATCCACAGCCCTGCCCTGCTCCCTGAGGCCCAGAATTGAGCCCCAGTGGGTGGGGGCTGTCCTGCTAGCAGGAAGTTTCAAAGAGCAGGCATCAAATGCAGAGTGGAGAAAGTGGGGATAGGGTGGGTTGGGGGTAGCTGACACTGCCATGAACCTCAGGCTGGGATTCACAGCATCACCCCTTTTTCCCTCTTGGTGGGAGGAAGGAGTGAGGCAAAGGAATTCCAACCATGTTGTATCCAAATGCAAGTAACGGGCTTTGGGGTGGGATATCACCCTATAACTTGCTTGCTTTATCTGGGGCTCCTCCTCCAAAACCTCCCGCTTCAGGAAGCAGCCTAAATGGGGAAGTTATTTTCCTCTCAAGGAAGGATATGGAAGAATACTTTCCTCTCCAGGGTGCAAAAATTGGCTGTGGGATCAGATTATGGGACCTGTCCCACAAGCCTCTGCCTTCTGTGGGGCCTCTTGGGGGTAAGGCAGAGTTTTTCCATATCTTGTTAATTCATAATCCAAGTAGTGGGTTGTGATGACCTGCCCACCCAAAACAAAACAAAAAAGCAGGGGTGTGGTAATGAGGGGAACAGCTGCAGACCCTCACCCTGTTCTGGGCCAATGTGATTAATTTATTTGCTCCCCTGGGTAAACTGTACCTTGGGTCCCACTTTCTCCACGATGCCAACTGCACTAACTGTGCGAACGACGTATCTTGTGCATTTTAACTTTTTTTTCTTAATATAAATATTCTGGTTTTGTATTTTTGTATATTTTAATCTAAGGCCCTCCTTCCTGCACTGTGTTCTCAGGTACATGAGCAATCTCAGGGATAAGTCCGCAGCAGCTCCGGGTCTGCACAGCAGGAAGAGTTTTTATTGTTTTTTTTTTATCATCACAGAGAGCAACTATTTGGAGTGCACAGCCTGTTGAACTACCTCATTTTGCCAATTAGAGCTGGCTTGTTTGCCATAGTGTCCTCTTGAGCCCCTCCACCTTGAAAATACTTCCTGGGATGTTAATTGGGTTGCCCCGGGGGCTTGATCTCCTCCTTCTGGAAGATTGGAAATTAGTCTGAACAGGAAAAGGTGGTGTAGAGAACAGAGGTTGAGCAGGGTGGAAAGCCCACAGAGGAAGCCATGGTTGGGCTTACCAGATCCTAGCACCGCAGGTCTTGGCTTTATATACCAAATCCATCCTTCGGCAGATTAGGTCAGGCACACAACAGAGTGTGTGTGCACATGTGTCCATGCATGTGTGTAACAAAAAGAAAAGAGTTGATAAGGATGAATTTGAAAACCAAAAGCCCTGTTCTCATTCTATGCTGTCCTGCCAGGACTGAAAACCCTTAACCTTCCCAAATTCTTGGCTTCCAGGGATATAAGGTAGGGCCTCTGTGGCAACCGGAGCCAGTGTCCTGCCCTATGTCAGTAGATAACTATTGGTAACTAAAGGAGAAAAAGGGGGTTTCGTTTACATGCTGAGAGATCACCACAAGCCTACCTCACTGTTGAAACGGGACAAATGCAATAGGGTGCATTGGATTGTGTGTGTCTGATCCCGGGTTCCTGTCTCCCCCACATGTTGCCCCCCTTTAGTTATTTGGGCTTGGTAGGACTTCAGTGAGTCTCTGAGTTGCTGATTGCTAGGTGGCCTAGTTTTGTGTAAATATAATGTGTTGGTCTTTCTCCATGTTCTTTTGGGGTTGTATTGTTTACAAACTTCTTTTTGTATTGAGAGAAAAGTAGCCAAAGCGGCTTTGACAGAAGGTTCTGCACCAAGCCAGAGGATCTAACACACAAGGGGGTCTCAAGCCATCTTTGCTTTTGTGTTTCCCCCACCTCTATCCTATTTTGGATCTTCTATCCTTAAAATGTGATGCCTACTCTTCCCCTCTTCTCCATTCCTCCACCCACAAAAGGAAACCCTACACATTTAACACAAATTCTTGGGGGTGTCTCCACACCCCTAAAGGATTCGCCAAAATCCTAAAGAAAATCCCTCGTTCCCAACCACCTGAGTCAAGGCCGTTTCCTTATGTGTGATTCACATGCCAAAAATTTAAGGCACTGATGTCTTTGGGTGAATCAAGCCTACTTCATTTGTATCCTAAAAAAGAGAAGCAACCGGGGACCTTCTGTGCAGAAAGTGGGGTTTGGAGACCAAGAAGGGAACTATGAATGAATGTATTTCCAACTCAGGAACTTTTATGCAGGTGCAGGAAACTTATGTCAAAGTGGCCACAAGATTATTTGATAGGAGACGGACGAATGTAACTCCATGTTTACTGCTAGAAACCAAAGCTTTGTGTGAAATCTTGAATTTATGGGGAGGGAGGGTAGGAAAGCTTGTATCGTTTCAAGGTCTCCTCATTACTAACTTGCAGGAGACTAAGCTTCCTGGGCTTGGGGGACCCCATCCCTGGGGTTCGCGTATTTGAAGGTTGATTTTTTTTTTTCTGTACTGGATGATTTTTGCTGTACTTTCAATTTTCTAATCACCTTGTAACACATATACTGACTTCCCCACCCCTTCTCCTTTCCCTGGGAAAATAACATTGAATAAATCAAGACTTATTGGTACCTAAACTGTCATCTCCTTGTCAATTGTTTAGGGCGCTTTCCTCCCGCGATTCCCACCTTCTGGGATTTGGACTCAGAAGTCACAGAGGAACCATTAGGTTTTTCTGTTCAGCCACTTTGTTAAGGAATCTTGGAAGTTCAGTCCTCTTAGTAGCTCATTATGGTGGATTTTGGTTTCTCCTGAAGGCTCTTGTCCTTTGCTTGGAAGCTGCCACATTCAAGAGGGGATTAGGGGCTTGGCATGCATAAGAATGGGGTTGCCTGTGCCACTGGCTGGGATGAAAGGATGGGGCCAGGGCTTGGGGCATGAGACCCTAATAATAGTCCCCTACTCCTCAAAGCCTTTTACAAATCTTAATTAATTAACCCCTGCAGCACCCCCAAGGAATGGGAATCTGGAGCTGGGGAAGTTGAGGCCAGAGCCGATTCACTGGCTTCAGACTACATTGTCTTTTGAGCCAAAGTTTTGCTAGCCCTTCTAATGAACACTGAGTTTTTAAACATTCATCTCCCCCTAGGGGAAGGAGGATTTAAAACGGATAAAACTTAATTGGAGGCAAACCAAGTATTAACACAAAGTGCAAGGACACAAGGAAACTGGATTAAATTCTCCAGCCCTGGCAACAGGACTAGAGCAAGGGTAGGAAGATGCATCCGTCAACTCCAGGGAGGTTGTGACAAACTATCTCTGGGCGGCAAGAAACAGTCTTGGGAAATTTCATGTCTTGGGCTGAAACTCCCTCCCCAGTTGCACAGCCACAAGGATGGGAAAGGTTAGGACTAAATGGGTAGGCTATGTTTCTAGAGCTTTCTTTAATTAAGGTACTAGAGGAAGAGGACCCCTGGAATGCTCAGAACAAATACGGGATCACCAAGTTGCTTTATGTTTAACACTAGTTATCAGGTTCTTTTAAAATGTTTTTTTTTTCCTGTTGAACTACCAATTCTGTGACTCAGTTCCCCAAAATTAAAAAAATAAGGTGGGTCCAGACCTTTTGTGTCTTAACGATCTACCTTCTGCAAAACTTCCTAGCTGGATCTAGGCGGGTTTCAAGAATCATGAAAACCATGAAATCGGGGTGCCCTTACGTCATACAAAATGGATGGAAATTCACTGCTCTGGTAGGATTCAGTGGGGCTACAAAGCGCTTCCCAAACTAAATAAAACACGAAACGTACGGTTTTAAGGCTTGTACCACGACTTCTACTGAGGGCTGTGCCCGGCTGCAGAACGCAGCTTTACACATTTCTCTTCAGAAGGCCGTTAGGAACCTGGAAGCACCCCCAGCTCCGAGGCCAAATGTCCTTAATCCGTACCGAGTCCCTGTTGCCCCGGGCCGGCCTCCACCCCGCCTTCCACAGCACGTGGCCTAGAGCCCCGCCTCCGTCACGTGGCCCCCGCTTTGCTACGCCCCTTCCGCGCACAGAGCGCACGTCGCTCCTCCCACTATCTCCACCGCCCATTGGCCCAGCGCGCTGCGATGACGTGTTCCTTGAGCGCCACGTCGTGAGGAAGTATCAGCCCGCGGGATCTGTTGGAGGACGCCCTGCGCGGCGGATCAGGTGGTGAGGGATTGAAGGGGTGAACTAGAGGAGAGGGAGGTGACCCGGCAGGGTGGAAATGGCTAGAATTCTCCCGGGGTGACTGAAGGAATAGAAAGTGACAAGACCGCTGAAGTGTGAGGTTAGTGGGCGAGTGGGATCGCAGAGTGGGACGTGAATCTGGGGAAGATGGAGGAGGACGCTGGGGACAGTCGAGACCTAGGCAGGAAGCCGATGGAGCAATGAATGCAGATATTTAGAGAAAGGCAATGGGGACGAGGTTCAGGAAAGTGGGTGACCCGAAGAAAGGGAGTCTGCGGGTCTACGTAACAGCTTGTCCAGCTCGTGGCTTCCCGCAGTCCGGCAAGCCCTGGTGACCGCTTCATCTCCCTTCTGGTTTATCCCAGTTTACCTGACGTGTGTCTCCAGTTCCTGAGCTGATCTTTTTGATCCGGCAGAAACGATGTCGTGGATCAAGGAAGGAGAGCTGTCGCTTTGGGAGCGGTTCTGTGCCAATATCCTAAAGGTGAGCTGTGGCCCCGGTCACTCGGAAAGCCCGTGTACCAGCACCTGTGACGTGGAATTTAGCAAAGGATTCAGAGTGCCTCAGCACTGCGGGGTGATTTCATATGACTGTTCCTGACCGGCTGTTGTCCTGGTGACATCTTGAGGAAGCCCAGGGCCTCCCAAGAGCATTGGTCAGCATTCACGATTAGATGTATCTGTACAGAATTGAAGTTTGTTTCTTTGGACTTTGATCCATTGTTCCTACTACTTACTGTTCTCTGGAATTTTTTTTTAAGATTTTTATTTATTTTCATTACAAAGTCAAATATACAGAGAGGAGGAGAGACAGAGAGGAAGATCTTCCGTCTGATTTACTGCCCAAGTGAGCCGCAGCGGCCGGTGCTGCGCCGATCCGAAGCCGGGAACCAGGAACCTCTTCCAGGTCGCCCAGGTGGGTGCAGGGTCCCAATGCATTGGGCCGTCCTCAACTGCTTTCCCAGGCCACAAGCAGGGAGCTGGATGGGAAGTGGAGCTGCTGGGATTAGAACCGGCGCCCATATGGGATCCCGGCATGTTCAAGGCGAGGACTTTAGCCGCTAGGCCACACCGCTGGGCCCTGTTCTCTGGAATTTTTTTTTAAAAAACATTTATTTTGGGCCCGGCGGCGTGGCCTAGCGGCTAAAGTCCTCGCCTTGAAAGCCCCGAGATCCCATATGGGCGCCGGTTCTAATCCCGGCAGCTCCACTTCCCATCCAGCTCCCTGCTTGTGGCCTGGGAAAGCAGTTGAGGACGGCCCAATGCATTGGGACCCTGCACCCGCGTGGGAGACCCAGAAGAGGTTCCAGGTTCCCGGCTTCAGATTGGCGCGCACCAGCCCGTTGTGGCTCACTTGGGGAGTGAGTCATCGGATGGAGGATCTTCCTCTCTGTCTCTCCTCCTCTGTGTATATCTGGCTGTAATAAAATGAATAAATCTTTAAAAAAAACATTTATTTTTAGTGTTTTAATATAATATTTGAGAGAAAGCGCACGCTTCCATCTGCTGCTTCACTCCCCCTAGTGCCTGCAATGGCCAGGACTGGACTGCTAAAGCCAAGAGTCAGAAACCCAGTTCAGATGTCCCGTGTAGCAGAAGCCAGTTAGTTGAGCCATTTCTGTTGCCTGTGAAGTCTGTTAGCAAGAAGTGAGACTTAGGAGCCCACGCTGGGGCATGAAACCCAGAGTCCCTAGCCTGGGACTCAGGTTTCCTATCTGCTCTGCATTCAGGTGGAGTACTAACCTCTAATGTGGCAGTACAGCAGAACATGGAAGAGAGTGGACCCTACAGGTGGACAGACCTGAGAAAAGTCCTGATGTCTCATTTATGAATCATGTGACTTTTACAGCCCTGCAGCTGTTGGGATTGAGTGGAAACATTGCATATAAACACAGTGAATGACACTTGTTAATTATCCTTCAGCCAGTTGGAGACTGACCACCCTGTTCCTTAGACCTTCCTTGCTTTTCCTCAGCCTCCTGCTAGTGATGTGGCGTCCCCTGCCTGCCGCTGGAATCCAGGCAGCTTGCTTGTGTTTTTCAGCCACAGATGATCAAGTAGCAGTTAGTAGTGAATTTATGAATTAAACCTCATCAGCTTCCCAACTTACATACATATACGGCTACACACACACACACAGAGCCAGAAAATACAGTTTCTTCACGGAACCACAGCTCTCTGTCGTTGATGTTGTTGGGAAGCTTGTATGGGGACGGCAGCAGCAGGTGTTGGAGAGCAGCTGGGAAGCAGCCGAGGAGGGAGGGTAGGCCAAGGAGTCCACTTTTGCTCACTGCTCTCAGCCAGGTGAGTTTTGCTTGCTTTGATACAGTTCCTGATAACTGGGTTTTCATGAAAGTCCTGGTGGTCTGAAGAGCTGAGGCATATCGAGCCCTGATCCTTGGATGACAGCAGTCATCAGATCTGGGGAACAGGGGCACCTTTTGTGTGGAAGACGCCCATACTGCCTAACAAAACCTAGCGGCACCTTCCTTTGCCTTCTGGTTAAGGTTGAAGGAAACCACTGTGGTGGTAAGGACCATATTACTTTTTTTTTTGAAAGGCACAGTTACAGAGAGGGAAGAAGAAAGAGAGTGAATGAGACCTTCCATCCTCCAGTTTACTCCTCAACTGGCTGGGGCTGGTTCAGTCCAGATGGTGGCAAGGGTCCGCGCACTTAAGCCATCCTCTCCTTTCCCAGGTGAATTAGCAGAGAGCTAGCTTGGAATGCAATAACTAGAACTCAAACTCATATCAGATGCCACCATCTTTCCTTCTCTCTGCAACTCTGCCTTTCAATTAGGAATAAATATTTAAAAATAGGAAATACGCAATTCCCTTCTTCAAGATTTTGTTTCCTTTAAAAAAATTTTTTTATTTAACTTGAAAGAGTTATAGAGAGAGATAGAGAGATAGAGATCTTCCATCCTCTGATTCAGATGGCCCCAATGCTCAGAGCTGAGCTGATCCAAAACCAGGGTCTCCTAAGTGGGTGCAGGGCCCAAAGGCTTGAACCACTTTCCTGCTGCTTTCCCAGGCCATCAGCAGGGAGTTGGATCAGAAGTGTAGCAGCAAGGACTAGAACCAGCACCCATATTGAGTGCTGGTGTTGTAGGCAGACGATTAGCTTGATAAGCCACTGTACTGGCCCCAAAGAATTTTGTCATATAGTCCAAACCTATCAGTTTGGGGCTAGTGTTCCTCCTATCACCAAAGATATGAGATCTGTTCCTTCATTTTCTTATTCCACAGGCAGGCCCGATGCCCAAACACATTGCATTCATAATGGATGGGAACCGCCGATATGCCAAGAAGTGCCAGGTGGAGCGACAGGAGGGCCACTCACAAGGCTTCAACAAACTGGCTGAGGTAGGTTGGGTGGCAGAGCCCAGGGCGAGCAATGTGCACAACATTGTATGACGGCTGGCACAGTGCACCCTAAGTTTGCTGTGATCTGAAAATGTTCTGTGTTTTATTACTTGCTTGCTAGTTATGTGTCTCAGAATAGCTTTAGCAAAAAATTAGTCATCCAGTGAAATTTTGAAGGCAACAAAATATTAGAGATAGGAACATAATTACTTCTTTTTATCATCTTAGTCAGCAGTTTATAGTCTAAGTTGCATTCAATTCTTATAATATGTTCTGTTTTAGCATGTATAAAATACATTCATGTATTCAAATAACCTTAGGTTGACCTGAGACTTTATTTCTGTGTTGAGATATGGCCTTTCTACCTGTGTTCTTGTCACTGTTGAGTGCATAATCACGGGGAGCTGCACTGATCTGTTTCACTGCCGCACTATAAATACAGGTTTAGGATTATTCTTAGATATGACTGCCCATCCTGCTTTCCCAAGGCTGAGGAATCTCTGACAGCATAGACTCCTCAGTTATAGAGTAATTTGGGATGTTACTCTATAAGAAAGTCATAAGCACTTTTGGGTTTTAGTCAGAATACACTGAATTTCAGTGGTAGATGACAATCTTTATGAAACTAAGAGGATCAGGAATATGCTCTGTGGTGCCCACAGGTTTCATGTTCTCCAGAATTTTCCTAAGGTTACTTGCGTGCGTGTCTGTTAAGGATTAAGATATTTATTTGAAATGTAGAGTGTCAGAGGGAGAGGAAGCGAGAAAGAAGGACAAACTTATCTTCTGTTTGCGCCGTACTCCCCAAGCGTTTCAGCATGGGACTGGGCCAGGGTGAAGCCCTGAACCATGACCTCCATCTGGTCGGCGTGTGGGTGGCAAGGGCCTAAGCACTAGAGCCATTATCCACCACCTTTCCAGGCACTTCAGTAAGAAATAGATCAGAAGCGAAGATCCTGGGCCTGGCATAGTAGCCTAGTCCTCACCTTGCATGTGCCTAGAATCCTATATGGGCGCCAGTTCATGTCGCAGCAGCTTGTTTCCCATCCAGTTCCCTGCCTGTGGCCTGGGACTCTGCACACACATGGGAGACCCGGAAGAAGCTCCAGGCTCCTGGCTTCAGATCTGCTCAGCTCCAACTGTTGCAACCGCTTGGGGAGTCAATCAGGAAATGGAAGATCTTTCTCTCTGTCTCTCCTCCCGGTATATCTGACTTTCCAATAAAAATAAATAAATCTTAAAAAAAAAGAAGGAAATATCCACATGGCCATTGGCAGAATAGAGTTCCCCACCTCTCATCACCCATACCAGTGAAGAAGCCATGACCCCTATCCATGTAGACCCATTGGCAGAATAGAGTTCCCCACCTCTCATCACCCATACCAGTGAAGAAGCCATGACCCCTATCCATGTAGACCCATTGGCAGAATAGAGTTCCCCACCTCTCATCACCCATACCAGTGAAGAAGCCATGACCCCTATCCATGTAGACCCATTTCTTGAGAAAGTTCCTTTGATTCCCTTTTCCAGTTACTGTTACCACTTACCACTTCTTTCTTTTTTTAGACAACTGCTGTTTTGGTTTCTGTAAAGATAGATTAATTTTGTCTGTTATACAATGTTATATAGTGAAATTTTGTAGTAGTTTTGTAGATTTTTGGTGTTTCCTCAGCTCTCTGAATCTATTTTTTATGCATTAGGCACAAAAATAATGACATTTTGGAGCGGTTATTTTAAGGTTCAAATAAAATAATGTGTATGAAAACCTTTTACAGATTGATAAATGCTATATACAGTTACCCTGCTGTTGCTTTTATTCTGTTAACACATCCGCCTCTAAGTCTGTCAGGATCAGGATGGTTCCATGTGTTTTTCTGTGGTTCATTAGCCCCTTGAGAAAGCCATTGTGATCCCGTTTCACAGAAAAGGAGCCTAGAGCCCAAAGAGATTTTGTAATTTGCCTCTGGCCACATAGGATGAAGCCAGAGACTAGGATGTGGCTCTTTGTGAAGTGTTCTTCCCAGTCAATAAAATCAGCTTCAGCATAATGGTAGGATCACATTTCTGTTTCTTACATGGTATCTTTCTACTTATCTGGTCCATTATCCTGACATAAGCACTTAAGTTACCCTGGCTTACCCAGGTTGGATTGGAGAGGAACAGACTCTGTCAGAAGTCTAACTTTGAGTCAGGGCTGAAGCATTGCTGAATTATCCTCCCCCTCCTGCTTGTATCCTAGCTCCTTGCCTTCTCCCCTCGTAGACTCTGCGCTGGTGCTTGAACCTGGGCGTCCTAGAGGTGACGGTCTACGCATTCAGCATTGAGAACTTCAAACGCTCCAAGAGTGAGGTAGACGGACTCATGGATCTGGCCCGGCAGAAGTTCAGCCGCTTGATGGAAGAACAGTAAGATGCTATGAGAGGAGAGACTGTCTTCACATCACCTCCAGCCTTCTCACTTATCCCACACCTGTTCTTATCAACACGTGCCTCATCCTCCCAAGCCTGATGTCTGAGGCTTACTTAAGGGTCTCTAAATTTTCAGTGTTAGATCTCTTAGCTGGCTGATACCACAAATGCAAGCTAATCTGTCTTTCTGCCTTTCTCTTTCTTTCAAAGGGGGGATCTCTTTTTGAGGACACTGAAGTTTTCCACAAAATTCAAAGCATGTACAGTCAGCCTCAAGTACAACTGGGACTAGGGATTGGAAGATTAGGTGCTTTCTCCTTCGTCTGCAGCCAGCTTCCCCTGCCTCGAGAGAGCAGTCCCAAATGCACTCAGTTCTTTGGTTGGCCCAGTTCCCATCACATTCCTGCCCAGAACCAGTGAGCGTGGCCCTGGGTCTAGGAGAGTGAAAGCAACGTGAGGATGTCGTTTTGTTGGTGCATGTGATCCCCAGAGGTACTCTACACCTCTGCATTGTCTTCCCGAGGGAAAGGGTGATGGGTAACAAGTCAGTGCCACTCTTAGCTGTGGCTGAATTTGGCATTGACTTAGGGAAGAAAACCAGAAAGAAGCAAAGGAGAAGTTCAGTAGAAATTATTTGCTTCACCTTCCAGCACTGCCCCAAGTCTTAATTACAGCTCTTGTTTGCCTAGCTCCTGCCTGTGCCAGGACTATGAAGAGAACATTCTAGAGCTGTATTGGTGATGGACCCAGCCCAACTTGCTGGGCAGCTGGTTCTGTCATTTCTGGCCATGTGTGGGATGGGATAGTGGAGTTAGTCAGATTCTCCATATTGGGATGGTTGAGATGGGAGACTGTGGACCAAAGACATCTCCTTGGTGCACCTGTTGGACAAGGAGTTTACAGCCAAGGGGCTAGAGATGGAGGCTTGAGGGGCATATCCCAAGTTCCCAAGTATTCCAACTCTTTATTACTGTAACTAGTCCTGCTTTTTTTTTTTTTTTTTAAGATTTATTGTTTATCTTAGAAAGGTTGCAGAGAGTGATAGAGAAAGAATAATCTTCCATCTGTTGGTTTACTCTCCAGATGGCCGCAACAGCTGGGGCAGGGCCTGGTTGAATCCAGAAATCAGAAACTTCATCCAGGTCTCCCACATGGCTGGTAGCAGTCCAAACACTTGGGACATGTCCATTATGTTTCCCAAGCCGTTAACAGAGAGCTGCATCGGAAGCAGAGTTAGCAACAGCTTGAACTGGTGCCTGTGTGGGCTGCTGGTGTCACAAGTAGCAGCTTTACCACAACACCAGCCCATAATCTTCCCTTTTTAAAATAATTGCTGTGTACGCTTGTTTAATAGTCACATTATCCCATGAGGAGGATAGTATTAGCTCAGTTTTCAAAAGAGGGGAAGTAAAGTGCAGCAAAGGTGAGGCACACATGCTGAGGCAGGTGCGCACCTGGTCCTCCAGGGGTGAGTTGTTGTTTACTCCCCTGCACTCTGAGGCAGTCAGAATGTGTGGCACCAGAGCTGTGACGGTCACGCTATTGGGTTAGTAGTGAAAAGAACAGTTGTAGTTCATCATGACGTTCTTCAAATTTTGCTTTGATTCGACCATATATGTGCCTATACTGTCTCTGCTGGTGATGCAGTCTTGTGTCATGACCCTGGAAGGTGTGTGGCTAAAATTCATAGAGGATAGTGGATGTGGATGTGGTCTGTGAGTCTGGGCCGAGGTGCTCCAGAAGGTCCCTGACATCCCCATTCCACGGTAGGCTTCCTGTGGCAAAACTCCTGTCTTCCCAGTGCAAAGTGTTCCGTTTCACCCTAGTGTTCCTAAGGGAGAGAAGTTGGTCGGAGAGCAGTTTAGTGCTTTGCATTCTCACTGTCAGCTTGGGGGTCCCAGTTGGAAAGCAGTGTAATGTCGAGGTCAAAGAAAGGACAGGCTCTGGAGCCACCGTCTCTGGGCTCAAGTCCTTATTTTCCATTCACCAGCTGACTGAAAAATTGTCTAACTTCCCTCCCTCTGCCTGTTTCCTCGTTTGTAAAAATGTAGTCACAGCCATTATCATGAAGGTCGATGTGAGGATACATGGTGTGGGTGCAGGGAAAGCACTGAGACCCATTCCTGTGGGCTGTCACTGGGATCACGTTTCACCAGAACATGACACAGTCGCCCACAGATCCCACCCGGGAATTTACTCATTTCTCAAAATGGAGTAAGCATCACAGAAAAAGCACCCTGCCGTTAGGCCCCAGGAGGGAATGTAAAGTGTGGTTCAGAGTTCAGATTCTTGGATCTGATGTAGGTTTCAATCCTGAGCCAGCACTTGGTGACATGTGACCTCACCTGGTGCCTAACTGTTCTGTCCGAAACTTGGTGCCACAGTAAACTCTGTTCAGAATAACTGAGGGGACACAGTGAAAAAACCCACATGGAGGTGTCTCACCCAGGGAGGCACGCCCACTCTGGTGGTTGATCATGGCGAGGTCAGTGCCTCTGCAGCCCCGCAGGTGGTCTGCCCCGACTCTGCCTTCTTTTCTGCTTCAGGGAGAAGCTGGAAAAGCACGGAGTGTGTATCCGGGTTCTGGGGGACCTGCATCTGCTGCCCTTGGATCTCCAGGAGCTCATTGCGCAAGCCGTACGGGCCACTAAGAACTACAATAAGTAAGCCCTGAGGGACCCTTGTCAGTTTTTAACCTAGTGGGCTTTAGGGTAACATCCTGCCTTGTCGTCCCTGGTCTATGTAGTGCGGGGCAGTGAGGGAGTCCTTTGGGGTACTTGTACTCCCTTGCACATGCGCGTGCAGGGATCCTCTGTAGTACCATGTCTGGGGTGTGTACACTTACCAGGTACTTAGTTTCTTATCCCCTCCTTCCTTTATGCATCCATCCTTGCTTTCAGGTATGTTTACACTCTGTGTATATTTTTAACTCGACAAGAGATGGGATGGGAATGCAGCAGCTCTCAGAAAACAGATCCTTCAAGAAATTGTTATTATTATTATTGAAGATTTTAAATTTGCAGGCCAGTGCAATGGTCCAGCTGGCTAATCCTCTTTCTCCAAGCACCAACATCCCCATATGGGCACCAGTTCGTGTCCTGGCTGTCCTGCTTCCCATCTAGCTCCTGTTTGTGGCCTGGGAAAGCAGAAGAGGATGGCCCAAAGTCTTGGGACCCTGTACCTGCATGGCAGACCTGGAAGAGGCTCCTGGCTCCTGGCTTTTGATCAGCTTAGCTCCAGCTGTTGTGACCAATTGAGGAGTAAACCAGGAGATGGAAGATCTTTCCCTCTCTGTAAACATGCCTTTCCAATGAAATTAAACAAAAATTTTTGGCAGTTTCTAAAATTATTATTATTATTATTTTAAATCATCTTACTTAGTTGATTAGGGTAAAAAGGGTCAAGGGCTACAGGAAAGTGGGTAATAACATTGTTTCCACACTAATATCATTTTTTCCCTGTATCTGGGGTCAGAGGAGAAACAAAGGAAAAAGCCCCACCCAGTTTCTTTCCCATCCCGGGTCCCCGATGTGAGGCACGCTCCCAGGGTCCTGCTCAAGCAGTTTTGATAGTTCAACAGTTCTGAATTGCTGCCAATCTCGCTGTTCCAGTCACGATGAAATCTATTCGGAATCCACTGGCTGACATAGTCTTTTCATGGTTGGAGTTCTGAGATCAGCAGTTCACTTGGAGGGATCTCCAAAGAAACTTTGTCTGAGGTGATCCCAGACCTGATTCTTGTGTGTGCTTGCCAGTACAGGGTCCGGCACCGTCCATTGCCCCAGTCATCTTATGCATATGCTGGTTGTTGCAATTGCTGGATCAGTTCTGTTTCCAGCCCTGTCTTTCACATGAACTAATGGGTGTTGTAGTCCAGCCTGATCTATCCATTTCATACTCGGCCCTCACGCAAACCAGTGGGAGCTGCAGTCTAGTCTAGTAGTCTCAAATTTTAAAAATGATTTTATTATAAACAGAATTACAGAGAGAGCAAGATCTTTCATTTGCTGGTTTAGCAGTCCAAACCCAGGACCAGGAGTTTGATCCAGGTCTACTACATGGGTGTAGGGGCCCAGGGACTTAGGCCATCCTCTGTTGCTTTCGGAAGTGGAGGGGCAGGACAGGAACCGAAACCCATATGGGATGCTGGCGCTACAGGTGATGGCCACACCACTGGCCCCGAGAAGTTATTTCTCTGTTTTATTCCTTTGACCTCAGGATAGAATGACCCTGTGAGGTCTTAGAGCTGCAGAGGAGACTAGAGTTCAATAAGCTGCATCATTATGGCTTTGGAGTGGAATATGTGGCAGTGGATTTATTTCACACTGGATTCCTTTCCTATTCCCCCTTTTGCCGCTGTTACAGTAGATTCAAATGCTCAGAAAACCAGCAGTGGAAGGTGAGAGGGTGGAGGTGCTGAGGGCCACTGAGTCCTTGTCTTGTAAAACTAATGCCATGTTTACTCCAAGGAAACATGGAAAACACTGAGCCCTTGTACTCTAACCTTTCAGGAGGCTGTGTGGTTGACAGGTGCTGTGAGCTTATTCTTTCAGAAGGAAGTGCTCTGTAAGCAGTGACTTTGGGTGCCAGTTCCCAACCCCATTGGTAAATTATTGTGCTTTTACCTCCTCAGGTGTTTCCTCAACGTGTGCTTTGCATACACATCCCGTCACGAGATCAGTAATGCTGTGCGAGAGATGGCCTGGGGAGTGGAGCAGGGCCTGCTGGAGCCAAGGTACTCGCAGTTATTGCACGTGGTAACTGGTAGGGAGAAGGGCATGGACAGACCCTGCAACCCACCTGGGCCTTGTCCCCCGTGGTCAGAGGGTGTGTGTGGAAAGATGTAGGACGATTCCCCAAATGCAGAGGTGAGGATTGACTAACTGCAGGCTCCTTCAGAATTTGAGTCTACTATATGCCAGGTAACCCCAGAGAAACAGCAAGTCAGGCAGCAAGGCTCTGTCACTCGATAAAAAATGAAGCGCTTTGGGCCCCTTGGCAGTGTTTTTTGTTTAACTGAAAAAAAAAAAACACCTTATTTTATGCTAGGAAGTCAGACATACTAAGAGAAAGAGAGTCAGAGATCTTCCGCTGATTCACTCCCAAATGGCTACAGTGTTCAGAGCTGGGCCAGTCTGAAGCTAGGAGCCAGGAGTTCTTCTGGGTCTGCAAGTGAGTACAGGGGCCCAGGTCAATTCTCTGCTGCTTTCTCAGGCCAGTAGCAGGGAGCTAGATAGAAAGTGGAGCATTTTCAAAAGCAGTTTCTTCAGGAAGATATTTTGCTGAGGTTGCAATGTTTCAGGACTCTTGTTACAATTCCAGCAACATTACAGTATCAAGGAAATTTGTCAATCCTTAGTAATGTAGTAGACTTCTGATCATTAAGGGTAGCATAGACTTTATTTTTTAATGTATTTAAATATTTAGTTTCACTGGAAAGGCAGATTTACGGAGAGAAAGATCTTCCATCCATTGTTTCATTTCCCCAAATGGCCACAACAGCCAGAGCTGAGCCAATCCAGAAGCAGGAACTTCTCCTGGGTCTCCCATGCTGGTGCAGGGTCCCAAGGCTTTGGACTGCCCTCTACTGCTCTCCCAGGCCACAAGCAAGGAGCTGAGTGGGAGCACAGTGAGGACATTGACTGGCAACACCTGTTTAGGATGCTGGTGCTTGATTGTGGAGGATTAACCAATTAAGCCATTGTGCTACCCCCTAGACGGGACTTTAGAACCTAGTTACTCATTCTCAAGTTACTAGTTATGGAACATTCAGTAATAAAATTACCTAACAAATAATAGGATACTTTTTTGTTTTTTTTTTTTTTTGTTTGTTTGTTTTTAAAGATTTATTCATTTTATTACAGCCAGATATACACAGAGGAGGAGAGACAGAGAGGAAGATCTTCCATCCGATGTTTCACTCCCCAAGTGAGCCACAACGGGCCGGTACGCGCTGAACCGATGCCGGGAACCAGGAACCTCTTCCGGGTCTCCCACGCGGGTGCAGGGTCCCAATGCATTGGGCCGTCCTCAACTGCTTTCCCAGGCCACAAGCAGGGAGCTGGATGGGAAGTGGAGCTGCCGGGATTAGAACCGGCGCCCATATGGGATCTCGGGGCTTTCAAGGCGAGGACTTTAACCGCTAGGCCACGCCGCCGGGCCCAATAGGATACTTTTTTAAAAAATTAAGTTTAGGAGTAAACTTGGCTTGGCAGCTAACATTGCTAGTTGGCGTGTCTGCTTCCCATATTGGAGGGCCTGGGTTCAAGTCTTGGATCTGCTGCAGATGTAGCTTCCTGCTGATAGTTCTCTAGGAAGCAGCAGGAAATAACTCATTATAATTGGGTTCTGCCAATCGTGCGGAGACCTGGATTACAGTCCTGGCTCCCAGCTTCAGACCAGCCTGGTCCGTCCTTTTGCAGGGATTTGGGGAGTGAGCAGTGATAGAAGCACTGAGCTCTCTCTGTCTCTCTGAAATGAAAATAAATCAGGGCCTGACTAATTGCGAGCATGGGGATTCCATATGAGCTCCAGTTAGACAGCAAATTCTCGTAGCCAACAGTGAAGTAGTAATAGCAGCAATAGAGCAGACATTGTGTCATGTGCTGTGTTCCATGAAGTCATTAACCTCACATCAATGATACAGGGCCTTTGTTCATTTTATACGGGAGCAGTCTGAGCTCAACATTGAAGTAACTTGACTCAGATTATTCTGCTGTCAAATGCCAGAGCTGAGACTCAGAAGAGCTCTGTGGTCCCAGAATTCTTGTCCTTAACATATGTTATATGGAATCTTGGAATTTTGATTCCTTCCTAAGTATAATTCAGTTGACCTGAAAAAGTTGATCAAAAATAAATGTCTCAGGGCCCGGCAGCATGGCCTAGTGGCTAAAGTCCTCGCCTTGAAGGACCCGGGATCCCATATGGGCGCCAGTTCTAATCCCGGCAGCTCCACTTCCCATCCAGCTCCCTGCTTGTGGCCTGGGAGGGCAGTTGAGGACGGCCCAAAGCTTTGGAACCCTGCACCCGCGTGGGAGACCCGGAAGAGGTTCCTGGTTCCTGGCTTTGGATCGGCGCAGCACCGACCGTTGCGGCTCACTTGGGGAGTGAATCATTGGAAGGAAGATCTTCCTCTCTGTCTCTCCTCATCTCTGTATATCCGGCTTTCCAATAATAATAAAATCTTTAAAAAAAAATAAAATAAAATAAAAAAATAAATGTCTCAGGCCGATGGTGGTAAGTATAGGCTAATCCTTCTCCTGCAAGTGCCAGCATGCCATGAACACTAGTTCATGTCCTACCTGTTCCACTTCTGATCCAGTCCCCTGTGTATGGCCTGGGATAGCGACAGAGGATGGCTCAAATCGTTGGGCCCCTGCATCCACATGGGAGACTCAGAGGAAGCTCCTGGCTCCTGGCTTTGGATCAGCTCTGCTCTGGCTTTGGTAGCCATTTAGGGAGTGAACCAGTAGATAGAAGATCTGTTTCTATTTCTCCTCCTTTCATTGCAAATGGAATAAGAAGAAAAACTTTTTTAATGTGTAGATTATTTATTTGTTTGTTCAGAAGGCTGCCACAGCCAGGCATAGGCAAGGCCAGGGCTAGGTCCCCGGCTCTTTGTCTGGTTCGACCTCATGGGCACTAGGGGCCCAGTTAAGATGGGTAATGTTGGGGCCAGTGTTGTGGCACAGCAGATTCAGCTGCTTCCTGGGACACCAGCATCGCACATGAGCACTGGAAAATGGCCCACATGCTTGGGCCCCTTCAGCTGTGCAGGAGACCCCACGGGAGTGGAGTTGTGGCTTCTTGGCTTCTGCCAGGCTTAGCCCAGCTGTTGTGGCTCTTTGGGAAGTGATCCAGTGGACTGAAGATTCTCTGCCTTTGTTTCTCCCTTTAACTCTGGAACTCTGCCTTTTAAGTAAAAAAAAATTTTTTTTTAAAGATTTATTCACTCCCCAAGTGGCTGCAACAGGCAGAGCTAAGCTGATCCAAAGCCAGGAGCTTCTTGCGGGTCTCCCACATGGGTTCAAGGTCCCAAGGCTCCCACTGCTTTCCCAGGCCACAAGCAGGAAGCTGGAAGGAAAGTGGAGCAGCCAGGATACGAACTGGCACCCATATGGGATCCCGGTGCTTTGCAAGGCGAGGATTTTAGCCACTAGGCTACTACTCTGGACCCATGCTGTCCTCCTCTGATAGCTAGAACTAACTAACTAACTAACTAACTAACTTACTTACTTTCTTTTTTTTTTTTTTCTTTTTGATATCATTTTCTCTCTTCCACTTGTGGTTTTTTTTTTTTAAGATTTATGTATTTTTATTGCAGTCAGATACACAGAGAGGAGGAGAGGCAGAGAGGAAGATCTTCCATCTGATGGTTCACTCCCCAAGTGACTGCAATGGCTGGAGCTGAACCAATCTGAAGCCAGGAGCCAGGAACTCCTCCAGGTCTCCCACATGGGTGCAGGGCCCCAAGGCTTTGGGCTGTCCTTGACTGCTTTCCCAGGCCACAAGCAGGGAGCTGGATGGGAAGCAGGGCCACCGGGACCAGAACTGGCAACCATGTGGGATCCCGGCGTGTGCACAGTGAGGACTTTAACCACTACACTATCGTGCCAGGCAATTCCATTTGTATTTTTAATCAAATTCATAAATGGCTCTGAGTCTGGAATTATGGAAGAAATTAGGTTGAATCTGAAAGATAGTTAATAAACTCTCTTCTGTTGAATTACCTTAAATAGGTAATTTGGGCCCCTGTAAGAATATATTTCTTTTTTTTTTTTTTTTAAAGATTTTATTATTCTTATTAGAAAGCCGGATATACAGAGAGGAGGAGAGACAGAGAGGAAGATCTTCCATCCGATGTTTCACTCCCCAAGTGAGCGACAATGGGCCGGTGCTGCGCCGATCCGAAGCCGGGAACCAGGAACCTCTTCCAGGTCTCCCACGCGGGTGCAGGGTCCCAAGTCCTTGGGCCGTCCTCGACTGCTTTCCCAGGCCACAAGCAGGGAGCTGGATGGGAAGTGGAGCTGCCGGGATTAGAACTGGCGCCCATATGGGATCCCGGGGCGTTCAAGGCGAGGACTTTAGCCACTAGGCCATGCTGCCGGGCCCTGAGAATATATTTCTTACAACATAATAGTGATGATGATAATAATATTAGTTGTTAATATTTACTAAGGATTTACTCAGTGCCATAAATTTACTTAGTATTTTATATGTTTAATTCTTAGATCGTATAAGGTAGACACTTCTTTTAATCCCAATTTTATTTTTTATGAATGCTTGTTTGTTTCATTTATTTGAAAGACAAAAAGATAGGTAGAGTAAGAGAGAGAGAGAGAGTGATTTTTCCACCTACTGCCATGCTTTACTTCCCAAATGGCCACAGTAGCAATGGTTGGTGCAAGCCAAAGCCAGGAACCAGAACCCAAACTGAGTCAATCTTTCATGTGAGTGTCAGCGACCCAAGTGCCAGAACCAGCCTTTGCCACCTCCCATTACTGTGAAGCTGGGTTGGAACACCCACCCATGATCTCCACCTTTCAGATGAGAATACTGAGATGCAGAAGAAAAGTGATTTGTGTGAGTTTCTGCAAAGCCTGGCGCCGGTAGTTCAGCCTGGCTCCAGTGGCTGAGCTCTCCTCTGTAATACTGGCTGCCTCAATGGAAAGGTGACATGAACAAGAAAGAATAAAAATAAACACCAGTGACAGTTATTAGGTCCTATGACCTAGGTGCTAGGCCAAGAGTTTATCTTCTTACTCTCAGTTGTCATATTCGGTAGTAACTATTACATGCCTTGTTAGAATGAGTGAAGCAATCAAGAACTCAGTGTGGATCTGTCCCATGGTGGCAGGAACCTGGCTGCTTCGCCATGCTCACTACCTCGCAGGGTCTGCATTGGTAGGAAGCTGGTGTCAGGAGCTGGAGGTAGTAGCAAGCTCAGTTACTGCTGTGTGTGGAGGTGGGCATCCTAACTGCTGCATAGTGGAATAGCCTGGGTTCCCGCACGTGACGCCTACTTCATTGAAAGTCCGTGTTTCTCATCAGTGTATTTGGCCGTCTTCACTAGCAAAGTGAAATGCTATAGAAACATGCTATGCTGTTATCCAAGGTGCATTTCTTCCTTTCCAAAATGGTACTTGCAATACCCTCACGTGTTCTGCCCCCACGCTCCCCACCCCCACGCTCCCCACCCCCACGCTCCCCACCCCCAGGCCATTCACTGGTGTAGGATCCTCCTTGTTGCTGAAGCGCCTCCCAGAGGCTCTGCTGTAGCTTCACTACAGGTTTCTATCTGATTTTACTTGAGGTTGGCCGTTTTCTAACATACGTAATTTCTTAGGAAGAAGCCATTATCTTGTTGAATACTTATACCCGTATCCTTCCAGATTTTTAAAACAATTGTGGTGAAATATACAGAATATAGACTTTACTGTTTCTTTAATTCTGTAATTTTATTCCTAGGTATATACCCATAAGAATCAAAAGCAGGGACTCATACATAGATTGTATTGGTATAATAATTTGTCGTGTACAGTTCAGAGGCATTGTATGAGTACAAATATAAGCAGTAGCACCATCTATTTCCAGAACATTTTCTACTCATCCCAGACAGAAATTCTAATTAAAGAAAAAAAACAACCTCCCCCAGTGGCACATAATTTTATGCATATAAAAGTCATACATATTTATTAGAGGAAATTTATAAAATTTACAAAATAAAACATATATAAAAATGAAAAATATAAACTTTCCAGGATCCCAACCTCAGCAACACCCTGCTAACACTTATTTTAAGTGTTTCCCTCCAGTTCATCATGTCTGTCTATGTTCAGTTAATTCAATTAATTAATCCTGGCTTCGGATCGGCACAGCACCGGCCACTGCAGTCACTTGGGGAGTGAATCAACGAACAGAAGATCTTTCTGTCTCTCCTCCTCTCTGTATATCTGACTTTGCAATAAAAATAAATAAATCTTAAAAAAAGTCATTGAAAGCAGATTTCAGAATTAAATATGTATTTTTTAAATGTGAGAAGTTTTCAAAAAAGTCTTTGCTAATATACTTTGAAGCAATCTAGAACTCAAACATACACATTATCACTACCTGATGGGAAAGATCAACCTAATTAGTTCAAGGCGAGGACTTTAGCCACTAGGCCACGCCGCCGGGCCCTAATGATTTTATTCATTCATTTATATAAACATGTATTTTGGCTCTGTGCCATTGAGGTCTTGTGCTGAAAGAGAGGGAAAAACAGATGAATATTCCTGAGGGATTGCCCTCAACAGCTCACAGCCTAATTCATACACCCATGACCCATGGTCTGACTTCCATAGTCCTGGGGGAGGCATGCCCACCGCTGCTCCTGACCAGAAATGGATCAGGTGTAGTTGGGAGTGTGGCAAAGTCAGAGAGAGGGAGAGAGAGCATTCCTCTGCTGATTTAATCCCCAAATGCCCGCAGCTGCCAGGACTGGGCCAAATCTTATCCAGGAGCCAGGAATTCTGTCTTCTTTTCCCACGTGGGTGTTAGGGACCCCGATGCTTGAACCATGATTTGCTGTCTCTCATGTTGCTCTAGTTAGCAAAAAGCTGGCTTCAAGTGGTAGTGGAACTTGCTGCTCAGCACACCGATATGACTTGGGACATCCCTATCAGCTTCTTAACCCACAGTGCCACGATGCACACTCCCAGAGTCATCCTTTTAAAATAAGAGATAAAATCACACTGTGAACAGTCTATACCCTGTATTGGGCTTTTTCCTGTGTTCCGTTTTGGGGTGATTCTTTTTAATACAGATAGAATTCATCTTGTCTTAATTTGCTTAGCATGCTTCTGTTTGTTGAGTAGGTAGACTGTTTCCAGGTTTATCAATAGTGGGACTGAATTCTTTGAACTTCATTCTTGTCTACGATTTGGATTATATACTCAGGCTCCGCATCTGGAGGTGTGTGTGTGTGTGTTTAAAAGATTTATCTGTTTAGTGGTAAAGAGGCGAGACAGAGATCTTCCTTCTGCTTGTCACTACCTCAATGACTGTGACTCGGCTAAACCAAAGCCGGGAGCCAGGAAATTCCTCTTGGTCTCCCAAATGGGTCAGTGGGTCCAAGCACTTGGGCCTTCCTCTGCTGCTCAAGCAGGCACACCAGAAGGGAGTTAGATTGGAAGCAGAGCAGCCAGGATTCAAGCTGGCACCTGTATGGGACACTGGCACCACAAGTGGAGGCTTAATTTACTATATACCATAGTACCAGCCCCATTACCGCAAATCTTAGCCACGAGATTAAATATTCTCTCATCAAATTTGTTATTTCATTTGATTTGTCCCTCAGGATAACCTATAGTGCAGTTAGGACAAATGGACTCTTTTCAAACATCTGAGAACTGAGAAATTATGTGGACTATATAGGGTTTCACGCACCTTAGCGAAAGAAGACCATGGTGCCAGGACAAGCCTGCCCACAGAGCCCACAGTCATCAGTGAATACCAATTTCCTGTGGTGATGTAGAAAATAGATTTCTTTCTATGATTTGAAAAAAGTATCTGATATATGAAGTGCCTTCCCCAAAGGAACACAGCTAACACTTGTCGTCTGGTTTTGAACATGGCCCAGATTTTTCTGCTTCCTTGACCATGCGCCCAGAAGCTTGTTCCTACCAGGAAGTGTCTTCTGGGCTCCTCGCAAGAGTCAGCTCTTAATCAGTTGGAGAGTCTAAACTCTGTTTGTGGGCACTTGGTCGGGCAGGCAGGCTGGGTTCTGGGAGCCAGCAGGAACCAGCGTTGTAAATGCTGCCTGTCCGGCATCAGGGGCGTTTTATTTCAGGTCAGTGCTGCCAGTTGCCAGTTTTTCTCAGTTCTGTGTCCTTTCTGAGTGTGTACCTGGGCAAGTAGCTCTTGTCAAACGAGGAAAGCTGATTATTTTGCTGTTTATATGAAACACTGAGTAGTGTGGACTTTTTGCACTGGAGATTTTTAGATTATATAATTTATTTAAGGCTTAAAATGATTTTGTGTGGGGGTCCAACACGATGGATCAGTGACTAAATCCTCACCTTGCAAATGCTGGGATACTTTATGGGCATCAGTTTATCTCCCAGCTGTTTCACTTCCCTTCTAGCTCCCTGTTTATGGCCTGGAAAGGCAGTGGAGGATGGCTCAAAACCTTGGGACCTGGGCCCGGCAAAATAGGGTAATGGTTAAAGTCCTCGCCTTGAACATGCCGGGATGCCATATGGGCACCGGTTCTAATCCCAGCAGCTCCACTTCCCATCCAGCTCCCTGCTTGTGGCCTGGGAAAGCAGTTGAGGACGGCCCAAAGCCTTGGGACCCTGTGCCTGTGTGAGAGACCTGGAAAGAACTTCCTCGTTCCTGGCTTCGGATCGGTGCAGCACTGGCCGTTGCAGCCACTTGGGGAGTGAATCATCAGATGGAAGATCTTCCTCTCTGTCTCTCCTCATTTCTTTACATCTGCCTTTCCAATAAAATAAATAAATCTTTAAAAAAAAAAGCCTTGGGACCTGTACCCCCCATTGGAGACCCGGAAGCAGCTCCTGGCTCCTGGGTTTGATCTTGCCTGGCGGTTATTGCAGGTGTTGGACAGCAGTTGAAAGATCTCTCTATCTCTGTATATCTCTAACTCTCCATTTAGCTCTTCCTCTCCATGGTCACCCTGCCTTTCAAATAAATAAATATATTTTTTAAAACTTATTTTTTTTTTTATTGGAAAGTTAGATTTAAAGAGAGAAAGATCTTCTGTCTGCTGGTACACTCCCCAGGTGGACACAATGGCTGGAGCTGAGGCGCTCCGAAGCTAGGAGCCAGGAGCGTCTTCTGGATCTACCATACAGGTATAGGGTCCCAAGGCTTTGGGCCGTCCTTGACTGCTTTCCCAGGCCACAAGCAGGGAGCTAGATGGGAAGCAGGGCCACCGGGATACGAACTGGCACTCATATGGGATCCTGGCACATGCATCATGAGAACCTTAGCCACTATGCTACCATGCTGAGCCCTCCAACACATTTTTTTTTAAATCATCACAACTGTAAGGGTATATAAGCTAATCCTCTACCTGCAACACCAGCATCTCCTGTCGGTGCGAATTACAGTGCTGGCTGCTCCATTTCAATCCAGCTCTCTGCTAATAGCCTGGGAAAGCAACAGAAGGTGGCCAGATGCTTGGGCCCCTGTACCCTGGAGTGAGACCTGAAGGAAATTCTGGGCTCCTCGCTTCAGCCTGGCCTGGCCCTGGTCATTGTGTCCATTTGGGAAGTAAACCAGCAGATGGAAAGTTGTCTTTTCTCCTCTCTCTGTTAATTCTGCCTTTCAAATAAAGAAAAAATAAGAAAAATAATGTTAGTTTAGTTTACATTTTTTGAGGATTTTCTGTGTATCACATAATATCTGCTAAGGCATCTATATACGAAGTTCACCTTGGGAATACTACAGGAGATATGTTCTTGTCTTTGTCTCCTCCTGCACACCTAGTGATGTCTCCGAGTCTCTTCTTGATAAGTGCCTTTATACCAGCCACTCACCTCCTCCTGACATCTTGATCCGGACTTCTGGGGAAGTACGGCTAAGTGACTTCCTGCTCTGGCAGGTAAGTAATTTCTAACACTGTTCTGCTTCTCTTGGGTAGACAAATACAACTGCATCCACAGGGTGGTGTAGAGTGTTCCATTTTCACTCCCAGCCATCCTGGGACCAGAGAAACAGGCCATGAGAGAGGGGAGCTGAAATCTAAAGAAGTCACCTCCAGGCCTTGCCTGGTAACATTTGCTGCCCTTCATCTGTGTCTGCATTTGCAAACACGTGTGGTTCTTGATGTCTGAAGTGCAGTGTGTCCAGCTCAGAGAGAACATCAGGGCTGTCCTGCTGTCAGGAAAGGTTGTGTCCCATGTTCAAGGAACGAGACACCTGTCTTAGGGACCATTCAGGTACCCTAGGACCTCCAAACAAGCTGGCCTTGCAGTCTGTCCCCTTCAGATGCAGGTCCATGACTGTGCAGCGTGGTCCATCCAGGTAGACTGTGTGCAGACTCTCTTCTTAGCCCTTGGCTGTAGCCTTAGCTCATTTCCCTCTGCATAAGCAGTCCCCAGTAAGTCCATATGATTCAGTGTACTTTTGCCTGAAAATGACTATTCCTGTTCAAGTTGGCCCCTGGGGAAGTCGTTCAAGAATACGTTGGGGAGAGAATCAGCTGCTAAGAGCTGACATAATAGGGCCAGAGAGATGCTAATGGACCACAACCTTAAAAAGTGACCTAAGAGTTTGCCACTGAAGATGCTGTCAGTTTGTGACCACATTAGAGGAAGTATGGTGGGCCCTTCAGGGTCCTGGAGCCACTCTGCTGCTCAGTCACGTCTGCACCAAGCCTTAGAAGGATTCACTTGTAAATAGTGAGTTAATGGGAGGAGCCATCCTAAACAGCAAGACTTGGCCGGAGTATAGTGGCCTGGAGAGGGTAGCACCTCAGAGGAAATGTGGCAGGAATGAAGTTAGAGAAGGTCCCAGCTGTCTTGTCCCAGCTCAGAGTAAGCTGGCAAAGACAAATCTTCATCAGCATTATAACCTGGGGAAGAGAAAGCAGGTAGCTCTAATCCAGTCTTCAAATATTTGAATGACTGTTAACTTTGAAGAAGAAATTTGTTCCAGAGAAAATGCCAGGGACCTTGGTGGAAGCTGTGTAAATCGTATGACAACTAATGGTACACACAGTGAAGCTCTGAATTCCTGACTCACTTTAAACCATCCAGCAATGGCTGTCATGAATGTTCTAGAAATTATTCCACTAGTGACTATTCTGAAGCTTCATCCTGTATTATCTCATTTAAAATTCAGTATTATTACCTAGTTTTACCCTTGAGGAAATAGGCCTATAGAGGTTACAGGCCTATAGAGGTTATCCACTCAAACAGAAGATAAGTGGTGAGGCCAGCATTTAAAACAGGCAGTCTGGCTCTAGCACCCCTGCCATTAACTACTGTGTTACATTGGTGATTTAACTGCCTCGGATAAGTTCTCCCCCATTAATGAACAAATCAGGGTTGGCCCCAAGCAGAAGCTGCAGCTCATAGTGCTGTGTTGTCAAACGCCTGGGTTTCCGAGTCCTATTCAGTCTGTTCCTTCTGGGGAGGACTGACCAGTCTTGTGACCCAGCAAAGTGTTGCTAAACAATACTTTCTCCCTTATCTTTCCCAGACTTCCCACTCCTGCCTGGTATTCCAGCCTGTTCTGTGGCCAGAATACACATTTTGGAACCTCTGTGAAGCCATCCTACAGTTCCAGATGAACCATAGCATGCTTCAGGTAAGAATTCAGGGCTGGCCTAACTAAATAGGATGGAAGCAAAGATGAGCACTGATTGATGACGTTAGTGTATACCCATCACTTCCTAAATAAGCATGTTGATGACAATAACAGCGGCCAGCCACTGGGTGCTTGCTAGCCACACTGTGTACACTTTACCCACAGGATCTCATTCAGTGTTTCTACGAACCCAAGGAGAATTAAGTGTTATTAGTGACTTCCTGTATGAATGAGTAAATAGTAGAGAAATGATTTAGTTAAAGTGTAGGATGAAGTCAAGTGGGGTTCAAGATGCAAATCTTTACTATCTTAAAGACACAAAAAAAGGCTTATCAAAGAGATTGGCCATTGTTTCTTTTCTTTTTTTTTTTTTTTAAGATTTATTTTATTTTTATTACAAAGTCAGATATACTGAGAGGAGGAGAGAGATAGAGAGGAAGTGGAGCTGCCGGGATTAGAACCAGCGGCCATATGGGATCAAGGCAAGGACCTTAGCCACTAGGCCACGCTGCCGAGCCTGGCCATTGTTTCTTGAAGACATTGGCCTAATAAAAGATGCAATGGTGAGACCATATGAAAGCAAAGCATGTGTTACGGCACAGCAAATTAAGCTGCCACTTGGAATACCGACATCACGTATCGGTGCCAGTTGGAGTCCAAACTGCTCTGCTTCTGATCCAGCTTCCTGCTGATGCTTATTTGGGGAGTGATGATAATGATTCACATGCTTGGATCCCTGCCACCAAGAAGGGAGTTCGAAGCTCCTGGTTTTTGCCTGGCCCAACCCCAGCTATTGTTGGCATCTAGGGAAGTGAACCAGCAAATGGAAGATCACTGTCCTTCAAGTAGATGAACATTAAATATATATTTTACCAAAGCCAAGCTACTTCCAAAAGGGATTAAAAATGAAAAATGTGTGTACCAAGACTTGATGTTTTACTTTCATCTTTTTTTCTTTATTTATTTGAGAGGCAGAGAGAAAGAGAGAGACAAAACTCCTCAAATCTTGTAAGAAAACCATCCGTATCTCCCATGTGAGCAGCAAGAACTCAATTATTTGAGCCGTCTCTGCTTGCCGCCATGATACACAAAGTCAGGAGCCACAGCCAGGAATCAAACCCAGGCACTCTGAAATGGACCATTGGCATCTTAATTACCAAGCCAAATACCTGCTCTTGTACTTTGTAGTTTGGTCACCAAATCTTGAGGACAGGTTTCATTACGAGGCAGTCACCATAGCTTCCTAATAATGGCAGTGGTAAGTCGGAGGTAACACTGAACGTCCACCATGGCACTTGGTGTGATAAAGAATAGGTTTGGTATGCTCACTTTTTAGATACGGAAAAAGAGGTGCAGAGGGTCTATCACTGTCTCAAGCAGAACTAGGAAGTAGAATCCTGAATTCAAAGCTGGCACCACTTGGGCCTGTTAATGCGGATGCCCAGGCGGAGACAGTGATGTAAGTCAGGGCTTGTCTGTCTCACTTATCCACTGAAGGAGGACTGCAGAGCAGGTTGTGTCACATGACCCAAGGTCCCTCTGAGAACTGAAGCCATC
Source organism: Ochotona princeps (assembly GCF_030435755.1). Taxonomy (NCBI): domain Eukaryota; kingdom Metazoa; phylum Chordata; class Mammalia; order Lagomorpha; family Ochotonidae; genus Ochotona; species Ochotona princeps. The sequence continues at coordinate 18,679,832 of NC_080833.1, forward strand.
TTTACCCTTTTCTGATGGAAAACTTTCTGAGATCTTTCTTACACAGAATTCATCAACACTTAACTATATACCAGACACTTCTGATGGTGATGATGATTATAATTATATTCCAATAATGATATTGATAACTTTAAGCACCTTTGTACGGTGATGTTCTAGTAAGATAGATCTGTATCAAGATTTCTGGCTTTGGGATTCTTTGTATAGTTTTCTTTGTTCTTTTTCACTTGCTACTGCTGGCAATGGCCAATCTTAACAGTATCCCTCCTCCTTCCTTTTCTATGTAGTAAAGAAACCAGTTAATTAGGATGTTAGAATTGTGGTTATGAGAGCAGGTTGTCATGCCTGTACGCTATACTGCAGTGCCTAGGTGCCTCCTGATTCAAGATCGTGCTGACCCTGGGAGGCAGCAGTGATGTCTCAAAGCCTTGGATCCCTGTCACTCTTGTGGCGACCTGGGTTGAGTTCATGCCTTCCAGTGTCTCAAAAACAAACACATGTACAGAGAGTGCCCGACGAGCTTGGTGCCTGTGCTCTTGTGTGTGGATATTCTGATCTCTCTAATTTGGCTGTTCAGTTGACTTTATTGTCGTTTCAGAACTCCTAATGGTTAGAGGAATTATCTCAACTTTTGTCATCACTAAATATTCCTTGAGTTCCTGGAATGAGGAAGGCACTGTGTTCGGTAGAGGAGAATCAGCTGGTCAGGATCTCTGTCTTCATGGAGCTCGTCTTCTTAGTTCAAGAGACAACAATATAAACCAGGAACCAAATGTGTAAGATAACTTGGGATTGTAGTAAGACAGTGAAGAACTCACAGGTGATGTGCTAGAAAGCAGTAAAGTGAGTCAAAGGATGTCAGGCTATAAAGTTTGGGTCTTGGAAGAACAGAAAAACAGGACACTGGACCTGAAGGAGACGGGTATGCTGTGGGCATACTGTGAGACTGAAAGGAGAGTCAGGCCCAGCCATTCAGGACGTCCTAGGCCAGGGTAACGGGCGAAGGATTGTTTTTTGTTTGTTTGGTTTTGTTTTTAAGATTTATTTTTTTTATTACAAAGTCAGATATACAGAGAGGAGGAGAGACAGAGAGAAAGATCTTCCGTCCGATGTTTCACTCCCCAAGTGAGCCGCAACGGCCGGTGCTGCGCCGATCCAAAGCCGGGAACCAGGAACCTCTTCCCACGTGGGTGCAGGGTCCCAAGGCATTGGGCCGTTCTCCACTGCCTTCCCAGGCCACAAGCAGGGAGCTGGATGGGAAGCGGGGCTGCCAGGATTAGAACTGCTGACCATATGGGATTCTGGCGCATTCAAGGCGAGGACTTTAGCCGCTAGGCTACCGCTCCGGGGTCCAAGGGGAAGGATCGCATTTGAATTCTTCAAAATTCACTCAGAATTTTCAGGGAACAAGAGATCAAACTGCTGCTGCAGCCAGAGCTAAGGAGGATGGGCTTCAAGTTAGGGGTGCAGCAGGGGGAGGGGAGGACTGATGATGAGGACAAAAATGCATGTTACAACAAAAGCAAGTGGGACTGTGTCAAGGTGACAGTCCTCCTGTGCGAGCTGCCTGAACGCAATTCTCTGACATACGTAGTGGAATCTATTCTAAGGGTAACACAAACGGGAAAGCGGATATCACCATTACTTAAGGGGCTTATTGCTAATGGTAAAGTTGGCAATGTGATTTTGAAACTTCCGTTTCTTGTAGGGTAGAGCAAGTAGCTACAAATTTTTGTGTACTCAAAACAAGACATACAGGTTGTGGCCTGGGCAGTTGGGTGGGAGTGGATCGTGACTGAGGACAAATGTTAAGCATCCCATGTTGTGTTCTGATCATAACTACAAACACTGTTGAACTCTGACCGCATGCCAGGCATCCCTTACATAGATTGTGTTTTTGTTGGCCCAATTTTTACAACAAGGAAACCAAAGTTTGTTTGTTTTTATTGGAAAGGCAGATATACAAAGAGAAGGAAATATAGAAAGAAAGATCTTCCATCTGCTAGCTTACTCCCCAAATGGCTGCAGTGGCCAGAGCTGAGTTGATCTGAAGCCAGGAACAAGGAGCTTCTTCCGGGCCTACTACATGGGCACAGGGTCCCACAGCTTTGAGCCACTCTCTACTGCTTTCCCAGGCCACAAGCAGGGAGCTCGATGGGAAGTGGAGTAGGCCGGACACTAACCAGTGCTCATATGGGATCCTAGCACTTGAAAAACTTAGCCATTGAGCCAATGTGCCGGGCCCAGAAACAAGTTTTAAGAGACATCCTGACTGTCCTTAAGCCTTCTCCAGTTGTGCTTCCCAAGTTGGCTTTCTCTACCCAGGATCTTGAAACTGTGCTTAAACATCTTAACGCCTTGGAGAAGTGCAGAGGGGCCAGTGCTGACTAACCACATCCTTCACAGGCTGGCCTCAGGCATACATCGTAACCACACCAACCTCTTTGAAGTTCCTTGTTCTCTTCCCCTTGCTCTTGCCACCTCCATGTCTGTGCTGTTATCCCATTGCTTCAGCGCAGTGTGTACCTGCCATCTGAAAGAAAGGATGAAGCAGAGAACAGGGAGCCAGGCTGTGACCTAGAACTGGCTAGGGGATGCTAAGTAAAGCTGGGGGTCAGCTACCACTTTTTAGGGCTGAGTCCTTGATGTCTGAATGGACCACAGCAGTGCCCAGGTAGCCACACAACCTGTGTGAAGAGGCTAGCATGTGAGATCTTGCCTATGGTACAGACAGGTTTTGTTTTTTTTTTTTATAGATTTTTTTTGTTTTAATTGGAGAGTCAGATTTGCAGAGAGTAGAGACAGAGAGAAAGATCTTCCATCTGCTGGTTCACTGCCTAAGTGGCCTCAATGGCCAGAGCTGAGCTGATTCAAAACCAGAAGCCAGGAGCTTCTTCTGATTCTCCCATGTGGGTGCAGGGTCCCAAGGCTTTGGGCCGTCCCGGACTGCTTTCCCAGGCCACAAGCAGGGAGCTGGATGGGAAGAGGAGCAGGCAGGATATGAACTGGCACCCACTGGGATCCTGGCATGTGCAAAGTGAGGACTTTAGTCACTAGGCTGCCAGCTGGCCCACAGACAGCTTTTGTTAGTAGGGAGGAAGGACAGATAGGCAATCAGGCCAGGGCAGCAGTGCAGAATGTCTGGTCCTCGGTGACAGGTTGCATGGGTAGGGGCTCCTGGGAGCTCACAGATGAAGATGTGTAGAACATGTCTCTATGCGTAAGTTCCCAGGTGATTTCACAAAGCAGGGACCTGTCACAGTCAAACCAGACAGGTCAGCTGCTGTCTTACCTGACCTTCCTGAGTTTGAATCATGGCACTTTGACTAACTGGATCATTGCTTAAGCCTGCATGTTCCTCATCAATGCAATACAATAAGAGGGCTGTAGAATTGACAAAGGTACCTGCCTGAAAGGTTTGTGAGAAGGACGAGTAAGCTAACACATCCAAGCACTGAGAATTTTGCCTAGGGCCCGGCGGCGTGGCCTAGCGGCTAAAGTCCTCGCCTTGAATGCCCCGGGATCCCATATGGGCGCCGGTTCTAATCCCGGCAGCTCCACTTCCCATCCAGATCCCTGCTTGTGGTCTGGGAAAGCAGTTGAGGACGGCCCAATGCATTGGAACACTGCACCCACGTGGGAGACCCGGAAGAGGTTCCAGGTTCCCGGCTTCGGATTGGCACGCACCGGCCTGTTGTGGCTCACTTGGGGAGTGAATTATCGGACGGAAGATCTTCCTCTCTGTCTCTCCTCCTCTGTGTATATCTGGCTGTAATAAAATGAATAAATCTTTTAAAAAAAAAAGAGAGAATTTTGCCTAGAGCAAAGTTCATTGTCAGAGGATAGTGGTAAAACTGTCCCCTGTATGTGTGTGTGTCTCTGGGCCTTCACCTGACTTCTCCTGCCTTCAGGAGAATCGTGCACAAGCAGCACAGTGGTCACCCCATGCCCAGTACAGGGCCCCGGGCAGGGAAGCTCCAGGGACTTCAGAACACCATGTTTCCTGCAGAAGGCACTCTGCCTGCCTTAGGGCAGCCCTCTACAAAGTCTCTATGCTGCTGACCTGGGCCTGTTGGCTGTGGCTTTGGGAAGGACTTCTCATTGGTGACCAGATGTTCTGAATCTCGGTGCCTACAGTATCTCCCAGGGAGCCCCCAAGAAGGACCTAATGATTTAAGTACTGGAGGGCCAGTGATTCTGACCATAGCTGAAACATGAGACCCTGAGGCAGGTGACAGCCACATTGCTCAAAGCGAGCTTCCCGGAGCCCTTGCACCAAGATTGCTCAAGGACTGCACCAAAAGCCACTAAAGAGGGATGGAATGCCCTCAGTCTCCTCGATTGTGCATTAATTACACAGGGAGAGCAGAGGAAGCGCATGATCAGGAGGAGCGAAGTTGCACTTTGGGACTTCTGTAGCTTGCCTGTTCCACGGTTGACTGCATGAGAAGAATTTAGAGCATCTCTGAGATTGTGAAAGTGAACCCAGGCTCCGTGGCAGCTGGACAAGCATCTAGACTCAGGTCACCCTGCAGGGCACGGTACCTCCATGGGCACAGGAGACAGTTTCATCAGCCTCTGAAGGGCCCGCCTTCCTGAAGCAGCAAAGGGAGTGTCAGCCAGTTGTGGAGATCGGACAAGTCCCTTCCCGTGATGTCCTCAGTGTCCTAGCCTGCAGGATAGGGAGGCTGGGGCATGAAGTTTTAAGGAGCTCTCCTAGCAGTCCTGGATGGACATTCCCTGCGTATGAGCTGCTCATTCCCTGCCTGGGCCCGGCTTGCCTTGGCCATGGCCTGTGTGGCTGGTTCTTCCTCAGAGGCCACCATCTGGAAGAAACACAGTGTCACAGTGCCTTTAGCCAGTTCTCTGCCTTTCCTCCCTTGAGCCTTGATATCTAGATGGCCCCATCCTTTTCTTGCCAGAACTTAGCCCTGGTCACACATAGTGGTGGTAGAAGACTAGCAGCAGCTAATGCCTGAGTACTAGGCTGGCATTCATCCTCTCATTTCTTCAACAACACAGAGAGGTGGGAACTGTTATTCTATTTTGCAGATTAAACATTTATTTATTTGTTACTTATCTGAAAGACAAAGCAACGGAAGGAGGGAGGGAAAGGAGAGAGATCTTACATCCCCTGGTTCACTCCTCAAATAGCAGAAACAGCTAAGTCTGGCTCAGGCCAAAGCCAGGAGCTGGAAACTCCCATGTGGTGTCTCAAATGGGTGTCAAGGGCCCAAATATGTGGGCCATGTTCTGCTGCCTTCCCAGGCAGATTACCTGGGTGCTCCGATGTGGGGTGTGGGATGCTGACATCACAAGCAACAGCTTAACTTGCTGTGCCACAAGGTCTACCCCCATTTTGCAGATTAAAGATGCTGGGTTGAGTCCCAGTTGTTCCACTTCCAGTCCCGCTCCTGGTAATGGCTGAGAAAGCAGCAGAAGTTGGCCCAAGTCCTTGGGCCCCTGAACCCATGTTGGAGACCCAAGGGAAGCTCCTGGCTTCTGGCTTCTACGTTGCTCAGGCCTAGCTGTTGCAGCCATTTGGGAGTAAAGCGGCAGATAGAAGATGTCTGTCTCTCCTCTCTGTTAACTCTGCCTTTCAAATAAAAAAATACTGATTAAAAAAAATAGCCTGGGGCCCGGTGGCATGGCCTAACGGCTAAAGTCCTCGCCTTGAACACCCCGGGATCCCATATGGGCGCCGGTTCTAGTCCCGGCAGCTCCACTTCCCATCCAGCTCCCTGCTTGTGGCCTGGGAGGGCAGTCGAGGACGGCCCAATACATTGGGACCCTGCACCCGTGTGGGAGACCTGGAGGAGGTTCCAGGTTCCCGGCTTCGGATCGGCGCGCACCGGCCGTTGCGGCTCACTTGGGGAGTGAATCATCGGACGGTAGGTCTTCCTCTCTGTCTCTCCTCCTCTCTGTATATCTGACTCTGTAATGAAATAAATAAATCTTTAAAAAAAAAAAATAGCCTGAAAGAAATGAGGGTATATTTTTTTTCCTTAAAGATTTATTTCTTTTTATTGGAAAGTCAGATATACAGAGAAGAGACACATCTGCTGATTCACTCCCAAGTGTGTGCAATGCCCAGAGCTGAGCCAATCTGAAGCCAGGAACCAGGAGCTTCTTCTGGGTCTCCATGTGGGTGTAGGGTCCCAAAGCTTTGGGCGGTCCTCGACTGCTCTCCCAGGCTAAAAGCAGGGAGATGTATGGGAAATGGAGCAGCTGGGACATTAACTGGAGCCTATATGGGTTCCTGGTGGATGCAAAGTAAGACTTTAGTCACTAGGTTACTGTGCCAGGCCCAAGGGTATCATCTGAAAAGAAAGTGTTCAAACCTCAGTATGCCAGGCAAGCTTACACTGACTGAGCAAGCTCCTCAGTTTTGTTCTCTTGCCTGTTAACTCTCACTGTAAATATACTCTTGCTCCGTGTACCCTGTCTGGTTCCTTCCCACTGGTTGAAGACCAGCTATCCATGAGGTCCTCCTTGACCTCCACCAGCCACGGTTGCTATCTCCTCTGAACCTGCCTGGCCCTTCCTGTTGCCTCCATTTATTTCCATTCTATCTTGAACCGTGACCTTTGTGTACATGGCTGTGTAAGCATCTGGATGGCTGAGTGTGGGACGTGGGGTTCTCCATGAGCAAGGACAGAGAGAAGCCCTTCCACCAAGATGGAAGCCCTAGCAGCAACTGCTCAAGCTCCCTGTGTTACTCATCCCGGTGGCGACGAGAGGCACCTTTGAATGCCTAGGAGCACTCAGGAGCCTGGAGGGGGCGGTTTCCAGAGTTTTCATTTGCTCTCATGCAGTGAGAGACTTCAGCAAGCCACTTCTCTGGGCCTGCATGTCTAGGTGCAGCAGGTAGAAAGTATCTCATGACTCCATTGTGAAGGTCAAGTGAGACAGCTGACCAACGTCTGTGCACATGTGAGGTAGTCTAGAAAGGAGAGCAGAGCAGTCAAAGTGCGTACAGGCTCATTAGGACAGACCTGTACACACAGTGCCACGAGTTGGCCATCTATGGGAAAACAGTTACTCAGAAGGCATGGCAGGAAGAGGGAGCATTAGTAAAGCCCTGATTCCATTCCAAAGAGACTGTCCCGTCTCTTGTGCCAGGAACATCGTTACTGCACCTCCCCCAGGACCACTTGGGCCATGGATTGAGAGGTTCACATGTACAGGGCCCCCCTAGAGTATCAGAGGAAGAGCACAGTTCCCATCCTGTTGGTGAAAAGTGCTACCAGGGTGTGCCATCTCCACTTGATGTCAGTGCTGGTTCCAGGAGCCCACAGGTTCTGTTGTGCTTCCCAGCCTTTCTTTGCATTTTTTTAAAAATGACTTATTTGTTTGAAAGGCAGGTACCATTTGCTGGTTTGCTCATCACATGGCTTCAGTAGCCAAGGCTGGGCCAGACTAAAGCAGGAGCCCAAGGACTTGGGCCATTCTTTGCTGCCTTCCCAGGCACATTAGCAGGAAGCTGGATCAGAAGTGGAGAAGCTAGAACTCCAGCTGGTGCTCATATGGGGTGTTGGTGTTGCAGGTGGTGGCTTTAAACGCTATGCCACAGTGCTGGCCCCTGGGGTTATTTTCTAACAGAAAAAGGGGACTGTGGAGACTAACACCTAGCCTGTTAGACAGAATAAAGTAAGTGGCTTTAGAGAATGAAACCTGCTTCCCCAGATGTTCCTGGAAGGCTTGTGTGTCACAAGAGTCAGACTGGTCTCCATCCAGAGGCAAATGAGCCCGAATCCTGGACAGTAGAGTAGGGACTGGGGGACCAGGAGCCCTCAGAGCCTGGGAGACCAGGCAGGTGATGGAGGAACAGTGCCCCAGACAGCAACAGGACCTTGCAGCAGACAGTCGGCAATAACAGCATGTCAGATGGCTGTTGCGGTCTGAGAGCCTGCTAATGCTAGAGAGGATTTTACATATATTATCTCTAATCCTTAAAAATCATCCTTCAAAGTAGGCACAACCCCCACTTTACAAATGAAGAAATGAGGTTAGGAGCAGATTTGGTCAAAGCCACAAAGCTAGTTGGTGGGGGAGTCAAAAGTCACACCCTTATTTACCTGGTTCCTTTCCAAATACAAGCCTGATAAGAATTTTAAGGAACAGAGATGCCACCACACAAAATAATCAAGATGGACTCCTAGCAGCCACTTGCCTGCCTGTCCAACAAGGACACCACCCACTGCATACCTACTCCCCAGCGTTCCAAATTGGCTACAGAGTCTGCACTGTTCTACTCCACTTGGCCCGTTCTGTACCCCACCCCCACCTTCCCAGCTCCACCCACACCTAAAAGTCATCTCCCCGCCCCCGGTCTCCCCCTTTTCTCCAGCAGAAGGCCCGAGACATGTACGCAGAAGAGCGGAGGAGGCACCAGCTGGAGAGGGACCAGGCTGCAGTGTCGCAGCAGCTGCTGCGAGAGGGGCTCCAGGCCAGTGGGGACGCCCAGCTCCGACGGACATGCTTGCACAAACTCTCGGCCAGAAGGGAAGAGCGAGTCCAAGGCTTCCTGCAGGCCTTGGAACTCAAGCGGGCTGACTGGCTGGCAGGTCTAGGCACTACATCCGCCTGAGTGAGGCTGGCTGCCCGCCACTTTGTCCTGCCCTCTGCCTCCAGGGACCCACTCCCCTTTCTTTTTTTGGTGAAAAGTACCTCCTTTCTGAGGAAGAAATGTCTTCCTTCTGCCTGGCAGAGGAGCATCCAAGGCCAGCTCAGCTGGCCACAGACTTCTTTGGACTACCTGCCATCACGGCCCCTGGGAAGGGCTGAAGACGAGTCATTTCTCCAAAGCCAGTAAACCCAGCTGTGGTCACCAATAGGTTTGGCAAGCAAGGTGCCCCAAACTCATTGACTGCCTGTCCCTTCCACCTCTGCTCCTGCTCCCCGTGCTCCTGGACACACTTTCCTGGCACCAGCACATCCTCCAACAAACGGGATTGAGGGAAGAGAACACCCTGCCAATCTTAACCCTTAACCCATCCATCTCAGCCTTTCCACCTGATGTGCACAAAAGATTTGGCTTTACCTTGGATCTGCTGGTAAATAGCGTAGAGGCAGCCAGCGTTATTTGGGCAAGGAAGAAAGGGGCAGGAGCGACTGAGAGAAAATTTGCCCATCTGCTGCTCCTCCCCCTTGGCTCTCCACCTGGGATTTGCTATTGAATCTCTCCCCCCTACCCCATGCAGTACTGATTGCTCACTGAAAGGCTCAGCGCCCCCAATGGCGCGCGGAAGCCAGCCGGGTGATTACAATCCAATTACCTATTGTCGACTCAGCCCACACAAGCTTTTCTCCTCCTCTCGCAGGGCACAGGGCCAGGCTCCACTCCCAGTGGGAACAGCCCCCTCCATGGCTACAGGCTAACAGAAGGGCCTGTGGGCCCTGGTGAAGCTAACCCAGCACAGGCGTGCTTCTCGGTGGCATATCAGGACCGAGCAGGACCCCGCGCGGGTTGTGTTTCCTGTCCTCTCAGGGTCCAGTCTTCAAGCTTTCACTCAGCTCTTTGACCTGGCTGCCTCAGAAGGCCCCATGATGATTTATTCTCAGCATGGCAAAGCTGGTTCCAGGCCCTCTGCTGGTGAAGGCCAAGGCTGCCCAGCAGGAAGAAGAGGCCAGAGTCAAGGGAGGGTGTGCCCTTCGCTTGCCTCCCCCTGCCAGGCGTTGCTGCGGAGAGGATTAGTGCCCTTGCAAGCCGGCTGCCCCAGGTGCCCCGAGCAGCAGCCTGCAGCCTGCAGCCTCCAGCCCGGGATGCCTGTCCCGTGCTGCTGCACAGTCTGGCCATTTTCCTTTCTGCATGTTGTTCCTCCAGGGGAAAGGCGAAGGCTCCTAAGCCATGTTAGGGTGGACTTTTCAGACCCCTAACTTCCCAAAGCAGAGTCCATCCTTCGGTTCCTGTGCCTGGTTACCTGGCGCTAGACGTCCCTTGGCCATTGTCCTGCTTCTTGAAACAAGCATGAATGCAAAACTGCGATTGAAGAGCCAATCAACTCATCCTTTGGCAAGCCCCCTACACACCTGGCACTCCCAGCACCAATCCCTGGCACTGGAGTCCCGGAGAGCAGGTGCTGTACATTTTCCAGCTTTACAATGGGGCTGTTGACAGCCTTAATTAGGGAGGCATGAATTATGTGACTATAATACGGAACCCTACAATTAAGGCAGGAATGAGGGGCTGGATCTGCCCCCCCTCCCGTAAGCGGGGCTGTCAGGTCCTGTCTCCTTTCTGTGGCTGGCTCTCCCCGAATGGAACTGTTACCTCTGGCCTGAGGCCCTGTATGCTGGGAAAGGTAGAGGGTGCAGTAGGGAGGGACTCCCCCAGGAGACACTGGGAGAAGAAAGGAGAAGCATTGAGACCACTGCTGTCCAGCATTAGGGACCGCGGAGTACTTGATTTGTTCCCCATTGGTATGATTTGTGCAAACCAGGTGGGAACTGTATTTCCCCACCTGTAAGCCGCTGCCCCTTTTGGGGACATTTATCTTGTGTTCTCCTGGCCCTCTAAATAGAAGGTTTAAGATTCTTAGACGTGAGGTTTGTTTTGCTGCCGCTATTACCTGGCCGTTCTTGATGTGCGTTTGGCCAGCTCAGGACCCATCACAACACCCGTGTCCTCGCCCAAATGAAAGGAAGCCAGCTGGGCAGTAGGAGGGATTTCACCAGCTGTGTCTGCAGTGCCCAGGCTTGGTGGCCACCGTGTCGTGTGGGGGCAGCTGGGCTCGAGGGCCCTGAGCTGGGTACAGAGCTTAGGGGGAGGGGACTCTGAGAGGCCTTGGCGGGCGCTGCCGTCATTCTTTGGCGGGATCCTGGGGTTCAAGAACACAGAGCCCTAGGGAAATCACCCAGCAGGCCTTGGGGGGCCTCATTAGCGTTTGGGGAGGTGGCTGAGCAACCGGTGCTGAAAGGACAGCTCCTACCTGCCCCACAGCACCCGGAAGGCACCTCGGTGTGAAAAGGCTCCCCTGCGAAGCCCACCCGACGCCGAATGGATCGCCTCGCAGGTGAAGGAGCACCGAGAGCTTTCCCAGAGTGGCAGCTCGAGAGGACGCACGTCTGGCTGCGCCAGCTTGGCGTCCCCGCTCTCTTCCCCGGCCCTGGCCGCTGCAGCCCGGTGCCTCGGGCGGCGCGCTCCCTCCCGCTTCCCGCGGAGTGGGCCGGCGCCGCCAAGCTTTGCAAAGCCCTCTCCAGGGGCCCCCAGAGGGAGCAGGAAGGAAAGCCGCCGAGATGCGCCCCGAATGTCTCTCGGCTCCGAGGAGTGCACAATCTCGGTTGCATAAGGTGGAAGGAACTTGGTAGTTTGCACAAGGCAGGTCTTGGCGGGAGCCGAGCCCGCGCCCCCTCCTCCCCGAGCGCCCTCCTCGCACGCTGCCCCCGCAGCGCCCCCACCCCTGGGCGCGCCGCCGGCCCGCGCGCCCTCTCCCAGCCCCCCCTCCTCACTCCCTCCAGAGGAGGTGAGTTTAAACCCCGCCCACGTGACCCCAGCTGGGCCAATGAGCGGCGGCGGGAGGTGAAATCCGGTTCTAACCGGTCCGGGGCTCCCAGCGCTATAAAAACTTTATAAACCCCCCGGAGCCCGAGCAGTGTGAAGAAGAGGCGAGGACGACCCCCGGACCGACCCAAGCCCGCGCGCCGCCGCGTCCCAGCGCCCACGTCCCGCCGCCGCCGCCGCCACCACCATGCCCAAGAGAAAGGTACGTGGCGCGAGGGCCCCGGGCGCTGGGCCTCCGCCACCGCTGGCCGCCGCCGCCCCGGCGCGGGGCGCGGGAGTCGGCGCCGGGCCCAAGCGGACGCCGCCCGGCAGGCGCGGGGGCCCGAGGCGGCGTGGGCGGCCGCGGCTTCGCCCTGCGCGGCTCGCCTGCCCGCGGGCGCCAGAGGCCATATTGGAGGAGCGGCGGGAGGAGCCATGTTGGCGGCTGTTTATCCCGCTCCCCTCGGGCTCGTCGCGCGGCCTCCCCGGTCTCTCTGCCCCCTCCCCGCCCCCCACCGCCAGACCCCATTCCCTCTCCCTCCCCGCGGGCGGGCGATTCAAACCCGAAAGGGCGGGAAGGCGGCGCTCGGGGTTGGCGGGCGGGGGAACGCGCTGCCGCCAAAAAACCGCCGCCGCGAGGGGCGGGGCCTCCGCAGGCCCCGCCCACGGCCCGCCCCCCGCGCACGAGGCGCGCGCTGCCGCCGCCCACGGGTGTCCTCGGCCGCGCGCGCCGCTCTCCCGCCTTCGACGGCTGCCATGGCAACGGCCGGCCCCGCCCCCGGAGGGCTCGGCTTGCGCCATCTGCAGCTGTTGCTGCTTCCTGGCGCGCCGGTGGCCCCGAGGCCGGGCACGACCTGGGGAAGTTGCGTGTGTGCCCGCCTCGGGAGTGGCTCAAAGATGCCTTTTTTTGTTTCGTTTTTTGTAGGCCGAAGGGGATGCTAAAGGAGATAAGGCAAAGGTGAAGGACGAAGTAAGTTTTGACTCTTCCAGGCACTGTCCCAAACCACGGGCTGGGAAAAACCAAGGGTGAAAACCTACCTGCCCCTAGATCCAAGTTCATATAAAACTCTCTTCCCCTTCTCCAACCTAGAGCAGGTTCGTGCCAGCGTTTCTGTTCTGAGTCATGTACCTGTCCTGTTTTCTCTCCCATCCCCAATAGCCACAGAGAAGATCGGCCAGGTTGTCTGCTGTAAGTGTGTGCCCCTTCCGTTCCCTGGCCCCGGGCAGCCCCACAGAGCAGCTGCTGGGTGGCCCGAGGGTGGGTGTTACTGGCTGGTTCTGGAAGATCTACCCTGGGCTCCGGCCCATGTGAACTTGATTGCTGCAGAAATGCTGATGGCGGTGGCTGCAGGGAGGGCCATGGTGAGGTACTTGGGTTCCTGAGTGGCAATCTCAGAAGTCGGCCGTAAACTGGGGAAGTAGACAGAACTTCTCTGCTTGGGTGATGGGGTGTGGCTGTGGGTCAGGTACTTTGATTTGCTCGTTGTATTAACGTTCTCTTCCTCTTTCCATGTTTAAAAAAGAAACCAGCTCCTCCAAAGCCAGAACCCAAGCCTAAAAAGGCTCCTGCAAAAGTAAGTGGGGCTCGTGTGGGGTTGGGTATGTCCCAGGCCGGCGGCTGTCGTTGGCCTGTGGCCCTGTGAAGGGACGTTAGGAGTTCCCTGCTCGCCTGTCCTTGGTTGCCTAGTAAGGAGCTTGCACCACAGGAACTTCTGCTTTTGAATATAAAATGCCACTTGTGTATGCTGGAGATCACCACAAATCATGGACAGTTTGTCCGAGGGTGATTGGTTTTAGAATTTATTTATTTAGAAGGCAGAACAACAGAGATAAGCTCTTCATCCACTGTATGACTCCCCACATGGCTGCAACAGGCAGTGGCTTGACCTGCTGCACCGCAAGGCAAGTGCCTAGCCTGGTTTGGCTCAGTTCGCCTCTTTTAAATGGAGAAAGATTTGTGTCTGCTTTGCTTCCAGTAAACATTACTGCCTTGTGCAGATCTTTTAACTGTGTTCTGGTACAATGAAATGAAGAAAAACATTTTTCTTTCCTTCCTTTAGAAGGGAGAGAAGGTACCCAAAGGGAAAAAGGGAAAAGCCGATGCTGGCAAGGACGGGAATAACCCTGCAGAAAATGGAGATGCCAAAACAGACCAGGTACACTTGAGGCTTGAGTTCTGTCACGTGTGTTCCCCAAAATGGTTCTGTGTTTTGCTGCTGAGCTTACTGTGATTTCCTGTTAAATCCTGGATTGTTGGTCTCCACCATCCTCTAGAAGACACTATTCTGTCCAGAGGGAACATGAACTTGGTGTTGTTGCCTACTCCCATTTGGCAGGCTTGCTGGAGAGTAGTGGATTAGCAGTTAACCTAGTGAGCTATTCTCAAAGGAAGTGCTGACCTGAGACTTGTGTCTAGTCCTGGAAGCTAAGTGGTGCTGTAGGTGGTATGTGAAGTTGTTTTAAAATATACACATTGCATTATTCTGTTTTCCCTTCTAGGCACAGAAAACCGAAGGTGCTGGAGATGCCAAGTGAAGTGTGTGCATTTTTGATAACTGTGTACTTCTGGTGACTGTACAGTTTGAAATACTATTTTTTATCAAGTTTTATAAAAATGCAGAATTTTGTTTTACTTTTTTTTTTTAAGCTATGTTGTTAGCACACAGAACACTTCATTGTTGTTTGGGGGGAAGGGGCATAGGTCACTCATGGAAGGTGCCCGAAGCTGGGTTGGTGTGGGGGGAAAACACCCTCCCCTTGTAGTTTGGAGCGGCTTCCTCCTGGCTTGCAGGAGGGGATTCCCTGTCTTTGGCATACAGCCACCAGGGCACACAACCTGTGGCATGGAAAATCTAAATTGGGTTTTATGTCTTCTTCCTCCTTCCTGTCTGCCTTCAGCATAGACTTAACTCCCTTACACCCAGAGACCTGTTGGGACCTGACCCCAAAAATTTGTTACCAGCATGACAGGCAATCTGGACTTGAAGGAGGCCCCACTGAGATGGTGTCCCTCAAAAGCGCAACGGTTCCTTTTCTAGATTGTGGATCTTCTGATTGAGCATAATGCCATTTTCATTTCCCGAAAGTCAGGGTCGGCTTGTGACAAGTTGTTAAACAACATGCTAAATGTGAAATGTCAACCCTCACTCTAAACTTCCCCTTTTCAGAGCATCAAATGAAGACTTCATTGGGTTTTATAGTGGCTTTCTGATTTTGGTAGTCCATTGAGGAGGGAGTTGAAAGTGGTTGTATACTGTTCACGACTGTCTGCCCGTGTCCTGCCTGAAATACCATGATTGTTTATGAAAAGAATCTTTAATAAAGCTGGATACAGTTTGGCTTGGATTGGTGCCTCTGCTCTTTTCCCACAAAGAGAACCTGCTTGTCTGGCTCTGGGGACAGGTGAACACACCTTCCCTCACCCGTGGTCCTGACTTCCACAGCGATGGATGGGGGAACTGGAAGTGTTGCAAGGATAAGCTGGGAGCAGCAGTTCCTTTCCTGGCCCGAAGTCCCGGAGGTGTGCTTTAGGTGCAGCTTTTTTCCACAGCCTGTGTTGTGGGTAGCTGGTGAGGAGCCACTGACAACACCCGAGGTTGGGAGGAGGTACCCTGTCTTCCCTGGGCTCAGCTCAGGCTGGTGAAGTTTTCTGCACTCGGCATGATTTCAGAACTTTGAATAAACTTGGCCTTGCTCGTAGTCCGAGTTTGCTTTCAGACTGCCCAGCTGTATTGGAGACCATGGTATTTCTTCGTCAAAGGTAGAGCTATCAGGCCGTCTGGAATAAGGGTTTTCATGTAGTAGTCTCCTGAAGTTCCAAGACAATTGTATGCTACAGGTGCTAGACCCATAAGGTGGATGAGGAAACAGGTGAAGACATTTGAGGTTTTGGCTCTAATGAACAACAAAGGATTCAAACCCCTAGTTTAGTAGTTTCCAGTTACTTCCTTGGCACTTGGGCTGGTTTGGGGTGACAGGAAGGCTGCAGTTGAGGTTCTTGATCAGTACTGTTGAGCCATAGGCTTCAGCTCGTCTTGGGGTCCTATGACATGGTATTGCCTTCATAGGGTAGTTGAGAGGATTGGAGTTGTGACTGGTTAGGATGGAATGTCATACAAACACGTGATTAGAAATGAACATGAGCAACAAAAATAACAGCATGAGTTTCAGTAAGCTTGTAGGAAATGCAAGGGGTCTTCAAAAAAGATTGCGTGATTTTCAATTTTTTTTTTTTTTTTTAAGATTTACTGATTTTTTATTACAAAGTCAGATATACAGAGAGGAAGAGAGACAGGAAGATCTTCCCAAGTGAGCGCAACGGAACCAGGAACCTCTTCCCGGTCTCGCACACGGTGCAGGGTCCCAAAACTTTGGGCCGTCCTCAACTGCTTTTCCAGGCCACAAGCAGGGAGCTGGATGGGAAGTGGAGCTGCCGGGATTAGAACCGGTGGCCATATGGGATCCCGGGGCGTTCAAGGTGAGGACTTTAGCCACTAGGCCACGCCACCGGGCCCAGATTTTCAATTTTTTTTTGCATGAGAATCGACTCATCTTTTAACTTTACTTTCCCAGGAACTATTTTTAAGATTTAATTTATTTGAAAGGCAGGGTTATCTGCTATTTAGCTCCCCAAATGGCTGTAATCACCAGGGCTGGGTCACACTGGGAGGTTTCATCTGAATCTCATATGGTGCATGGACATGACTTTCCCAGGCTATTGGCAGAGAAGTGGATCAGAAATGGAGCAGCCTGTTCCTATATAGAATGTGGCAGCCTAACCTGTTATACCACAACACCAGGTCCCCGCCACACACTTTCTGGAAGTCCTTTGTACGTACTGATGTGGTTAACTAGACCGTGAGTGTGTCCAGGCATAAAATGATGCCATAAATGAAAACGTAGAAAGGGCTTTGCCCCAAGCAGGCATTACAGCTTGCCCAGTGCCAAAGTTTGGATGTGGATAATGTAAAGTGGACCCTTCTCAGCCCTATACCCAGTAACCTGAATTAAGATGCTATGTGTATTAAGTTTTAAAAACAAACCCTAATGGGTTCACAGGCCTCAGCTCCAAAGACAAGTCCGGAGGAGGTTGGGTGGGGCCGAAGGCCACAGTGGACCCTCCTGTCTGCATTCCTCAACATGTTGACCGGCTGCCTCTTCAGACATCCAGCAGCAGGATGGTTCTTTATTTTTCTTACAAATAGTCCACACTAAATTGTGCGGGTCTGTCTGCTCCAAAGCCAACCCCAGCAAAGAGGATGGAACCAGAGTGAATGGGCTCACCATGTGAGGATGGTCACTGAGAGGGAGGAAACTATT
Source organism: Ochotona princeps (assembly GCF_030435755.1). Lineage (NCBI taxonomy): Eukaryota > Metazoa > Chordata > Mammalia > Lagomorpha > Ochotonidae > Ochotona > Ochotona princeps. Next base: position 18,696,633 of record NC_080833.1, read on the forward strand.
GGCTGGACAGCCTCAACGTGTGTACTTGGATCCTGGCTTTCACAGGCCAGGCTCGACTTGACCAGAGTACTTTGCTGCCGAGCATCACTTTTGTCTGCTTGTGAAAGGATTTAACTGAAAGTCAAATTTTAAGACACACAGTTTGTTGGGAGTTCATACATTTACAGTGCTGTACCATAGTCACCACTGTCAACCCAGAATAAAGTCACCCCCCAAAAAGCCGCATAGCCATCACCTCCCGCTGCTGCTGCCTCCAGCTCTAGGGAACAGCTACTTCTTTTATATATGGATCTGCTTGTTCTGGCGTTTCATTGAGTGGACTCAAACTCTCATGATCTTATGGAGGTTCTTTGATTCAGCATCGTAGTTTCAGGGTTCATCCCTCTTGTAGCATGTATTTCATTCCTTTAATTGACAAGCAGTATTCCGTCACATGGAAACTTTACACAGAGAAGGTGAGACAGAGACAAAGATCACTCCACTGGTTCACTGCCCAGATGGCCACAATAGCCAGAGTTGAGCCAATCCAGAGCGAGGAGCTGCTTCTGAGTCTCTCACATGGGTGCAGGGTCCTGAGGCTCTGGGACATCCTCTGCTATTTCCCATGCCACAGGCAAGGAGCTGGGTGGGAAGTGCAGCAGCCAGGACATGAACTAGCACCTATTTGGGATGGGGAGGCTGTGCATGGAGGTGGAGGTTTAGCCAGTTGAGCCATCACACTGGCCCTATTTTGGTTGTCTTTAAAGCAGAATGAATGGAGCATTTGGATTTAAAGATTTACTTGAACAGCGGAGTGATGAGTCTTCCACCGGTTTGTTCCCCAGATGCCCACAGCAGCCAGGGCAGCGCCAGGCTGAAGCCAACAGCCTGGGATTCCATCCAGGTCTCGCACAAGGTTGGCAAGGACTCAAGTCCTTGAGCCATCACTTATCTCCCAGGCGTATTAGCAGCAAGCTGAATTGAAAGCACAGAAGCCAGGACTTGAACCAGCACTCATACAGGGTGGGGGACCTAGTGGCTCAATCCCCTGCACCTCAGCGCCAGCTCCTGTATTCCTACCAGTAATCTATGACCAGTTCCACTTCTTTGTGCCTTTGTCAACACTTACACATTTGTTTCAAGTTACGGGCGTCCCTCATAGATGTGAAATGACGTTTTGTTGTGGTTTTGATTTGCATTTCCCCCACTGACTATATTAGTGAGCAGCTTTTCCTATTTTTGTTAGCTCTTTATATACTTTTAAAAAATTATTCAGGGACTGGTTAAATTTAACAACCAGTTAAATCAGCATCTGTTATGCCAGCATCCCATGTGAAAACTGGTTCAAGTCCTCCTTCCGATCCAGCTCTGCCAATGTGTCTGGAAAAGCAGAGAAACATGGCTCAAGTGCTTGGACCCCTGCACCCATGTGGGAGACGGCCCCGCCCCCAAAAAAAGGCTGCTGGCTCCTGGCTTCAGACTGCCCAACTCTGCTGTGGCCATCTGGGGAGTGGACCAGTGGATGGCAGATATCTGTCTCTCCTGCTAAGTCTGCCTTCCTAATAAAATTCTTTACTCATTTTCAAATTGAATTGTAATTTTATTGCTGAGGCACAGAAATCCTATATGTCATGGTAATGAAAAAGGAACTTTAAAAAAATTTTTTTGAAAGGCAGGGTTACAGAAAAGGGAAGTGACGGAAATCCTGCATCTGTTGGTTCACCTCGAGTGACTCACTTTTTTCTTTTTTTTTTTTTTAGATTTTTTTTTATTGTTATTGGAAAGCCGGATATACAGAGAGGAGGAGAGACAGAGAGGAAGATCTTCCGTCCGATGTTTCACTCCCCAGGTGAGCCGCAATGGGCCGATGCGCGCTGATCCAAAGCCAGAAACCTGGAACCTCTTCCAGGTCTCCCACGCGGGTGCAGGGTTCCAATACATTGGGCCGTCCTCCACTGCTTTCCCAGGCCACAAGCAGGGAGCTGGATGGGAAGTAGAGCTGCCGGGATTAGAACTGTCGCCCATATGGGATCCCTGGGCTTTCAAGGCGAGGACTTTAGCCATTAGGCCATGCCGCCGGGCCCAGACTCACTTTTTTTTTTAAAGTAATGTGTTTACTGAGTTTGTTTTTAAATTGTAAAGTTGACAAATGATTATATATATATATATATGGGAGACAGCCTGATATTAATGGATTGGTTCAAGGGTTAACATCTGAAGCACGCCAAACACTTCTTTTTGTGGTGAGCGCATTTGAAATGGACTGTCTTTGTGTCTTTGAAACATACACTGCATCATTGTTAATGAGTCACCAGCCTGGGCAACACATCTCAAAATATTTTCTACTCTGCAACTGAAACTGTGAGATTTCTTTTTTTTTTTAAGATTTATTTTTATTTTTATTACAAAGTCAGATATACAGAGAGGAGGAGAGACAGAGAGGAAGATCTTCCGTCCAATGATTCACTCCCCAAGTGAGCCGCAATGGCCGGTGCTGCGCCGATCTGAAGCCGGGAACCAGGAACCTCGTCCAGGTCTCCCACGCGGGTGCAGGGTCCCAAAGCTTTGGACCTTCCTCAGCTGCTTTCCCAGGCCACAAACAGGGAGCTGGATGGGAAGTGGAGCTGCCAGGATTAGAACCGGCGCCCATATGGAATCCCGGTGCATTTAAGGCGAGGACTTTAGCCATTAGGCCACGGCGCTGGGCCCAGATTTCTAAACATTTTATTTCAGGATAGTTTAAATTTGAAAAAAATTGTGAGATGGTAAGATAGAACCCACATTTTCCCCTCAATCCTGGAGTATCATTTTAGTGGGTTTCTCCTGACTTCACATGTTGTATGAATTGCTCTCTAGATCTGGTGTGGTAGTGGGGCTGAATTCTGGCCCTTTGGTGAGAAAACCTCACCATCGCACCTGTTGGTCACTTAGTAGTCACAATGCGCCCTTCCTGACCCATTAACTCATCAGTAACTCTAAAATGGTGATATTCTAACCCTGTGATGACACTGTAATTTTAGAGATAAGGGTGGGAAATGAATCTAAAAGGTACATCTTTTTTTTTTTAAAGATTTATTTATTTTTATTTCAAAGTCAGATATACAGAGAGGAGAAGAGAGAGAGAGGAAGATCTCCCATCTGCTGATTCACTCTCCAAGTGGCCACAACAGCCAAAGCTGAGCTGCTTCGAAGAATTCTCCTGGGTCTCTCACATGGGTGCAGGGTCCAAGGCCTTGGGCCATCTTTGACTGCTTTTCCAGGCCACAAGCAGGGAGCTGGACGGGAAGTGGAGCACGCAGGACATGAACCGGAGCCCATGTTGGATCCTGGCATGTATAAGGGGAGGACTTTAGCCATTAGACTACTACACCAGGCCCAAAAGGTATATCTTGATACAAAAAATTGAAATCCAGGCAAAGGTTTTTCATAAAATTCACCTCCAGACAATCCCTTCTTTATTTGGTTTCCAATTTATAGTTCTTATTGGAAAAAGAGTATAGATGCCCAAATCTCGTTTCACCAGTTAATAAAATGAAGTGTTGGTAGGCAGATGTTTTAGAACAACGAACTGAGTGGCCACATGGGAGCACCCACTTCCTATTCCTTATCCACGTTCCTGGTTCAAGTCCTGGCTATTCCATTGGTGATTGACCTGTCTGCTAATACATCCTAGGAAGCAGCAGGTGATGGCTCAAGTACCTGGTGATTGCCACCCAGGTGGGAGACCCGGATGGAGTCCCAGGCTCCCCGGTTCAGCGTGGCTCGGCCGTATCCATGTGGGCCTTTGGGGAGTGAGGCAGTGATGGAGGAGTCTCTCTCTCATTCGTCCTCTCCTCCCCTGCTCTGTGCCTTTCAAGTAGATGAGACGTTTTAAAACAGTGTTGGGTTTAGTAGCATCCTTCAGAGGGGACCAGTAGTTTTGTTTGTTTTTAGTCATCGCTAAAGCAATTCATGGGTTTCAGTTCAGTTCAGTTATTAAACTTATCTGATGGTCAAAGCCTCCTTACTTTTGGACAATCAGGCCTCATTCAAATTGGCTCCTCAGTCCTTTTGATACCAACCTAGTATTTGTTAAATTCCTTGTTATATGTTATGATGGAATATACTAGATTTGTCCTATCTATATACTTCCTGCCCCAAACTCTAGGATCAGGAGATGTTTCCAGGTAAAAAAAAATAAAACAGAAACTCTGGCTACTTTTAGGCATGGATAGTCTTTTTTTTTTTCTTTTAGAAATTTACATCTTTTTTTTCTCTTTTTAAATTTTTATTGGAAAATTAGTTATACAGAGAGGAAAAGGGACAGAAAGGAAGATCTTCCGTCCACTGATTCACTCCCCAAGCTGCTACAATGACCAGAGCTGAACTGATCTGAAACCAGGAGCCTGGAGCCCCCTCAGGGTTTCCCATGTGGGTGCAGGGTCCCAAGGCTTTGGGCTATCCTCAACTGCTTTCCCAAGCCACCAGCAGGGAGCTGGATGGGAAGTGGGGCCACCAGGATTAGAACCGGTGCCCATATGTGCAAGGCGAGGACTTTAGCTGCTAAGATAGCACACTGGGCCTGGCATGGATAGTCTTGTACAACAAACTCCAGTGACCCATCATTCATTGTCTCCTCACCCTTTGGCTATACAGAACTTAGGGCACATGTTTTCCTTTAACATAAAATTTATCTTAGGTACCACTGATACGTTTATATTCAGGATTTTGTATTTTTAGAGATTTGTTTATTCATTTGAAAGAACTAGAGAGAGGGAGATCTCCCAACTGCTGTTTCAGTCCCCTGATGGCAGCAGTGGCCAGGGTGGGCCAGGCTGCTGCCAGAGGCCAGGTAGGTGCAGGGGGGCCAAAAATTTGTAAAAAAAAAAAAAATTATTGGACAAATTTACACAGAGAAGGAGAGACAAAGATCTTCCATCTGCTGGTTCAGTCCCCAATGGCCACAATGGCCGGAGCTGAGATGATCCAAAGCCAGGAGCCAGAAGCTTCTTCTGTGTCTCCTAAACGGGTGCAGGGTCCCAAGACTTGGGCCATCCTACACTGTTTTCCCAGGCTACAATCAGGGAGCTGGAAGTGAAGTGGAGCATCTGGGACATGAACCAGAGACCGTATGGGATGCTAGTGCTTCTAAGGGGCGGATTAGCCAGTTGAGTTATTACACCTGCCTTGATACAGGAGCTCCTTAAGCCTTTTTCACAGCGCTGTAAATGATAGCTGTGTTTAACCTGGAAAGACACTGAAAAGACAGATAAGATTTATGGAGAGGAGAGACAGGGTAAAAGATCTTCCATCCACTGGTCCACTCTAAATGGCTACAACGATCAGAGCTGAGCCAAATCCAGGAGCCAGGAGCTTCTTCTAGGTCTCCCACACAGGTGCACAATCTCAAGGCATTGGGCCATCTTCTGCTGCTTTCCCAGGCTACCAGCAGGTACTAACTAGATGGGAAGTAGAGCAGCCAGGATGCAAACCTGTACCCATGTGAGATTCCGGCGCATACAAGGTGAGGATGTAGCCATTGAGCCATCATTTTGAGGCCCCAAGGCTTTTAAGACTTGTTTGAAAGGCAGAGTAGGGAAGTAGGATGGAGACAGAAAGAGAGAGAATCTTTCACTTATTGGGTTCTTTACCCAAATGGCTGTGACAACAAGGACCAGACCAGACTTCTACTCCCCCCACCACGTCTACATTGTCACCTGTGATTTCCCAAGTGTCCCCAGCACGAAGTCGTGGCATCTTCCCACGAGCTCTTCTCCTAGCAGCCCGCAGTGCTGTGCCCACTCACCTGTCCCCCACCTACTACGGGGAACAGCCTCTCCATCTAAGGCCCAAGCTGGGATTCGGTGTGTAGGTGCGTTTCTCTGGGCCCCTCTGAGAGCACAGCCACCTCAGGGCATCTCACTTAGCTCCATCCTCCCTCCTGGAGGGTTCCTGCCTACTCTCCCAGGAGCTACCACACCTTGCCTTGCTCCCCTCCTCCGCCAAAGCCCTCGGTGTCAGGATCTTCCATCAGTTCTCCCACTCTGTCCTCAACTTCATCAAACACCTGCTGAACAGGACACCAGTGTTTCTGTCCCGCACAGTCATCTCACACAGTCTTTGCCTGGAGCCAATATTCTGATTTTATCTTTTTTATATATTAGTTTCACTTTGTTTGAAAGGAAGAGGAAGGAAGAGAGATGTTCCATCCATAATAGCCAGTACTGGGCCAGGGTGAGGCCAGGAGCCCGAATGCTCTGTGTGTGTCTAACATGGCTGGCAGGAAAGCACCTGCACTTTTCCATTGCTTTCCCAGGCACATTAGCAGAGAGCCAGATCAGATTGGGAGCAGCCACTCTCAGCAGTATTCACACGGGATGCTGGTGTGCAGGCAGTGTTTTAAACAGCGGTACCACAGCACCAGCCCCGAAATCAACATGAAAATATCAGTGCATTTCCCGTTATTTTTCTCCCGTAGTCTTCATAATTTATTATTTATTCTTTTGGGCTTTTTGTTTGTATTTTTAGTGTTTATTTTATAACCACAGCATATCTCAACTCTAAAACAATATGTTCTCTTGAAAGGATTGAATTATTTTTGAAAGGTAGAGTTAGAGATGGAACACTTTGATCTAATGGCTTACTGTCCAAATGGTCACAATGTCTAGGGCTTGACCAGGCCAAAGCTATGAGCCTGGAATTCCATCTAGCTCTCTCTTGTGGTGACAGGGACCCAATTACTTTTAGATCACCTTCCACTGCCTTCCCAGGCTCAATAGCAGGGAGATGGATCGGAAGTGGACAGCCAGTGCTTGAACCAGTGCCCAAAAAGGATGTTGGCATCCCAGGTGATGACTTAACCCATTGCTCAAAACACAATTTCTTAAGGAATGCAATGAAGTAAAATGTAGGTTTCCCCCCTCCCCATATGCACACAAATGAAGTTACGTTTAACAGAAAATCTTTTGCTATGTTTTAGTGAATTAAATAAAAATAAAAATTTGAGTTCATCAGTAGCACCAGTACCATCTCAAGGGCTTGGTAGCCGCAGGTGTTTGTGGGATAGCACAGGTGTGATGGGTTCCCTTGAGTACTGCAGAAGCCAAGGCCATGTGCTGTATGCTAACTGACCAAGTCAGTCATGAGGCGCTGGGTGCCATATTTTATTCTGCAAAGAACAATCCCACCATGAAAGCCCAACGTGTGTTCAACATGGCGTGAGCCTCTCATTGCAGCCAAAGACTTTGAGTTTCCTTACAAAGGAAAGTGGGTTGCAGCTCACAGTCACAGGGTCCGAGTTCATTGTCTTCTCTGGGGCTGCTGAGGCAGCTGGGTGACCTGGAGGTGGTGCTGCCCCTTTTCCATCCTCACCAGAGCTGGCGGCACGTGCACAGTGCGGGTTCTCACCTTAACTGCACCTGGGGAGAAAGCTTGAGGAAACTGCAGGCTGCCTCGGGCATGAGCAGAGCCTGCTGGCCTGGCCCGGAGCAGCCGCTGGAGGAGTGGCTGGACCCCCTGCGCGAGCCTGTGGTCCAGGCCTGTGAAACAGGGTGGAAAAAAAGGCCACCCCAATCCAGTCACGGCGCCCCACCTTCACGATCTAGCCCAATCCATCACTACCAAAGGCCTCATCTTGATTAACTTATTTTTAAAGGTTTATTGAAAGTCAGTTACTCAGAGCGAGACAGACGAATCTTCTATTCACTGGTTCATTCCCGTAATGGTGGGGACTGGCACGAGCTTCTGCAGTGGGTGCACAGGCCTTCTAGAAGCCTCGCCTTTAGATACCAGATTAGGATCAAAACCAGTACCATTAGCTTTTTTTTTTTTAAGATTTATTTTTTTGATTTTTATTACAAAGTCAGATACATAGGAAGGAGGAGAGACAGAGAGGAAGATCTTCTGTCTATTGATTCATTCCCCAAGTGACCGCCATGGCTGGTGCTGCACTGATCCAAAGCCAGGAGCCAGGAACTTCCTCCAGGTCTCCCATGTGGGTACAGGGTCCCAAGGCTTTGGGCCGTCCTCAGCTGCTTTCCCAGGCCACAAGCAGGGAGCTGGATGGGAAGCAGGGATGCCAGGATTAGAACCGGTGCCCATATGGGACCCCAGTGCATGCAAGGCGAGGACTTAAACTACTAGGCCACCATGCTGGGCCCTAGTCTTAAGGGTTGCTGAAGAAGGTAAAGTCATCTCATCCTCTATAAAAGCTTTTTCCTTTCTTCTTCTCCTTTTCCTTCTTTGTTCTTCGTTCTTTATTCTCCTTCTTCCTCTTTTCTACGATGTATCTGAAAGGCAGAGAGAATATCCAGCTTCTATCCAGGGGTTCACTCTCCAAATGCCAGCAGTGGCCAGGGTTGGGCCAAGCTGAAACCAGGAGCCTGGCACTCCTTCCAGGTCTCCCATGTGAATGGCATCGACTCAAGGGTTTAAGCCACAACGCAATGCCTTCCAGGTTCACTTGTGGGAGGCTAAGTCGGAGGTGTGGCATAGCCAGGACTCTAACTGGTACTCTGATGCAGGATGACGTATCCCCAGCAGTGGCTTACAGCAATACCCGGTTCCTAAATCTAGAAATCAGAGAGCTGTGCCCTATCTCCAAAAATTCTGACTCTGGGTCTGAGCCAGAGCACAGAGCTGGCAGCCAGGTCACAGGTGTGCTGCTCCCTGGGCCGTGAGAGAGTTGGTGGTGACTTGGTTCAGGTTGTGCTTTCTCCTGGTGGGAGCCTTGCTCCTCAAAGGCAGCTAAGGGAAGGATTATAATGCTGATACTTGGGACACGCAAGCCTGGCAGGTGATGGTGAGAGAGAAGGGAAGAAAGGACCCGTGGAAAGCCAGCAGCTGGAAAGCTTTGTGTGCTGGCTTCTGTTGCAACAAGCCACAAAGAGCCCCAGAGGGGTGATCAGCAGGTGCTTTCAAGAGACAGTTGTCTGGAAGGCTGAAAGGAAGGAATGTGGAGACCAGGGAGACTGGCAGAACTGGCAGTGAGGGGCCAGTTCTCTGCCTTACCACCCATGTGCTTCTGGACCCATGATGGGAAACCCTGAAGAGGCGTTTGGCTCCAGGCTTTGAAGCATGCAGCCACTTACGGAAAGAACCAGAAGATACAGGATCAATCTTCCTCTCTGTGTCTTTTTCAAATGCATTTGAAAGGCAAAGTTAGGGGGCCTGGCGCAATGACTCATTGATCCCATAGGGGTGCTGGTTCATTGTCCCAGCTGCTCCACTTCCCATCCAGTTCCCTGCTTGTGGTCTGGGAAGGCAGTAGAGGACAATCCCAAGACTTGGAACACTGCACCTGCATGGGGGATTGGGAGGAAGCGCCTGACTCCTGGTTTCAGATTAGCTCAACTCTGACCACTGTGGCCGCTTGGGGTAAACAGCAGATAAAAAGACCTTTGTCTCTGCTTCTCTCCATAAATCTGATCTGCCTTTCTAATTAAAAATAGGTAAATGAATCTTAAAAGAAAGAGATGAAAAGAAGAAAGGAAGGAAGGCAGAGTTAGAGAGGGACAGATGGTAAGAGGAGTCCCAGCAACTGAGCCATCACCTGCTGCCTCCCACGGTGTATAGCAGGGACAAGCAGCGAGCAGGTGCAGGGCCAGGCACGCAGGATGCCAGAATCCCAAAGTGGCTTCACCCTGGGCCCAGCGGCGTGGCCTAATGGCTAAAGTCCTCGCCTTGAACGCCCCGGAATCCCATATGGGCGCCGGTTCTAATCCCGGCAGCTCCACTTCCCATCCAGCTCCCTGCTTGTGGCCTGGGAAAGCAGTGGAGGACGGCCCAAAGCTTTGGAACCCTGCACCCGTGTGAGAGACCCGGAAGAGGTTCCTGGTTCCCGGCTTTGGATCGGCGCAGTACCGGCCGTGGTGGCCTCTTGGGGAGTGAATCATCGGGCAGAAGATCTTCCTTTCTGTCTCTCCTCTCTGTATATCTGACTTTGTAATAAAAAAAATTAAATAAATCTTCAAAGTGGCTTCACCTCTGGGCCAAATGCCCTTCTTCTATGTGTTACCTCATTGACTCATGCTTTTATCATCATAACTACTAGCTCCTCTGTGCCAGGTACCAGGCTAGCTAGGCACCAGGGACTTGTCCTCCTCAGCAGTGTCTGCTTGACTGGCTTTGGGGAGCCGTGAGGAGGCACACCTAGAGTGAACCCCTCTGCTTGGCCCTATGATTGTGGGAAGGTATTTCACCTCTTTGAGCCTCAGTTTCCCCTCCTCTTTAAAATGTGGGTTTCAGAGGCCGACATGGTGGCGCAGCACACTAATCCTCTATTCTGTTACACCAGCATCCCATATGGGCATGCTGGTTCAAGTCCTGCTTTGAGTCCCAGATGCTCCACTTCAGATCCTACTCATTGCTTATGGCCTGGGAGAGCAGTGGAGAATGGATCAAGTCCCTGGGCCCCTGCCCCTTCGTTGGAGACCCAATAGAAGCTCCTGGCTCCTAGCTGCAGATCAGCTCAGCACTGGCTGTGCGGCCACTTGGGGAGTGAAGCAGCAAATGAAAGACTCTCTCTTTTCTCTCTCTGCCTCTCCTTGCTTCTGTAACTCTGCCTTTCAATTATAAATAAATCTTTTGGGCCCAATACAGTAGCTTAGTGGCTAAAGTCCTTGCATGCACTGGGATCCCATGTGGGTTTGAGTTCGTGTCCCGGCAGCCCCGTGTCCCATCAAGCTCTGTGCTTGTGGCCTGAGATGAAGTTGAGGATGGCCCAAAACCTTGGAACTCTGCTTCCATGTGGGGAGACGTGGAAGAAGCTCATGGCTCCTGGCTTCAGATCAGCTCAGCTCTACCATTGCTGCCACTTGGGGAGTGAACCAGCAGACAGAAGATCTTCTTCTCTGTCTCTTCTCCTCTCTGTATATCTCACTTTCCAGTAAAAAATAAATCTTTAAAAAAAAAACTTTTTAAAAATGTTGGGGGGGTGGCATGATCAAAGGCAAAGGGATGATTGGCCTGTGAAAGTGCCCAGCTCATACATACAGACACACACATGCAATCCAGAGGGCTTCCTGCAGGAGCAGAAGTGGGGCAAACGGTTCTTCTTCCTCCAGAGAGAGACTGGCATGAAGGTCAAGAGCATGGGAATAGATGGGGCCAAGAGACAGGTTTGCCTTTGTGGTCTGGAAGCCAGGCTGGCAGGTGCGACAGCAGGGCAGTGACGCTGCACCCAGTCGGGCATCATGTCTTGAGGAGGGTTGATCCTCTGTTGCTTTACCCTTTCACCATGGGCCCACTCGCAGGTCCTTGCCCAACCCCCCAAATCCTAGATGCTGATTAGTGTACCCACAAGGTGGAGCAGCAGGGGAAGCAGACCCCAGCATCCTCCTAGTGCACACTCTGGGAGGAAGCAGTGATGGCTCAGGTAGTTGGGTCCCTGCCATCCGCCTGGGAGACCCAGATGGAGTCCCTTGCTCCTGCCCCTGGCCTGGCCCAGCTCTGTCTGTTAGAAGTGTTTGACCCACCCGCGCTGGGAATAGGCCTGGTAGGGGAACTCTGGGGACTCGCCTGCTGGGCTGCAGTTCCCACTGGTGAGTGTGAGAGCCTGGGCTATTAGCAGACCAGGCTGGGCTTTGTCAGCCAAGGTGAACTTTGTCAACCAGTAGAACTTGGAACCATTTTCTCAACCCGGGATCAATGAAACCATCAATTTCTCAGAACTATCAAAACCACTCAAGCAACACCCTTGGAATATTTTCCCCCACATCAGGGTCTCTAAGTTGTCATGGTGCTTTTTTTTTCTAAGATTTATTTTTATTGAAAAGGCAGATGTACGGAGGAGGAGAGACACAGAGAAAGATCTTCTGTCCGATGATTCACTCCCCAAGTGGCCGCAACAGCTGGTGCTGCGCCAATCTGAAGCCAGGAGCCAGGAACTTCTTTCCGGGTCTCCAATGTGGGCGCAGGGTCCCAATGCTCTGGATCATCCTTGACTGCTTTCCCAGGCCACAAGCAGGGAGCTGGATGGGAAGTGGAGCTGCTGGGATTAGAACCAGCGCCCAAATGGGATCCCAGCGCATTCAAGGCGAGGACCTTAACCATTATGCTATCATGCCTTCCCGGTGCTTTGTATTTTATAGCAGCCCCATCTCCCTCCTCCTCTGTGGCCACAAGAGAAAAAAAAAACAAAACATTTGTCCCATCTACCTTCCTCCATACCTGAACCTTCTAACTCTAATCAGAGGGTCCACAAGGGCGTGCATCTCTCTCAATTATTTTAAAAAAATATTTATTTTATTTGTATTGCAAAGTCATATATACAGAGAGGAGGAGAGACAGAGAGGAAGATCTTCCATCCGATGATTCACTCCCCAAGTGACTGCTACAGCCGCAGCTGCGCTGATCCAAAGCCAGGAGCCAGGAACCTCTTCCAGGTCTCCCACATGGGCGCAGGGTTCCAAGGCTTTGGGCCGTCCTCAACTGCTTTCCCAAGTCACAAGCAGGGAGCTGGATGGGAAGTGGAACAGCTGGGAGTAGAACTGGTACCCATATGGGATCATGGTGTTCAAGGCGAGGACTTTAGCCACTAGGCCATGGCGCCAGGCCCTCTTTCAATTATTTTTTTTAAAGATTTATTTGTTTTTATTGCAAAGTCCAATATACAGAGAGGAGAAGATACAGAGAGGAAGATCTCAAGTGGTTGTAATGGCCAGAGTTGTGCTGATCCGAGCCAGGAGCCAGGCGCCCCCTCTGGGTCTCCCATGTGGGTGCAGGGTGCCAAGGCTTTGGGCCATCCTTCACTGCTTTCCCAGGCCACGAGCAGGGAACTGGATGGGAAGCGGGGCGTCTGGGATACGAACAGGCGCCCATATGGGATCACGGCATGCAAGATGTGGACTTTAGCCACTAAGCTACTATGCCGGGCCTATCTCTCTCAATTATGTAAACAATATTAAAAAGAATATTTTTAAAAAGGAAGAAGGCTTGAATAGTTAGCCAGCAGAAGTCTGTCCCTCACTACCTTTCAAATAAATAGAAATAAATTCCTTGCCATTTCCTTCTCAGCTCTCCATATTTGAGACCATTCTGCTCCAGGAAGGCTTCCCTGATTCCCATCGAGCCATCCTCAGCTGCCTTCCCAGGTGCCTTACTAGGGAGCTGGATCAGAGTGGAGCAGCCAGGATTTGAATCTGCTGATGCCGCAGACGGAGGCTTAGCTTGCTGTGCTACAACACCATTCCCTCTCTCCACCTTTTGTGTTTGACAAACATTTAACACTAAGTGCGTGGTGGCAAGGAACCATGTCAAGTGCTTAGGCAGCACACATGAGGGGACACAACAGTCATGAGCTGCCCCTTGGGAGGCCCAGTCCCTCCACATCCTAGATGGCTCCCTCAGCTTTATAGCCCTTGTTTTTCTAACCTGCCTCATCACCCACGGTGGCTTCCTCACTCCTCCAGACTCTACACTTGTTCCTGCTCCATCCATTTGTGCCAGAAGACACAAATCTGGAGGCTAACCCTAGTAGGTTAAATCACTGCCTGCAATACCAACATCCCAGTTTAAGCCCAGGCTATCACACTTCCAATCCAGCCCCCTGTTTATAGTGTAGGAAGACAGTGGAAAATGGCCCAAGCCCTTGGGACCCTGAAATGACACAGGATACCAGGAAAAAGCTCCGGCTTCAGCCTGGTCCAGCCCTGGCCGGTGCAGTCGTTTGGGGCATGAACCAGTGGATGGAAGATATTTCCATCTTTCTCTAACTCTGTGCCTTAAATAATTTGAAAGAGAGAGAGAGAGAGAGAGAAGGCAGGCACAAATCTGCAGTATCCCTCTCTGAGCTGCCTGCCTGTGTTTCTGTACTCATATGCTGGCCTCGCAGCTCCCTCAGGCTGTAATCACTCACTGACTTGTTGGCTACAGTAAGAATGAAAGCTGTGAAATTGTGGCAGATTGGGGGTTGGCACTGTGGCATAGCTAGCTAATCCTCTACTCATTAACACTGGGATCCCATAACGGTGCTGGGTTGTGTCCTGACTGCTCCATTTCCCATCCAGCTCCCTGCTTGTGGCCTGAAAAGCAGTAGAGGATGACCCAAAGCCTTGGGACCCTGCACCTGTGTGGTAGACCTAGAAGAAGAAGCTCCTGCCTCCTCACTTTAGATCAGCTCGGCTCTGGCCATTGAGGACAGCTAGGGAGTAAGCCAATGGATGGAAGACTTTTCTCTATATAAAATCTACCTTTCAAATAAAAATAATTTTTTATACATAGAAATGATGGCAGATTGAACCGGCACACTGAATTTCACTCCCTCCTGAAACTCCAGTAGAAATCGACTCATGAAGATGAGAATGCAGCCATGTGGGCACGGGGCTACAATGGCCCAGCATCTTGAAGCTGTACCAGAGATACGGGGATGGGACGAGTTTGATGGAAACCCAGGAAAACCATCCATCAGCAGAACATAGAAGGAACGGAGATCCAGTCCACCTTTCCCCAGCCTTTCCCAGTGGTTCAAGCACCTCCTAAGTGGGAATGTGAGAGCATGAAATCAAACAGAGGCATCGGAGGCTGGAATCAAAACTATAAGCTTCCCCAGGGTGCCTCCCCAATCCCAGGAGAAGGCTCAAGGTTTATTCCAGGGAGAAGGTCACAGGAGTGGAGGCCACAGCACAACCAAGGGAGGGACACCCTGCCCCCACATCGGGGGATGAGTGAGCCCGTGGGTCACAGACCAGGAGTTGCTGCCTCCTAGCTGGCCCTAACACTGTTGCACAACTTTGCCCCCAGGAAGCTGCCTCTGCTCTCTAGGCAGCAGAGCAGGACAAATTTCAAAGGAAATCTGACCAGGCCAAGAGGAAGTACCTGCCATTAAGATCTTCAGAGAGATACCAGACTTCTCTCGGAAGAACAGAACATTCTTTTCGAAAAACAAGCAAACACCATCAAAAGAAAAACTTTGGAATTAAAAAAAAAAAAAAATCCATGGGAGGCCAGACTGTGGCACAGTGGATTCAGCTGCCATGTGACACTGCATCCCAGATTCTAATCCAGCTCCTTGCTAACGGGCCCTGAAAGCAGAGGAAGAAGGCCCAAGTGCCTGGGATCCGTTTGGCCCAGCCCTGGCCTTTGAGGCCACATGGGGAGTGAACAAACAGATGGAAGACCTCTGTCTCTCCTTCTATTACTCTGCTTTTAAAATAAATCATTTTTTTAATTTGTTTTTTTAAATTGTTTTATAGGGCCTGGCACGGTGGCCCAGCGGCTAAAGTCCTCGCCTTGAACGCACGGGATCCCATATGGGCGCCGGTTCTAATCCCGGCAGCTCTACTTCCTATCCAGCTCCCTGCTGGGAAAGCAGTCGAGGATGGCCCAAAGCCTTGGAACCCTGCACCCATGTGGGAGACCTGGAGGAGGTTCCTGGCTCCTGGCTTTGGATCAGCGCAGCTGCGGCTGTAGCGGTCACTTGGGGAGTGAATCATCGGATGGAAGATCTTCCTCTCTGTCTCTCCTCCTCTCTGTATATCTGACTTTGCAATAAAAATAAATCTTTTTTTAAAAGTTGTTTTATTTTTAGTATTTACATAGTTGAGGGGGATGCATGCCCATTTGGCCTCTGATTAGGATGAGAAGGGTCAAGATTTGGAAGCAGGTGATTAGGATAAATGTTTCTTTTTTTTTTTTTTCCTTCCTCCTTTGTCAGCAGGGCAATTGAGAAGAAGCTGCAGAGCACCCAGGGATGAAGATGGCCATTTGATGATACCTTAGAGTCCGCGATGTGAGGGACAGTGTTCCAAGGGTGCTGCTCGAGTGGTCTTGATAGTTCTGTGATGTTGTCGGTCCATTGCATCAGGGTTGAGAAAATCTTTCTACTTCAGGGCATCCACAAACCCAGACATTTGCTGCAAGGCCTGACCAGGGGAGTTGTCCAACCTGTTCTGCTTTCCATCTTCTGATGAGGTATTTGACATCTTCTGTAGGCTTAGCTGAGATGTTTTCATGTGCATCTGGGTATATTCCTTTTTTTTTTTTAAGATTTATTCATTTTTATTGAAAAGGCAGATATACACAAAAGAGGAGAGACAGTGAGGAAGATGAAAATCTTCCATCTGATGGTTTACTCCCCAAGTGGCTGCAATGGCTGGAGCTGAACCAATACAAAGCCAGGAGCCAGGAGTTTCTTCCAGGTCTCCCACATGGGTTTGGATCCCAAGGCTCTGGGCCATCTTCTACTGCTTTCCCGGGCCACAGGAAGTGAACTGTGCTCCGACCAGTAGAGCCAGCAACGTGGACAGAGAGTGGCGACAGGAGACCAGTGATGGTGGAAGTCTCTGCATAGTCTCACTTTATTGTCCCTTCACCTCTCCTTATATACTCTTCCCCCCACATACTCATTTAGCAGGATATTGGATACAGATGAGTCCAATTAGTCCAGGTATTTTTAGCCACAAGCCCAGTTCCTGTTCCCCCCGCCCCCAGCCCAACTAGCGCTAATCAACTCCTTAGTCCACAGCAGAACTGGATGGGAAGTGGGGTCGCCAGGATTGGAACCAGTGCCCACACGGGATCCCGGCACATGCAAGGTGAGGACTTTACCCACTACACTATCATGCCGGGCCTTGGGTATGTTCTTCATTGCATGGGCATCAGCTGCTGAGGAGACACAGGTCTGATTCTTGCACTCCAAGATTAGACCATACATTCTGTGATTTTCCCTGAGATGGGTCTGAGTCCAATGGCCTACTTGGGAAGTTCCCTGTGAAACTTTGCCTATGAGGCCTGGCACAATAGCCTAGTGGCTAAACTCCTCACCTTGCACACGCCAGGATCTCATTTGGGCTCTGGTTAGTGTCCCGGCTATTCCACTTCCCATCCAGCTCCCTGCTTGTGGTTTGAGAGAACAGTTGAGGATGGCCCAGAGGCTTGGAAATCTGCACCTGCGTGGGAGACCCAGAAGAAGCTCTTGGCTCCTGGCTTCAGATCAGCTCAGCTGTGGCCGTTTTGGCCACTTAGGGAGTGAACAAGCAGAGATTCTTTTCTCTATAATTCTGGGTTTCAGATAATCAAACAAATAAAATTTAAAAAAGAAAGACAGGAGAAGGAAGGAAGGAAGAAAAGAAAGAAAGAAAAGAAGGAAGGAACTTCACCTGGAGAGTCCTCAGACTTGACTCTTGTGTGCACCAGCCAGTGCAGGATCAGGTTTGGTCTGTCAGCTGCACCAGCTAACTCACATACCACCTCCAGCCCATCTCTCAGGTGAACCCGAGGGTACTGCGGCCCGACCCAGCCCAGCCTAGCCCACCACAGGCACAGTCCTCATGCACATCAGTGGGTGTTTTGGTCTAGATGGGGCAACCCCAACTAGGCCCACTCCCAGCCCCAGGTCTGACTCATGCCAGCAGGTGCAGTGCCCCAGCCTGCCATGTCCTGCCACCAATCTCAGCACTCAGTGGGCAGGTGCTGCGACCCACCCTGGCCTGGCCTTCATGTGAATTGGCAGGTTGCTATGACCTATCCCAACCTGGCCAGCCCCCAGACCCAGCTCAGCACATACAGAAGGGTTGGAAGATAAGTTTGGAGAAATCTTCTAGAAAATAGAACACAGGTGACACAAAGGAGGGGTAATGATAATTAGGGGCCGATCTAGGAAATGCATCATTTCACTAATGGACCTTCCAGAGCGAAATCAACAATTAAAAGTTGAAGAATTTTGGAGTTGGCCTTGTGGCTTAATGGGTTAAGCTGTGTGTGCAGCCCCAACATCCCACAGGAGCCCCAGTTCGAGTTCCAGCTGCTCTTTTCTCGATTGAGTTCCCTGCTGATGCACCTAGGAAAGCAGTGGCCAGTACTTGCCCCCTGCCCCCTCTACCCCCCAAGGGAGAACTGGATGGAGTTCCAGATTTCCCCGCTGCAGCCTAGGCACCCTTGAGGCCATTTGGTGAATGAACCAGCAGATAGAAGATCTCTCCCTTTCAAATGAATTTTTTTTTTTTTTAAGCAGGGGTGGGTGCTGCAGTGCAGTCTGTTAAGCTGTTGTTTGAAATGCCCACATTCCTTACTGGAATGCCTGGTGGCTCAGCTACACTGCTTCTGACACAGCTTTCTGAAATGTGCATCAGGGAGGCAGCAGATGACGGTTCAAGTATTTGGGTTTTTGCCGTCCAAGTGAGAGGCCTTTATGGAACTCCTGGCTCCTGACTTCAGCCTCATTCATCCCTGGCTAGTGTGGGCATTGGGAGAGTGACCCAATGGACAGAAGACATCTGTCACTCTGCCTGACAAGTAAATATAAATGAATAAACAACAACAACAAAATTTTTTTTTCAGAAAACACAGTAACAAAAATTCAAATAATCATAATTTTCAGAATATGGTGCAGTGGGTTAAACTTCTTGGGACACCCACATCCTATATTGGATTGCTTAGTTCAAGACTCGCTGGTGCTGGCACGCCCAGAGGGCAGCCCGCAGCCTTTTGTACTGATCTGCCCCTGGGAGGGGGCGGCATGCTGATGGAGGCCTGGGAGTGCAGTCTTGCAGGGAGCCTGGAGGATGGCCCCAGCGGAGGCATGCAGGGACCTGGGACTCATGTTCAGGCAGACAGAGCAAGCCTGGGGATTTCCTGACATGGTTGGTGCTGGGTGGGGTGAGTGCAGGGGAGGGAAGAGCCCTAAGTTAGCATGCTGGCCTGGTATGCCTGGTATGGGGAACTTTGAATGGGCCTGGATCTTGGGTGTGTGGAGGGGTAAGGTCCCAGACCAGCACAAGTGCCAGGAATTTGGGACCCTAGTGGGCAGGCAGAGCTCCAGGCCAGCATACCATCCCACCAGATGACTGGGCTTTGGAAGGCCGGGCTGGGGAACGCATGTGCTCTTGGGCGCAGGGACTGTGGATTGGGGCAAGGAGGGCCAAATGGGCAAAAGCGAAAAGGGCAAAAAGATGTGGGGGAGGGAGTACTGCTGAAAGAGTATATTGTAGATGAGGAATGACTTCTAAGGAACTCCCGCTGACAAGGTCCCTGTACTTGCAGGTAAACAAGGGGGCTGAGACCGAGTGGTTTGGAGGGGAGAAGCTGTAGGACTTTTATGAATCAGAGTGATGCACCAGCCCATGTGGGAGACCTGAGTTGGGCCAGTTAGCATGGGTCACAGCCAACCACTCACTGGTACACACTAAAGCTAGGGCTGAGGACCTACCTGGCAGGGCTAGATCATAATACCCGCCAGTGAGAGTCGGAACAAGGGATAGGCAATGTTAAATTGGGCCATGACACTAACCAGCACATGAGAGAACCAGGACTGGGGGCAGATTCTATGGGGGATATATGGAACCCTTGTGGAACTGGGATTTCCGTTGGTTAGTTTAAGAGCTTAGGATAAGGCTCGGTGCGGTAGCTTAGTGGCTAAAATCCTTGCCTTGTATGCACAGAGATCCCATATGGGCACCAGTTCATATCCTGGCCGCTCTCTTCCAGCTCCCCGCTTGTGGCCTGGGAAAGCAGTAGAGGATGGTCCAAGGCCTTAGGATCCTGCACCCACGTGGGAGATCCAGAAGAAGCTGCTGGATTCAGGTCAGCTCAGCTCCGGCTATTGTGACAACTTGGGGAGTGAACCAGCAGATGCAAGGTCTTCCTCTCTCTCTCTCCTTTCTCCTTTTCTCTGTAAATCTGCCTTTCCAGTTAAATAAATCCTTTTTAAAAATGATTTATTTTTATAAAGAGCTGGGATAGTGATAGGTTGAGCTAGGCATGACCATGGAATCCTTCAACACTCATGGGTACTGGGGTGGGGAATAGGCTGGGCTGATCCAGGCTGTAGCAACCGCAGGTGCTCTCAAGAACAGGGTGTGGAATGGGATGACCACCAGTTCATACAAAGACTGGAACAGAGGGGGCAGAATATGCTGGGTAAGTGCCTAGCACCTGCCAGCACATGTGGGATCTGTGTCTGAGAATAGGCCTGGTGGGGGAACTTGGGAAACTCCTCTGATGGGACATAGGTCCCACTGGTGAGCATGTGATTCAGGCCTGAGTACTGATCAGGCCAGGCAAAGTAAAGCCACTTGTCAGCAAGTGTATGGATTGGCTCTGGAAGGGGTATGAACCAGGCAGGGTCGGGTCAGCCTTAGCTCTCTGACATGTGCAGGAGCCAGGCTGGAGTGCGGGTCATATCGGGCTAGGTTAGCACACCTACTGGTTTGCATGAACCAGGGATGGGAACAGCCTGGGCATGGCTAGGCTGTAGCACCCGCCAGTAAGAGTTAGGGACTTGGGGCAGGTCAGGATAGGCTAGACTGCAGCATCTGATGACAAAGGTCAAGATAGGGGATGGGCTATGCTGAGCTGGGTCAGAGCAACCACCGGCACACACACGATCTGTGACTGGAAACAGGCCTGGTTGGGAAACTAAGGAGACATCCCAGCTGGGTCGTAGTTCCCACTGTATCAGTTCCCATATTCTGAGAGTGAGTATAAGAGTCATAATTGGGGCAGCAATCTGGGCTGGACATGACTGCAGTGTCCCTTGGCATTGGTGTGAACTGGGTCTGGGGTATGCTAGATTGAGCTAGACTCCAGCACCGGCTGATGCTCATGAGAGCCAGGGAGGGTGTAGGACAGGCTGGGCTAGGTCTCGGCACCCACTGAACCACATGAGAGCTATGTCTGGGCATGGACCAGGTATGGCTGAGCTGTAGCACCCAACAATAAGAACCAGAATGGGTGTGGGCCATTTGGGCAAGGCCATTGTTCCTGCCAGAACAAGAGGTGGGCTAAATCTGGGCAAAGGACCCACTAGCGTGTGCGAGATATGCCACTGGGAGGTGATCCGATAGAGGAGCTTGGGAAATTCTTTATCAAAATGCAGTTCCTGTAGGTGAACAGAAGAACCAAAGCTAGGAGCAACAAAGACTAGGCTAGGTTATGGTGCCCGCTGGCATATGTGGGGGTCAAGTCTGGGGGAAGGTCAGGCTGGGCCAGTTCATAGCACCCACTGGTAGATCTGAGAACCAGGACAGGATACAGGACAGGCCAAGTCAGGTCACAACACTAGCCAGTTCACATTAGGCACTGGACTGGGGGCTTGTTGGGCTGGGCTAGGCTGTAGCACCCACCAGCATAAGCTAGAACTGGGGGCAGACCAGTGCAGACTAAGCTACAGCACATGTCAGCAAATGCCAATGTGAGGCAGGCCATGCCAATCTGGGCCATGGCACCTACCAGCACATGTGAGACCTAGGCAGGGGGGTACAAGCCTGGTAGGGAGGCTGCAGGGGGCTCCTCCTGCTGGGCCACCGTTCTCACTGATGAGTGTGAGAATCGGGACTGGGAACTGACTAGGCCAGGCAGGGCTACAGCACCTGTTGACCTGCACGTGAAGTGGGTTAGGGGAGAGCCAAGCTGGACTAAGCGACTTTACCCACTGGTACGTGCATGAGCAAGAGTAAATGAAGGCTGGTTGGGCTTTGCTGCAACATCAGCTGGCAAATGCTGACACTGTGGGCAAATCTTGTCCAGCTAGATTGCAGAACCACCTGGAGAATGTAAGATCCAGGACGGGAGTGGGCCCAGCGAAGAAACTGGGCTCCTCTCTAATGGGCTGCAACTCCGACTGGTGAGCATGAGAACCAGGGCTTGGGGTGAGCCTGGTTAGACAGGAGTGGGCACCCGCCAGCATTAGTGTGGCTAGATACTGGGGCTGGTTGGGTTGAACTAGGCTTCAACACCTATTGACATGTACGAGAGCTGAAGGGGATGTGGGACAGACTGAACCAATCTGCTGCACATGCTGGCAAGCACAGCTCCATCTGGGTCTCCCAAATGCGTGACAGGCGGTCAAGGACTTGCACTGCTTTCCCAAGCCATTTATAGGGAGCTGAATCAGAAGTGGAGGAGCCAGAACATGAGCAAATTTTATTTCATTTTTATTTCATTATTTTTTGGTCTTGTCTTTCAAATAAATAATCATCTTTTTTTTTTTTAAATGGACAAAAGACCTGAACGGACATTCTCCAAAGACATACAGGTTTTAAACAGGAATATATTTTAAAATGCCCAACATCACTAAACATCAGGGAAATGCAAATCAAAATGACAGTGAGATATCCTCTATTTGTAGTTAGAATGATTATCATAAAAAAGGAAAGACAACAAAACAGAGTCCAGTGCAAAGGCTCGATTCCTAAATCATCGCCTTGCAAGAATTGGGATTCCATATTGGTGCCAGTTCGTTTCCAGACTGCTCCACTTCCATCCAGCTCCCTGCTTGGACTTGGGAAAGCAATCAAGGACGGCCCAAAGCCTTGGGACCCTGCACCTGTGGGGAGACCTGAAGAAGCCTCTGGCTCCTGGCTTTGGATTAACTCAACTCTGCTGTTGCCGCCATTTGGGGAGTGTACTAGCAGAGAGAAGGTCTTTCTCTCTGTCTCTCATCTCTGTCAATCTGCCTTTCCAATTAAGAAAAAATCTGGAGAAAAGAAAAAAGAAAGAAAGAAAAAGAAGAAGGATAGAAAGAACGAGAGGAAGGAAGGAAGGAAGGAAGGAAGGATGGATGGGTCCAGTGCAGTGGCGTCACATATGGTACCAGTACACCATATGGTGTCAGTTCACATTCTGACTGTTCCACTTCCGATCCAGCTTCTGATCTAGCTCCCTGTTTATGGCCTAGGAGAGGAGCAGAGGCTCTCCCAAGTGTTTGGGCCCCTGGACCCACGTGGGAGACCCGAAAGAAGACCCAAGCTCCAAGATTCGGATCAGCTCAGCTCTAGCCATGGTAATTATTTGGGGAGTGAATAAGCAGACGGGAGATCTCTTTGTCTCTCTGTAACTCTGATTTCCTTTCTTTTTTAAAAAATCTATTTATTTTTATTGAAAAGTCAGATTTACAGAGAGAAGGAAAGACAGAGAGAAAGATCTTCCATCTGCTGTTTCACTTCCCAAGTAGCCACAACAGTGGAGTTGAGTTGATCCAAAGCCAGGAGCCAGGAGCTTCTTCTGGGTCTCCTGCACAGGGACTGAGTCCTTGGACTGTCCTCTGTCTCTTTCCCAGGCCACAATCAGGGAGCTGGAAGGGAGGTGGAGCAGCCAGGATACAAACCAGTGCCCATATGGGATCTTGACATATGCAAGGTGAGGACTTTAGCCACTAGGCTGTCATGCAGGGCCCTGTAATTCTGACTTTCAAGTAAAATAAATAAAGCTAGAAAGTAAAAGAGAAAGAGAAAGAAAAGAGAGAAAGAAATGAGAGAGGGAGGGAGAAAGGAAGGGAGGGAAGGTAAGAGGGGGGAAGGGAGGAAGAAGGGAAAAGGTGCTTGCTTGGAGTGCCTGTATTCCATATTCAGGTGCCTATATTCAAGCCCTGCACAACTTCCAATCCCCATTTCCTGCTAGTGCACACCCTGGGAGGCAGCAGGTGATGGCTCCAGTCTTGGGTCCCTGCCCCCCATTTGGGGAATCCTGACTGAGTGCTGGGTGTTAGGTTCAGAGGCCCCTGAGAAAGGAGGAAAGAGAGGCTTTTAGTTCGGGCAACGGGTTTTCTTAATCAGGGGAGAGCGTCTGATGGATGGCTCCCTGGAGGTAGACAGCCCTGGGATGACTTCCACATGGCAAGTGACTGTGTGAGGGAAATGGCTGCATAGGGTATACAGTACTGGGCTTTTATACCTCCTAGGGGCTGGGGATGGCAGCAGGCAGCAGCGCCTCGGTTTGTGCATGCATGTAAACTGTGGTAAACAAGGGTACGTGGTGGGCTGAGACAAGGCCAGAGTGGTTCCTGTGGGGGCAATTCCAGACATTCCTGAGGAGATAAGGCCCGGAAGACTCGTCACAGACTCCCTCTGTCTGCCTCTGGCCAGCATCCTGCTCTGCCCTGGCAGCACTGGGCTGCTGGCTTCAGCCTGGTGTAGGCATTTGGGAAGTGCCCAGAAAATGGAGGCTCTCTATCTTTCTGCCTCTCTCTCTCTCACACAAACAAAAATAAACAAATATGAGAGTCTTTTTTAAAAAGACAAAAATGTAACAAATGCTGGTGAAGATAAGGAGAAAGAGCAGGTGTCCCACACTGTTGGTAGGAATGTAAATTACTACTTCATTGTGGAAAACATTCTGGAGTTCTTGGAGACACTAAAACTAGATGTGCCAGATGATCCAGCTCTCCCACTGCAGGAGAGGAACATGAAGGAGATGAAACCTGTTGAAGAATTCTCTGCCCTGCCTGACTACTGTACTACCACTGGCCTTCAAAGAGACTGTGGTACAGTGACCTAATGGAACACCCTTCAGCCTTTAAAAATAATTAACTCCTGGGCCCAGCGCGGTGGTCCAGTTGGCTAATCCTTCCTTTGCAAGCATTGGGATGCCATATGGGTGCCGATTTGTGTCCCGGCTGCTCCACTTCCCATCCAGCTCCCTGCTCGTGGACTGGGAAAGCAGTGGAGGACAGCCCAAAGCCTTGGGACCCTGCTCCCACGTAGGGGACCTGAAAGAAGCTCCTGGCTTCAGATTGGCTCAGTTCCAGACGTTGTGGCCATTTGTAGAGTGAACCAGCGGATGGAAGATCTTTATCTCTGTCTCTCCGTCTCTCTCTACCTTTCCAATTAAAACAAATTAATCTTTTTTAAAAAAAAAATCTATGTGTGGCTACATAGATGGATCTGGAGCATATTGTATGTGAATTAAAAGCAGATGCAGAGAGCCAAATGCTGTATATTACTACTCTGTGAAGCCTTAAAAAGTGGATCTCACAGAAGTGGAGAGTGGATAGCGGTCACCAGAGCTGAAAGGTGGGGTAGGGATGAGGAGAGGTTGGTCTGTGAGTCAGACGTACAGCAGGACAGGCGACCAAATCCTGCCGCACAGGAAGCAAGGTATGCAGGGCCAACAATGTGATGCTGTGTTCCTCCAGCTTCCTGTGAATGCACACCTCTGGGCGACAGCCAATGACAGCCTACGCACTTGAATCCTGGACACCCACCCAGGAGGCCCAGAGGAAGTTTCTGGCTCCTGGCTTTGATCAGATCCCTTCCTGGCTGTTGCAAGTTTTTGAGGAATGAACCAGCTAATGGAAGACCTCTTTATCAATCTTCTAAATACATTTTTAAAATTTAAATAACAATGTATGATATAGTTCAAAACAGCTAGAAGAGAGTATTTTTTTTTAAAGATTTATTTATTTTATTACAGAGTCAGATATACAGAGAGGAGGAGAGACAGAGAGGAAGATCTTCCATCCGATGATTCACTCCCCAAGTGAATGCAATGGCTGGTGCGCGCCGATCTGAAGCCGGGAACCAGGAACCTCTTCCAGGTCTCCCACGCGGGTGCAGGGTCCCAATGCATTGGGCCGTCCTCGACTGCTTTCCCAGGCCACAAGCAGGAAGCTGGATGGGAAGTGGAGCTGCCGGGATTAGAACCGGCGCCCATATGGGATCCCGGGGCTTTCAAGACGAGGACTTTAGCCATTAGGCCACGCTGCTGGGCCCTAGAAGAGAGTATTTGGAATGTTCTTACCACAGAGAAGTGAAAAACATTGTGTTGTGATGTATAGGCTAATTACCCCAATTTACTCACTGCACGGTATAAACACCACGTCCTACTCCATAAACATGTATACAATGGGTGAACTAAAAATACACATTTCTTACTTCTTTTTTTAAAAAAAGATTTATTTATTTTTTTTATTGGACAGCCAGATATACAGAGAGCAGGAGAGACAGAGAGGAAGATCTTCCATTCGCTGGTTCACTCCCCAAGTGATTACAATGGCTGGAGCTGAGCCAATCTGAAGCCAGGAGCCAGGAACCTCTTCCAGGTCTCCCACGCGGGTGCAGGGTCCCAAGGCTTTGGGCCGTCCTCCACTGCTTTCCCAGGCCACAAGCAGGAAGCTGGATGGGAGGTGGAGCAGCCGGGATTAGAACCGGCACCCATATGGGATCCCGAGGCTTTCAAGGCGAGGACTTTAGCTGCTAGGCCACGCCGCCGGGCCCCAAAATACACATTTCTTAAAAATTGGGACTGGGGCTGTGGTGTGATAAGCTAAGCCTCTGCATGTAGCCCCCACATCCCATGCAGGAATCGTTTTGAGGTCAAGCTGCTCCACTTCTGATCCAGCTCCCTGCTATTGTGTCTGGGAAAACAACGGAAGATTGGCTAAGGACTTGGGTCCCTGAACCCACGTGGGAGACTCAGATTAAGCTCCTGGCTTTAGATTGGCTTAGCTCCAGCTACTGTGGCCCTCTGGGGAATGAACCAGTGGATGGAAGAACTCTCTGTCTCTCTCTTTTAATGCTGCCTTTCAAATACAAATAAATCTTTTAAAAAACCCAAAAAACAAAAACCAGTTTTCAAAAGCCCCCTTGAATAGGACAGGCGTTTCCGTGGGAAAAGTGTCTCCCTGTGCTCAGCATGACAGATAAACCCTGATCCCAACACGGCAGCCGTTCTGGAAGGTCAGAGCCCAGAGAAGATCCTGCCGCTACCGTTCGGCAGCCGCTGGGCTCCCATCACAGCCCCAGGGCCAGAACGCCTTTGCACTTCTCAGCAAGGACAAGAAGAAAAATAATCTCCACCTGGAACTGTTTACAGTAACAATAATTTCACTAACTGCATGCCAGATGCTGTTCTGAGACTTTCTCACATAGTCTACACCCAGGCCAAGTTATTAAGGGGGAAGGTAGAATGAAGAAGGCTGCATGTCTACAAGGTCTCAAATTGTCACTTCAGGGCCTACACTGTGGCACAGCCAGTTAATGTGCCACTTGCAGTGCCTACATCTCATATGGGTGCTGGTTTAAATCCTGGCTGTTCTACTTCTCATCCAGATCCCTACTAATGTGCCTGGGAAAGCAACAGAGGTTGGCCCAAGTGCTCAGGCCCTTGCACATGTATGAGAGATCTGGATGAAGCGCCAGGCTCCTGGCTTCTGAGCAGCCCAGCTCTAGCCATGGTGGCCATTCGGAGAGTGAAACAGTCAGTGAAAGGAAGATCTCTCTCTTTTTGCCTAATCCACTCTCTATAATTCTTCTTTTCAAATAAATAAATCATAAAAAAAAGAAAAAGAAAACGAAAGTATCACTTTCTACAGCCTCTTTCCTCCCCCCAAACATAAACCACTTCAGCAGGTGCTCCACCAAGATGCTGTGGTGAATTAAAAAGGAAGCACTCCGCGCAGGAGAAAGGTGAGGGGGATTTGCAGGATGATCAACAGATCCCAGACCAAGGGATGGACTGAGAAACCCTCAAAATCTCAGCGGCAGGTCCCCGCACCCCCCACGAGTCCCTGTGGGTGCAGAGAAGACAAGCGATCCTAAATGGGCCGAGGAACCAGGTTGTGGTCAGGGCTGCGACTAGACGGCCCCAGAAGAGATTAGGGACATGGAACCTGAATAACCACAGTACCCAAAGGGCCAGTAATTTTCTAGTTTGTTAAATTAAATAGATTACATCTAATTTTCTGTTTTTGTTTTGACTGCATTAGCTCTAGAGCCCAAATAATCTGGGTCTTTCCCTCTTCAGGGTAACTGTTTCCTTGGTACTAAGGGCAGACTGCAGCCACAGCATGATGGGGCTCAAGCATGGGGAATAGGGGCAGGTGTTCGGGGCAGCAGAGCAGATGTCTGCATCCCGCAGAATGTCTGGGTTCAGACACAGCTCCTCTTCCAATTACAGCTTCTGGCCAATGTGCATTCCAGTACACAGTAGAGATGGCCCCTGCCACAAAGGAACAATGCTCTTCACACCTTCCTGTCTTCCACACCCATCACACAGACCCCAGCAGTTGGCAAAAGCCAGGGTTTAGGAATCCAGATCTGGGCCCAGTGTGGTAGCCTAGTAGCTAAAGTCCTTGTCTTGCATCTGTCAGGATCCCATATGGGCGTTGGTTCTAATCCCAGCAGCTCCACTTCCCATCCAGCTCCCTGCTTGAGACCTGGGAAAGCAGTGGAGGATGGCCCAAAGCCTTGGGACCCTGCATCTGCGTGGGACACCCAGAAGCAGCTCCAGATTCCTGGCTTTGGATCAACTCAGCTCCAGCCATTGCAGCCACTTGGGGAGTGAGCCAGAAGACGGAAGATCTTTCTCTCTGTCTCTCCTTCTCTCTGTAAATCTGACTTTCCAATTTAAAAAAAAAAATCTTAAAAAAATAAAGAAATTCAGTCCTAATTTCTAAATGAATGGAAACTCTACATGGACCTTGGAAGGGTTTCTTCTTCCTTGGATCTGTGAGATTGGCAGCATGTCAGCACTACTGAAACCATGAGAATAGAACCCTCAGAACATGTTCCACATCCTAATGTCAGGTGGCCATTCCCCATCCCTGGATACTGAGGCGGTTGGGAGGTTGGATGTGGCTTCTCCCCTTATCTCCTCCCACCCCACCAATATAGGAGGAAGAAAAAGAAAATATGGAAATAATAGTCTCACCCACTTACCCCTAATTCTTGACAACTCCCACCCTGATCAACTATGTACATGTTATAAAAAATAAATTTAAAAAAAAAAATAAATTGAATCCT
Organism: Ochotona princeps; assembly: GCF_030435755.1. Classification (NCBI taxonomy): domain Eukaryota; kingdom Metazoa; phylum Chordata; class Mammalia; order Lagomorpha; family Ochotonidae; genus Ochotona; species Ochotona princeps. The sequence goes on from NC_080833.1 coordinate 18,725,045, forward strand.
TCACTAGCTTATGTGACTTTTTGCCACGTTCCTGGACCTTTTTGAAATTTCAGTTTGCCCATCTGTTAGACGGGAATAATAGAGCCTGCTAAAAGGACTATGGTGACAATTCAGCATCGTGTCTGGCAAAGCATGTTGCCCTCACTAAATGTACTTACACTGGGGCTGGCATTGTGGCTGTGTACGAACCTGCTGCCTACAGTAGGAGTCCCCGGCTGCTCCACTCCCAGTGCAGCTCCCTGTTAACGCAGCTGTGAAGGCAGCAGAGAATAATTCAAGAGCGTGAGTCCCTGCACCCATGTGGGAGACCCAGGGGAAGCTCCTGTCTCTTGGTTTTGCACCAGCCCACCTCTGGCCATTGTGGCCGTTTGGGGAGTGAATCAGCAAATACAAAATCTCTTTCTCAGTTAACTCTTTCAAGTAAATGAATACATTTTAAAATGTTCCCGGATAGATTCCTGAGCCACAAACACGAGTGGGTTTTGGCTACTGATGTTTTAATTCTTAAAAAATGTATTTATTTGGGAAGCAGAAACAGAAAGCTCTGGTCATTTGGCTCACCCCTGCTGATTTTATGCCTTGTATGCCTTGTTCAGAGGATGCTGCCTTATGACACAGCAGGGGCTTAGCACAAGCTGCTGACTGCTGGAAGCCTTTCTGCTTGGGCTGGGAAGATGGTCAACTACAGGTGAGGACTGAGCTGGATTCTGTGGCCAAATGCCGGTTCCACGTGGTCCTGCGTGGGGCAGCACACCCTCAGCGTCTCCATGGCAACCCCAACTCCCTCAGGCAAGCCCGAACCTGGGTTATGCGCCGGGGTGGGTCCCTCCGGACTCTCCCGCCGGCCGCACGGGGGCGGTGCCGGGCTGAGCTCTGCGCCACCCGGGGAGGCGCACGGAAGAGGCGCGCCGCGCCGGTAGGGCCTGCGGGCACTGCTCTCCAGGTCAGGGCACGGCACCACCGGACCCGGAAAGCCGCCGGCTCTGCGAAGGGACGCTCCCCGAGGCTCTCCTGCACGCAAGCCGCTAGGCCTCGGACTCCTGGCCTCACGTCGGGCAGGTCTCGGCTCCGCGCGCCCCGCGCGCCCCCCACGACCCCTCCTGAGGTGAGCCGTGAGTCCCGCGCTGGCCACCTGCCTGGCACCAGGCCGGCACGGAGCCCGCCGAGCCCAGACCAAACGACGCTTCCCGCTCCACACCGGGCCTGATCCACCTCGGGAAGACAGGCCTCGGCCTTCCCCTGTCATGGCTGCATCTTCCCCGGAGATGGCCACTGTCACACGCACCCTCCCAGTGCGGGAGCAGGCGCAGGCACGTGCAGGGGGCGCGGCTTGCTGGGAACTGGCCTCGGGTGGACCTGTCCAGTGGCTGGGTTGAGTAATGGAAGTGGGCACTATGCAGAAGTAGGGAGCCCCGCAGGACGCATGAGGGTGAGGCGGCCAGCAGTGGACTGGTCCCAGAGGGCCAAGACTGGCTGGAGCTGGACCCATTTTGGTGCCCACTTTGTGGACTGTGTTCTTGGAACCAGCCAGGAAGGAAGTCCTGGGACTCCATCTGGAAACTCAGTCTGGGTTCAAGTGCTTAGGTGCCCACATGAAAGCCGTATGTGGCAGAGTGGGTTAAGCTGCTGACTGCAATGCCAGCATCCTATATGTACACAGATTAAGCAGCAGAAGGTGGCCCAAGTGCTTGGGGCCCTCTGCCCCTGTGTCTCCCCCACATGCCAGGAACCTTCCAGATATGGTCCCTAAATGATTGGGGACTTGGGTCTGTCACCCTTCATACCCTGACAAAGTCCCGTGGTCCCTCAGAATCCTTCCTCCCTCATTAGTGCCAACAGGATGAGGGGTGAAGGGAAGCCTGCAGGCTGCCAGCAGCTAGTGGAAAGATTTTCAGCCCCACGGCCATTTGTGGCACTGGCACACCTTCCTCTCCTTGACGGAGATGCTAGAGGGATCCCCATGGCAGCTGAGGACCAGGGGTGAGAAGGCGGGGTGAGATCGTTCAGTCCTTCCTGGGAACCCCATGGCCGGTGAGAGCTCCAGTGCTCAGGCACTGGGCTGGTGCAATCTCTGGAATCCTTTTTTTTTTTTTTTTTTTAAAGATTTATTTATTTTAAGATTTTTTTTTTTATTGGAAAGTTAGATATATAGAGAGGAAGATCTTCTGTCCGATGATTCACTGTCCAAGCTGCCACAATGGCCAGAGCTGAGCCAATGCGAAGCCGGAGCCTCTTCTGGATCTTCCATGTGAGTGTAGGGTCCCAAGGCTTTGGGCCATTCTCCGCTGCTTTCTCATGCTGCAGGTAGGATGCTGGATGGGAAGCAAGGCCACTGGGACACGAACCAGCGCCCATACAGGATCCTGGGTGTGCAAGGCAATAACTTTAGATGCTAGGCTACCACACCGGGCCCAGTGTCTCAAATCTTTACCTTCTGCCTGCCACTGCACAGTCACAGGTCTGTGTATACTGCCAAACCCTGCTTGTTTTTCTCTTAATGTTTTATAACGTTGTTTTTTATGCATCTTTTTAAAAAGACATTTATTTAAAACAAGGCAGAATTACACTGAGAGGAAGGCAGAAGTGTCTCCTCCACTGGCCACAGCAGCCAAGACCAGACCAGGCCTAAGCCGGAAGACCAGAACTCCCTCTTGGTCTCCCACATAGGTAGCAGGAGCCCCAATACTTGGACCATCTGCTACTGCTTTCCCAGGCCTGTTAGGGAGTTGGCTCAGAAGTGGAGCAGTCAGGATTGGGACTGGCATTGACTTAAACTGCTGTACCACAGTGCCAACCTATGAATCCTCTTTTTAAAAATTAAGAATGGGGCCCAGCACGATAACGTAGTGTTTTTTTTTTTATGACTGCAACAGCTGTAGCTGAGCCATTCTTTTTTTTTTTTTAAGATTTATTTATTTTATTGGAAAGGCAGATATACAGAGAGGAGAAGAGACAGAGTGGAAGATCTTCCGTCAGATGATTTACTCTCCAAGTTGCCGCAACGGACGGTGCTGTGCCGATACAAAGCCAGGAGCCAGGAACTTCTTTTTTTTTTTTAGATTTATTCATTTTTATTGGAAAACCGGATATACAGAGAGGAGGAGAGACAGAGAGGAAGATCTTCCGTCCGATGATTCACTCCCCAAGTGAATGCAATGGCCGGTGCTGTGCCAATCCGATGCCGGAAACCAGGAACCTCTTCCAGGTCTCCCACACGGGTGCAGGGTCCCAAGGCTTTGGACCGTCCTCGACTGCTTTCCCAGGGCACAAGCAGGAAGCTGGATGGGAAGTGGAGCTGCCGGGATTAGAACCAGCGCCTATATGGGATCCCGGGGCTTTCAAGGCGAGGACTTTAGCCGCTAGGCCACACCGGGCCCCACCAGGAACTTCTTTCTGGGTCTCCCACATGGATGCATCCGTGGACCTGCATCCATGGACCTTAACCATTACGCTATCGTGCTGGGCCCATTAACGCAGTGGTTAAAGTCCTCGTCTTGCACACACTGGGATCCCATATGGGCGCCGGTTCTAATCCCAGCTGTTCCACTTCCCATTTAGCTCCCTGCTTGTGACTTGGGAAAGCAGTTGAGAACAGCCTAAAGCCTTGGGACCCTGTACCCACATAAGAGACCCAGAAGAACTCCAGGTTCCTGGCTTCGGATTGGCTCAGCTCCAGCCGTTGTGGTCACTTGGGTAGTGATCCATCAGACAGAAGATCTTCCTCTCTGTCTCCACTTGGCTGTATATCTGCCTTTCCAATAAAAATAAATAAATCTTTTTTAAAACAAGTAAATTAAGAATGGCGTGAGGGTGGGGGTTGATGACACCATGGCTTAACGGGTTGAGCCTCTGCCTGTGACGCTGGAATCCCCATGTGGACACAAGTTCTCTGATACAGCTCACTGATATTAGATTAGGAATGTAACAAAGGATGGCCCAGGTGCTTGGGCCCTGGCACTCATGTGAGAGACTGAGAAGAAGCCCAGCTGGCTCAGCTCTGCCACTGCAGATGTACCAGCAGATGGAGTGTATCAGCAGAAGGAAGATCTCTCGCTCTCTCTTCTCTTTCTGTAACTGCCTTTCAAATAAAAGAAATAGGGTCCAGCACGATGGCTCACTGACTGACTAAATCCTTACCTTGCAAATGCCAATGTCCCATATTGGCACTGGTTTGTGTTCTGGCTGCTCCACTTCCCTTTCAGTTCCCTGCTTGTGGCCTGGGAAAGCAGTGGAGGATGGCCCAAAGCCTTGGGACCCTGCAACCCTGTGGGAGACCTGGAGGAAGCTCCTGGTTCCTGGCTTTGGACTGGCTCAGCTCTGGTGTTGCAGGTACTTGGGGAGTGAACCACCGGATGGAAGATCTTTCTGTCTCTCCTCCTCTCTGTAAATCTGCCTTCCCAATAAAAACAAATTAACTTTTTTTTTTTTTTTTTAAAAAACTCAATGATTGAATCCTTAAAGAAAATAAATATCTTTTTTAAAGTAAGGCTTTATAGAAATGTAAATAGAAAGAATGAAAAGCTTCATCATTGCTTACATAACTCGTGATGGGTATCTGTGTAAACTTTTGTGTTTGTTATCATACTTCACAGAATTTATAAATACTCATATATACTCATTTAAAAAGATCCTGCTACATATATTGTTCTGCAACTTGCTGTTTCCTCTCAGTTTGTATTGTGGAGTTTATTATGTCACTATGCAGGGATACTTCAAAAAGTTGATAGCAAATGGACTTAGAAGGTTTATTTTAGTACCAAATTTGAGGTCTGTGCAAAGTGGTTTTTTTCCTAATTCCCATGTATTTTATGTTAAAGATTTATTTATTTATTTGAAAGGCAAATCAACAGAGAGAGAGAGGAGAGACAAAGAGACGGAGAGGTCTTCATCTGCTGGCTTACTCCCCGAAAGGCCTCGTGGGCCGGGACTGGGCCAGACCCAAGCTCGGAATCTCCTTCCTCTGGTCTTCCGTAGGGGCACAGGGCCCAAGCACTTAGGTCACCTGCTGCTGCTTAGCCTGCCCGTAAGCGAGGAGGGCGTTGAAGTTAGTGGCTTGGCCCTCTCTAGCAACACCAGCCCCAGGACAGCCATTTGTAAACAATCTTTTTGAAAACCTCTCAGATATGCTTCATTTTTTAAGGATGGGTTCATGGTTCTCCAGGCTACCGGAATGCATCCTGGCATCATACCCTGCCCTCCCTCCAGGCAGCCTTCATTTCTGCTCGTCACCCTTCTGCCCGCCCCACTCTGTTCTCTGAAAATATTTTCTGCTTTAACAAATAATAATATCCCAGACTGTGGACACCCAAAAATCTTTAGTTTATGTCCATGTTTATGATCATCTTTACTGTGTTTTATTATTTTTTTTAATGTCATTTTGAAAGAGCAACAGAGAGCCTCTGTCCTCTGATTCACCCTCTAAATGCCTGAGATAGGCAGGACTGGGCCAAACTCAAATCAACAGGCCTGAACTCTGCACCTTTCAAGTGGGTGACAGGGACCTAAGCACTTGACCGTCTGCTGCTGCCTTCCAGGATGATTTGAAGGAAGCTGGAAGAGCCAGCACTGTGGCAGTATAGTGGGTAAGGCCACTGCCTGTGGCTGCAGCATCCCATATAGCCAACAGTTTAAGTCCTGCTGCTCAACTTTTTTTTTTCTTAAGATTTATTTTATTTCTAGTGCAAAATCAGATATACAGAGAGGAGGAGAAACAGAGAGAAGGATCTTCCGTCTAGTGATTCACTCCCCAAGTGACCGCAACAGCCAATGCTGCACTGATCTGAAGCCAGGAGCCAGGAACTTCCTCCAGGTCTCCCATGAGGGTGCAGGATCCCAAGGCTTTGGGCCATCCTCGACTGCTTTCCCAGGCCACAAGCAGGGAGCTGGATTGCAACCGACGCCCATGTGGGATCCCGGTGCATTCAAAGCAAGGACTTCAGCTGCTAGGCCACCACGCTGGGCCCCTGCTGCTCCACCTTCAATCCAGCTCCATGCTAATGCACCTGCGAAAGCAACATGGGATGACCCAAAGGATTGGGCCGCCTTATCTACATGGAAGATCCTGGCTTCACACTGCCCCAGCTATAGTGTTTGGTGGCCATTTGGGAGATGAACCGGAAAATGGAAGATCTCTCTATCTTGTCCTCCCTTTCTCTGTAACTCTGCCTTTCAAATAAATCCATCAATCCTAAGGACTTGATTAGAGGAAAAACAAAAACAAACAAAAAACAAGCTAGATCCAAAGCCAAGTAGCTGAGAGACGCGCTGATACGGAATGATGCAAGTACCCCAGTGGCAGCTCAACCCTTCATGCGATGTCTGCCCTAGGCATTTTTTTTAAAGATTTATTTTTATTTTTATTACAAGGTCAGATATACAGAGAGGAGGAGAGACAGAGAGGAAGATCTTCTGTCTGATGATTCACTCCCCAAGTGAATGCAATGGCCGGTGCTGTGTCGATCTGAAGCCAGGAACCAGGAACCTCTTCCAGGTCTCCCACACGGGTGCAGGGTCCCAATGCATTGGGCCGTCCTCAACTGCTTTCCCAGGCCACAAGCAGGGAGCTGGATGGGAAGTGGAGCTGCCGGGATTAGAACCAGCGCCTATACGGGATCCCGGGGAGTTCAAGGCGAGGACTTTAGCCGCTAGGCCACACCGTAGGGCCCCTGCCCTAGGCATTTTTATTATAAATTATAAACAGGTATCCAGTATAAAATATTTGTTCTAAGATATTAATAAAAGCAAAAAAAAAAAAAAGATACCCACTGACAAAGTTTACCATATTGTTGCCAGCCACAGAGAACTTTGATTCTATCCTGTACACCGTGCGAACGGCTTCCTGTACTCTGGACAGCCCACAGAGGAAGTCGCGGAATGGCCGTCTGCGGTTGGAGGGGCCTCCCCGGCGAGGCCTGCCCGGGGCCTCCCGGCCGGAGAAAGGGCTGGAGCCAGGGACTGGCTCAGCTTGATCTGAATCTGGTGCTCTGCTGGCTGCTTACTCCTCATGTGCTGCTGGACTTCCTTCGCATCTTTTTTTTTCTCTGCCACAGGAAAAAAATATTTACATGTAAATATTCCTGGATTCCCTCCCTGCCCCCGAGCCTGGGTACTTGGGAGCCTGTGACAAGAGCAGAGGGCAAAGCATCAGCTGCAGCTGGACCGTGGAAATTCCTAGAAATGCTCCTGAGGGAAAGTGGTGTGGGTGGGGATGGGGTAGGGGTGGGAACTTTGGGAAAGAGGAGCAGAAAGGGACGGTTGGGAGTTTAGAACAAGTTCTAATGGCTTGGAACTTGGAGACAAATTTGGGAGGGCATCTTGGGGCTGATGCTGTGGCATAGCGCATAAAGCCGTTGCCTGCAAGGCCAGTGTCTCATACGGGCGCAGGTCTGTGTCTTGGCTGCCAGCTCCCTGTTCATAGCCTAGGAAAGCAGCCATTGGGAGGCTCGGATGAAATTCCCGAGTTTGAGACTGGCTCAGCTGTGGTTATTAACAGTCTGGGGAGTGAATCAGCACATGGAAGATTCTTTTTCTTTCTTTAGCTCTGATTTCCAAATAAATAAATAAATCTTTAAACATAAATGCTTAAACATTGCACTTGGGTCACTCACATCCTTTATTGGAGAAATGGTTAGTGCCCTGGGTACTCTGTTTCTAAGCCAGCCTCTTGCAAATGCCCTTGGGAAAGCCAGGGAAGATCCACACACACTATTACCCACGTGGGAGAGCTGGAGGAGTATCCAGGTTCCTGGCTTTGGACTGGCCCCAGACTGGCCGTTATGTCCATTTTTTTTTATAATGATTACATGGTGGATCAGGGTGAGAAGGATCAAGGCTTAGGGAAAATTGGGTGAAGTCATTGCTTCCAAATTTGCTATTTCTTCTTATTGCTCCTAGGGGAAGGGAGAGACAAAGGGGGAAACCACTCACAGCTTTCCACACGTCCCAGTACCCAGGGATGAGGAACCGCCACCCCATATCAGCCCAGACTCTCCATGTGTACATATTCCGAGGGTTCTGTCCTAGTGGTTTGGATCGTTCTGAAATCTGCCTATTTCACCGATCCAAGAATGATGTCACTCTCTCAATGTCCATTGGCTCCATTCACCAAAATTTTTTTGCTGTCATCGTTTGTTTGAGATAGTTGTCTGTTGTGGGCTAAGGAGTTATTAGTGTTCGTTAGCCTGGGCAGGAACAGGAACTGGGCTCGTGGCTAAAAACACCTGGACTAATTGGACTCATCTGTACCTAATATCCTGCTAAATGAGGATGTGGTGGGAAGAGTATATAAGGAGAGGTGAAGGGACAATAAAGCGAGACTTAGTAGAGACTTCTACCATCACTGGTCTCTGTCGGTGCTTCATCCCCAGACCCTCTCTCTGTCCACATCTGCTGGTCGGAGCAGTTGTCCAGTTAGTTCTGTTCTGCTACAGCACCAAATGAGCTGCCATATTCTCCTTTTACAACAGGGCCTGAGTCCACTGCTCCACCTTTTTCATTAATTAGGATTTTTTTTTTCATGAGGACCATTAATTCACAGAAAATAATGTGGGGAGTCCTTACAGGTGGCAACCAGAACGACCCCCTTTCCTGTAGATAGGGATGACATCCTCAATTCACCTGATTTTCATCCCTGAGCGGGCAAGGGCTCTAAAAGCTGACTGGGCTCCAGGTCTAGGGGTTTGTCCTCGTTCCTCCTGTGGCCCACAGTTTGACATGGAGGACAGTGATGCCCAGCTCTTGGCACCTCCGGGCCGCATTCTGGCAGCCAACATGGCAGCGTATGGCTAGAATTCATCTCAATCAACCCTTGCTTTCATCTCACCAGTCAAGTGGCAGGTGGCTTCCTTGCCAGAAAGATCAGTGACGTGGACAAAGGTGTCATTGAAGGACGCAAAGATATGGCAGACCCCAAAGACATTCCCGCCTTCAGCCTCCTGAGGGCCGAGGCTGATGCTCTGTTCCTGCTTCTTGTCCTTCCCATTGTGAGGTGCCATTCCTGCACGCCTTCCCTCAACTCCGCCACCGGAACACAGGGCATGTTCTTGCAGGCGAGTCCAAGGACCCAGGCCAGGCATCCCAAGCATTGCCAGATCCCCTACCCCTGGGGCTCACGAACCCCACATCCACCTAGTAGATGGGTCCTAGGGCATGGGCCATGAGACCCAAACCCCGCCGGATCCCCCACCCCTGGCGCTCACAAAACTGGCACCCACTTTGCAGGCAGGCCCTGGGACCCAATCCTTAAAAAAAAAAAAGTGAATGGAAGTTAGGTAGCCACATCACAAGCTTGCTAGGAGATGTTGGGAAAGCCACATGAGCTGATGCAGCAGTCTCAGCCGGCACCTGTGACGTGGGGTTGTCAGTGCTGACCTGCCAGGGCCGTTGGGAGAGCCACAGAGAGGGTGGCAGAGACACCCCCACATCAGTGCGAGCCACTGAGCAGGAAATGGGATCCAGTGGGGAACTCCTTTTTTGAGCTCCCATCACATTCAAGGTCACTTACAATTGTCTCTTGTCACAGAGGGGCTATGTAAGGCTTGGCTTGGAGCCCAGCTTGGTCACAAAGCTGTTGTGTGAATTGTCAGAACTGTCAAGCCTGTTCCTCTCTGGAGCTTGGATTCTAAGTCCAAATGCTCACAGGAGCAGGCAAATCACAGACATAAGAGAGGGTTTCAAAAAGTTCATGGTAAAACAGAATTAAAAGGTATGCTTGGAAGCTGATGTTGTGGCAGAGCAGGTAAGGCTACCACCTGCAACACTGGTATCACATAAGGGTGCTAGTTTAAGTCCTGCCTGTTCCATTTCTAATATAGCATAAAGTGCCTGGTGAAGCAGCTGAAGAGGGGCCCCTGACATCCTTTTAGGAGATCCAGAGGAAGCTTAGGCTTAGGCCTGCCCCAGCTTTGGCATTTGCAGCCATCTTGGGAATCAGCCAGTGGATAGAAGATCTATCTCTGTCTCTTCTTCTCTTTCCACAACTCTTTTTTTTTTTTCCATAACTCTTTAAGTAAAATAAATAAATAAATAAATAAGATTTTCCATTTGCTGGTTCACTCCCCAAATGCCTACAATAGCAGCGTTGGGCCAGGCCAAGGCCAGGAGGCCAGAATTCAATCCAGGGTTCATTCCTTGCTTTCTCCCATGGTGTGCATCAGCAGACCTGGGACTTAAACCCAGGTATTCAGATGTGGGACATGGGCATCCTAAGTACTGTTTTAATTGCTGTGTCAAATGCTCACACCACATCTTTGTGCAAAAAAAACTTTGAGATTGTATAAAAAGGATACTCAGGAAGATGTGTTGTAGAACTGTGGAGGCTCTTGGTGTGACACCGTCAGTTAAGCTGCCTCCCGTGGTGCTGGCATCTTCTTTGGCGCATGTTTGAGCCCTGGCTGCTCTACTTCCAATCCAGCTTCCTTTCAGTGTGCCTGAGCAGGCCACAGAAGGTGATCCACCTGGGAGACTTGGCTGGCGTTCCAGGCTCTCCGCTTCAGCCTGGCTCACTGATGTCATCTGTGGAGCAAACTAATGGATGGAAGATCTCTTTCCGTAATTCTGCTTTTTGAATAAAAAAATTTTTTTAAATGTACAGATTTCAAAATGTTTTGTACTTAAAAATTTTATTTTTAAGTTCCATTTTCAGAGAACTTCTGGAAGTACTATGTGAAATGCGTGAAGAGTCAAAACAATAGGAGGTGGTAGGAATTGGGGTGCTCATCTAAAAGAGGTGCCCTCCTCCCTACCTTGGGCTACAAAGCAGGAATATGGGTCCACAGAGGCATACCTTTTATTCTTTATTTTTCTATATTTTATTTTTATAATTTATGTTAACTTTTTGCTTTTTTTTTTAATTTTTATTTTTGATGATGATTACATGGCTAACCAGGGTTGGAAGGAGTGAGGGTTTTTGAAAAGTCGGCAGAATCATTATTCCTAAATTCTCTATTTTTTCTGGTCTCTGGGGCAAAGAGAGAGATAAAGGGAGAAGCCATACCTAGCCTCCCAAATGTCCCAGAACCCAGGTATGGGGAGCCGCCACCCGATCTCAACACAGGGTCCCGCTGTAGTGCATGTGCTGAGGGTTCTGACCAGGTGGTTTGGATAGTTCTGAAATGCTGTCAATTTTCATCTATCCAAGTGTGAGGCGACCCTCCAATGTCCATTGGCTGCCATAGTCACCTCAAGTCTCCATTCACCCAGATATTTGCTCTCATTGTTAGCTGGGGTAGTTGTCCAATTTGCTGTTTTCTTTCCTCTGCTATGGTACCAACTGGGCTGCCATATTCTCCATCTGCAGCAGGGTCTGTGTCTGCTGCTTTGCCTTTTTCACTTTTCACTTTTCACTTTTTTTTTTCACTTTTCACTTTCCATTTTTCACTTTTGCAGGCAGGTGCAAGAACCAGGGCCTGGGGACTCGAGTCCTGCCAGATCCCCCTCCCTGGGGCTCATGAACCTAACACCCACCTCATATGTGGGCCTCAGTACCCAGCCCACGTAACCTGATGTGCATACTTTTAAAGAAGAAATGGGGTCCTGACGTGGTGGCCTAGCAGCTGAAGTCTTTGCCTTGAAAGCGCCAGGATCTGTTATGGGCAACGGTTCTAATCCTGGCCGCCCCACTTCCCATCCAGCTCCCTGCCTGGGAAAGCAGTCGAGGATGGCCCAAAGCCTTGGGACCTTGCACCTGCGTGGGAGACCTGGAGAAAGTTCCTGGCTCCTGTCTTCAGGCTGGTGCAACACCGGCCATTGTGGTCACTTGGGGAGTGAATCATCGGACAGAAGATCTTCCTTTCTGTCTCTTCTCCTCTCTGTATATATTATGTTTTTTTTTTTTAAATATTTATTCATTTTATTACAGCCAGATATACAGAGAGGAGGAGAGACAGAGAGGAAGATCTTCTGTCCGATGATTCACTCCCCAAGTGAGCCACAACGGGCCGATGCGCGCCGATCCGAAGCCGGGAACCTGGAACCTCTTTCCGGGTCTCCCACGCGGGTGCAGTGTCCCAATGCATTGGGCCGTCCTCGACTGCTTTCCCAGGCCACAAGCAGGGAGCTGGATGGGAAGTGGAGCTGCCGGGATTAGAACCGGCGCCCATATGGGATCCTGGGGCTTTCAAGGCGAGGACTTTAGCCGCTAGGCCACGCCGCCGGGCCCTCCTCTCTGTATATATAAAGTATATATAAAGTGGAGGAGCTGGGACACAAACCAGTACCTATATGGGATCCCAATACATGGAAGGCGAGATTTAGCCACTGAGTCTTTATGCTGGGCACTGAAAAGCTGTATTTTAATTTTAAATTGACAGAACGTAATTTCAGATACTGAACAAACTTAGACCAAACAAAACAAGTGTTATGTAGGGTCAAGAATATGGGTTCCAGGGGCCAGCGTTATGGCACAGCTAGCTAAAATGTCGCCTACAACACTGGCGTCCCAAATGAGCCAGTTGAAATCCCAGCTGTTCCACTTCTGTTCCAGCTGCCTGCCAATGTATTTGGGAAAGCAATGGATGATGACCCAAGTACCTGGGTCCCTGCCACCCACATGGAAGACCTGGATGGAGTTAGAGGCTCCTCCTTTGCTGTTGTAACCACTTGGAGATTGACCGAGTCGATGGACCATCTTTTTCTTGCTATCTTCCTTTCTAATAATAAATAATAAAACTTTGAAAAATGAGTTCTAAAGTCAGAGAAATTTGTGTACTAGCTCCCTCACTTAGTAACTAAGTGTTTTGTTTTATCATTTTTAAAGATATGTTTGCTTATATGAAATGCTAAATTAGAGAGAGTTTTCTATGCACTGGTTCACTCTCTAAATGGTTGCAAGTGCCAGAGCTGGGCCAGACCAAAGCTGGGAACTAAGAGCTTCTTCTGGGTCTTCCCTGTATGTTCTTGACCAAACTTACTGTGCCTCACTTTTTTTTTTTAAGCTTTACTTTTTATTGAAAAGGCAGATTATAGAGAGAGGGAAATGCAGAGAGAGAGAGAGATCTTTCATCTACTGTTCACTTACCACCATGTGGCTGCAATGGCCAGAGCTGAGCTGATCCAAAGCCAGGAACCAGTAGCCTCTTCCAGGTCTTCCATGCGGGTGCAGAGTTCCAAGACTTTAGGCCATCTTCGTCTGTTTTCCCAGGCCATAAGTAGGGAGCTGGATAGGAAGTAGAGCAGCTGGGATACAAACCATGCTCATATGAGATCACGGCTTGCAAGGCAAGGATTTTGCCATGAGCCATTGTGCCAGGCCCTGTGCCTTACTTTTTTGCCTGTAAAATGGGGGTAACTGGTACATGTTGTGTGGTATTGTAGTGAGGGTTGTACATGCAAGACCAGCACTCAGATGAGGTTAGTCAGGCACTTGTCTGAGGTGAGAAATTCAAGGGGGCCTCAAAAAGCACATTAATTAAGATAAATAAGATTTTAATGTAATATTTTTAAAAAGTCAAAAGCATTGCAAAAAAATCTTGAAGAATAAACTAACAACATCATAAATAAAGACAGAATCTTTTTTTTTTTTTTAAAGATTTTATTATTATTGCAAAGCCGGATATACAGAGAGGAGGAGAGACAGAGGAAGATCTTCCGTCCGATGTTTCACTCCCCAAGTGAGCCGCAACGGCCGCAGCTGCGCCGATCCGATGCCGGGAACCAGGAACCTCTTCCAGGTCTCCCACGTGGGTGCAGTGTCCCAATGCATTGGGCCGTCCTCGACTGCTTTCCCAGGCCACAAGCAGGGAGCTGGATGGGAAGTGGAGCTGCCGGGATTAGAACCGGCGCCCATATGGGATCCCGGGGTGTTCAAGGCGAGGACTTTAGCCACTAGGCCACGCCGGGCCCAAGTCAAGACAGAATCTTATCTTTGCCTGACTTGGCCTCACTGGCTTCAGGCCTGTGTGATTCAGTCTTTAATAATCTTTTAAAATCCATTTTTAGAAAGTCATTATTTATGTTTACCTACTTGAAAGTCAGAGAGATAGAAATCTACCATGTGATGCCCACTCCTTAAGTGCCAGCAACAGCCAGGGCTGAAACCAGGAGACCACGAAGCTCTCTGGGCCTCCTGCTTAGGCAGCAAGGAGCCAAGCACTTGGGCTATCATGTGCTACCTCCCAGTGTGTGCATTAACAGGAAGTTGGAATTAAAAGTGGAGCCCCCAAGAACTGGGGGAGGTGACAAGCCAAACTGAGCATGACCATGGAATTCACTGACGCTCATGGATACTGGGGTTGGGAATAGGCCAGGCTGGTCCAGGCTGCAGCACCCACAGGTTCACCCAGGAATTGGGTGTGGGACAGATTGGGATGCAACATCCACCAACACACACAAAGGACCACCTAGCACCCGCTGGCCCTTACCATAAGCTGTACCCTTGAAACATGCTCTAACTAGGGAACCTAAGAAGACATCAAGTGTCAGTTCCCCCATCTTAAGGTACTGATGTGGTTGGGCTGCTGGAAACAGTCCTCTCCCCTTCTCTCCCTCCTACCCCCAGATACAGATACAGAAAGAAAAAAAAAATAGAATTGTTTCATCCATTTTACCCCATTCCTCAACTCTTCCCAGCCTAATCAGTGGTCTACAAGGGCATACATCATTCTCAACTATGTAAACATCATCAAAATATTAAATATATATGTATATTAAACATATATGATATTAAAGATTTAATATATATTAAAGTAGAGCCCCATTCCTTTCCTTCAAATTTACAATGAGATGACACCTTTCAAACCGTGCTTTGCATCAAGCAGGTGCTTGGTAACACAATGATGATTAGAATGCAACAGGCAGATTGTGGTGTCTGTGGGCCCTATTCTGACTTCAGGTACTGGTGTACCTAGGGCATTTGACACATAAAGCAGATCACATTTTGCCCCTCCAATGAGAGAAATTTTTTCGATAATAATCAAGAAATAAAACAGATATTACTGGGCCCGGTGGCATGGCCTAGCGGCTAAAGTCCTCGCTTTGAACACCCCGGGATCCCATATGGGTGCCGGTTCTAATCCCGGCCGCCCCACTTCCCATCCAGCTCCCTGCTTGTGGCCTGGGAAAGCAGTCGAGGATGGCCCAAATGCATTGGGACCCTGCACCCACGTGGGAGACCTGGAAGAGGTTCCTGCCTCCTGGCTTCACATCACATCACCTTGAGGAGTTGCACTAACTTTAGGAGTTAATCATCGGACGGAACATCTTCCTCTCTGTCTCTCCTCCTCTCTGTATATCTGACTTTGTAATAAAAATAAATAAATCTTAAAAAAAAAAAACCAGATGTTACTAACAGCCAGAGAGTAAACACAATGAACATTTTCTCTTATTGAAATTCATACATATACATATATATATGCTAATAAAAATGTCTAAGAAATTAAAATCTCAGGAGCCAGCATCATAGTACATTGGGCCAAACCTCAGCTTGGGATGCCCGCTTCTCCTGGCAGAGTACCCAGGGTTGAGTTCAGCCTGCTTCCTGACAAGTCACCAGAGAAGCAGCAGATAAGGGCTGAAGTACTTGGTCCTTGCCACTCACATGGGAAACTGGGGTAGAGCGCCTGGCTGCTGTCTTCACCCTGTCCCCATTGCTGCTTGTGTGAACATTTCCATCTCTCTGTCTGTGTCAATCTTCTTTCCAGTTAAAATAAATATATATTTTTTAATTATAGTTCAGAAGGGTAAAAGGCAATAGATCAAGTTTTTGGTTACGTATTCATCAAGGTTCAAATAATGAGGTGCAAAGGACAGAACTGAAGAAAAACTAATTTTGTTCCCTGCCCCCCCATTTTTGTTTTTAAGAATTATTTATTAGAAAGGTGGGGTTACAGGACAGGGGGCGGGGTCAGAGAGAGAAAGCAGAACTTGGATCAGCACCCACAGGGGAGGCCGGCTTTCCCTGGTAACGCGGGCCCTTGCTCCTTCAACTTTATAACCATCGTACTGTGCTTGCTGCTTCCAGGTTTGCTGTTTCCACGCAGGGCTACAGGCACAGGTGTTGCTCTAGTGACAGCAAGGACTGTGACCCATTTAGGAATCCCAAACTGAAGGTGTGTGTAGCTGAGCCCATGTGCCAGGGGCCAATTGCATAACTGAGAGTTCTACAAGTGAGCTTCCGTGTTGGATATGTTATTTTTTAAAGGTTCAACAATAAAAATATACTAATTTGACACAGGTGTATACATCATATCCTCAACAGCTCACAGTTCCCCCAGCCAAATTTTAGCACTCAGACCGACAGAAGGATGTCTCTGAAACATGATCTCATCACCAACGTTATTCAGAACTGCCAGGGCGTGAGAAGAATAAAAGCAAACCTACTCATTTTCAAGTGCTTTTGCATGTTCTCCAGACAATGCCCGCTTTCTCTCTTGCACATGGCAGACGGGCCACCACCCTCACCTGACTCACCTGCACCTCAGGCCACCAATTCTCATCCAGCACTAAGACAATCCCAAAGGCCGCTTCCCGAGCCAACACAATTGCCCTTTTCTCACTCTGACTTTACAAGTGATTTCAAGCTGTGTGGCCCTGGGTGAGTGAGGTCATTCTCAAAGACTCAAAATCTCACGGGGAAAGGGGACAGTCACACGTAGCCATGTCTTCTCAGAACCTCAAGGAGGAAATCCAGGAAAGCCTGTCCAAAGGGGGAGGAACATGCTGGGAACAGGTGCACAGAGGACCAGTTGCAATGACCTTGGGAGCCAGACATTCTGCTGTAGCCCTGCAGAGGTTGTTGGTGGCTCCAGGACCCAGGGAAGGGCAACTGGCGGCTGTAGACTATGAAAATCACTGAGTGTAATTTTTTTTCCTTATGGGAAAATGTTGGATCCCCTAGGCCTAGAGGCAGTAGGCCTAGAGGTAATGGCCACTCTGGCTGTCCTGCTGTTGTCACAGCTCAGCAGAGTGCAACTCTTTCCTTGCAAAGGCAGGTGGCCCTGGAGAAGTGGGGTGTGAGGAGAAGCTGCCTTTATCCTCTGAAGCACCCCCAAAATAAGCTTACCTGCTTTTTCAATGGTCTATCTCCCCTAGAAAGAATGCACTGTCCTAGGACAGGGGTCAATAGCTTCTTTCTTCCATGACAGCAAGCCTACATTCTGGTCTTTGCAGGCCATGTGGTCTCTGCAGTAGCCATGCCACTCTGCCATTGAAGAAAGGACGGAAACAGAGCACGGCTGGGCTCTAGCATAACTTTATTTCTTATGGGTCCTGAAATCTGAATTTCATATAATTTTCACATCTCATGAAATAGTTTCCCTTTGAGTTAAACTTTAAACGAAGTTGTTAGGGTCCTTGGCATGGTAGCCTAGCAGGTAAAGTCCTCATCTTGCTCGCACCGGGATCCCATAGAACGCCATTTCTAATCCTGGCAGCCCCGCTTCCCATCCAGCTCCCTGCCTGTGGCCTGGGAGAGCAGTGGAGGATGGCCCAAAGCCTTGGGACCCTGAACCCGCGTGGGAGATCCAGAAGACGCTCCAGACTCTTCGCTTCAGATCAGATCAGCTCTGGCTGTTGCATCTGCTTGGGGAGTGAATCAACGGACAGAAGATCCTCTCTGTCTCTCCTTCTCTCTGTGTATCTCACTTTCCAATAAAAAAAAATCTTAATAAAATAGAATAAAATAAAATAGAATAAAATAGAATTCCCTTTTGCTGGATCACACTTTTTATGTCTGTGTTGGCCTGGGCTGGGTTTAGGTCTGTGCGAGATCTGGAAGCCTCTGTAAACCCCAATGTAATGCTATGCCCTACTTGTCCACCAAAACACTCCCTTTTCCAGGATGCACCTGCTTCATTTGGGACCTAGGGGAAACACCTATGGATGTTAGACTTCACGTGGAAGTTGGGGAGGAATCATAAAATTCCCAGGTGGTTTCATGCCTGTAGGGGCACTGCCCCCCACTTCATGAAAGAAACCAGGGGTGGGGGATGGGAGAGAGGTACTGCTCAGGGACCCTTTCTCCCTCCCCACCGCTTCTCCCTCGGGACAATCCACTGGCCCACATGTGGCTGTCTGTTTTCTCTCTTACTGTTTCTATCTGTGTGTGTTGTAAGTTATAAATGTCTACACTTAGAAACCTTGTCTTCGTGTGAGATAGGAACCTGGGAACAAGTTAATACACCCATGTTCACATCAGGTTGAGGCTGAGGCTGAGACTCAGACCATAGTCAGGTCTCCCGTGTGGGAAAGGGGAGCCTTGTTACTGCCCCCCAGGCTTTGCATCAGCCAGAAGCTGGAGTCAGTACCCAGAGCTTGGCATCCAATGCAGTACTTGGAACCAGTGTCTTAGCTGCTAGGCCCAACGTCTGGCCTTGACTTTAACTGCTATTTTAATGTAGAAATCATCCTCAGCTTGCAGTGGCTTAAGCTGAATCTGGCCTGAAGGTGATAACTTGCCACTCCTGTCCTGGAGGGCACAGGCTGTCTCTGTCCACTCAAGGGCCTGGCACAATGGTTGGCACATAGCTTGTGCTTATCAGGATTTGTAAATGACCAGCTTCTCCCTTTTCTGTCCCCACCAACAGCAGTTCCCATAAACTTCTTCCTGCAACTGTCACTTCTGTTACTACTTCCTGTCCTCTCTAAATAGCAGACAAGATTGTGCATCCTTCCTGGTCTCAGATGCATGGCACTTCCTTGAGCAGGAACACAGAGGCCAGCCCTTGGGCCTCATCTCCTTGTCCTCTGTTCCACGGGCGTATGTTCCTCCCTTCTCTCAGAGCATGCCTCAGCCTCACGGATCACCTCTGGGGTGTTTCTGCAGGCCTCATCTCATCCCACACCTTCATCTGGAGGGAAGAGAAACTTGGAAGCATTGCTCTTGAAGATCCAGCATGTACCAAGCACTGGGAAGCTGTTTCACTGCCTAATATCCCCTAGGATTCATAATGACCTCCTCATTTGCAGTTGTAGGCCTGAGGCTCAGAGAGGTCAACAGAGATGTTCAGCATCACACAGCTGGAACGGGCCCAGGTGCATGAGGTTCTGGCCTCCCGTGTGTGATGAGGGCCTGCAAATGTCAGATGTATCCCTGGAGACAGAGCTACATGAAGACAAGTCATGTCCCGTGGAGCTCTGTTCCACCAGGGACACAAACAGGGTAGTGGAAAACCTGAACTTGAGGGGGAACCACATTAGAGACATGAGGGTCATTCTGTGGAGTAGAGAAGTGAAGAAGCGAGGCAGACAGCAAGAGAGCTGGAGAAAAAATATTCCAGGGTAGGGCCCAGCAGGAGCCAGGCCTGGGGCTTGGGCTTACCTGCTCAGTCTGGTAATGTCATCTGGGTCCTATCTCCAAAGTGACAGGGTGGAGGCGCTGGGAGCTGCAGGAGGGCTACCATCCTACCAACTTAGAGGAGGCAAGCAACAGCCAGGGCCATCTTGTCCCTTCCCCACTCCCCAGGTTCTGCAGCCTGGGTACCCATGAACTTCATATGGGTTTAGCTTGGTGAGGGACTTAAGAACATTGACTTTCATGTCCCAGAGAAGTGGGTCTCAACCCAGCTGCAGTAGTTTCAAGCTGTCTGACCATGGGTCACCCTGGTTTTCTTGACTCAATTTTCTCATTTGGAAAATGGGGACAGGAATTTCCATCTCCTGGTGCTGTTGGGTTGATCTGATGAGCTCTGGTCTGTGAGGGCCTCAGCTGCAGGCTGGCCCAGAGTATAGTGGTGATTATTGTGACTTAAACCCTGAGCCCTGGAGCAGGCAGTTGAGGTGCCCAGGGTTAAGCATTCACTTGGGGCCAGCACATCCTAAGTGGAGTGCCTGGGATGGAGTCAGTCTCAGCTTTAGATCCAGCCCCTTGCTCATGCACCCGCTGGGAGGCAGCAGTGACAACTCATGTGCGAGGGCCCCGTCACCCATGTGGGAGACTTGGATGGTTCCTGGCTCCTAGCTCTGGCCTGCTCCAGACCTGGCTGTTGTAGGTGTCTATATTTGAAAGGCATATTTCAGATAGAAGAAGGAGAGACAGAGAATGAGATCTTCCATCCACTGGTGCATTTCCCCGAAATGGCCACAATGGCCAGAGTTGAGCTGATCTGAAGCCAAGAGCCAGGTTCCAGGTCTCCCACGTGGGTGCATGGTCCCAAGGGCTTGAGCCATCTTTTGCTGCTTTCACAGACCATAAGCAGGATTGGAATTGGAGCAGCTGGGACTAGAAGTGGCACCCATATGGGATGCCAGTATTACAGGTGGAGAATTAGCTTGCTATGTGACCACACTGGCACCCACTCTACCTTTTAGATAACTAAACAGATACTGTGCAAGCCAATGCTGAGAGCCCATCCTAGCACTTGGTGATCCCAGCTAAAGAACCTCCCGGCGGGGGGGAAATCCCCACCCTGGGTCCCCAACTGCAGAGACTCACGTACTAGTCCCTCCCCTCTGAGAAACCAAGCTGGAGCAGCAAGTGCAAATTATCCTCCTGCCCCAGGGCATGTGTGTCACATTCACAACCCCCCAGGAACACCCAGAACAACCTGCCCCCATCTCTCTGGTGTGACTATGATTAACAGCAAGCGCTCACTCACCTCTTAGGGGGCAGTCCTTCAGAGCCTGGGATAGAGGGCCTGGCTCAGAGTCGCACGCTGACCATTTGGCAGCTGGGTGGTGGTGGAAGCACCATGTATCCTCTCTGAGCATCCCCGTGCAGACTGTGCTAGATGACCAGGAGACCAGAATGAGCCAAGGAGCCCCTTCACTGCCTGCAGAGCTCACAGCTGAGCAGCCATGGACAAAGCCAGCAGCCACCATGCAAACACTGTGACAGCACCACTCAGAGAAGCACAACTGCCAAGTGCCCAGTGCCATACGAATGGAGAACAAGAGGTGAGAAATGTGACTGTGTGGGTGAACTGAGCCCAGAGAGAGAGAAATTGCTTCCAGTACACAGCCCAGTGGCAGGACTGACAGAGAGCTAGTATGGCGAGGATTAGGGAGGGACACAAAGTGTGAGTCAGCCTGCAGGAGTACAGGCATGTGGTGGGCAGTGACCTGCCTCCATGGTTCCCTGCTCAGGGACTGCAGCAATTCTTCTGGAGGTAGGTTGCAGTTTGACCTGCCTAATGTCCCAGGCAGAACTTAGGTGCGCTCTGGGTTCCCCATGGGCCCTGGGCAGGCCCACCAGCCTCTCCCACAGGAAAGGGAACTCACCCAGAAAAAGTTCAAACCATCAACGACACAGTCCTGAGTAAGACAAACGAGATTCCCAGGAGAGGCAAAGGAAGGAGAGTCAGGGTTCTCAGGAAAGGGGAGACTCAAGATAGAGCCACTCTTGTTTGCAGACCTCACCCCCTGCACCCACCCTCTACCCACCACTGCCACCCAACCTTACCATTCTCTGGGTGTTGGCATGTCTTCCTCCGTGTCAGTCCCACGAGGCTGCAAGGTGCCACATGCCCAGCTTGCAGCCACGAGTCGGATGTGTAGATTTAGCAAACAAATCATGTGTGGGGGTGGCTGTCAGACCCCTGGCTAAGATGGGAGTAAGATGCCCCAAGCCCTATCAGGCTGCCTGGACTGTCCTCCCAGTTCCAGCTTCCTGCCTGTCTAGGCCATGGGAACAGCACTGACAGCTCAGGTCGCTGGGGCCCTGCCGCCCATGTGGCAGACCTGGATGGTAGGCCCTGCTCCTGGCTCCAGTCCTGACGGCCTCCCCCATGGTGAACATTTGGAGAACCAGCCTGTGGATCCAGATCTCTGTTTCTCTACCTCTTCAGTAAATAAAATTTTAAATTGTAAATACATGATATTCAGTTAAATTTGAGTTTCAGGTAACAATTTTTTTCAAGATTTATTTACTTTTATTGGAAAGTCAGGTATAATTGCTTCTCGGTCTTTTGCCTAAGATCAAGTGTGGAAAGTCAGATATACAGAGAGGAGAGAGAGAGAGATCCCCCATCTGACAGTTCACTCTCCAGGTGGTCGCAACAGCCAGAGCTGAGCTGATCCGAAGCCATGAGCCAGGAGCCTCTTCACGTTCTCCCACACAAATGCAGGATCCCAAGATCCTGGGCCGTCCTCCATTGCCTTCCCACGCCACAAGCAGGGAGACAGAAGGGAAGTAGAGCAGTTAGGATACGAACTGGCATCCATATGGGATATTTGGCACATGCAAGGCTAGGATTTAGCTACCAGGCTACTGTGCCAGTCCCATAGGGGGCAATTTTTTTAAGACTTATTTATGTGTTTGCTTCAGCACATATACTAAAGACTTATTTATTTGAAAGACTTATTTATTTGAAAGACTTATCTATTTATTTGCTCCTTTCTTTCTCTGAGAGAGAGGGAAATACAGAGAGATACACAGAGAGAGACTCATCTATCTGCTGTTTTATTATCTGAATGACTGGGGATGGGCCAGTCCAAAACCAACAACCTGAAACTCGGTCCCAGTCTCCCACACAAGTACTTGGGTCATCTCAGGTGCATCAGCAGGGAGCTGGATTGGAAACAGAGCGAGATTTGAACCGATATCCCATGTAGGATGCCAGCATTGCAGGTAGCAGTTTAACTGGTTGTGCGACAATGTCAGCCGCAAGAATAAATAATTGTTTAGCTTACGTGATGTTGAAATATCACCACTCAAACCCTGGGCAGTGGGGATCAGGGCACAGCAAACTGCCCCAGCAATTGAGGGTTCCCAACTCTGCCACTGGGTAGCTGTGCAATCCTGGAGGGACTTGGAGATGAGACACTTGGCTTCTCTTGGTGTCCTCACCATTTACAGGATGTCACGTAGCACAAGCCGCATAGGATGTCATGAGAAGTACACAGTGTATGCTGGTGCAGGGCTCCGTCCATAGGGCACGCTGGGTTAATGTCAGCTGTAAAGGCGCACCAAGGAATGTAAACCCATTGAGAGCAAGGGAGCACCCTGTGTTTCTTAGTTTTTAGATGTACTTATTTTCATGGGAAAGGCAGACTCAGAGTAGGAGAAATAGAGAAAGATCTTCCATCCACTGGTTCACTCCCCAGATGGCCACAATGCCCAAGCTGAGCCGATTCAAAGCCAGGAGCCAGGAGTTTTCTCCTGGGTCTCCCGTGTGGGCGCAGGGTCCCTAGGCTTTGGACCATCTTCAACTGCTTTCCCAGGCAACAGAGGAGGAAACTGAAATATAAAGGAAGCTTCCCAGTGTTCAGGAAGAGTTGGAGCTAGGATTCAAACACAGATTTGTTGGGTTCCAAAGTCCTCTCCACTTGGAAGCCACAGTTCAAGTCAGCAGCTGAGGGCCCTCCTGGTAGAGTGGGACATGTTGGGGCGTGTACATTCAGGAAAAATCCAGGGCTCCTTTCAATTTTGAAAGTTTTCATTCTTTTCATGTAAAAGGTAGGGAAGAGAGCATGAGACAGAGAGGAAGAAGAGACAGAAAAATATCTTTCATCTGCTGATCCCTTCAATAAAAGCTTGAAACAGATAGGTCTGAGGCAAAGCCAGGAGCCTGGAACTCCACCTAGGTTTCCACAGGCAGGGCAGGAGCAAGCACTTGGGCTGTCTTTCACTGCCTGCCCAGGCGCATTAGCAGGGAGGTGGATCAGAAGGAGAGTAACCAAGACTCCAGCTGGCACTCTGTTGTGGCACATGGGCACCTCAGGCAGTGGCTGTCCACCCCCAAACCCCGTGCCTGTTCCCACTTTTCTGGAGCTCTGGGGTGTACCTGCCCTGTGTGCTGCATGACCCAGGGCATATGACTTCAGCATTCTGAGCCTGTTGGGTTTGGGAACTAAGTGGCCGTGCGGGCTCTCTCAATACAGACTGGCTCTTAGAAGGCTTCTGATGCCGGTTCTGCAACCCCCTCCACCCTCGCCTTCCAGCAGCTTCCAACCACCGGTCCCTGGCCTGGGAAGCAGCGACCCCTATCCCCCTACCTTCAGCAAACGGCGCCGCAAGATCTCTGTGGGAGGAGGCTGAACCTCCCCAGGGGAATCCCATTCCCAGGCCTTTTACTCTAAGTCCCGCTAAGCGCGGGTTGGTCCTGGAAGTTCGGTCGGGGCCCTCCTCTGAGGGGCACCCGGACCTCAACCCATCCCCGAACCCGGGAACCTGCAGGGCCGTCGAGGTGCGCCCCCCGGCGGCGGGGCACAGCACAAGGCAGGAGGGCAAGTCTCTGGGGCGCAGCGGGTCCTGACGGGAACGCGACTGGGGGTCGGAGGAGCCTGAGGTCACTTGGACCCGCCGCTATGGGCTTCCGGGGTGGGCAGAAGCTTGTGGAAGGGTAGGGGGCACACCTAAGCTTGGATGAGGTGAGAGCCTGAGCGGGGCGGGGCCCAGGCTCCTTTCAAGCCTCGGCCTGGATCAGGCCCGGGACACCCGGTGCGGCAGTGTGAGGCGGAGGGTAGAGAAGGTGAAGACGAGGGGAACCTTTGGATGCGCATTCGGCACGAGCCGAGGGGCGATGAGTGGGGTTCCCGGAGTGCCGGGCGTTGAGGACGCGGCTGGGGAGGAAGAGACCCGAGGGGCCCCCTCGGCGTGCCCGGCCCGGGCTTGGAGGGGTCGGCCCGCCCTGCGCGCCGCGGGCTGGGGTCCGCGCCGGGAATGCCGCGCCGCGGGGGCTGGGGCGGGGCTTGGCGGCCCCGCCCCCCGCGCAGGTAGCCAATGGGCGCGGCGGCGCCGGGTGACGGAGCGAGCCGAACTGCGAGTGCCGTGGCGGCGGGCGGCGGGCGTCGGTGGCGGCGGAGGCAGCGGCGGCGGGCGGGCGGCCCAGCCGGGGCGCGAGGGCTCGGGAGCGCGCGGGCGCTCGGGGGGCTCAGGGTCAGGGATCCGCCCCCGGGGCTCGGGAGGCGGCCCAGCCCGGGCTGCCGGAGGAGCGCGGGCGGCCAAGCGGCGGCGCGATGCCGCTCGCCCAGCTCAAGGAGCCCTGGCCGCTCATGGAGCTGGTGCCGCTGGACCCGGAGGTGAGTGAGCGGGGCGGGGGACAGGCGCCGGCGGCTGGCGAGTCCGGATCCGCACAGGGGCGGGGCGGCCCGCGTCGCCGCTGCAGCCCGGCGGGCGCCCGAGAGCGCGCCAGTGCCCTGCGATCTCTTGCCCACTGTCCGGCTCCACCCCCTTGTGTCTCGGGTATGCGTGTGCGAGGAACAGTTCCGCCGCGCGCAGGGGACCTCCCTGTCGTCTCCGGGACAGGGGACCCCAGGGCGGGCACTGAGGTGCGGCCCTGCCACCCCCAAGCTCCTAGGATCCGTCCTGGCATCTTTGGGGAACAGTGGAGCTCTTTGCTATCAGCACAGAGGAGCAATGTTAGGGTGCCAGGTGGGTGGGATTCAACCAAGAAGCAAGGGACATGGCGCCCCCACTTCTCACCATGGCCTTGCTCTGGAGCTCCCTGTTTCTGGTGGCTGGCTCTGGAAGGATTGTATCTCGGGACCCCTGGTGGTCGCTGCAGGTGGGATGTCACTGGGCCTGTAGGGCTTTGAACTACCCTTTCCTTTGCCCTGGGGCTGGAACCAGAAGACACCTGTTTCCCAGCCCCAGGGAACTGGAGAGCAGAAGCTGGAAGGCCCTGAGACCTGGTGAAGAGCATTCCTGGAGGGCGAGACCTGGTTCCGGTCCACCTCCCTCCCTCTGTAAAATGGGCCTGGGCCTGGTGAAGCTGGCCCCTGCCACCCAGTCTCTCCCACAAGCAGCTCCTGTCCTTCCTGGAAGCTTTCTGGTGCCCGGTGCTGAGCATACCAAAGGCCACGTCTTCCTGTGTGCTTTGATCTCAGGGTCAAGGTCAAGACCCTGAGCCTACAGGTTGAAAACTTTCCTCTTGTCTCCTACTGAGGCCCGTTAGGGGATCCCAGGAGGGCATGCAAAGGGCCACCAGAAGACCTCATGTGACCCCAGGAGCCAAGGTGACTTTTCTCCGGGCCTGGCCCTCTCTCCATGTCCTGCTTGGCTGGGTCCCCTCTGTTTTCTCTGTCCCAGGGCAGCCACCATACCACAGGGTGAGATCAGGGTCTGGACCTCAGGTCTGCAGCATCCACAATGTGCTGCCCCTTTAAAGGGATGGCCTACACAGGCTCCTGGAGGGTGGGCGCGGCAGGATTAGGTAACCAACCTGAAGGCGCAATTTGGAGTAAATTGCTCTGGGATCCCTGCCACAGGGTTTTACTGGCCCTGCACTACTGCTCCAAGGTTCTCTCGCTGACTCACCCTAAGGAGCACTGCCCTCTGCAGTCCCTGGCCCTGTCTGTGCCCCCCCACACGTCCCCCAGCTAGGACTGGGGTGCATGGGCAGAGGTACCCACCTCTGCACCCCAGAGGAGGGGAGGGCCTGACCCAGGCACTTCGCACCCCACACCCTGTGCCCACGGGGCTACACCAGTGGGGAGGGTAGACACTAGAGCAGCTCCCTTCCCGGCCCAGGGCCCCACTTCCTGCTTCCCTTTGGGGATTCTGGAGGCAGGGGCCTGGTTTCAATGGGAGATTCATCTCAGTTTTGAGTACTGTTGCACCTGAAGTCGGTGAGAGGCGAGGACTGGCGGATTTCCCAGGCTTGGGGGGAGGGTTGGTTGTGTGTGTGTGTTGTGTGTGATTTCGCCAGGAGCCTACCCGGGAAATGCTGTGTAGCTCTCAGTGTTCTGCTGCCTGGACCTCTGGGGTCCTGGTGGCCAGGGCTAGGGCCCAGCCTGCACTTGCTGGGCCTGAGAGTGCACAGAGCCCGGAGTCCCAAGCCCCACCTCCTCTGCCCCCTCCCTGGAGGTACCAGGCAGTTGGTGTTATTGTTTGGGTAACAGGAGCCACGGGGGTAGCCAGGGTGCTGGCTGGGCTGTTCTCACCAGAGAAACTGGGAGAACAGGGCCTCGCTGTTCTTAGCCCAGGTGACCTGTAAGCGATACAGTGTTCTCACCTGCAGGGACAGGCGTCACGGGTGCCCCTGGCGGTTCCCGGCCAGGAAGGAGGCAGGTCAGGAGCTTGGCCAGGCATTTGGCACAAGCCTGGCATCTGGACTGACCTGTCCTCTCTGCCATGTTGCCGAAAATGGGCCGCTGGGAGGCAGGGCCTGGCCCAGGGTGTGGCGCAGGTGGAGTAATGCCTGTGGAAGTGTGGGCGAGAAACCCGCCTGGGCCTTCTCCCGCCCTGCTAGAAGCCTTGCCCCAGGCCCAGTCCTGCCAGGGAGAGAGTGATGGGCTGCGTCGCCTGATGTCACCTTGTTTTAATTCTCATGATGTCTCAGGGCAGGGGTCATGACTCCCATTGGGAGAACTGGCCCGTGAATCGGTTTCAGAGCCAGGCCTGGAACCCCAGTGTCTTACCCTGTGACGAGCAAGGCCTGGGTCCAGGCGGCCCAGGTGGAAGGATGCAGCTCCGGATGCTGGCAGACACTGCAGCCCACAGGGCCCCCGTCCAGCCTCTGCTGAGAGCCGGCGGTGTCCTGGCACCTGGCCCTCGGCCTCCGGCAGCACACAGAGCTGCCAGTGCTGGGCCCTGAAGTTGGCTCCTTGAGCTGCTTCCTGCCTGCAGGGCACAAGCTGGCTTTCTCCACCTGCTACCCAGTGTTGCCTGACCCAGGAAGAAAGGATGTCTGTGGGAACCCATATATGACCTCTGAGAAGGTGGGTGCTGGGGAGCGAGGTCCTGGGCAGTTGCCCTCAGGAGTGCTGCTGTCTGAAAAAAGAGGGAGAGGCCGTTTGTTCATCCTCTCTGGTCAGGCATTTGAGCCAAGGTCTTCCCCTCCAAATTCTGCAAGGTCAGCATCATGATCCCCATTTGTTCATTGATTGATTCATTCATTCACTTACTGAGCACTTAGGTGACAAGCATTGTTGCAGAGTGCGACCATCCTTGGGACAGAGCTGCCTTCAAGCTCCAAGTGAGGCGACTGAGGCCAGTGAAAAGGATATGACAGGTCCAAGGTCAGAGTGGCAGCTGACAGAAGCAGGAGCAGCGACCTGGTCTTAGTGATGGCAGTGAGGCCAGGAGTGCAGGGCCCAGTGCTCCTTGGACCCAGGCTGTGAGCGGCTCACCTGTGGTCCTCTTTGCAGCTCTCCTCTCTCCAGTCCTCTGCCCAAGGCCCCCCATTCCTGCCAGATACCTACACCAGCTTTCAGGTGGGCCTCCAGGCCACTGCCTCTACACTCGCACCTCTGCCTCCCCTGGTATGTGTGACTTTGGGTCAGGGTACCTACCACCTGCTAGCTGAGGGGCTTTGGGTAAGTCCCTTAATGCTGACCCTCAGCTCGTACATGGGAGTATTAGGACCAACTCCAGGCTCCTCCTTGCTTTCTTTGCTAGGTCAAATGTTCATTTGATATCCCACAGGCTGGACCCTGGATGAAGGCCAAGGAGAGGGTGATAGACAAGTCTTGGCCCCTCTGTGAGTTAACCTGCAGGGTGCTCAGTGCTGGGCGCAGTGTGGGGAGGCACGGACAGAGGACGTGGCATTTGAATTCTGTCCCCAGAGACGACAAGGAGTTCCCCCACAGTGACAAGGCAGGAAGGATTCTCTTGGGAGAGGGTGCCACTTTGCAATGCTTGGGAACTGGTCTGTGCTGTCTCAGATTGTTTAGCTCACGAGTAGGGCCCTCCGAGAGCAGTAATGGTTATGGTTTAAGGGTGGGTTACATGCAGTTGTATTTTATAGGTATTGTTTCATTTGTTTCTTGTGGCCACCTGGTGAAGCACATTACATTTTTGTACAGATAAGGAAACTGAAACCCTGAGAAATGAAGTCAACATCTCCAAACAAATACAGAACAAAATGTTAGCCTACAGCCTGAACCCATCCCCTCAATCAGTTGTGCTGGACTGGACAGTTGGATTACTTGCTAAGGAGCTGAACTTTATTCTGCAGGCCATGGGGAGCCATGGATGGGTTTGGGGCTTGGTTCGTAGAAGGCTGTTGGTCCATTGTTGCACAAATGATGGAATCAAGCACAATGATAACATCTGACATCAGTAAAGATGTAGATTTGGAGAGGACTGGGGTGGGAGGTGAGTGGGTGAACTGTTGTGGTCATCTAGGGGAAAGTCTAGAACGCAAAGTGAAATGGGATCTAGATTACCCTCTCCCACCTTCCTCACCTGGGGGACCCTGATGGACCCATCTGTTCTCTGTTGAGAGGTGTGTGTGTGTGTTGTGGAGGGGCCTGCAGAACACTTGCCTCTGGGGGAGAATTAGGGCATTAAAGTGGCTCGGGGGCAGGATGTCCTGGGCGCGGCATGGGTAGCTGTGCCAGGGGCAGCGAGATTATGTAAGAGACAGAGCACAGCTGTGCCTCCTGTTGCCAACCAAGGCCCCAGCTGTCCTGTGGACCCAACTCCTGGCTTCAAAGTCCTGACCTGCCTCGGGCTGGGTCCTCCTAGCTGTTGGGACTCTCCTGTCCACCTCCCTGTGCCAGGACAGGTGGGGACAGCTCCCTGCAGTGGCCTGGGGCCCACGTAGAGTAGATTGTTCACCTCATCTTACACAGAAAACAGATGACTTTGGATCTAGTGTCCCTGAAGGCTCCCACCTAAGGCTGCAGTCTATGGGCTGGGGGACGCAGGGCTGTCCAGAGGGGACGCTGCAGCACCTGCCTCTCCCTACGGCAGGTGCACCCTGCTGGGGCGTGGACTGCTCAGCAGGTCATTTTTGAGCACAACCTGATTTGGGGACCACTTCCCATTTCCGAGAGCTGCATCAGCATCGCTAGATCTGTGTCCTCCCCTCTACCCCCGTCCAGCCTAGCGTCGGTTGCCTTCTCTGCCCAGTGGGGACACAGCCTACCTCCGTCCCGCAGGGCTGTCATGAGGATTGATGGTGCCACAGGTGTGAGGCACTGCGCCCAGCCTGGCATGTGGCAGGGGATTGGAAGAGAGCAGCTGTTAATGCGGAGCCCCTCTCTGCCCTCCTGGGATGTACCGTGTATTGGGATGGGTGCGCCTGCATGTGCCCCGTCCGTGCAGCATGACAGAATGCAGGGGCATAGGGAGACAGCAGTCGTTCTGTATGACAAAATGGGGGCGGCCACTATCCCTGGGCTGCATCCTTCCTCGCCTGGACTTTGTCTCTTTCCACCACTGTGTTAGGGATTGGGAAAATAGGCCTCTTGCGTTGGTTCACTTGTGTGAAGCCCCGCAGTTTGCCTTTCCACTCCCTGGGTGTTGAGTCTTGAAAGAGGAGGTGTGTGCTCGGCAGAGTGCAGGAGGTGCTGACCCCGGGGGTACTCTGAGGGGCTGTGGTGCTCTCTCCGTGAATGCAGAGCAGAAGGAGATCTGCCCAGAGGTCCCCCCCAACTGTGACCCCCTGCAGAATCTCCCTTTTATGTGGCTAAGTTCTGACAATGCTCTCCTCATCTCCCTTTTTCTTCTAGAATGGCCAGACCTCGGGGGAAGAAACTGGACTTCAGCCATCCAAGGTGAGGGCCAAGGTCATGTCTTGGCTTCGGTTGGGGATACTGTGTCCATGGTCTTAGAGGAGGGACGAGGCCTATATATGTGCCCATCTGGGTGTGTGTGTGTGTGGGGGTTCCCTGGTCTCTTGCTGCTTTGCCCAGCTCAGCTGTCTTTCTGTAATCCCACCTGAAGCTGCAGCAGCCCTGGGCAAGGAAGTCAGAGGTGACAGGACTGTGGCCTGGGAAGGGTCCAGAGCTGGGATGCCGCCTCAGTTGTTCCCTCAGGGGTTTGGGTTGGCGCTCAAGACCCAGCCTGGGAATGACAGGTCACACTCAGGCCACAGACCTGGAAATAGCAGGTTCCTGGGCTGGAGGGAACCCTGTGGCCTTTCCCACTGGCTGATATGGCATCCACACCACTTCTCAGGGTGCTTGCTTTCCTGTAGCTCCTCAGATGTTGTGTGTGGCCTGAGGTCAGTCACTGTCCTGGGGTGCTCTTAAGTCTAGAGTGGAGATAATGTGTCCAAATCCCTTGGGGGGGAGGCGTGCACTTACGGAGATGCTAGCCATGGAGGGGCAAGGCATGGGCTCTGGCATTGGGGCTGACCAGGGTCCAAGTCCCAGGCTCCACCCCACTGTGTAACCTGACGCCTGGCTTGGGCCTGTGCTTCCTCGCGTGTGAGTGGGGAAAGTGGCCCCATCTCACAGGAGTGATGTGAAGGACAAATGTGGGCATGATGGCCTGGCACACGGCCTTGGTGCTGGCAGAGGAAGGCCTGGCATTGCTCAGCTGCAGTTCCTGCGTGGCCCTGCATTCAGCTGGTCTGCCTCGACCTTTGAGTTGGATTTAGGGTTGATACCAGTGTTTACCTTGACTCAGCTTCTTACGATAACGTGACCAGCTGGAGAGGTTGGGCCAGGGCAAAAGAAGCAAGTGCCCACCCCTTCCTCTGTTGGTTTCTATTTTTTAAAGACTTATTTATTTGAAAGGCAGAGTGGCAGAGTTACAGAGGGAGTGAGGGAGAGACACAGAGAGATCTTCCATCTGTTGTTTCACTCCCTAAATACTAACAACAACCAGAACTGGCCCGGTCTGACGTCAGGAGCCGGCAGCATCTCCTGGGTCTCCCACGTGGGTGCGGGGCTGCAAGTATTTGGAGCATCTTCCACTGCTTTTCCCAGGCACATTAGCAGACACCTGAGTCGGAAGTGGAGCAGACTGGGCCCAGGGTGGTTAAGCTGCTACCCGCAGTGTCAGCAGCAATCCCATATGGGCTCTGGTTTGAGTCCTGGCTGCTTTCCTTCCAGTCAACCTCTCTGTGCCTGGAAAAGCAGAGAGGGTGGCCCATGTGCTTGGGGCCCTGACCTAGAAGAAACTCTGGGCTCTTAGTTTTGGCCTGGTCCAGCTCCAGCCATAGAGTCCATTTGGGGAGTAAATCATTGGATGGACTCTCTCTTTCTGTAGCTTTGCCTTTCAAATAAATAAAAAAAAATAGTTTTAAAAAATGGGGAAAAAATTAGGGCCCGGTGCCATGGCCTAGCGGCTAAAGTCCTCAACTTGAACACGCTGGGATCCCATATGGGTGCCAGTTCTAATCTTGGTGGCCCCGCTTCCCATCCAACTCCCTGCTTGTAGCCTGGGAAAGCAGTTGAGGAAGGCCCAAAGCCTTGGGACCCTGTACCCACGTGGGAGACCTGGAGGAGGCTCAGGGTTTCAGATTGTTATGGCACCGGCCATTGCGGTCACTTGGGGAATGAATCATCGGACAGATCTTCCTCTCTGTCTCTTCACCTCTCTGTCTCTTCACCTCTCTGTATATATCCGACTTTGCAATAAAAATAAATCTTTAAAAAAATGGGAAAAAATTTTAAAAAGGAGCATCTAGGAGTTGAACTGGCACTCATATGGGGTTGCCAGTGTCACAGGAAGTAGCTTTATCAGCTAGCCACCACACTGGCCCCAGATTTTTTTCTTAAGATTTATTTATTTTTATTGGAAAGGCAGATTTTACACAGAGACAAAAAGATCTTTCATCCACTAACTCACTCCCCAAGCGGCCGTAACTGCTGGAGCTGAGCAGATCCGAAGCCAGGAGCCAGGAGCTTCTTCTGGGTCTCCCACACAGGTGCAGAGTCCCAAGGCTTTGGGCCGTCCTCTACTGCTTTCCCAGGCCACAGTGAGCTAGAATGGAAGTGGAGCAGCCAGACACAAACTGTCACCCATATAGGGTCCTGGCACATACAAGGCGAGGATTTAGCTACTGAGCCATCATCCCAGGCCTCAGACTTTTGGTGTTTTTTTTTTTTTAGGTAATTTTTCTAAATATATAAATATGTATATATTTGTTATTTGAAAAGCAAAGTGACAACATTGGAGAGAGAAAGAGATGTCATCCATCTGCTGGTTCACTCTCCAAATGCCTGCCACAGTCAAAGCTAGGCCTGGTAGAAACCAGGAGCTGGGAGTTCCCTCTAGGTCCCCCACATGGGTAGCAGGACCCAAGCACTCGGACTGTCCTCCCTTGCTTTCCCAGGCACATTAGCAAGTTGCTGGATTGGAAGTAGAATAGTCAGGACTTGAACCAGCTCTCTGATATGGGCTGCTGGCACCACAGGTAGCTGCTTAACTCACTGCACCGTGTGGTCCAAGAGGTTCAGGTCAGGAGGCTGGGACTGTGGGGGTGGCAGAGGAGTGTCTCACAGCCCTGCGGCCTGAGAGGAGGCTCCTCAGCCTCTGTCTGCTTCCTGGGTGGAGCCAGGGAGACAGAGCTGGAGGTGAATGGGGGCAAGGAGAGCCCTCCATCCATCTTTTTTTTTTTTTTTCTTTTTTAAGATTTATTTATCTTTTTTGGAAAGTCAGTTATACACAGAGGAGGAGAGACAGAGAGAAAGATCTTCCGTCCACTGATTCATTCCCCAGGAGGCCACAATGGCCAGAGCAAAACTGATCCAAAGCCAGGAGCCAAGAGCTTCTTCCAGGTCTCCCACATGGATGCAGGGTCCCAAGCCTTAGGGTCATCCTGGACTGATTTCCCGGGCCTCATGCAGGGAGCTGGATGGGAAACAGGGCTGCCAGGACATAAACCAATGCCCATATGGGATCCTGGCGAATGCAAGGCAAGGACTTTAGCCCCTAGGCTGCTGCGCCAGGCCTCCTCCATGCCATCTTAAGGAAAAGCGCTCAACCTGTGCCGCGCACCACACCAGGAGCTTTCTGTTTAGTTCTCTATGCCCTTAGAGGTAGAGATGATTACTGTCTGCATTTTAGAGAGAGGATAATTAAGCGCCATGGTCCCTGGTTGGCGGGTGATGAACCAAAGTCAGCACACCTGCCAGCCTAGCTTGCCCAGGAGCAGTGGGTTTTGGTGACCCCCAGTGTCCACTTCTGACCTTAGTGCACCAGGGGGCGCTCAACCTGCAATCAGGCCCTCACCGTTGTGCAGTGGAAGGGGCTGGCTGCTGGTCAGATTATCCTTAATTAGGTTTTTGGTGTGTGCCATGGTGGCACTGGGCGATCCCCAGGTGAACTTGGCACCTTATGCCCTCAAATCCCCTCTTTGGGGGAAGGCTGCATGGGGCATCTGCAGCCTGTGCCAGACCTTGTACTTCCTTCTTGGTGCCCAGTCCCTTGTAGCATTGGCAGGAGACAAGCATACCCCCAAGGAACTTGGCTGGTAGCATTTGAGTTCAGGGCTGAGTGTGGACCAGACAGATGGTCACTGCTATGTGTGCCAGAGGAAGACCAGCTGGGGGTCTCATGGGGCCTGGGCCACCTTCCCTGTGGAGCTGGCATATGGCTGGGCTTTAGGCAGCAGAATCCAGGCAAGGAGTGGAAGAAATGACCTTCCAGGTGGAGGAAGGTTGGGAAGGTGTTGCGAGGGCAGAGTCCTGGCCCCATTTCTCGTTTGCCTTGTGAGCTCCAGCAGGTGTCATGCCCTCAGCAACTTGAGCTCTTTTCCTCAGAGTCGAGCTCCCCCCACCCCCCAGGGCCCCTGTGTGTGCAGCACAAAGGCGTGGCACAGTGTGAGTGATTCATGCTTGTTTACTGATTTCAGGCAGAGAGAACTACTGGGGTTTTGGGAGCGGGATGTGCCAGCCAGTCTAGGGTAACTGTCCCAGAGCCCTTCAGCACCTGGGCACACCTGGCAGGCACCCTGAGGTGCAGTGGGGCTCCATCTGCCCCTCCCTTCCTGGGAGTGGACTGGGTGCCCCCAGCCCCTCCCCGCTGTCTCCGGAGCCCGACCCCTTTGAAGCGCCTGAAAGTCTATTTTGAGACCCGAGCATCCCCCCCTCCCCTCCTCTCTTCCTGTTTATGAAACCCTGATCCCTCCCGGATCTCTCCCGCTTCCCTGGCCGGAACTGAGGCAGGATGTGACTGGGGACTTTGGGTAGCCCTGGGTAGCCTCAGGTGTTGGGAGGCACATCCTGGAGCTGCCAGCCCTTCCCTCCCAGTACCTGGGGCCCCCCTCCCGTGTCGCTGGGTTCTGTTTCTTCAGCCTGCACCGGGCTGACCTCACAGGGGGACTGCTCGCTAAATGCCGGAGCAGTTCTGTTTGCAATACCGTTTTGTCGCCATGACCCATTGGCGTGGCCAGCTGAGGGTGGAGTGTGTCATTTAGCCCTTATTTTACCGAGAGAGAAACTGAGACAGACGCTCAGAGGCGGGATTGGCTGGTGAGAAGGCCTCTCTCAATCCTGAGCCTGCATTCCTGGCTGCATGCTGCCTTGCTCCAGCTGGTCCTTCTTTACCTGGGGTGTCTTTTGACCTGCCCACACCTGTTCATGCTCAGGGCGCAGTCGGTTTCCCCTCTCTGGCAGGCCTTCTCGACCTCAGCCTGGGACCATCCCCACCTTGACCCAGACCTTGGTCCAGCTGGGGCTGCCTCTGCCATGCCTACTGCTGTGCCCAGAGGAGGCTGTATTTTATTACCATGATTTTTTTTTTTTCAAAGTGGACTGAAGACAAGGCCAGGGTGTGCCTTAGTGTCTGTGCCTTCTGCTGTCTGGTTCTTGGCCTGGGACAGAGCAGGAGCCCCTGCTGGTGGTGGAGGGGAGGCCAGCTGGCCGCCCTTGCAGAGAGGGTGGGTCTGAAGTGCTCCCAAGTGCAGGCTTTGGAAGCAAGGGGCCCTCGCTGTTGTTCTCGGTGCTCCATCTCTCCAACCATGTGACTTTGGGCAGGTCACTTTCTGAATCCACCATTGTTACTCTAAAGGGGAGCAGAGAGTGACACCTCCCCTTGGAGCCAAAGCACAGGATCCTGGCCCCCATACCAAACCCAAGCCAGGCAGGACCCACGTGAGCGGAGGCTGAAGGAAGGCACGCTGTGCGCCAGCAATAGCAGCCAACAGCAGGTACTGGCCTTGGGGTCCCTCCTCACTAGTGTTGGCCGGTACCTGGGGCCAGCTCCGTTCCCCCACCTCCAGGGATGCCAGATACTGCAGGCCCCTTCTCACCTGCCTTGGGACTTCTGGGAGGTGTGCTTGGGAACATCAGAACAGCAGGGATTGGGGGAGGCTCTGCAGATGCTGCCGACTGGGAAGGGGACAGGCCAGTGATGGACAGCTGGGCTTGGCCCAGAGATAGGACTGGGGGCTCCAGGCTTCTCTCTCAGCTGCCCCATGGGAGGAAGCAAATGAAGAGGAAGTATCTGGAGGTGCGGACTGGAGGGGGAGAGGGTTGGGGAGAGGGCGGGGACCAAGGGATGTGCGCTGGTGGCTGTCCCCCCACCTGGCAGAGGCAGCTCTGGGGTTGTTTTCTGCCTTGTTATATCCCTGTATTGTTTCAAGACTTTTCTGGGCTTAGAGAAGAATCCACTCTGGGCTGGGGACTTGGGGGTTCCCTAGGTTGCCTCTGCATCTGCACCTCCACCAGCAAGGCTCCCCATCCCCAGTGGCAGGCAGGCCCCCCAGATTATTGTCAGGTCTTGTGATGGCAAGGAAGTCTGTGGGGGCGTTTGTTTCCACACGGGGGATGCCTGTGGAAAGGCCTTCCATCATCCACCTGACACGGCGAGGTGAGGCGACATGAGAAGGGGCCGGCCCAGCCCACCACCTGCCCTGGACCCTTGCCACCTGCTCCTCTCCTTCAGTCTCTGAGCCCTAGGCTCGCTGGTTTCCCCTGGGTGCCTGGGCAGGGGCAGGACCCAGCTGCCACTGTGGGTGGACCTAGCCATGGAAGATTGCCACAGGGGGAAGAGCTGGAGTTCTAGCTGCCTTCTGTCCCAGGTTCTCTCAGTGACCGCCAGGCCAGGGTTTGTGGATACCTTGCTGCCCTGTGACTTCTGTCTTGAGTCTCCCTTGCTTAGGAGACAGGGAGATGTGTCGCTGGGGTCCTCTCTAGGCTAGTAGACTTGGAGTCTGCCATGGCCCCCTCCCCTCCCCACTCTGCCCCCAGCCTGGGAGTCTGACCCAACTTCTGTCGCTCCTCCCTGCGGAGAGGGAAGTGAGAAGGAGGGGGGCCAGGGACCCTGCCTTCTGGGCGAGGAAGGCTAAGAAAAGCAGAA
The DNA here is from genome assembly GCF_030435755.1 of Ochotona princeps. Taxonomy (NCBI): domain Eukaryota; kingdom Metazoa; phylum Chordata; class Mammalia; order Lagomorpha; family Ochotonidae; genus Ochotona; species Ochotona princeps. Next base: position 18,761,838 of record NC_080833.1, read on the forward strand.
GTAAGAAGTGACAGGGCCTGTGGCCACTGGTGCGAGCCTCACCATGCAGACTCCGGCAGATTTCCCCAGGCCTGACAGAGACTTGGGCCCCTGTCCCGGAAAGGTGAGCAGAGGGCGGCGTGTCCCTGTGGGCGTGGAGTGGGTGTGCGGTGGCCCTGTCCCCTGGGGTTTTCTGAGCCACTGCCTGCGTCCCCAGGGAGCATTGTCAGTCAGGTGGGCGGGGTGAATGGGGGGGCACAGCTCTCAGGGTGGGGTGGGCAGGGACTGCTTCAAGGCCTTGGCCTGCCTCAGCTGCTGGATGAGCCTGAAGCTCTGTGGGGTTGCCGCCTGTCAGGGAAGCTCTCCTAAAGAGAGGACTACCCGCAAGGGTCAGGACCTGGAGTGGGAAGTCCCGGGACCGGGCTTGGGTGGGCAGGAAGTGACTCTGGCCGACTTACCTGCCCTCTCCCCTTCCTGGCACTTGAGGCCTGCTGACCCCAAACAAGGCAGTAACCAGGGGAGGGACGTGGGTTCAAGCTGGTGCTGTCACTGGTTTGCTTTGCACTGGTATGAGTCACTGTTCTGGGTCTCAGTTTCCTGTTCCCCAATGGGGAGCATGGCCTCTGGGATGTCTGGTGTAGAGCTAATGCTGCCACAGCGCTGCCGGGCCTACTCAGGAGTTGGCCCTCTCCGCTGCTCCCTTGGTCCTGCCCTCCTGCCCCCACCCCTTCCTCAGGCCCTGACAGGGGGAGAACACCCCAGGGCAGTGACCACCGTCAGGGCTGGCTCTGCTGCCTTCTCCCACCCACCCCCAGCTTCTCGGGTTGTGCCCCTTCATTTTCAGGAATTGCTGTGGGTGCTAGGCTCTCACCTGTGCCGTGGTGGCTGGGGGTCAGTAGAGGCCTCGCTGGCTGGCTCTGGCTGTCCTGCTCTCTCTCCACTGCTGTCAGGCTCCCAGCTCTGTCTCCTCCATGAGGAACACTTGTTTCCCGTGGCTGGAGACATGCCATGTGTTGGGTACTTGTTGGGTTTCTGCCTCCCTCTGTCTTTGCCTCTCAGGTTGGGATTTCCATCTGTCCGCCTGCTGGAGTCGTGTGGCCTTCTGCCTCCCCGTGTTGGGTTCCCGTCCCCATCTGCCTCTCCCGCCTGCTCTCCGGCTGTTCCTGCCTGTTGAATTTCCAACCCCATCCACTTTCACACTCCTCCCACCCCCCATCTCTGTCCACTTCTGCCTGCCCCTCTTGCCTCCGCCTGTGTTGGGGCCTCACCCCCGTCCATCTCAGCCCACTGGGTATACGTCATTTGGCATCCCTGCCTCTTGGACATGGCTGATTCCTGCCTGCCCTGCCTGCTGCCGGCCCATCCTTATCAGTCTCCACCTCTTGGGTGCCTGCCTCAGCCTGGTGCCTGGCTCTTATCTGCTGCTGCCTGGTGGACACCTGCTCAGCCTGGTGGGCACCTATCTGCTCACTAGCTGCGCTGGCTCTGGGCTCTGCCTTTGTAGACCCACAGGGAGGATAGGGCAAGGATAGGGCCAGAGGGTAGCCCTCCCAGCACCAGCACTGGGGAGGCGGGAAGAGAGAGGAAGGGAAGGTGGTGAGGGTGTAGGCCTGTAGCTGGGAAACCACAGGCCCTGAGTGATTGGCTGCCACAGGCTGGGCTGGGCCCAGCCCCCACACCCTTACCCTGCACATCCGCCTTGGGCCCGGCCACCTCCGTGGCAGCCCCAGACGCTGTCTACTCCTGCCATGGTGCCACGGCCCCGCTGGGCGGATGGAGCAGGATCCCAAGCCGCCCCGTCTGCGGCTCTGGGCCCTGCTCCCCTGGCTGCCCAGGAAGCAGCGGCCGAGGATTGGCCAGCCCCCTCCACCTGTCCCTGGCCCCGGCCCCCAACAGGACTCGGTGAGTGTGCCTGGCTGTCTGGCCGTGGCCTGACTGTGGTCCTGGGAAAAGATCCCTGGGCAGCCAGGTTGACCTAAGGTGGCTTTGGGATCTCTAATCCAGGCCTGGTCTTGCTGGGTCACTAGATGCTGTCCAGGCCTGCTTCTGGGGGAAGTGAAGAGGCACTTCTGGGCTCTGGGCATAGTACTGACATATTCTAGGGAGGGGAGAAGGGTCTAGAACAGCAGTGACCTGGCAAGGGACTTCTAGTAGGCTTCTATGATGGAGAGTTGGGCAGATGAGGCATGGAGTCGCCAGCCTTAACTTCCTGTTGCTGCAGACCAGGTTGAAGGGTATGTCCAAGCAGCAGTCCCCTCGTCCCATCTAGACAAGGAGTAAAGGTGTGTCTCAGCCTGCCCATTAGAACATGCTCTGCTTCCTACTGTGGCCAAACCAAAACAGCAGGGCGGGAGGAGATGACCCCTGAGAGCGGATCTGTGCATCTGAGCCAGAGCCTGGGGTGAGCTCAGCCAGGAGAGCCTGGGCATCCTTTTGGGCCTGACTGGATCAGAGCAGCAAAAGTCGGAGGAATGTGCCCAGTGTGGCAGCCTGGTGGCTAAGTCCTCACCTTGCGTGCACCAGGATCCCAAATCCATGCTGGTTCATATCCCAGCTGTCCCACTTTCCTTCCAGCTTCCTGCTTGTGGCCTGGGAAAGTAGTTGAGGACGGCCCAAAGCCTTGGGACCCTGCACTCATGTGGGAAACTAGGAAGAAACTCCTGGCTCCTGGCTTCGGATCATCTGAGCTCTAGCTATTGTGGTCATTTTGAGATTAAACCGGAACATAGAAGATCTTCCTGTCTCTTCTTCTCTCCTCTCTGTTAATCTGAGTTTCCAATAAAAATAAATAGATCTTTAAAAAAAAAAGTCCAAGGAGTAGTTCTCCCCAGCCTGACTCCTTCGTGGCTGGGTGTCCATGTGCCTGGAGAGTGGAACTGTCAGGAGCGCCATGTGGTGGGAGTGCACACGGCCGGAGGGCCACCACACTCACCTGCTCTCTGCCTCCGCTAGGATGAGGGTGACGTCAAGGAGATCGCCATCACGCACCATGTCAAGGCTGGCTCCGAGAAGGCTGACCCGTCCCACTTCGAGCTCCTCAAGGTTTTGGGACAGGGATCTTTTGGCAAAGTGAGTCATGAGGCGAAGGCCGAGAGGGCAGCCCTAATCGTTTCTGTGGGCAGAGGGGGGCAGTGGAGGATAGAGGGCAAGTGAGAGCTCACCTTGGTATCCCAGGAGAGCAGAAGGTAGCCTGGGGCTCAGGGAGACTTGAAGGCAGCCTGGGACCTGGAGTGGGGGAACCATGAGCCCAGCCTCCTCCCCTGTATCTCCTGCTCTGCCTTTTCAGGTCTTCTTGGTGCGTAAGGTCACCCGGCCTGACAATGGGCACCTGTATGCCATGAAGGTGCTGAAGAAGGCAACACTGAAAGGTGAGTGGGGGTAGCCCCTGGGCAGAAAACCTGATGGCAGGTGGGGACCATGTTCAGGAGCACCTGCTAGGACAGCGGAGGCAAAGGCACCCTACCCCCACCTACCTGTAGCCAAGGATCATGGCTGGGTTGAGGGTGCAGTAGAAAGACAGTAAGTCAAGTGCAGGACACTTGGGACTGTGGGCAGTCACACTGGGCAGACAGGTGCACTGTTTACCAGGCTGCTTCAGGTTCTTCCAGAAGTCTGAGGGACACTGTTCTGGCCTCCTAGCTCAGGGTAGAGCAGGGCTTGGGGAAGCCTGGGCAGTGGCTGGGTGGATGAGAGAGGGTGTTGGAGGCAAGGCCTAGGGATGGGTGGCAGCAGCTCAGGAAGATTCCAGGGACTTGGGCTGTTAGTGGTGGTTGTTGTAGACCCTTTGGCCTGGGAACCAGTGAAGCAACTGACCAGACAGAATCAGAGCCGAAGCTGGGTGTGTGGCGGGGCTGCAAGAGGTGTCATCCACAAGAGTGTCTTTGAGGGTTCTCTGCAGGGTGATAAGGTTGGCTTTGGCGGGTCAGTGTCAGCTGGGTCTCCTCATGGACCGGGTGACGGAGCCACAGCAGGAGGACAAAGATAAAAAGACAGGTTCCTGCTGGGAAAGGCTCTTGGGCTCTGTGGGAGAAGACAAATAGGCATGTAGCCGTGGCTGTCCCAGGAGCCTGGGAGACTGGGAAGGCAATGCAGCCTTATAGGGGACACAGGCTCAGAGACCAGGGAACATGGCAAGCTGGGCCATGAAGGGCAAATTAGGAGTTCTCTAGACCAAAAATGGTAGAGGAAGAGCACCGCAGGAAGGAGGAAGTGGGGAGGGGTTGGGGACAAGTTGTGATCAGGAAATACTGACCCAGAGCAGTTAACTGCAGTGGGTTCCCTGCCATGCCTAATGAGGGAAATGCAGCAATCAAAGTAGAAGCTACTGACACTTGGTGCAGCGTTGAAGATGCTGCTCGGGACAGCCACATCCCTTGTAGAAGTGGCTGAATTCCGTCCCTGGACCTGCTTTGTATTCTGCCTTCGTGGCAGGCAGCAGGTGATGGCTCACGTACGTGGGTCCCTGGTACCCATGTGGGAAAGGAGACCTGGATGGAGCTCCTGGATTGTGGTTCTGGCTTGGCCCAGCCTTGGCCGTTACGGGCATTGGAAAATAAACAAGTGGATGGATAATCAGTCTGTATCTTTCTGCCTTTCAAATAAATTTTTCTTTTAAAGGATTTATTTATTTTTATTGGAAAGTCAGATCTACAGAGAGAAGGAAAGACAGAGAGGAAGATCTTTTGTCCGCTGACTCACTGTCCAAGTGGCTGCTGGAACTGGGCTGATCTACAGCCAGGAGCCAGGCCTGCCTTTCAAATAGATTTTTAAAAATACATTAAAAATTTTTTTTAAAGATTTATTTATTTTTGGGCCTGGCGGCATGGCCTAGCAGCTGAAGTCCTCACCTTGAACACCCCAGGATCCCATATGGACGCCAGTTCTAATCCCGGCGGGTCCACTTCCTGTACTTGTGGCCTGGGAAAGCAATCGAGGATGGCCTAATGCATTGGGACCCTGCACCTGCGTGGGAGACCCGGAAGAGGTTCCTGGTTCCCAGCTTCGGATCGGCGCAGCACCGGCCGTTGTGGTCACTTGGGGAGTGAATCATCGGATGGAAGATCTTCCTCTCTGTCTCTGCTCCTCTCTCTATATCTGACTTTGTAACAAAATAAAAAAAATAAATCTTAAAAAAACCCAAACAACAACAACAACAAAGATTTATTTAATTTTATTGGAAAGGCGGATATACAGAGAGGAGGAGAGACAGAGAGAAAGATCTCCTGTCCGATGGCTCACCCCCCCAAGCGGCCACAATGGCTGGAGCTGAGCCAATCCGAAGCCAGAAGCCAGGAGCTCTTCCAGGTCTCCCATGCAGGGGCAGGGTGCCAAAGCTTTAGGCCGTCCTCAACTGCTTTCCCAGGCCACAAGCAGGGAGCTGGATGGGAAGCGGAGTCACTGGAATTAGAACTGGCGGCCGTATGGGACCCTGGCATGTGCAAGGCGAGGACTTTAACTACTATGCTATCGTGCCAAGCCCCATTAAAAACTTGTAAACTAGGCCTGACGCGATAGCGTGATAGCTAAATCCTCGCCTTGTATGCCTTGGGATCCCATATAGATGCCAGTTCAAGTCCCAGCTGCTCCACTTCCCACCCAGCTCTCTGATTGTGGCCTGGGAAAGCAGTAGAAGATGGCCCAAAATTTTGGGACCCTGCATCCACAAGACAGACCCCAGAAGAAACTCCTGGCTTTGTATCAGCTTAGCTCTGGCCTTTGCGGTCACTTGGGGAGTGAAGCAATGAACAGAAGATCTTCCTCTCTGTCTCTGCTTCTCTCTGTAAATCTGGCTTTCCAAAATAAATAAATCTTAAAAACCAAACAAACAAAAAACCCTTTTAAACTAAAATAGAAGCTAAAGTGTTCTGAAGAGGGTGGGCATCGGGCCCAGCAGGTAGGAGGCCCACACCCCACACTGGAGCACTTGCTCAGCTCCACTCCCGACTCCAGCTTTGTGCTAACGCAGATCCTGGGAGGCAGCAGGTGGCGGCTGTGTGGTGGGGCTCATGCCACTCAAATGGTCGGCCTGAACTGAATTCCCCTTAGTCCTCTCCTGGTACAGACACTGCGGAGGGATCCAGCTAATGGGAGTTGTTCTCTTTCTGCTTCTCTCTCATCCCTCTGCCTCTTAACTGAGGGCCAAGGAAAACAAACAAAACCATTGTGTGAAGGAGAAACCCAGCACTGTTAGCCTGAAGTTAATCTTGTCTTAGTCTAAAGTATCTAGAAGGCTCCCATCGGCTTGGGAGGCAAGGAATACTTCCTGGAGGAGTTGTGGTTTGAACTGATGGTCAGAATTACCTTGGCAACTTCTCTTCTTTAAATTGAAAGTATATGGGGGATGTCCCCGCCCTGTCCCCAGCCACCTGTGGAGCCGAATCTTAGGCTCAGGGAATTTGCCTTCCTCATCAACTCTCCAAAGAACCATTCGCATTGGTTACCACACTAGGACCTGGGCTTTTTGTGCTAAATGAGGAGGGGGATGACGGAGGATGCTGGGGAAGATGTGGAGGCAGAGGTTGGGGGGTCTGCAAAACTGAAGCACAGAGGGCCACAAGGGTGTTTAATCTGGCTGAATTAAATGGTCCTCAGCAGGGTGTACTGGAGGCCAGGGTCAGAAGAGTGGGCACTGCCCTGAGGGCTGGGGGCTGAGAACAGGCCCAGCAGCCAGGCACAGAGCAGAAGGGGAGGTTGGGTGTGGAGGCCGAGTGTCTCCAGGGAGCTTCAGCCTGTTGTGCCGTGTGTCCACCCTCTGGCTGACTCCCTCTGCTCTGGCCAGTGCGGGACCGCGTTCGGACCAAGATGGAGCGGGACATCCTGGCTGACGTGAACCATCCGTTTGTGGTGAAGCTGCACTATGGTGAGAGCAGCACTTCCCTGAACTCCCACCCACCCCGCCTCGTGCTCTGCCTCTCCGCTGTGTGGTCCTGGCCCCCACCTGCAGACCCAGGAGCCAGGACCTGAGAGCCAGGTCCCGTAGCCTGTGACTCCTGCCTCTCTCCCTAGCCTTCCAGACAGAGGGCAAGCTCTATCTTATTCTGGATTTCCTGCGCGGCGGGGACCTCTTCACTCGGCTCTCCAAAGAGGTGAGCTGACATGACAGTCCCCTGTGGGCAGGGATCCTGGGATGGAGCGGATGGGGGCATGACAAGCCTTCCCATCCCCAAGCCCAGACTGGCCTAGCTGGGGGGCCACTCAGGTCTTGCTGGGTGCGTGTGGTCCAGGACTCATTGTCTACCCTGGCACATCCTCTTGATGTGGACCAAGGGGACCAGGCCCTGCATCCAGTGCTCCCTGATGTGGGGGAACTAGGGGTGCCTATCACTCATATGCCTCCATGTGCCACCATTCTGCCAGGCTGCCCTGGGCAGGGCTGAGAGCAACAGGGAGAACCCCAAATGCACCAAGAAGTGAGACTGGAGCCTTCCTGTTTTACTTGTTAGCTGACAGATACTGAACTGATGTATAAGGATTTGAGCATGACATAACAATGGGACCATTAATGTAATTCCAATTTCAAAGAGAAACAAGCTTTAAAAATACATTTTTTAAACATTACTGTAGTGTTTGTGTAGGTAAAACCTTTATGTGATTCAAAAGAAAAATATTCGTGGGGAAGTCTTCCTCCTCCCCGCAGCATCCTGAGCCTCTCATAGTCAGCACTTTAAGCGGTTTCTCGTTGAACCTTCCCAGGATGATTCTGCAAACAGACCCCACGTGTGTTCTCTATCCCTGCCGCCATTTCCCTGCCTGAACACTCCCTGTCCCGTGTTGGCCTCCTAGTAGCACCTGGGCCTCCCTGTCCTACACTAGCCTCCCTGTCCCATACTAGCCTCCCTGTCCCACACCAGCCTCCCTGCCCTGCCTGGGTCTCCCTGTCCCACAAGGGCCTCCATTGCCCTACCTGGGCCTTCCTGTCCCGCCTGGGACTCCCTGTCCGCGTCAGCCTCTCTCTCTCACGCTGGCCTCCCTGTTCTGTACCTTGCCTATCCCAGAACGCATTCCCTTTAGACCATGACTGACTGCTGTTTTGGTTCATGGCTGTGCAGGCCCCAGCCCCTGGAGTCTTGGGCTGATGACCAGGAGTGGCTTAGGCATCTGTCATGTCCTACTTCAAACCCTGATGCCCAGGGGGCAGGGTGGAGGAGAGGGCATGGGACCCTGAGCTCTTCAAGGGTAGATTCTGGGTACCAGGAGGCTGCTGGCTGCCCAGGGCCCAACTGAAACCCCTCATGCATACCATAGGTCATGTTCACGGAGGAGGATGTGAAGTTTTACCTGGCTGAGCTCGCACTGGGTCTGGACCACCTCCACAGCCTGGGCATCATTTATAGAGACCTCAAGCCTGAGAAGTGAGTGACCCCTTCTCCCAGCCACCCCCCATCTCCCTAGGAGGTACACAGCCAGCTGCCAGGGCCACCTCCATGGAGGCATCTACCATCTTGGGCTGCGTGAGGATTGGGTGGGGTGGAGTTGCAGGGTGCACAGCCAGCTCTCCTTGGGGGCCGCCTAATCCCTGGCATTGGACCCTCCATGCAGGTGCGCTGTCTACCTTTCCACCAATATGGTATGCCATCTGGGCTGCCACTGTGAAAGGTGGTTCCTTACTACAACCTCCCAAGAACTTTTCTTAATATCCCCACCTTACTGGGCAGGTGGCAAGGTGGAATGACATCTGGCTATAGAGTTAGGTGACCTGAATTCGAATCCTGGCTGCTCCTGCTCAGTAGCTCTGAGGAATCCCCCAGTTTCCCTGAGTGCTCGTTTCTCTTTGGTCAGACAGAGCCATAGTGGTACCTGCCTCACACAGGTGGTTCAAGGATTAGAAAAAGAGGTGGAAGTGAACATTGGCGCACACCACTTGGGAGACCTGAATCTCAAATCGGAGTGCCTGGTCTGAGTCCCGGCTTTTCTCCCGATTCCAGCTTGCTGCTAATGAGAGAGGCAGCAGATGAGGGCTCAGGTGGTTGGATCCCTGCCGCCACGTGGGAGACCCAGATAGTATTCCTGGTTCTTGGCTTTGACCTGGCCCAACCTTGGCTGTTGTGGCCATTTGAGGAATGCCGCAGTGCGCAGATCATTCTCCCTCTTTTGGTGTCCGAGTCTCTGTCTCCCTCTGTCTCTGTTTCTCTTTCTCTCTGCCTTAAAAATAAATAAGTAAATAAATAAAGCCACATACCTGCATGACACTGCCAGGATCACACACACAAATCTTCCCCCTCTCCCACTCATTTACCTGCCTGTTCATCAAATAGATCTGGGGAAGCACCTCTTGTGGGCTGGGGCCTCTGCCACACAGCCCTCTGGACCCACTGGAAGCCACCTGCTGGCCCCAGCTGAGGCCCTGACCCTCGTCTCTGTTACAGCATCCTTCTGGATGAGGAGGGCCACATCAAACTCACAGGTGAGTGGAGGCTCCCAAGGAAGGACAGAGTGGGTTTCTGACGGCTCTCGTCAATGTGAGGGCTGCGTGTTCCCCCACAGAGGCTGTGCCAGGTATGCAGCAAGGGTCTGAGCCTGGGCCCCATACCTGGAACCTCGCACCCTGCTCAGGTCCAGGGGTGCGTCACCTCGCTTCCTAGGGCCTCAGCTTCCTCCTGTGTGTGCCTAGGGTGGCCACAGTGATGGGCAAGGGTTCTAAAGGTGTTTCTTCCCCTGTCTTACCGGCTGCAGACTTTGGCCTGAGCAAGGAGGCCATCGACCACGAGAAGAAAGCCTACTCCTTCTGTGGGACGGTGGAGTACATGGCTCCTGAGGTCGTCAACCGCCAGGGCCATACCCACAGCGCCGACTGGTGGTCCTATGGGGTACTGATGGTGAGCACCCAGGCCCCAGCCTGAGCCAGGACCCCCGGCCCTCCATATCTCTGCTTTCCTGGCCATGCTGGCTAGCTTCAGCCTGCATCTTGCTGCAGGTTCCTTCCAGGTGTGGCCCCAGCTGGGGTGCCTGGAGCTCCACTCTGGGTCGTCTCCCTAGTGCTGCTCCTGGTGGTCTGGGCTGGCAGGGAGCAACGAGGTGTGGGAGTCAGGACTCCGTACTTAAGCCGATTCTCTTCCCCTGCAGTTCGAGATGCTGACAGGCTCCCTGCCCTTCCAGGGGAAGGACCGAAAGGAGACCATGACCCTGATTCTCAAGTAAGCTCTGCCCCTGCCGTACTCACTCAGAGTCCCCCTCCAAACCCCAAGTCCTGGTTTGGGGGCCCAAGTATGAGACCCTTCTCTGGGCGTCCCTGCCCATCTCCGGAGGCCTGTGGGTGGGGGCCCCGATGCCCCTGGGAGGTGAGTTAGTGGCTGGACTGAGCCTGGAGCGAGTCTTGGACAGAGCTGGGGAGGGGAGATGGGCTTGCGGGGCGGGGCACACACTCGTTAGTGCTCTGGGCTATTTCAGGGCGAAGCTTGGCATGCCCCAGTTTCTGAGCGCAGAAGCGCAGAGCCTCCTGCGAGCCCTGTTCAAACGAAATCCTGCCAACCGGCTCGGTATGCTGGGATGCTGGGGCGGGGCCATGGTGGCGGGGAGGTGGGGAGCTGGGGGCAGCTGCAGCCCTGCCACGGGGCCACATCTGGATTGAAAAGGGCTCTTGTCCTTTGTGTGGGCAGACAATGCTGCCGGCCACCGTGCCTCTGACTCCATGAGGGAGTGCTGGAGGGGTGAGGGTTGACCTGTGTGTGGGAGGAGGAAGGGAGGCAGGAACTGAGTCATCCTCACTCCCTCTGAGTACAAGGACAGAGGCCCCCTGCACAGCCCCACCCCCACCCCCGCCAAGGCTTCAGGCACAAGAGGAAGAGCTTGAGTTCGGGAGCCAGCCTGCTCAGGTCCAGCTGGTTCTGTTTCATGTCCCTGCAGCCAGCCCTTCAGTCCTGTGGGTGTTGAGTGCATGATGCTGGATGCTGTTTAGGAATGGAGGGACTGGGACCACGGCATCTGTTAGAGCCCCAGCTCTGTGGGAAGCGACGATCCAGGCTCCCTCCCATCTCAACAGGGCCCTGTTAATTCCCAGAGCCTCTGTGCTCAGCCTGGCACACACTAGGTGGTTAGAATATGTTTGCTGCTTTGGCCCCTGGCGTCGCCTGGATCATGACCAGCCCCGTACAGCCCAATTCAGGGTTCTTGGGACTAGTGGAGTGCAGACTTGACTTGTGGTTGCAAAGGACTGTAGGAGACATGGAGCAAAATTGAAGCTCTCGTCAGGAGCGGGCAGGTGCCTCCGTACATCTCACAGCCAGTCTGGTACTTATCCTCACCATGTAGCTTGGGACAGGTTGTCCAGCCTCTCTGGGCCTCCCTTCTTCCATGACAACATTGGAGTTCCATCAAAGTAGAAACTGCTGAGTGGGCAAGCGGGCCTCGCGGGGGCGGGGGAGGGGGCGGGGCTGGCAGGTGCAGCCCATCCTCCCTTCGGCCCCTGCGGTCACTCCCAGGGCACGGCTTAGTGGGGAGACCAGGTGTCTAGAAGTCGGACCATCCAGCGTGGGCTTTTCCCATGGTCTCTTTCAGGCTCCGGTCCTGACGGGGCTGAGGAGATCAAACGGCATGTCTTCTACTCCACCATTGACTGGAACGTGAGTGTCAGGCCATGCAGAGCTTCGGGCTGGGGGTGCTGGGGCCTCAGGGGCAGGAGCCAAGGGGAGCAGAGGCCTTGAGAGGCCCGGGGCTGGCCTCCTGTAGGTTCTCATGGCCCTGGCTACTGAGGATCGTGGCCTGCCATGCTGAGCAAGTGCCCACCCGCCTACAGAAGCTGTACCGCCGGGAGATCAAACCGCCCTTCAAGCCGGCCGTGGCGCAGCCCGACGACACCTTCTACTTTGACACAGAGTTCACGTCCCGCACGCCCAAGGGTGCGTCCCACATCTGAGTGGTCTGTCTGGGGCTGGTGCAGGAGGGAAGCACAGAGCCAGGGGCACCTGGGCAGGTGGGGAGGCAGGGCAGAGTGTCTGCCCATGTCCTTGTCTTGCTCCCACCGAGGAGCTTTGCAAGCCTCTTTGTGTCTGGGTGAGGTGTGGACAGTGTGGGTGGTGAAGGCTACAATGCAAGTCAGGACCCCTGCCCCAGGCATCTTCTGGCTCACTGGGAAGACCTAGCAGCTCCAGCTTATAGTCACATCAGAGCTAAGGAATGTGACCTGCGGTAGCGTGTGGTGGAACAGCCTGGCAGAGGTGACAGCGCCCACGGGTCAGGGGCAAGTGTGGGAACTGACTTTGGCTATTTTGACTGCTGGGCCTCAGCGTACTCATCTGGAGCATGGGCACAGCCACAGAACCACTCAGACCCTAAGCTTGCCCCAGAAAGGCAGAGAGGAGACTTCTGGGGGAGAGCTTGGTGAGGCCCAACTTCTGGCAGGAGGTGGGTGGCGAGTGAAGAGTAGAATGCTGGGGAGGCTTCGGTTGAGGTGCTTAGCAGAAGGGCTGATTTTCACACTGCACCTTGCACACCTCTGTTGACAGGGAGCTCAGCCCTTCTCCAGTCCACCTAGTCTCTGTTCAGGTAGCTGACAGATGGGCACCAGGCCCGTCATGTGTCCCTCCCAGGAGGACTGATGGGGAATGAGACAGAGCGTCTTGGAGCTCAGGCTGTTGGTGGCAGAGACTGGTGGGACTGGGGGCTTGGAGCAGTCAGGCAAGGCGAAGGGCAGAGCTGAAAGGGCACAGGAAGGGACCAGGAGGGGCACTGGCTTGAGGAACCCCTTTTAGGAGTCAAGGCTGGCTGAGCCCTGAACTGGGAGGGAGGAGGCTGATCATGAGGCCCTTGATTGCCAGATGACAGCAGTAGGCTTCTTCCCAGGGCAGAGGGGAGCGTGCAAAGGCAGGGAGCATGTGATCCTGGTCACAGCTGTCCCTCTGGCTGTTGTGCAGAAGGGGGATGCCCAGGGACACACCTGGGCTGCGGCTGGAGGCGGAGGTGGCAGTCCCATGTTCCTCGCGTGGCAGGACCAGGCTGATTTAAATGCACAGTACACAGGTGGACCCTGGCAAGGGTGGGCAGGACTAGGCAGCTACTGAGACAGGCCTGGGTGCCCCGGAGTCCCTGCTTCCTGGGCTGCTGTGAGCTCAAGAGCCTGGCCTCAGGCTCACATCCACCCTCCTGCCCCTACAGATTCCCCAGGCATTCCCCCGAGCGCTGGTGCTCATCAGCTGTTCCGTGGCTTCAGCTTTGTGGCCACTGGCCTGATGGAAGATGACAGCAAGTCCCGGGCCACGCAGGCGCCACTGCACTCAGTGGTACAGGTGAGCGGGGCAGGTGCTACTGCCCAAGGTCCTGCTCTGTCCAGAAACCAGAGCAGCCCAGCTGGGTACATGGGCTCTGGTGCTGCCCAGGCCTGACTTACACCCCAATGCCAGTGTGGAAGCCATGAGGTCTCCACACCTCTTGCTTTCCTTATTTGTCCCATGGGGACCAGAATGCCTGCCTTACAAGGAGACCCTGATGATTGGATAACAAAGAGGATTTGAATGCCCTGGCACAGAGCCAGGATCTAGGCACATGCCACAGGTGCCCAGGGGGAAGGGAGCAGGGGCAGGAGTAGAAGTGGGCTGTCTAATGATGAGAAAGAGGTGGTCAGACTATTGTGTGTCCTCATACTGGTGCCTGTTTTGACACTCACCCTGCTCCATGGCAAATTGAGGGTGCAGAGGTGGGGGCGTGGACCTGGAGACTGGAGCTTATGGGCGAGGGGCTGTGGGGGAGATCTTGACTTTCCCCATGGCTCTGCTGTCTTGGCTTGGACAGGCAGTGACAGATCCTACCTCTGTGGCATCATGGTGAGGGCTATGTGAGTTCATGTGTGAAGTGACAGTGACAAAGGAATGTATTATCCACACAGTGATGCCTTTGTCTGGGAGAAATGTCTGATTTGTTTTTGTGTACTTCACAGCATTTGATTGTTTTTATTTATTTGTTGTTATTTTAGTTGAAAGTCAGAGAGACAGACTGATGTCTTCATGTACTCCCCAAATGCCCGCCACAGCCAGGGCTAGGCCAGGCTGAACTTCACCTGGTCTGCCATGTCAATGGCAGGGAGCCAAGTCCTGGAGCCATTACCTGCTGCCTGCCAGGGTGCACAGCAACAGGAGGCTGGGTCAGAAACAGAGCAACCAAGACACACACCAAGCTCTCCTTTGTGAGATGTGGGTGTCCCAAGCGGCAGCAAACACCTACCAAGGACAAATGTCACACCTGAGCGGATGTGAGAACAAACCATGAGCCAGGGCTGTCCTGGGCTGTGGGACACCTGCTGAAGGGGCTACCAGTAATGCCTGGCCCCTGTAGTCCTGGACACTGCATGTGTCTCAGAGTCTCAAGCACCCATGAGATAGGTACCCAGAGAGGGGAGATCACAGTGGGTGGCAGAGCTGGGGGCCCACTCGGGCTTCTCTGTCCCTCTCAGGCCTGCCCAGGCTTCTCAGAAACACACCCCTCTCAGTATGTGTCTTGTAATCCCTGCCTTGACTCCTCTCTGCCCTCTGACTGCACACTGTAGCCCAGGCAGACTAGGGGCGACAGGTGTGCTCATTGTATAGGGTAGAAAACTGAGCCCAGAGTAGGGCAGGTTCGTGTCTAAGGTTGCACGGCCAACGCTATTCTAACGCTCCCTGCTCTTCCTCGGGGCCGTCTCTACTGGCCCGAGACCCCAGATATTGGGACGAACCCTGTCAGGCTAGAGCCTGGGCTCACCTCTCCTTTGGTCTCTTGCAGCAACTCCATGGGAAGAACCTCGTTTTTAGCGATGGATATGTGGTGAAGGAGACAATTGGTGTGGGTTCCTACTCCGTGTGCAAGCGCTGCGTCCACAAGGCCACCAACATGGAATATGCCGTCAAGGTAAGCCCGCAGCCAACAGTGCTGCTGGGCTGGGGTGGAGGATGTTGCGTTCTGACCCTTGGGACGCTGGGGAGCAGTGTGTGGCTGAGGCCTCCTGTAGGCCTAGCACGGTGGGACCCACAGAATCTATCCCCCTTGCCACTCACATGCCCCTCTTGCTTCAGGTCATTGACAAGAGTAAGCGGGACCCCTCAGAAGAGATTGAGATCCTTCTGCGGTATGGGCAGCACCCCAACATCATCACGTTGAAAGATGTGAGTAGCTCCAGGCTAGGGGTGTGCTGGGGTGCTGGCCTCCCCAGAAATGTCTCCAGACTGCCAGGCCTTTGACCTCTGACCCGCCCCTCAGTGCTCCTGGGGTGAGGGGAGGTCTTGTCCCTCGGTCAGGCCACACCCCAAGGATGAGAGCACAGACTCAGGTATCCCTGGGGAGCTGTCCTGGCCACTGTGCCTGCGACCTCCTGTCCTGTGAGCACGGGAGCCCAGACAGGTGAGGGAGCCGCATACGCACCTCAGCTCATGGCCGGGAGAGCTGGTGTCCGAGGGGCCTGACAGCAAGGTGTTCACAGGTGTATGATGATGGCAAACACGTGTACCTGGTGACAGAACTGATGCGGGGTGGGGAGCTGTTGGACAAGATCCTGCGACAGAAGTTCTTCTCGGAGCGGGAGGCCAGCTTCGTCCTGCACACCATCAGCAAGACTGTGGAGTACCTGCACTCTCAGGGGGTGAGTCCATGTTAGGGGTGCCAGGCTCACAATGCCGGCAGGCCAGTGAGCCATGGGGAGGTGCCGGAGTGACCATCTTGGATGCATTGGAAAGGAAGTGGCAGAGATGGGACGTGACCCGTTAACATCTCTGACCAGACATGGTACCACCCCAGGTTGCTATATCTCTGACTCTCTCACTCTCTCTTTTTAAAAGAGATTTTATTTATTTATGTTTTGAAGATTTATTGATTTTTATCTGAAAGGCAGATTTTACAGAGAGAAGGAGAGGCAGAGAGAGAGAGAGAGATCTTCCATTTATTGATTCACTCTCCAAATGACTACAACAGCCAGAGCTGGGCCAGTCTGGAGCCAGGAACCTCTTCCATATCTCCCATGTGGGGACCAGAAGCCCAAGAACTTGGGCCATTTTTTGCTTCTTTTCTCAGGCACCTTAGCAAGGAAAGTGATGAGGCCAGAGCCCCTGTTCCTGGACGGAAATGTGGAGCTCCTGAGGCAGCGTATTTAACACACGTGGTGTCACCTTTTACTCCATTAGGCATCTCGGCACTTCCAGGATCTCTGCCTGGATCCATTATTGTGAGAGAAAGAACTTCACCTTGTAATCAGAGCTTCGGTTTGGGTACCAGTGGTCATGTGTGAAGTGGCTTTGGCTTTGGAAATAGCCAGCACAGACAGACTCATGTTCAGGCTTGTCAGGTCAGAGGGTGAGTGTGTTTCCTTTTCCTGCTTTATTCCCAAGTGAATGCAAACTAAAGTCACTCCAAGGGGGTTTAGAAAACAGAGCTGAACCAGAGTTGCCAGCGCATCATCTGAGGCTCCAAGCAAGGAAGAACCTTCTAGGGCAATGAGCTGCCTTCACAGGAAGTGCACCCATTCAGTTAGAACACAGGCACCCATTTGTTACGGTTGTTGGAGAAAACGGTCTCCTTCCTAAAGTTGGGGAGCTATACCTGCAGTGTTCCCAGCTCCTTCCAGATATCAGGGGCTACTGAGAGGAAATGGGGAGCACTTTTTTTTTTTTTTTAAAAAGCAGAGTCAGGGGCTGATATTGTGGAAATGCTGGTTAAGCTGCCACCTGCATAGCTGGCATGACATATGGGTACTGATTCGAGTCCCAGCTGCTCTGCTTCCAATCCAGCTCTCTGCTAACGTGCCTGGGAAAGCTGCAGAGGATGGCCCAGGTGTTTGGGCCACAAGGGAGACCTGGAAAAAGCTCCTAGCTCCAAACTTTGAATAAGCCCAGCTCTGGCCTTTTTTTTTCAGTCTTTTAGGGAGTGAACCAGTGGATGGAAGATCAAAATCTGTCTCTCCTCTCTTTCTGTAATTGTCTTTCCAAAAAAAAAAAAAAAAAGGCGGTGGAGTGACAGAGACAGAGGGAACACAAAGAGATCTTATGAAATGGTTGCAACAACCAAAGCTGGGCCAGGCCAAAGCCTGCAGCAGGAACCCATATACTTGATACATGTTTTGCTGCTTTCCCAAGTTTATTAGCAGGGACCAGGTTGGAAGTGGAACAGCCAGGACACAAAGCAATGCTCTGATATGGGGCGCTGGTATCACAAGCTTAATGTGCTGTACCACAATACCAGCCCTACTTTGTATTTATTTGAAAAGTAGAGTGACAGTGGGACAGGTTTTCTATCCAGGTCTGACACGGGGGTGGCACAAGTCCAAGCACTCGACCCTCCCAGGGTGCTCATTAGCAGGGAGCTGGATTACAAGCAGAGCTGGGACCCTGAGATGGGAAGCAGGTGCTCCCAGCAGCAGCTGCACTCGGTGTGCCACACTTACCTCGAAGAAGTAACTTTGGAGATATTTGGAGAGAATTCTCTGGGTTGATTTGGCACCTACCAAGACCGTAGGCTATAAGCCGGGGATACTGGAAACAGGTCCTATTGTTCTCTTGTTCTTTTAGTTGCTATTTTGAGTGTCAGAGAGAAAAAGAGAGGGAGGGAGAATTCCCATTGTCTGGTTCAGTCCCTAAATGCTAGCAACAGCCAGTGCTGGGCTGGGGCTGAAGCCAGAACTCAGTCCAGGTCCCCCATGTGGATGGCAGGAACCCAACTGTTTGAACCATCATCCACTGCCTACCATCGTCAGCATTAGCGGGAAGTTTCAGTCAGAAGCTGAAGGGAGGAATTTTAAATCCAGGGCATCCCTGGATTATCGCCATTCCAACCACTAGGCCAAATGCTTGCTGCCCCTTATTGCTTCAGTGTTACATTTTGATTGAATGGTCACAGGTAAGCATGATATGTACAAGTCATAGTGGTCAAGCCAGTAAGTTTTCAGAAGTGAGTACCCCATGAAACCAGCTTCCAGATCAATAGCAACCTGCCTCCAGTTACCTCAAGACCCTCCTAAGCCAGTAATGGTCAAGTTTTGCCCATTTCTGAGTTTTATATCAGCATTCTGTCTTGTTTCTAGGCTTCTGCTGCTCAGTGTTGTCCTTGAACTCCATTCAGGTTGTTGCGTGGTTGCTGTTCAGGCATGGTCTTTGTAGGATCTGCCGCGAGCACAGACCACAGTGTGTGCGCCTGTTGATTCTACTGTCTGTAGACATTGGGTTGTTATCAATGTTTTACTGTTAGAAATTGTGGCACTCTAGTTTTTGTGTTTTGGTGACAATAAGTTCATTTCCCTGTTGCTTGCACACTGGGCAGTGAAATGGCTGGATTGCCATATATGCAGACATTCACTTTCAGCTGATTTTGCCAGGTTTTTTCCAGAGCAGTTCCACCATGACGTCTACTAGCCCAAGCGTAGGGGAGTTCCAGCGCTGGTCAGCACTTTATGGTGTACGGGTTTGTAAGGATAGCCATCTTGAAGAGCAGGAGAGGATCTTATTGTGAGTTTTTGTTCGTTTTGAGAGACTGAAAAAGACCAACAGAGTTCCCATCTGCTGGTCCATAACCCAGATGCCTACGGCAGCCAGCGTAGGACCAAGCCAAAGCCTTACGTTAGGAACCCAAACCCAGTTCCTTGGACCATCACCACTGCCTCTAGGGTCTGCATTAGCAGGAAGCTAATGCAGGTCAGGACGTGGAGCAGGGAATCGAACCCAGGCCCTCGGATGTGTGACACTGACATCACAACCACTGATCTGAATGCCTGCTCCCTCGTTGTGTTCCTCATTTGCATCTCCCTAATGACTAATGTTTATTGCCGTTTGGATAGCCTCTGCTATGAAACGCCCCAGATCTCTTGTCCATTGTTCTCTTTACAAATTGGGTTGTCTGCCCCTTTTCGTCTTCTCTTGCAGGAGTTGTTTATCACAGGGGCCTTTCCAGGTGCGAGCCTCCCTCTCTGCTGGCAGGAGGGGCCTGAATCAAGGCTCAGTGGAGAGGCAGCCCCAGGCTCCATCTTCTCTCTGGAACCACTTGATTCACACAGAGCAACCTTACCTTTTTTGGTCTAATCACAGGGCCCTAAGCACACACCCTCGGTGGCGGCTGCTGCTGCTGCTGGCAGCTCTGTCTGTTATGCCTGTTCACTCACTTAATTGATCCAGCAAACCCATGAAGAAGGTCCCATCAGCTCCATGCATTAATGAGGGAATTGAGGTGCTGGAAGCTTCAGGAACTTATCCAAAGTCTCCTTCTGATATGCCTCAGGGGCCATGCCCTGAACTCCGACTCCCGCCTTTCTTTTTCTTCTTAGCTTCTACTTTTAAGCGCTTCTGTCAAAGCATTCACTGCGTCTCAACATCCAGCTGTTGGTGGGCTTTGGTTGGCCATTTCCTACGTCCTGTGGGAACAGCTCCCCTTCTTCCCTACAGCCTTGGCACTGGAGTGCTATTGTCAGCCTGATGTTACAGACGGTAGAGCTGAGGCCACGTGACTGTGGAACACAGAAGTCAGGAGTCCCACTCAGACCTGCCTGCCTGTTACCACTGGACAGCAGCTTCTTGACACGGTGGCTGCATTTGGCCTGGGGTGGTTTTTGTTTCTGTTTGGGGCTTGGTCTGCCCAGGTCTGGTGATTTGGCTGTTTTGGACAAACTGGGCCAGGTGGCTGCCAGCTGGAGTCCAGGTGCAGCTGTTCCTGCTGAGCCTGGCTTTGCCCCTTGCTTGTCTGTCACACCTGCTGTAGCCTGCAGAGCTGGGGGCACTGAGGTGCTCTGCACACCCTGACACACACACCCGAGTAGGGTCTCAGCATCACCTGTGGGCCTTTCTGAGCTGTGCCTCTCCCCGCCCCTGCCCGTCCCGCTCTTGTGCTGCTGGCATGGGTGAGGTGCGACTCCCTGCAGGAACTGCTCTGGGTTGTAGTAGGGCAGGGTAAGACCACAAGGTATAGACTGGGAGGACTGTGGAGTGACCATCTGGGTGCCCTGGGAGCCAGCCAGCCATTTTCTCAGAGCCTCAACTTCCTCTTCTGTCAAGTGGGGCCAGGACTCCCTGTCCACTTACCCAAGTGCAGTGGGCAGCCCAGTTGAGACACAGTGAGGTCACAACTGGGTAGACTATGAAAACCAGGACTCAACCACCTATGCAGGGGAGTGGGTGTCTTCACCCAAGCTTAGCGTCCTCCCCCCACTCTGTCTTTTTTTCCCAAGATTTATTTGAAATTTACAGCTATATATAGAGAGACAGGCCTTGCACCTGGTGGTTCACTCCCCAAATGGCCACAAGGGCAGGGTCTGGGGTAGGCTAAATCCAGGAGCTTCTTCCAGGTCTTGCACATGGGTTCAGGGGCCCAAGGACTTAAGCCATCCTCTGCTGCTTTCCCAATTACATTAGCAAAGAACTGGATTGGAAGTGGATCAGCCAGGACACAAACCAGTGCCCATATGGGATGCCAGCATTGCAGGCAGCAGCTTTACTGGCTATACCACAGCTCTAGCCCCAAGCTGAGTGTCCCTGAGGGCTGGGAAGCATGGCCAGGACACTGCAGGGAGAAGAGTATCATTTGCCTGGGGCCTGGGTTGGGCTCTGGGATCCTTAGGAAGGAGAGACCAGGGACTTCTCCAGGGCTGGGCACGGTTCTTGGTGGGTCCCCAGGGTCATCCTTTTTCCACCTCACTTCCTACTGCCGGTTCAGGCTGCCCACTTTACCAGCACCACCTGCTGGAGGGCTTGGGCTTGGCTCGGAAGGGCTGCTTCAGGAAGCAGGTCAAGCTGCAAGGCCTGTGTCTCCACTGTGCTCACTCCTTCACACATCCCTTAGCCACACCCTGGGCTAGGTCACGTGCAGCGGCTGGAGGCAGACTGGCAGGCTGAAGGCCAGTGTGGTTAGGGGGCTAACAATGCAGCAGCCTGCATTTGGCACCTGGTAAGGATGTGGGGGGCGATGGGCTGGAACGGGAGGCTGAGCCGCCTGCACAGAGCTGGGACCCAGGCTTTACCCCACAGGGAGGCGGCCCTTGACAGTCTTTGACATGACCTGGGGGATTCTGTTAGCTCAGCTCAGGGAGAGGAGCAGGAGGGCGAGAGCGTGACGAGTTTAGGATGTGCTAAGTTTGAGATTCAGGAACATCCACTGGCTGCCCTGAGCTAGGGGACCAGATGTGTGAGCCTCAACTCTGGGAAATTCCGGGCTCAGCTCAGCATCCTGAGAGTTGTTGGTGTCATTGAGCTGGTGGTTACAGGACTGACTGCCAGTGGATCCGCATAGGGAGGAAGGTGAGAAAAGTGAAAAGTGGAGTGGGACCCAGCGTGATAGCCTAGTGCCTAAAGTCCTCGCCATACATGCCTAGGATCCCATGTGGGTTGCAGTTCATGTCCCACCTGCTCCACTTCCCTTCCAGCTCCCTGCTTGTGGCCTGGGAAAGCAGTAGAGGACATCCAAAAGCCTTGGGACCCTGCACCTGTATGGGAGACCTGAAAGAAGCTCCTGGCTCCTAGCTTCGGATTGGCTCAGCTCTGGCCATTACATGTTTATTTTGGCCACTTGGAGAGTGAACCAGCCGATGGAAGACCTTTCTCTCTGTCTTTCCTTCTTTATGTGATTCTGAGTTTCCAATAAAAGTAAATAAATCTTAAGAAAAAGAAAAGTGGGGTGGCTCAACCCCCTCAGGAAGGAGATGGGGACTGGAAAAGTCATTTGCCGTGGCCTCAGTGGTAGCGTGCACTCATTTGTCCAATAGAGAGTGACTGAACACCTGCTGTGTGCCCGGAAGCATCATAAGGGGGTGGGGGTGTCACATAAGGACCATTGCTCTTGGGAAGGGAAGCCTTGGAAAGTCTCCTGGGATGACAGCTCTGGTTCTCTGTTGACCCTGACCAGGGAGGCCAATGCAGAAGGCCCAGTAAGGGGCTGAGAGAAGGTTTATGTGAGAGGCAGAGATCAGAGATCCCTGTGCTCTACTGGTTCACTCCCCAAATGCTGAGGACAGCCAGGACTCGGCCAGCACTGTAGCCGGAAACTGGGAGCTCAATCCAGGTGTCCCGCATAGGTGCTGGGAACCCAATTCCTAACGCAGTCACTTGTGCCCACCTGCCCACCAGGGTCTGCATTAGCAGGAGGCAGGAGCTTGGAGCCAGGGCTGGGTGCTGCATACAGGTGCTCAGTGTAAAATGTGTGCTTCTTCGGCAGCGTCTTACCTGGCTCTCAGCACACAGTTTAGCCATCAAGGCCACAGAGATTCCAAGGGTATTGATGGAGGACTGTGAGCACGGGGGACTTGAGCATGAACCTCGAGATGCAGTCCCTGAGCAACAGGGAGGATGGAGTCACTGCCTGGGTCAGACTGTGATGCCGAGATTTTAGCGGGGCTAAGTCTGAGCTGCCTTTTGCACACCTCCACGTGGGGTTCCATTGGGTGGTGGCAGCAGCAGATGTAAGGCTGCTTGGCCCCATCTTGGCCTCTTGCTGCGGGTCTGTCTTTGAGCTTCCTCCTTCCCAACAGTCAGCCTGGAGCACATGTGGCCTTGCTGTGCTAAGAGCTGACCCCAGGCCCTCGCTCCTAGGTGGTGCACAGGGACCTCAAGCCCAGCAACATCCTATACGTGGATGAGTCAGGCAACCCCGAGTGCCTACGCATCTGTGATTTCGGCTTTGCCAAGCAGCTGCGGGCTGAAAATGGGCTTCTCATGACGCCCTGCTACACAGCCAACTTTGTGGCGCCTGAGGTGAGTGGTGTGGCCTGCTTGACTGTGAAAGCCAGGGGTACAAGACCGCCTCGCACCCCCTGTCCTGTGCAAGGGTGGGCTTGACCCAGGTGCACAGGGAAGATACAGCCCATACCTGAGGTCCATGTCCAGCTGCTTTGGAGGAGAATACAGCCCTTTGGTGCCACTGCTAAGCCGGGTTCCTCTCCCCTGCTTCCCTACCAGGTGCTAAAGCGCCAGGGCTATGATGAAGGCTGCGACATCTGGAGCCTGGGCATCTTGTTGTACACCATGCTGGCAGGGTGAGTACCTGGCCACCCTGCCCATAGCCCCAGCCCCTCCTTGGGAGGGTCTGCAGATGGAAAACATAGCCGTACCTCCCGAATCATCCACCAAGGGTGCCCAAGCAGAAGGGGCAGACAGCCCCTGTGGGTTCTTTTCCAGGTACACTCCCTTTGCCAATGGACCCAGTGACACTCCAGAAGAAATCCTGAGCCGCATTGGCAGTGGCAAGTTCACACTCAGCGGGGGTAACTGGAACACTGTGTCTGATACCGCCAAGGTAAAGCGCCACCTGCAGGAGGCAGATGGGATTGGTCCCAGGGTTTCCCCATGTAGAATGTTCCACAGGTCATTGCTGTACCAGGGAAATTTAGCAAGTTCATGGGAAAATGCAATGAAAACATGTTTATTTTGGGTTAAAGATCTGAACTCCTTGCACAGTTTTTTCCTAACACGTGCTTCCCACAGGCTTTTTGAAAGCTTTTTGAAACCCTCCTGTTCACACAGCTGGGTGGCTTGTAGCCAACCTGAGCCCTGTGGGAGACAGTGAACCACATAATCCTGGCCACGGCCCTGTGCAGACTTGGTGTGGTGGGAGACACCAGGCTGCTCCTGGCCAGGGCGCCTGGGGTCAGAGAGGCACAGCACAGAGCCACTGCCAGGCAGGGGGCTGTTCGGCAAGTGGGACATAACGGCCCTGCTGCCCTCATGCCATGCCCTGTCCCCCTGTACCCCTAGGACCTAGTGTCCAAGATGCTGCACGTGGACCCCCACCAGCGCCTCACAGCCAAGCAGGTGCTACAGCACCCGTGGATCACACAGAAAGACAAGCTCCCCCAAAGCCAGCTGTCCCACCAGGACCTGCAGCTTGTGAAGGTATAGCCCCACCTCCAGACTGGAGGGCAAGGCAGGGTGGGGTGGGGAGGTGCCAGGTGTGCGGTGGGACCACAGAGAGAAGATAGCCCTGCGCTCCAGGTGTGAGGGCTGGCATACTGCTGCACCCACCGGCCCCCATCCTCTGCAGAATACAGCTGCTGACCTGTTAAGTCTCCAGTCTGACGGCGGAGGCAGGACCAGCAGCCATCAAGTGTCAGCATGCTTGGCTCGACAGTCAGCTGGGCAAGCTGTGGAACAGCAGGAGAGAGGCTCTGTCCTGGCCCTCGGCTGCACTTCGCCTCACTCCCTGCCAGACCGCCCAGCCTCGTGAGCTCACCTCTCGCCTCTCCCCTCCTAGGCAGCCATGGCAGCCACGTACTCCGCACTCAACAGCTCCAAGCCCACCCCGCAGCTGAAGCCCATCGAGTCCTCCATCCTGGCCCAGCGGCGGGTGAGGAAGCTGCCATCCACCACCCTGTGAGGACCCAGCGCGTCCAAGCCACAGGCTGGTGCTAGCTCCAAGGAAGTGGCTTCCTTGCCTGAGGAAGCAGGTCCGAGCGAACGGGCCAGAGCAATGGGGAGCCCCCGAGAGGCCCAGAAGCAGCCAGTTCAGGCCACCCCGGCGAGGGTGGGAGAAGTGCCTTCTCGTTCCCCGGGACAGACCCTCCTCGGGCCCGGCACTGCTGGCTGCACCAGATTCCCCGCGCAGTCTCTGAGCTTCCTGGAAGGAAACAGCGATGTTAGCCACCATGGGTTTCTGCGAGACCCGTTTGCCTTTCTGGGAGCAGCAGCAGTAGCCAGCACAGCCCTGTGAGGGGCACTGAGTCACGCTGGGGCACTCTGTGGCTAGGACTCCTTAGAGCCACTTTGGGGGGATCCCCACAGTTGGCCATCAGAAGCCATCTGCACACAGCAACCGCTGACCGCTCAGTAGAGCCCACTGTGGCCCCAGTCAGCCCCTGGTCCATTCTGTTCTCCTGGGGGTGCCCTAGTAGGGAGGCCCCCTCTGCCTGGCTGGCTCCCACCCACAGGCACCAGCATCTGCCAGGCTGCCCGTGAAGTGGGGCAGCCCCGGGGAGGACATGGACAGCACTGCAGGGCAGACGTCTGTCTTGCTCGCCATGGGACAGAGTTCACGGGAGGCCAGGGGCAGGCCACCAGCGCCAGGGGCTTCTCTCATTTCTTCCTCAGCTGGTAACTCAGGGTTCATCTGTCCATGGCCTTTCTAATAAACTTAACAATCGAATCGAAGCAGCTGTCTTCCTCCCCTTGTCATTGCTGGATTTGCCCTCTCTTTGCTGTGGCATGCCAGAGACTTGGGCAGTGATAGGAAATGGGCCAGAGGCAGTTAGCCCAGCCACTTTCATTGGTGGGGATGCAAGGGGCCCGACCCACATGTACCTGCCAGAGGGGTCCACTGTGGTGATACTAGGACTTGGTTCCCATGCCCACCTCTCTGAGTGTTTTGAGCCTGCCAGCTCTTCCTTTCCGGATCTTCAAAGAGTATATCCCGGATGTGAGCTGTGGTCACCTGCTGTATCAGTGACCACACTGGTGACCAAGTGTCCGGCACTGTGCCTGCAGTTGTTATGTGGATCTCATTTCCTCTTCTTTCAGCTTTTCTTTACTTTCACTTTTATTTTAAAGGCAGAGAGAGAACACGTGATTATCCATCTGCTGACTCACTCCTCATATTCCCATACTATCCAGAACTGGATCAGACTGAAACCAGGGGCCTGGGGCTCCATCCGCATCTCCCACATGGCGGCAGGGACCCAAGCACTTGAGCCAGGACATGCATTAGCAGGAATCCAATCAGGAGCAAAATGGGGACTCGAACCTGGCGCTCCCGTGATGGCAGCAGGCATTCCACATGGCATCTTCACTGGCCCTGTCTCAGTCCTGATAACCCTGTGACGCAGCTGCTCCCGTGCTGCGTTCCCCGTCTTACAGACAGGCAGGCAGGCTCAGAAAAAAGGATGTTTTCCTCTTCCAGTATTTTCTGGTCCCTATCCAGCCTTGCCCCAGGTCCTGGAGAGCCAGGCAGGGAGCAAGATCATTGTTTTCATGGGTCAGACTTCCTAGTAGGAGAAATGGAAAATGCACACGCCAAGGCCAGCTCCTGGTAAGACATGCCGAGTCCGTGAGACTGTGTGACTAGCGAAGGCTGTCCATGGAGGTGGCCCAGAAGCGAGGATCTCTGGCCATGGATCCAAGTCCTGGCTGCTCCACTTCTGATCCACTTCCTGTAATGGCCTGGGAAAGATGCAGAGGATAGCACAAAGCATTTGGGCGCCTGCACCATGTGGAAGAGCCAGAGGAAGCCCGTGGCTCCTGGTTTCGGCCTGGCCCCTCCTGGCTATCGCAGCCCTCTGGGAAATGAGCCAGCAGATGAAACCTCTCATCCAGATCCCTGCTTGTGGCCTAGGAAAGCAGTCAAGGACGGCCCAAAGCTTTGGGACCCTGTACCCACATGAGAAGCTCAGAAGAATCTCCTGGCTCCTGGCTTTGAATTGGCTCAGCTCCAGCCATTTTGGCCATTTGGGGAGTGAACCAATGGATGGAAGATAAACTTTTAAAAAAAAACAAATAAAATAGGACCTATCACAGTAGCCTAGCAGCTAAAATCCTCTCCTTGAACACACCCGGGTCCCATATGGCTGCCGTTTCTAATCCCAACAGCCCTACTTCCCATCCAGCTCTCTGCTTGTGGCCTGGGAAAGCAGTCAAGGATGGCCTAATATCTTGGGATCCTGCACCCATGTGGGAGACCTGGAAGAGGCTCCGGGCTCCTAGTTTCAGATCAGCTCAGCTCAGCTCAGGTCGTTGCAGCCACTTGGGGAGTGAATCATCAGACAGAAGATCTTCTTGTCTCTCCTCTCTGTATATCTGACTTTGGAATAAAAATAAATATTTCTAAAAATTCACAGATACTCTAAAAAACAAATAAAATGAAATAAAAGATACTTAAAAGATCAGTGACCACTGTGTAGAGGCATGGTGGTGAGGGCAGCAGGCTGGCCCAGGGCGGTGGCTACTGGAAGCGGCTGGACCAGAGGAGAGGCGGTTTGGCCTCTGGGTGGAGGTGGAGAAGGGGTGGCTCTGGTCAGGCAGTGCGGCGGGGTGCTGGGGTCATTGGCTAGGAGAAAGTTGATGAAGTGAGAAGACCGACTTTCTATGTGTGCTTCCGGGACCCCTGGGTACTGATTCATAGGAATTGGCAATTTTTTTTATTATTGTTAAGGATTTATTTATTTACTTGAAAGAGTTACAAAGGGAGGGAGAAACACAGAGAGAATTTTCATTCACTGGTTCACTCCCCAAATGGCTGAAATGTCCACAGCTGGGTCTATGGTGGGGACTCAGATGCCCAGTGTTTTTCTCATGCCATTAGCAGGGAGCTGGATTGGAAGTGGAACAATGGGGACACAAATCAGCACCCATATAAGTTGCAGGTGGTGGCTTTATGTGCTAAGTGTCCATGCCAGTGTCAGGAACCTACATTTTTTAAAAAAAAGATTTATTCATTCATCCATTTCTTTTAAAAAATGATTTATTTTGTCTTTATTGGAAAGTCAGACATACAGAGAGGAGGAGAGACAGAAAGGAAGACCTTTCATCTGTTGAATCACTCCCCAAGTGACCGCAACAGCCAGAGCAACACCACTCCGAAGCCGGGAGCCTGGAGCTTCTTCCAGGTCTCCCTTGTGGGTGCAGGGTCCCAAGACCCTTGGGCCATCCTCAACTGCCTTCCCAGGCCACAAGCAGAGAGCTAGATGGGAAACAGGGAAGCCGAGATTAGAAACAGTGCATATGGGATCCTGGCACATACAAGGCAAGGAATTCAGCCACTAGGCTACCGCACAAGGCCCCTTATTCATCCATTTCTAGTAATAGATTGAGAAATAGAGATCTTCTGATTTATTTCCCAAATGCCTACAACAGCCAGGGCTGAGCCAGGCTGAGAGCAGAAGCCTGGAACTCCATCTTAGTCTGCCAACTGGGTGACAGGAACCCAAGGACATGGGCCATCATCCTTTGCCTATCCATGCAAGAAAGCTGGATAGGACACGGATTGGGTCTCAAGTCCAGGCACTGACGGAGATGCAGGCTTCCTGAGAATCAGCTTAGCCCGCAGTGCTGCGGCGCCCAGCCCAGGAATGTGCATTTTGACAAGACTTGCGCGGGAGTTGAGAAGGAGGCCCAGTGCGCACAGCACAGCGAGATGGGGCCAAGGAGGGAGCCCGGGGAGGCGGGTGGGAGCAAGCATGACCCCAGGGAGCGAGGACCTGCCAGTGCGGGAAGATTCCCAGCCTCATGCACCAGTGTCTGCTTCTGCTACATCTCTGCCCACCCTGCCCTGCTTGACAGATGAAAGGGCCAGAGTTGAACCAGTCTTGCTATAATGGATTGAGAGTCTAGCAGTGGCTCCACTGCAGGGCTGGCCCAGGTGTGTAGGCCAGAAAGACTAGCAGCTTCCCTGTGGGAGTGGGAGGGCTCCTTTGGGTCCCCTTGGGCTAAGGGTGCTATGGATTAAACTCACTCTAGCTTTCACAAATCAACCTAGCTCCCTGCTACCCCTGCCAAAACCTCACTTGGATCCAAACATACTTTCCAGTCACCAGCATGTCTGATGGAAACGGCCCTCTTTGAGTCCTCCTGCTTGGGCACAGCCCTCCTGCTTGAGTGGCAACCCCATCTAGGGGTGCAAACTGTCAGCCCAGACAGCCCCATTTTGCAGTCACTCTGGCCTTTAAGGCTCATACGTTGCTCCCAGGGAGCTGCCCCACGGCCATTCCCGCCAGTGGGGTCTTGACGTGGGCTTTATTTCCTTCCATCCTCCCGAGAGCAGGATTCCATTCATCCCATTTCACCCACAAAACAGGCTCGCAGAGGTGGCTGGCCCAAGGGCACAGCTAAGAGGCAGCACAGAACTTGAGATCTGGGATCATGAAACCTCACCGTGTGCTGCTGAGAAGACCCCAGACCTGCGCATGCGCTGGATCTATCTGGGAAGCCCCCGGCCCCAGCCGGCCAGGTGGTCCTCAAGTGCTTATACTATGGGGGTATGTTCTCCATAGAGGATCCTGCTACCAGAAAATCCTGTTCTCCAGTGGCCAACATGGAAAACCAGTGGCGGAGCCTGGGCAGGATGGGATGGGGTGGGGAGCCTCCCACAGATGGTGGCAGAGGCAGCAGGCTCCAGGCACAGGGCCCTGTGGGTGGCCTACCACGGCCTTGGAAGACTCCCCTGCTCCCGTGGGGACCCGCTTAGGTGGCCTTGCGTGTCTCTTTTGGATCAGAGACTCAGATTCCCCGTGGTGGGCAGACACCAAAATCCTGCCGTGTTTCTTGCATTTTTGCCCTCTCGGGTATCATTTTCCATGGTGATTTCAGAGCCAAGCACTTTCAGAAAAAACAGAAAAGACACTGGATTCCTAAGTACCTAGGAATCCAAACATTTAGTGCTTGATTAACATGTGGATTTCTTTCTCTGTCTTTTTGTAAAATGTATTTATTATTGTTTTTTATGTGAAGGGCAGATTTTTACAGAGAGAAGGAGAGATAGACAGAGGTCTTCCATCTGTTGGTTCACTCCGTAATTGGGCACAACAGCCATATCTGAGCTGATCTGAAGCCGGAGCACGGAGCTTCTTCCTAGATCTCTCCTATGGGTACAGGAGTTCAAGGACTTGAGCCATCCTCCATTGTCTTCCCTGGCCATCAGCAGACAGCTGAATCAGAAGTGGAGTGGTCAGGACATGAATATGTGCCCATGTAGGATGTAGGATGCTAGTAGCACAGGGCTGAAGGTCAGCCCGCTGAACAACACTGCCAGCCTCCTAACGTGTAGATTTCCATCTCTACCTCAAACCGGGCCATCAGAGGACCTGCCAAATCCTTGACCTGGACATTTGGTTCAAATGGGAGGTGCCAGCTGCAGTGTGGGCACTACTAGCATGCAAAGCAATGCCATGAGATAGGTGCTGCCACTTCCATTTTATGACAAGGAAACTGAGGCAGAAGTAGCTTTTCTAATCTCCCAGCAGGCAGCTGGCTGAGCCAGAGTTTGAACACAGGTCTGTGCAGCCCCAAAGTTCACACATGTCCGACAACTCAGCCCTGGAAGCCCAGGCTGAGTTTCGTCTCACAATGACTCACAGTCTCACAGTCAGGATACCTTAAAGGTCTACACCGACCTCCGCCCACGCCAGGAAGGCCCCGCCGACGGTTCTCCAGTTTCTGCGTGGCCACCATCAGCCCTGGAGAATCCACCGCATCACGCGGCAGCCCCCTCCTTGCTGGAAAGTTCCTCTGCTGTGAGCTGAGGTCTTCAGAGGAGCTTCCATGCCTCGGGGGAGTCCCCACCAACTTCAGAGAACTCGAAGAAATGACTCAACAGTAGCAGGAGAGAAACTGAAAGGAGCGCTTTCCCCCATACCCCCCAGTAGCTGCAGGTGGCAGGCAAACAGAGAGAAAAGACCCAGAGGGGCCAGCAGGAGGACCTCGTGGGCCACCAGCCTCAGAGTCTTTGCAGTGCCTTGGCTCCTACCCCATGTGAAGGCAGCAGCAGGCAACGAGAACAGCCAGGGCTCACACCCTAGCCCCAAGGGCAACCTGTCGCATGACCCTGGGCAAGTCCTTCCCCTGCTCTGCCACTCTCCTCAACTGTCAGAGCTGCCCAGTGACATGCAAAGAGCATGTGTGACGTAGGACACACTGCCAGGACAGTGGCTAAGCGTAACTACATGTGATGTGCAGTCTAAATTCGGACACTTGCCGGTGGGTCTTGTGCAGGCCATGGAACCTGTCTACCTCAGTCCCAGGGGAGTTAACGGCAGTGCTGCCTTTCTGGTGTTTTGGAGCAGGTTGCTGTGGCATAGCACATGGCACGGCGCGGAGGTAAGTGATAGAAACTTGTTGGCTGCCCCTCTTCCTTCTCCCCCAGAGCACAGAGCCCAGCCCTCTCATTGTCCTGCCCCTCCACCCCTGTTGGTAGTAGAGGGAGCCCCATCCAGAGCCTAGAGAGAAGTCCCCTCATTGGCACGGGCTTGCCCTGCGGGGAGCCCAGAGAGCCCTCCTGCTAAGATCTCTCTCTTCCCCGACCCTGGAGATTTCCAGTTCCAACTCATGCCTGTGACTCAACCTGAGATTTCTTTTTATAAGTAATTTCCTCTGTTTCTGTTTCCTGCTTCCGTTGCACAGGCAAACCCCCAGGGTGTGGGTTGAGTTGAGAAATCCAGGGGCAGATGACATATATTTGAGCTGGACCCGAGGCCTGCACCTGGACAGGCCTGAAGTTACCCATGCGTTGCAGAATCTACTCAGCAGGGCCAGAACTAGGCAAAGCCGGTCCTGCTGTCGTCAAGGAGCTTTGCATGGGGTTGAGGGTCCCACCTGGGGGGTTGGGAGGGGGCTGCAGTCAGAAGACATGAGTGAGGTCAAATCTCAACACCACGGCAAGTCACCCAGCCGCTCTAAGTTTTATTTCCCTTATCTGCAAACTGTCTTTGTATAAAAGAATTAATGAAGTGTAGGCTCTGGCTGAGCGCAAGAACTCAGCAAGGTGAGTTTCAGGAACACTAGCTAGAACTTTTGGAGCTAAGCCAGGCCCTACAGAACCGAGGAATAGCTTAGGAGAGAGAATCTTCCATTCCCCAGATGGCTACAGCCGCTGGGATCATGCCAAGCTGAAGCCAGGAACCAGGACGGGGGTCTTCCACATGGGTGGCAGGAGCTCCCTCACTCATCACCCACTGCTTTCCTGGTTGTGTTAACTGGCTCAAAAGCAGGATAGTCAGAAAAATCAACCCTCCGATGTGGGATGCCAGCATCACAGAGGCTTAACTTGCTCTATTGCAATGCTGGCCCCAGGCCATAATTTGCTGAATCCATTTGCCTATTGATGAATATTTGTTTTCTGATTTTTTTTTTTCAAAAGTTGTTCTATTTGAGCAGTACTCAGTGAGATGCAGAGAGAAAGAGCCCCATTTGCTGGCTCATCCCTCAAATACCTACACTAGCAGAGGTTGAATTCAGCAGCAGCCAGGAGCCAGGCACTCCATCCAGGTCTCCCATGTAGTGATAGGAACCCAGGACCTGGCACCGTCACCTGCCCACCCCACCCACTTCCTACCTCCAGAGCCTCAGCAGATAAAAATTGTAGATTTTTAGAACTGAAATCAATGAGGAGGCTGGTGTGATGGCTCTACCAGCTAATCCTCTCTCTCCAAGCGCCAGGATCCCTTATGGGCACTAGTTCATGTTCTGCCTTCTCCACTTATTATACAGCTCCCTGCCTGTGGCCTGGCAAAGCAGTCAAGGATGGCCCAAAGCCTTGGGACCTGTACCCACATGGGAGAACCTGGAAGAAACTCCTGGCTCCTGGCTTTGGATTGACTCAGCTCTGGGCATGGCAGCTTCCTGAACCAGCAGGCAGAAGATCCCTCTGTCTCTCCTTTTCTCTGTAAATCTACCTTTCCAATAAAAATAAAATCTTAATTTTTTTTCTTTTATTTATTTGAAAGGCAAAGTTTACGGAGAGAGGGAGAGACAAAGGAGAAGGAGAGAGATTGCTCTTCCGACTGCTGGTTCACTCCCCAAATGACTACAATGATCAGAGCTAGGCCAAACCAAGCCCAGAAACCTGAAATTCTGTCGGTCTCCCAGTTGGGTGGCAGGGACCCAAACACTTAGACATAACTTCCCAGTTATGTCAGCAAGGATTGGAAATGGAACAACCACAATTTATCCTGACATAGGATACTTGTACCACACATGGCAACTCAACCCACTGCCCCACAAGGCCTGTCCCTAGAAGCAGGTTGGAGAGTTCACTCTGCCAGGCCTTGCTCGGCTAGTTGCTGGTGGAAGCATTTGACATTTCTGAAGGGCAGTAACAATAGTAGCAGGAACAAGCCTTGAAAGTGTGTGTAAATTGCACATGCTCTTTGATTCTGAAATGCCACTTGGACGAACTTACCAGTGGGGGGCTGGAAAATGTTTAACAATTGTCAAGGCAGGGCCCGGTGGTGTGGCCTAGCGGCTAAAGTCCTCGCCTTCAACACGCCGGGATCCCATATGGGTGCCGGTTCTAATCCCGGCAGCTCCACTTCCCATCCAGCTCCCTGCTTGTGGCCTGGGAAAGCAGTCGAGGACGGCCCAATGCATTGGGACCCTGCACCCGTGTGGGAGACCCGGAAGAGGTTCCAGGTTCCTGGCTTCGGATCCGTGCGCACCGGCCCATTGCGGAAGATCTTCCTCTCTGTCTCTCTTCCTCTCTGTATATCTGGCTGTAATAAAATGAATAAATCTTTAAAAAAAAAATTGTCAAGGCAGAGAGAGAGACTTTTGCTGATTTGATGCTGTAAATACCCCCACAATGATCCGTTTTAAAGTGTCAACATGAACCTGTATTGGGAAGAGCAGCATGTGACTGGCTGCTGTAAGCCAGCATTGTCTGGCTCCAGCACGTCACTGAAGCCATGTTAGAAAATTCACAATAGATACAGGGTGTCCTCCACAGTGTTGTTTATTTGGCAAGAACCTGACCAAGCATCATGGTTTTTTTGTTTGTTTATTTATTTGAAAGGCAGAGAAAATTTTCAAAATATAGAGAAAAAAAAATTTCTTCTGCTGGTTCACTCCCCAGACGCCCGCAAGTACTTCCCAGGGTGCCAATCAGCAGGAAGCTGGAGTCAGAAACAGAGCTGGGCTTCAAGTCCAGGTTTTGCAATATGGGAAAATATGCATAGCAACGTGTCAAACCCCTGCCCCTGGCCACCCTGAATGTGTACCAATTAGGTTCTCAGAGTACAGCTGTGTGATACTACAAAGACACGAAAACTTTCTTATTTGGGAAAAATTACTCAGAACATGGGGAAATAGTCACGATTCAATGAAGGAGAAGAGCTATTCATTTTCTCCAGTAAATATTTTTTTTCAAACATTTAGTCATTTTTTTAAAAGATTTATTTATTTATTTTTTATTACAAAGTCAGATATACAGAGAGGAGAGACAGAGAGGAAGATCTTCCGTCCAATGATTCACTCCCCAAGTGAGCCGCAACAGGCCGGTGCACGCAGTTCCGAAGCCAGGAACCTGGAACCTTTCTGGGTCTCCCACGCGGGTGCAGGGTCCCAATGCATTGGGCCGTCCTCGATTGCTTTCCCAGACCACAAGCAGGGAGCTGGATGGGAAGTGGAGCTGTCGGGATTAGAACCGGCGCCCATATGGGATCCCGGGGCATTCAAGCCGAGGACTTTAGCCACTAGGCCATGCCGCCGGGCCCCCAAATATTTAGTTTTTAAAAGATCGGCGCGCATCGGCTCGTTGCGGCTCACTTGGGGAGTGGGTCATCTGATGGAGGGTCTTCCTCTCTGTCTCTCCTCCTCTGTGTATAGCTTGCTGTAATAAAAAAAAAAAAAAAAAAAAAAGAATAAAAAAAAAACTAAAAAAAAAAATATTTTGAGGTGAGCATTTGGCCCGCAAGTGAAACGGCCAACTGGGACACTCATCACGTCCTGTTTGGGTCCCCCCACCCCAACTCCTGACTTCCGACTCGAGCTCTCTGCTAATGACCATCCTGAGTGCAGTGAGGCAGCAGGGGATGGCTCAAGTGGCTGGGTCACTGCCTGGGTTTAGTTCCCAGAGCCTTCCAGCACTGCCCAGGGAAGACAAAGCCAGGGGAGATGTCTGCGTAACTCTGCGTCTCTCTGTTTTCCTCAGATGATCTATCCGTAAGTCAATAAATGCTATCGGCATTTTTTTTTTATTTAAAAATAACTGACAACAAAGTGTCAACAATGACTCTTGGCGCCTTTCAATATTTGACAAGTTGTCTAAGATGAAGCTACAGAGTCAAGGTGTAAAGTTGTCAACTCGCAGCCAGCACTGTGACACAGCTGGTGAAGCTGCTGCCTGCAGTGCCAGCATCCCACAGCGGTGCTGCTTGAGTCCGGCTGCTCCACTTTCGATCCTGCTCCCTGCTGAAGTGCCTGGAAAAGCAGCAGGAGAAGGCCCGAGCTTTTGGACCTCTGCCACTCGTGTGCGAAACCACATAGAATTCCAGACTCTTGGTTTTGGCCTGGTCTAGCCCTGACCGTTGTGGCCAAGTCAGGAGTGAACAGTGGATGGATGAAAGATCTTTTTTTTCTCTCTCTCTACCACTGCCTTTCCAGCCAGTGCACACCTTGGGAGGAAGCGGGTGATGGCCCAAACATTGGAGTCCAGGGCCAGTACTCTGGCACAATGAGTTAAGCTGTTGCTTCTCATACTGACATCCCATGGCAGAGAATTTGGGTTCTAACCACTTTGCTTTTAATCCAGTTTTCTTTCAGTGCATTTGAGAAAAGAGTAGAGATGCTATTGGATACTTTTTAAAAATGCTTATTTTTTTTTTTTATTAAGTCACATGGTATCCACATGGGATCCCAGTGTGTGCAAGGCAAGGACTTTAGCCATTAGGCTACCATAGCCCTGCACACTCTTTTTTTTTTTTAAGATTTATTTATTTTATTGGAAAGTCAGATATACAGGGAGGAGGAGGAGAGTCAGAGAGGAAGATCTTCCATCTGCTGATTCACTCCCCAGGTGGCTACAATGGCCAGAGCTGCGCTGATACGAAGTCAGAAGTCTTCCCTGGGTCTCCCACACAGGTGCAGGGTTCCAAGACATTGGGCCGTGCTCAGGGCACAAGCAGGGAACTGTATGGGGAATGGGGCTGCCAGGACATGAACCAGCACCTATATGGGATGCTGGTGCATGCAAGGTGAGCATTTAGCTGCTAGGCTATCATGCTGGGCCCAGTAAATAATTTTTAAAAAAGCAAAAAGTCCTGTGTCCTTTCCACCCACATAGGAGACCTGCCTTGGGCTGGGGCTCTGTTGTGGGCACCTGGGGAGTAAACCAGCCAGGGGAAGAGTTCTGTCTGACTCTCTGCCTTTCAAATAGATACAATTAAATATTTTAAAAGGTATTTTAAAACAATGGGCATATTTGTGTGCTTTTAGAACCTTAGTCCGCCTAAGCATGTGTCCACGCAATTGCTGGCTATGACCTTGACCACAGCCATACAGAATCACTTTGGGGTCCCACAGAGGAGCTTAGCTAACCCCCTGTACCTTTTGCAGGGGCACTGACCCACCATGCAGGAGGCTGGAAAGCCTAAGTAGAGACAGTGCTGCTCTTGGTGGTCGTCTGTAGAGCTGTGTGTTCCGGGAAGAACAAATTTATCTCTCACACCGCGCATGGTAGTGGTGGTGGCACCTGCTCATTTGTCAGTCAACAAACACTACTTGAGCACTCACCCAACACATCATGTTTTGGAGCAAAAACTTGTGATTTGGTTTTGGTATTTGTCAGAAACAATCTGTCTCTTCCTCCGATTTACCACATGCAAAGTGCTTTATAAGAACTTCACACGCTTTGGCTCATTTAATTATCAGCTCAGCTAAACTATTTATCTTTTTTTTTTTTTTTAATATTCTGAAGTGAGCATTTGGCCTGGCAGTGAAATGGCCCACTGGGACACTCACGTCTCCACCCAACTCCCGACTCGAGCTCTCTGCTAATGACCATTCTGAGCGCAGACGAGGCAGTAGAGGATGGCTCAAGCTAGCAATGAACTTGGTATTGCAGAACTTAAGTTCATATCTTACATTTTAAAAAAAGATTTATTTATTTATTTAGAAAGGCAAATTTGCAGAGAGAGGAGAGACAGAAAGAAATTTTTAATCTGATGGGTCAATCTCTAAATGGTTACAACAGACAGGGCTGGGCTGGCCAGGAGCTTCCCCAAGGCCTCCCATGCGGGTGCAGGAGCCCAGGGGCCACCCTCCACTGCCTGCTTGAGGCACAACAGCAGTTGGATCGGAAGTGGAGCAGCCTGGACATAAACTGGCACCCACAGGGATGCCAACACCATAAGTAGAGGCTTTATTTTTTTTTTTAAATATTTATTTATTTCATTACAAAGTCAGATATACAGAGAGGAGAGACAGAGAGGAAGATCTTCCGTCTGTTGGTTCACTCCCCAAGTGAGCCGCAATGGGCCGATGCGCGCCGATCCGAAGCCAGGAACCTGGAACCTCTTCCGGGTCTCCCACGCGGGTGCAGTGTCCCAATGCATTGTGCCATCCTCAACTGCTTTCCCAGGCCACAGGCAGGGAGCTGGATGGGAAGTGGGGCTGCTGGGATTTGAAGCAGTGCACGTATGGTATCCTGGCACGTTCAAGGCGAGGACTTTCGCTGCTAGGCCACGCGCCGAGCCCCTGTAAGCAGAAGCTTAACCTACTAAGTAATGGCACCAGCCCCCACTTTTTCTTTTCTTTTTTTTTTTTTTTTTTAAGATAAAGTGACAGAAAAGGGGAAAACGAACATCTACAATAGCTAGGGCTGGGACAAGTCAAAGCTGAGTGGAGAACTTGAACGTGGTCTCCCACGAGTGGCAGGGGCTCAAGCAGCTGGGCTGTCTTCTTTTGCCTTCTGAGGCGTTCACTCCCCAAGTGGCTGAAACAGCTGGACCTGAGGCAATCCACACCAGGGGCTCCCTCAGGGCCTCCCATGGGGGTGCAGGATCCCAAGGTTTTGAACCATCCTCCATTACTTTCCCAGGCCACAAGTAGGGAACTGGATAGGAAGTGCAGCAGCTGGGACACGAACCGGCACCTATTAGGGATCCTGTGCCTACAGGTAGATGATTAGCGAGTTGAGCCATCACACTGGCCTCTGAATTTGAATTGCTTTATTAGAATTGGTTTCCAGGCCCTGTGTGATAGCCTAGTGGCTAAATCCTTACCTTGTAAACGCCGGGATCCCATAGGGCACCGTTCATATCCTGGCTGCTCCCCTTCCCATCCAGCTCCCTGCTTGTGGCCTGGGAAAGCAGTCGAGGACGGCCCAAAGCCTTGGGACCCTGCACCCGCGTGGGAGACCTGGAAGAAGCTCTTGGCTTCTGGCTTCAGATGAGCTCAGCTCCAGCTATTGTGGGCACTTGGGGAGTGAACCAACAGACAGATCTTCCTCTTTTCTCCTTCTCTCCATACATCTGCCTTTCAAATAAAAATAAACAAATTTTTTAAGAAAGAAAGAAAAGATTAGAATAGAAGGAAAAAGAACTGTTTTCCAGGAGTGAATGGGAAAGAACTTCCTAGATAGAACATTGCTAGCTGTTTTCAAAAAAGGATTATGCCCCTATTTCTTGGGACTTTCTATTGTCACTTCTGCTATTAACCAACTTTCCTTTCCTTCACTGCAATAAGGATGGAGATGGGGTGGGTGTTTGGTCTGGCAGGAGGGATCCTCCCATCTCTTTCTTTTTCAAAAAGATTTATTTATTTTTATTGGGAAGTCAGATATACAGAGAAAAGAGACAGAGAGGAAGATCTTCCATCCACTGATTCACTCCCAAGTGGCCACAATAGCCAGAGCTGAGCTGATCTGAAGCCAGAAGCCAGGAGCCCTCTCTGGGTCTCTCACACAGGTACAGGGTCCCAAGGCTTTGAGCCATCCTTGACTGCTTTCCCAGGCCACAAGCAGGGAGGGAGCTGGATGGGAAGTGGGGCCCCCGGGACACGAACCGGTACGGTGAGAACTTTAGCCACTAGGCTACTGTGCCATGCCCGGATCCTCACAACTCTTGCCAGCATGCCTGAGTTCAACGCATGTCCCTAGCTTCTTGCCTATAGTCACCCTGGGACGCAGCAGTGCAGGCCCGAGCAGCTAAGTCCCTGCCACCATGGGGGAGGCCTGGATTGCAAACCAGCAGGTGGAGGCTTTTCTCTCTTTTTACTTAATAAATGAATAAATTTAAAAAAACAAATATCAAGATATTTTTAAAATGAAGATTTGGGGGGCTGGCAAAATGGCTCAGCAAATTCAGCTGCTCTCCAAGACACTGGCATCTTATATGGGCACCAATTGGAGTCCTGGTTGCTTCACTTTTTGTCCAGTTCCCTGTTGAAGCACTTGTGAAAGAAGCTGAAGGTGGCCCATATCCTTGGGCCTCTGCCACCCACGTGGGAGACTTAAATGAAGCTGCAGGCTTCTGGCTTCAACCTGGCCCAGCCCTGGTTGCTGTGTTCATTTGGAGAATGATCAATCACACAAAAGATCTGTGTGTGTGTGTGTGTGTGTGTGTGTGTGTGTGTGTCCCTCACTTCTCTTTGTAATTCCTCACATAATGAGTAAATCTTAAAAAAAAAAAAAAAAAGATTTTTAACTACAAAAACCCTCCATCAACTTATAAATATATCTTCATGAAACATTTTAACCTCTTTCTCTGATGTTGTTTCTCTTTTGACCAGCAGATGGCAGGCTCATCCCATAACAGGTGGCCATGACTTCAAGGCAAAATGAGACGAAAACTGCTTCTTTTCCCCTATGTATTTCTTTGGTGAGTTAAACAGCACTTCGGGCATCTGCCTGTTTATTGGAAGTGAGAGATGTAAAAACATGGCTTTTCAGCCAAGGCTACTAAGGTAGCCAGGGTAAATTCTGAGTCTTAGAAGGGACACTGCCAAAACAAGTGTCTCTGAAAGAACCCATGGTGGTTGAAGGCCAATTGTTAAAATTCCTCATATTCTAGATTTCCCCTGGTTAATAATCATAAAAAGTTTACAGCCAGCAAGTCACAGAGGCCCTTCTGTTGTCATTGTTAGGGCTTGGAGTTGGCGGGAACACCCTTCCCACCCAGGGGATTTTAAAAGCCGGTCCCCACGCCTCTCTGCCTTCCCACAACCCTCTCCTCCACCGCTCATTTCCCATCCCTTCACCAGATTGCCGGGGTAATTGACTCTTCAATGAGATGAGTTTGACTCTCTACCCCGATTTTGTAACAGAAGTTCTTTTGGTGAGGGTCTTTGTTTGAAAATGCACAATAAAAATGGCTTTAGAATGACTTCAGAAGACTCTTTTGGATGCCAATAACAGATTCCAAAGCAGCTATTATTCGAGGTGGGTGATAGGATCCCTTGAGACTGTTTAAGTATCGGTTTTCAAAGTGCTTAGGAACCTGAAATGTCTTGCACGGTATATTTGCAGGTGCATAATTGGCCAAGTGCTCCAGGGGTTATAAAGACTACCTTCCTGTCTTTGGAACAGATTTAGCCTCTCACTGAAACTGAAGGCTGCAAAGTCGATAACAAATGTGATTCTGACTCTCCCGTGTCACTTCAGCCCAAAGGTGCCTTTGTCTCCCAGGAGAAAGAGGTTGGAGGGAAGTGAATGGCCCTTACCCAGAGCAGTGTGGAAACTACTGCAAAGGAAGACTTTTGTCCTGAGAGCAGAGGTTCGGGGCTGTGAAGGCAGTGGCAAGCAGACCTGCTTTGTTCACAGCCAACCTGCCTGCACACAAGGCTTGTGGAGGGGCCTGGGCTGGGGCAGTCTGCTGTGAGAATGCCTTTCCGCAGGTACCTAGAAACGCACAATGGCCTTATTTTTGTTAGACATAATTCTCCAGTCTGGCTTTTTTTTTTTTTTTTTTTTAATGGTGCTAACTAAAACAAGTCTGGATAAACTTTAAAGGCTGCCTGCGTGTCAGTAGGAAAATGGATATTGTCTCTCCCACATGTGTTTGAAAGGTGGTACTGAATCCTAGCTACATCCAGATAAGAGCACAGCCCCGCCCGGAGCAAGCTTTCCGGGAATGCAATACTACCCAGGGCATTCACTCCTGGGCCTGAGGGTTCCAGCCAGTTTTACTACAACTTCTAAAGACATCGCTTGCCCACTCCTGCGCTCTTCCATTTCGACCTCATACACATGCACAGGTACTTAGGGGTGCTCGGAAATCTTCATTCTCGAACCACTCCTCCCTGCACCAACCAGCTCCCTGCACCAGCAAGCGCTTTCATCAGAGCCAATTCAGAGTGGTGTTTAGGGGTGAGGGGCCAGGAGAGAGGGAAGGAACCCAGGCTTTTCCTGAGTGGCTTGGCTTAGGAAGCC
Source organism: Ochotona princeps (assembly GCF_030435755.1). Lineage (NCBI taxonomy): Eukaryota > Metazoa > Chordata > Mammalia > Lagomorpha > Ochotonidae > Ochotona > Ochotona princeps. Next base: position 18,802,515 of record NC_080833.1, read on the forward strand.
AGGAGCTCCTGTAAGATGAGGTGTTGTCTTTGAGACATCGGGGTCTTCAATTGTGAGGGCGGGAGTGAGGCAGCTTTTCTCAGACAGACCTGAGCTGGAGGTGTCGGGTTCAAATCACAAAGGTGCCTCTCAATGGGAGAGATTTAATCAGCTCTCCTTCCCAGGCTCAGCTGCCAGGTTTGAACATTTGCTTGTCTGGGTTCCAGGCAGGAGCCACTGCTAATTATGGGAGCGATTCCCATGGCTACAGAGAAGCATTGTGTGAGTCGGGGAGTCCGGGCAGTAGGGGAGTCTGGAGCAGAGACTCCCATCAGAGGGGGCTGGAGAGGCAGAATGCCCCCCAGCACTGGCAGGAGAAATTTCCAGAGTTGTCAAGAGATTTCTTTTTTTTTTTTTTTTTTTTTTAAAGATTTATTCATTTTATTACAGCCAGATATACACAGAGGAGGAGAGACAGAGAGGAAGATCGTCCATCCGATGATTCACTCCCCAAGTGAGCTGCAACGGGCCGGTGCGCGCCGATCCGAAGCTGGGAACCTGGAACCTCTTCCGGGTCTCCCACGCGGGTGCAGTGTCCCAATGCATTGGGCCTTCCTCAACTGCTTTCCCAGGCCACAAGCAGGGAGCTGGATGGGAAGTGGAGCTGCCGGGATTAGAACCGGCGCCCATATGGGATCCCGGGGCTTTCAAGGCGAGGACTTTTAGCCGCTAGGCCACGCCACCGGGCCCTGTCAAGAGATTTCTTGCACCAGCTCGGTAGCCTAGTGACTAAAGTCCTCGCCTTGCACACATCCAGGATCCCATATGGGCGCCGGTTCTAATCCCGGCAGCTCCACTTCCCATCCAGCTCCCTGCTTGTGGCCTGGGAGAGCAGTCCAGGACGGCCCAGTGCATTGGGACCCTGCACCCGCGTGGGAGACCCGGAAGAGGTTCCTGGTTCCCGGCATCGGATCGGCGCGCATCGGCCCGTTGCGGCTCACTTGGGGAGTGAATCATCGGATGGACGATCTTCCTCTCTGTCTCTCCTCCTCTGTGTATATCTGGCTGTAATAAAATGAATAAATCTTTAAAAAAAAAAAAAAAAAGAAGTCCTTCATAAGCCGGGCTGTGGGCTGCGTGACATTGTCTGTACCTGCAATGTCAGGGCACACTTAAATAAGGGACAGATGGAATTGTGATTCCTTATGAAGGACTATACCATTAGTAAAATCTGTCCGGGGTGGGAGTTTGGGGAGGAATCCCAGTCTATACGAAATCGTACCACATAATTCAAAAATTATATATGTATGTATATAAAAGAAACCCTTCATAGGAGAAAGAATTTTGAAAGTTCTTCTTCTCCTTCTTCAACGTTATCTGGAAAAACCCAGAAGGAGGGGCAGATGCTGCTGGGACGCAACTTCGCATTCTAGCTTTCTGCCAGTGCCCACCCTGGAGCACTGCAGACAATGGCCTAAGTACCCGGCCACTCGCAGGGGGGACCACAATGGAGCTCCAGGCTCCCAACCTTGGCCTGGCCCAGTCCCAGGTGTTGGAAGCTTCTGCGGGGAATAAACCAATAGGTGAGAGGTCTCATCTGTCATCTCTCATTCTCCCTTTTAAGTAAAATAAAAATGTATATCCTTGTTTTTAAACCCATGACTTTACCAAGGAAGAGTCCTGACAGTAGCTGAGAAGGGCAGAGTTGGCCATGGGGACAGCCACATTGGCACTAGTGGCTGAAACCTATGGCCTCGTTCTTGACGAAGACATCCTGGATCCTCCCTGCTCTAAGAAGGTTATGGTCAAACTCACCTTCTGGTGTTAGAAGACTCTAGACTCACGAGGGAGCCTCTTCAATATCATTTGGAATTTAGATTCTATTCTTTCTCTTTCTGCTGGGCCCCTGCACCCTGTCCCTCCCCCACAGCTCCAGCTGTCTGTCTGCCTCATTTGTGTCAATTAAGAATTCAATACGGCTCAAAGTAATTGAATGACTTTCTCTGTTTGGACACCTCACCACAGACGGAGCATCAGCTGTCACTCCCATTGTCAGAATACAAACTGTAAAAGCCCAAGACATGCAAAGATGACTTGGAAAAGAGCAAGGCTCCCTCACAGGTCTTGCCAGTGAACCTTGAGAGAGAAAGGAAGGCAAGGGGCTGGTATTTGGCACAAGCAGCCAAGTTGCATCCCACCTCAGACTGCAGAGTTCAAGTCCCAGTTATTCCATTTTGCATACAGCTTTCTGCCTGGGAGCATCCTGAGAGGCAGCAAATGATAGTTCAAGCAACTTACTTGGGTTCCTGCCAGCCGGGTGAGAGACCTAGGTGGAGTTCCAGGCTCCTGGCTTCAGCCTAGCTCTGCCCTGGCTGTTGTGGGCATTTGGTCCAGCTAATGGAGGGGCTCTCTCTGGTCCTCTCCCTATCTTCCAAATAAAATAAAGTTAAATCTTTGTGAAAAAAGGAAGGAAGGAAGGAAGGAAGGAAGGAAGGAAGGAAGGAAGGAAGGGAGGGAGAAAGGAAGGAAGGAAGAAAAAGAAAGAAAGAAAAAGAAAGAAAGAAAGAAAGAAAGAAAGAGAGAAAAAGAAAGAAAGAAAGACAGCCAGACTGAGTTCCCTGACAATAGCTCGTTACGTAGTTGGTGGCCTATTAAGCTCATTGGGTTCAAAAGTGGATTCTTGATTCTAAAGGGGAGGATGCATGTGTGTGTGTGTTTAATATGTATTTATTTTGGGCCCAGCACGGTGACCTAGCGGCTAAAGGCCTCGTCTTGAACTCCCCGGGATCCCATATGGGCACCGGTTCTAATCCCGGCAGCTCCACTTCCCATCCAGCTCCCTGCCTGTGGCCTGGGAAAGCAGTCGAGGATGGTCCAAAGCCTTGGGACCCTGCACCCGCGTGGGAGACCTGGAAGAATTTCCTGGCTCCCGGCTTCAGATCAGCTCAGCGCCAGCCGTTGCAGTCCCTTGGGGAGTGGATCATAAGACGGAAGATCTTCCTCTCTGTCTCTCCTCCTCTGTGTATATCTGACTTTGTAATAAAATTAAATAAATATATATTTTTTAAAAAGTGGAATAGCCAGTACTCAAATCGGTCCCACGTGGGATGCCTGCATTGCAGGTGGCAGCTTAATTTGCTACGTCACAGGCCAGCCCCACAGAAGTAGATCTTAATGCAGTCACGTAATAGCACTTGTTAGTGCGCGAAGTCCTTTCTTGTTCTCAAAGGAGGAACTGGCCTTTAGGTCCCTACAGTCACTGAGTAATCGGGTCCTGTTCTCTAGCTACCTGTCTCTTGCTCACTGAGCTCTATTGAGTGCCACGCAGTATCAGAGGAGCTGAAACTGTTCTAGGAACAGTTCCTGTTCTCGTGGAATTAATATTCTATTGAATGGGGAAGAAAATAAACAAGCAATATACAATAATATGCAAGAAACATTGTATATTAAATGGTATTAAGACTCATGGAGAAGCCTAAAGCAGGGTTGAGAAGGATGGAGATTACAATCTGGGAAGAGTCTTTTGTTTAGAAGGGTGATTGGAGTGGCTATAATGGCTCAATGGCTTAAATCATCTATTGGGGGAACTGGCACTGTGGCTCAACAGGCTAATCCTCCACCTTCAAGCACTGGCAACCCATATGGGTACTGGTCTGAGTTCCAACTGTTCCACTTCCCATCCAGCTCCCTCCTTGTGGCCTGGAAAAGAAGCAGATGATGGCTCAAGTCCTTGGGACTCTGAACCCACGTGGGAAGACCAGGAGCTCCTGGCTCCTGGCTTCAGCTCAGTGGATAGAAGATCTTTTTCTCTCCTTGTCTCTATAGATCTGCTTTTCTAAGAAGATTAAATATATCTTTTCTTAAAAGATGTATTAATTTTATTATTTGTTTTTATTGAAAAGTCAGATATACAAAGAGGAGGAAAGACAGAAACGAAGATCTTCTGTCCTCTGACTCACTCCCCAAGTGGCTGCAACGGCCAGAGCTGCACCGATCCAAAGCCAGGAGCCAGGAACCTCCTCCAGGTCTCCCACGTGGGTGCAGGGTCCCAAGGCTTTGGGCCGTCCTCGACTGCTTTCCCAAGCCACAGGCAGGGAGCTGGATGGAAAGCAGGACTTCCGCGACACGAACCAGCACCAATATGGGATCCTGGCACATTCAAGGCAAGGACTTTAGCCACTAGGCTATCACACCAGATCCTAAATACATCTTTTTAAAAAATCACCGCTGGGGATACCCCCATTCCACATGGCTTAGAGTACCCGAGGTCAAGTCCTGCCTCTGCTTCTACCCCAGCCTACTGCTCATGTGCTTTGAGTGGCAGCAGGTGCTAGATCGGGTACTGGATCTCTGACACCCATGGGGAAGACCTGGGTGGAGCTCCTGGCTCCTGTCTGTGGCTTGACTCAGCCCTTGCTGTTAGGGTAAGTTGGGAAGTAAACCAGAAAATGGAAGAGCTCTCTGTCCTTTCTCTCTTGGTTCTCCTTGTGCTCATTTTCTTTCCATCTCTACTGTTCCTCTCTTTCTCTGTCTCCCTTCTTCCTGCCCTGTTGCTCTTTGAAGTAAATAAAAATGAATGACTGAACTTTTTGAAGCTTCTGAAAATAAAATGGTGATCAGAAAGAACTCATGACCAAAATGGTTTTTGATTGAGACTTCAAGGAAGAGCAGTAATGATACTGAGTTGGGGCCTGGGGAAGATTCCAGGCTGATACAGCCAGTGCAAAGGCCCAGGGGCAGGAAATACATTCCCAAATGCTCTCAGGAGCCAGGGCTGAACCAGGCTGAAGTCAGGAACCGGGAGCCCCATTCGTTCTCTCTTGTGGGTGACAGGGGCCCAGGTACCTGAGTCATCTCTGCCTGTCAGGATGCACGAACAGGCAGCTGCCTGGGAAGCAGAAGACCAGGACTCACACAGCACTCTGCTACGGGATGCAGCATTGAAGCAGTGGCTCAACCTGTTGCTTCACAACATCTGCTCTCATTTGATTTCTAGTTTATTCATTTTTAAAACTTTTGGGACCGTGCCATGGTATGGTAGGTGCTTAAGATGCATGCCATATGGGCTCTGCATAAAAGCTCTGACTGCTCCACTTCCCATCCAGCTCCCTGCTAATCTGTCTGGGAATAACAGAGGACGATAACCCAAGTACTTGGGCCCCAGCACTCATGTTGGAGATATGAATGAGGCTCCTGGCTTCAGGACTGACCCAGCTCTGGCCATTACAGCCATTTGCAAAATGAATGGAAGATCTCTCTATAAAGGGGCCTTAAAAATAAAAACTAATCATTGTGATAGCCTAGTTGCTAAATCCTTGCTTTGAATGTACTGGGATCCCATATAGGCACCAGTCTGTATCCTGACTGCCCCACTTCCCATCCAGCTCCCTGCTTGTGGCCTGGGAAAGCGTCAAGGATGGCCCAAAGCCTTGGGACCTGAGCCGGTGTGGAAGACCTGGAAGAGGCTGCTGCTTCCCGGCTTCGGATGGCCATTTGTAGTCACTCGGGGAGTGAACCAGTTGATGGAAGATCTTTCTCTCTGTGTGTCCTTCTCTATGTCTTTCCAATAAAAATAAATAAATCTTAAGAATAAATTAAAAAATCTTTTAAAAAAGCTTTTTAGAAGCACTATTAAGCTTCTAACTATTCTATTTGCTTGCTGCTCTCCTGCAGTATATTCAATAAATCTAACTAAAAATAATTTAAAGATTTTTAAAATTTATTTGAAAGGCAAAGTGACAAAGAGAGAGGGAGAAACAGAGAGCAAGATCTTCCATCTGCTAATTCTCTTTCTTAATTGACCACAACAGCCAGTCTGAGCCAGCTTGCAGCCAAGAGCCAGGAAGTCTGTCTGAAATTTCCCCACACATGGGAAAGACCCAAGTAGCTGAGTTATCACCAATTGCCTTCTAGGTTCATTAGCAGGAAGCTAGATGGGAACTGCAAGGGCACTGGTACTTGGACCAAGCACTCCAATATGCGGTGCAGTTACTAGTGGTAGTTTAACACACCGCACCACCACTCCTGCCCCTTACTTAATTTTTTTTTATTTTATTGGAAAGTCAGACATACAGAGAGGAGGAAAGACAGAGAGGAAGATCTTCCATCCTGTGATTCACTCCCCAAGCGACTGCAACAGCCAGAGCTGCGCCGATCCAAAGCTAGGAGCCTGGAGCCTTTTCCGGGTCTTCCATGCAGGTGCAGGGTCCCAAGGCTTTGGGCCGTCCTCAACTGCTTTCCCAGGGCACAAGCAGGGATCAGGAAGAGAAGCTGGGATGCCAGGACATGAACTGGCCTCATATGGGATCCTGGCGCAAGCAAGACGAGGCCTTTAGCCTCTAGGCTACCGCGCTGGGCCCTATTTTATTTTAACATTATTTACATAGATGAGGTTTATGTGTGCCTCTAATTAATTTGGAAGGGTAGAGATATGAAGACAGGAAAGTGGAACTAATGTTTCTTTTTATTTCTCCTGCATTTGTAGGGAGGGAAGAGAAGGGAACCATTGCTTGCTATCGAACTACATCAGCACACGAGGATGAGAGAACTGTCATTTGATGACATCTTAGATGCCCCAATATGGGGAATTATGTTTCATGAGTGTTACTTGAGTTGTTTTTGATAATTCTGAGATGTTCTCGGCTTTGTTACACCAGGGTTGAGAAAATCTTTTCAAGGTCTATTGGCTGACCAAGTTCACCTTAGTGCAACCACAGGCCCAGGAACATGTTCCAAAGCTTGGCCAGGAGTGTGGTTCAACCTGTTCTGCTTTCCATCCTCCAATGTGGCACTCAACATCGTCTGCTGGCTTAGAGGAGCTGGCTGTCATGTGCCCCATGTGCATCTGGGCGTGTCATTCACTGCACAGGCAATGGCAACCAAAGACACGCAGTCCCAACACATGTACTCCAAGGTCAGACCATGTACATTGTGCTTTTCCCGGTGCCAGGGTTGAAGTCCAACCATGTAGTTGGGGAGTCCCCCTAGAAGCCTCACCTGGGATGACCTCAGAGCTGACGCTTGTGTCTGTGAACTGCACCACCCAATGTATGCAGCTGTGTTCTCTTCCCCACCTTTCCCACATACTTTTTTTTTTTTAAGATTTATTTATTTTATTACAAAGTCAGATATACACAGAGGAGGAGAGACAGAGAGGAAGATCTTCCATCCGATGATTCACTCACCAAGTGAGCCGCAACGGCCGGTGCACGCCGATCCGAAGCCGGGAACCAGGAACCTCTTCCGGGTCTCCCATGCGGGTGCAGGGTCCCAAAGCCTTGGGCCATCCTCGACTGCTCTCCCAGGCCACAAGCAGGGAGCTGGATGGGAAGTAGAGCTGCCGGGATTAGAACCGGCGCCCATATGGGATCCCGGCGCATTCAAGGCGAGGACTTTAGCCATTAGGCCACACCGCCAGGCCCCACATACCTTTTTTTTTTAAAAAAAGATTTATTTTATTACTTTTATTGGAAGGTCAGATACACAGGGAGGAGGAGAGACAGAGAGGAAGATCTTCCATCCAATGATTCATTCCCCAAGTGACCACAATGGCTGGAACTGAGCCAATCTGAAGCCAGGAGCCAGGAAATTCTTCCAGGTCTCCCACGCGGGAACAGGGTCCCAAGGCTTTGGGCCGTCCTCAACTGCTTTCCCAGGCCATAAGCAAGTTGCTGGATGGGAAGCGGGGCCTCTGGGATTAGAACCGGTGCCCATATTGGGATCCCAGCACATGCAAAGCAAATACTTTAGACACTAGGCTATCATGCTGAGCCCTCCCCACATATCTTTAAAAAAAATGGAATAGAATACATCACTATGCTGACACATTGGTGTAGTTAACACAAATTTGGCATTAACCAGGCCCTGAGTGCCCACCAGCCTTGGTTACATTTGTCCCAGCAGTGTAACATTTGCCTAGGTATAAGGCAACCTAGGCAGTTGTCTACAGTTGGGGTATAAAGATTTCAGTCAAAGAAACAGCTAGGTATTGATGGCAATAGCAGAAACTTTGACCCAGAAGTGGTAAGACGGCATCTCCCATCTATGGCTTCTAGATTGCGCAGTCTTGGGCGAGTCACTGGCCTCTCTGGGTATCAATCTTTTCATCAGGAGGAAAGTAATACCGGTGGGACTTCAGCATATGCCTTTCTCACAGTTCTGCGACAGGACATCGTCCAAGAAGGCCCCATGTGGACTGGCTCCATCTACCTCTTCAACTCACCAGCCACGTTGACTTTTTGTCTGGCAGCTAATAAGACAATGACTTTCTCATTTCAAAACTATCATACTCTGTTCCTACAATGGACCTCACCCCAGCATCTGGTGCTTTTTCATTGTGCAGGAAATGTTCCTTCCTCAGAGTGACCCCCCACTCCCCTGACAAGAAGACTGACACCAAGATAGACCGTCTACTGTTTCATTGCCCTAAATGCCTCGATGGCCAGGGATGGAGCATGCCAAAGCCAGGAGCTGGGAAGCGATCCAGCTCTTCCACATGGGTGATGGAGACCAAACTCCTTGAACATCTTAGCCGCATCCCAAGGTGTGTGTTAACAGGAAACTGGAATCCAGAGTGAAGCTAGGCCTTGAAACCAGGCACTCTGAGCTGGGACACAAGCATCCAAAGGAGCTTTTGCCAAATGCCAACCCTGACCGTTGATTTTGAAATGAATTTCTCACTATGAGTCTATTTCATTCAGAAACATTAATCATATTTTGTAATTCTGTTCAGGAGTCTAAATCTGATGGAAGAGGTGGGTGTTGGCAGAGAAGCCTTTGGGAGCTCTCCTCGTATATCAGAGTGTCTGATTAGTTCTAATTTCTGCTTCCTACTAGTGCGCAATCCGGGAGGCAGCAGGTGATGGTTCCAGCAGTTGGGTGCTTGCCCCCCGCATGAGAGACCTGAATTGAATTTTGTAATTCTGCTCACCTGTCAAGTAATTGTGTCTCTGCTACTAGACTGTTAGCTCCAAGAAGAAAGGGGTCATCATAATGGATACCAAATGGCTCATGATAGGTTCTTTCTCTCTCTTTTTTTAAAGATTTATTTATTTTTATTACAAAGTGAGATATACACAGAGGAGGAGAGACAGAGAGGAAGATCTTCCGTCTGATGATTCACTCCCCAAGTGAGCTGCAACGGCCGGTGCGCACCGATCCAATGCTGGGAACCAGGAAACTCTTCCGGGTCTCCCACGTGGGTGCAGGGTCCCAAGGCTTTGGGCCGTCCTCAACTGCTCTCCCAGTCCACAAGCAGAGAGCTGGATGGGAAGTGGAGCTGCCAGGATTAGAACCGGCGCCCATATGGGATCCCGGGGAGTTCAAGACGAGGACTTTAGCCATTAGGCCATGCCGCTGGACCCTAGAAGAGAGTATTTGGAATGTTCTTACCACAGAGAAGTGAAAAACATTGTGTTGTGATGTATAGGCTAATTACCCCAATTTATTCACTGCACGGTATAAACACCACATCCTACTCCATAAACATGTATACAATGGGTGAACTAAAAACACACATTTCTTACTTCTTTTTTTAAAAAAAGATTTATTTATTTTTTTTATTGGACAGCCAGATATACAGAGAGCAGGAGAGACAGAGAGGAAGATCTTCCATTCGCTGGTTCACTCCCCAAGTGACTACAATGGCTGGAGCTGAGCCGATCCGAAGCCAGGAGCCAGGAACCTCCTCCAGGTCTAACACGCGGATGCAGGGTCCCAAGGCTTTGGGCTGTCCTCCACTGCTTTCCCAAGCTACAAGCAGGGAGCTGGATGGGAGGTGGAGCAGCCGGGATTAGAATTGGTGCCCACTTGGGATCCCGGGGCGCATTTAAGGCAAGGACTTTAGCCGCTAGGCCACGCCAACAGGCCCATGATAGGTTCTCAATAAATGTATGTTGAAATGTTGTGATCTATAAAGTACTTTTTGGCATTTTCTTGTTGTGATTTTCCAATTTTTTAAAAGATTTATGTTATTTTTATTGGAAAGTGAGATATACAGAGAGGAGGAGAGACAGAGGAAGATCTTCTGTCCAATGATTCACTCCCCAAGCGGCCACAACAACTAGAGCCGAGTCGATCCAAAGCCAGGAGCCAGGAAATTCTTCCAGGTCTCCAACACAGGTGCAGGGTCCCAAGGCTTTGGGCCGTCCTTGACTGCTTTCCCACGTCATAAGCAGGGAGCTGGAAGGGAAGTGGGACTGCCAGAATTAAAACTGGCGCTCATATGGGATCCCGGTGCGTTCAAGGTGAACACTTTAGCCACTAGGCCGTCACGCTGGGCCCAATTTTCCAATTTTTAAAAGCCCTTTCTTTCATTTTAAGAGCTCTGTATGGTATTTTACGGCTGGGAGGACTACTTCTCTGCTGAGTCAGGGAAGTCATTGCCCCTCTGGAGCACAGCATGCCGAGTTTCTGTCTGTGTTCAGGGAAAATGCTGATTTGCTCTACTTTTTGTGCTGTCTTCTCAACGCTACACTTGGTCAAAAGAGTATACACATATGCAGATGGCAAAGGTGTAGCCCCTGTGGGGCCGGCCCATGGTGTTGGTTAAGCTGACACCCCATATGGGCTTCACTTCTGATCATCCCATATGGGTTTCAGCTTTCTGTTGATGTGCCTTGGAGAATTCTGGAAGATGACCCAATTACCTGAACCCCTGCTACCTATGTGAAAGACAGGGATAGAGGCCCTGGTTCCTGGCTTAGGTCTGACCCAGTCTTGGCTGTGGCAATTACATGAGGAATAAACCAGCAAATGGAAGGACTCTCTCCAACTCACCTTTCAAATAAATGAATAAATCCCCTTTTTTCTTAGGGGAACATTTCATTTTGCAAACCCTATTGCAATCATCAAAAACCATGCACATGTTTCAACTATCTCCACAAATATGTACTATCTGTATTTCTTCCTGCATCTTTCCTTCCTTTCGCTTTTTAAGATTTAACTATTTTACTTACAGTTGGAGTTGCAGAGACAGAGATCTTCCCTCCTCTTGGCTCACTCCCAAAATGGCTGCAATAGCCAGAGCTGGACCAGTCCAAAAGCTGGGAGCCAGGAGCTTCTTCCAGGTCTCCTATGTAGAGGCAGGGGCCCAAGAACCTTGGCCATCCTCCACTGCTTTCCCCAACCCTAGTTGATAGCTGTATGGAAAGTGGAGTATTTGGGATATGAACCATATGGGATGTTACACACTATCGTTAGAAGATTAGCCTGTTACGCCACCATGCTGGCCCCAATGCCTGCCTTTCATGACCCTGTTTCTTGGCCTGGAATTCCCTCCCTATTCCCTTTCGCGTTTACAAGTATTGTGGATGGATGAAAGTGAGGATTGTTAGATTTCCTAGAGCTAAGACTCTACACTTGCTTTTGTCGTAAAAATTTAGACAGGGGGGCCCGGCGGCGTGGCCTAGCGGCTAAAGTCCTCGCCTTGAAAGCCCCGGGATCCCATATGGGCGCCGGTTCTAATCCCGGCAGCTCCACTTCCCATCCAGCTCCCTGCTTGTGGCCTGGGGAAGCAGTCGAGGACGGCCCCAAGCTTTGGGACACTGCACCCGCCTGGGAGACCCGGAAGAGGTTCCTGGTTCCCGGCTTCGGATCGGCGCGCACCGGCCCGTTGCGGCTCACTTGGGGAGTGAAACATCGGATGGAAGATCTTCCTGTCTGTCTCTCCTCCTCTCTGTATATCCGGCTTTCCAATAATAATAAAATCTTTAAAAAAAAAAAAAATTTAGACAGGGTTGGTGTAGTGGCTCAACAGGAAAATTCTCTACCTGCAAGTGCCAGCATCCCATATGGGGGCCAGTTTGTGTGCCAACTGTTCCAATTCCAATCCAGCCCATGTTTCTGATCTGGGAAAGCAGTGGAGGATGGCCCAAGGCTTTGGGATTCAGTACCTGTGTGGGAAACCTGGCTTTGTATTTGCTCAGCTCCAGGCATTGCAGCCATTTAGGGATTGAACCAGAGGATGGAAGATCTTTCTCTGTCCCTCCTTCTCCATGTAAATCTGACTTTCAAATAATTAAATAAGTAAATATATATATAATTTTTTAAAAAAGACAGGGCCTGGTGCAATAGCCTAGCAGTGATAGTCCTCACCTTGTACTCACCGGGATCCCATATGGGCGCTGGCTCTAATACCAGCAGCCCCATCATCAATCCAGTTCCCTGCTTGTGGCTTGGGAAAGCAGTTGAGGACGGCCCAAAGCCTTGGGACTCTGCACCCATGTGGGAGACCTGGAAGAGGCTCCTGGCTTCAGATCAGCACAGCTCCAGTCATTGCAGCTGCTTGGGGAATGAATCAGAGAATGGAAGATCTTCCTCTCTCTATTCCTCTCTGTATATCTGACTTTCCAATAAACATAAAATAATTTTAAAAATTTAAAATATGTTCATGTGGGTCTGGTGCAATAGCCTAGTGGCTGAATTCTTGCCCTGCATACGCAGGATCCCATATGGGTGTTGCTTCATGTCCTGGCTGCGCTACTTCCCTTCCAGCTCCCTGCTTGTGGCCTTGGAAAGTAATAGTGGATGGCCCAAAGTCTTGGGACCCTGCACCTGTGTGGGAGACCAGGAGGAAGCTCCTGGCTCCTGGCTTCGCAAGGGCTCAGCTCCAGTCATTGCAGCCACTTGGGGAGCGAACCAATGGACGTAGGATCTTTCTCTCTGTTTCTCCTTCTCTCTGTATATCTGCCTTTCCAATAAAAACAAGTAAATCTTCAAAGAGATTTAAAAATAAAATATACACATATTTTAAAAAGATTTTCTCTTTCTGAGTACGACAGAGTTTTGAGCAAAAAGACACAAAAACAGAGCAGAGAGCAAGAGAGAACTCCATTCTTCAGGTTGATTCCTCAGATGCCCACAATGATTGGCCTGGGCCAGACTGAAATCAGGAGCCAGCAACTCAACTCAGATCTTCCACAAGCATGATGGAACCCGATTACTTAGTCCACATCTGCTGCTTCCCAACGTCCAGAGAAGCAGGAAACTGGAATCAGGTGTCAGAGCCGGATATTCAGCTTGGATTTCCCTGACCCAATGGTGTCCCTGCAAGGCTACACGCTTATTCCAGCCTTAGTTTCCAGACTTAGTCAAGTCTGGTTGTCATACTGTTTCAGAGCCCTCTAGGCTGTGAGGGTCCCTCAGACATCATAGATTCCTTGTCTTGACGCCCTTCACAGCTCTGAGAAGTACGGTTATGTGCTGCACGATGTCCCACTACCGAAGGCTCCATGGTATTTGTCTCATAATGAGACTTGGTTTTGAAATCCATGGAGGGTTCCAAAGGTACTGGGTCATTTTCAGGGGTGTATGCTATCAACACCATTGTCACTGCTGAGGTGTGCCTTGGTCACCTGACTGAGGCATTATTCGTTAGGTCCTCCACTGTAAAATTCTTTTTCCCTCACTACGTGCCTTGCTGTATCTGTTTTTTGTTTTGTTTCATTTATTTTTTTCTATTTGAAAGGGAAAGTGTGTGTGTGTGAGAGAGAGATCTCTTCCATCTGCTGATTTGTTCCCAAATGCTTGTTAGCAGGGCTGGGCCACACCAATGCCAGGAGCCAGGAACTCCATGTAGGTGTTCCAGGAAGGTGCCAGGGACCCAGATACTTGGGCCATCCTCTATCTGCTTCATACAGCAGGTTTATTAGCATTCAGCTGGAAAGGAAAGGAGGTTGACCTCAATTCCAAGCAGATAAGAAATTCAGGTGTCTTAGGCAGAGGACTAATGTGCTATTCCACAGCACCAGCCCCTATCCTGGACTCTATCCTCAGCTTTTCCCCTGAAGAATGAACAGAATATTCCTTCCTTGAGGGCAGAATATCTACATAAATTATTTGGAATGTGTTTGCACAGGAGTGAATCTTATTTCCTTGAAATGAGCTATACTTTGGAGCCACTAAAGGCATTTATGTTCAGAGTGACAGTTCTTCAGGATGGTTAAACTGCAGAATGCGCAGCTAGGGTTTGAGTAAGAGGTCAGGCAAAGGGAGCAGCAGGAGTGGGAGAACCAGGGAGCAGAGCTCTATGGAAGGGCGAGGGACACGTGACCAGGGTCTTGGCTGCAGCGGTTCGGAACCTGGAAAAAGAGCAAAATTCAGGAAACATAACCGCTTTATTATATCTCCTTTTGCCTAAATTAGGGTATTAATAAACTTTACACTTAAAGAAACATTGTGCTTCTCCTCCTCTTCCTTCTTCTTCCTTTTTTAAGAGAGAAGGGGAAAGCACCCCAGGAAAGAACTGGGAGGTGGGGTGCCTCTTGACAGTAGAGAGAGAGACACCAAAGGTTTGAGGGAGGATCTTGGGATTTTTCTTGTAAGATTTATTTATTTTTATTGGAAAGGCAGATATACAGAGAAGATACAGTAAGATCTTCTGTCTGCTGGTTCACAATCCTCAAGTGGCCACAATGGCTAGAGCTAAGCTGATCTGAAGCCAGGAGCCAGGAGCTTCTTCCAGGTCTCCCACACAGTTGCAGGGTCCCAAGGCTTTGAGCCATCCTCTATTGCTCTTCCAGGCCACAAGCAGGGTGCTGGATGGGAAGTGGGGCAGCATGGATATGAACCAGCACCCGTATGGGATCCTGGTGCATGCAAGGCAAGGACTTTAGCCACTAGGCTACTGCGCCGGGCCCCACTGTACCCAAGGTAGGAATTGTTCCTTGCTCCAGAGCCAGTCGTAGGAGGGGATGACATTTCTGCTGAAGTTTAAATGCCCAGCCTTTAAGACCTGTGCCTTAGGAATCGGTGCCAGCCGTCTGTCCTTTGGGTCTTAAGTTTAACTTCACGATTCGCTTTTCCAATGCACTGTTGATATTTCACTTTTTTATATGACAGATGTGGTTTCACAGGGCATTTAGAGGTTGCCTAAATTCTGCAAGTAAATACTGTGGTGTAGCTGTCTTCCTAATTTGGGAATTGAAAATGCAAATATAATGGAGAGAAGAAACAAGGGATTTGGAGTCAAAAGACCTGCGTTTTAACGCTTGGCTCCACCACATTTTAGCTCTGTGACCTAAGGCAAGACACTTAATCTCTCTGAGACTTAGCGTCCTCATGTGTAAACTGAACGTAAAACCAGTCTTGCATATTTCACAGTGGTGTGCTATAAGCTGAATGAAATTTCTTTTTTTTTTTTTTAACGATTTATGAAAGGCAGAGTTACAGACAAAGCTCCAGAGACAGGGAGAGAAACAGAGAAGTTTTCCATCCTCTGCTTTGTTCCCCAAATTGACCCTAATGGCCAGGGCTCAACCAGGCCCAACTCCATCCGGGTCTCCTACGTGGGTGGCAGGAGCCCATTTAGGCCATGCTCCGCTGCTGTCCCAGGCACATTAGCAGAGAGCTGGAGCAGAAGTGGAACAGCCGAGACTTGAACCAGTGCTGATGTGGAATGCTAGCATCACAGGCAGTCCCTTTACCCGCCGAGCCACAATGCTGACTACTCAGTTTTCTTAGTTCATGGCATACCCGAGTCTGCTAGTACTTCAGCCACAATAGGCACCCAGTTAATAGTTATTGAGAACAGAAAAGAACGTTTCATGGCTCTGAATGAATATGCAAACCTGTGAAGACAGATTTTTGGCAAAATTGTTATGGGACTCTGTGACCCAGGAAGCTTCCTGATAACATGCACAGCAGAGTAACACACACCTGTTTATACTAAAAGGGCCCTCTCCTCACGGCCCTGAGAACAATGGAAACTTTTAAAGTTACTGTTTACTGAGGATGGCAGAGCAGAGTCTGGGGTCATCTGTTCTCCAAATCTTGGGCCCTGGGCAGTTTTCCTCAAGTAAGGTTGAGGAAGATAATCTCTGAAACATAAGTATTCCAGCAGGAGATCGTGGCTTAATCTTTCATTTAACCCTAAGGTTAGATTTAAGATAGGAGGTGGGGAATGGACAGAGAGAAGCAGTTCACTAGTTTTGCCGCTATGCCTAGGGTAACCTTGATCAGATTTTTCACATGCCAAAGTCTCCTTGCCTCTCAACATCATTCCACGAACAAACGCTGTACTCTGCCGCTGACAGGAGAGATGGGGGATGCTCCTGTTCGCATCTGGTTGTGGGTCTGTTATCCTGATCCCTGCAATGGTGGTTCTGTGGGGATCATAAGGTCTGGAAAGATTCTGTTCCCAAACATACCAAATGGGTAAAACAGAAGGGAAATAAAATTATTTGCCTTCCAACTTCTGGTCCCAGTGTATCAATATGACTGTGAATGTCCATCCAGGTGGTCACCATATAACACAATTATTGGTATTATATATATGAGTGTATGAAGTATGTATGCAAATAATCATATTTAAATTAAGTGTCATAGTCCTATGCCACTCATGTAGGCAGAGATAGCTAGCAAGGGCTGAAGTCACCCGCCTTTCCTAGCAGTCCTACCTGCTCCAACCCCACTCCACACTCCCATCCCACTCCCTGCCTTCCGTGGAGCAGAAAAGCCAGTCTTGAATGATACCAGCTAAAAATAGCCAACATGGCTCCCAGCTGCAGCCCTGTGATGACCTTTAGCTAATTATAATGCTATTATAATAAATTAGAGAGAAAGAAAATGATCTCATTTACTGGTTCACTCCTCCAGTGCCTGTAATGGCTGGAACTGGGCCAGGGATGAAAGCTAGGATCCAGGAACTCAATTCAAGGCTTCTATATCAATGGTAGGACCCAGTTAGTTTGAACATAGCCATAGCCTACAAGGGTCTATGTTAACAGGAAGCTGGAATTAGAAGCCAGAGCCAAGAATTGAACCTAGGCATTCCAATGTGGGAACATGGACCTTTTTTTTTAAGGATTCATTTTTATTGGACAGTCAGATATACAGAGAGAAGGAGAGACAGAGAAAAAGATCTCCCATCCACTGATTCACTCGCCAAGCAGCCTCAAAGGCTGGAGCTGAGTCAATTCAAAGCTAGGAGCCCAGAGCCTCTTTTGGGTCTCCTGCACGGGTGCAGGGTCCCAAAACTTTGGGCAGTCCTTGACTACTTTCACAGGCTACAAGCAGGGAACTGGATGGGAAGCAGGGCTGCTGAGATTAGAATTGGCACCCATATGGAATCCTGGTGCATGTGAGGCGAGCATTTCAGCTGCTAGGTTATGGCACTGGGCTCTTGGGCAATTTTTTAAGAGAATTTTTTTTTGGTAATTTTACATTTCTAAGATTTATTTGTTTTTACTGGAATGGCAGATTTACAAAGAGAAGGAGATACAAACAGGAAGATCTTCCATCAGCTGGTTCACTTTTCAAGTGACTGCAATGGCTGGAGCTGAGCCAATCCGAAGCCAGGAGCCAGGAACTTCTCCCAGATCTCCTAGTGAGTGCAAGATCCCAAGGCTTCCCCTGCTTTCCCAGGCCACAGCAGGGAGCTGGAAGGGAAGTGGAGCAGTCAGAACACAAACTGGTACTCACATGGGATCTCAGCGTATGCAAGGTGAGAACCTTATTTATTTATTTTATTTGTTTATCTTTATTGTAAAGTCAGATATACAGAGGGGAGGAGAGACAGAGAGGAAGATCTTCTGTCCAATGATCCACTCCTCAAGTAACTGTAACGGACAGTGCTGTGCTGATCCAAAGCCAGGAGCCCAAAGCCTCTTCCAGGTCTCCCACGTGGGTGCAGGGTCCCAAGGCTTTGGACCATCCTCGACTGCTTTCCCAGGTCACAAGCGGGGAGCTGGATGGGAAGTGGAACAGCTGGGATTAAAACTGGCGCCCAATGGGATCCCGGCTCATTCAAGGCGAGGACTTAAGCTGCTAGGCCCCTGGCCGTCCAAAGGTGAGAACTTTAGACACTAGGCTACTGCATTGGGTCCACGATCATGGGCATCTTAACCACTAGACTAAATTCCATCCTCTATGATCTTCTTTTTCTTCTTCTTCCTCTTCTTCATTTTCGGTTTTAATTCTTTTGTCTTTATTTACTCCTCATTCGTTGATTATGGACGGTTGACTCGCTGGCGATACCGCAAGCCCCATCTCAGGCACCTTAACTCAAACTGAAAAATCAAACCAAGAGCACCTTCCCTGGCACCAAGAGCACCTTCCCAGTGGTGCTTGAGTTTCCAGACACTAGGTGATCCAGTGAGTTGGGAACTCAGACCACGCCTACCTTGCCCCTCCTCTGCTGGAGCTGGGAGAGGCACCCTGGGCCTCACGGGGTTCTTTCTGGTAGTTCAGGTAGTTCTGGGCTCTTTCTGGTAGTTCAACTGGAGGCCAGGGAAGGAGGCAGGTACTCCCCAGGTCAGAGGGCAATGGCTATTATGTCTTACAAACTTTAGAAAAGACACTGTGGACAAAGATACAGGGGAAGAAACCTGGTCCTAAAGTCGTCCCTTCAGAGCTTCTGGGGAAAATCCAGGAGGCTGAGAGCAACAGCCCTGACCCGTGGGGCAGTGGGAGCTGCTGCAGCACTAAGGGGCGACCAAGCTTTGGTGGTGATCTTTTTTTCAGACAAGTACTTTGTGATCATCATGAAGAGCTAGGGCGGGGAGCCCCAGTGAGGAATATCAAGGAAGTATATGCTGTAGACCCTGCTGACTCGAGGAACTTTGTGATTCATCTGGAGTGTTAAAACTGAGATATAAAATAACTGTGGTTTTCATCAAAGTTGTTAACAATTTGGTACATCATATCAAAATATTCATGTGAAATCAAAAAGAGAACTCCGTGGTGGGGAAGACAGAATGGAGGAAATGAGACTGTGGGCCTTGGGTCTGGAGAGGACGTGTATATGGAGAAACTCAGAGGGAGAGGAAGACTCAGCAGATGGAGGGATGGTAGTTTAGAAGGTTAAGTTACCATCTTGGCTTCTCAGCTTCTGATCCAGATTCCTGGTCACAGATCCTGGGAAGCAGCAGATGGTGAGGGTTCGAGTGTGTGTCTCTGCCAGCTATCTGGGAGACCTGGATGGAGTTCCATGCTCCCGGCTTTGGCCTGGTCTAGTCCTGGCTGGTGCAGGTAAGCAATGGGGGAGTAAGTGTGTTGTGCCACAAAGCCTGCCTCCTAAGGTGACTTTTTTGAAATGCTGCAGACGTATCTATTCCTCTTAAGCTGTGAAGCAGTTTACTACCAACATTGAGTTCGAATGTAATGCTCCTAATAAAGGCATTGTGAACTGAGACCCTAAATAAAAATCTTGTTTTTAAAGATTATTTTTATTGTAAAGGCAGATTTATAGAAAGAAGGAGATAAAGAGAGAAAGATCTTCCATCCACTGGCTCACTCCCCAAATAGCCACAATGGCCAGAGCAGAGCTGATCTGAAGCCAGGAGCCAGGAGCTTCTTCTGGGTCTCCCACATTGGTGCAGGATCCTAAGGCTTTGGACCATCCTCTACTACTTTGCCAGGCCATCAGTAGGGAGTTGAACTAGTGCCCATGTAGGATGGCAGTGCTTAGAGATGGAGGATTAGCTAGTTGAGCCAACACACCAGCCCCAAGAAAACCATTTTGAGGGCAGAAGAAGGGCACAAGGACAATAGTAGGCAGCCAGATAAATTTTTTCCTTTTCTGTTTTGTTTCTTTGCCAGATACTACACAGTAAGTTTCAGAAGACAACCAAACTCCTAAGTGATTGGAGATTTTTCTGATTTCAAATTAAACAGAAAAATACATTATTAAATTAGTTGTTGTGTGTGTTTTTCTGGAACCTTCATCTGCTGTTGCTGGATTGATAGCCAATAAAAGATGACTTCTGGTTACTCCGTAGTGGAGGCAGGGTTCAGAAGCTGGTTCTGCTAGCTACTAAGTGTCAGACATGTTAATTTTAAATTACTTTTGTGCAGCTTGGTGTCAAAATGATTAAAGCATGAAAAGAAAAACAGACCTAAAGGAGAGAGAAGGGAAATTAGTTACCTTGCATTTAGAGCAAGGGCACTTATAATTCCATTTTGGCTGGCTTTTTTCCATATGATGTGTACATTCCAAGCTTTAGACACACATTCTCTCTGCCTCTCAAATGAAGAAATACAGAAAGATCTTTCGTCTGCTTGTTGACTCCCCAAGTGGCCACAATGGCTGGAGCTAGACTGATCCGAAGCCAGCAGCCAGAAGCTTCTTCTGGGTCTCCCATGCAGGTACAGGATCCCAAGGCTTTGGGCCGTCCTTGACAGCTTTTCCAGGCCATAAGCAGGGAGCTGGATGGGAAGCAGGGTCGTCGGGATTAGAACCGGCGCCCATATGGGATCTCTGAGCATGCAAGGTGAGGATTTTAGTTACCAGGCTGCTGTGCCAGGCCCTCAAATAAGTAAATAAAGAATAAAGATTTCCTCAGGAAGAAAAGTGCTGGCTAAAGATCCATTACAACACTTTAGTGACAATCCCAGGAGGAATTAAGGGTCCATTCCCCTTATATAATAATATCAGAATCTCTATGTGGCAGTCTGTATCACAAATACTAATATGACCACACTTTCTTCCTCAATAAAGCATTATTCTGATAATCTATTGGACACTATGTGTGGGTACAATTCCAAGCATACTTTTAGTTTATCAAATAATCTTCAGTTTCAATGCTGCAATGTGCTATAATTTTCATTTCCGTTGATAAATAAGAAATCCGAGGGTTCACAGGTAAAGTCATTTTCTCTAGTCGACCAGCCCCCAGAGGCTGAGCTGGACTCTAGTTCCATGTTTGGCAGTAGAACCATACTTCCTGTTCTCAAGCTTGGTAGAGAAAACAACTTACACTAAGTCTGATTGCTTAGATAACTTCAGTGTCTCTTTGAACAGTTGCTCATAATTTTTCATACCACCATGAAATAGCGGTATTTTCAAATTTCCCAGCATGAGCAGGGAAACTAGCAAACTCATTTATTGGTTTGTCTTCTAGGGCCCAGTTTTCCTGGTGATTTACTGGGCTTCCTGACACTTTTTGCCCAGTACGAACAATCTCAAATGCTTCTTGTACATTACCTGTAAGATCGGCCTCAATTTTTATTGCCTTTCAACAGTCCACACAAGCTCTCTGCCAAACTTCATTTCCCCCCCACTCTTCCCACAATCATCCACACTACAATACCAAATTGTTGAGCTGTCCAATTGCAGAGTAGTGTTGCCATTCAATCTTTAAGATCCTGGTTGTGGGGCCAACGTTATGACACAGCTGGTTAAGATGCTGCCAGTGATGCCAACACCTCACATAGAAGCTGGCTGTCATCCCATCCAGCTCCTTTCGAACGTGCCTGGGGAACAACAGATGACCAAGTGCTTGGGCCCCTGTTACCACATGGGAGACCTGGATGGAATTCCGGCCTGATCCAACCCCAGTATTATGGACATTTGGGGAGTGAATTGATGGATGGGAGATTTCTTTCCCTCTAATTCTGCCTCTCAAATAAGTTAAAAAAGTCTTTTTAAAAAAATATATCCTGGGGCCTAGCGTAGTAGCCCAGCGGCTAAAGTCCTCACCTTGCACGTGCAGGCATCCCATATGGGTGCCAATTCGTGTCCCAGCAGCCCCACTTCCCATTCAGCTCCCTGCTTGAGGCCTAGGAAAGACTTGGGACCCTGCACCTGCGTGGGAACCCAGAAGAAGCTCCTGGCTCCTGGCTTCATATTGGCTCAGTTCCGGTTGTTGTGGCCACTGGGGAAGTGAATCAGCTGACAGATTTTCCTTTCTGTCTTTCCTCCTCTTTGTATATCTGACATTCCAACACAAATAAACAAATCTTTAAAAAAATAAAAAAATAAAAACTATATCCTGGTAGTATAAAACTACAACATTTGGCCCAGCACAATAGCGTAGTGGTTAAAGTCCTCACCTTGCACGCGCCATGATCCCATATGGGTGCCGGTTCTAATCCCAGTGGGCCTGCTTCCCATCCAGATCCCTGCTTGTAGTGTGGGAAAGCTGTCAAAGATGGACCAAAGCCTTGGGACCCTGCACCGCGTGAGAGACCTGGAAGAGGCTCTTGGCTCCTGGCTTTGGATTGGCTCAGCTCCAGCCTTTGTGGCCACTTGGGGAGTGAACCATCGGATGGAAGATCTTCCTGTCTCTCCTCTCTTTATATCCGCCTTTCCAATAAAAATAAATAAATCTTTAAAAAAAAAATCACAACATTGTTTTTAGGGCTCTACTAAGTAAATTTTAGGTACACAAGGATATCCTAAGGATGCCAAGTGATACAAAATTAGTGATTCAGGATAATACTGCTAATATCAAAGTCGCGATCACAGGGGCTTGGCATTGAGGTGCAGCGGGTGAAGTCACCTGTTGTAGCATTAGCATACCGTAACAGAATACCCAGCTGCTCTACTTCTAATCCAGTTCCTTCCTGGTGTACCTGGGAAGGCAGCAGAAGATGGACCAAGTATTTGGGGCCCTGCCAGCAACATGGGAAACTCAGATGGAGTTCCTGGCTTCTGACTTCAGCATAGCCCAGCTCTGCCCATCACATCCATCTGGGAAGTGAACAGTTAGATGGAAGGTCTCTCCCCTTCTCTAACTGCTTTTCAAATAATCAAGTAAATCTTCAAGAAACGGGAAAAAATACCCAAACATAGATCCTTATGAACGTTATTACCAGCTGACTTTTAGGAAATGCCATCAGGAACTGTGTTGTGGTATGTGGGTCAGGCTGCCACCTGTGATGCTGGCATTCCCTCACGGGTGCTCGTTCAAATACTGGCTGTTCCACTTCCAATCCACCTCCCCACTAATGGCCTGGGAAATGCAGCGTAGGATGGTCCAAATGCATGGGCCCCTGCCTCCCACAATGGAGACTTAGATGAAGCTCTCTTTCCTTTCCTCTCTGTAACTTTCAAATAACAAACTACACACACACACACACACACACACACACACACACATCCTATCACTGTGCTGTAAGCCTCTCAATAACCTAATGAAGTGGGTGATATTGTTCCCCTGCCCCTTTTTACAGTGTTTGGACAAAAGACACCTTAAACATTATATAGACCACTGACAACGTACACCTCGAAGGACATCAGTAATTTAGGGGTTGTTACATTTTAAGGTACCCAATTTCATTTACTTTTTAAAGAGGCAAATAACATTCTATTTATTTACTTGTTTAATGTATTTGAAAATCAGAGACGAAGAGTGAGTGCTCCTATATGCTGGTTCTAATGCCTACATGCCTACAAACAGCCAGGGTTGGGCTAGGCTGAAGCCAGGAGCCAGGAAGTCGATCCAAGGCTCCAAGGTGGGGGGCAGGAACCCAAGTATTTGCACCGTCACTGCTGCCTCCCAGGTTCTGCATTATCAGGATGTTGGTATCTGGAACAGAGCCAGTAAGTAAACTCAGGCACTTTGGTATGGCTTAACCACTGTACCATACTCACTCCTACCACAGCAGCCTGTTTCCTATCTAAATGACTTCTTCCACATTCTGAGCTAAAATATGTGTTTCTGAAGTTCCTATTTACCCGTTCAGGGGCACTGCAAACACCAGTCTAATTTCTTCTCAACATAATAATCCATTTGGTATTTCCAAATGACTCTTTGATCACATGAATTCTACTGAATGAGCCCAAGGATCAGGCCCCTCAATGTCTTGGTAGGTTGTTTTCTTTAGTTTTATATATTTATTTAGAGAGATTGCACAAAAATGTTCCCAGTTCTCTCGTTCATCCTGCAGATTCCTGCAAAGGCACAGGCTAAGTCAGGCTGAGGCCAGGGGTTAAGCCAGGCTGAGGCTGTGCAGCTAGAAGCTCCATCCAGGTCCCCCACTGGGCAGACAGGGCTCCAAGCGCCTGAGCCAACACCGCTGCCTCACAGGGTCTGCATTCGGATCAAGCCCAGGTACTCTGACAGAGGATGCAGGCATTCTGACCAGTATCTTCACACGCAGCTCCAAGGCCCCACCATATCTTCTCTTCCTTTTCCACGTAAAATGAAACACACTACTTAGATGTACCTTGACAGAGAATAAAGTGGAGTTTTTTTTCTTGTTCTGATACTTCCATTAATCCAGCCAAAAATTATTCCTATGTGAAACTCCAACACCTCTGCTTGCTGCTTCAGTTTTCATGTTTATGCTGCTTTTCTGGTTCTGTCACAACTCGCCCACACGCTTCTTTTCTGCATGACCCCCATCCTCACTCTTTGCTAGCCACCTTGCTTCTTTCAAACATGAAGTAAGCATGTCCTGAAAACATTGTTATCCAGTAAGGTTGGATGTGTCTGTCCTGGTTAGCACTTACAATTCATATGCTGACAATCTGAGGCTGGCTTCCAAGAGAGTAATCTGATTTGGGAATGCTTTGTCTAAGCAGATCTCAAAATTTTTTCACTTTTCTGGGGTTCCAGAAGGGAAAAAACAAAAACCCAAGCTCAGGCCTTGATGACAGATTGGACATGCCAAATGCAAAAGGTGGTGGCTTTTCACTCTTAAGATGGCTTAACTAATGGCCAACATGATGAAGAGCTTTAGGGAAACAGCCTGGGTTCAAATCCTAGCTTTGCTGCTTCCAGTGACTTAATTGTCTGTTTCCCAATTTCTTCATCTATACACTAGCGACAACAATTGCATTCACTTCTTGACTTTATTGTGAGGAGTTAATCTGCATCAAGGATTTAGGACAGTGACTAACTCCCACACAGTAAAGAACGACTATGAATGTCGTTCTCTGTGTTATAAGAGAATTGAAAGGTACAGGAGAAAAGAGACGATTTCTCCCGGGCACCCGGGTTTTCAGCCTGCATCTGCAAGCCTTGATTCATTAAGCACTGGTATTGAGGTTTTGGCTTTATAAGGAAGCGGACACTCAGAAGGAGGCTGTAGAGTCATTTGTGAATGAATGTCCCTCAATCCAGCGCTGGTGAGGAGCAGGGTAGAAAGAATTGTTATTTAGGAAGGAAAGTAGAGACTAGAATTAAAATCTACCCGGAGTTGAGATCCAGCAAGATCTCATCCTTTTCTCTTCACTGAACAAAAACAAACTTTCCGACAAAAAAAATAAATAAATGGGGGCTCTTATAGATATTACAAAATTAAAGTGTTCTGTCCAGCCAATTTTTTGTTTTTTAAATTCCTGGATTTAAAAAAATTAAAACATGACTTCCTCTCCCTTACCACACACACAAAATTTTTTAAAGGGTTATTATTATTTTTTTTTTTTTGGTCATACAGAAGTCCACAAAATGTCAAGGATTCCACAGAAACTTATGTTTGGTTATAATCCTACGGTTTACAGCTTAGACTGCACTAACATAGAAGAAACTAGTTTAGGTTGAGTCAAATAGTGTTAAATTACAACATTAAATAAATGCAAAGAGCCAGAACAAAGAAAGTGATTAAGCTGGTTTTACAGCATTCAGCCCACTATGCTAAATCCCCTTAGGGGCTCAAGTTAAACAACAAATTTGGTTTCTCAGCCTGAACCATTTTCTTCAAAGTCATTTTTCTTATAATTCTGATACGTTTGTTTTCATTTTCAATCTTCAGGGCGGCTGGGGCAAAAACTATCTGACAGGGTTTGCATTTTAAAGAGAGACGGACTAAGAGGGCAATGGGGTGTCAGGCACGGGAGGGGTGTAATTGTTCAGTTTCAGAAAAACGCCAGCTAGTGACACCCAGGATGCGAATTTTATCCAGCCAGGAATCAAATAAGGCTGCGAAGGAGATAATAAGGTGTAATTATAGCAGTGCTGTTAGTGCCTGTTTATGGGGTCTGGCAGCAATTTGGTTGAACACCCCTCATTTTGAGAAATTTGTAATTTGGCAGTAAGAATTCTTGCCTTGAAATCTGGCACAAGCCCTCACAGTTTAATATTGCAAAATCTGGGAAATGTTGAAATGTGGCTGCTATTCTAATTGAACTTTTTCAGGCTCTTTCGAATTGGGTTTTTTCCTGTTGGATGAGAAAACAAACGCCTCTTAAAAGTTCACGAGGCTTTCTAAGCCACAAACTCAAGTAAACCTACAGGCTAATGGACTAACAAACTCTCATGACTTAAATCTTTGTGTACACACGGGAGGGGGGAAAAACCTATCACTTGAAAAAACAGAGTTCCTTTTGCTGGTAGCCCTTAAAAAAAAAAAAACCTCACAATCAGTATTTTGTTTAATTTCCTTTGAGCCAACGTGGTGCGGCTCTTCGGTTTATCAAGCGACTGCGTCCCCCACAACTCCCCGTCGTTTCAAAGCAGATGGGAGGTCACTGGACTAGTGAAATGTGGCCAACTCCGGCTGGGACCGAGTTGGCCCAACGGACTTTTCTGAAGTCACAGCAAGTTTTCTGACAGGAAACGGGTCAGTTCTCGTACGCCTCAGCTCCGGTTCCCACGGCCCCAGCGCCCGCGGCGCCCCCGACGCCCAGCTCGGCGCCCGGCGGAGGAGCGGGGTGCGGGGCGCGGTGGGCAGCAGGGGGCAGCAGCGGGAGCCTGTTGTTCTGAGGCGGGGGGTGGGGAGGTGGGGCGGGAGACCGTTTCCACCCCCCCTCCAAACACACACTCGGTTTCCGCGACCCGCCCCTCCCCCGCTCGCGCCTTCCCTTCCCTCCGCAGGGAGAAGGGCGGGGGGCGGGGCGCGGGGCCCTCCCCCGGGACGGGGGCGTGAGCGCGCCCTCCGCACCCCTCCCCCCGGCCCGGCGCTCCTGGCTCCCCCAGGCGGGAGTTTCCAGGAAGAGCGCAGAGCGCCGCACCACCGAGCGCACGGAGACATCAAGTAGTTCCCCCAGAGCGACCGGAGGAGCGGGCCACCCTAGCTGCTTGGGGGCTGTGAGGTGGGACCCGCAGAGAGCCTGGGCAGTGTGGCCCAGCCCGAGGGAGCGCCGGGAAGGACGTCCGAGTGCCCACTTCTCATTCCCAGAGAAGGATGTGTGGGGGAGGCGGAACGAGTTCCGGCGGAGGGTTCGGGCGCGCCCGGTGGAGTGAAGCGCCGCGCGGTCGAGGCGCTCACAGAGTTAAAGTGGGCGGGAAAACCCGGAGCGGACTCTCCGCACGCCCAGGACCTCCCGCCCCATTCTTCGTGGGGGAGGGGGACCGAAAGAGAGAAGCGTGTTCCCCTCCCGGGACTCCTAACTCCCCACTGAAGAAACAGGTGTCCTCCCGCCACCTCAAGGGACTCGCTGGGACACTGTCCGGCCCCGGTTGTGTGTGTGTGTGTGTGTAGACAGTAGAGGGCCCTGCGACTCCAGCTCTGCCGTCCGCGCCGTCGGCGCCCGGCGCGCCGTGAGAAGCTCAGGCCTGTGGGCTGCAGGCGCTGGGCGCGCGCATGCGTGCAGTGGGAGCGCGCTTCCCGCCCCTCTGCTCACGGGTTCGCTTCCCCCTCCCCCCACGTTCCTGAGCCGCCACCTCAGAGCCTCCCCCGCAGCCGGCGCTCGCTTCTCGGGGGAGGCGGCCCGTCCTGCCCGTCCAGTGACTAACCCCTTCACCTCAGTTTCGCCCCGCCTCCCCCCCCAACCCCAGCTCTGGTACGAACTCCGAAGCTAGGGCTCGGCTTTCACATTCCCGCCTCCGCCCTGGCTCCCCTCCCACCCCTAAAGCACTTCCTGCAAACTGCCCTCCGCTCGCTGCGCCGCCGCCTCCTGGCGCGAGCAGGATGGCTGCTTTCACGTTGGCTTGGCTTCGGCCTTAGAATCCAGGGTTCATGCCTCCTGCGGAGTGGCAGCCCTGCTCCATTTTACAGATGGGGAGAGTGAGGTCCCGAATTCTGACAGAGCTCCTAAAGGCTTCCTAAGTTGTGCTCACGGTTAGGTGTGATAACCGACCCTGGGAGGACAACCTGCTGTAATTTAAGCAGCTGGCACTCTGCTTCAGACTACACCAGCCCAGTTAGCAAAAGCCACGGAAACTGTGCGCCCACCAGCACCTATCCAAATATGCAGCGACCTCCGCATTAGAAGACAAGCCAATAAAAATTTTTGCTTGCCAAACAGGCTGACAGAAGTGAGGCAGGTTATTTATTCAAAGTAAAGCTGTTGTAATATAGGGTGTGCAAACTTTTCTCCTCGTGTTAGTAATTCTTTTACTCCATGTCCTGTTTCAAAAACATTTTTTTATCAAATTTTCATGAAGTTTTCCTCAGATTGTTCCATTTTACTTTGTATTTACTAGAAAAGCAGAGTGACAAGAGAGACTGGCAGAGGAAAGAAGGAGGTGGTGATGCCATCTTCCAACCACTGATTCATTCCCCCAATATGCTTAACTTTCAGAGCTGGATCGAGTGGCAGGGCCTCAAGGTACTTGGGCAGTCATCTGATGCTTTCTCAGGCACTTTAGCAGGGAGCTGGATGGCAAACAGAGCATGTAAGAATCGGATATTAGGGGCCCACTGCAGTGGCCTAACGGCTAAAGGCCTCGCCTTGCACATGCCAGGATCCCATATGGGCGCTGGTTCTAATCCGGCATCCCTGCTTCCCATCCAGCTCCCTGCTTGTGGCCTGGGAAAGCAGTCGAGGACAGCCCAAAGCCTTGGGACCCTGCACCTGTGTGTTAGACCTGGAAGAGGCTCTCGGCTGTTGGCTTCGGATCAGCTCAGCTCTGGCCATTGTGGCCACTTGAGAGTGAATCATCGGACAGAAGATGTTTTTCTCTGTCTCCCCACCTCCAAGTATATCTGACTTTCCAATTAAAAAAGAATAAACCTTTTTTTAAAAAAAGAATTGATATTAGATATGGCAGAAGCTTAACTTGTGGCACCACAGCCTTTTCCTTTGTCCTCTGTTAAAGTGGATGGTATTAGTGTAATTCTTGCCCTTTGAATCTCCAGCATCAATTTTCCCCTGGTTTCAGCTCCAATTAAGTTACAAATCCATGAGAGGTGATAGATGCCAAATACAATCTTGTCATGCTGCCTCCATAAACCTTTGTGCACCACAAACTTGGAAGTTACAGCCAGGGGCCCGGCACAGTAGCCTGCTTGCTAAAGTCCTCGCCTTGCGCATGCCAGGATCCCATATGGGTCCTGGTTCTAATCCGGACTGCCTCGCTTCCCATCCAACTAACTGCTTGTGGCCTGGGAAAGCAGTCGAGGATGGCGCAAAGCCTTGCGACCCTGTTCCTGTGTGAGAGAGACCCAGAGGAAGCTTCTGGCTCCTGACATCAGATTGGTGCAGCTCAGGCTGTTGCAGCCGCTAGGGAAGTGAATCAAAAGACAGAGTATCTTACTATCTGTCTCTCCTCCTCTTTGTACATCCAACTTTCTAATAAAAACAGAAACAAACAACAACAAAAGCAGCTGGGGAATGCAAGGTTTCAGGAGACTTGTGTCACTTTATGTATATTCAGAGAGACATATTCCAGATATAAATGTGTTGAGTGCCTCATTCTAAACATTGTAAGCATAGATCTGTTCTAATTGTTTTGTTTAGTTTGAAATGACTGTTTTCTCATGATTTTTGTCTATTGTGAGTATTCCTAAATTGCTTATTAGGCTTGGTGTCTCTTAAACATGACAATGGCCTGAAGAATCAGTCCAGCCTTGTTACAGAACCATTTTTTTTTAACATTTTCTAGTGAGTATATTCAGTGCTGCATACTAACAACGCTGTGAACATTTTTCAGGAAGTGAAAACTTTCTGTGTGCATGTACTACGTTAGATCTTTCTGGGCTACCACGTTGGAAAAGATAAGGCTATTATTTTCTTCACTTAGCCAAAAGGCTGAGAAGCGATGGGGCTATTATTTTCTCAAGTGACATTTTTTTTTTTAAAGTTTTGTGTATTTTTATTACAAAGTCAGATACACAGAGAGGAGGAGAGACAGAGAGGAAGATCTTCCGTCTTCTAATTCACTCCCCAACTGACTACTAAGGCTGGTGCTGTGCTGATCCAAAGCCAGGAGCCAGGAGCTTCTTCCAGGTCTTCCACACGGGTGCAGGGTCCCAAGGCTTTGAGCCGTCCTCGACTGCTTTCTTAGGCCATCAGCAGGAAGCTAGATGGGAAGCGGAGCAGCCAGGACACAGACTGATGTCCATATGAGATTGTGGCACTTGTAAGGTAAGGATTTAGCCATTGAGCCATAACAGCCCTGATTCTTAATGTTTACATGTTTGAGAGGCATACATGCCCAGGTGGGCCTCCAGTTAGGGAGCAAAGGATGAGGTGTGCAGGAAGATGGGTGGGATGAACGTCTCAGGAGGGAAAGAGGTGATGGCTGCTGCTTGCTGTCATACTACATCAGCACTGATCAGGAGCTATTCTTTTTTTTTTTTAACATTTGTGTATTTTTATTTATAGAAAGAAGGAAAGACAGAGAGAAAGATCTTTCATCTACTGGTTCACTCCCCAAGTGGCTGCAACGGCCAGAGCTGAGCTTATCTGAAGCCAGGGACCAGCAGCTTCTCTTGGGTCTCCCACGTGGCTGTGGCATCCCAAGGCTTTGGGCCGTCCTCTACTGCTTTTCCAGGTCACAAGAAGGGAGCTGGATGGGAAGTAGGGCAGCTGGGATATGAACTGGTACCCATATGTGATCCTGATACATGAAAAGTGACGACTTCAGCCACTAGGCTGTCATGCCAGACCCAGAAGCTATTCTTAAGAGGCAGTCTAGCAGTAGAAATAAAGTTTCTTTCCACCATAGGCTAACACGAGTATAAATCCATGGATATTTCTAGATAATCTCATTAATTTACTACTTCAATCACATATATATACATTAATTGAATGTTTTATTAGAGACCTGTTGTTGATTCATTCCCCAAGTTGCCATGCAATGTAGCATCCAGGTGTGGGCCATACCCAAGTCAGAGTCAGGAAGTCCATCTTGTTCACCCATTTGAATGGCAGAGGTCTAAGTAATTGAGGCATCCATTGCCTTCCCGGGTGCATTAACAGGAAACTGGATGGGAAGCAGAGTTAGCTGGAATTGGACTGACATTCCGATATGGGACGTCAGCATTGAATGTGCCAACCTCCACTTCAATTATACATTAATTTGATTCTGTCAGCATGTCTGTCCCACAGCCATCCTGTTTGTGTTCAGGTTTTAAATTCTGAATATGTGGATCCGATGGGAACAATGAAATGCTAAGAAATACTTTAACTGAAAGAAAACTGGAGCGTGCAGTGCCTTAGCAGGAATATGAAAAACGATGACATGAGCCAGCATTGAATAGGAGAGAATAGGAATGGCAAGAAAAACTTAAGAACAATAGCTGGGTCTTCAGATCTTAAACCCTGAATAAAGATACACCAGCCTCCGGAGTTATGTGCTGTTTAGCCATGTGTGCATCATGCTTCACAAACATAGCTTTTACCTCAGGAAGGCTGTAATAGTCCCGTGTGGAAATACTTGCACTCATATATAGGCTGAGGAGGAGTTCTAAGACCAGTGGTAGAGAAGTGATGTCTAATATACAGTGGAATTCAAACTTTCTAAAGTAGGATGGGGGGCCCAGCGGCGTGGCCTAGCGGCTAAAGTCCTCGCCTTGAAAGCCCCGGGATCCCATATGGCCACCAGTTCTAGTCCCGGCTGCTCCACTTTCCATCCAGCTCCCTGCTTGTGGCCTGGGAAAGCAGTCGAGGATGGTCCAAAACCTTGGGACCCTGCACCCGTGTGGGAGACCCGGAAGAGGTTCCTGGTTCCCGGCTTCGGATCGGCGCACACCGGCCTTTGCAGCTCACTTGGGGAGTGAATCATCGGATGGAAGATCTTCCTCTCTGTTTCTCCTCCTCTCTGTATATCTGACTTTGCAATAAAATTAATAAATCTTTAAAAAAAATAATAAAGTAGGATGAGGGGAGAACCCTAGGAGTTAGGCTTCTTACCCACCTCCTACTCAGAGAAATTCACTTTACAGTCAAGAGATTGAATATATTACTTAAATGTAAATACTTTTTGACCAATTTAGGAAGCAAGCATTGCATTTCAACTGTATTATTCAGAGGCATCATTGTAGTGAGATCTTTGTTTTACTCCAAATATTTCTACTGAACTTATGCTTTCACTGGTGTTCTTTGGAATTTTATCCTCTTCTGAAAACCTGAGCCTCAGGTGGAGTTAATGATAGAACACAATGTAACTAGATTCTTGCTTAATTTTAAGATTTATTTTATT
This sequence comes from Ochotona princeps, assembly GCF_030435755.1. NCBI lineage: Eukaryota > Metazoa > Chordata > Mammalia > Lagomorpha > Ochotonidae > Ochotona > Ochotona princeps. The sequence goes on from NC_080833.1 coordinate 18,834,464, forward strand.
TAGGGCCTGTCTTAGTAGCCTAGTAGCTAAAGTTCTTGCTTTGCACGAGGATCCCATATGGGCACCGGTTCGTATCCCCTCTGCTCTGCTTCCCACCCAGCTCCCTGTTTGTGGCCTAGGAAAGCAGAGGATAGCCCAAAGCCTTGGGACCCTGCACCCACGTGGGAGATCCAGAAGCTCCTGGTTCCTGGTTTCAGATCAGCTCAGCTCCAGCCACTGTAGCCAGTTAGGGATGTGAGCCCATGGATGGAGAATCTTTCTGTGTCTTCTTCTTTCTCTAGGTCTGACATTCCAGTGAAAAATAACTAAATCTTAAAAAAATATTTTATTTATTTGAAAGGCAGGATGATAAAGATCTTTCATCCATGTCCTGGTTCGTTCTCCCAGAGAACTGTAACAGTCAGGTCTGGGACGGGCTGGAGCCAGGAGCTTCCTCGCCTCCCACATGGTTTCAGGGGCATAAGTACTTGGGTCATCTTCTACTGACTTCCCAGACATGTTTGCAGAGAGCTGGATTGGAAGTGGAACAGCAAGAACTCAAATCAGTGCCCCTACAGTTTGCCAGCTCTGAAAAGTAGTAGCAAAACTTGGTATGCCACACTGTCAGCCCCTGTAACTAGATTTTCATTTCAATCCTATTTAGTTTCTTTTCAAATAAAGATTTATCTATTTTTCTATCTACCTAGCTGAGAGGAATCTTTGTGTAAGAACTCTTCATAAATTACCTAATACTTGGTGCCCGGCAGCGTGGCCTAATGGCTAAAGTCCTCACCTTGAACGCCCTGGGATCCCATATGGGCACCGGTTCTAGTTCTGGCTGCTCCACTTCCCATCCAGCTCCCTGCTTGTGGCCTGGGAAAGCAGTCGAGGACGGCCCAATACATTGGGACCCTGGACCCGCGTGGGAGACCTGGAAGAGGTTCCTGGTTCCCGGCTTTGGATCAGCGCAGCACCAGCCATTGCGGCTCACTTGGGGAGTGAAACATCGGACGGAGCTCTCAGCTCCTCTCTGTATATCTATCTGACTTTGTAATAAAATAAATAAATCCTTAAAAAAAATTACCTAAAACTTACAATAATAAAATAGTGAGGGAAATAGTTAGCAATGCCTCAACCAAATCATTAGACTTAACATTACCAATGCCAGGACAAGCCGACTTTATAGAAGCACTGGGGATACAGCATTGCTTCACTGATAATCCTAACAAAATGCAAACTTAAGTGGAATCATGAAGAAATGTTGGACCAAATTAAGGGACATTTTATAAAATAACTAGCTGGTAGGGTTAAACATTGCAAGTTCAGGGCTGGTGTTTGCTGCTAAGGACGCCTGGAGTCCTAGTCCTGCTTCTGATTCCTGCTAATGCACACCCTGGGAGGCAGCAGGGGATGAGCCAGGTGCTACCACTTGGGAAACATGGATTGAACTTCCACGTCCTAGCTTTGGCCTGAACATTTGAGCAATCAGCCGATGAATGAGAGACCTTTGTTTAAGCTAGCCTGCTGGCCTATTATTTTTGTTGTTGTTGTTTCTAGATATATGCACAGGAGTAAAAGAATGTGATATCACTTAGTTTCAAATAGTTCAGGAAAAAGGTATGTGTGCAATTATATACCTAGAGCACAGAAGCATGTTTGGTCTAACGGTGAAGTCACTGGTTAGGACACTAGATCTCACTTCCAAGTGTCTGGATTCAGTTCCTGGCTCTGCCTTCTGACTCCAGCTTCTTGTTGATACAGGTTCTGGGAGACAGCAGTGATGGCCCAGGTGAGTGGGTCCTTGCCACCCAGATGCATGACCTGGCTACCAGCTTTGGTTTCAGCCTGGCTCTGGTCACTGCAAGGATCTGAGGAGTATACCAGTTAATAGGGGCTGGTGCTGTGGCACAGCTAATTAAGCTGCTGTCTGCAGTGTCAGCATCCCAAAGAGTGCCAGTTTTCATACCAGCTGTTCCACTTCCAATCCAGCTCCCTGCTATTGTGCCTGAGAAAGCAGCAGAGAACGATCTCAGTGCTTGGGCCCCTGAACTCATGTAGGAAATCCGGATGAAGTTCTTGGCTCTTGGCTTTGGTCAGACCCAGCGCTGATTATTGCCACCATTTGGGGAGGGAACCAGGGGACAGAACATTCTCCATCTCTCACCCCATCTCTCTTTCAAATAGATTTTTTAAAAAAGACAGAAAAACTATCTCTGTGTCTATTAAATAAACAAAACAAATAAAACAAATGGAGGAAAATGTAAATGATTTACAATTTGAATAATGGACTCAGAAGTTTTTTGTATTATATTCAGTCTTTTAAAAATTGTTTCATTTATTCATTTTTTTGTTTATTTGAAAGGCAGACAGAGATCTTTCATCTGGTGGTTCAATCCCCAAATGCCTATAATAGGGATGGTCCAGGCCAAAGCCAGGACCCAGGAATTCAGTCTAGGTCTTCCACGTGAGTGGCAGAGACCAGTTAGTAGGACCATCATCACCTACTTCCCAGGATGCTAGAGTCAGAAGTGGAGCCAGGACTTGAACCCAGTCACTTCAGTATGTATTGCAGGCATCCCAAGGAGCAGCGTCCTAAGGGACTGCACCAAACACCTGCTCCCCTCATACTACTCATGAAACTTTTCTGTTAATTTGAAATCCTAGGGCCCGGCGTGATGGCATAGTGGTTAAGGTCCTTGCCTTGCACGCACTCCGGGATCCCATATGGGTGCCGGTTCTAGTCCCAGCAGCCCCACTTCCCATCCAGCTCCCTGCTTGTGGCCTGGGAGAGCAGTCGAGGATGGCCCAAAGCTTTGGGACCCTGGACCCATGTGGGAGACCTGGAAGAGCTCCTGGCTCCTGGGTTCGGATTGGCTCAGCTCCAGCTGTTGCGGCCGCTTGGGGAGTGAATCATCGGATGGAAGATCTTCTTCTCTGTCTCTCCTCTCTGTATCTGCCTTTCCAATAAAAATAATAAATAAATCTTTAACAAAAATAGAAATCCTATTGTTTTAAGTTATTTATTCCACTCCCTCACTTAAAGAGGTAAAAATCCAGATTTTGAAAGCTGAAGAGTCATTCACAGTCACAAGTTAGTGATAGAGTTAGGGTCAAAAGCTTTCTCCAGCTGTCCATCCTCTTAATAACACCAACGGAATCCTGTCTGCATTTGGATGGCCAAGGTTGAGCCACTCCTTTTTACTTCTCCTTTTTAGTTTCTTAGTTCCTTAGATTGGTTCCTTCTGCAAGAGAACCAGAGTAATGTAACTAAACGCTGCTTTCAGTTCCTTCAGCGTTAGGCCAGGGTTGGTTTGAAGGGTTTGAACTGTACAGTGGGGAGATCCTTCTCTTGTAGGCTCGGGATCTCAGTGCCAGCCCTTGGCCATGGCTCACTTCTATTTTATCATGCTGCTTGTACCCCCTCTTGTATGCAGTGGTATATTATTAAAACTTCTTCCCATTGGCCACTTTCAAGGCCTCTTCAGTATTATCTGCACTAAAGATAATTTTATGGGTTTCATTTCTGTGTTGTATGAGTTTTCTTAATTGGTGAAAAAAGCGTCATATATTAGAAAAAACATTACAATATCTCAAAAATGTGTTCTCAGGAGGTTATATCTAACCATAATAATGGAGAGTAAGGCCATTTGGTAGCTTTACTAAGTTAACTAAATAATGCTAGCTTTGTGAAATAATTAGGAAATCAAGTCTATCATTTTCCATGTAAATCAGGTTAAATCAGTGAATTGCTAATTGTCTTCAGTGAGAGGATGCCTTGTCTCCTAATGAGGCAATCCATAATAGCTGAACCACGTGGGCATTTGGTGTATCAGTTAAGACACCACTTGGGCTGCTCACAGCCTATGTCAGAATGTCTAAGTTCCAGTCCCAGCTCCACTTCTATTTATTTATTTATTTATTTATTTAAGATTTATTTATTTTTATTGGAAAGGCAGATCAAGATTTTAGAGAGAAAAGGAGAGACAGAAAGATCTTCCATCCACTGGTTCCCTCCCCAAGCAGCCACTGAGTTGATATGAAGCCAGGGGCCAGGAGCTTCTTCTAGGTCTCACACGCAGGTACAGGGTCTCAAGGCTTTGGGCCGTCCTCGACTGCTTTTCCAGGCTATAAGCAGGGAGCTGGATGGGAAGTGGAGCAGCCAGGACATGGACTGGCACTCACATGAGATTGTGGCACTGGAAAGTGCGAATTTAGCCATTGTGCCTTTGTGCCAGCCCTGCAGCTTGGTTACCACGTGGAAGAACCAGATGCAGCTCCAGAATCCTGCCTCTGGCCTGACCCAGCCCCAGCTGTTGTGAGCATTTGAAGAGTGAACAGGAAATGGAAGATTGTTTGGCTGTGTCCAGCTCTGTGCCTTTCAAATAAATGAAAATGAGTAAATAGATACATTTTAAGCTAAGAGGAATCATATAAAATTACCATTTTTGAAGGCCAGGTTTGGCCTGGTGGTAGAGATGCCCATGTCCCATATGGGAGTGCTTGGGCTCGATCTCTGGCTCTGTCCCCGGTTCCAACCCCCCACCAAGGCAGATCCAAGAGATAGTGCTAATAACTCCAGTGGTTGAGTTTCTCCACCCACAGGGAGACCTGGGTTTTGTTCTTGTTTCTTGAGTTCAACCTGGCCTAGCCTCAGTTACTATGAACATTTGGGGAGATACCCAGGGAATTAGTGTTTTCTCTGCTTCTTGAACAAATTTTTCCAAAAACTAAACTGTCATTAAAAAAGATGTATTGGGCCCGGCGGTGTGGCCTAGTGGCTAAAGTCCTTGCCTTGAACGCTCCAGGCAGCTCCACTCCCCATCCAGCTCCCTGCTTGTGGCCTGGGAAGGCAGTTGAGGACAGCCTAATGCTTTGGAATCCTGGACCCCTGTGGGAGACCTTGAGGAAATTCCTGCTCCTGGCTCCGGATCGGCGCAGCACCAGCCGTTGCGCTCACTTGGGGAGTGAATCATCGGACAGAAGATCTTCCTCTCTGTCTCTCCTCCTCCCTGTATATCTGACTTTGTAATGAAAATAAACACATCTTTTCTTTTTTTAATTTTTAATTTGAGAGGCAGATTTTGTAGAGAGAGAAGGAGAGACAGAAAAAGAGGGTCCTCCCGCTACTGGTTCACTCCCAAAATGGCTGCAATGACTGAAGGTAAGCCAGTTTCACATCAGGACCAGGAGCTTCCTCCAGGTCTGCCATGTAGATGCAGGGGACCAAGGACTTAGGCCATCTTTCCTGCTGCCTTCCCAGACCATGAGCAAGCAGCTGGAGGGGTAATGGAGCAGTCGGGACACAAACTAGTGCCCACATGGGATGACAGCACAACAGGGTGGAGGATTAGCTGGCTGTGCCTTGGCACAGGCCTTGAAATTGTAATTTTTCCAACAGTCTAACAGTTGAATAGCAACAGTTTCATATGATTCATTCTAATAGCAGTAATCATGAGGTAGTGATGTTTTTCTTCGTCTCTCGCTGCATTGGTAAGAGCTCGAGGCATCTGCTCTTGACATTGCTTCTTCTCAGTTTTCCTTTCCTACCCAGGCTGTTTCTCTCTCCTGTTTCTCCGTGAGATTCTTGCTAGGTTTCAGATTCTTCCAAATATCCATCTTGGCTTGCATTACCTTCTGTCACTTAGGAACCTTCCAGGGATTCATAGAAAGTTAGAGATGGGGCAGATTTGACCTGGAGATTAAGATGGCTTATTAAGTCACTTGTATCCCACTTTGGTTTCCTGATAATGAGGACTCTGGTGGGCAGTGGATTCCTGCCACCAGATGGGAAAGCCTGGATTGGATCCCCAGAGTCCAGCTTTGTCCCCTCCTCTCACTGAGTGCGTGTGTGAGGTGCCAGTGGATGGGGATACTCATGCGTCCTGTCTCTCTACCCCTCAGATTTTAACGTGAGATTTTTTTTTTCTTTTAAAGAGAGAGAATATCGGAGTCTGTTGAGTCTCCAAAGTCAGATGAATAAGCAGAGGCGTAGAAAGAAGGAGTGACTTTCACAGCATCACAAATCTGGCATCTCAGAGGTGTGGCAAGACTGCAGGGCTCTGACTGGGCTGCCGGCTTGCTTTCCCTGCACCTGTTCCATCTGGAGACTAGTTATGTGGACGTGTCAGTAATCCCCTCTGCCCTCTTCTGTCCCTTCCTCTCCTTGTTCATTGTTCTTATTCTCACCAGTCAGTCACCTGTGTCTCATCTCTCCAGTCTTATTTTCGCCTCCAAGAGCAGGTTTAGCTGTGAAGTCTTTGTCTTTTCATCTTTGCTATTTTTTTTTAAGATTTTATATATTTTACGCGGCCGAAATAGCTCAGTTGGGAGAGCGTTAGACTGAAGATTTTATATATTTTTATTGAAAGGCAGATATACAGAGAGGAGGAGAGACAGAGGAGGAAGATTTTCCTTCCACTGGTTCACTCCCCAAGTGAGTGCAACGGCTGAAGCTGAGCCAATCCAAAGTCAGGAGCCAGGAGCTCTTCCGGGTCTCCCACACGGGTGCAGGGTCCAAGGTCTTGGGCCGTCCTCAACTGCTTTCCCAGGCCACAAGCAGGAAGTTGGACAGGAGGCAGGGCCGCCGGGATTAGAACCAGCGACTGTATAGGATCCCAGCGTGTGCAAGGCGAGGACTTCAACCACTACACTATCACACCGGGCCCCATCTTTGCTATTGTTAAAATATGTAAAAATAACTTGAATTTCTTTATTTCTTCCTTCCTTCCTTTCTTCCTACCTACCTTCCTTTCTTTCTTTCTTTTTTTTTTAATGTAACGACTGCTGCATCCAAGGTTCTACATTAGCAGGAGGCTGAAGTCAGAAGCTGGAAGTAGGTGTAGAACCCAGATATTCTAATATGGGACGTGAGTGTCTTAGCCAGCAGCTCAACTTCTAGGTCAGATACCTCCCCAAGTTAATTTTGCTTTCTGGGGCAACTGATGTGATTGAGGAGGAGTTAGGATTTTTTTTTTTTAATATTATTGGACTCGGAGTGATAACCTAGTGGTTAAAGTCCTTACCTTGCATTCACTGGGATCCCATATGGGCTCCAGTCCTAATCCCAGCTGTTCCACTTCCCTTCCAGATCCCTGCTTGTGGTCAGGGAAAGCAGTAGAGGACAGCCCAAAGCCTTGGGACCCTGCACCCGTGTGGGAGACCCGGAGGAAGCTCCTGGTTCTTGCTTTCAGATTAACTAAGCTTCGGCTGTTGTGGCCATTTGAGGGTGAACCAGTGGATGGAAGATCTTTCTCTCTGTTTCTCCTCTCTGTAAATCTGCCTTTCTAAGTTACAGAAAGAGGGAGAGAGAAATCTTCCACTCAGTGGTTCACTCACCAGATGGCTGCAATGGCAGGAACTGAGCCAGGCCACAACCAGGAGCTTCTTCCACATCTCCCATATGGGGCTGCTTTCCCAGGCACATTAGCAGGGAACTGGGTTGGCAGTGGAGAACCCAGTACTCAAATCAGAGCCCAGAAGGGATGCCAGTACCAAAGGTGGTGCTTTACCTGCTAAGCCAAAGGTTTTTTTTTTTTTTTTTTAAATGAATGAATGATCTTTTGTTATGCTCCACCTGGATTGCCTCTGACTCTACTGAAGGTAAGCTGTCACCATGTCATTGTTCTCAGGACACTGAACTATTGATTTGGAAAGGCCTTTGTGAGGGATGGATGAGGAGAAACCATATACTTCCCAAACTGTATAATGAAAAATAATCATAATAAAAGTAAAGCCCTTTGTGGGGAAAATTCAGGGGAACAGAGTAAAATATCAATAAAACATTTCTGAGCCTCAAGGAAGTGAAAGATGTTAGGGTAAAGAACTGATCTTTGGGTGCTAAGTACATTGTATCAATTTTAAAGGGGAGGGCAGATACAAGTGCTGTCTTACACTTTGTGAACTCTGAAGACACTTTAGATAGAGATTTAGACACCAAATAGCAACTTGTGTGTGAACTTTTTAAGAAAACTGATACTTTTGTGAGCATCTTAGGGTTTCTTTCTGTTTGAAGACAGCTTTTGATAAGAAGTTCTCTGTAAATACACCATTTTGTCAACATTCACATCTTTCAGCCCAGGAATTTGATCTTATGTACTTTACCTGCTGAGGGATAAGTCTGCTTTGGAAGGTTTGTGATATTCCAGATACCGTTTGAGCCTGGAGTTTGGATAGGATTCCCTGACCATCTCAAGAGTCCATGGAGGCTTCACTCTTCATGAGAAAGCCCAGTGTTTGTTTTGTTTTAATCCTCCTGCTGGGCAGCTTTTCTAGCACTCTTCTTTGGGCTTCTCTTATTAGTTGATCTTTTTATTCCCATCATCTTTTTATATGTAAAGGAAGCCTTTGATGATAGCAATTTGTGGCAACATCGAATACTTTTCTTTGGAGAGAAAAAGGTGGGTTTCTAGGACTGTGTGAATCTCTCTCTCTTTTGCTTTGCAAGCTTCAATCATTCCGGGACTCCTGGACCTAATGAGGGGGAGGGGAGAACAGGAAAGACTTCTTCATTTAAAGTGAGGGATACCGTTATTAAACGAGTTTTAATGATTTTTGTCTAAACAAGGCAGTTCAGTTGTTCCTGTTAGAGTACTAGAACTGGTCAGAGGCTGTGTTTGTTTCAGGACACAGAACACAGTGATGCGGAGATGTGAGAAATACATTACCAGATATTTTGTCAGATGCAGAAGAGTCAGTATTTGTTACTCCCGCTGTCTCTGTGGGAAGTATTCCTTATAACAGCAGTGGCCAATGTGCTTTAAGAACGATCTCCCCGGGCCAGCGGTGTGGCCTAGCGGCTAAAGTCCTCGCCTTGAAAGCCCCAGGATCCCATATGGGCGCCGGTTCTTATCCGTTCCCGGCAGCTCCACTTCCCATCCAGCTCCCTGCTTGTGGCCTGGGAAAGCAGTTGAGGACGGCCCAATGCATTGGGACACTGCACCCACGTGGGAGACCTGGAAGAGGTTCCAGGTTCCCGGCTTCTGATCGTTGCGCACCGGCCCGTTGCGGCTCACTTGGGGAGTGAGTCATCGGACGGAAGATCTTCCTCTCTGTCTCTCCTCCTCTGTGTATATCTGACTTTGTAATAAAACGAATAAATCTTTAAAAAAAAAAAAAAGAACGATCTCAACTTATTTTGCTAATCTTACTTACATAACTAATAGCTATCTTATTTGTTGAATTTAATCCAGGTCTCCAGAAAAAAGAGCCTTATTTTTTTTTTAAGCAACAATATTCTTTTTACTTTTTTTTATAAGTATTTTTTTCTCTCTTTTTTTTATTGTATTGGTGTTGACAATGTTTACATAGTTAATTACGGTTAAAAAAAAGGTTCAGGGGGTATAGGGAAGTGGGTAATACTATTATGTCCATATTGTTTCCATCATGTATCCGAGGTAAAGGGGAATATTGAGGGAGAAGCCCCACCCAGTTTCCCGCCTACCCCAAGTCCCGGATGTGGGGCATGCTCCAAGATATTTGCTCAAGTGGTTTTAATAGTTCTCCAGTTATGAATCGCTGCCAGTTTCGCTCGATGAGGTCGTCCACTGATTGATATGGTCCGTCATAAAGTCTCCATTCGCCCCATATTTCGCTGCCAACAACATACAGCTGAGATGAATGATTGACCTGTTCTGTCTTCTGTCTTTTCTTGGTTAGAGTTCTGAGTCCAGCAGTTCGATTGGGGAGATCTCCAAAGAAACATTGAGGTGTTCCCAGACTAGATTCTTGTATGTTCTAGCAAGCACAGGGCCCGGCACAGTCCATCACCCTGATCAGCTGGTTGTTGCAATTGCTGGGTTGGTTCTGTTTTCAGTCCCAAGTTGCACTGGAACCAATGGGTGTTGCAGTCCAGTCTGGTTCTGTCCAGCACATACTCAGCCCTTACATCAACCAGTGGGAGCTGCAGCCTGGTCGGGGCGACCCACAATAACCCCCACCAGGCCCGCCCCCTACCCTGGTTTGCCAGTATGTGTAGCAGTAGACCAGTCTGTCCCCCATCCCATTTGGCTCTTGTACTTGTCAACTGGATATTAAAGCTTAGTTCCATCTAACCAACTCAACCATCCAGCCCTCACGGATGTTGTTGAGTGCCTCTCTGTCTAGCCACCCCAGCCCCCGTCCTAGTTTTCATGCCCTCCCGCGGGACTAGTGACCCAGGAAGGGGGAACCCACTTTTTCCCTCCCAGGTCTCTCTCAGTCCCGGTTTATGCACTCTTTAGGTGGTTCTGTGGTTTGACTTGACAGAATTAGTCCCCAGTGCCAGCTGATGCTGCGGCTAAGCCCAAACATCCTTCACCCACTCTTAATTTATCCTTGCACCCGCAGAAATAATCAGCCCAGCCTGGCTTTTCCCTGATCTAGTCCACATGAGGCGCACAGGTGTTGTAGCCCTGCTTAGTTTGGTCTGTCCCCATCCCAGCCCACACTCTCGAGTGGGAGTAGCTGTCGGCGAGGGGATCAGCCCCTTAATCGCCTTGCCAGCTCTGCCCCTCCCTTCCTGGATCTCACGTGTGCTGGTTGGGTGCTGCTGTCAAATCCAGTACAGGCAACCTCACCCTGGCATTCCATAATGTGTACTGGTTTTGTCGCGACCAAACCCGGCTCAACCCACACTCTGTTCTGGTGATCGGATTTGCCAGTGGATGACATGAACTGATTCAGCCTGGTCTGCCCCTGACCCATGCCGAATGTGTGCCAGTGGGAAACTTCCCATGGCCTATTCTGGGCTGTTTCCTATCATGCTTCTTGCGCTTACCTGCAGGGACTGTGTCCTGCCAGAGGAGTTGCCCAGGGTCCTCCATCAGAACCCCTCCCAATGCCAGATTTTGCACATACCAGGGGGTCCTTGAGCCAACCCTACTCAATTCACCTCCTGTCCTAGCAGGGACAGTGGCTTTTCCTGGCTGGCTTTCACCCCATTTTGGTTCTTCTTGTTGGATGTTTCAGCCCAGCCATGAAAAAGAGCCTTATTGACACACTTTAAAGGGTGACTCATTGTTGATGAGGACCCATTCTCTTTCTTAAAGATTCATTCGTTTATTTGAAATGCAGTGTTTTAGACACACAGAGAGTGATATTTTTCATCTAAACCATGACACTGGCCCCTGTAGGGGGCCTACCCTTGTAGGTTTCTTATTCTTGTTCTTGTTTTTAAAGAGTTATTTATTTTATTAGGCAGAGTTACAGAGTCAGAAATAGAGGGAGAGACAGAGATGGAGAGGTTAACCACACAAATGGTCACAATGGTGGGAGCTAAGCTGATTGGAAACCAGAAGCATCTTCCAGGTCTCCCACATGGGTGCAGGGCCCAGGGACTTGGGCTGTCCTCTGCTTTCCCAGGCTATAAGCAGGAAGCTAGATTGGAAGCAGAATAGCCAGAACTTGAACCAGGACCTGTATGGGATGCCAGTGCCACATAAGGGGAACTACCATGCTATGCCACTGCACTGGCCACTATAAAGTTTCTACTTCAAGGCCACCGTGCCGGGCCCTGGTCTTGTGTCTTGCACGAATGTTGCCTTGTATCAGAGAGAAACTACACCATGGAAATCAATATAAAAAGTGCTAAGAAAACTGAAAATTGATCTACCATATGACCCAGCTAAACCACTTCTGGGAATATATGCAAAGGAAATGAAATCTGCATATGGGTCCAGCGCGGTGGTCCGGCGGCGTGGCCTAGCGGCTAAAGTCCTCGCCTTGAACACGCCAGGATCCCATATGGGCGCTGATTCTAATCCTGGCAGCTCCACTTCCCATCCAGCTCCCTGCTTGTGGCCTGGGAAAGCGGTCGAGGACAGCCCAAAGCCTTGGGCCCCTGTACCCACGTGGAACACCCAGAAAAGTTCCTGGCTCCTGCCTTAGGATCAGCTCAGCTCTTGCTGTCGTGGCCGTTTGGGGAGTAAACCAGTGGTTTGGAAGATCTGTCTCTCCTTTTCTCTGTAAATATACTTTCCAAGTAAAAATAAAGCAAATCTTAAAAAAAAAGTAGGGCTTTATTTCCTCTTTTTTTTTTTTTTTTTTAAGATTTATTTTTTATTTTTATTACAAAGTCAGATATACAGAGAGGAGGAGAGACAGGGAGGAAGATCTTCCGTTCAATGATTCACACCCCAAGTGAGCACCACGGCCGGTGCTGCGCCAGTCCGAAGCTGGGTACCAGGAACCTCTTCCAGGTCTCCCACATGGGTGCAGGGTCCCAAAGCTTTAGACCATCCTTGACTGCTTTCCCAGGCCACCAGCAGAGAGCTGGATGGGAAGTTGATCTGCCGGGATTAGAACCGGCGTCCATATGGGATCCCGGTGCATTCACGGTGAGGACTTTAGCCACTAGGCCACGCCACCAGGCCCAGGGCTTTATTTCTTAAAAAAAAAAAAAAAAAAGAAAGAAAGAAAGAAAGAAAGAAAGAAAGAAAGAAAGAAAGAAAGAAAGAAAGAATAGATAGCAATAGATAAATCTTTATCTACTGGTTCACTTCTCTTTCTTTTTTTTATAGTTTTTTTTTAAAGACTTATTTTATTTTTATTACAAAGTCAGATATACAGAGAGGAGGAGAGATAGAGAAGAAGTGAGCTGCCGGGATTAGAACCAGCACCCATATGGGATCCCAGCGCATTCAAGGTGAGGACCTTACCCACTAAGCCATGCCACCGGGCCCCAACTGGTTCACTTCTCAAATGCCGACAATAGTCAGGACTGAACTAGGCACAACACAGAACCTAAGACTTCATTCAGGTCCTTCACTTGCAGGGCAGGAGCCAAACACTTGCCATAATCTGCTTCTTCTCAGGAGGCGTTAGTAGGAAGCTGGATCAGAAGTGGAGAAGCCTGATACCAGCATCATGGCATAGCCAGTTAGGATGCCAGCTGCAAGAGCAGCATCCCATTTGGGTACCGCTTCAAGTCCTGGCTGCTGCACTTTTAATCCAGCACCGCTGCTGTTGGCCTGGGCAGGCAGAGAGGATGGTGTGGGTGCTTGATTCCCTGCCTCTACATGGGAGACCTGGAAGAAGCTCCTGGTTCACGGCTTCAACCTGGCCCAAACCCAGCTGTTGGGACCATTTGGGGAGTGGATGGAAGAGTTCCATCCTGCTCTATAACTCTGCCTTTCAAAGAAAATAAAACAAACCTTTGAAGAAGAAAAAGAAGAGGAGGAGAAGCCCGGTGTGAATCAGTCTTCTGATATGTGTGCAGGCAGTTAAACCTCCTGTGCCACCGTAGCTGCCCAGTAAAATAAATGGTTTTTTAAAAAATACTTATTTATTCAAAAGGCTGAGTTTCAGAGATAGAGGGAAGAATTTATTTTCCATCTGCTGGTTTACTCCTCAGATAACTACAACAGCCTAGGATGGGCCAGGCTGAAGTCAGGAGCCAGGAGCTTCAACTGGATCTCCCACATGGGTTCCAGGGCTGAAGTACTTCTGGGCTGGGCCATCTTCTGCTGTTTTCCCAGGTGCATTAGCAAGGAGCTGGATGTAAAGTGGAGCAGTCAGGACTTGTACTGGTGCCCATGTAGGATGCTGGCATTGCAGATGGTAGCTTAACTTGCTATGCCACAATGCGGGCCTCTAAAATAAATGTTTTTAGCAATAATAACAAAAGTGCTTAGATTCAATCTACTTGCTCAAGATTGATCTATTATAAGTTGTTTCAGATACCATTATGTTCTTAAAAACTTTCTGATAAGTTGGACAGGATGATCTCGTTTGCCTTTTCTAGCTATGCACACACACAGAAAACATACACACAGAAACACACACACACACACACACACACACACACACACACACAAGATTTATTTATTTGAAAAGCAGAGGGTGAGAGGGAAAGAGAGAAATCTTCCATCTGCTGGCCTCCTTTCCCAAGATCCCACAACATCTGGAGCTGGGCCAGACTGAGCCAGGAGGCAAAAACTAACTGGGTGTCCTATGTGGGTGGCAAGAGCTCCAGGACTTGATCCATTATCTGCTGCTTGCTAGGAAGCTGGGTTGGGAGTGGAGTAGCTGGGACGCAGACTGGCAACTCTTACATGGCATGTGGTTTAAGCCACGCACCAAAGTATCCACCCTGTCATCCGCGAACACTGTACATACCAGTGTTTCCCGAGTCAGCTGGATGGAGTCCTTGAGATATTGCTGGGTGTTTAAGATAAAGTAAATCCAGTGCACACTGCATACTGCTTTCTTGAATATATTCAAAATCCTTATTAGTACACTAAAGGCTCTCAAAGGTCTACAGTAAAAGAAATCTGCTTAATTTTGTTGAGCCTATTGTGCTTAATAAATGCATTTTAAGTGGCAGATTGTAATTCAGATGTCATTTTCCACTTGAAGCTTTTCATGACTCCCACAGGCAGAATACAATGTATCTACCACTGAAATCACAAAGCTCAGAAATACATGATACAACGCTATAAAAGTGGTAGTTTCTATTAATATTGTGATGTAATATTTTGATTGCAAGCAACAGAACGTTCATCTCAAACTGTCTAAAACAATTAAGAAAATTTAGTCATCTACTGAAAATCCAGGCAAAGCTTTATGTTCAGTGTTGGAACTCATTGATGCTAGCCAACACTTTGTTTCTTGCCTTTTCTCCTTCTGAAGTGTTTGGCATTTCCAAGTTTCTTCTTCATAATGTCAATGTAACTGGGGTGACTTCTAGGAGAACCCTCCTTCCTGTGCTTTCCTCATTTGTTAGGAAGACAGCACCTCTTAAGGGGGCTTCTTCAGAGCACCTCTTAATGGGGTTCCTTCAGACTAAAAAAGCAATGTCCTTCCCAGAAGCCTCAGCAAAGCTCTTTTCATATCTCATTGGCCTGAAATAAGATCACCTGTTTAACTTGTTTATCACTGACAGAATCAGTGATGTTCATGGAGACGGGGTGTGCTGGATTTAAACCAAATTAGGCCTGCTTCTGTATTAGGAGTGGGATCAACTTTCTTGGAAGCTTCTTTATGTGGTCACATGTAAGATAATATGGATACTGTTACTAAGAGGAAGGAGGAATACATGTTGGGCAGCCAAAATCAACAAAAATCCAGTACCTAAGGTTTATCCAGTATGTTCAGCTACTTCCATACTAATCAACACACTAGTTGACACATAGTTAATTCATAAATGAATACTTTTGTACTCATTAACCTGGTTCTCAAGTGTTTATAAATATTCAGAGCATCAATATTTATAATAGTAAAAAATAGAAGCAACCCAAGTCACCATCAGCTGATGAATGGATAAACAAAATGTGAAACATATGTAAAATGGAATATTTTTCATCATTAAAAGGAAATGAAACTGTTAACACAGATGAATTTGAAGAAATTATGCTACAGTTATTACAAGTCACTTATCACATGATTGCATTTATTTGTAATTTCTAGAATAGACCAATCCAAAGAGACCGAAAGCAGATCGATGATCATGACAGGATGGGGCAGAGGTGTCTGGGTCTGATGGTTAATGGTGACAGTTTCATTGTGGGGTGATGAGTCTGCTCTGGAATCAGTGGTGTCGCTTGCACACTCCTGTGAACACATTCAAGATCACCATATTGTATGCTTTAAATTTCAATTGTAGGTATTACACAATATATGAAAATGTTGAAATGTCAAGCTAACCCACTTTTATATATTAAATTTTTTTGTCATTTATTGATTTGAAAAGCACACACACACACACACACACACACACACACACACACACACAGAAATAGCTCCAATCTCCTGGCCTGCTCTCAAAAAGCCCCTAGCTGAGGCCAAAGCCTAGAGCCAGAAGATCAACCCATTTCCTTCCTGTGGGAGGTAGGAACCCACTTATCCAAGCCAAAATTGCTGCTTCCCAGAGAACTGGCAACAGGAACAGACCAGGCATCTCAGAGTCTCTGATAAAGTACACGGGCATCCTAGCCACTGGATCAAACAACTTCTGTATACCCGAAAACTGCACAGGTTTTTGTTTGGTTTTTTTTGCCAGATAAGCATAAAAACATTTTTATTTATTTTTGTTTTTAATTTTTTAAAAGATTTTTTTATTTGAAACTCAAATTTACATAGAAGAGAGATAAAGAAGGATCTTTTATCTATTGCTTTACTCCCAAATGGCTGCAACAGCTGCATGAGCTGATCTGAAGCCAGGAGCCAGAAGCTTCTTCCAGGTCTTCCACATGGGTACAGGGACCCAAGGACTTGAACCATCCTTTGTTGCTTTCCCAAGCTACAAGCAAAGAACTGGATGGGAAGTGGAGCAGCCAGAATTTGAACGGATGCCCAAATGGGATGTTGGAGCGTAAGGGTAGAGGATTGGCCTGTGAGCCACTGTGCTGGCCCCCAAAAAGCCATTTTTTAAATTAAGTAATAAATGTTATGACATACGAATTCACTATATATATGAGAAATACACTTACATATGAGAGTGTATGTATGCCTATGTGTATGTTATGAGATAGTATGAGATAGATATTAATATGTTAGTGGCTAAAGTCCTTGCCTTGGTGTATACCAGGATCCCATATCGTGCCGGTTCTTATCCCAGCTGTTCTACTTCCCATCCAGCTCCCTGCTTGTGGCCTAGGAAAGCAGAAGAGGATGGCCCAAAGCCTGGGGACCCTGCACCCACATGGTCACCCAGTGTCAGCTTAAGTGCTATACCTGGTTCCTGGCTTCAGACCAGCTCAGTTCAACTCAGACTGGCCATTGCGGCCACTTGAGGAGTGAACCAGCGAATGGAAGATCTTTCTCTCTCTCTCCTTTCTGTAAATCTGACTTTCCAAAAAAAAAAAAATCTTAAAAAAAATAAAAAGTTTTATTTACTTTTTTATTTGAAAGTTAGTTACAGAGAGAGAGGAAGACAGAGAGAACTTAAATCCACTGGTTCACTCCCCAGGTGTCCACAATGGCTAAAGCTGAGCCAGGCTGAAGCCAGGAGGTTATCCCAGGTCTCCCAGGTGGGTGATAAGGGCACAAACACTTGGGACATCACCCCCTGATTTTTTTTCTCTGGCCATCAGCACGGAACTGGTTCAAAAATGGAACAACTGCAGACACTCAAACCAGTGCCCACATGGGATGCCGTTGTCCCAGACATCAACTTTACCCACTGTGTCACATGCCCAACCCCAGGAGGTAGCTTTTTTTTTAAAGATTTTATTATTATTGGAAAGCCGGATATACAGAGAGGAGAGACAGAGAGGAAGATCCTCTGTCCGATGATTCACTCCCCAAGTGAGCACAACGGGCTGGTGCGCGCCAATCCGATGCCAGGAACCAGGAACCTCTTCCGGGTCTCCCACGCGGGTGCAGGGTCCCAAAGCTTTGGGCTGTCCTCAACTGCTTTCCCAGGCCACAAGCAGAGAGCTGGATGGGAAGTGGAGCTGCCGGGATTAGAACCGGCGCCCATGTGGGATCCCGGGGCTTTCAAGGCGAGGACTTTAGCCGCTAGGCCATGCCGCCGGGCCCCAGGAGGTAGCTTTTTAAAAAGTAGATTTATTTATTTGGAAGACAGAGTGGTAGAGAAGAAAGACCGAGACAAACATCTTCCATCTGCTGGCTTACGCCCCAAATGCCTGCAACAATTAGGGCCAGAAGCCAGAAATGGCACCCTGTTCTCCCATGTGGGTGGCAGGGTTAGGGTATGTGAGCCATCCTTTGCTGTCTTTCTGAGTGCTCATTAGCAGGATTGTGGAGTGGAATAGAAGGCAGGACTTGATCCCAGGCATTCCCTCCCACATGGGATATGAGCATTCCCAGTGTCAGCTTAAGTGCTACACCGCAAAGATCACCCCTGCTTCTCTCTTTCTAAATCATCAATGAATGTGAGTGCAAGTCAGCATCTTCTAAAAAGGCCTAAATTGTATTCAAAGATTATTCTTTACTTTGGCTGGTTTATTTTATAATCTGTCATTTGCACAGATACCATTTGGACACATATTATTACAAAATTGAGCTAGTTAGTGCATGTTTTTTCTCATTTCCACAATATTTATTTTACCGTTTTAGTTGTAAAAATTGCTTTCATTTCATTTCCAACTTCAAGCGTGGAGTTTAACTAGGGCTTTCAATTTCTTTCATCTGATTAGCGCTTATAATATTTATGTTATTTTTAAACACTATTACTTGGATTTGTGTTTCCTCCCCAGAGGGTTTTAATCACATTAGCAGCATTCAAGTTAATGGTTTCTGTACTTAGCTTCATAAAGGCAGGATGTGGCACATAAAGTGGTATGTGCAGGTGAAATTATGGGTGATGCAAATAATTGTGAATCTGAACAAGGGGAAGACCAAAAATAAGTTCATGTTCTAGATTCTTTCTGGCTTTATTTTTAGATTTTAATTTATTAATTATATGCCTTTTAAAGGCAGAGAGAGATATCGATCTTCCATTCACTATGTCACTTTGCAGATGCATTCAACAGCCAGGGCTGGAACAGGCTAATGCCAGGAACCAGGAACTCCATTCAGGTTTCCCACGCGGGTCGCAGGGACCCAAATACTTGAGCCATCATTGGATCCTCCCAGGGTGTATGTTAGCAAGAAGCTGGGATTGGAAATGCAGCAGGACTCAGAAACTCAGGTGCTTTGAAATAGGAAGCAGACATCTTAACTGTTAGGTCAAATGCCCATCCTTCTTAGCTTGTAAATTCTTTCAGATTTTATTTAAACTTCCCACTCTTCTTGCTATGTATTTGATAAGTAAGATAAAGAGCCTGCTTAGTGCTACCTTTCAGAGTCCTTAAGTAATTTTCATTTCCTTCTGTCTTGAGGGTACTGTGGATGTGTAAGGCTCTCAGGGTTCCAAGAAGATTTGTGAGACACTCATCCTAATATGAAATAATAGGATGTTACCTTTAACAACAGACAATCCTGGGCCCCGCGTGGTAGCCTAGTGGCTAAAGTCCTCACCTTGCATGCATGGGGATCCCATATCCGTGCCAGTTCATATTCCAGCTGCTCCACTTCCCATCCAGCTCCCTGCTTGTGGCCTGGGAAAGCAGTCAAGGACAGCCCAAAGCCTTGGGACCCTGCACCCATATGGGACACCCGAAAGAAGCTCCCAGCTCTGGTCATTGCGGTCATTTGGGGAAGATCTTTCTCTCTGTCTTTCCTCCTCTCTGTATATCTGTATCTTTAAAAAATAAAAGAACAGGGCCTGGCGGCATGGCCTAGTGACTAAAGTCCTCGCCTTGAACGTGCTGGGATCCCACATGGGCGCTGGTTCTAATCCCGGCAGCTCCACTTCCCATCCAGCTCTCTGCTTGTGGCCTGGGAAAGCAGTCAAGGACAGCCCAAAGCTTTGGGACCCTGCACCCGCGTGGGAGACCTGGAAGAAGTTCCTGGCTCCTGACTCCGGATCGGCTCAGCTCCGGCCGTTGAGGTCCCTTGGGGAGTGAATCATCGGACGGAATATCTTCCTCTCTGTCTCTCCTCCTCCCTGTATATCTGACTTTGTAATAATAATAAAAAAATCTTTAAAATAAATAAATAAAAGAACAGTCTCAATTAGGTCAGTAATCTTTTCTTTAACCTCCAGATGTTAAGAGGTTATCTATTTTCCCCCCAAATTCTAATTTTTACAAATTTTATTTTTGTATAAAATAGAAAGAACAGTTAAATTTATCAGTTGGTAACACTAATGTTTTACATATGTTTTGGTTTGTAAACTCTTTAAAAATACATGTACATATATACCTTTTAAAAATATATTTTGGGTGGCTGAAACCATGTCATGGCAGGCTAAGCCTCCAGCTTTGGCACCAGCATCCTATATGGTTGTTGTTTCAAGTCTTAACTGCTCTACCTCTGATCCAATTCTTTCTTAATATGCCTGGGAATGCAGTAGGGAAACGGCCTAAGTGCTTGGGTTTCTGTACCCACATGGGAGATCTGAAAGAAACCCCTGGCTTCTGGCTTCAGATTGGCTCAGCTCTGGTTATTGTGGCCATTTGGGGAGTAAGCAAGTAGATGGAGGATCTCTCTCTGTTTCCTCTCTCTGTAACTCTGCTTTTCAAATAAAAATAAATATATATATTTTTTAATGTGACTTTGGGGACTGACATGGTGAGTGGATTAAACTGATGCTTGCAGACTTGACTGCTTCACCTCCAGTCCAGCTCCCTACTGATGCACCTGGGAAATCAACAGAAGATGGTTTGGGACCCTGACATTCATGATGTGGGACACCTGGATGAAGCTCCTAGCTCCTGAATTTGGTATGGCCCAGCCCAAGCCATTGTGGCCATTTAGGAAATTAACCAGTAGATGGAAGATCTCTCTCTCTCTCTCTCTGCATATGTAACTCTACAAATGAATAAATACATCTTTTGTTTCTTAAAGATTTATTTTTATTGGAAAGGCAGATATACAGACAGAAGGAGAGACAGTGAGAAAGATCTTTCATCCACTGATTCACTCCCCAAGTGGCTGCAGTGGCCAGAGCTGAGCTGATCTGAAGCCAGGAGCCAGGAGCTTCTTCTGGATCTCTCACACAGGTGCTGGGTCCCAAGGTTTTGGGCCATCTTTGACTGCTTTCCCAGGCCACAAGCAGGGAGCTAAATGGGAAGTTGGGCAGCTGGGATATGAATTGGCTCCCATATGGGATCCTGGTGCATGCGAGGTGAGGACTTTAGCCACTAGGCTACCGCGCTGGGCCCAAATAAATACATCTTTAAATATATATGTGTATGTATGTGTATATATATATATATATATATATATATACACACACACACATATATATATACATATATATATATATATACACACATATATGTGTTTGTGAATTTTTATTTATTTATTTTTAGTTTTTCGTTGGAAAGTCAGACCTACAATGAGGAAGATCTTTCGCCTGATGATTCACTCCCTTAAGCGGCCGCAATAGTACATGCTGAGCCAATCTGAAGACAGGAGCCAGGAACTTCTTCCAGATCTCCTGCGTGGATGCTTTTCCAGGCCACAAGTAGGGAGCTGGATGGGAAGTGGAGCTGCCATGATTAGAACCAGCATCATATGGGATCCTGGCAAGTACAAGGCGAGGACTTTAGCCACTAGGCTACCATGCCAGGCCCCTATATATATATTTTTTTCACCTTTAAAAAAACCTTATTATCGTTTTATGATATAGTTCCATAGATCCTGGGATTTCCCTTATCCCCTCCTCAATTTCCCCGCACCTCACTGGGTTCCCCTATATTACTACTATAGTATAGTTATTCATACACAGTAATATGTCCTTCACTGCAGGCATGGACAATGGCAGAGAGTCCAGCATCCTATTGTCAAGATATAGTAAAAAGTTTCAGTGGGAGTCCATCTTTAGTCTGGAAGTAGAGTTGCATACCACACTACATCCTCACATCTGGATATGATAGTCTCTATTATACAGTTGCTATACAAACTCTTAAATGAAAAGCCACAATACAAAATCAACAACAGGAAGAAAAATAGAAATTTATGATGCCATGAAGTTAAATAACATGTTACTGAATGACTAATGTGTCGCTGAAGAAATGAAAAAGAAAGTCAACCTTCTTAAAGAAAATTATGCTATTGAATGATTTATGAGTCATTGAAGAATTTAATAAGAAAGTGTTTTGAAGAGATGAAACTAAAAAAAAAATCAAAATCCAGGAGACATACTTTCCACTGATCATTGTGGGTGAGAGAAGTCTCCTGTAGGCAAAAAATAGATAGGTTTTGTCTTTTTAAATCCAGTCTATTAATCTATGAGGTTTGATTGATGAGTTGAAGCCATTTATATTCTGGGTTAATATGAATGGGTGGTAATTAGGTCTTGTCATTTTAGCCATGGGTTGTTCATTGATTTAGTCTTCTGTTGTCATTTTACTGGAATGTTCTTCGCATTTGTCTTTGGCTTTGGTGGGCACTATTGCTTTTCTCTGTCAAGAGAACATCTTTAAGTCTCATTTGTAGGGAAGGTTTGGAAGAAGCATATGCTTTTAACTTTTCTTTACTGTGGAAGAATTTTATTTCATTTTCAAAGACAAAGGATAGTTTTGCTGGGTACATTATCCTGGGCCAACAAGTTTTTGCTTTTAGAATCTGGAATATGTCACTCCATTCTCTTGTGGTCTGTAAAGTTTCCTGTGAGAGGTCTCCTGTGAGTTTAATTGGCATTCCTTCATTTGTCAGTTGATTTTTTTCAAGTGCACATTTTTTTTAAGATTTATTTATTTTTATTGGAAAGGTGGATATACAGAGAGGAGGAGAGACAGAGTGGAAGGTCTTCTGTCCGATGATTCATTCCCCAAGCGGCCGCAATGGCTGGAGTTGAGCCAATCCGAAGCCAGGAGCCAGGAGCTCTTCCGGGTCTCCCATGCAGATGCAGGGTCCCAAGGCTTTGGGCCGTCCTCAACTGCTTTCCCAGACCACAAGCAAGGAGCTGGATGGTGAGCAGGGCTGCTGGGAATAGAGCCAGCAATCATATGAGATCCCGGCACATGCAAGGCAAGGACTTTAAGCACTACACTGTCACGCTGGGCCCTCACATGCATATTTAAAGATCTTTTCCTTATGTTCGATTGAAGAGAGCTTGATTATCATGTGTCATGGTGAAGATCGCTTTTGGTCAGACCTGTTTGGAGTTTTAGGCCCTTCCTGGATGTTGTTTCCCTATTCTTTCTCTAGATTAGGGAAATTTTCCCTTATTATTTCATTGAACACACCTTTAATCCCAGTTTCTCTTTCTGCACCTCTTTCTCTTATATTTGGCCTTTTATTGGTGTCCATTAATTCTTGAATACTTTTTTTGGTCTGATCCAACTCTGCTTCCAGCTTTTTGTTTGCTTCCCCCGGTGACAGGAAATATCTTCTAATTTTGAGATTCTTTCTTCTGCCTCCTTCATTCTGTTTTTGGAGACTCTCCACTGTACTTTTAATTTGCTCCACTGTATTTTCATTTCTAATGTATCAGCTTTCATTTGATTCATTTCCAGTGTGATATATTCCTTAAATTCCTGAATGCCTGCTTTACGTCCTTCTCATTGTTGATAAGAAGCTTTATAACAAGTGTTTTGAATTTTGCATCCCCCATTTTCTTGATGTCTTCTTCAGTGAATTCTGAGGTTGGCAAAGGTTTTTGCTCCTTTGCAGGGGAGTCTTCAGTAATATTCATTGTGCCTTTGCCTCCTCTTTTGCTCTTGGTCATTGTACTTATGGTGATCAGATTCTTTTCCTTGGGGCAGGTTTCTAAGCTCTGTGACCCACAGGTCTACAGTTCAATTTTTCTTATTGCAGTTGGTACATGGCTCTTTGCAGTCACTAGTGCCACTCCCTCCAGTGAGTTCCAGGTCTGAGTTCTTATGTTAGATTTCCACCATGGTCTTCATAGCCCCAGCTCCTGGCTCACCACTTTCCACCTCCTGTGATACTGTGCTGAGGCTGCACTGTTGTCTGTACAACCTTTCTTCTACTTCCGATTGGAGCAGATCCCAGGATTAGGGAGACACCAGGTATCTTATATAGTTAGGTTGTCGATGATGCTGATCTTGCCAAAACCTGTTGACTGTTAAGTCTGAGGGACACATGGACCTATTTTGACCTGTATGATACCATAGTTGGTATTATTTTCCTGTGGGACCAGTGCAGTGCACTGAGCTTAGTGAGTTTTTGCTGAGCTCAGCACATGCGCAGCTTAAATTCTTTACCACACCATACAAAATGGCACCTGATGTGCCACTACTAGAGTTCTTGATCTGCTGGCCATCAGGTCTGGCAGCTACCTTGGGTAGAACCTATAGGATGCCATGTTGTTGCGATTTGCTAAGCCAGAAAATGAGTTCACTCCCAACTCAGTGCATTCGTAGTATTGTCCATAACCTTTGCCTCCTTAAACAAAATGGCGCCCAATTTGGCTCTAGGGCACGGACTGGGCTGTGAAATCCACCCTGTTCCCACACTACCCGTCTGGGATCTGCTGCTCTGTCTCTGCTCCAGGGCGAATCAAACAGACCAGCAGGAAGGGCAGTTCTTTGTCTGTGTTCATCTCCTGAGCTCCTGGTGCATATCCCTTCCCACCTTGTTGCTGTTGGAGTTCTGGCTGCTGCTGTAATTTAGATCGCCACTCACTGAATGCCACTGGAGCATTGTTTACTGCAACACCACACTGTTGTGTCCACTGCTTTCCTGTGTCTGTCAGTCTCCAGGTGCCCCTCTGCTGTTGTTCTGTCCTCTCCTGTTTCCTGGAAAGTGCCCTCTCTGCTTCATACTGGCTAATGCTTCTCCATCTGTTTAAAGGTGTCCTTATCCCATTCACCCATCTTGATTCTCTTGCCCCTATACTTTCTTTTCTTTTTTTAAGATTTATTTATTTGCACAGCCAGATACACAGAGAGGAGGAGAGACAGAGAGGAAGATCTTCCATCTGATGATCCATTCCCCAAGTGACCTCAATAGCCAGTGCTGCGCCAATCCGAAGACAGGAGGCAAGAACTTCCTCTAGGTCTCCCATGTGGGTTCAGGGTCACAAGGCTTTGGGCTGTCCTCCACTGTTTTCCCAGGCCACAAGCAGGGAGCTGGATGGGAAGTGGAGCTGCCGGGATTAGAACTTGCACCCATATGGGATCCCGGGGCGTTCAAGGAAAGGACTTTACCCTCTAGGCTACCACGCCAGGCCCGTCCCTATATTTTCAAAAGCTTATGAGTTATAGATATCATGGCACTTCCCTACATGTATTAGCATATATTACATATATTAGCATGTTTTGATTAAAGAAAAAATACATATCTTAGTGTATTAATTTTCCGTAGCTTCTGTAACAAACCATCCCAGATTTGTTGGATAAAGAAAGCAGAGATTTATTCTCTCAGTTCTGGAGGCCCAAGTCACAAAACAGACAGAGCAGCTTCCCTTTGGGGACCTCAGGAGAGAATCTTTTTCTTTTTTTAAGATTTATTTATTTTTATTGGCAAGGCCGATATACAGAGGGGAGGAGAGACAGAGAGGGAGATCTTCCGTCCAATGATTCACCCCCCAAGCAGCCACAATGGCTGGAGCTGAGCCAATCCAAAGCCAGGAGCCTCTTCCGGGTCTCTCATGTGGGTGCAGGGTCCCAAGGCTTTGGGCCATCCTTGACTGCTCTCCCAGGTCACAGGCAGGGAGCTGGATGGGAAGTGGGGCTGCTGGGATTAGAGCCGGCAATCATATGGGATCCCGGTGCGTGCAAGGCGAGGACATTAACCACTACACCATCACGCCGGGCCTGAATCTTTTCTTTAGCTACCACTCTAAATTTCTTTTTTTTAAAAAAGCCCTTACTGGGCCCGGCGGCGTGGCCTAGCGGCTAAAGTCCTCGCCTTGCACATGCCAGGATCCCATATGGGCGCTGGTTCTAATCCCGGCAGCTCCACTTCCCATCCAGCTCTCTGCTTGTGGCCTGGGAAAGCAGTTGAGGACAGCCCAATGCTTTGGGACCCTGCACCCGCGTGTGAGACCCGGAAGAGGTTCCTGGTTCCCAGCTTCGGATCGGTGCAGCAGTGGCCGTTGCGGCTCACTTGGGGAGTGAATCATTGAGCCCAGATTTTGCTTTTTTTAATTGGAAAGCAGAGTTATAAAGAGGAAGACAGAGAGAGTTTTTAATCAGCTGGTTCACTCCTCAAATGGCTAGAGTGGCTGGAGCTGGGTTGGTCTGAAACCAGGACTTCCAGCTGTCCCACATTGGTGCCAGAGTCCTAGTACTTGGGCCTTCTTCTGCTGCTTTTCCAAGCACTTTAGCAGGGAGCTAGCTCAGAAGTGGAGTAACCAGGACTTGAACTGACACCCGTATAGGATGCTGGCTCTGCACATGGTGGCTTTTCTAGTTATGCCACTGCACTGGCCCCCTGCCATAGCTTTAAAGTGCAAATACAAGAAAATAAAAATATCTGGTTGGAGCAGGCAAATTTCTTGAACATAATTTATGGATAATATTCATGTAAATCTTGGGAAATTATGTTAGAGCCATTAGGGTGGTGATTAGTCTGTTGGGCTGGGGCAGCCACTATCGAAGAGGAAAGCTTTACTTCTCTTTTTTTCACTTCTAGTTTGGGATTACTGATGTCTTCTCTAGTCATGGTGATGTTGTCACGGAAGAGTTACACCAACTACTTGATGACACCTTTTTCTTACGTTCTTCCAGCTTTGTGCAATTGGCTGCACTTCATCTCTCATTTTGTCCCCCTGGAGGATCTGCCAGCGCAACTGACTTTCTTTTTTTTTTTTTTTTTTTAAATATTTATTTATTTTTATTACAAAGATATACAGAGAGGAAGAGAGACAGAGAGGAAGATCTTCCATCCAATGATTCACTTCCCAAGTGAGCCGCAACGGGCCGGTACTGTACCGATCTGAAGCTGGGAACCAGGAGCCTCTTCCTCAAGGTCTCCCATGCGGGTGCAGGGTCCCAAAGCTTTGGGCCATCCTCGACTGCTTTCCCAGGCCATAAGCAGGGAGCTGGATGGGAAGTGGAGCAGCCGGGATTAGAATCGGCGCCCATATGGGATCCAAGCGCGTTCAAGGTGAGGACTTTATCTGCTAGGCCACGCCGCCGGGCCCCACAATTGCCTTTCTACCCATTTTTCTTTCTGTTCTCTACATTTTGGGGACTGCGGATCCACATATGCTTTCTGTTTCTCTTATTCTGATGAAAACACTGCTGGTGGATGGCTCAGCTGCCATGGAGCCTTCCTAATCTTTCTCAAAAACTCTGTGACATGTGCCTCTTTGGCACTCACAAACCTTTTGCCATCTCTTCCTTGGAAAACCGGCTGATGGCTACATTTTTAGAACTGGCTGACTGAGTTCTACAATCCTCTGAATTTGTTAGCTATTGCTCTGGTTTGCTTTGTGAATGTGAATTTTTTGTTGTTGTTGTTGACAACTTGGTTTTGTTTTCTTAAAAATGTCTATTTATTTATTCACTTTCTTTGGAAAGCAGAATCATAGAGAAAGACAACTACAGAGAGAATTTCCCATTTTTTATTATAGTTTTGATAATCGTTACATAGTTAAAAAGGTTCAAGGGCTACAGGAAAGTGAGTAAGACTATTATTTCTACATTGTTTCCTTAATGTATCTGGGGTAAAGAGGTATATTAAGGGAGAAGCCCCACCCAGTCTCCCACCCTCCCCAGGTCCTGATGTGGGGCATGCTCCGAGGGTGCTGCTCAAGTGGTTTTGATAGTTCACCAGTTATGAATCGCTGCCAATCTTGCAACTCCAAGCACGATGAGGTCGTTGAAGAATCAACTGATTGACATGGTCCATCTTAGAGTTTCTGTTTGCCAAGTTTTTCACTGCCAACATATGGCTGAGGTAGTTGATTGACTTGTTCTGTCTTCTGTCTTTTCATGGTTAGGGTTCTGAGTCTGGCAGTTCGATTGGAGAGATCCCCAAAGAAACTTTGTCTGAGGTGTTCCCAGACCAGTCCAGATTCTTGTATGTACTAGCAAGTACAGGGCCCGGCACTGTCCATCACCTTGATCAGCTGGTTGTTGCAATTGCTGGGTCGGTTCTGTTTCCAGCCATGTAGAAGCCAGGTTCTATATCCAGGTCTCCCACACGGATGGCAGCAACCCTGAACCATTACCTGCTTACTTCCCAGGGACATTACCAGGAACTGTATCGAAAGTGAAGCAGCTTGGACTCCAACGGGCTCTCGGGCTCGCAGATGCAGGGCTTGGACATCTCAAGTGGCAGCCTCACCTGCTAGCCACCAAGCCAGTGAATGCTTTTGAGGCCTAATTTTCCAGGCATCAAAATAAAGAAAAAGATAGAGACAGAATCTGAGAATACCAGATCTAATAAGGTAAGATAAGAGACAATAGAAACTTTGCTCTGCATGGTATTCTCAAGACATGCTTGTACTCTTTATTCTGAGGAAAAGAGGGACAATTCTCTTTTAAGCATTAAGGTCTAATAAATCACAGTCCACTGAAGAATTTTATTTATTAGAATTTCAACACCAGGGCCTGGTGCCATAGCCTAGTGGCTAAAGTCTTTGCCTGGCAATCACCGGGATCCCATATGGGCACTGGTTCATATTCTGGCTGCTCTGCTTCCCATCCAGCTCCCTACTAGTGGCCTGGGAAAGCAGTTGAAGGTGGTCCAAAGCCTTGGGACCCTCTCTGCGTGGGAGACCAGGAAGGAGTTCCTGACTCCTGACTTCGGATTGGCTCATCTCCAGCCATTACAGCCACTTTGGGAGTGAACCAGCAAATGGAAGATCTTTCTTTGTCTCTCCTCTCTGAATATCTGACTTTCCAATAAAAATAAAAATAAAAAAAAAATCATGAAATGTAAAATCTGAAAAAAAAAAAATTAGAAATTGGCTGGTGCAATTAGTTTTCTTCCCTGTCATTCATTTGTTTTTGTTTTTTAAGACCTATTTTTTTTCTTGGAAAGGCAGATATACAAAGAGAAAGGGAGACAGAGAGGAAGATCTTCCATAAAGTGGTTCACTCCCCAAACGGCTGCAACAGCCAGAGCTGAGCCGATCTGAAGCCAGGAGCCAGGAGCTTCTTCTGGGTCTCTCACGTGGGTGGAGGGTCCCAAGGCTTTGGGCCATCCTCCATTGCTTTCCCAGGGCACAAGCGGGGTGCTGGATGGGAAGTGGAGCAGCTGGGATCCCAGCGCATGCCAGGTGATGATTTTAGCCACTAGGTTATCTTGACGGACTCCATTTGGTCATTTAACAAGTATTCATTGAATGTGCCGGGAAAGATTTCAGATTCCATATGTGAAAAAATAAGTCCTATTCTGAAAGGCATAAAATTAAAATGAAAAGACTTATGCAAGTTCCAAAGGGTGTGCCAATGAAATGTGTCTAGCTTTTTGTTTCTGTTTCTTTGATTTTGAAATGAAAGAGCAATACTGGATGTACGTTTCACAAAGTAATAGGAATTTACTTAGTGAACAGAATGAGAAAAAATTCTAGCTAAGAGGATGGTGATGAGAAAGCACAGAAACGTGGTCTGGGAGGCTAAATTTAGAGAACAGCAAGTTCTCTAAAGATTTATTATTGGTACATTAGAGATGCCAGATTAGATTATTGGTATATTAGAGATGCCAGTCATTTATCCCAGATTCACATTTCCTTCTTAGAACCCTGCCTCTTCCAAAGCTAGTATCTTGCCAATGTCTTATTTACAGAATGACCCTATCTGCTTAGCACCTGAAGAATGGGCCCTTGCCTAGAGCTAATGAGACTTCTGTTTTATAGGATTAAAGCAAATTGAACGGACTTTCACTATTGGTAATGGAAGATAATGTCATTCAAATCAACCCGCCTATTGAAAAATGTTAAAGGAACTGTATAAAATCTGAAAAGGCATCTTCCCGGAGCATCTAATAACTAACCAGATAGTAAAATACTTCACTAGGCCAAGATTTTGGATAGGTACGGAATTTAGAGTGAATAATCTGGTGTTATGCTGTTTTTCTCGGAGGCATTTATTGATTCAAAAGAAGGCATGAGGAGGCGAAGATGCAGTTTTTGGCACCCTAGAGAGCCCATGGGTTGGTGGGATAGGCCTTTGGTACAATGCTTTGGGTGGCAGGCCTCATGGTGCAAGGGGTTAAGTCATCACTTGGGACCGCCCCCCCACCCATCCACTATCAGATTGCCAGTTTGAGTCCTGGCTACTCCACTTCCAATCCAGCTTCCTGCTAAACATTTGGGACACAGCAGATGGTAGCCCAAGTACTTGGATTCTTACCCTCCATTTGGGAGACCTGGATGGAGTTTCTAGCTCCTGGCTTTGGCCTGGAGCGGTGTGGCTGTTGCAGGCCTTTGGAAGGTGAACCAGCAAAGGAAAATCTCTTTCTCTTTCATTTCTTCTCTGCTCAAGCCAGGTGGCCCAGCATGGAAGCCTACTGGCTAAAGTCCCCGCCTGACTTGAACTGGGATCCCATGTGGGTACCAGTTTATGTCCTGACTGCTTCACTTCCCATTCAGCTCCCTGCTTGTGGACTGGAAAAGCAATGGAGGATGGCCCAAAGCCTTGGGAACCTGCACCTGTATGGGTGCAGGGAGGAGGTGACTGACTCCTGGTTTTGAATCAACTCAGCTTTGGCCATTGCAGCCACTTTGGAAATGAACCAGCGGATGGAAGATCTTTCTGTCTCTCCTTCTATCTGTATATCTTACCTTTCAATAAAAAATAAAAAATAAATAAACATTTTAAGAAGTGTCCAACAGCATCTATAAAAATTGATTTTTCCATTGTGGATACTTGGGGAGTGAATCATTGGACAGAAGATCTTCCTCTGTCTCTCCTCCTCTCTGTATATCTGCTTTTCCATTAGAAATAAATCTTTTTTTAAAAAGTTGATTTTGGGGGGCCCGGCGGCGTGGCCTAGCGGCTAAAGTCCTCACCTTGAAAGCCCCGGGATCCCATATGGGCACCGGTTCTAATCCCGGCAGCTCCACTTCCCATCCAGCTCCCTGCTTGTGGCCTGGGAAAGCAGTCGAGGACGGCCCAAAGCCTTGGGACACTGCACCCGTGTGGGAGACCCGGAAGAGGTTCCTGGTTCCCGGCTTCGGATCGGCGCG
Organism: Ochotona princeps; assembly: GCF_030435755.1. Taxonomy (NCBI): domain Eukaryota; kingdom Metazoa; phylum Chordata; class Mammalia; order Lagomorpha; family Ochotonidae; genus Ochotona; species Ochotona princeps. The sequence continues at coordinate 18,864,981 of NC_080833.1, forward strand.
TACCGGCCCGTTGCGGCTCACTTGGGGAGTGAAACATCCGATGGAAGATCTTCCTGTCTGTCTCTCCTCCTCTCTGTATATCCGGCTTTCCAATAATAATAAAATCTTTAAAAAAAAAAAAAAAGTTGATTTTGGGCCCGGCGGCGTGGCCTAGCGGCTAAAGTCCTCGCCTTGAACGCCCCGGGATCCCATATGGGCGCCGGTTCTAATCCCGGCAGCTCCACTTCCCATCCAGCTCCCTGCTGGTGGCCTGGGAAAGCAGTTGAGGACAGCGATCGGCACGCACCGGCCCGTTGCGGCTCACTTGGGGAGTGAATCATCGGATGGAAGATCTTCCTCTCTATCTCTCCTCCTCTCTGTATATCTGGCTTTCCAATAATAATAAAATCTTTTAAAAAAATAAATAAAAATAAAAAGTTGATTTTTCTGGGCCCGGTGCTGTGGTCTACTGGCTGAAGTCCTCACCTTGGGCACACCAGGATCCCATATGGGCGCCGGTTCTAATCCCGGCAGTTCCACTTCCCATCCAGCGCCCTGCTGGTGGCCTGGGAAAGCAGTCGAGGACAGCCCAAAGCCCTGGAACCCTGCACTCGCATGGGAGACCTGGAGGAAGTTCCTGGCTCCTGGCTTCAGATCGGGACAGCACTGGCCGTGGTGGTCACTTGGGGAGTGAATCATTGGACGGAAGATCTTCCTCTCTGTCTCTCCTCCTCTCTGTATATCTGACTTTGTAATAAAAATAAATAAATCTTTAAAAAATGGTGGTGAACTATGCACTAAAAACAAGTAATAAGTTTTAAAAAATGGGGTGAGTGTTTGTCATAAAAGCTAAGGTACCGCATGGAATGCCAGTGTCACTTTTGGGAGCACCTGGTTTGAGTCTCAGCTTTGCTGCCAATTCTGGCTTCCTGACAATATGCAGTAACTCATGACCTAAGTAATTACGTCCCTGCCATGCACATGGGAAAACTGGACTGAATTCCAGCTCTTGGTTACAGCCTGGCTCAGTTCTGATTGCTGTGGACATTTAGGGAGTGAACCAGCAGTTCACTTCATGGTGCTTCTGTACCTACCTCTTGCTCATCTACTAATCAGTGTATCTTGAAGATAATTCCACTTAGGTGTACTAAATAATCTTGCAGTTTATTTATGAGTGTATTGCATTGCTCTACCATAGCGTGCTATAACTCATTTATTCAATCTCCTAGTGATCCCTGTTGATGAATATTTAAATTGTTTCCAGTCTTGTGCTGTTACAAACTTTGCAATGCATAGTTTTGTACATAGGTATTTTATATATGTGGCAGTGTATCTGTAGCATAGAATTACTTAGAGCAGTTGTTGAATCAAAGGTAATTACATCTATGATGTAAGTACATTATGCTGCTAAAGTGCTTCCACACCATTTGTACCAGTTTCTCTCACTACAGCATTATAAGAAAGCCTGTTTCAAAACTGACTGACTCCACCCTGCACAAGCCAAGCCTTCATATGCAGCACTGGCATCTCACATGGGCACTGGTTCATATCCCGGCTGCTCCACTTCCCTTCCAGCTCCCTGCTTGTGGCCTGGGAATGTAGTTGAGGTTGGCCCAAAGTCCTGGGACTCTGCACCCAGAAGAAGTTCCTGGCTCCTAGCTTCAGATCAGCTCAGCTCTAGTCATTGCAGTTACTTGGGGAGTGAATCAGCAAATGGGAGATCTTTCTTTGTCTCACCTTCTCTCTGTAAATCTGCCTTTTCAATAAAAACCAATAAATCTATATAAAAAAGTTCTGTTTTCTCATATAGTATTTCATCAAATTTTTCATTTTTGCCAATATGAATGAAAAATTATCTCTTGCTGTGCCCTTAATTTTCATTTCTTTTATTTGTGTTGAGATTGAGCATATTCTTAAGAGTTTATAAGCTAGTTGTGTTTTTTTTTCCACTGCATTATCTCTCTCTTCTCGCTTTTCTAATGGGTTGTTGGTCTTTTACTGATTTGTAGGAGCTCTAATTAACAGACATAATGTTCCTTTGTGATGCAAATGTGCCTTTCCACTTTGGCAATTTTTTTTTATATACTGAAATTTTTTTCTATTGTATTTGGAAGTCAGATTTACAGAGGTGGGGGATTTCCATCCATTAATATATTCCCCATATGGCCACAACAACCAGACCTGGGGTAGCCTGATGCCGGGAGCCATCTCTAGAGCCAGTTGAAGTCCTAGCTCCTCTGTTTCTAATCCAACACTCTTGCTGATATGCCTAGAAAGAGCCTCCTCTGGGTCTCCCACATGTGTGCAGTGTTGCAAGGCTTTGGACTTCCGCTTCCTTCCCAGGCCATAAGCAAGCAGCCAGATCAGAAATGGAACAGCCAGGACACGAACCAGAACCTATATGGGATGCTGGCACTTGCAGGTAGAGGATTAGCTTGCACACTGGCTCCCACTCTGCTTTTCAGATAAATAAAAATAGATTAGCCAGTTGAGCCATCATATCAGCCCCTGCTTTTCTTTTGAAAGCTTCTTTAGACTTAGACAATGCTTCATACAATTATATTTTTCTAATAATATAAAGGGTTTGTGCTCAATGTGCTACACATGTGTTCCTCCTGGTAGGGCAGGCTTGTTTTCAGGAGTGTTTGGGTTCACTCATTGGATGACAGTTGAAAACCTCTCCATAAATAATTCATTTTCCACACTTCACAGCTGCTAAAAACTCAACAACCTGAGCTCGAGTTACTTGCCTTCTCTTTGTTCATCTGGCATTGACTCCCTACAGAAAGAACCTCATTGGATTGATTCGCCGTTAGTTGGTACCGAGTGCTGCTTTTGAACATTAAGCTGTTGCCACCACCTCAGCAGCAGTTGGATAGCCTGTGTGTTACCTTTGGTTTGTATGTCAGCCACGGGTTAATCGACAGTGAAAGCAGGGTTTTGTTTTGTTTAAAACAGGTGGTGTGAGTCATAGCACTTCAGCAAGAAAGATCACTTTTGGATCACTTTACCTAGAAGAGGGCCATGCACCTGCAGACCCAGATGGCTGCATAAACTTGGGCTCTTGCAGTGAGTTGTTCAGAACCTTTGTCACAGGAATCTCACTGGGTGTCTAACCCACTACAGTAGTACTGCCACACGGCAGAGTGGCTAGGAACACACATGCTCTGGAGTAAGACATGCTTAGAATTAGCTCGCAAATGCTGACAGAGTTTCTAAAAGATTTATCCATTTGAAAGGAAGAATGACAGAGAGATATTAATCTTCTATGGGCTGGCTCATTCCACAAACGTCTGCAGTACTTAGAGAGGAGGGTCTTCCATTTGCTGGTTCACTCCTCAAATAGCAGCAATGGCCAGAGCTGAGCCAATCTGAAGCCAAGAGCCAGGAGCTTCTTCTGGGTCTCCCACGTGGGTGGAGGGTCCCAAGACTTTGGGCCATCCTGCCTGATTTCCCAGGCCACACAAGTAGAGAGCTGAATGAGAAATGGAGCAGTTGGGAGTAAGACCAGAACCCATATTTAATGCAAGCAACATAGATGGGTGATTAGTGTGCTATGCCAACATGTTAGCCTCTCAATTCTTTTACTAATCCTCCATGTTGTAACGTGTAGCAGACCTTGACTCTTTTTTATTGTTTAGTAATATTCCTGTGAATAGCTACCACTTGAATTTATCCATTCAGTAATGATGAGCAATTAAACTGTTTAGAAATGTCACTGCTGGGCCCAGTGCAAAAACAAAGTGGCTAAATCCTCACCTTGCATGCACTAGGATCCCATATAGATGTTGGTTCTAATTCCAGCTGCTCCACTTCCCATCCAGCTCCCTGCTTGTGGCCTGGGAAAGCAGTCGAGCACGGCCCAAAGCCTTGGAACCCTGCACTTGCATGGGAGACCCAGAATAGCTCCTAGCTTCGGATCAGCGCAGCTCTGGCCACTGCGGTTGCTTGGGGAGTGAATGAACAGACTGAAGATCTTCCTCCATGTCTCCTTTTCTTTGTAAATCTGTCTTTCTAACAAAACTAAATAAATCTTTAAAAAAATTTTTTTTAAATAAATCTTTTTTTGTTTTTTAAAGAAATAGGCCCAGCGTCGTAGGCTATTGGCTAAAGTATTTGCCTTGTACTTGCCAGGGTTCCATGTAGGCACCAATTCATGTCCCAGCAGCCCTGCTTCCCATCCAGCCCCCTGCTTATAGCCTGGGAAAGCAGTCAAGAACGGCTCAAAGCCTTGGGAACCTGCAACCGCGTGGAAGACCTGGAAGAGGCTCCAGGCTCCTGGCTTTTGATCGGCACAATTTCGGCTGTTGCGGCAGCTTGGGTAGTCAATAGGTGGACGAATGATCTTCCTCTCATCTCTCTTCTCTTGTATGTATCTGGTTTTCCAATGGTAATAAATAAATCTAAAAAAAGAGAGAAAGAAATGATGTTGCTGTGAGCATTCATGTCTAAGTTTTACATACACATTTTTGGGTGAACATGGGTTTTTATGGGTGCTAGATTGAATCATGCTGTTACACTTCTAATCCAGCTCTGTACTAATGTGCCTGGAAAAGCAGCAGATGGCCCAAATTTTTGGGCCACTGTAGCCACATGGGGGAACCAGTTGGAACTCCTGGGGTCCTGGCTTCAGTGTGGCCCAGCCCCAGTAGCTGCAACCACTGGGGTGTGAAGCAGTGAATAGAAGATCTTCCCCACACCAGACTTGCCAATGCATCAACAAAGTTTCAAATTTTATTTATTTAAAAGGTAGAGTGACAGAGAAAGAAGAGGGGAGACACACACACACACACACACACACACAGATTCTATTTGTGAGTTCACTCCCAAAAATGCTCACAATTGGGAGACTGAAGGTAGGAACCTGAAACTCCATTCTGGTCCCCAAAGTGGTTGCCAGGGACAGAAGTACTTAGGTCATCTTCTGCTGTCTTCCCAGGAGCATCAGCAGGAAGCTGAATCTGAAGCCGATTAGCTGGGACTCCAACCAACCCTCCAATATGGGATGATGGCATCGCAAGCAGCAACTGAGTGTCCTGTTCAACAACTCTGGCTCGCCCCCCCACCCCAAATATTTTAAATAATACATTCAGGTTACAGTCTCTTACTGTATTTGTTATTGGTAGCTATTTTCTCTTATATTGTGTGATGTCTTGTCACTTTCTTGATTATATAATTTTGACCACAATGTTTTAAATTTTGGGATAGTCCAGGTCCCAGTGTGGTAACCTAGTGGCTAAAGTCCTTGCTTTGCATGTGCCAGGATCACATATTGGCATCGGTTCACATTCTGGTTGCTCCACTTCCCATCCAGCTCCCTATTTGTGGCCTGGGAAAGCAGTTGAGGACGACCCAAAGCCTTGGGACCCTATACCCGCATGGGAGACCCACAAGAAGCTCCTGGCTCCTGGCTTCAGATCAGCTCAGCTCTGGCTGTTGAGGCCACTTGGGGAGTGAATCAGCAGAAGAAAGATCTTCCTCTCTGTCTCTCTGTCCTTCTCTTTGTAAATCTGCCTTTCCAATAAAAATAAATAAATATGAAAAAAAATGTTTTGAGATAGTCCAACACCTATTTTTTTTTTTAACTCAGTACTTGAAGTTCTACTTTTAGTCTCTCTCAAATTTACCCCAACCTGGTGGCTTTGACCTGGTCCAGTTCTGGCGATTGGAGCCATTTGGGGAATCAGTTAGTGTATAAAAGATCTCTTTCTCCTGTGACACGGTCCTCCTTAAAAGGTTAACTTTATTTTGGGGTAAAAATACTTGAATTCCATGCTTTTTTCCATGATGCATAATTTCCAAGAACCCTTTAAAGCATTTTTAAAAACTTACTTATTTAAGGACCCAATGCATAGCCTAGTGGTTAAAGTCCTTGCCTTGTACCCCGGGATCCCATATGGGCACTGGTTCGTATCTTTGCTGTTCTGCTTCCCTTCCAGCTTCCTACTTGTGTGGCCTGGGAAAGCAGTAGAGGATGACCTAAGGCCCTGGGATCCTGTACCCATGTGGGAGACCCAGAAGAAGTTCCTGTCTCCTGGCTTTGGATTGGCTCAGCTCTGGCCATTGCGGCTACCAGTGGATGGAAGATCTCTCTGTCTTTCCTTCACTCTGTATATATGCCTTTCCAATAAGAATAAATAAATCTTTAAAATATGTATTTTAAATAACTTATTTATTTGAAAGGCAAAGAGAGCTGGAGAGATCTCCCATTTGCTGTTTAACTCTCCAGATACCCACAGTAGGGGCTGGTGCAGGTAAAACTGGCACTAGCATCCCATGGGGTGCTGATTTGCATCCTGGATGCTCCACTTCTTTTTTTTTATTTTAATTTTAATTTTAAATAATGATTACATAGGTGGGAAGGATCAAGATTTAGGGAAAATTGAGTGAACTCACTGTCCAAATTTGCTCTTTCTTCTTGTTCCTGGGGAAGGAGAAAGACAAAGGGGAAACCCCTCATGACTTCCTACACATCCCAGCACCCAGGGATGAGGAACCACCACCTCATATCAACCCAGAGTCTCAATGTGTACGTATTTTAAGTGTTCTGCCCAAGTGGTTTGGATAGTTCTGAAATGCTGCCGATTTCAACGATCCGAGGATGATGTCACTCTCCCAGTGTCCATTGGCTCCATTCACTGAGATTTTTTGCTGTCATTGTTTGTTTGGGGTAGTTGTCCAGTTAGTTCTGTTCTTCTGCTACAGCACCAAATGAGCTGCCATATTCTTCCTTTACAACAGGGCCTGTGCCCACAGATCCACCTTTTTTTATTGAGTAGGACATGCTCTTGCAGGTGAATCCAAGTACCCAAGCCAGGCATCCCAAGTCCTGCCGGATCCCCCACTCCTGTGGCTCATAAACCTGGCACCCACCTTGCTGGTAGGCCCCATGGCCCATGCCAGATGACTCAAGCCCCGCCGAATCCCCCTGGGGCTCACGAACTTTGTACCCACTTTGTAGAGTGATCCACTTCTTATCTGGCTCTCTGCTGGTGCACCTGGGAGAGCAGCAGAGGATGGCCCAAGTTTTGGGGTTCCTGTACTCAAGTGTGAGGCTCAGAGGAAGTTCCTGGCTCCTGGCTTCAGAGTGGCCCAGCTCCAGCCATTGCAGCCCTTGGGGACTGAAGTAGCAAATGAAAGACTTCTTGAAGTAAACAAATGTATATTTAAAAGGAAAAAAAATAATAATCTCCTTAGCTGTAGGCTACTGCCTAGGTTACCTTGTACCTAAACAAATGGAACACTTCTAGGAAAAAAACCAGCCAATAGCTGGTGGGCATTCTGGGCCTGGTTAATGCCAACTCTGTGTGAGCTACACAAGTGTGGCAGCATAGTCGCCTATTTTACTTTTTTTTTTTTTTTAAGATTTATTTATTTTATTACAGCCAGATATACAGAGAGGAGGAGAGACAGAGAGGAAGATCTTCCGCCTGATGATTCACTCCCCAAGTGAGCCGCAAAGGCCGATGCGCGCCGATCCGAAGCTGGGAACCAGGAATCTCATTCAGGTCTCCCACGTGGGTGCAGGGTCCCAAGGCTTTGGGCCATCCTCGACTGCTTTCCCAGGCCACAAGCAGGGAGCTGGATGGGAAGCGGGGCTGCCGGGATTAGAACTTGCGCCCATATGGGATCCTGGGGCGTTCAAGGCGAGGACTTTAGCCGCTAGGCCATGCCACCGGGCCCTATTTTACTTTTTTTTTTTTAAAGATCTGGGTGAAAGGGCTGCATGCCAGCCTTGGCCACCCCACTGCCATCACCTCCCCCAGGAGAGGGTTGCTCTGCTAGGGCCAGAGGGATTGGGGATGAGTCAGAATAGGGGCCACATATAACATGGTTTCTGGGGGCTTCCATGGAGCGGGTCACTAATCAAGGTTGCTGAGGCAGGGTGTCCCATAAGGGGGAGTCCAGAGGGCTTCCCTGACTCAAGCCAAAGCACCCATCTGTGTGCACAAGAGCCAGGGCTGGGAGGAAACTGGGCCAAGATAGGCTCTAGCACCTGCCAATGGTTGCAAAAGCTGTATTTAGGGCTGGGTCTGGTAGGGGTTCTTGGGGCTTGTCTTGACTAGGCTGTACACTCACTGGGAAAGTGTTGGGGCTAGGGTCAGGTTGGGTGGCAGCACCCATTGGTGTATGTGAAAATTGGGGCTGGGGATGAGCCTGGTAGGGGATCTTTAGGGACATCCCTGCTAGGCCACAGTACCCATTAGTGAGCATGAGTGCCTGGTCTGGGGGGTGGGCTGGGTTGGGCTAAGCTAACTAGGCTGCAGCACCTACCAGTTTGCATGAGAACGAGGGCTGGGGTGGGACTGACCAGGCAGCTGTGCCCACTGGTACATGTGTTGCATGGTGCAGAGACAGATCGAGCCTGGTCTTGAACCAGCTGGCACATACGAAAGCAATATCTGAGCCCTCCCAGTTGAGGTTTCTTAAGGGCTCCCAACTAGATCACTGGTGCTCAATCCCTGACCTCAGGGAGTATGACATAGGCCTGTGGTCTGATTCTGGAGCATGTGTTACAGGCCTAGACCACATCAATTGCTGATCTTCATGCAAGGATAGAGAACACACACAAATGAACACAAAAGACAAGATACAGCCAGCTCATCAAGGCCAAAAAAAGACTTTGAGTACCTCATCAAAAAATAGAAAGAAAAAGAAAAAAGGAAATAGAAGGAAGGACAGGCTGAACAACACCCCAGGCCAGGCTTTACAACAAGTACCTAGGCCTGTGGGCACACTGAGGTGGTTAGAAAGATTTTTTTCACCTGTGGTGTAACAAAGCCGACACCTTTTCAGAACAACCAAGACCACTCAAGTAACACCCTTGGAACATTCTTTTCCACAGTGGGGCCTTAAATGACCATCTCCATCCCTGAGTGCTGATGCAGTATGGCAGCAAGGAGCAATACGCTTTCTCCCTACTCTCCCTCAGTCCATGTACACAAGACGGAGAACTGAAACATTTCTCTCATACGCCTTCCCTCCACCATCATAGTCTGAATGGAGGCTCACATGGATCTGTAACCCCCTCATCTTTGTATTTATTTTTTTTCTATATATAAATATATATCTCTTCCTTTCCAAAACAAAAACAAAAAATTCACAATAGCTAAAACTGGACCAAGAGTCACCAACTCCATCTGGGTCTCCCACATGGGTGGCAGGGAGACAATCCCTTGAACCACAATTTTTTGCCTCCCAGGAAGTTGGAATTGGAAGCAGAGCAGGGACTTGAACACAAGCAGGAAGGTAGACGGTGGATTAGAAGCAGAGTATGCAGGAATTGAACCCACACTCCCACAATATGGACTGTGGTCAACCCAACCATCGGCCAACGGAGCTGAGCTGTCATGCCTGGCCCTCAATTTTTTTTTTTAATTGTGACATCACTTAACTTTGGTATCCTTGTCCATCTTCCATGCTTTGTTTTTGTCTAGTGCATCATCTGATATAGAATGTATATTTTATTATCTGTCTACCACCATTGAAATGTAAACTCCTTGGGGCTGGCAAGGTAGTTCAACTGGCTAATCCTCCACCTACAAGTACCGGAATCCCAAAGGGGCACAATTAATGGCTGCTCCACTTCCCTTCCAGCTCCCTACTTGTGCCCTGGAAAGCAGTAGTGGATGGTGCAAATCCTTGGGACCCTGCGCCCACGTAGGAGACAGAACAGGTTTCTGGTTCCTGACTTTGGATCAGCTCAACTCTGGTCATTGGAGCCATTTGAGGAGTGAACCAGCAGATGGAATATCTTTTCCTCTGTCTCCCCTTTCCTCTGTAAATATGCCTTTCCAATAAAAATGTAAAAATCTTCATTTAAGAAAAATGCAAGTTCCTTAAGGGTAAAGACTTCCATCCTTTTGATTCACTGCTGCCCTTGTTACAGCTGGAACAGTGCTGGGCAAATTGCAGACATTCAGAAACAGATGTTGAATGAACAGTCGTTGCTGCAGCCTGAGAGTATGTAATGGGACTAGATGTATTCATTTGGATATAATGAAGTTGGCTACTTCCATGAACGTAATAATGAAGGCCTCCATGGTCCCTTGTTAGGAAGTGGTAGCAGCTCTATGTTCAGGAGCAGTTAATAGAACTCACGACCACTGAAATGAAAGGACATTGGTGAGTAAATCACACCTTGCAGCTGAGATTCCCTTTATAGCAGCATCCTATAAATAGAGCCTGGTCCAAGGGTATGGAGCTTGAATGTTCTGGCCAAACCCCCTGAGTCCAATGGTGGCTCTGTGACTTTGTCCAGAGGTTCTTTTCAAAGCTGTGTGGTCCACAGACAACATTACTGTGGCTTTCTTTGCCTGTTGCGCAGCATCTGATATAAGTGAAGATTATTTGAACATGGGAAGGCTTTCCGGTGTGTCCTTGCTTCTTTACCAGGATCTGCGTTCCACGCTTGTTGCTATATTTGGGTCATTTAAAGTGGATTTGCTTTTGTTATTTCTTTATGGAAATTGTGTCTGTGTGGTATGAGAGGGTCACCAAACAGAAAAGCTCTTAGTGAAAGATGAGGTCTTATTATTTTGGTGCAAGAACACTATAAGCACACATTAGTATGGATAAGCTAATAGTGATAGCTATACACCAGAACAGGACTTAACAGGAGAAAATTAACTAACTCAACTCTATCATCCCCATCACTTTTGCCACTTTTTTTTTTTACATTTGCATTGTGCCTGGCGCTGTAGTCTAGTTGCTTAAAGTCCTTGCCCTACATGTGCCAGGATCCCATATGAACACCAATTCATGTCCTGGCTGCTCCACTTTCCCATCCAGCTCCCTGCTTGTGGGCTGGGAAAGCAGTTGAGGATGGCCCAAAGCCTTGGGACCCTGTACACTGATTCAAGTCCCACCGGTTTCCACCTGAAAGAGCTCCTGGCTTCAAATCGGCTCAGCTCTGGTGTTGCAGCTACTTGGGGAGTAAACAGTGGATGAAAGATCTTCCTCTCTGTCTCTCCTCTCTGTAAATCTGACTTTCCAATAAAAATAATAAATTTTTCTTTAAAAAAAAAGATACAATCTCCTTAGAAAAAAAAAAAGATAGGCTCATTTATTTTTATTGGAAAGGCAGATTAGATTTACAGAGAAAAGGAGAGACAGAAAAATCTTCCAACTGTTGATTCACTCCCCAAATGGCCATAAGAGCTATAGATGAACTAATCTGAAGTCAGCAGCCAGGAGCTTCTTCCGGGTCTCCCACGTGGGTGTAGGATAGCAACGCCTTGGGTCATCCTCTGCTGCTTTCTCAGACCACAAGCAGAGAGCTGGAAGGGAAGTGGAGCAGCTGGGACACTATCTGGCAGCCATATGGGAGCCCAGCGCCTGCAGGGTGGGGATTTAGCAACTGGGTTATCTCTCCAAGCCCTTGGATGTCAGCTTTAAAGGAATCTGAGACAACTTCCCAAAGAGCTGAGAGTTCAGATGTGAAGAAGAGAGCTTCAGGGGCGCTTACAGTGGAGGGAACAGCAGAGGCAAGGCTGTGTCAGTAATACCCTAGAGGGTAGCCAGGAACTGTGGTGAAATGTGCTTTTCAACTCACCTGGCTTGCAGCTACAGGAACTGAAGCAACAAGACACTAGCAAAAAGAGTGGACAATTGGCAGAGCGATCAAGATGCTGCTGGGCTGGCGGGTGGGGGACGGATACTGAAGATGCATACTAGAATACTTGGGTTCAAGGGCCCGGCGGCCTGGCCTAGCGGCCAAAGTCCTCTCCTTGAAAGACCCGGGATCCCATATGGGCGCCGGTTCTAATCCTGGCAGCTCCACTTCCCATCCAGCTCCCTGCTTGTGGCCTGGGAAAGCAGTCCAGGACAGCCCAATGCATTGGGACACTGCACCCGCGTGGGAGACCTGGAGGAGGTTCCAGGTTCCTGGCTTCAGATCGGCGCGCACCAGCCCGTTGCGGCTCACTTGGGGAGTGAATCATTGGACGGAAGATCTTCCTCTCTGTCTCTCCTCCTCTGTGTATATCTGGCTGTAATAAAATGAATAAATCTTTAAAAAAAAATTTAAAAAAAAGAATACTTGGGTTCAAGAACTAATGCTGTAGCATTGTTAATTAAGCCTCTGCCTGCGGTGCCAGCATCCCATATGAACACTGATTCAAGTCCCACCTGTTCCACTTTCAATCCAGCTCCCTGCTAATACACCTGGGAAAGGACATGCTCTTGTTCTCACTCTCACTCTTCTGCTTTTCAAATAAATGCAGATTTTTTTCTTTATAAAAAAAGATACTAACAGGAAAGTACAAGACACAGATGAAGATGATACCACAGCTCACGGCTCACACCACCCTCCTCCTGCTCCTCCACCCGCAGACTCAAAGCAAAGCTTTGGTGAAATGTTGCCTTTACTACTTGAATTTTGGCCCCAACTTTGAGGGAGTAGAGGGGTTTTTACCAAAGGAAAAGCTCTCAGAATCCAGCCCCGTTGACTGCAGATGAGCTGTTTCATTTCCTCAGAGTAAAAAGGTAGTAGGCATCTAGAAGACCAAGTAACAAGCATTTTAAAAATTTGAAAGAAAAAAGTGATGGAGTACTGGGGTCTATCATATACAGACGTGGGGGTACAATGGAACATGCATCCCTGCATCCAGACGAAAGATGGATTCCCAATGAAACTGTTGGACATGATTGTACAATCAATAATTGCAAAAACTTGGAAGCAACTGAAATGCCCATTGACAGAAGACTGGATAAGAAAGCTATGGTTCATTTACGCTATGGAATACTACTCAGCTATTAAAAAAAAAATGAAATGCAGTTATTTGTGGCCAAATGGGCCCAACTGGAAACCATTATGCTAAGGGAAATGAGCCAATCCCAAAAGGTTAGATACTACATGTTTGCCTTAATTTAAGATGAAATGATGTCAATCCGAAAAACAGTACCTGTAAACTGTAATATTATTTCAACCCCAAACAGCCTGTACATCATGCAATAAGATATTGTGATATACCAGCTCCCTGCTTGTGGCCTGGGAAAGCAGTCGAGGACGGCCCAATGCTTTGGGACACTGCACCCGCATGTGGGAGACCCAGAAGAGGTTCCAGGTTCCCGGCTTCGGATCGGCGCGCACCGGCCCGTTGCGGCTCACTTGGGGAGTGAATCATCGGATGGAAGATCTTCCTCTCTGTCTCTCCTCCTCTGTGTATATCTGGCTGTAATAAAATGAATAAATCTTTAAAAAAAAGTATATTAGGTTTTACAATTCTTTGATGTAGATCATAAGCAGTCTGACTCACATTGATTGTTCGTTCATTGATTATATCACAATATCTTTTTTTTTTTAAGATTTATTTCTGGGTCTCCCACACGCGGGTGCAGTGTCCCAATGCATTGGGCCGTCCTCGACTGCTTTCCCAGGCCACAAGCAGGGAGCTGGATGGGAAGTGGAGCTGCCGGGATTAGAACCGGCACCCATAAGGGATCCTGGGGCTTTCAAGGCGAGGACTTTGGCCGCTAGGCCACGCCGCCGGGCCCGTAATATACTTTTTTAAAAAGATTTATTTATTTTATTACAAAGTCAGATATACAGAGAGGAGGAGAGACAGAGAGGAAGATCTTTCCTCCGATGATTCACTCCCCAAGTGAGCACAATGGCAGGTGCTGCGGCAATCTGAAGCCGGGAGCCAGGACCTCCTCTCGGTCTCCCACACATGTGCAGGGTCCCAATGCTTTGGGCCGTCCTCAACTGCTTTCCCAGGCCAGGCCACAAGCAGCGAGCTGGATGGGAAGTGGAGCTGCCGGGATTAGAACCGGCGCCCATATGGGATCCCAGCTTGTTCAAGGCGAGGACTTTAGCCGCTAGGCCACGCCACCGGGCCTAAAACTTAATACACTTTTTTTGGGAGGGGGGTCACGTAGGAGTAGGTGTGTCCATTGGGGGCACAGGGCAACGTCTTTTTTTTTTTTAAGATTTATTATTTTTATTGGAAAGACGGATATATACAGAGGAGGAGAGACAGAGAGGAAGATCTTCCGTCCGATGATTCACTCCCCAAATGAGCACAACGGCTGGTGCTGCGCCGATCCGAAGCCAGGAACCTGGAACCTCCTCCAGGTCTCCCACGCGGGTGCAGGGTCCCAAAGCTTTGGGCCGTTCTCAACTGCTTTTCCCAGGCCACAAGCAGGGAGCTGGATGGGAAGTGGAGCCGCCGGGATTAGAACCGGTGCCCATATGGGATCCCGGTGCATTCAGGGTAAGGACTTTAGCCACTAGGCCATGCCACCGGGCCCAAAACCTAATATACTTTTAAGACCCTATGCTGCTCAGAAATGGGGCGGGAGAGCAGAGAAATCTTCCATCTCCTTAGAATGTGTGAGGAAGACGTGAAGTATAACCTATCAGGAACATAAAATGTAACTTATAGACAACAGACTCGAATCAGCATTAGACAATAGTAAAACTGCAAAGACAGGGGGAAACAAGTGCGAGCCTGACAACCTCTTAACAGGAATTCATATGCACAGAGCCGGGGGGCGGGACCCCAGAGTGGAGCAGGTGGACAGGAGGAGGCTTGTATCCCAACCCTGGAGACTCCCGGATCCTCACCAAGGACTATCAGTATGGGCACCAAGGACCACATCCCAACTGCCATGGGGAATTGGAATGCCATCGGAGGACGAGAACTCTGAGGTCATCCACTCTTGTTTGGATCTACCACATGGAATGGAAGAAGCCCAAATCTTTCCTCACAGGATCCAAGGTCATCGGAACAACAGCCAGGAGCCCTGAGCGGTCCGCAGAAACAGAAGAACAGTAAACTTCCTTCGGGACTAGGGAGAGGAGCTTTCTCTGGTCCTTACTTAGTTCCAACTTTGGATCCCCACCCTTTCTTGCAATGACCATCAGGGTTGCTCCGGAGCCCCCGCCTCTGAAACACACACACACACACACACACACACGCACACAAATTAGAATAGAGAACAACAAGGAAAGCTTAGAACCAGACAGGAAATGTCAGCATGGACTCACACATACCTTACTAGATAGGACACAAAGATTAATTACTCCTCACTAGGGTACTGAAGATTTCTGTGCACACCCCTCCTAAAACTGTTCTGCACCTCAATTGTTGATATATGCCTTGTTAGAGTTATAAGCTAGTTTAGACTCTCCTAAAATCTGCCAAGTTCAGCAAAATTATGCTTCAACACTATAAACTGCTAAATACTAAAATGAAAATAGACATGAGACAGCTGAATAGTACCCTATAGCCATTTTAAGGTGTATAGAAGCCGGTCATATATAAACTAAAATTGAAATGTCAATGAAGTAGTCACAGGATGTGGTTAAGAACTTGCATTTTTAAACACATTGGTTACTCAATACTATGTCAATTAATTCCATAATGTTGTAAATTGTTGTTGATGTTATGTTGGGGCTTTCAACAGATCGGGATGATATTCTGCAGCTCTGCCTTCAGGCCAGAGATGGTCTCCCCAGGAAACCGTTGAATTTATCTGGACAATAAGATGCTTGACTTGGGCCCGGCGGTGTGGCCTAGTGGCTAAAGTCCTCGCCTTGAACGCGCCCGGATCCCATATGGGTGCCGGTTCTAATCCCAGCAGCCCCACTTCCCATCCAGCTCCCTGCTTGTGGCCTGGGAAAGCAGTCGAGGACGGCCCAAAGCTTTGGGACCCTGCATCCGCGTGGGAGACCTGGAAGAAGTTCCTGGATCCTGGTTTCGGATCGGCATAGCATCAGCCATTGTGGTCACTTGGGGAGTGAATCATCGGATGGAAGATCTTCCTCTCTGTCTCTCCTCCTCTCTGTATATCTAACTTTCCAATAAAAATAAAAAAATAAATCTTAAAAAAAAAAAAAAGATGCCGGACTCTATGCTTGGTATATGCTTGCAATGAAAGAATCTTGACTGAATTTGAACTATACTGCAGCAAGGTGGAGGAATCCACCAAGGGGGGAGGGTTCGGGGAGGGGTTGGGGGAATCCCAGAACCTATGAAACTGTGTCACATAATGCAATGTAATTAATAAAAAAGAAGAAGAAGAAGAAAGTCACGGAAGCACGCCGGGGTGTTGTTGGCCAGAGACCTGTGCGCTGCTGGAGCCGAGCAGGTAGAAATTGTTTGGACAGCAGCATTTAGTTCACTGACACCCAGTACTAATGCAAATCCAAATCAAAAAATGGTAGAAAGAATATGAATTATTGCAGACAACACTAAATTGGCATTTGTCAATTTAAGGAAAAAGGGGCGGGGGGAACCTCAAAGAATTAAGGACTTCAAAAAGCTCCTGTAAATATTAAAAAAACAAAACCAGAGAAGTGTCATGTCCACTCTTGTTTTTTCCTAGGGGATCATGGCATCACTGACAGCACCGAGTCGGTCATCTGGTTCATTTCCCCAGGAGCTCTCAACTCCCCGAAGCCCAGATAGCCCCAGCTACAGCATTCCCTGTCACAGGAGTTTGAGAAAATTGCTGAAGACTTCTTACTGATAGTCGAAGTTGTTCTCCCTAAAGTCTCAGCTCTGTTCGTTAAGCCCGACAATCACCTTTATGCTTGGTTTGGTGATGCTCATATAGCTGGTGGCGTAGCACTTGGTCCTTCAGCTTCCATCAGGTGACCATAAGATGCTTTTGTGGACGCCAACCACAGTGTTTAAATCATTTGACATCAGCTGGGCCGATCCAAGTCACTCCCTCCCACTTCCTCCGCTACTTTATCCCTTTATGTTTTTGTTTTTAAAGACTTATTTACTTGTTTGTCATTATTTAGAAAGATTGAGAAAGACAGAGAGGGAGAGACAGAGAATTTGAGACAGAGAGGGAAAGAAACAGAGAGGAGAGAGACTGCAAGGAAATTTTTTCCCCAAAAGGCCACAACAGCCAGTGCTGAGGCAAGCCCAAGCCAGGAGCAGGAGCTGCATGCCGGTCTCTCACATGGATGACAGGAGCCCAAGCACTTTGGGCCATCTTCTGCTACTTTTCCAGGTGCATTAACAGGGACCTGATTTAGAAATGGAGTAACTAGGGTCCAGTGTGTTAGCCTAGCAGATAAAGTTCTCGCCTTGCATGCCCAGGATCCCATATGGGCATCAGTTCTAATCCCAGCTGTTTCACTTTTCTCTTCCAGATCCTTGCTTCAGCTCCCTACTTGTGGCCTGGGAAAGCAGTCAAGGATGGCCCAAGGCCTTGGGACCCTGTACCCATGTGGGAAACCCAGAAGAAGCTCCTGGCTCCTGGCTTTGGATTGGTTCATCATCGACCATTGTGGCCACTTGAGGAGCGAACCAGCGGATGTAAGATCTTTCTTTCTATCTCTCCTGCTCTTTGTATATTTGACTTTACAATTAAAAAAAAAAATCTAAAAAAAAAAAAAAAAAGAAGAAGAAGAAATGGAGCAGCTGGGAATCCCCTGCTTTACCTGCTGTGTCACAGTGCTGGCCCCACTTTACCTTATAATAGCTGCTGTCTAGAGACACATTCTAAAGACTTTGTTTATTACTGCTAGATCCCTGGTCAAGTTGGCCTCAATTGCCAGAATATATCTTGAATATCTTCTTACCATTACCAGCAATAGGATAATGAAGGTGGACGGGCTTGCCAAAAGGAATGCAAGCTTTGATAGCAGGTTTCTATGCCTGAATGCTGGAAGGAGGAAGGTGGGCTATGATGGTGAAACATACATCTCCAATCTTTTCATCTCCCTTACTCACCTGTGGGAAACACAAGATCACCTGCTCCTTTTTCCCCTTACCATGCAGGCATTTGCAGGGTGCCCCGCCCACTGCTGTCCAGCTGCCACCACTTGGGAGCAACCCTGGTGGATGCCACCCACCCAAAGGGTTAACCATGTGATACAGTGAAACCCCTAAGAGCGGTCCACGCCACAGCCAATGGGAGCTGGAGGCCCTTCAGACCAAGTGAGCAGAGCTCTCTGGTGTCAGGGCCTCCTCTTCCTGCCTGAGATCTGAAAAGTAAACATGTTTTCTAGTCAAACAAATGAAAATTAAAATTCGTATTCTGGGATCCAAGGTTGGAGCTGAATCTCCGCTCTTCCCTATAAGTCTAGTGGTGTGAATTCATGTCTAATCAGGATGAGTTTTGCAGAATCTAAAGTAGGGTTGTCATAAACTTTGCAACACTGGTCTAAGTATGGGAAAGAAAACATGTACCTTTGGCATATAGTGATGCTGTATTCATATTATTTACTTTACTTATTGAAGAGATGGGGAGAGCCACAGAGAGCACACTCCCAGCTGCTCCTCATTCCCAAGTGCCTACAGCTCCCTGGGCTAGCCTGGGTGATACTTGATTTTAAATTATAGCCGTAAAAAGTAGGTCTTTGGACGCCTGTGTCCCGTATCAGGGTGCCTGGCTCAAGTCCCGTTTCTGCTTCCGATCCAGCTTCCTGCCAATGAGCACCCTGGGAGGCATCTCAAGTATGCGGGTCGACATCATCTACATGGGAAATTTTTTGTTGGGTTTTGGACTCCTGATTTTCAGGTCTAGCTGTTGTAGGCATGTAGGGCAAACCAACAGGTGAAAGACTTCTCTATGCCTCTCAAATAATAGTGAAAATAATGTTCTTTTTAAAAAAAAATCAACTCCAGCTCAAGCTTTTTTCTTATCTCAGAAAAAGTACTGTATTTGGGAGGCTTCTTAAAATGTATAAAATTTGGGATTGGCATTGTAACATATTGGGCTAAGCTGCCACCTCTGCTACCCACATCCCATGTGGTGCCGGTTCAAGAGCCGGATGCTTCACTTTTTTTTTTTTTTAAGATTTATTTATTTTTTATTACAAAGTCAGATATACAGAGAGGAGGAGAGACAGAGAGGAAGATCCTCTGTCCGATGATTCACTCCCCAAGTGAGCGCAACGGCCAGTGCTGTGCCAATCCGAAGCCAGGAACCAGGAACCTCCTCCAGGTCTCCCACGCGGGTGCAGGGTCCCAAAGCATTGGGCTGTCCTCAACTGCTTTCCCAGGCCACAAGCAGGGAGTTAGATGGGAAGTGGAGCTGCCGGGATTAGAACCGGCACCCATATGGGATCCTGGTGCATTCAAGGCGAGGACTTTGGCCGCTAGGCCACGGCGCTGGGCCCAATGCTCCACTTCTGATGCAGCTCCCTACTAATGTGCCTGGGAAAGAAGAGGAAAATGACCCAAGTGCTTTTAGTCTGGCCTGTTGAATGAACCAGCAAGTAAAATATCTCTCTCTCCCTCTCTCAATGTGTAACTTTGCCTTTTGAATTAATAACTTTTTTATTGGAAAGTCATGTATACAGATAGACGGAGAGACAGAGAGAAAAATCTTCTGTCTACTGGTTCATGTTCCAAACAGCCACAACAGCTGGAGCTGCACCAATTCAAAGCCAGGAGCCCGGAGCTTCCCCGAGGTCTCCACATGGGTGCAGAGTTCCAAGGCCTTGTGCTGTCCGCTGCTTTCCTAGGCCACAAACAGGGAGTTGGATGGGATGTGCGACCACTGGGATTAGAACTGGTGCCCATATAGGATCTCAGTGCCTGCAAGGTGAGAACTTTGGCCACTAGGCTACAGTGCTGGGCTCTCAAGTAAGTAACTTTAAAAAAAAAAAAGGAAAAAAGTTAGGAATCCCTAAAAGGAATAATTAGACATAAAAAACTGTAGCTGGATCAAATTTGGTGGCAGAAAAGCACTATGGTAATACTTCAGTGTTTTTTTTTTAAGATTTAATTTATTTTTGTTGGGAAAGCAAATCAGATTTTATGGAGAGAAGGACGGACAGAAAGAAGAATCTTCTATCCATGGTTCACTCCCCAAATGACTGTAACAGCTAGGGCTGAGCCAATCTGAAGCCAGAAGCCAGGAGCTTTTTCCGGGTTTCCCAATTGAGTGCAGGGTTCCAATGCTTTGTGACATCCTCTACTGCTTTCCCAGGCCATAAGCAAGAACCTAGAAGGGAAGTGGAGCAGCTGGGACATGAACTAGCACCCATATAGAATCCCAGCATGTGCAAGGTGAGGATTCAGCCATTGAGTCATTGCACTGGTCTCAGTTGTTGTTGTTAAGAGTTATGTATTTTTGGGCCCAGCACGGTGGCCTAGTGGCTAAAGCCCTCGCCTTGAACGCTTCGGGATCCCATACGGGTGCCTGCTCTAATCTCAGTGGCCCCACTTCCCATCCAGCTCCCTGCCTGTGGCCTGGGAAAACAGTTGAGGATGGCCCAAAGCCTTGGGAACCTGCACCCACATGGGAGACCTGGAAGAGATCCTGGTTCCTGGCTTCAGATTGGTGCAGCACCGGCCATTGTGGTCACTTGGGGAACAAATCATTGGACGGAAGATCTTCCTCTCTGTTTCTCCTCCTCTAGATATATATCAGACTTTGCAATAAAAATACACAAGTCTTTTAAAAAAATTTGTATTTTTATTTGAAAGAATTACAGAAAGAGAAGGAGAGAGAGATCTTCCATCCACTTATTCACTTGCCAAATAACTGCGATGGCTGGAATTGGGTCAATCTGAAGCCAGGAGACGGGAGGCCTAAAGACTTGGGCCATTCTCTACTGCTTTCCCAGTCATTAGCAGGAAACTGGATCAAAAGTGATCCAGGTGGAGGCTTAAGTGTGCTTTGCCATGGTGCCAGCCCTGAATGTATTTTTCTTTCTCTCTCTCTCTCCTCTCTTTCTTTTCTTCCTTTCTTCCTTTTGCTTTTCCTTCCTTCCTTCCATCTTTTTTTTCTTTCTTTTCTTTCTTGGCCCAGCATGATGGCTCAGTGACCAAATCCTTGCCTTGCATGCACCAAGATCCCATATGGACACCAGTTCATGTCCTGGTTGTTCCACTTCCCTTCCAGCTCCCTGCCTGTGGCCTGGGAAAGCAGTCGAAGATGGCTCAAAGCCTTGGGACCTGCACCCGTGTGGGCTCAGTTCTGGCTATTGCAGCCACTTGGATAGTGACTCAGTAGACAGAAGATCTTTCTCTCAGTCTCTCCTGTCTGTAATCTGCCTTTCCAATAAAAAAATAAGTAAATCTTCTATAAAAATAAACAATTCTTCTGTAAAAAGATTTATTTATTTGAAATGCAGAGTTAGAGGTGAAGTGGGAGGAAGGGAGAAAGAGGAGAGGTCTGACATCCACTGCTTTAGTTCCTAAACGGTTACAATGGCCAGAGCTGGACCAGGAACAAGCCAGGAAGCTGAAACTCCATGTGAGTCTCCCATGTGGCTGCCAGGGATCCAAGTATTTGGGTCATCACCTGCTGTGTTTCCAGGAGGGCACTGGGTCAGAAGTGCAGTAGAGGATGTCCCAAAGCCTTGGGGACCCTGTACCTGCATGGGAGACCTGGAGGAAGCTCCTTGCTCCTGGCTTTAGATTGGCTCAGCTCCAGCTATTGCAGCCACTTGGGGAGTGAACCAGCAGACAGAAGATCTTCCTTTGTCTCTCCTCCTCTAAGTATATCTGACTTTCTAAAAATAATAATAAATAAAAAAAAACCTTAAAAAAATTCATTATTTTAGGCCAGAATGGCTCAACTGGCCAATCCCCTGTCTGCAAATGCTGGCATGCCACAATGATGCCAATTCATGTCTTGGCCATCCCACTTGCCGTTCAGCACTCTGCTGATTATAGCCTGGCAACGTAGTAGAGGGTGGCCCAAAGCCTTGGGACCCGTGCCCACATGAGAGACCCGGAAGAGGTTCCTGTCTCCTAGCTTCGGATTGGCTTGGCTCCAGCTGTTGCAGCCATTTGAGGAGCGAATCAGTGGATAAAAGACCTTCTCTCTGTAAAATCTGCTTTTCAAATAAAAATCAATAAATCTTTAAAAAGAAAAAGGACTGCTACAACCAAATACTCTGGAAGTAACAAGAAGTAATATCCAATGTTTTTTTCTTCCTTCCACTGGTTCACTTTCCCACTTGTCTGCAACAGCGTAGCCAGGCACAGGCTGGAGCAGGGAGCTCAGTCTGGGTCTCCGACGTGCGATGTGGGCCATCCCTGCTGCCTGCCAGGTGCACGCTAGCAGCCAGCTGGAATTGGGCATGGAACTGGAACTGATGTGGCTGTCGGAAGTGGCACCTCAGCACTGTGCCAGCACCTGCCCCTATTACCTAATACCGTAACAAAGGAAAATAGACAAAACTAATAGAGTTAAAGAACTCAAAACCGTGTTTTGGGTGTCGCAAAAAGCTTAGCATTTTGTGTATCTGTTTATTCAAGAAGCAGCGAGAATGTGATACTGAAACAGAGAAAGCTCCCATCCTGCTAGGCAGGCTGAAGCCGACGTGGAAAGCCGGAAAAGCCGTGACCTCAGTGCGGCTCTCCTGCCGGGATGCCAGGAACCCAACAGCTTGAGTCAGTGCTGCCTCCCAGAGTCTGCAGTAGTAGGAAGCTGGAACCAGGAGCTGGAGCCAGGAATGGAACTGGCTGATAGGGGATAACCACTAGACTAAATGCCCACACCCAAGCCTAGCATATCTGAATGTTTCCCAAAGACATATCTTTTTCAGGCCAGTTCTGAATGTTAATGATGACCAAGAAGGTAAGAAGAGGCTAAATTATATTTGCCGGACATTTCAAAAGACAGGGATCTGTTTTACTTTACACATTCAACCAACTTTGTTATCTATAAATTTAGATATTTCAGTAAGTATTTCGTTAAAAGCCTACTTTAAATCTTCTCCTTTTAAAAGGCTTAGTTTCAATTATTTAGAAAATGAATTCAGACTTTCCACCTTCTCCAAAGGCATCTGAGAAATGAACTTCACTACATTTTAGTAACAAAGTCAGGAGTGAATATGCACCTGTTTACACGGACAGATTTCCTCTCTGTGTCTTCAGATCTGGTTGGCTGCTCTGGCCTCCAAGCAAGGGAGAATAAATAACGCATTCCTCTCCCAGCTCTGATTACCAGTCAAAGTTTAACAAGCTCCTCTTGGTCTGCCCAACCCAGTGCAAGACAAAAGGAGGAGAAAATAAGAAAGGCATATGACAGTTCGCTCCAAGTTTCCAGGGTTTGAAAAATGATTATACAACCCTATAGTGTAAATTATTCATACAAATAATATCAAACTATCCAGAGGAACAAAATGATATATTGAAATGATTTCTAAGCAATGGCCAACATAGACAAGCTGTAGTGGAAGAGCGAACAGGAGGTCCTTGGAATGCTATGGTCCTCAGCCCGCAGGAGGCTGGTCCAGGTCAAAGTGTGACAAAGAGAGATCCTGCCAAGTCACCAGCCAAGACGACCTGAGCTTTTCTTCCTGGCTATCTGAGACATGACAGCCAGGTCTCTCCAGCCTGTTGTTCTCAAGGACAGCAGGACTGATCAAGACACGCTGAGGGGCTCAGTCAGCGTGGCATGGGTCTGTCAGACCCACAGTACTTGAAATGCAGAGCAGAGGTGCAGGTAGAATATGTGTCTTCCATTTGCTGACTCACTGCCACGCAAATGCTTGTAACAGCTAAAGCCAGGATCCCAGAACCCCATGTGTTTCACACGTGCATGACAGGGGCCCCAGAACTTGAGCTGCCCCCAGGATGCACTAGCAGGAAGCCTTATTAGAAGCAGGGTAGCCAGGACTTGAACTACAACCGGCATGGGATGTGGGTGTCCCAAACAGAAGCTTAACCTTCTGTGCCACCACACCTGTCGCTCCAAACTTGTCTTGAGTGAACAAGACTGAATGGCAATGATACTGTAGGAGGAGCAGGCACCTGGATCCTTAATTTGGAAAAGCCTTCCCAGGAGGATGGGCATGCTGGAAGACAATCATTGGCTGCTCAGCTAGTTCTGGGTGGTGCAGATGTCTGTAAGTGAACTATGTGCTCCAAGGCAAACTCCAGTAAGGTCCCCAATCTATGCTAGGTTTTCTTTGGGAGTGATAATTTAAATATGTTTCATAATAAAAATTGGGCTCTGGGTAAATTCATTTACTAAAGAAGAGAATGCAAACACTGTTTTTTTATGGGCATAACTCAAATATAATCTGATTTCCAAGTACAGAATCCATAAGGAAAAAAAAAAAGGAAAAATCAAGTGCATAACCCAAGTGCCCCCTGGAATAGGCAGGAGAAAAAACCCAGGTGAACGTGAACAGGAGGTTGCATTGAGGTTCCCTATTTTGTGAAGAAAGACAGGGAAATGAAAGCAAACGAGGAGAAGAAGAGGAATGGGATCTGAAGAAACAGCCAAAAGAATCAGGAAGAGAGACTGTGAAATCACGCTCCCCGGGGGCCCCAAGTGCGAATGCACTGGGTTCTCGCTGCGCCTGTGGCCAGTGTGAAGCGCAAGTTCCCACGCAGCACACCCTGACCTCTCCTGGTCACACTCAGTCGTGAGTCACACCCTTGGCTGCTGTGACAACAGGACCCAGCAGGGCTCTCGGCAAGGAAGACGGTGCCAGATGCAGTGGACACTGCTTCAAGGAATGGGCATAAGGTGGCAGCACTGGCAGTGCCTGCAGGTGCCTTGAAGAAGCAGTTTGGCCAAGGGCCAACAGCACTTGAGCTGCTAAGTTCCAGGGAGAAGATGGAAAAAGAGAACTCCACGAAAGCCTCCCGATGAGAATAATCAGCAGTGGGAAGAGGAAGATTTTTCCTAAGGGAGCAATGACTTTCAGCCCCACCGGGGGAAGTTAGAAATGGGGTCCCACTGCTGTCTGGCACCCATGTCTGTTGAAAGGACATTACCACTTAGGAGGAAGGATTAGGACTTCGAACAAGGATGACTCTTGAAGACGTTAGACCAGATGAAAGAAGCCAATCAAAAACAACCACATATTGTATGATTCCACTGGGGTGAAAATACCCAGTACAGGCCAAGACTATTGAGGCAGAAAGTTGATTAATAGCCACGTAGGGCTTGGGGCTCAGCAGGAAGGGGAGGTGGTGACTGCAATAGGTAATATGGTTTATTTTCAGGGTGATAAGAATCTAACGTTGATTGGGCAGGGAAGAATCCAGTATTGTGGCACAGCATGTTATACCTCCACTTGCAATGCCAGCATCTAGTATTGGAATATAGATTTGATTCCCAGCTGCTCTGCTTCCCATTCCGCTACATGCTGATGCCTGAGGAAAGCAGCAGAGGATTTTCTAAGCGCTTGGGGCCCTGAATCCACATGAGAGATCTTGAAGAAGCTGCTAGCTACTGACTTAAGTTTAGCATAGCCACAGCAACTATGACCATTTGGGAAGTGAACCAGTGCTGGAAGCATCCTCTCTTTCTGTCTGTTTCTCTCTCCATCCCTTTCTGTTACTCTGCCTTTCAAATACATAAATAAATCATAAAATAAGATTATGGTAAACTGGGCCCGGCACGATAGCATAATGGTTAAGGTCCTTGCCTTGAATGTCCCAGGATCCCATATGGGCACCGGTTCTAATCCCAGCAGCTCCACTCTCCATCCAGCTCCCTGCTTGTGGCCTGGGAAAGTAGTCAAGGACGGCCCAAAGCCTTGGGACCCTGCACCCACGTGGGAGACCCGGAAAGAAGTTCCTGGTTCCTGGCTTCAGATTGGTGCAGCACCAGCCGTTGCGGTCACTTGGGGAGTGAACCATTGGAAGGAAGACCTTCCTCTCTGTCTCTCCTCCTCTCTGTACATCTGCCTTTCCAATAAAATAAATCAATCTTTTTAAAAAAAAAACATTATGGTAAACTAAAATCCTAAAAACTATTGTAGCTGTAAGCAAAATATAATTATATCTCAAAGGTGTTATTAAAGCAAGCATACACATGCGCACACACACACACCCGAAAGAGCCCAGTGGCGGTATAGTAGGCTGTCCTCTGCCTGTGGCACCAGCATGCCATATGGGAGCCAGTTTGTGTTCTGGCTGCTCCACTTCTGAATCCAACTCCCTGTTAATGGACCCAGAGAAGCAATGGAGAATGGCCAAGTCCTTGGACCCCTGCACCCACATAGGAGACCCAGAAGAGGCTCCTGGCTTCTGACTCCTGGCTTTGGATCGGCTCAGCCCAGACTCTGGCAGTTGCAGCCATTTGGAGAGTGAACCAGCAGATGGAGGACCTTTCTCTCTCTCTCCTTCTCTCTATAAATCTTCCTTCCAAATAAATACAAACAAATCCTTAAGAAAAACAAATAAGATGTTTGATAGATGAGTGGAAGGGCTGACATGGTCATACAGAGGGCTAGGCCACTGCCTGCAATGCCAGCAGCCTATATAGCACCAGTTTGAGTCCTGACTGCTCCACTCCACTCCAGCTCCCTGCTAATGTGCTTGGGAAAGCTGTAGAAGGTGGCCAGATGCTTGGGTCCTTGCACTCACGAGGGAAACCTTTACAGAGACTCAAGCTCCTGACTTCAGCTTAACCCAGCCCCAGCCGTTGTGGCCACTGGGGAATGAGCCAGTGGAGAGAAACACACACACACTCTCTCTCTGTATTTCCCCTTCTCCATAACTGTCTTTCAAATTAAAAATAAATAAATAAATCTTGTGTGTGATTATTTTTTATTATTTATTATTATTTTATGATACAGTTCCATAGTCTCCTGGGATTTTCCTTATCCTCTCCCCAATATCCCCCACCTAGTTCCTCTATATCATTACAAAAAGTATAGTTCTTCATACACAGTCATATGTCCATCATTGCGGGCCTGGACAATGGCAGAGAGTCCAGCATCCTATTGTCATGATATAGTAAACAGTTTCATTGTAAGTCCATCTTTATCTGGAAGTAAAGATGCATACTACATTGTATCCTCACCTCTGAATATGTTAGTCTCCATTTCACAGTTACTATACATCACCCTATTCTACCATCTTGATTCTCCCTAAATAAATAAATCTTAGTAACTCCACCAGAGAGGACAGGTTATGAAGGGAGAGCATTCCTTCTGCGCCTAAGTAGGAACTGCTATCTAGAGCTCTAGGGAGATTCATGTGGGACATTATTTATGTATTATTTGAGGGGTTTTGAAAGGCAGATACACACAGAGAAAATGTCCATCTGTTGGTTTACTCCCCCCAAATACTTGCATACAGCTAGAACTGGGCTAGCTGAAGCAAGGAGCCTTGAACTCAGTTGGGGTCTCCCATAGGGGTGGCAGGGACCCATGTCCTTAAGCCATCACCTGCTACCCCTCAGGGTGGGCATTAGCAGGAGGCTGGAACTCAAAGTGGAACCGGAATGCAAACCCAGTCGCTGTGACAAGGCATGCGACTGTCCCAAGTAGCATGTTGACCACGTTGCCAGACACCTACCCCGGGACCTCAGTTTCAAGTGTGTGCTTGCTTCTGTCTGAATGGGTTCCTTCACCTTCCTCATTATTCAGTGTGAAGCTGGCATAATTCAACACAATTGCTTTTTATTTTTGTTGATAGTTCTGCCCTGAGTGACTTCCTCGGGGTTTCAGGTGCGGTGGGCAAGTCTTGCTCATTCCTGCCCCTCGGGAGGCCTCACAATATGAGGCAATTCAGAAAACCCTGTGTGGAAAGAAGTTGCCCCTCACCAACGCCCCCCAGCAGAGGTTGTGCGGGTGTGGCACACTCACTGGCTCCTGGCTGGGAGCCGGGCGCTGCGCTCTCATCTCCTTAGGTACTGTGAGCTGGCACTGTGAGCCAAAGACCCAGGCTGCCCCAGGCAGTGCCTGGCCCCTTTCCCAAGGTCACACAAACACACTCAAGAGGCTGTGCAACCCCTTTGTTTTGTGTGTTTTGTTTTGTTTTTAAAGATTTATTGAAAAGTCAGATACACAGAGAGGAGGAGAGACAGAGAGGAAGATCTTCCATCCGATGATTTGTTCCCCAAGCGACCACAATGGCCAGTGCTGCACCGATCTGAAGCTAGGAGCCAGGAACTTCCTCCAGGTCTCCCACGTGGGTGCAGGGTCCCAAGGCTTTGGGCCGTCCTTGATTGCTCTCCCAGGAAACAAACGGAGCAGGATGCGAAGCGGGGCCACCGGGCCTAGAACCAGCGCCTATATGGGATCCTGGGGCGTTCAAGGTGAGGACTTCAGTTGCTAGGCCATCGCGCCGGACCCTGTTTTTCATTTTTATATCCTTTCAGTTTCTAGATTGACTTTCTTTCTGGTTTTTCTGGTCTCTAGAAGAACATGAGATAAATTTCTGGCATATAATACTAGTGAAATTTGTTTCTTTTTCCTGTCCATTCTTATGGATTTATTTTTTATTTTTATTTGAAAGGCAGAGTTATATAGAGAGAAGTCTTCCATCCCTTGGCTCACTCCCCAAATGGCCACAATGGCCAAAAATTTACTACTCCAAAGCCAGAAGGCAGGAGCTTCTTCCCGGGTTTCCCTTGTGGGCGAAGGGGTGAAAGTACTTGGGCCATCTGCTGCTTTCTGAGGTGCTTCAGCAAGAGCTGGATCAGAAGCGGAGCAGCCAGGGCTCGAACCAGCGCCCATAAGGGATGGTAGCGTCATAGGTGGAGGCTCCCAGCCCTTCGCTTTTATGGGTTTAGCTTCTTGCTAACACCTTTCTGTCACTGTGTACTCAGCATAAACACCGTGGACATATAAGAATTTGTTTTCTTCTGTGCTTTTATTTTTTTTCAAGTATAGAACCTTGTAAAGCTGTCAACTAAGTAAATGTTTATAGTTTAAGGTAAATATCATTTCAACTTTTGTAAATACAGTAATAAAAAAAAACCTGGTTTGTAGATGCAATTTTTCAAAACCTTGTTTTTAAATGGATAATTCTGTTGAACACATAATTTCAAATTTGAGAAAGAAGACCACGTGTTCTGTACAGTGGCTGCAGTCTTGCTTCGTGGGATTATTCATTGTTGCAACAGCTGGGTGCTCAGCAACCAGGCTGTAAAGGGAAGCTCACATTCAGGGAGTGAAGAAGCACCAGCCGCGTGTCGGGAACTTCTCAGGTCACCAATTTTGAAACCAATCAAACACTGATCTAAAGATTGAACCGCAGCCTTTCAATAGCAAGGCTCAGAGGGTTGGAAGACATGTTGGCTTTCTTCCTTCGCACCGGCACTGTGTGAGGGCTGCAACAGCATGGACTCCAAGGCCGCCTTGCTGTTTCCTTTCTCATCTGTCCAATTAAGGGCATTATTTGATTTGGTGCATCTTAGCCATTCATTTTGGTGGACAGTTGTTTCTCTTGTTACAAAGACCAAAGACTGGTCTAAACTCAGAGTCAGCCTAATAGGTAGAACACAGACCTCATCATTCCTCATAGCTGCCTCGAAGAGCGCTGGAGTGCAAACCACGCAGGCATCCTGGCATTGCTATGTCCAGGACCTGGAGCTTTGGGAGCAGATAGCCCAGCAACACTTGATCAAGGTGGATATTTCTGTGCCTTTAGCCCAACTACAATTAGCCAATGTCAGAGCCAAGGGATTCCGGGATGCTGAGAGAGGGAGGGAGTAGGAGAGAGAAGGAGAGGGGAGGAAACAAACAGGTGAATAGAAGTTTACCTTAATTCTCATCTCCTCTAGGGAAGAAAAACCTAAACCAGCTACCTGAATATAAAAACATTAGTAATACTAATAGTATCTTTCATAATCATGCCAGTGACCTCAAAGTACTAAAAAACAAAAATTCATGATGTTCTTTGGACATCTCATCAAAGTCCCATAGAACAGGAATTGCCTTGCCTCTGGTTTTTCTTCTCTTTGTTCATCCCTTTCCTTGGAAAACAAGGAATCTTGGGCCCGGCGGCATGGCCTAGTGGCTAAAGTCCTCGCCTTGAAAGCCCCAGGATCCCATATGGGCGCCGGTTCTAATCCCGGCAGCTCCACTTCCCATCCAGCTCCCTGCTTGTGATCTGGGAAGGCAGTCGAGGACGGCCCAATGCATTGGGACCCTGCACCCGCGTGGGAGACCCGGAAGAGGTTCCTGGTTCCTGGCATCGGATCGGCGCGCACTGGCCCGTTGTGGCTCACTTGGGGAGTGAATCATTGGACGGAAGATCTTCCTCTCTGTCTCTCCTCCTCTCTGTATATCTGACTTTGTACTAAAAAAATAAAAAAGAAAAAAAAAGAAAAAAAGAAAAACAAGGAATCTTGCTCTAAGTACTAGGAACTTAGAACTACATTTTGAATGAGAAAGGCCAAGATCATTTTGGATGACTTTTGCCTTTTAAGTCCTTCAACCTATAATGTACTGCACAGGAAGCAACAGCATACACTGTTGGAGTCCATTTATAATAGACTCAATAAGAGAACTGATACCCCCGATCAAAAAGTAGGCAATCCCAAGCTGCTCTCAAAGTGTCGGCAGCAAGCACTGCCCTTGGGTGCTCAGAACACCCCTTCGGAAATGCTGCTGAGCGCACTGTGTGATCGCCCCTCGTGAGCTGATTGTAGAACTTGGTCATTACAGTGTGTAAATGGACACGGTCACTTGGAAATCACAGAATGAAAGTCCAGACATTGATGGTTGAGTTGGTTCCTGTATGGCAAAATCTTGACTTTGAGTGTTGGATAGGCTGTACTCCTTCAACGCTTGTGTTTCTTCCGTCTGCCTCACTTCCCAGAACATTTCAGTAGAGTTTCTGTGTGTCTTTCCAGTACTCCATTCCTGCAACTTCCTTCTCCGTGTTTTCGCTCTGTTTCATTTAGTTTTGGAAAATAGCACTGGTATCACCTAGTCCTTTGGTATCACTTTCGTCCTGCCAGGATTTGAAATCTCTTTTCAAAAGGAAAAAAAAAAGTATATGCCTATATATGCATGTGTGTGTTCTGGGGTTGAAAGTGCAGAATAAGTGTCCTTTATTATGCAGGTCCTTTCTGTGGGCCCAGCACAGTGGCCTTGTGGCTAAATTCCTCACCTTGCAAGTGCAGGGAACCCATAGGGCACTGGTTTCAATCCCAGCAGCCCCACTTCCCATCCAGCTCCCTGCTTGTGGCCTGGGAAAGCAGTCGAGGACGGCCCAAAGCTTTGGGACACTGCACCCACGTGGGAGACCTAGAAGAGGATCCTGGCTCCTGGCTTCAGATCAGCTCAGCACTGCCATTGTGGTCACTTGGGGAGTGAATCATCGGACAGTAGATCTTCCTCTCTGTCTCTCCTCCTCTCTGTATATCTGTCTTTCCAACAAAAATAAATAAATCTTAAAAAAAAAAAAAGGATGGTGTGGGGAGGGACAGACAGTGTGATGGCTCAGTGACTAAATCCTCACTATGCATATGCCAGGATCCCTTGTATTTGCCGGTTCATGTCCTGGCTGCTCTACTTTCCATCCAGCTCCCTGCTTATGGCCTGGGAAAGCAGTAGAGGATGACCCAAAGCCTTGGGACCCTGCACCAGCTCAGGAGACCCATTGGAAACTCCCGACTCCTACCTGTGGATTGGCTTAGCTCCGGTTGTTGCAGCCACTTGAGGAGTGAAACAACAGATGAAAAATCTTTCTGTTTCTCCTTCTCTCTGTAAATCTGCACTCCCAATAAAAATAAAACAAATCTAAGGAAGGAATGAAGAAAGGAAGAGGAAGGAAGGAAAAGAAAAAATGTTTGGGTACCAGCACAATGGCTCAGTTGGCTAATCCTCCTACATAGGTGCTGGTTCGTGTCCAGCTGCTCCACTTCCCATCCAGCTCCCTGCTTGTGGCCTGGGAAAGCAGTAGAGGACGGCCCAAAGCCTTGGGACCCTGCACCCATGTGGGAGACCTGGAAGAGGCTTCTAGCTCCTGGCTTTGACTTGGCTCAGTTCCAGCCATTGCAGCCATTGGTGAATGAACCAGGGGATAGAAGAAGTCTCTCTCTCTCTCTCTCCTCTCTATGAAGTGTACCTGTCCAATAAAAATAAACAAAAACAAATTTTTAAAGGAAAATGTTTGTTCTGTTGTTCATGTTAAATATTTCTCATGTTTTTGTATCACAAAACATGATGTTAGAGGTTTGGGGAGGGGAGGTGTGGGGAGACTTGGTCCAAGTGGATGCCGTGAGGAAGCGTTCACTAAACTCATGCCTCTTCAGTCACGGGTCCCTGAAGATTCCGGTCACTCTTGGGCAGTGAAGAGGTGATGGCCACAGCTCAGCAGGGCTGCTCCTGTGTGCTACCGCGTTGAGTCCTAACACTTTTGCTACTGCAGGGATCTCCTGTGGATTTTATTATGGAGCTTTAGAAATTTCTACTGCCAAAGCATAGCAATAAATGCAATTTCAATAACATTAATAAGTATTCTAGGAGCTAAAGCAAGGAACAAGGTACTTAATGAAGTTTATAAATATGGCTTTGGAATGATTTTATTAGTAGTAATAGTCATTCTATTAATTGCTGCATGAAAGAATAACATGCTTACTCAATTTCTGATCCTTACTGGAGGCCTGATTTTGGTGGAAATTGGGTCAGAACAGCATGTGCAGTTTAGGGATTGCCGAAGACGAGCAGGTACATGGAGTTAAGTTGCTTCAGTTGCTTCGTGACACACCAGTAGAGAATCCAGGGCAAAGGGGTGAGTACTTGGTGCAGTAGCTAAGACGCTGCTTGGAACTCCTCTGTGGGGACACAGTCCCTGCAGGTGAGTGCAAGAACCACAACAGGGAGCAGCCCAGACCGGGCCAGATAATGGTACCCACCAGCATATATTTGGCCCAAGTTCGGGGGAAACCAGGCTGGGCCAGTCATATCACCCACTGGCGAATCCAAGTACCAGGATTGAGTGTGGGTCAGGCCGGGTTGGGCCGCACGATACAAGCCAGTTCACATGAGGGCCAGGACTTTTTTTTTTCCCCCAAATCTCCAAATCTTTGGCTGTATTGCAATGGTTGGTTCATTTTGAAATCTCTAACTAAATATTTTCTTAACCATGGATTAACAATCTACTCACTGACTGGTTTCTTTTTTTTTCTTTTAACAGTATTTATCCAACATAACAAAATAAACTGCAACTTTTTTATACTTTTTTTATAAAACATTTATAAATATTTTTACAAAACGTATATAAAGCAATTTCAAATGAGACATACTATACAAATGAAAGTATTGAAGCCAATGAGCCCACACCACACTGACAGCGAGGGACACGTCCTCTTACGTAAGTCAGTCTGTAAGGCTTCCCTAATCTAACAGTTTATTTAATTCTTTAGAGCTCAAATAGTTGTTTTTTCATAATTGCCAGTTTAAAATTTGCTTTATCTTTAGACAGTACTTAGGGACACAGAAAACGAAATGCTCAATAACAAATTCACACTTTTCCACAACATCAACAAAAACAAAAAAAGAGAGAAATAAAATGCTTTGTTGTTGTTGTTGTTGTTGTTACAGAGTACAAGGAGTTTTAAAACTTAATTTTTGACTAATGAACCTGAACAACTGGCAAATGCTGAGGTGATGCGGACCATGCCAGACTGGGTCACAGCATCCAACCAGCACACGTGGGACCCAGGGTGAGGAGTTTGGGGAAAGGATGAACCTGGTTGGGAGGCCGCGTGGGGCTCCCCTGTTGGACCACTACTCCTAGTCATGAACGTGTGAACTGGGATTGGGGGCAGACCAGGCCAGGAGGGCTACAACACCTGTGGGCCTCATGTGAACTGGATCAGGAAAAAACCAGACTGGGTTGACTGTTCCTACTGTTATATACATAAGCCACAGTATCAGCTGGCAGATGCTGGCGTGGGGGGGGGGGGGCAGATTCTGTCAAGTTAAACTGCAGAACCACCTAAAGAGTGCATGATCCAGGAGTGGGAGTGGGCCCAGCAGGGAGTGGGCACCTCCCTCTTGGGCTGCCATTCTAACTGATGAGCATGAGAACCAGGACTGGAACAGGCATGACTAGACACAGAGTGGCACCTGCTGGCATGAGTGTGGGCTGGATAGTGGGGCTGGTTGGGTTGATCTAGGCTTCAATGCCCATTGATATGTATGGGAGCTGAATGGGATGTGGGACAGACTGGACCAGTCTGCTGAACATACTGGCAAGCATGGGACCCAGGACAGGGGGCAGGACTGGTGGGGGTTATTGCTGGTCGCTCGAACTAGGGGCTGTAGCTCCCAATGGTTTACGTGAGGGCCAAGTGTGTGGTAGGCAAGATCGGGCTGGGCTGTAACACCCATTGGTTTGTGTAGAAGATGGGACTAGAGACAACTAACTCAGCAATTTCAACCACCAGCATGTGCATTAGCTGATTGGGGTGACAGACTGTGCTGGACCCTTTACTGGCAAGTACACACAAGAATCAGGCCTGGGATCACCTCAGATGAAGTTTCTTTAGGGATCTTCCCAACTGAATCGCTGGACTCAGAACCCCAACCATGGAGAGAATTGCAGGTTCCATGGCCTGGCCATGAAAGCATATGTCAGAACTGGGCCTACTCAGTGGCTTAGACGGAGCAGTGGACAGCGTATCCAGATACACATGGAAGATATGGCAGTACATTGGAGCCTTCAGAGGATACCTGGTACCATAACAGAGAGTGGAGGACAGAACAAATTGATCAACTACCCCAGTCATGTGTTGGCAAACTGAGATTCTAAGGTGAACTATGTCAACCAATGGATTTTGGAGAAATTTCATCGTACTTGGAGTGGCGAGATCAGCAGTAATTCAGAACTGTTGAACTATCAAAACCTCTTGAGCAGGATCCTTATAGCATGCCTAATACTGGGGACCCTGGAGTGGTATTGGGTGGCCGTCCTCCATCCTAGGGTACAGAGGCAGTTGGGAGGCTGACAGGAAGGAAAAAAGGGAATGTGGAAATAATGGTCTCACCCATCTTCCTGTAGACCTTGACCCTTATCACCCTAGTCAACTATATAAAAATCATCAAAAGTAAAAATAATTATCTTATAAAAAAAGACTCATTTTGGGATACCATGTCCCATATCCTGGAGCCTGGCTGGAGTCCCAGTCTGCCTCTGCTTCTAGCACAGCTTCCTGCTGATGGGCGCCCCGAAGGCAAGAGCTGATGGCTCAAGTACCCAGCTTGAATTCCAGGCTCCTGACTTTGGGTTGGCGTAGCCCTGGTTGGTGCGGGCATTTAGAAAGTAAACCAGCAGATGGAGGCTTCTTTCTGTTTCTCTGCTTTTCAAGTAAAGGAACATAAATAAATGAAAAAAAATTTTAAATGCCAAGGAAGAAGTATTCCTTGAATTTTTAAACAGATTTATTTTTATTTGAAAAGCAGATTTAGAGAAGGAGAGACAGATAGGTCTTCCATGCGTTGATTCACTCATCAGATGACCACAATGGATGGAGCTGTGTCTATATGAAGCCAAGAGCCAGGAGCTTCTTCCCCGGTCTCCCATGTGGGTGCAGGATCCCAAAGACTTGGACCATTTGGTTCTGCTTTCCAGGGCCATAGACAGAAAGCTTGACTGGAAGTAGAGCATCTGGGACGTGAACTGGCACCCAGATGGGATGCTGGTGCGTGAAGTTAGAGAATCATCCAGTTGAGCCATCATGCCAGTTCCAAATGAAAGATTTTTAAAATGCCAAGGACGGAGTATGCCTTGATTTTTTTTTAATACTTGTCAGGTGACACTTACGCTGCACCCCAATTCTTTCTAAGTTCCTTCCCAGAAAATTCTTTCTTTGTGAAAGCCATGTGGTACCTAATGCTCCTATGACTGCATCTTGGAAGCACTAGTGACTACTTCATGAAGAACCAAGAGGTAGATTAGGAGCTTTCTGGAACTCCAACTCCAATTAAGCTAAAAGAGTGAACACATCCATCATGAGCTCTGGTCTTTGTTGCACAAAGTGTCTACATTTTTAGATAGCTGTGATTGATGGACGGAAACCCTTAAGTGAGTTCTTCGACTTTGTTCTGAGGCAAAAGGGACCACTAAAGATGGGTAACTTGTGTCTTGGTCTCAGTGTTTGAGACAGAAAACAGTGCCCAGGGCCCGATGCCATGGCCTAGCAGTTTAAGTCCTCACCTTGCAAGTACCGGGATCCCATATGGGTGCTGGTTTTAATCCCAGCAGCCCCACTTCCCTTCCAGATCCCTGCTTGTGGTCTGGGAAAGCAGTGGAGGATGGCCCAAAGCCTTGGGACACTGCACCCACATGGGAGACCCAGAAAGAAGCTTCTGCCTCCTGGATTCGGATTGGCTCAGCTCCAGCCATTGCGGTCGCTTGGGGAGTGAATCATTGGGTGGAAGATCTTCCTCTCTGTCTTGCCTCCTCTCTGTATAGATCTGACTTTGCAATAAAAATAAATAAATCTTAAAAAAAAAAAGAAAAGAAAAAGAAAACAGTGCCCCCCAAAAATGGTGCCTAACATCACAGGATGTTGTATAGTCTCTTTGTTGGAGCGGAGTTTGAGGAATGGGCTCTATCGAAGAAAGCACACTGAGGTGGAGGGGAGCTTGTGTGTATGTCTCAGGGATGTCTTCCAACAACCTGTTGGATAGGCTGTGCTGTACCACTTCCTCCTTCTCCCTGGGAGTAGAACACCACCTTGCATGGAGGACCTCCAGTAGTCTTTGGAAAGGCCAATAAGAAATCATCCCGGGGGCCCGGCGGCGTGGCCTAGCGGCTGAGGTCCTCGCCTTGAAAGCCCCGGGATCCCATATGGGCGCCGGTTCTAGTCCCGGCAGCTCCACTTCCCATCCAGCTCCCTGCTTGTGGCCTGGGAAAGCAGTTGAGGACGGCCCAATGCGTTGGGACACTGCACCCGCGTGGGAGACCCGGAGGAGGTTCCTGGTTCCCGGCATCGGATCGGCGCGCACCGGCCCGTTGCGGCTCACTTGGGGAGTGAATCATCGGACGGAAGATCTTCCTCTCTGTCTCTCCTCTGTGTATATCTGGCTGTAATAAAATGAATAAATCTTTAAAAAAAAAAAAAAAAAAAAAAAAAAAAAGAAATCATCCCGGGGCCAGCACCATGGCTCAATAGTTTAATTCTCCGTCCTATGGCATCCAAATCCTGTATGGGTGTAAGTTTGTGTCCTGGTAGCCCTGCTTCCCATCCAGCTCCCTGCTTGTGACCTGGGAAAGCAGTGGAGGATGGCCCAAAGCCTTGGGACCCTGCACCCATGTGCGAGACCCAGAGGAAGCTCTTGGTTCCCTGTCTTCAGATAGGCTCAGCTCCAGCCTTTGTGGCTGTTTCGGGTTGAACCAGTGAATGAAAGATCGTTCTCTGTTTCTTCTCTCTGTACATCTGCCTTGCCAATAAAAATTTTAAAAAATGTTTAAAAAAAGAAGAAGAAGAATAAGGAGGAGGAGGAGGAGGAAGCTGCTGCTCCGCCCCTTGACCCTAACGCCTGTGTGCGGCAGGATTTTCCCTCTTCTTCCCACTCTGCTTTGCAGATCCTGTGCTAGAACAAACTGGCTCCAGGCCAGAGTCCCTGTAAGAGACCTCCCTGTCCTCCCCTCTCCCATCTCAGTGAAGGAGCTGTGCAAGCAAGCTTCAGGTTGTCCAGGACTGCAAGAAGTACCCACATGGAAGATTTTCGTTTCTTCTGATTCTCTTCTGCATCCTCGACTTTCAAAATTTCCCTTACAACGATGTTTTTACATGAGTGACATTTTCCTGGACTGATTTTAAAGAACAGAAGAAAACAAAAGCAGCCCCAGCGACGTGACAGGGGCCTGTGGGTACTTGGGTACCCGACCTGCATTATTCCTGAGCAGCCAGTTCCTGTAGGAAGCAGGAGACGCCACCTTCCCTGGCTGCACCTTGCCTCTACTACAGCTCCTGGAACTGTGGCTGGTACTGAGCACACAGTTTTTGCTTGCCTCCTGATGGACTACGCGGTGCCTGCCAAGCTTCTTTGCAAATAGGGTTTTTTCATCAACTCTGTGTCAGTTGGTGGACAGAGATCTTCAGCGAGAGTTCGCAGAAATGAAAACTACAAATACCTGACCTGCCCAGAGCTTTCCTAAAACTCCAGCCCTGTATTTTTCTGTTTCTAACCGTAGCAGTGGTTTATTCAAAAACAAAACAAAATTAAAAACAAACCAAGAACAACAAAACACCGAAGAACTAGGCAACAAGCTCACCAGTGAAACTGGAGAATGAGGAGGGTGCACACAGACAGCACGTTTTCCTCCTGTCAGAGGGACCCAGGGTTCTGGTTTTGTTTGGAGACCTAGCACACAACACCAGACCAGTCTGCGACTTTTTTTATTCTATCTTAATTTGGTGGTGGTGGTGGGGGTGATGAAGAGCATAATTCTTATTTCCTATCAGCACAAAATGGGCCAGACGTTTTACACCTCAGGTTATTTTCCACAACCCCTCCTCAAGAGGGGTTTGGGGGGAGGGGGGAGCGAGGAGAAAAAAAAAGTTCTCATTCAGAAACTTAAATTTCTCAAAGTGTATTCCTTATGCTTATTCATAAAGGTGAATTCCTTCCAATCATTTAAGACTCCGAGATGAGTGCAAAAGGGTTCTAGGAACGCAACCAGCGGGGCGCCCCCCTCAGCCCGCTGCCTCCCGGGGTGTTCCGGTGGGATGCCAGGTGCTAAGCCGGCGCCGTTTTGCCGCGCAGAGCTGCGGCGCTCCGTTCCGTTCCCAGCCTCTCGGTCCAGTTCGCGTTTTGCGGCGGCCGCGTGGGAGCCGGGCAACATAATGAATTGCCTTGACTCTTGCTTCAATCCACTTTCCTCGCTTAATATGCAGCCCAAAGTTTTGCGGCTCGCTGTCAGATGGCAGTGCTAGACTTTCACACCGATCCCGCAGCCTCCGCCGGGCCCGCGTCTCGTCGCGGAGTTACAAACTTTGCAGACAAGCAGCCAGGCAGCTCCGGACGGAAATCCACGCCGGGCTTTGGCCTCGGCTTCTGGCTTCCGTCAACTGACACAGTTGCCCTTTTGCTCAAACTCGCGGCTCCAGTTCGCACCGGGCCGGGCTCCGCTGGGTGTCTGCCGCTTTCCCGCGCCGGGAAGCTGTGGGGGCGGCGGCGGCTCGGTGCGCCGCGGGCTCCCCACGCCCCCAGCCCGAGCCGGGGGTCCCGGACTCTAAATAACATTCTCCCCTGTACCCCAAGGCTAGTGTGTGCAGGGTGCGGGGGTGGGGGAGGAAGGAACCCTGAGGAGCAGGGCCTTTTGTTTGTTCGTGGAGTTTAGTGTTTCA
This sequence comes from Ochotona princeps, assembly GCF_030435755.1. Lineage (NCBI taxonomy): Eukaryota > Metazoa > Chordata > Mammalia > Lagomorpha > Ochotonidae > Ochotona > Ochotona princeps. The sequence goes on from NC_080833.1 coordinate 18,903,897, forward strand.
GGCACTTGGGGGGTGGGAGGGAAGCGAATGGCGAGAGGGGAAGGGCCGGCCCAACGGCCCAACGTTTCCTTCTCTTCCCCCGAGAGAGCCCGTTGGGCCGCTTCCACATTTTCCAGTCGACTGCTGCTCCCCAATCCTCGGGCCCAATCCAAGCACACTGTGCCACCGGATCGAGCGAGAGCGCGGCCCCCCTGCCATTTTCAGCCGGTTTGTCCTGGCAGCCCTGCCCCACCCCACCCCCTTTTCCTTGGCGGCCGTAGCCGCCCGACTCGCGGAGCCCAGAAACTCCGCCCGATCCTCCGGGCCGCAGATCCAGTCCGCGTTTGCCGAGCGCTGGGCCGGCCGGCCGGTGACGGCCCCACCGAACGCTCCAGCGAGGGACGGGCGGGCGGGCGGGCGAGACTTTAGTCCGGTTTCCATGTCAACGATTCGGTCCATATTTGCCAACGGCTGGTCGGCGGCAGAGGCGCTCGCCGCGAGGGTTCGCTGGGTCCGAGTCCTGGTGCTCTAATCTGCGCCGGGATTCCTGAGCTGCCTGCGTGTGGGGTTAAAAGGCAGGGGCCGTAGGGCGGGGGGGGGGGGGGAGAAGAAAAACTCCCCGAGGGGGTGGACCCCACAGCCCGGAGCCGGGGTCTCGCCGCTCGGGCCAGCCACGTGCCCGGCCCCTCCCCTCCCCCTCTGCCGTGGCCACTGCCCCTGGGGGCAGAGCTGATGGGCCAGTTTCTAAGAAAGTTCTCCGTGCCCGGCAGTCGCTGGGTTAGTGGCGTGGGTCTCTAAAGGGAGAAGTATTGAGAGGACTCTAAAGGAGGTGGGGGGGTAGTGGGAAAAAAGTCCCACCTTACCTACCGCCCAGGTGGATGGACTTTCTAAACCTAACTGCTGGATTAAAAATGGAGACTGTTTTCTAAACAGCGTGCCCACGTGTTAAGGAGAGAGATTTTGGTGCTTTCCATATTATTTCATAGTCTTCGAAGAGAGGGGGGTGAGGGCTTTTTTTTTTTTTTTTTTGAGAGGGGAGTTGAGACAAATTCATTCTGCCTTCCAGATCTTCCCCAGGCTCCAAGGTTTCCTATTACACCCCCGGCTCTGAGGGGAAAATGGCAGAGTAATTGCATGTAAAAAATTCCTCATTTGTGTGCAGGACTCACGACTGTTGTGCCAGCTCCAAGACAGTGGATTAAACAGCCATGCTCCGTGTGTGAGGCAGCCAGTTTAGTTTTGAGGCCCTAATGCATCAGGAGGTAGCCGGACAGAAAAGAGGGCAACAGTGTGCCCTGGGAAGGCCGGTCTGGTTTCCTGCTTGGTACGGGATGCAGAGGGGAGCAGTGTATTGTTTGGGGTTTAGCTTGAAGGGTCTGTTTTTGAGTGGAGAGGCACCTATGCTTTCTGGATGGGTGGATGGGTGTAGTGATGAGGTCAGGTTTTGGAATTATTCACAGTGACCCATAAACTCCATTTGTCTGCAGAATCTGGAAGTCCTACCATGACAGATCTCTGGTCAGGCAATCTCCATTTATAAAACCAGGTTCAGAGAGGCCGGGGGTCTGTAGATGCTGGCCTGGCCACTCCCAGGGCAGCCTGGCAGGATCCCATTCCCTTCTGGCCTCCACACCCTGTCCCAGTACAGCAGTCTCCAGGTTAGCCTGGCTTGGGAAAACTGCTGCTAGGACTTGGTGGCCCCTGTACATCAGGACAACATCAGGCTTCTTTGTGCCCCCTTGCTGTTTTCCATTCATTCTGGCCTTGCACCCCAACTCTGGCTCAGCGTGGGTCTCTTAGAATGCAACAGCAAAGTTTTAAAACAATCCTTCCACCACCACCACCGCTGCAAGGCAGAAAATACATGAGGGTGGCCACGAGTGAGTGTCCCCTAGAGTGTGCATTTGTTCTGCTCTGCCCGGGCTTCAGCAAAGCCTGGGTTTGAACTGGGGTCCCTCCGATCCCTGGACTATTTTACTAGAAACCAGCTTTGGAGGCCCAGGCCATAGGTCATCCTGGCCCAAGATCCTTTAGGAAGTGGCCATAGGGGTGTGTGGGTTCTTGCTAGAAAATTCTTGTGTCCTCCATTTGGAAGCCAGTGGTGAGAGGAACAGCTGTGATCTCAAATCCATTCTGCTACTCTAGCCCCAATGCTGTATTTGCTCACAGCTTGGCCACTTATTTTTTTATTTATTTATTTTTTTAAGGTAAAGTAGACAAGAGGTGGCTTTGGGGAAGTCAACTTCTTTCCTCTGCTTTGTGACCTTTCTAAGTGACCTGGGCAGTTTCCTCACCTGATATTTGGATTCTGTAAAATGGGGCCAATCCCGACCTCATGACCCCGGGGGACTTTGTCAAGACCTGATAATGAGGCCAGGGGAGTGGGAAACCGGACAGTTTGAACAATGATCAGTCATTCCTTTGGGTTTGCAGAGAGAGAGAAAGCGGGGCTCACTCAGCTGAGTTTTCAGGGATGGCTTGCAAAAGGCTATGAAGAAGTAAAGTACTGTGGAGGTGCTAAGTAACAGCCAAGAGACCAGGCCCGCTGCCAGGGGCACCAGGAGGGGGGGGTCAGGCTTGGGCCGAGGCGGCCGCGGTCTCGGGCTCAGGCCAATTTTTTAGCCGCGGGTAAAGTTCACGCTGCCCGCTCCCCCTCTAGCGCGGCCAGGCGGGGACCGACCTGGGATCGCAACGCCGGCAGGGAGGCGGTGCGGGCTCCGGAGGGGCGCGAGCTCCGGGCCAGGTTTTCCCCGAAGCCTTCGGCGGCAGTGCTGCCGAGCGAAAGCGGCGGCCCTGGGCCTGCCGCCGCCGCGGCTGGTTCTCTCCCCTCCTCCTTTGTGAGGGGAAGGGAGCGAGTCCATTCCGCGGCGGCACCCGCTCCGCGCTCCACTCCGGGTTTGCCAGACAGCCGCGACGGCGCTGGGTAAAATGGCAGTGCTGAGCCTCGTGTCGGAGTGAGGGGGACTCGGAGGAGAGTGGGGCGCTCTAGCCGCTCAGTCCAGCCGTCCGCTTGCTCGCCCGCCCGCCCGCTGCCGCGCAGCAGCCTCGGCCGGAGCCGCGGCCGGGGAGGGGAGGCAGGGCGCCCGGCCCGGCCCCGCGCTCCGACTCTGCCTCCCGGCGCCCCGGCTGCTGCCGCGCGCCCTCCAGCCCGCCCGTCCCGGGTCCCCCTCCCCCCGCTCCCTCCCTCCCCGCCCCCTCCCCCTCACCTCCCTCCCTCCCTCCCTCCTCCTTTCTCCGGCAGCAGAAAGCGGAGAGTCACAGCGGGGCCAGGCCCTGGGGAGCGGAGCCTCCACCGCCCCCCTCATTCCCAGGCAAGGGCTTGGGGGGAATGAGCCGGGAGAGCCGGGTCCCGAGCTTACAGAGCCGGGAGCAGCTGAGCCGCCGGCGCCTCGGCCGCCGCCGCCTCCTCCTCCTCCGCCGCCGCCGCCAGCCCGGAGCCTGAGCCGGCGGGGCGGGGGGGAGAGGAGCGAGCGAGCGAGCGAGCGCAGCGCAGCGCAGCAGCGGAGCCCCGCGAGGCCCGCCCGGGCGGGTGGGGAGGGCAGCCCGGGGGACTCGGCCCCGGGGCGGGGTGGGAGGTGGGGGAGAAGACGAAGACAGGGCCGGGTCTCTCCGCGGACGAGACAGCGGGGATCATGGCCGCGCAGGTCGCCCCCGCCGCCGCCAGCAGCCTGGGCAACCCGCCGCCGCCGCCCTCGGAGCTGAAGAAAGCCGAGCAGCAGCAACGGGAGGAGGCGGGGGGCGAGGCGGCAGCAGCAGCAGCAGCAGCAGCAGCAGCTGAGCGCGGGGAAATGAAGGCAGCCGCCGGGCAGGAAAGCGAGGGCCCCGCCGTGGGGCCGCCGCAGCCGCTGGGAAAGGAGCTGCAGGACGGGGCCGAGAGCAATGGGGGTGGCGGCGGCGGCGGCGGAGCCGGCAGCAGCGGCGGGCCCGGCGCGGAGCCGGACCTGAAGAACTCGAACGGGAACGCGGGCCCTAGGCCCGCCCTGAACAATAACCTCACGGAGCCGCCCGGCGGCGGCGGTGGCGGCAGCAGCGACGGGGTGGGGGCGCCTCCTCACTCAGCCGCGGCCGCCCTGCCGCCCCCAGCCTACGGCTTTGGGCAACCCTACGGCCGGAGCCAGTCTGCCGTCGCCGCCGCCGCGGCCGCCGTCTTCCACCAACAACATGGCGGACAACAAAGCCCTGGCCTGGCAGCGCTGCAGAGCGGCGGTGGCGGCGGGGGCCTGGAGCCCTACGCGGGGCCCCAGCAGAACTCGCACGACCACGGCTTCCCCAACCACCAGTACAACTCCTACTACCCCAACCGCAGCGCCTACCCCCCGCCCCCCCAAGCCTACGCGCTGAGCTCCCCGAGAGGTGGCACTCCGGGCTCCGGCGCGGCGGCGGCGGCCGTCGGCTCCAAGCCGCCTCCCTCCTCCAGCGCCTCCGCCTCCTCGTCGTCTTCGTCCTTCGCTCAGCAGCGCTTCGGGGCCATGGGGGGAGGCGGCCCCTCAGCGGCCGGCGGGGGAACCCCCCAGCCTACCGCCACCCCCACCCTCAACCAACTGCTCACGTCGCCCAGCTCGGCCCGGGGCTACCAGGGCTACCCTGGGGGCGACTACGGCGGCGGGCCCCAGGACGGGGGCGCCGGCAAGGGCCCGGCGGACATAGCCTCGCAGTGCTGGGGGGCAGCGGCGGCGGCAGCGGCGGCGGCGGCCGCCTCGGGAGGGGCCCAACAAAGGAGCCACCACGCGCCCATGAGCCCCGGGAGCAGCGGCGGCGGGGGGCAGCCGCTCGGCCGGACCCCTCAGGTACACAGCTGAGTGGGGAGGGGGGCTGGGCCGGGTGGGGTGGGGTGGGTGGATGGCGGCTGCGGGGTGCAGGCCCCAGCCGTGGGCGCCCCTCAGTCCCGGGCCCCCACTGCTGGGGAGCTGCCATTGTCTGGCTCTTCTCTCTTAAAATGGCTGCCTATCTGCCTCCTTCTCCTTCCCTCCTTCAGCCTTTGTGTGGGGCTTTTCTAGAGGCGTGTGCTGCCCTTCTTCCTCTCCCCTGGTCCCTTCGAGCTCCGGGGGTCTTCAGGAGGGTGCGGGGCAGAGGCTGCGGGCAACAGCCCGGCCAGGGGCTCGGGGGTGCGGGGGCTCGGATTAGGGGTGTAAGCAGTGGTAGGGAGCCCGCGAAGGCGAGCGGACATCTCTCTGCTCGCCCGCCGCTCTTCTCTGTCCCCCCTGCCTTCCTCCAGGCTGTCCCCCATCTGTGCTTTCAAGAAGGGGCCCCTCGGGCGCGGGGGACCTCGAGGGAGGGTAGGGGCCTTCTTGGGGGCAGCTAGAGGCCGGCTGCGGTCCACCCAGGGCACCCCGTGCATCTCCCGTGTTAGTCTCTGCCGGCCCAGTGGCCTGGGCTTCTCCCTGGAAGTGCTGGTAAACAGCTGAGTGATTGGAGTAGTAAGTGCAGATTGCTTTGGTTTGGGATTTGAATTATGGAGGTAAAATCCTTCTGTCAAAGCCAGGAGACAGTTGGTCTTAGGTTGACATCCTATCTGTGATCTGATTGGCTCCCCATCTCCTGCTCTTGGCCATTTATAATTGCCTCTGATGTAATGGTACAACAATCCTGATGAGCTCATAAACTTTTACACTCTGCTTTTCTGCCAGTGATAACCCAAACCATCGCTGCCACTATCAGCCTTTTTATTCCAGAGCTGAAATTGGCTGTGACCTTGAGGAGGGAGGTTTAAGCAGCAATACCGTATCAGCAGGAGTAGAGCCCTAGACTGGCTGCCCTTGTTACATTGTGCCCGAAACAAAAGAGGAGGAGATGGCGTTTTGCTTGTACCTTGGATTTATTTTGCTTGTTATATTTTGTGCAGCCTGAAATAGGTTCTGTGTGGTCAGAACAGTAGCTGAATTTTTCTCTACAATGAGTTTGCTGTTTGTTTTGGTTTTGTGATTTTCCTGATGGGATAAATGACTTCTTTGATGATTGTGAAGATGCATTGGTCTCGAGTAATCTAGACGCTGGTTTGCTTTGCAGAATTGAAATTATTTTACTGCCCTTTTCTTCTTTTTTAATTAAGTGGCAAATGTTGAACCCATGTGGGGAGGGGGCATTTTTAATTAATTTTTCTTTATGAAACGGGGAGCTGTCTGAGAGTTTCATGTTAGGGGCAAGGGTTCTGTTTTAAGCAAGCCTGGCCTCAGTCTTTGTTTACGTGTGGAATCTTGTTAACACTCTCTTTTGTTAATTGAACTTGGGGGGGGGAGCAGCTCAACTTAAAGAGAAATGTGCCTTTTCCTTAATGTTCAGAGGGACTTGTGTCCTTAGGGCTTGGTTTGGTGAAATTTCTTGTTTCTCCCTGGAATAGTTAAAAAAAAAAAAGGCTGTTTTTTTGTTTTAGTCGTTTTAGATCTTTGATGTAGAGACTGGCTTTTTTTTTTTTTAAGCATCTTATGTTCCGTTTTCCTCCCTTTCTTCCAAGATACAAAATATGACATAGATTTGCTTAGAAACTGCAACCTGTAGGTACCTTCTTCTACCCTGTTTTTATTTTGCCCTTCTGCCCTGTTCTTCAATGCTTTGGCTGGGAAGGTTGGAATGTAATGGAGTCATGTATCTTTTCCAAGGAGGGGGCAAAGCGCCCTTAAGCACCCACTTCCACTTGTACCTTTGTGGTGGGAGATGTTTGTGTAGTTGGCCCAGTTAGCTGTGTTCCTTTCTCATGCTAGAGCTAGTTTTTCATGCTTGCATTGTGCTGGGGGTTTTGGAATTCTGTGTTAGATGGTTGGTTGTGAGCTCTGTGCTTCAACCCTGTCTTCCCTGATGTTCTACATCTGGACAGGAAAAAGGGAATTGTTAAGTTTTTTTTCTGCTATTTGGAGGGTAAGTTTTGTCTTGGAAGACAGAAGCATCCTCATGTCTGTGGGTCATTTTGTACTCTGTTTTCCTCTTTGATTTATGTATTTACCAGGCCAAGAAAATTTTTTTACCTTTCTGGATAACTATTAGAGGAAACTATTTGGGTTCATTTAAAAGTAAACTTGATTTTAATTCTGTTGCTCTGGCAAACTTAAAAAAAAATAAAACTAACTTTTGCCCCATAGTGATTTTCTTTTCCTCTGTTAAGTAATCAAGCACTTTCTCTGTGTTAGGCACTACGCTCTGTTCTTTTGCAGTAATTGGTAGGAAAATAGATAGGATCTCTGTGTCGAAGTCTGTGCTGCCTTGGATGAAGTCCTCCAGTCTCTGAATATACCAGTCTGAGCAACCACACAACATAGATTCCTATTCAGTTTCAGTTCAGTTGCCTAGCCACCCGGCAGGGACCCAGGAGATGGCTGGTGGAAGACACTGCAACTTGTATTTTTGTGGGCTGCTTCAGGCATGAGGTGGGGGTTGCAGTAAGGTGGGGGGGCAGTACTGTTCTGAATTTCCCTTTTGCTACTTGAGGATAGACCCTTGACAGACCAATGGCCTACGTGTTACCATTCTTCGGGAAGAGCCTGGCTGTGCTCCTTTCTTTTCCTTAACTGATCTAAGATTCTTTCACAGACATATGACTGAGATACTGAAGATGGTAATGTTCTCATTCAACTCTGTGTTTATGAAGGAAAGATGAAGTAAGTGTACTTTGGAGTGGGAGCTAGGAGGACCCCAACAGACACATTGCTCCCTCATCCTTTTCATAAGTAGTATTTGTCACAAAATGTTGCGTACTGGTGCTTACAGAAATGCATGGTTACCTATGCATTTCAACTTGTGTAAAGTTTCTTACTGTCATTTTGAGGCTAGTACCACTTTATCAAGGTAAGAAATGAAATAGGATGGGTAGTTTAGGGTCAGGTTGAGTTTGATCATAGAATTTTTTGACTGTTAGTTTCTGCTACTGCTGTTTCCAATTCCTGGGAAGCAGATAAAGGAATCCTGGATTTATTATGATAAATGCCCACTGGCAGAAATTCCGAGTTGGCTGAAGCACAGGACTCCCGGATCCCGCTCCAGGAGGAGGTAGCAGACAGGTCCCACTGAGGATGGTAGCGTGGCAGGGGCTTCGTGTTGCCCTACTGTTGGTAAGAACTGGGGCTTGGGGTTTGGGCTTGGGGTTTGAGAAGACTGGCTGCCTGGGTTCTAAGCCCCATAAGGCGTTTTTCAGCTTCTTTCTTTTGTGTGTGACACAGTAACTGTGGCGGATAGTGCTTGGTGTAACAAGATGTCTTGGATTCTATTAAACAGTCATATATTGGATTGACTCCTGTGGGGTGTGATGTCTACAGTAAGGACTTTGAAAAAGAGGTTATTGAACTTTTGCAAGATGTGGGAATAGGCTGACAAAGTAATGAACAGGGCCCCTTCTTGTTCTCACCCCTGAAAAGGTTGCATGGATTGGATTCAAATCAAGATGCTGAAGGCAACTGAAGCATGGAGATGTAGATAAAAATGTTATCATAAATAAATTTGCACCAGACAGTTGTTTTCCTGCCAGTGAGGTGATACCCAGGGCTCTGAGATGGAGTTTGAATTTCTGGGTTTTTGCTTGTTCAGATGGGTCACGCTCATTACTGATGCATTTACTGTGTGTAGCGTGATGGTATAAAGAGCACAAGACTCTGAAGGGGAGAAGGAGGAGAAGGAAGGCTTCCATAGGCAAGCTCACGGTTCAACTGTGTGACACAGGCACATCAGTTGCCTTCTTTGGTTCTCATCCTCTCTCATCACTAAAGTGCAATTGGCAGGCCACACAGCCTTCCCCTGCCCAGCCTGTGCACATGTGTCAACGCTTCCGGGGTTGGCTCATTAGAAGGGCACCTTCTTCCTGTACACCAGTGGGGGGGTCCTAAGACCAACTTTCTTCCCCTGGGCCTAAAACCCTCCAGGCTGTGTTCCTCTGAGGATTTACAGGAACTGGATCTGAGTGTGCCATGGTGGTCCCACGACCTTCACAGCCCTAACAGATTGTTGCTTCGAAACTGTTCATCTTCATCTGTTTCTCATTAGTCGTTACACCTGGCTGGTGGTTTGAAAGCACTAAACAGTGTTTGAAAAATTAGACTTCATTAAATGAAGAACTGAAAAATAGTTGCTTCTAGATCCCTAGGCAGCTTTGGGTATAGCGCAGATATATATTCATGAACTCAGTGTTAACCCTCTGCCTTTTAGGATGGTAGGGTGGTGGAAAGAGGTAGCAATAAGCTGTGTAAATTCTTGAGGTTTGGGCAGTTGGTTGTAATTTGGGTGCCTGGACTTGCCCTGTAAATTTTGCTCAGAGAGCAGCAAAAGTTTTTGAGACTGGTACAGAAGTTAAGTGTTTCAGAGTCAACTTCATAGGTATTTGTCTTTGCTCATACCCGTGGTTTTAGACTACTTGGTTTAATTTGCACGTGGTCCTGGACCTGCTGCTCTTTCTACCCTTTTCTCTCCTTGGCTTAGGTTAGAAGGGTAATCTAGGCGGTTATTGGGATGGAAGAAAAGGGGCTTGATAATTCTCTGCTTGACACAGCAGCTTCTTCGTCTCAGAAGGAACCAAATGTTTCAGAGCTTTGTGTAAATACTTGCTGAGCTGTCAATATGTACCCAGGAGGTTTCTGAATTAAAATGTAAACGGCTGTATAGAATGTTTGACAGGCAAATTAATAAACAGTTTTCAAGCAAGGATAATGCTAGTCTCCTCATGTGGTGGAATAAAATAGTGTTGGTGGAAAAGACCTGGGGATGGGGAAACAGGTAGTGCTGCTGGCAGGCTAGCAGTGTGGCCTGAGGAGGGCAGGTTTACCAGAAGGCTGCAGTGGAAAGAAAGCCACAGCTGTCCCTCTATGCTACCAGGTTCAGGGATTGGGGGACCCTGTTAGATCAGTTGCATTCCTGTGGTGAGAGCACAAGTTTGGGAAGAAGGTCCCAGGTATGAGTAGTGAGGTAAATGTGCTTGGTTTTTTTGAGACTTTTGAGTTTTAAAACCTTGTTTGTTCAGGCAAGGTTTACAGTTGGTGTGTGTCGGGTTAGGTGTTCATGTTGGGGGTACTACCAGAAGAAAGAAAGATGCTGCAGCTTCCAGGTTGTCCTTTGCCCGTGTTCTGCTGTGCCTGTCAGGATTATAACATCATCATCGAAAGCCTAGGTTTATTTCTGTGGTTTAGCTGGACTTCTCTAACATTTACATTTGTTAACATTGGTGCCATTTGGCACCCATTCCTGGGTCAGCAAAAATACACACATTGCAGATTGTCTTGGTCCTGTTTGGAGGGTTGCATGAGTAGATGTGTCTTTGCTTTTGAAACTGCTTGATAATGAAAATGTTGCTGGGTTCCTTCGGTGACAGCTTCTCTGGAAGAAGAAGCTGAAGGACTGAGCTGCTTGCGCTGTGCTGTTGCATTAGCTTTGCAGGACTGCCAGATTTACCTTCTCACACACAGCCTCTTTAACTGAAACCTACTGACTCGGACATGAATTTTCTTCATAAGAAGTGTTCAGTTTTCTTACATTGAAAGGCAGGGAGAGAGACAAATACTGATAGACAGCCCCTATCTGCTGTCACTCCCCACATACCTGCAATGGCTTGGGCCAGAGCTGGGGACATGGCTGAGTTGAAGCCTGAAGTCATGAACTCAGATCTCTCTTGTAAGTAGCAGGGACTCAAAGACTTGAGCCATCACTACTGCCTCGCAGGGTCTGTATTGACAGCAAGTGAGGCTAGGAGCCAAAGACCAGAGTCAAACCCAGCTACTCTGAGCCAGTGTTTAACATCTGCCCCCAGAAGTCATTTTGCTTGTTTTTTAGACCAGAAGTGCTTTTTGACTTATCTGTTTATATTGTAACAGATAATGAGAGTATAATTATGACCATAATTTTTCAGTTCAGCTAACTTAGTTAGTGGCTGTTAGTTTGTTTTAAAACAAAATACAGAAATGCCAGTGTCTCAGCATTGATAGGTGTTAGAACTCAAGACTTGTCCTGAGAGCATCTGGAGCTGCCTCTGTGTCGGGGTGGGAGGTGGGGGCAATATTCCCTGTGTGATCCAACTGACTAGGTGCAGGAAAGAGTTTTACAAGGTAGAATTAGGGTGGAAGTTTGCCTGGGAGATTGAGTTACCTGAGTGGTAGTGAGTCTGTTGGCGCCTGATTCCAGCTTCCTGTTGGTGTGGACCCTGGAAAGCAGAGGTGGTGGCTCAAGTGGTTGAGTTCCTGGCTCCTGGCTTTGACCCTGGGCAGGAGCCATTATGGGCATTTGGGAGTAGGCCAGCAGATGGGTGCTCTCTGTAGCTGTCTCTTAGATTTAAAAAAAAAAAAAGAGAGAGAGAAAGAGAGAGGAAGGAAGGAAGGAAAGAAAGAGAAAAAACAGGACAGGCAATACCTGTTTCAGAAGAAGTTAGTCTAGGGGAAGCACGCTAAGGTGCATACATCCAGGAAACCTGGCAAAACAAGGTTTTGTAAATGGAAACGGAGCTGAAGGAGTTGAAGAGTGAGGAGCAGTCAGAACTGGGCAGGGTTGGCCTAGGACAGCCTTTCAGAGGCAGTGACTTATGAGTAAATGTTAAGGAAGCGGAAAGTTAAAATATTAACTTACCTTTTAACCATAATGCTTCTCTCAGTTCCATGAGTTTTGTGGACTCCAACTTGCACTTGTGTGCCCAGACCTGTAGTTTTCTGTGTTCCAGGGACTTTAAAGATTTGAACTCTTAAGATTTCCTGAAAAAGACATGTGTTTGGATATTAATGGTTGTTATGGCTATATAGGCATTTGTTGCAGCTGACTGAGGTTTTTTGGCCACTTCAGGGCTTGTGGGAATGTTGGGTTTAAAAGTCATGTCACCTTTGGGGCCGTGTGCTCCGGGCAGCTCAGCTGCAGTTGATGGCCCTGGGCTTTGTCTGTCGCTGGAGGTCATTGACTTTTCTCTGTTAAACAAAACAAGTTGAGATTCTTACACTGCTATTATTTCTGAAGAACCAAGAGCTGGATTCAAGTTGAGTTGCCTTCATCAGAACTAATGTTGAGGGTTGATACGTTGAATCTGCACGTGTATACTTTGTCCATCTGTTCACAGAACTGGCCTTTAATGTTAGTTTTGATTAGGATGTGTCCAAGAAGTGCATCAGTGCTGCAAACAAGTGTATATTCCTTATGGAGCCTCTGAAATGTAGTGATTGATTTTTCTTTACCTGCTGTTTGTCCATGTGTGGTTGGGCCTTGCAGTTGTAAATTTCTGTCAACTGAGGATGGCTGGTGTGTCCAATGCCAGGCCACTACAGTGCTTCCACCTGGAGGGGGAGAGTGGCTTACATTGTACTAATAGACAAGTGTGGAGTCTTACATACAGGTTCTAGTTTGAAATTTCTCCCGATTTCTTCCTTGACATTTTGAAAACCAGATTTTTAAAAAAGATTTAATCATTGGGATGGCAGGGTTAGAGAAAGAGATCTTTCATCCACTGGTTTACTCCCCAAAAGGTTCTAAGGGCCATAGTTGGGCATGTCTGAAGTCAGGGGCCTGAGGCTTTGAGCCGTCTTCTGCTGCTTTTCCTAGCACTTAGCAGGAAGCTGGAGCTTAAGTGGAGCAGCTAGCACTACAACTACTGCCCATATGAGGTACCACTGCCTCAGGTGGAGGCTTAGTGTGCTGCACCGTGGCACTGGACACCTACCCACCCAACCCCACCCAAAGCATGTTTTTTATAACTTAGAATTTGTTGTGGTAACTTATTTGCAATGGACAGCACATATTGAAGGTTTTGAAATGAGCCACTTAATAAATTCCAGGTTTTAGAGATATGAATTACAGAGAGAGAGAGATCTTCCATGCATTGATGCACTCCCCAAATCACTGCAACAGCCAGAGCTGGATCGATCCGAAGCCAAGAACCAGGAGCTTCTTCCAGGTCTCCCATGTTGGTATAGAGTCCCAAGGCTTTGGGCCATCTTCCCACAGCTTTCCCAGGTCATTAGCAGGGAGCTGAATTGGAAGTGTAGCAGCTAAACTAGAACCAGTGCCCATTTGAGATGCCAGTGCCAAAAGCAGAGAATTAACCTGGTATGGATAGCACTGTGCCGGCCCCCACTTTCCCCATTTAAGATGAAATAAAGGTTTCATTTTTGTTCTATTTTGTTTGTATTTGATAGACATGACCCAGCAAGCAAGTTCCTATTCATTGGTTCACTCCCCCAGATGGCTGCAACAACTGGGACTGAGCTGGTACCAGGAACTGGGTCACCCAGGTCTAAATGTGGGAAGTAGGGGGACTCAGTTGAGCAATCACTGCTACATTTGTTCCTTCCCTTCCCTCACTCCTTCCTTTCCCTTCCCTTCCCTTCTCTTCCCTCCTCTATCTTTCTCTCTCTCTTTTATAGATTTATTTATTTATTTATTTCAAAGGCTGTTACCAAGAGGGAAGAGAAGGCAGAGAGAGATCTTCTACCTGCTGATTTACTCCCCAAATGGCTGCAATGGCCAGGGATGAGCCAGGCCAAAGCCAGGAACCCGGAGCTTCTAGTTCTTCAATAAGATTTGGCCATCCTCTGTTGCTTTCCCAGGCACATTAGCAGGAAGCTGGATTTGGAAGTGGAGCAGCTGGGACTTAAACCTGTACCGGTTGACACCATAGGCAGCAGCTAAACTTGCTGCACTACAGTGTTGGCCCTGAAATTAGTTTATCAGTAAATGTAAACGAATAATTGGGTGAACTTTGCTTGTTTTTGAGCTTGACTGTGAGATTGTCTTGGAACAGGTTGAGTATTTCCCAGTGGAATCTTCATTTTTTTCTAAGGATGTACTCAAACAGGAAGAAGTCTGATGCCAAGAGTGCATTCCAGCCTACTACGGAGTAGGAAATTTGATCCCTAAAATGTTGATTTTGTGTTGGTTATGGTACATATTAGAAATCACCCAGTAATCCCAGACAGGTTTCTGTTGCCGTCCAGGAAGCTGTGTTGATGTTAAATGCTAAGGAGGTTTGGGAATCGGCTGCTTGCGCTCCAGACCCCGAGCACTGCTTGAATTGCCACCCGTGTATGAATGGGAAATGTACCATGTGCCCTTTTTTCCCTCGTCATTTGCATTTGGTCTTCCTTATGGCTTTGTTGCTTCTATGTTCTAAAGTCTGCAGTGTTAGGTATTAGGACTTCCTTCTCCTTTGGCACTGGCACTTTCCAGACTTTGTGTGGCTTGTCACCAGCAGCCAAGTTTTCTGTATGCTCTTTGCTCATAAACTTGTTAGATTTCAGCTTGCTTGTTTATAGGCATCTCTGGAAGCTTCCCCTTCTCTCCAGGATCCAGAAGCAGTATGACAGCAACAGGAGAGTTTGAGGGTCAGTATGATATCATCATCTAAAAAACCGGTTTACTTAGTATTTGGTGTTTTTGTGCTACCTCCTGTTTTCCTGAGGTCACGACATGCTTGCCAGGCATGAGTGCGTTTGAGCCCAGCTGTTTACTCTCAGTTGACTCAAGCCTGGGATACTTTGACTTTAAAATGAACAAGAGTTCAGCCACGTGGTAGAGGATTAAAGGCCACATTATGCTGGATGAATCCTTTGGAGGAAACAGATTTTTGGGTTCTTCTTGATCAGTGATTTCTCTTCAGGGTAGATATTACAGCTTTCTCTTGTCCTTAGAGAACAAATCACATAGGCATGAATCCTGGGAACTGGTTGCTGTCTGTTACCCTGCTGTTTCTGGCACATAGAAAGTTTTTTTTTTCCTTGCCCTTTGGATACCATTCTGTTCTGATCCTGAGGTGGTAGAGTTGCTGGGTTGGTCCTGTATTATTAGTTCAGGAGTATGAAATTCTTCATAATTCAGGCTGGGGTGGTTTGCCCTCTGACTCCAGATTTCTAAATTTTTTAAGGTATTTTATATTTGAGAGGAAGTATATGTGAGAGACAGAATGAGAATGGGGAACAATTCTGTTGATGTTTTGTTTACAGGGTTGTTGTGGAGGTGGTACTGTGGTGAAAGTGAAATAGCTGTGGTGCTAGCATCCCATTTGGGCCCTGCTTGTGTTCTGGCTGCTCCACTTCCTATCCAGCTTCCTGCTGATGGCCTGTGAGAGCAACAGAGGATGGCCCAAGGACTTGGGCCCCTGCACCCACATGGGAGAGCTAGAAGAGGGGCCCAGCTCTGGCCCCTCTGGCCATTTGAGGAGCTGAAGCAACAGATAGGAATGCTCTACCCCTGTCTCTTCCTCTTTTTTTTTTTTTTTAGAGATTTTCTTGGGTCAGGGGTGCTTATCAAGATCTTTTCGCTTGATCTTGATAGAAGTGAATACTAATAACTGGAACACATTTGAGCACTTGCTTTGTGTTAAGCCCTGCATTTGGTCCTCTATGAATTTCTTCGTTTAACCTCAAACTCTGAGAAGTGGGTTATATTATTACTCCTCCCATTTCATAAGTGAACAAAGTTAAGAATAAAAAAGATATTCTAGGGAAAATAATAAGAGGTAAAGTTGGGATTTGAATCAAGACTTGTCTTATTCTGCAAAGCTATGACACTGACATGCTAATTTTGTTTCTCCAGAATGAATTTTTCAAGCCCCACGACTGATTGGGGATATTATTTTTACAATAGCCTGGAACTCTAAGTGTAAGACTGAAAAACCTTTAGTTAGAATGTTGTATGTCTAGAACTTGGGTCCAATCTGTTGCATTTAGGATTTTACTATTCTGGGTTTCTGATGAATAGCCGTGGCAATTGGTTTATAGTTGCCTTGTGACTGCAGTGGTAGGAACTGGCAGTATTTGATTCTCTGACCTCCTTTTCAGGAAGGATTTTGAGGAGGAAAGAGGGGATTGAGGCTCTAAAATAAAAGCTGGATTCAGAATTGGAGCTGGGACTTGAACCAGGAACTCTGATATGGGGTGTGGGCATCCCAGGCAGGGTCTTCATTACTGTGCCAAGATAGATAAGGACCTTTATTTTGATCTAAGTGAAAGTGACTGACATTGTGAAAATATTACAGTAATTTTACTTTCCTGAAACTGGAACACTTGCTGAAGAGGCAGGAATTACTGCCTTAATTAGCCACTTAGAGAAATAAACATAAAGTTAAGTACTGCATATAAAGTTTCAGAGAAGAGTCAGTTTTGAGACCTGAATTTAATGTTCCTTTTGGCTGTGTGACCTGAGACAAGTAGCTTCACTTCTCTGGATATATAGCCTGAACTATATAATAAAAAAAAAATCCTCTTACAGGCTATAGTAAATACTAAATAAGATGTGTAAAAGTGCTGTTTGTTAAAGAAAACTAACGTAACTCCAGATTGGTAGAGGCTGCTGCATGAGTGGTGGGTAGAAATGAGTGGTTTAGGACAATGTTGGTCATTCTTTGCTTATAACTTTTTTTTTTTAACTAAACATTTCTTGTTGGAGTTTGAGGGGTGGACACAGAGAGTGGTTCTTTGGGTGGTCCTTAGGCTCTAGAATTAGCATTACCTAGACCTTGATAAGAAATGTAAATCCTCATCCCAGACTCGCTGAATCCAAAACTAACAGTATGTTATAACAAGTCCTCCAGGTCTTTCTGATGAATGTTAAGTTTGAGAACTATTGTACTTATGCATTTATGCAATCTTCCGTTGCTGTTTCGCTCCCCAAGTGGCCTTGACGGCCACAGCTGAGCTGATCTGGAGCCAGGAGATTGTTCCAAGTCTCCTGTGCAGGTGCAAGGTCCCAAGCACTTGAGTCATCCTTCACAGTTTTCCCAGGCCATAAGCACGGAGAGCTGGATTAGAAGTGGAGAAGCCAGGACATGAACCGGTGCCCATTTGGGATGCGGACATTACAGGCGGGAGATTCACCAGCTACGCCTGCTTAGGCCCCTCTTATCTTTTTATTATATGGTTCTTTTTGAAGAACCATAGGATATCTTCTATGATGAAAATGTCTTCAGGAAGAGGAAAGGTGAAAAGTGCATGAGATTTGGATTAGATTAATCTGCTTGGGCTCAATAACTAAATAAGACTGGTGGTGTAAATAATAGATCATTTACTTCTTACCTTTCTTGAGGGTGTGAAGTACAAGATGTAAGCAAGTGGCCTGGCATGATAGCTTAGCGGTTAATGTCCTTGCCTTGAACGCACTGGGATCCCATATGGGCACTAGTTCTAATCCTGGCAACTCCACTTCCCTACCATCCAGCTCCCTGCCTGTGGCCTGGGAAAGCAGTCGAGGACGGCCCAAAGCCTTGGGACCCTGCACCCATACAGGAGACCCGAAAGAGGCTCCTGGCTTTGGATTGGCTCAGCTCCAGCCGTTGCAGCCACTTGGGGAGTGAATCATTGGATGGAAGATCTTCCTCTCTGTCTCTCCTCCTCTCTATATATCTGCCTTTCCAATAAAAATAAGTAAGTCTTTAAAAAGAAAAAAGATGTAAGCAGGTGCCCCTCCTTGATAAGTCTTACCGTGTGCTTGCATGGCAGCTCTTAGAGGGAGCCACTAATGCCTTCATCAGAACTCTACCCTCATCACCTAATCTAAACCTCCAACAACCCCATCCTGCTATTACTTTGAGGATTAGGGCCTTAATATGTGATTTTGGGGGTAACAGAGACACTGAGCCCACAAATAGGAGAGAAGAAAGTACTTTTGAGATGGGTCCTCTCTTGTTCAGTGGCGATAAACTGAAGTGTTTGTAGACCTGAAGGCTCTCTGCTGTCTTTCTTTCAGTTCTTTGGTAATATGGCATGAGGACAGTCGAGATCCATTTTTTGAGGATGGTTAGAAAGATTATTTTATGATGGTGACTATGGTGATCTCCAATTATTATTAATGTACCCTGGAGCTGGTGCTGTTGCAGTTAAGCTGCCACCTGCAGCATTGGAAACCTGATAAGTCACCCCATCTCTGAAGTCGTTGAGGCCTCTAAGTACAAGATATTTGAGCCAAGATCTGTCCCTAGTTGTAGACTTAATGAAGTAAAAATTATGCTTAGCACATGGAAGCTACAGAAATGGTCAGATAATGCACATTAACCCAAGACCAAGTGGAGAAGCAGTGTTCACGTTCAGTTGATCTTTCTGAAAATGTTGTGGTTTCTGTATCATTCCC
The DNA here is from genome assembly GCF_030435755.1 of Ochotona princeps. Taxonomy (NCBI): domain Eukaryota; kingdom Metazoa; phylum Chordata; class Mammalia; order Lagomorpha; family Ochotonidae; genus Ochotona; species Ochotona princeps. Next base: position 18,921,876 of record NC_080833.1, read on the forward strand.
ATTCAAAACAGGTATCCTACCATCAGATTGTTTTTCCTTTCCTGAAAAAATGTAGCTAGATCATTGACCCAGCTGCAGTGAAGGCAGTGGTTGTCAGGGGCCAGTATGCTGACACTTTGTATTGTAGGGGTTTGTTGTTGCTATTATTTATTTATTAAAAATTTATTTATTGGAAAGGCAGATTTACAGAGAGCAGAGACAGGATAATCAAATGTCCACTGGTGCATTCCCCAAGTGGCCATAACGGCTGGGGCTGAGCTGCTCTGAAACCAGGAGTCTCCTCTGGGTCTCCCTTGCAGGCTCAAGGTACCAAGGCTTTGGACCATCCTCCACTGCTTTCCCAGACCATAAACAAGGATCTGGTTGGGAAGTGGAGTAACCGGGACACAAACTGGCGACCAAATGGGATCCTGATATGTGTGTGGCAAGGATTAAGCCACTGAGATATCGCACCTGGGGCCCTGTTCTTTGTTTTTTACATTTTTGTTTGAAAGATAGATTCGGAGCCAACGTGATGGGTCAGCTCAGTCTACGTTGTCAGCATCCCATAAGTGGACTGATTTGTATCTTGGCTCTGGTTCAGTTCTGGCTCCCTGCTTTAGAGCCTGCAAAAGTTGAGGAGGATGGCTCACGTCTTAAGGACTCTGTACCCATGTGGGAGACCTGGAACAAGCTCCTGGCTTCTGGCTTTTAATCTGCTCAGCTCCAGCCATTGAAGCCATTTGGGGAGTGAACCAACAGGTGGAAGATCTTTCTCTTGTAAGCCTGCCTTTCCAATAAAAAGAAATAAAAGCTGAAAAAAAAAAGGAAAATCTTTGAAAAAAAAAAAGAATTTATTTATTTGAAAGTCAGAGTTGCAGAGAGGGAGGGAGAAATACGAAATAGATATTTCATCTGCTAATTCACTTCCCAAATGGCCACAGTGGCTGCGGTTCCACCAGGCTGAAAACAGGATCCAGGTGTATCATCTCGGTCTCCTACGTGAGTATAGGGAGCTGGGTCAGAGGTGGAGCAACTGGGAACTCCAGCCTGTGCCCATTGGGGTGCCAGAGTTGCAGGCAGTGGCTTAACCTTTCACACCAGAGCATCAGCCCTAGAAGGTGAGTTCGTACCACTTTCAGATCAACGTAATTTTTAAAAAATATTTTTTTATTTTTTATTGGAAAGGCACATATACAAAAAGCGAGAGAGAACAGGAAGATCTTCCGTCCGATGATTCACTCCCCAAGTGACTGCAACGGATGGAGCGTGCCTATCCGAAGCCAGGAGCCAGGAGCTGCTTCCGGGTCTCCCGTATGGGTGCAGGGTCCCAAGGTTTTGGGCTGTCCTCAACTGCTTTCTCAGGCCATAGGCAGGCAGGGAGCTGGGTGGGAAGCAGGATCGTTGGGATTAGAACTGGTGCCTATATGGGATCCCGGTGTGTGCAAGGCGTGCGTGCAAGGCGAGGACTACCACACCAAGCCCAGATCAACATAATTTTAATGAAGATTGTTCTTATCTGCTTGCTTCTATTGGAATGGCCTGGCTAACTAGAGGCAGGAGCTGCCTTTGTCTGATTAACTAATAAATAAAAGTTCCTAAATGGTCTCTGCCTCTTCTGCTTTCCCGCTTTTATTACTTTTGGTTTGGAAGTGGATTCTTAGGTCTCTTTAAGCTGTTTCTGGGGTTCTCTTGGCCCAGGACATATTTATAACATTTCTGTTTTTATTTCCAGTTAGTGATTTGAATCTTTTGCTTTCCCAGTGCGACTTTGAATTGGCTTCTTTAAAAACCCCAACAAAATACCTCAAGTGACCAATATGTGGTCTCATTATGGTATTTTGGGTTAAAAATAAAATAAGATTGAGATAGCTGGCCTCACCCACCCAGACACATTTACCAAAGGGAAATTCTGTGTGCCTTAAGTAAGATAATCTTTGAAGAGTGTCTGAGCCAAAGTAGAAGGGGGAGGAGGTGGGAAGGAAAGGAGGTCTGAATGTTGGCTAGATTTCCATAGCTTAGTCTGCCAAGTATCCATTCCAATTTGATTGTACTGATCAGAGATAGCACAGTAAGCTTTGGAAATGACAGCTGGTAACTTTGGTCTAGTTCTATGGATTTCTGTTAGTCACGGAGCTGGGGTCTCCTTTACACATTTGTTTTGATTATGATTTAGAGGAGGTTGGTCCCAGTGTGCTTGAAGAGCTTCAAAAAGAGCTAGGCAGTTTCTAGGACTCTCTGATTTTCCATTCAAGGAATTGCTGACCTTAAAACCTGAGGATTTGGTGGCCACTATAATTATCTTTTCTTGTTTATTCCTTTTTTAAAAAGCATAGTGACACATACTGCATTTCTACAAGATTTATTTGCCTGAACAGTGGAGAGAGAATTCGTCTACTATTGGGTCGTTCTCCAAATGGTCTCAGGTTGGGGATGAGCGAGGCTGGATCCATTCATCAGGAACTTCACCTTGGTCTCATGGGGGGTAGAGGACCGAAGCATTTGTCCATCCTCCGCTGGTTTCTCAGGTGCATTAGCAAAGAACTGGATCAAAAGTGGAGTAGCCAAGACTCAAACATGTGCTCTGATATATGGGGTATCAGCTCCTTCAGCTGTACCTTACCTAACGCACTGTGCCACAGTGCCAGCCTGTTTGTTCATTTTTAATTATTTCTTCATTTGAAAGAGTTGCAGAGATGGAGAGAGGGTGATTGAGATTCCAACAGCTGGTTTATTTGCCAGGTGGCCACAGCAGCCAGGCCAGAATCAGGAGCTTCATCCTCATCTCCTGTATGGATACAAGGACCCAATTATTTAAGTCATCTTCCACTGCTTTCCTGGACCGCATGTGGAACAGCTGGGTCTTGACTCTACACCCATGTGGGATGCTGGTGCCACAGGCGGTGGCTAGCTTAACTTGCTATGCCACAGCACTGGTCTCTTACTTGGAAGCATGCATCTGCAAATCAGTTGAATGTGGATGAGAGAGTAATATAGTATTTTGTATGCTAACTTTATTGGCAAGTTGGAATGGGAGTGCTTGAATGAGGCTGTAAGGTCCTGTGATCCTTGTCTGTCTCTGTTTCTTCAGTGTACTGAGTCATTTACGGAAAAATAGTAAGTGGGGCAGAGACCATCCAAAGAGTTGCCCTTCTCAGTGGGGTTTTCCATCCATCCCCACCAAGGTCCTCTTCCTAGTAGAATCCCCAGAAGATAGTGGGAGGATGGGCCTTTTTCTGGTGTCAGCTCAGTGAGGCTGTTAGATTTTGAGCATGTACCGGGATGAACTATACCCATCTATCTTCATTACATACCATCGAGATTTCCCAGAGTTTGATCATATTCCTGTTTCCTAAGACTTTTCAGGATAAGTACTTTTCAAGAGCTCACTTAATTGCTCAATCCTGCTGCTGAAATGTTTTCTAATTTAAAGTGTAAAATACAGATGTGGGGACTTGCCACTATGGTAAAATTTTATTTCTAACATAAAAAACTTGAGCGGTATTGAGAAAGGGGAGATGTACAACTTGGATTCACTGATTCATTCCCCCAAGTGCTGACAAGCTGGGACTAGGTGAGGCTCCTTCCAGGTATTCCATGTGTCAGGGACAAAGGTACTGGAACCATCATCTGCTGCTGCCTCCTTGGGTGCACATGAGCAGGAAGCTAGGTACTGAAGGGAGCTGATGTCCAAACCCAGGCCTTTGGTTATATTGTGTAGGCATCACACGGGGTATGGTCACCAAATGCCTACCCCTCAGGTGAGATCTGTTTTAAATAACCTGTAAGTACCTACCATATGTTAATATGACAAATGTTTATTGAGCTGCTACAGTATATCACAGGATTATGAACATATAATTCATAATTCTTACGGTGAAGTAATTTCTAGTGAGGAAAAAATATGTAAGCAAACGATCACAAGTAAATATTGTAAGAAATGCATGAAGACAGGTACCCTCAGTAAATTGTCTTCTTTTTAAAACTAGGTTTCTGTTTATGCTAAACGTACTGAGTGGCTATGTACTTGGACCCATAAGCTTTCAGAATGGGTACTGATTAGTTCTGAATTCCTTTCTGTTTGCTGCTCAGGGTCATGTTTTACAGGAAATTGCCACTCTGAGGTGTAATGCTTGGAGTAACATTCTTTCTCAGCAGGGATCTTTTTTGTGTGGCTTTGCCTTGTGGGACATGTGGCATACTGCTCCCCAAGTAGTAAGTGCTGGTAGAATTATATAGAATCACTGTGACAACCTAGAAGGGCAATTTTCATATATTTATTTCCAAAATACTTCTCAGAAGTTAGTATTGTCCTGTTTGAAAACTATTGGCCTTACTGTCAGGATTCCTGGAAGGAACTATTGAGCAAGTTCCTCAGGGAGAGCAAACTGAAAGTAGATGATGTTTGAGGGTTGGGCTGTCCAGTGCTTTTGTCTGACTTATGTATCCATGTTTTTAAAGTAGGCATTCCAGCCCATTCTGTTTTCTCCTACTGAGAGTGAAGAGAGGGGAGTTATGTACTTTATTCATAGACTATTACAAACATTTCACGTAATGTCCTTAGTCATGTTTAATCCCTGTCCATGGGTCTTCTGATGCCACCGGGTGAAGTGATCTGCTCAAAAGAATGTCAAGCTTTGTACTTTTTTTTTTTTTTTAAGATTTATTTATTTTCATTGGAAGGGCAGATATACAGAGAGGAGGAGAGACCGAGACGAAGATCTTCCGTCCAGTGGTTCACTCCCCAAGTTATGGCAACGGCTGAGCCAGTCTGAAGCCAGGAGCCTCTTCGAGTCTCCCACGCGGGTGCAGGGTCCTAAGGCTTTGGGCCATCCTCAGCTGCTTTCCCAGGCCACAAGCAGGGAGCTGGAAGGAAGTGGAACTGCCGGGATTAGAACCGACATCCATATGGGAACCCAGTGCGTTCAAGGCGAGGACTTTAGCTGCTAGGCCACGTCACTGGGCCCAATTCCGTTTCTTTTCTCAAGTTTTAGTTAACTCCAGTCAGCTGTCTGAAATATTAAATAGAACTCCATATTTTGAGATCTTATCTATCCATATAGCCTTTATTACAATATATTGTACTTGTTCTTTCATGTTACTTAGTATTCTCTTACTGTGCCTAATTTATACATTAAACTTCATCATAGATAAGACTGCATAGATTAAAAAATGTTTCTTGAGTTTGCTATTAGGATTGTGGCTTCCAGGCCCGGCGTGGCCTAGTAGCTAAAGTCTTTGCCTTGAACGCCCCGGGATCCCATATGGGCACCGGTTCTAATCCCGGCAGCTCCACTTCCCATCCAGCTCCCTGCTTGTGGCCTGGGAAAGCAGTTGAGGACGGCCCAATGCTTTGGCATCCTGCATCCATGTGGGAGACCTGGAGGAAGTTCCTGGTTCTTGGCTTCGGATTGGCACAGCACCAGCCGTTGCGCTCACTTGGGGAGTGAATCATCGGACGGAAGATCTTCTCTGTCTCTCCTCCTCTCTGTATATCTGACTTTGTAATAAAAATAAATAAATCTTAAAAAAAAAAAAAAGGATTGTGGCTTCCGGCAACCTCTGAAGATTCTGGGACATGGGCCCTGTGGCTGAGGGGATTCTTGCTCTGTAACCTATGCTCTGTTGGTGAGGAAGTGGAGGGACAGTGAAGATGAGCAGAGCTCTGCTGCCCAGGGTGGCCGTGGAGACCCAGAGCATTTCCTCTCAGCATGAGTGCAGGCAGGGGTTGCAGGGCCCGTCCAGTGAACAAGAAAATTAGGGTCCTGTTCTAGGAACTGGAGAAAGTTTGGCTTTGAGCATAGTGCTTATTAGGAACCTAGAAATGTGAAATACCGGGTTTTTCTCTGTTGGCCAGGCATTGCCCTCTTTAGACCATTGTTTGTCTAAAAACACTGAACTGTGTGTAGGATACAGGCGAAGCTTTGGAGGGAGGCCATGTGGCTTAACAGCTGCCAGTCCGAACATGAGAATCTCCTGAGATTAAAAATACAGGTTCCAGCCCCGGCGGCGTGGCCCAGCAGCTAAAGTCCTCGCCTTGAATGCGCTGGGATCCCATATCGGTGCTGGTTCTAATCCCAGCAGCTCCACTTCCCATCCAGCTCTCTGCTTGTTGCCTGGGAAAGCAGTTGAGGCTGGCTCAAAGCCTTGGGACCCTGCATCCATGTGGGAGACCTAGAAGAAGTCCCTGGTTCTTGGCTTCAGATCGTCAGCACCAGCCTTTGCAGTCACTTGGGGAGTGAATCATTGGACGGAAGATCTTCCTCTCTGTCTCTCTTCCTCTCTGTATATCTGACTTTGCAATAAAAATGAATAAATCTTAAAAAAAGTACAGGTTCCTGGCTCCATCCTAGAGCTACTGATTCAGTATCTGACGGGTAGGATGGGAGTGTGTAAACCAAAGAGTTTGATATGTACAACTTGGTTAAATGCCTTGCCCACTCCTCCCACCTGGGACTAGAAAACCTTAGTGTTGGGACAAGCATTGTGGCACATTAGGCTAAGCTGCCACCTGCAATGCTGGCATCCTATGTGGGCACAGGTTTGAGCCTCATTGCATTGCTCCACTTCTGTTGCATTTCCCTACTAACACGCCTGAAAAAACAGTATAAGATGCCACAAATCCTATGGCCTTGCTATCTGTGTGGGAGACTTGAGTTAGATCCCTGGCCTAGGCTTGGTCCAGCTTTGGCAGTTGTGGCCATTTGGGGAGTAAATGGAAGATCTTTGTCCCCACCCGCTCCTGTAACTATTCAGATAAATATATCTTAGAAAGAGAAAAGGAATTAGAAAGACAACTGTAGTGTTCTCTTTCATTTTATCATTGTATCCCACCATGTGGGACTCTTATCTTACTCTTCATTTATTTGAAAAGTGGAGGTTCAGAGAGGGACAGCAAGATCTCTTATCTGTTGTTTCACTTTGCGAAAGACTGCAACACCAAGGAGCCAGAAACTGCATCTAGGTCTCTCACGTGGGTGGCTGGGATAAAAGTACTTTGGACCATTTTCCACTGCTTTTCCAGACCTGTGAACAGGGATGTGGATCAGAACTGGGGCAGCTGGGACTTGAACTGGCTCTCATATGGAATGCCAGTCTGGCAGGTCACAGCTTAAGCACCTGTATCATGACACTGGCCTGGTTGCCTTACTCTTTTTTTTTAAGATTTATTCATTTTATTACAGCCAGATATACACAGAGGAGGAGAGACAGAGAGGAAGATCTTCCATCCGATGTTTCACTCCCCAAGTGAGCCTCAACGGGCCGGTACGCGCCAATCCGAAGCCGGGAACCTGGAACCTCCTCCGGGTCTCCCACGCAGGTGCAGTGTCCCAATGCACTGGGCCGTCCTCAACTGCTTTCCCAGGCCACAAGCAGGGAGCTGGATGGGAAGTGGAGCAGCCGGGATTAGAACCGGCGCCCATATGGGATCCCAGGGCTTTCAAGGCGAGGACTTTAGCCGCTAGGCCACGCTGCCGGGCCCGGTTGCCTTACTCTTAAGATAGAAAGAAATTTAAAAAAAATTTTTTTTTTTTTTAATTTATCCTGATTGATTTAAAAACATTCACTTATTTTTTGATTGGAAAGTCAGATATGCAGAAAGAAGGAGAGGCCATCCACTGAATCACTCCGAGTGACCATCACTCCCCAAGTGGCTGCAGCGACTGGAACTGAGCCAATCCAAAGCCAGGAGCCAGGAGCTTCTGCGTCTTCCATGCAGGTGCAGGCTCCCAAGGCCTTGGGCCGTCCTCAACTGCTTTCCCAGGCCACAAGCAGGGAGCTGGATGGGAAGTGGAGCAGTGATGCAAACCAGCGTCCATATAGGATCCCGGTGTGTTCAAGGCGAGAACTTTAGCTACTAGGCTATGACTTATTAAAGTTTAATTTATTTTTATTGGAAACACAGATTACAGAGAAGGAAAAACAGAGGAGATCTTTCATCCACTGGTTCACTTCTCAAATGGCCACAATGGTGATCTGAAGCCAGGAGCTTATTTCTATCTCCCCCTTGGGTGCAGGGACTACTACCAGGGTACTAGCAGGGTGTTGGATGGAAAGTGGAGCAGCTGGGTTACGAATGAGCACTCGTATGGGATCCCGGTGGTTGCAAGGCAAGGATTTAGCCACTGTACTATCTATTGTGCCCGGCCCCACAACCTATGATTTAAGCATTGCTTGAAGAGAAACTGTTCCCGATCAAGTTGCTGGGTTTCCTTAGAGGCTTTTTTTTTTTTTTTTTTTTTTTTAATTACTAAGATATACAGAGAGGAGGAGAGACAGAGAGGATCTTCTGTCCGATGATTCGCTCCCCAAGTGAGCGCAACGGCTGGTGCTGTGCCGATCCGAAGCCAAGAACCAGGAACTTCTTCCAGGTCTCCCACATGGATGCAGGATGCCAAAGCATTGGGCTGTCCTCAACTGCTTTCCCAGGCCACAAGCAGGGAGCTGGATGGGAAGTGGAGCAGCCGGGATTAGAACCGGCGCCCGTATGGGATCCCGGTGCGTTCAAGGCAAAGACTTTAGCCACTAGGCTGCGCCGCCAGGCCCCTTAGAGGCTTTTTTTTAATTCATTTGGAATTGGGAGAAAATGGTTAGTTAGCTTTGGTCTTACCCAAAAATGATGATTTCAAGGAATAACACTTCTTCCATAAAAGGTGGTGAATGAAAGTGCACTGGGTAAAGAAAAGGCATTTTCTCCTCAGGGGAAATCTGTTAGCTTGGTTCTCTAGCTGCTGTATTTGAAGGACTCTGTGGAGCTAAACAAGAAGTAAAGAAATAGCTGCCACCTGGTTGTGGTTTCTCCGGCATGCTTCTTTTAGGTGGACAGCTGTGAGGTGGTTGTTACAGTTGGCTCTCATAATCTGAGTTTTCTTGGAGGAATAAATGCCTCTCTTCCCCTTTTGGCCTCTTCTGCTTGCTGAGTTTTTCATGACCCAATCTGAAAGGGTGTCACACAGTAGCCTAAGTTGCTCTGAACAAGGCTGAGTGAGACTTGATGACTTTTAGGATCAAAAGTGTAGGACAGAATGTCTTGCTTGAGTCTGGTGTCTAGTTGCAGCCCCTTGGGGTGAAGGTAGGGGGTTAGTCAGGCTGGTCTCGCAGTGGCACCTTTGACACTGGCCCTTGGTTTGCTCTGATCTTCTGGAATGATTTCTATAATGGAGGTAGACAGAACTTTGTAATGATTTCTGAATTAATTTTAATTGAACTTGGAAGCTTACAGAAGTTTTAAGGAGTTTTTAAAACCAACTGTCTTCGTAGTTTCAAAATAGTTGTTGGTGAAATCTCTTACTAAAGACAGATAAGCAGTTGTTTAGTTTAGAACTAGGCTGAACAAGAACTTGCTTGAAGGAATTGTTATTCCATCTCTTGTGACATAAAAAAATTGGGAAGTGGCTCTCAGGTTATGAATAATGAGTCATAGACTAAGGTGGATTTGACTCCCTGGATCAGATGATGGTGTGGCTGATGAGATTTGATTTTCCTTACATTGACTCAGCTTCAGAGAATGTTTAATGATGTCTTTGGTGAAGTCAAATACGTTGGAGATCTCTGATCGTCTTAGAGGTCGTATAAGCAGTCTTGTTTCTCCACTGTTTAAAAGGAAACAGACAGTGTCCTTACTTTAGAAGGCACCATTTGGGGGTAGAGCAAAAGTGAGGGTTCTCTGATGGGTCCAGGGGACTTCGACCAGTATTAATGAAGTCACTGGGGAGCAAGAAAGGACAGGGTAAAAGGAGTAAGCTGGGGATGTCTGTGGCTGGGAAAGGGGCGTCATGAAATGTGTGCTTGGGATACACAGGGTGTTCTCTGTGGAAAAAGTCGACTGTGTCATAAGATCTAAGTGAGCCCACGTGGATCTGGCAGGAAGCTTAAAGCTCTTTGATTGGGAGAGGCCTCAACTTTTATTCCTTGCATGGAATGCCCCTTAATAGGGGAGGGTCCCATACGGAAACTGGATCAACAGCTGCCGCCTGTGCCTGCAATCGCAGGAAGCAGAGGCCGGTGCCTTTGTATGAGAGCTGCAGCCAAACAATAGTTTGTGCTGGCGGGGCCATGTGGCGAGTCACGTGACCCGGGGCTGTTTTCTGCCGGGGTCCTTACCCATCTGTTCTCTCAGCTCTTTCTGGGTTATCAGGCGCCAGTCCAAGTCCTCCTAGGCAGCCGGCTTCATGGCCAGAGATTACGAGCACTAACCTTCCTGGCAGGGGCGGTGTGGCTTCGAGTTTATGCAGATTAGCCATGTGTTTCTCACTTCAAGGCGTTCCACAGGAAAAGGCTTTTCCTGTGTTTGGCTCTCTGTGGGCGGTTCCCAGCTTACTGTACTGGGACTCAGCAAGCAGCAGGCATGCATGAGAGGGATCACAGTACACTGGCCCCCCTCTCCCATTCCACCTCCAATGCTACGTCACCACAACACAACCACTCGCACTCTCATACTGTTGGTGTCATTCATTCGGTGCCAAGATTGCTTTAAAAAATTCCCTTGGCCCCAGTTCAAACAGGAGTACAGCTGGGATGTGTTAGATTTTAGGCAGTCTGCCCTCAATTTGAGATGAGTTATAAATAGCAGTGCCGACTTCCTTAACTACCGCTCTCTGAGGTAAAATGCAGGTTAATTACTGTGGGAATCAATTAGGGGGTTCTTTCGGTTAAAGAGCCAGGGATGCATTTTTTATTGTTATTATTAAAAGTCATATAACAAAGCTGGCCAGGAATAAATTGAAAACACAAGAACTAAGAAATAATAGGTAAATATCCGCAAAGGTTTTGCTTCTGAATTTATACTGATCCCAACTAGTTTGCATTCAGGTAACAGAACAAGTGGTGGTCAAGAATTCTCCTTTCTGGTAGGCATCTTTTGGCAGCTTCTGGCCCATTGGTCTCTTACTTTTGCTAGCGGTTGACACTGATGGATAATAAATCTGGCCGTTTGGGGTTGCTGCCTGGGCACTTTCTGTTTCTTTGAATTGGAACTGAAGTCAGTTGTACTTTTCGTTTCTAGAAAATTATAAAGTTTGTCTTGTACCACCACCACATATTGGGGTGCGTTTTGGTGAATGTTACCTCATTCTGCTTAGAAGTTTGAGGCCTTGGCCCTGTCTTCTCTGCTATCATACCAACCAGTCATAATCAGATGGAGAATTCACAGCAGCATTTTATGTGATCTCAATTTTTAAAGCTGGTTAATTCTGGCTAAAGCCCACATCTTCCTCAGAGTCTAGGCTGTTGTATCGTATCTCAGCAACCTCTGATGGTCATTATGGTTTTCTTCTTTGCAAAGTGGTAAGGGATACTAGTGGCTGACTGTTCTCGAGAGTCTGTAACTGCTTGGAGCAAGGGAACTATAGCTACTGGTGAGTCTGCAAGCTATCTGTCCTGAATGTATTCAGGACAGCCTGCTAGGCATCCTTGCCTTTGATACCCCTAAACTGCATCCTCTGATGCGTTTCACTTGGCAGGCAGTTTACAGCACGGCCAGTGATCTGGAAGAAGATAAGTGGTAGACAGGAGATGAGGAGTTTTCGTATGGCTCTTTTCCCCTTTTTTATTTTGATTTTATGAATGCAGGAGAGTATATAGCAGGGGGCCTGACTTCCCTGATCAAGGGGCAGCATTTTCCTCTCAATTATGTGTCTCTGTGGCAGAGCCTTTGCTTTTGAAGTGTAATCACAGTAATCTACTCCTGTGGTTTCCCATTGAAAGGATTTCCTCTCTGTCTTTCCCAGAGTGGAATCTCTGGCTCTTTGCAGCTAGGGTTTGTGTTCCCATCCCCGAGCCTGGTGTCTGCAGACTGCTGATACTGGCTTTTCTTTCTTGTATGTAGTAGGGATTTTTCTAGTCTGAAATTGCTAGTTCCCAATAAGACTGATTAATGAAGATTTAAGACCTCTTCTCTGTTATGAGATTGGATGGTGGCATTTTATGTATAACTGCAAATCACATCTTTCAAAATCGTTTTAAATGTCAGAAATGTGTTAGGTTTCTGCCCATCTCCTCTCTTGATATGAACAGATGTTTAACTTTGACATGAGATCAGAATAATCAGATTGTTTGAATGTATTTGTTTGCTACATAAGCTGCATTTTGGTTGCAGCATCATAAGCCTTTGGTGAGGGAGGAGAATTTTAAAAATCTGATCAGAAAAGGAAGCGTCTTAGTTTTATTTTTAGGAAAAGGAGTTCTTTGACTCATTTATTTTTGGTCTGCACAGATTTCCTAATGTTGAGATGGGAGATTCCTAGAATCTTTTATAGCCCCTATATAAGAAACTGCATTTGATTGGGAGCTCAGGCCTACTTGATGTAGGAACAGAAAGGTGACTTACCTTCTTCAATCTTGTTTTTAAGCCATGTGTTGGGAGATGCTGTGCAGGTTGGAATTCTTCCTGGTGTAGGATGGCACAGAAGAATGTCGCGATGTGGCCTTGTTCTTCATTCTCATCCTCCTGTCTTTCCTCAAAGTCCTAACTTAGATTTGAGTTGGATTTATGGCTGGATGGTTTGATCTCTGTTGTGTTATGCCCCACACCTTGCAGTGGAGCAACATTGCACATTGAACAATTACTAAGCCTTTTATCTGCACTTCAGTAGTTGTGGGAATTTTGAAGATAAAATATCTGCTCTCTGGCCTCACAGAATTTAAATCTCAAGAGATATGATCAGTTAATTAGAATAGTTCCCAACAATGTGAAGTTTATAATGTCAACAGAGTAAACCCTTTCTTTCTCAAGATTTTTATTGCAAAGACAGATTTACAGAGCGAATGAGAGACAAAGATCTTCACTCCTCAGATGGCTGCAACAGCCAGAGCTAAGCCAATCTGAAGCCAGGAGCCAGGAGCTTCTTGCTGGTCTATGTGGGTGCAGGGTCCCAAGGCTTTGGACCATCCTCCACTGCTTTCCCAGGCCACATGCAGGTAGTTGAATGGGAAGTAGAGTAGCCCTAGACACACACCAGCACCCACATGGGGTGCCAGCACTCGCAGTCCAATGTTTAGTTGACTGAACCATGATATTGGCCTCATATCCTTTCTTCTTTAGCCTCAGCCTTGTCCCTTTTATTTTGATTTGACACTGAGGACAGGAACTGAAGTGTTGGTAAAAAGAATGCTTACTGAATTTTAGAAAGGTATGTGATCAAAAATATGCTGAAGATCTGGAAAGTGGTTTATGTTGAAAACTGGAGTTTGTGCTACTGGAAGCCACTGTGAATTAGAGGGCAGCACAGGCCATTGTGTAAAGCTGGGCATGAATAATATTTGGGAACACTGGCACAAGACCAGGAAAAAATGTAGAAGTGGACACACTTGAGTCAAGTCAAAGCAATATTATTGCATTTTTAAAGAAAAGATTCCTTCATTTACTTAAAGGAGGGGGAGAGAGAGATCAATCATCAGTCCATCTTCCAGCTGCTGATTTGTTCCTAAAGTAGCTGCAGGGGCCAGGGCTGGGCCCTGGAACTCCATGTGGATTTCTCAGTTGAATGGCAGGGTCCTGAGATTTGGGCCATCACTTGCTGCTTTCCTGTATACTTTGCAGGTGACTAGTTGAATGGGAAAGGGAGCAGCCAAAACTCAGACTGGCACTTGGATCCTAGTGTCACAAGTGGCTATTTATTTAACTTGTTGCATAACAATAGTTTTATCATTTTTTAAAAGATTTTATTTATTTCTATTGGAAAGTCAGATTTACAGAGAGAGAAGAGACAGAAAGATCTTCCATCTGCTGATTCACTCTCCAAGTGGCCACAATGGCTGGAGCTGAGCTGAGCTGATTCAAAGCCAGGAGCTTCTTCTGGGTCTCCCACACTGGTGCAGGGTCCCAAGGTCTTGGGCTGTCCTCTACTGCTTTCCCAGGCCACAAGCAGGGAACTGGATGGGAAACGAAGCAGCCAGAATGTGAACTGGTGCCCATGTGGAATCCACGTGCATGCAAGGGAAGAACTTTGACCACTATACTATCGTGCTGGGTCCCAGTTTTATCATTTATAATAGCTACTGCTTATTGAACTTTTAAATACCAGACACTGTGTGATTTGTATCATGCGCATTTTAGATAGAGAACTGATGTGTCTCTGTCTTTCGCTCTGTGTAACTCTCCCTTTCAAATCAATCAAAATAATAAAAAATGTTCAAGGTCAGAAAGAATTTGGACACAAGTCTATCCAAACTACTATACTATTTGCATTTTTTATGTGCTGATTCTATGCAGGACTTGGCAGAAAGTGATTTGGAAGCATTGCTCTAGAACTGTGCTATGCAATGTGATAGCAACTAGCTACATGTGATATGTGAAAATAAGAGAAAATAGAAAAAATTCATTGCCTTGGTCATGTATCATATTTCAAGTACATGAGAAGTCACATGGGGAATTGTATTGAATAGTGAGTGCCTCAGTAAATAACTGGGTTTCAGTTAATAGTGTATGTTATAGTCATTCCAGGGACCTTATGGATAAGAGCCCAAACTCTTCTAGCAAGAAGCCTAGACATTTGGGAAGCTTCAAAGAAAGTTCAAATCTATAGCTCTGCTTAATATCTGCTTCTAGAAGTTCCACAGGAACTATAGTGATGACTGTCCCTGCTACTGTGGATAGATACTCAGAGCAGACTGATGCCTCTGTTCAACAAATGTGGTCTCCCAGTGTGGGGGCCCATGCACAGCAGCTGCATCTGGGATGAGAGGAAGACTTGTCTATGCTATGCAGCGTGATGTAGCCATGAAAGCCCCCTAACTCTTCATAGGAGAGAACGGTAATGTTTTGGCTGCGTTGTTAGTGGGTTGGAAAAGATCTCATGCTATTTATTACTCACTTGTTGAACTGTTGCTAAATTTCAATTTCCTAAGTAGTCCTGAGAGAATGCATATAGCTTCAGAGCTGTGATATGATTGGGAACACTGTTGGAACTTCTGATGTAGATGCAGGACTTGGACAAAACTTGTTTTCTTGGGTTGTTGGAAACAGACCTTTAATAACATTGATGTACACTAGTGATTTACGATGATGATTCTCTGCAGGATTTTGGAAGGGAATACCCTCACTGTCACTTGTTTTTAGCTGAGATTTTGGCTGTGGTTTGAGAGAACCCTGCTTATGCTTTTTTCTCTTGATGTTTAGAACTGCTTCTGTATCTTTCTGTCTTACCCCTTTTTCTTCATGACAGCACCACTTCCTCTATTATAAAACACTTATCATTCTTTTTGGTAGGCGGTAAAAACATGTACAAAGGACTGTTTGGATGCCCCCTCATTTTGTAGATTTCGTTGTTGTTACTTATAATCTTAAATTACAGAATAACTTACTAATTATAGAACAACAGGCCTGAAAAGGACCCTCAGGATGGCGTAACCAATAGTTCTCAAAGTGTGTTCCCTGGACTAGTACAGTCAGCATCCATTATTACAAAAATGTGTCCTTGGCTAAAGCAGTCTCAGTGGTGGGTCCCAGCAGTCTGGTTTTAAGGACCTCTAGGAGATTTTGATGCATGCTAAATTTTTTGTAAAGATTTATTTATTTGAAAAGCAGAGTGAGGGAGAGGAAAAGACAGATCATCCATCCCCTAGTTCACTCCTCAGATAGTCACAGTGGCCAGACCTGGGCCAATGTAAAGACAGTAGCTTCTTGGTCTTTCTTACAGGTTCAGAGGCTAAAGGACTTGGTCCATCCTCCACTGCATTCTTAGGCCATTTGCAGGGAGGTGGATTGAAAGTGGAGTATCCAAGACTAAAACCAGCCCCTTAAAAGATTTTTTAAATTATTATTATTTTAATATTTATTTATTTTGATTGGAAAGGCAGATTTACAGAGAGAAGGAGAGACAGATCTTCCATCCACTGGTTCATTCCCCAAATGGCTGCAATGTGCAGAGCTGAGCCGATAAGAAGCCAGGAGCCAGGAGCTTTTGGGCCACTCTACATCGCTTTCCCAGGCCATGACCTGGGAGCAGGATAGGAAATGGAACAACCAGGACACGGATGGTAACTATATGGAATCCTAGCGCTTAGCAAGAAGATGATTAGCCAGTTGAGCCATTGTGCTGGGCCCTGTTTTTTATTTATTTTAAAGAAAAAGAAATCTTCCATACTCTGGTTCACTTTCCAAATAGCCACAATAGCTGGGCTGCTTCAGGCTGAAGCCGGCAGTCAGATATTTCATCCAGGTCCCACATGTGGGTTCTTGCCATCTTCTACTGCTTTCCGAGGCACATTGGCAGGGAGCTGGATTGGAAGTGGAGTAGCCACAGTATGAACCAGTGTCCATATGGTATGATGGCCTTGTATTTAGCAGCTTAGCCCATTGTGCCAAAGCACCAGCCCCACATCCTCAAATTTCAGAAGCATTGAACTTTATTTTTGAGGGTGATTCTGAGGTCAAACCCTAGTTGAGATTAAGTTTCAAGTTTTATGGTAGACCCAGGTTTGTGCCCCAACTTGAGTTTATCTAAAAAGTATTTAAAGAAACTTCCCCTGCCCTCCACAGGTATCAGTGACAGAAGAAAACATACTAGGGCTCCATCCTGTGTAGCTGCAGTGTGATAAAGGCTGTTCACAAAAAAGTGAATGAGCTGATTAAGTCTGGTGCTCAATGAAGAACTGGGAGGAGAGCCATGTTTGTAGACAGATACCTGTTATTTGAATTTTGAGCTTTTATTATTGTTATAGCATTTAGCCTCTGTTATCTTACTCTTAAAGAGACAGTTCTTTGGTTAAGATGCACCAGGCTCTAAATTGAGTGTTACTGTTCCCTCAACAAATGTAACTTGACCTTGTTCATTTGGAAGAAAGCACAAGTTTAATTGCTTGTGCCGTAGTTGAAACAGGCTGCAAGGGGGCAAAGGAAAAAGTTACCAGTATTGAAACAACAGAAACATCCAGATGCTTGTGTTGAAGCCTAAGTTTGGGTGGTGTTGAACAAAGACATAACACTGCATAGTAGCACTCTCCTCTCCCAAGAGTTCTCATTTTCTGATTTTCTACACACAAAGGGTACACATATTACTTGCTCTACACCTGGCCTCTCTTGGAGTTCAGGTAGTACCACACTTACAGAGTAACTTTAGCTTTGTGCACTGTTTTCACAAACAGGCGGTGCTTTCAGTACACATATGACAAACATCCAGATTCTGAGGAAAGTTAAATATCTTACTCAAGGCTTATTGGGTCTCATTACCTTTTTTTTTTTTTTAACAGTAACTTCTTTTGTGGCATTTAGACTCAAAAGGCCTGTGTACTTGGGTTGTATATTCCTATTGACTAGAGGTTATGAAAGCTTCAGGTTAATGAAATGCTCTTTATTTTGTAGCCATCCAGTCCAATGGATCAAATGGGCAAGATGAGACCTCAGCCATATGGTGGGACTAACCCATACTCGCAACAACAGGGACCTCCGTCAGGACCGCAGCAAGGACATGGGTACCCAGGGCAACCGTATGGGTCCCAGACTCCACAGCGGTACCCGATGACCATGCAGGGCCGAGCGCAGAGTGCCATGGGTGGCCTCTCTTATGCACAGCAGGTATCTAAGATCTGGTCTTTGAGCTATAAAATAAGAACATGTTTACCTTCCAACACTCTTAATGTAAACCCAGGCCAATTGGCTGAGTTAGTTACAGTATGCTAGTAATATGAAGTCAAGATAGTAGGTATCTTTGTTCCCCAAGGAAAACTGTTCCTTGGCCAAGGCTGTTTGTTTTGATCCGGATGGCCTGCTTGTCCCCACCCATTGGTGATTTCTGAAGGAGAAGGGATGAAAGGGGAGTAGTGACTGAGCACCTGTCCTGCTACTAAAACCACTCGTACTCTCTCCCTGGGAAATAAGAAGGCCCTTTATATTTCTCGAAACTTTTAGCATATCATAGACTAGTTTAAATGAATGTTTAGGGCGGGCCTGGGCATACAAGAAAAAGGGGAAAGTAGAAGACCAAAGATCCTAACAATGCTGCTAGAAATACTTAGATTTTCCTTCATTTACTTTGATTTGGCCATCAGTAGTTACCTTTTTATTGTCATTTGTATGTGTGTGTATGTGGACAGAATTTTCTACCATTTGTTTTTTAATGTTACCCTTAAAATGATGATAGAATATTATAAACCCTGAGTTTATTTCTAGGACTTAAGAGCAAAATATGCCCTTAAATATAGAACATAGGCTACTGATCCTTTTCTTATAATAAGGAGGAGGAGAGAGATGGGGTGCCTCCCCTCAACAAACTATATCCCTATTCCCTAAACTAATGCAAAGTACGAGAAAGCAAGTAGGGTGCTCAGATGTTTTTCGAAGCAAGACAACATGAAAGAACAGTAGAACAGTAGTAGCTTAGTGGTTTGCATGCTGACTGGGTTACTTAACTCTGGGTTTTCAGTTGGCTTAGCTAGGCTGCTATTGACTCTTGGCCATGGTTAGCATACAGATTCCTGATACTTAAGAAACAAAAACAATCCAGGCAATGACTTTAGAAAGAGAGACCGGGCTTGTAGATACAAACAGTTACTGCTGAATTCATGTAAGTTTTCCTGATACCAAACAGCATAAATTTTCAGTGAATAAATGCAGTCCATAAGGAAACCAACTAATATAACCCAGCTTGACCTTGTTTAGATAGAGATGATGCAAGACCCCTGGGCCTTCTAGGAGAGAGGCTTGGCTTTCCTGCCTTCTCTGTCCCTCCTTATGACATAGCTTTTGACCAACTACCTCTCCTATCTCATCCAGAAGAATCAATACTAAAAGTATCTTTTCCTTTCCTACAGATTCCTCCTTATGGACAGCAAGGCCCCAGTGGGTATGGTCAGCAGGGCCAAACTCCATATTACAACCAGCAAAGTCCTCACCCCCAGCAGCAGCAACCTCCCTACTCCCAGCAACCACCGTCCCAGACCCCTCATGGCCAGCCTACATATCAACAGCAGCCACAGTCGCAACCACCACAGCTCCAGTCCTCTCAGCCTCCATACTCCCAGCAGCCATCTCAGCCTCCACATCAGCAGTCCCCAACTCCATACCCCTCCCAGCAATCCACGACCCAGCAGCACCCCCAGAGCCAGCCCCCCTACTCCCAGCCACAGGCACAGTCTCCCTACCAACAGCAGCAACCTCAGCAGCCAGCATCCTCGACGCTCTCCCAGCAGGCTGCATACCCTCAGTCCCAGTCTCAGCAGTCCCAGCAAGCTGCCTATTCCCAGCAGCGCTTCCCTCCACCACAGGTAAGGTGCCCCTGATTGCCCTTCCGTGTATATGAACAGAGAGTGTTACAGGACTGTGCCCTACAAGCTGATTCTCTAATATGCACTTAAAAACCGTTGAACTTTGGGTAAATGTAGTAACTGGATTGGTTGGACTAATAAAGGTAGATATAATACTGCTTAAAGACCTATACCCCTTCCTGATGAAAAACAGGGTAATGAAAGGTGGCATAGGAAGACATGAACACAAAAGTAAAAGGATTGATTATTCTTATTTAAGATTTATTTATTTGCAGGATAAAGCATGCAAGAGAAGAAAAGGAAGGAGGGGGAGAAAGATTTTCATCTGCTGGTTCACCCTCCATTAAATGCCCACAATAGCCAGATCTGAGCCAGGTTGAAGCCAGGAACCAGCAACTCCATCTTGGTCTCCCATGTGGCTAGCAGGAGCCCAAGTGTTTGGATCATCTTCCACTGCCTTTGCTCGGATGCATTCAGAGGAAGCTGGATCAAAAGCAGAGGAGCTGGGACTTAAGTTGGTGTAGCAATGCATTTCCCATATCTCTTATGCAGTGCCTTAACCTGATCAGGGCCTTAGTTCCTCCTTCTCCTCCTCATTCTTGTTCCTACATTTTTTTTTAAAGCAAGTGTACCATAACTTAAGTATTTAAGTGAGTTTGGCCTTTTATAGAAAAAAAAAAATTGCCCTGGAGGATTGTTGTGTAGCTGGTAAGGCTGTTACCTGCGATGCCAGTGTCTCATATGGACACTGGCTCAAGTCCCAGCTGCTTTGCTTCTGATCCAGCTTCTCACTAAGGCTCTGGGAAAGAAGCAGAGGATAGCCAAAGTGAAGGGCTCCTGAACCCACATGGGAAACACTGTTAAAGCCCCTGGCTTTTGCCTTGACCCAACCCAAGCTGTTGTGGCCATTTGGAGAGTGAACCAGCAGATGGAAGATCTTGCTCTTCTCATGTCTTTTCCTTTCTCTCTGAATCTCTAACCTTCAAGTAAATAGATCTTGGACATGGCATGATAGCCTAGTGGCTAAAGTCCTCACCTTGCATCTGCTGGGATCCCATATGGATGCCGGTTCGTGTCCTGGAGGCTCCACTTTGCTTTCAGCTCCCTGCTTGTAGCCTGGAAAAGCAGTAGAGGACGGCCCAAAGCCTTGGTACCCTGCATGTGTGTGGGAGACTCAGAGGAGGTTCCTGGCTCCTAACTTTGAATCAGCTGAGCTCCAGCTGCTTTGGCCACTGGCAGAGTAGACCAGCGGGTGGAAGATCTTTCTGTGTGTCTGCTTCTACATCTCCCTATCCAATAGAAAAAAAAAATCTTTAAAAAATAATAAAAATTATCTTTTAAAAAAAGTCTTTTTCTTTAAAAAACTTTTTGTTTGAAAGGCAAAGTTACAGAGAGAGGAGAAACGGATCACTCCACAAACGAAGGCAGTGGCTGGGCCTGGGTTGGTGTGAAGCTGAGATCTAGGAGGTCTTCCAGATTCCCATGTGGGTGCAGATGCCTAAGGACTCGAGCCACCCTCCGCTGCTTTCCCAAGCCATTATCGGATCTAAGTTGGAAGTGGAGTGCCCAGGACACAAACTGACACCCGTATGGGATATCAGCACTGCAGGTGGAGGCTTAGCATACTATGCCACAGATCTGACCCTTAAAAGATGTTTTAAAAACTTTGTTGTATTAGGAAGGTACTGTACTTCATTGTAACCACCATTCCATTCTGCTATGCATTCAAAGTATTTTGGATCTCATTGGAAATTACCAACACAGCTGATAACATTGTTTAGAAAATACTGTGTGTGACAGATCTTACTTTTTCAGGGTGGGCTTAATTTTGCGAAACAGTGAACTTATTTGCAGTTGTATCTGGTGAACAAGGTGTAAATTGTGAGGTCTTAAAAAAAAAACAAAACAGTAACTTGGGCTTTATTCTTTATAGAGCCACCAAAAGAGGAGACATGACTAAGTAATGACAAACGCAGTGAAGATTTTGTGTATTTGTAGCACCGTTGGAATAAACATTTCATTCCATGGCAGTGTCTTTGAAGGAAGCAGTACTCATTTTAATGCCTAGGGTCTAGCATGAGTTTTAAAAAGTCATATGATATCATTTCTTGGTAGATAGAAAATGTCATTAGCATTTAACTCCAAGAGACAGCTCTCTGTGTAGCAAAAATTAACAGAGATTCCGTGAGAAAAGAACCACATGTGTTATGATACTTAATGGCCACAGCTTGAATATTCCTGCTTTCAGTTAAGATCGTTCACAATTGAGCTTTCCCTCTCACTCAGTTTCCATTGAATGAGAGAACCCATACCTTTTCTATAAAATAAACTTGGCTGGTTTATCAATACTAGCCCTTTACAACTTTCCTTTTCTTGTTTCAGGAGCTATCTCAAGATTCATTTGGGTCTCAGGCATCCTCAGCCCCCTCAATGACCTCCAGTAAGGGAGGGCAAGAAGATATGAACCTGAGCCTTCAGTCAAGACCCTCCAGCTTGCCTGTGAGTATTTCTGCCACCCTGTAAAAGGTGGTAAAGACAAGGAAGACACTGAAGGAAACCAGTTTGTGGTTCATGTGTGGCATTAGCCAGGGACCTTTTTCTCTGCCAACATCCATTTGGATATTTAGATCATCATTTGTGGGCCATACAACTTAAAAACTGAGCCGCCTTTGTTGATACACTTATTTTTGAGTCCACTTGCGGTTGCCTTGGTAGGGCCAGATCTCATCACTTTGTGGCCCTTATGCAGCCCAGACACTCCCATCCCTGAATCAACAGGCTGCCATTCCTTGAATTCAGGATCAGAATTCTGAATAGGGATTCATAGACTGGCCTTGTGGAATATCTGTTCTGTCCAACTGCTTAGGAAATAGGTTTGCAATCTGTTTAGAGCTTTTTGTTTTATTTATTTTTATTTTTATTTTTTATTTTTTGCGTGTATGTTTAGACAATCTTGGGCCCTTAGGCCTGGAGACAAATAAGGAACAAAGAAAATGTAAATGTTAAAAGCAGTTTCTGCTCTCCAAGACTGGAAAAATTTCTTGGCCTGATTCTTGACTCAATTTTTCGGTTTTTTGGCTTAGTGTATAGATGGACGGTTTTTCTGCCAGTGGTTTTATATGAATGGGTGCTCTTATAGAGTGCTTCACGTCGAGTTGCTTGGCTTTCACATCAGGTGCTTATTTGTGGAATGATCTGACCATATTCTAAGAAAGACCTATAGTCTGGTGAATAAGAATAAACTTCAGAGCTAGAGTTCCTGGGTGTGTATATCTTTTGATTCTAAGTTTTATTCCTTTGTTTTATTTGAACCACACAGAAAGACAAGGGGAGAGCTAGCCAGAGATGTATCTGCCGATTCATTCCCCAGATGCCTACAACAGCCAGGGCTGGGCCAGGACCAAGGATTGACTTAATCCAGTTCTCTAACTTAACTATCAGATCCGTCACCTGCTGCCTCCCAGGGTACACATAAACAGGAAACTGGATTCAGAAATTAGAGTGGAAACTGAATTTGGATAATAGGGCATGCAGATATCTCACTCAGCATTTTTACTACTTGCCCGCCATACCAGTGGCCAGCTCTGGGACTTTGTTCTACAACTAACTCTGCAGCATGGAATGAGTCTCTTAACATCTCTGTGCCTTAATTTTTCCATCAATAAATTGAACCTAAAGAACCTCCTTTCTAGGGTAGTGATTAGCATTATTTAAGTTGACAGAGTGCTGGTGTCAGCCATTACAGTTATCCCAGAAAGCATAGGGACCACTTCAAACCTGAAAGGCTATTAACACCAACTATTTACTAGTGGGCTAATTGTGGGAACGCTTACCAATGGTTTACTTCTGCCACTATATGTAGGCACTCACCTAGCCTCTAAAGGTTTTCTCTGCTGAGCACAGACATAAAATAGCCCAGTCTGAAATCCAGTAAGATGCTAGGTGGCAAGCCCTCCATTATCCCTGCTCCAATTAGGAAATGGAAACTTAGCCAGACTATCCCAGAGAAGTCTTTGGATAGTTTGACTCTAGGTGTATTTTGCAACCTGTCTCTTCAGTTATTCTGACTTGGGAGAAAATGATATCAAGATCTGCCAAGAATAAGCCTTTCCTGAGTTATAACCTGCAGGGTCATGGGCTGGTGCTCAGATTCCAACACCAGAGTGAAGCACTGCTGTCAGTAAGGCTTCTAAGCTAACTGATGTGTTTTAAAGACTTGTTTATTTGAGGTTGGCATGGGAGTATAGTGTGTTAATCCTCTGCCTGCAGCGCCAGCATCCTATATTGGCACTGGTTTGTGTGTGCTGTTCCATTTCTGATCCAGCTCCCTGTGTATGGCTTGGGATAGCAGCAGAGGATGACCCAAGTCCTTGAGTGCCTGCACCCATTTGGGAGACCCAGAGGAGAAGGCTCCTGGCTTCACTTAGCTCAGTTCTGGCTTTTGTAGCCTTTTGGGTAGTGAACCAGTGAATGGAAAATCTCTCTGTGTCACCTTCTGTCTGTAAAAATCTGCTTTTCAAATAAGAATTAAAAAAAAAAAAGATTTATTTTCATTTGAAAGGTAGTATGGCATAAAGGGAGAGTAATCAGAGATCTTCTGTCTGTTGGTTCACACCACAAATGTCTTGCAACTGCCAGGGCTGGTCCAGGCCAAAGCCAGGAACCTAAACTCCGTCTGGGTCTCAATGGAGACAAGACCAAAGTACTTGGACTGTCTTCCGCTGCTTTCCCAGGCATATTAGCAAGGATCGGAAGTGGAGCAGCCATGGCTTGAGATAGCGCTTATATGGGATCCTGGCATCACAGGTGGTGACTTAGATTGCTCTATCACAGCACCAGTACTGATTGCTGATGTTTTCAACCAAGAATTGGGGGAAGATGTACCGTAATAAGGTGGTCACTCTGCTGTCTTATCACTAGTGTCTTCTGCAGTCCTCTTCTAGATCTTGGCCTTCACTGGAATATGCTTTTTAACTCAATTCAGATATGTGCTGCTGTTGTAAGAACCCAAATCACTGGGGTTCAGTGCTGTAAGCTGCTACCCTTCAAAACGTGCCTTCTTGCTTTTGGTGACCTTTGGACAGAAGTTTGTGCAGTATTTTCCAATTCTGAGAGGGTTCCAATGCAAGCATGCTGCATGTGTCCACGCGGGTTGAGAAGGGGAGTCCAAGAGCTTCCAGTTTGACTTACCGAAGAGAAGATTTTGGCAGCCTTTTGTGCTCTGGAAGGATTGATCCAGGGACCCCCAAGAATAAAGAATAGGTTTCTGCTGTAGATTCATCCAAATGGGTTGTTTGCTCTGTGGTAAGAAGCTCCATGGAGGGGCCCGGCGGCGTGGCCTAGCGGCTAAAGTCCTTGCCTTGAAAGCCCCGGGATCCCATATGGGCACCGGTTCTAATCCCGGCAGCTCCACTTCCCATCCAGCTCCCTGCTTGTGGCCTGGGAAAGCAGTTGAGGACGGCCCAAGGCTTTGGGACTCTGCACCTGCGTGGAGACCTGGAAGAGTTTCCAGGTTCCCGGCTTCGGATCAGCGCGCACCGGCCTGTTGCGGCTCACTTGGGGAGTGAATCATCGGATGGAAGATCTTCCTCTCGCTCTCTTCCTCCTCTCTCTGTATATCCGGCTTTCCAATAATAATAAAATTAAAAAAAAAAAAAAAAAAAAGAAGCTCCATGGAGGAGGTAAGCTGGCTGGGTTATTGGCATCTTGTGTTTTTAACTGCTTTTGATCCTTCTACTGCTTGGATCAAGAGAGGCAGTTATTCTTTGAAATTTTAGTTGATGCCAGACTTGCCTAGCCAGGCTAGAGAACAGTCACATCTGGAGAAATGAGAACCTGGAGAAATGAGGACCTCTCTTCCTCTCCCCCCGCCCCCACCCCTTCGTTTGCTGGGGAGAGTGAAAGTATCCAGCTCCTTTCTGTCAGCTACATTAGCACCTGGAGATGGGGGCATTTGGTGGGATCTTAACGACCCCAATCTGCTTCTTTCTGGGTCTCCCAAGTGGGTGCAGGTTCCCAAGGCTTTGGGCCGTCCTCGACTGCTTTCCCAGGCAACAAACGGAGCTGGATGGGAAACAGGACCACCAGGATACAAACCGGTGCCCATATGGGATCCTGGTGCATTCAAGGCAAGGGCTTTAGCCGCTAGGCTACTGTGCCGTACCCCTTGAGTGATTTTGATATTTTTGACACAATGTTGGGTTCTTTGTGCCAGGGTTGAGAAAATCGTTGCAAGGTATATTGGCTTGGTAAATCTATCTGGAGGTACATCCATAGATCCAGACACTTGCTGCACATCTTAGGTAGGAATTTCCAACCTTTCTGCAAACCTGTTCTGCTTTTCATCCTGATGAGGCACTCAGATGCTGGCGTAGATGAACTAGCTGTCAAGTTCCCTGTGTGGGTATGGGAATGCATAAGCACCAGCAACTGAGGAGACCCAGTCCCAATACATGCTCTCCAAGGCCAGACCATGGCATCCTGTGACTTTCTCTGAGGATTTGAGTGTACCCATCTAGTTGGGGAGTCTTCCAAGAAATCTTACCTGGGGTGACCTCAAATTTGTGAGCCAGCTAGTGCAGGATGAGATTCAGTCCATCATCAGCCAAAGCACATACCAGTAGATGCAGGTGTGTCTATTCAGTTGCACCCCTATCCCATCTCTTGAACTGACAGGTGCTGCTGCCTAACCTGTTTCATTCCACATGCTATCTGGCTTTCGTGTACACCCGAGGCTGCAGCAGCTTAGCCCAGCCTGACCCTCCCCCAGCCCTGGTTCTCATGTTCACCAACAGGAGTTGCAGCCTAGCAGGGGTGTCCCCAAAGTTTCCCTACCAGGCCTGTTCCCAGTCCCGGATCTTGAGCCTGCCCAAACCAGTCTCAGTTCTTGTGTCAGGTGTTGCAGCCTAGCCTGGCCAGTCCTCAGACTCAGCTCATGCAAATATTGATAGATGCTGCAGCCTTGCCTGGCATGACCCATCCCCAGCTCTCATGCTCCCAGTGGGAACTGCAATCTAGTAGGAGAGTTCCCCAGATTCCCCCTACCAGGCCTGTGATCTCATGCATGCTGACAGTACCATGAGCCTGCTTAACATGATCTGTCCTCATTCCAAGCCTTTGCATGTCATCAGCTGCTGCAGTCTGGCCCCACCTAGCCTCCTCCCAGCCCCCATTCCTGTGAGTGTCAGGTGAGCTCCTTGGTCCAGCCCAGATTGGTTTTCCCACTGCTCTCTATGCAAACTGGGGGGTATTGCAGCTCACCGAGGTGAGCCTGCAAGTCCCCTACAGTGTCTTCCCCAGATCTGGTTCTCTCACATTTTGATGGATGCTGTGGCTCAACCTGATGTGGCCTACCCTCTGCTCTAACACTTCTAGCCCAACCAGGCATACCCCCGTAGCACCAGCTTTCTCCTGTGCTGGCAGGTGGCTGGTGATCCTATTTAGGCCCTCTCTAAACCACCCCTCTTAAGCTCCCTTGCCTACCTGCAACTGCAGTCTTCTGGCCCATTGAAACCCCCAGAAGCCATTCCTTCCTTGTCATATGCCCTCAGCCACTCCCACTCCAACATGCCCGAAGACCCCCTTCTTTGGGTAATCTGTAGTACCCCCACTCTGGGGGGTGGGCAGGGTGCATGTCCTAGCCCAAAATTTCCCCACTTTGCCTGCGTGCGTTTGTTTGTTTGTTTTAAGCATAGGCAACTTTTTTGCAGCTGGTGTAGCTAACAGAAATTTGGCATTAACCAGGCCCAGGAAGCCCACCAGCTACTGGTTACTTTTCTCCCTGCAGTGTAACAATTGCCTAGGTACCAAGCAACCTAGGCAGTTGCCTACAGCTAAGGAGGCCCTTCTCTTAAAAATAATCATAATTTCTTTGAAAGGCAGGGTGATTAAAAAAACCTTCCATTCACTGGTTCACTCTGCAAATACTTGCAACAGCCAGGGCTAGGCCAGGCTGAAGTCCAAAACAAGAACTCTGTCAGGATCTCCTGTCTGGGTGATAAGAACCCAATTCCTTGGTCCATCATCTACCGCCTCCTAGGTTCATTAGCAAGAAGCTGGTTGAGAAGTGCAGAGAAGTTGGGGCTTGTGTCAGGCACTCTGATAGGTGAACAGGTGTTCCAAGTTGGAGCCAACCTTCTACGCTCCAGTGCCCACCCATTCTCTCTTATAATCAGTTTTAGAGAATACCTCCGTTCACTGGTGTATTCCTCTAACAAGTCAGTGTTTGTGGTGTGTTTCTGTGGTGTTTCTTTGGCATCCAAGCAGATGGCTAGACTGGTTGGAGGGCTGCCCTTCACTATCTTCACTCACCTTTTTGCTTGACCTTAGAAGACACTATGTTGGGGCCTGGCTGTTGCAGTCACTGGGGAGTGAATCAGAAGACGGAAGATCTTACTCTCTTCTCTCCTCCTCTCTGTATATCTGACTTTGCAATAAATAAATGTTTTTTTAAAAAGACTATGTCCACTGTACATTAAATTCTGAGAAGAGGAAGGGAGCTCGCTCAGCTGCTAATGACAAACCCACAGCTGCTATCATAATCCTCCCGTCTCAGTGTTTAGAACCTGCTAAATTTTACTTCATTAATTGTGAAATCCAACATCTAAACATCAACATTCCATCATTGCCCAAGCTCAGAAATGATGACTGCTTCTCTTCAACCCCTTCCTTACCTGATGGAGTGGGATCTAGAGATAGCACTTTGAGAACCTCTGCTTCCCCCTTTCTCCCTGTTTCTGCTGTGCTCTGCTCAGTTGTTCTAAGACTTCTGATTTTTAATGTTTTCCTTTTTCTTTCTTCCTTTAATATTTATTTTTATTAGAAAAGCAGATCAGATTTACAAAGAAAAGCAAAGACAGAAAGATCTTGCTTCTGCTGGTTTACACCTCAAATGGCCACACCAGCAGAGTGGAGCTGACCTGAAGCCAGGAGGTTCTTCCAGGTCTTCCACACGGGTGCAGGGTCCCAAAGCCTTGGGCCCTTCCTTGACTGCTTTCCCAGGCCACAAGCAGGAAGCTGGATGGGAAGTGGAGCTGCCGGGATTAGAACCGGTGCCCATATGGGATCCCAGCGCATTCAAGGCGAGGACTTTAGCTGCTAGGCCACGCCGCCGGGCCCAGCAGTTTTTATTTTTATAAAAATATATTTATTTGAAAGGCAAAGTGACAGAAGGGAGATTGAGAGAGATCCTGCATCTGCTGCTGGGTCAGGAAAAACCAAAAGCAGGAGCTCCACTGAGGGCTTCACAGGAGTACGGGCCCCACTTTCTGTTGCCTTCCCAGGCACGTTAGCAGAATGCTGGATCAGAATTGGTGACTTTCCAATGTGGGATATGTGTTTCCCAAGTGATGGATTAACTCACTGTGCTACAGTATCTGCTTCACGATAATTTTTACTTTTTTATCTTTTTTTAAATTTGAAGGATCTTTTTAAGATTTATTATAGCTCAGGCCTGGCATGATAGCCTAGCAGTTAAAGCCCTTGCCTTGATTGCACTGGGATCCATATGGGTGCCGGTTCTAATCCTGGTGGCACTGCTTCCCATCCAGTTCCCTACTTATGGCTTAGGAAAGCAGTCGAGGACGGCCCAAAGTCTTGGAACCCTGTACCCATGTGGAAGACCCGGAAGAGGCTCTTGGCTCCTGGCTTTGAATTGGCTCTATTTCAGCTGTTGTAGCTGCTTGGGGAATGAATCATCGGACAGAGAATCTTCCTCTCTGTCTCTTCTCTTCTGTATATCTGACTTTCCATTAAAAATAAATAAATCTTTTTTTTTTAAAGATTTATTTATTTTATTACACTCAGATATACAGAGAGGAGGAGAGACAGGAAGATCCTCCGTCCAATGATTCACTCCCTAGGTGAGCCGCAATGGCTGATGCGCGCCGATCCGATGCCGGGAACCAGGAACCTCTTCCGGGTCTCCCACGCGGGTGCAGAGTCCCAAGGCTTTGGGCCGTCCTCAACTGCTTTCCCAGGTCACAAGCAGGGAGCTGGATGGGAAGTGGAGCTGCCGGGATTAGAACCGGCACCCATATGGGATCCCGGGGTGTTCAAGGCAAGCACTTTAGGCGCTAGGCCACGCCGCTGGGCCCTAAATAAATCTTTTTTAAACAAAATATTTGTTAGAGCTCTTGTTCACTATTTTGTCCCCCAAATGCCTGTGATTTCCAGGGCTGAGCCTCAGCTCAAGCTGGGAACTGAATCCACATCTTCACAGGGAATGGCCTGAACTCAATTACTCGAGCCATCATTTTGCTTTCCAGTGTCTGTATTATCAGGAAGTTGGAGTCAGGAGCTGGAGGTGGATATAAACCCTGCAGCCCAGTGTGAGGTGTAGGCATCTTAATCTAGTATAGGCTAAATATCTGCTCCAGCTTTCATTTTTATTTAAACCAACTCCCACCCCACCAAGGGCAGTTGTCATGGCAGAATGAGTTAACATACCACTTGTGACTAGCATCTTATTGAAGTGCCAGTTGGAATCCTAACTTCTGCTTCCTATGTACCTTCTTGTTGGCTAAGTGTTGATCATGTCAACATGATCACATGGTGCCCAAAACCTATAGTTGTCTATCAAGGCTACAAGGTAAAGTTACCTGTGGGAGCAAGTTACCTTTAAAAAACAAAGCCTAGGGTGCACAGACTTGTTCCTTCGGCATTTGGTGAGAAGCTTTCCCCGGCGACTCTTAAAGCCTAGGTGGAGATCTATACTAGACTGTGTTGGTCCTTCGCCTTAGTGAACTGTTAACACTCATACTTTCTGCTGATGTTTAAGTGTAATTAGAGCTCCTTATCTACTGCAGGTTCCATGAGGGCTGCCTTGCTGCATCTTGCTTATTGTCATAGTACGTGAGGTAGACAGGCTTCTACTCGCTGAGCATGTGAACTTACGCTTGCAGGAAGTATGTTTCTTACGGGACAGGTTGACCATATTGCCAGGTGGCTGTTTCCACTGCTAGGGCTAGGCAGGATATCACATGCTGTTCTGGGTTGGATTACTTTGTTTGTACTGACATAGACACTGGCCTTAGAATAAAGTGAGGTAGGATCTGTGCGGTGGCCTAGCTGCTAAAGTCCTCACCATGAACATGCCGGGATCCCATGTGGGCGCCCGTTCTAATCCCAGCAGCCCTGTTTCCCATCCACTTCCCTGCTTGTGGGCTGAAAAGCGATCGAGGACAGCCCAGATCCGTGGGACCCTGCACCCGTGTGGGAGACATAGAAGAGGTTCCTGGCTCCTGGCTTCAGATCGGCTCAGCACGCTGGCCTTTGCGGTCGCATGGGGAGTGAATCAGTAGATGGAAATTCTTCTTCTCTGTCTCTCCTCCTCTCTGTATATCTGACTTTGTGATAAAAAATATCTGCCACTTCACCTCTGGGAGTAAATGAATAAAACTGGTATCTGACTTGAGTGTAAGCTTTTTCAGGAATGAATTGATGTTGTGTCAGCAACTTCTTATTTAAGTGATCCAGATAGATAGATGTGATATCCTTCAACTAATGAATGGCTTAGTGGCTAATCCTCCCCCTTCAAGTGCCAGTGTTCCATTGGGTGCTAGTTCATGTCCTGGCTGTTCCACTTCCCATTCAGCTCCCTGCTTAATGGTCTGAGAAAGCAGCAGAGGGTTGCCCAAAGCCTTGGGACCCTGGACCCACATGGGGGATCTGGAGGAAGATCCTCTCTCCTGGCTTTGGATCAGGTCAGCTCCACCCATTGTGGCCATGTGGGGAGTGAACCAGCAGATGGAAGATCTTTCTCTGTCTCTTTTTTCTCTGCAGATACGCCTTTCCAAACAAAACAAACAAGAAGGAATGAATGCCTCCCTATTTGTTCTTTTTTTTTTTTTTTTTTTCAATACAGAGAGGAGGAGAGACAGAGAAGAAGATCTTGCGTCTCATGATTCACTCCCCAAGTGAGCACAATGGCCAGTGGTGCTCCAATCCGAAGCCGGGAACCAGGAACCTCTTCCAGGTCTCCCACGCGGGTGCAGGGTCCCAAGGCTTTGGGCCGTCCTCAACTGCTTTCCCAGGCCACAAGCAGGAAGCTGGGTGGAAAGTGGAGCTGCCGGAATTAGAACCGGTGCCCACATGGGATCCCGGCATGTTCAAGGCGAGGACTTTAGCTGCTAGGCCACGCCGCCGGGGCATCCCTATTTATTCTTACTGGGACTCATTTTTAAATGTACACTTTGGTCCTGCAAATATACCTGGAATTTTGTTTCGTTTTGTTTTTGTTTTGCTTTTAAAACGTATTTACTTTTATTTGAAAGTGTTGGACCCTGCATGGTGGCGTAGCTTCTAAAGTCCTCACCTTGAACACGCTGGGATCCCATAATCCCTACATCCCAGCTTCCCTTCCAGCTCCCTGCTTGTGGCCTGGGAAAGTAGTTGAGGACAACCCCAAAGCCTTGGGACCCTGCACCCGCGTGGGAGACCTGGAAGAGGTTCCTGCACCTAGCTTCAGATCGGCGCAGCACCAGCTGTTGTGGTCATTTGGGGAGTGAAATCATTGACGGAAGATATTCCTCTCTGTCTCTCCTCTTCTACATATTTATATACATATAACTTTGCAATAAAAAAAATCTTTAAAAAAAGGATATCTATATATTTGAAAAAAAAAAAAACAGCATGTGTGAGAGAATAGCGAGAGAAATCCTCTCCAGGTAACCACAACAGCTGGAGCTGGATCACTTTGAGGCCAGTTGTCCAGAGCTCCTTCTGGGTCCCCCCATGTTTATGCAGGGTCCCAGGCTCTTAGGCCTTTATCAGGGAGCTGGAGCTTGATCAGAATTGGAGTGGGTGCCCAAATGGGATGCCTGCTCCCATTTGCCATTTGTATGCCAAATGCCATTTGCATTTTTTTAGGTGTATTTATTTTTTATTGGAAAGATTTACAGAGAGAAGGAGAGACAGAAAGATTTTCTGTTCGCTAGTTTAGTCCCTAAGTGGCCACAATGGCCAGAGCTGAACTGTTCTGAAGCCAAGAGTTTCCTCTGGGTCTCCCACATGGATACAGGGTCCCAAGGCTTCGGACCGTCCTGGACTGCTTTCCCAGGCCACAATCAGGGAGCTAGGTGGAAATAGATCAGCTGGACCACTAACTGGCACCCATATTGGATACAGGAGAAAACTTCAGCCATTTGGCTACCGCACTGGTCCCAGTATTTGCATTTCTAATAGGCATTCATGTGGTGCTGATATACTGCCAGTTCAGAAGATCATAGTTAGGGAGTTAATCTGTGATACTGAGGATTAAGCGACTGCCAATGATGTCATCTTGTATTAGAGTGCCTGTTTGAGTTCTTGCTGTTTCAGTCAGCTCGTTACTAATGTGCCTTGGAAAGCAGCAAATGATGGTCTTAGTACTTGGGCTTCTGACAACCATGTCGGAGATCCAAAAGAAGCTCCTGGCTCCTGGCTTTGAAAAGCCCAGCTCCTGACATTTTGAGCCATTTGCAGAGTGAACCAGCATATGGAAGATCTCTCTGTTACTTTCTCCCGTCATTCTACCTTTCAAATACATAATAATTTTCTTTTAATAGACAGGACCATAGTCAGAGTAGTAGTGAGTTTAGGGATGAAAACTTTTTCTAGATTAGAAATCACAGCAGTTATTTGAATAACAGTGGTAGCTAGCGCTGCCTTTGACTCTTGTTGAAGAAGAAGCTGTAGATATT
The DNA here is from genome assembly GCF_030435755.1 of Ochotona princeps. Lineage (NCBI taxonomy): Eukaryota > Metazoa > Chordata > Mammalia > Lagomorpha > Ochotonidae > Ochotona > Ochotona princeps. The sequence goes on from NC_080833.1 coordinate 18,954,737, forward strand.
GTGATGCAAAGAGGTGAATGCCTTGGAGTTGTGGCCCTAGTTTGTTCCTGAGTTTAGGCAGTTACTACTCTGCCAGCACCACCCTGGAAGCTGTCCTTTCCTTTGATGCTCATTGTCGCTAGATCTAAAAAAAACAGTGGTGGGACTAAGCTACAGCTTGGGACACACATATCCTGTATCAGAGTGCCTGCGCAAGTTCTGTCTCCTCTGCTTCTGATGTAACATCCCTGTAATACAGTTAGGAAGGCAGTAGGTCCTAACAAGTACTTAGATTTCTGACACAATCAGGAGAGACTTGGCTTTAACCTAACCCAGTCCTGGCTTTTGCAGGCATTTGGGAAGTGAATCAGACCACAACTCCAAGGAATGGAAAATCTCTCTCTCTCTTTCTTTCTCTTTCTTTATCCCCTCTGCCACTCTAGCTTTCAAATAAGTAAATCTTCAAAATAATGTAACAGACAAACAAGCAAACCTTGCCAAGCAACACTGGGTCTTTTTTTTTTTTTTTTTTTTTAAGATTTTATTATTATTGGAAAGCCGGATATACAGAGAGGAGGAGAGACAGAGAGGAAGATCTTCCATCCAATGTTTCACTCCCCAAGTGAGCCGCAACGGGCCGGTACGCGCCGATCCGATGCCGGGACCAGGAACCTCTTCCGGGTCTCCCATGCGGGTGCAGGGTCCCAAAGCTTTGGGCCATCCTCGACTGCTTTCCCAGGCCACAAGCAGGGAGCTGGATGGGAAGTGGAGCTGCCGGGATTAGAACCGGCGCCCATATGGGATCCCGGGGCTTTCAAGGCGAGGACTTTAGCCGCTAGCCACGCCGCCGGGCCCAACACTGGGTCTTTAAAACCTCTGGTCCTGTGGCTCACAGAGTTTGAGTTTGAATGTGAGGTAAAGGCTGCTTCATGGAGGATGAGGGTGTGTCTGTGGGGAGGGGCGGACAGGGATAGTGGTACATTTCTTGTCCTTTTGGTAATACCTAGTGTACCTCCCCTTTTTTTAAGGTTTATTTATTTGAAAAGCAGGATAACAGAAAGCCGTCAGTCGATTGATCTTTGATCTGATAGTTCATTCACCAAATGCCCACAACAGCCACGGCTGAGCCAGGCTTAAGCCAGCAGCCAAGAACTGTGTCCAGGTCTCCCATATGGGTGACAGGAAGTCAGCTACTTTTACCATTGTTCTGTTTTCCCAGGAGCTAATGCTAATGTTTCCCAGGGAGCAAAATCCAAAGCAAAGTAGCCAGGACTCAACTGAGTAATCAGATACGGGATGCGGGTGTCTCAGGCGGTGTGATTCCTTAAATGCCTGCAAAAGCCAAGAGCCAGGAATTTAAAACCCAGATTTCTTTATATGGGTAATGAAAACCCTGTCTCTTGAACCATTTCCTGCCATCTTCCAGGGCCTGGCACACTTTGCTTGTGTGTTTGTTTGTTTATTTATTACCATGGTATCATATAGAAGGCAAATAGGTATAAGGAAAGAGTTGGACTTGCATGGCTTTTTTTTTTTAATATATATTTGTTTATTTTTATTGGAAAGGCAGATCAAATATCCAGACAGAAGGAAAGACAGAGAGAAAGATCTTCCTTCTGCTGGTTCACTCCCCAAGTGGCCGCAATGGGCAGAGCCAATCCGATCTAAAGCCAACCGCTTCTTCTGTTTCGCCCATGTGGGTGCAGGGCCATCCTCTACTGCTTTCCCAGGCCACAAGCAGGGACCTAGAAGGGAAGTGGAGTAGTCAGGACACGAACTGGCGCCCATATGGAATCCCAACACATGCAAGGTGAGGATTTAGCCACTGAGCGATCGTGCTGGGCCCACTTGGATGGTTTCTAAGATAATTCATTGGTACTATAGAAGTCAGACTGTTTGGAAAAAGAAGAGTCCATCTTGAGTAGAGATCAATAAACAGGGATGGGCCCGGCAGCGTGGCCTAGTGGCTAAAGTCCTCACCTTGAACGCACCAGGATCCCATATGGGCGCCGGTTCTAATCCCGGCGGCTCCACTTCCCATCCAGCTCCCTGCTTGTGGCCTGGGAAAGCAGTTGAGGACGGGCCCAATGCATTGGGACACTGCACCCGTGTGGGAGATCCGGAAGAGGTTCCGGGATCCTGGCTTCAGATCGGCGCGCATCGGTCCGTTGCGGCTCACGTGGGGAGTGAATCACCGGACGGAAGATCTTCCTCTCTGTATATCTGACTTTGTAATAAAAAATAAATAAATCTTTAAAAAAAAATAAACAGGGATGTCAGTGGAGCACAGTAGAGAAGATTTGGGAGCTGCTTATGTTTCTTGGGGTGGGGAACAACCAAAACAAAAGATCACAAATGGTAAGGCCCTGGTGGGCTAAGTAAGCCCATTGGGTCTCACAGTTAGTGCTTTGGGTCTGATCTTGCAGTCTTTTGGGTCATATTTTACAAAGTGATCAGTGCTGTTGCATTATAGGGTAAGCCTCCCCAACTGTGGCACTGCCATCCCGTATGAGTAAGAAGATTCTGCTGAGTGGAAGAGCTAAAAACTCTTGATTGCTCAAGAGAGAAGGAAAACTCTCTTGAGAAGTTCTGTTTTTTTTGTCTTGTTTTGTTTTCAGAATATGTCACAGTGAGATGTCCAACAATAAATGCTTACTTAGTTACTATTGAAGAGAGGAGACTAAAAAATCAGTCTGGATGGAGTTTGAGAGTTGTGTGGCACTTCATAGTTTAAGCTGCAGAGTTAAGTAGGCCTCCTCGGATGTGGAGAATGGAGGACGGAGCTGGCTTCTTACCTAGAAGCCAGGTAGAAGCAGCCAGCAGAGTTGGAGAGATCAGAGAAAAGACCAAGAATATGTGATAATTCTGGAAGCCAAGGAATGAAGGAAAATAGTTTACATCAAATTTATGCTTTGTGGAAAGTAGGCTGGATTTGTCAGAAAGCATTATATGGGAATCCTTTTTACAAAGGGCTCTTAGAACCTGATTTCTGGGGGTTCAAGGAAGTGAATGAACAAGGGGAAGGGAAGAAAATTCTGAAAAGGCACTTAGAAGGGGGCAGGAGTACTGAATCAGTCCTGATTCCTCAGTGTCATTTCAAAACCCATATATAATACATAAGGCAGATAGAGGTTAGGAGGTTATAAACAGGCACATCTTTTAGGAGATGTGAGAGAAAAGAATCAAAGGGCCCCACCAGCTTGGCTCATAGAAGAACACAGTGCTTTGGGTGAAAATGTCTTAAAAACTGCTGTTTCCTGTTTCAGAATGAATGTTATTCATGCTGAGGGTAAAACAGATTTTTTTAATGTTTTAAATTATCCATTTTCTTTTATCTTGGAATTTGAAACCAATCTTTAGGATTTACTCAAAGGGCAGGTCCCTGGCACAGTGGTTGAAATGCCCAAGATGTGCCCAGAACCCACATCAGGGCCTCTCCTTAGGCTCCCCTCTGGTTTGATTCCAGCTTCCTGTTAGTACCCACCCTGGGAAGCAGTAGATGATGGCTCAAGGTGGTCATGTGCCTGCCAGCCATATGAGACACCTGGACTCAGGTCTAATTCCTGACTTTGGTTCTATCTAGCCCAATGTGAGATATAGTGGTCATTTGGGGAACCAAAAGAGAAAAGATTTTTATCTGTTTCAAAAAAAATATTTTAAGATTTCATTTCCTAGCAAAGTCGCTATTTACTTCTATGATACTCTCAGATGCTGTGAGTTTAGATTACATTGGAAGAAGAACTAGAAAGAGGGAGTTACACTATTCCTGAAGAAGACTAATCTTACTGACGAGGAAACAAGCCAACAGTCCTCCCAAAAAGGAGGGACGAGCAAAATGGCTCAGCTGCCTAATCCTCAGGCAGCAAATGCCAGCATCCCATCTGGGTGTTGGTTTGTGTCCTGGCTACTCCACTTCCCATCCAATTCCCTGCTTATGGCCTGGGAAAGCTGTAGAGGATGGCCCAAGTTCTTGGGACCCTGTACCCACATGGGAGACCCAGAAGTTCCTGTCTTCTGGCCTCAGATCATTTCATCTCCTGCTGTTGTGGCCATTTGGGTAGTGAGCCAACGGATGAAAGATTTTTCTCTGTCTCCGTCTCTATATAAATCTGCCTTTCCAATAGAAATAAATATATCTTTAGGAAAAAAAAGTGCTGGGGGCCAGCACTGTAGTGTGGCAGACTAAATCTACACTTGCAGTGCCAATATCCCATAATGGGTGCTGGTTCATGTCCCAGCTGCTCCACTTCTCATCTACCTCCCTGCTAATAGCCTTGGAAAGCAGCAGATGGCTGAGTACTTGGGCCTATGCACCTGCATGAAGACCCAGAAGAAGCTTCTGGCTTTGGGCTGGCCCACCTCTGGCTGTTGGGGCCATTTGGAGAGTAGACTAACAGATGAAAGATTCTTTGTGTAACTGCCTTTTTTTTTTTTAAAGATTTATTCATTTTATTACAAAGTCAGATATACACAGAGGAGAGAGACAGAGAGGAAGATCTTCTGTCCGATGATTCACTCCCCACGTGAGCCACAACGGGCCGATGCGCGCCAATCCGAAGCCGGGAACCTGGAACCTCTTCCGGGTCTCCCACGCGGGTGCAGGGTCCCAATGCATTGGGCCGTCCTCAACTGCTTTCCCAGGCCACAAGCAGAGAGCTGGATGGGAAGTGGAGCTGCCAGGATTAGAACCGGCGCCCATATGGGATCCCGGCATGTTCAAGGCGAGGGCTTTAGCCACTAGGCCACGACGCCGGGCCCTGTAACTGCCTTTCAAATAAAATAAATAGATATTTCAAGAAAGGCAGGCTAAAGTCCTCGCCTTGAATGCCCCGGATCCCATATGGGCGCCGGTTCTAATCCTGGCAGCTCCACTTCCCATCCAGCTCTCTGCTTGTGGCCTGGGAAAGCAGTTGAGGACGGCCCAATGCATTGGGACCCTGCACCCGCGTGGGAGACCCGGAAGAGGTTCCAGGTTCCCGGCTTCGGATTGGCGCGCATCGGCCCGTTGTGGCTCACGTGGGGAGTGAATCATCGGACAGAAGATCTTCCTCTCTGTCTCTCTCCTCTGTGTATATCTGACTTTGTAATAAAATGAATAAATCTTTAAAAAAAAAAAAGGCAGGTTGAGAGGCTATGTGTGTAGGTGAGACTCTAAAGGATAGAGTTGTTGCTATTTTGGGACAAAAAAAAAAAACATTGCTAAGCACCTATTCCAGTTTATATATTAAAAAATCACAGGAAGGAAAAAGAGAATATGGAAATGGTGATCTCACCCACCTTCCTGTAGCCCTTGACCCTATCACCGTAATCATTTATCATCAAAAATAAGTATAACTAATGAAGTCAGTCACCACGGCTCCTTCTCCCCACAATGTGACCTAGTGGTTTAAACCACCATCTTTTTTTTGTTGTTGCTATTATTGTTTTTATGATATAGTTCCATAGGCTCTTGGGTTTCTCATCCCCCTCCCCATGTTCCCTCCCCCACTTACTGATTTTCCCTCTAATATTGCAATGGGTGGTTCTTCATGAACAGTCATAATCCATCATTCCGCTATTGAAGTGCTTCCCAACATTGTAGGCATGGACAATGTCGGAGAGTCAAGCATCCTATTGTCAAGATATTTTCAACTGTCTCACTTGGAGTCCATCTTTGGTCTGGATGCAGAGAGACATACTGTACTATGTCTCCATGTCTGGACATGTCAATCTCTGCTACACTTCTTTCATACATACTCTTAAATACAAAGCCAGGGCCCATCACGGTAGCCTAGTGGCTAAAGTTCTCCCCTTGCACATGCTGGTATCTCCTATGGGTGCCAGTTCTAATCCCGGCAGCTACATTTCTCATCTAGCTCTTAGCTTTGGATCGGCACAACTCCAGCTGTTGCTGCCTCATGGGGAGTGAATCAATGGATGCAATATCTTCCTCTCTCTCATTCTCTGTATATCTGACTTTCCAATAAAAAAATAAAAAAAATATTTTTTTAAAAGTGCAAAGCAAGAAACCACAGTCCACAACAGGGAGGAAAAAAAAAAAAAAAACAGAAAAATTTTCATCAACATCAAGTTAAGCGACATGCTACAGAATTACCAGTGCGCCCCTGAAGTGATGAAAAAGGAAATGAAAAAGCTTCTTGTGGAAATGGATGCTGTTGCATGACCCATGGCACTGGAGAAACCACAGTAAAAACAAGAACATCATTTGAGCCATCATCTTTGAAATAAGCATCCTATATGAGTGCCAGTTCAAATTCCAGCTACTCCCCTTCCAAGCTAGCTTCATGCTAATGTGCCTGGTAAGGCAGCAACAGATGTCCTAAGTGCTTGGGTATCTGCCGCCCACAGGTGAGACTCAGATGGAGTTCTTGACTCCTGGCTGCTCTCTGACCCATCCCGGCTATTTTGGCCACTTGATGGGTGAACCAATTAACGTAAGGTTTGTCATTCTCATTTTCATATTCTGTATCTTCTTTTCCTTCTTTCTCTGTATCCCCTTCCCTCTCCTTCTCTTTCAAGCATTCTCAAAAAATATTTTTACATCAGAATTAGGCTTTGCTGCATCAGATGAAGTGTTTCGTGCTGTTCATTAGAGGAAAGACATGGATAAGCTGATCATCTGTTCATTTTTACACAAAGAACTTTATCATTTAACATTTTATTAGACTTCTCCTAGAGAAAAGAATATAAATCAATTTTCGTTTCACGTGTTTTCCTTAGACCTCCTTGAAATGGAGGCACAGGTGAATTGTGAAACGGAAATGGTGTTGGAGGCAAGATCTGCTGGAGGAACTTCCAGCTCAGGAATTACCTCAAACAGTGCAATGTTGACGAGATGGTCCTTTGGTTTCCCTGTGTTAGAATGGCAGCAAGCTCTGCTTTATGTGTTTCTTGTTAGAATACAATGTCATGATTGTTGCTACCTTTAATCAGATCCCATTTCTCAAAATATGATCTGTTGTCAGCAGCACCAACAATACCTGAGAACTTTCTAAAAATGGAGATTCTCAGACCCACTTCTAGATGTGTTATATCCAAGCCCTAACAAACTCCATGGATGACTTGCATGTGCAATAATGTTGGAGCATGGAGTTAAATGTTCAGAATGAAAGTAAAAATTTTCAAAGGAAATGTAAAGTTGGGACTGTTAGAATGTAATACATGTCAGCTGTCACCACCCACCCCCAGGCAAAACTTTAACTTAGCTCAAAACCTGGCAGAGGAGCAGGTATTTGGCCAAGTGGTTGAGATGCCACATAAGACACCTGCATCCTTGTCAGACTGCCTGGGTTCATATCTTACCTTTACTTCTAATTCCAGCTTCCTATTGATAACAAAGCATGGGATTCAGCGCATGATGGCTTAAAATGCTTGGGTCCCAGAGACCGCCTACAAGACTTATACTGAGTTCTAGGCTCCTGAGTAGGCTTTGCCCTGCTCAGTCACGGCTGTTTTTTTGTTTTGTTTTGTTTTGTTTTGTTTTAAAGATTTATTTATTTTATTACAAAGTTAGATATACAGAGAGGAGGAGAGACAGAGAGGAAGATCTTCCGTCCGATGATTCACTCCCCAAGTGAGCCGAAACGGCCAGTGCTGCACCGATCTGATGCCGGGAACCTGGAACCTCCTCCGGGTCTCCCACGCGGGTGCAGGGTCCCCAAGCTTTGGGCCATCCTCTCCTGCTTTCCCAGGCCACAAGCAGGGAGCTGGATGGGAAGTGGAGCTGCCGGGATTAGAACCGGCGCCCATATGGGATCCCGGGGCTTTCAAGGCGAGGACTTTAGCCGCTAGGCCACGCCGCCGGGCCCCAGTTATGGCTGTTATTTAGGAGTAAACCAGTGGCTAGAAAACCTGTCTTTCTGCTGTTCAAATAAATAAAAGTTGAAAAATTAATCTTAAAAATGTTGGGTGGGGCGGGGGATGGGGAGAAATCCTTAAATTGCAAGCACATGGGGATCCCTTATAGGTGCTGGTTTGTGTCCCGGATACTCCACTTCCCATCCAACTCCCTGCTTGTGGCCTGAGAAAACAGCAGAGAGGATGGCCCATAGCCATGAGGCCCTGCACCGACATGGAAGACCTGGAGAAGCGCCTGGCTCCTGCCTCTTGGCTTCACATCAGCTCAGCTTGGGTCGTTGTGTCCACTTGGGGAGTGAACCAGTGGACAGAAGATCTTTCTCTGTCTCCTCTCTGTAAATCTGATTTTAAAAATAATACATTAAAAAAAAAAAAACAAATACAACCTCTCAGACCTTATTCCCATATTTTTTTTTTTAAGATTTTTTTTTTTTTAATTGGAAAGTCAGATAAACAGAGAGGAAGATCTTTCGTCTGCTGATTCACTACCCAGGTGCTGCAATGGTCGGAACTGAGCCAATCCGAAACCAGGAGCCAGGAGCTTCCGGGTCTCCCAGGCCACAAACAGGGAGCTGGATGGGAAGCGGGGCTGCTGGGATTAGAACCAGCACCCATAGGCCTGGCGTCATGGCCTAGTGGCTAAAGTCCTCACCTTGAATGCCCCGGGATCCCATATGGGCGCCGGTTCTAGTCCCGGCAGCTCCACTTCCCATCCAGCTCCCTGCTTGTGGCCTGGGAAAGCAGCTGAGGATGGCCCAAAGCCTTGGGACCCTGCACCCGTGTGGGAGACCCGGAGGAGGTTCCTGGTTCCCGGCTTCGGATCGGCGCGCACCGGCCCGTTGTGGCTCACTTGGGGAGTAAGTCATCGGATGGAGGATCTTCCTCTCTGTCTCTCCTCCTTTCTGTATATCTGACTTTGTAATAAAATAAATAAATCTTTAAAAAAAAAAAAAAGAAGAAGAACCAGCGCGCATGTGGGATCCTGGAATGGCAAGGTGAAGACTTCAGCCACTAGGCTACCATGCTGGGCCCATTCCCTTTTTGTGTTATGTGTCTCATACCATTTTGCTGGTACCTCTGCTGAGCACTTGAGTTGCATCTGACCACCTGTCCTATGCCCAGGAGAGGCAGTTATTTAGTAATTTTAGGAATAACCTCTAAATCCTTGCTACCTAGCTAAGCTTGAGGACCAGTTTTTGTAGTCTGGGTTTATTCAGAATGGCCCTGAATTCTGTAAAATACTAGAATGTCTGAAGAATTTCAATTTTAAACTGTTTATTTTCTCTTTGTCCAGTTTATGATAGAGAAGGCCAGCAGTTATTGCCTAGGTTTTTGGTGGTTTATTTTCAAAAGAGATAACATAAATGCCACTGGCAGTTTTGGTAACCAGGGAAGTCAGGTCATTCTCAAGCTGATGACCTGTTTTCTTCATATCTGTGGCCATGTATGTCGGTGTTTGCTTCCCTTGAACCCATGCTCAGGTGCTCTCACCATCTCAGAAAGGAAATCCCCACCCCCTCCGTCCTATCTAGCCAGACTGCTCAGAGCAGCATGCACCTTGTGCGTGTAGAACGCTGATGCTCTGACAGGGCTGGCCAATCCGCTTCTCCATCTTGGTCACGCTGCTTCAGCTCTGACACTGCCTAGTGCCTGCTGGAGAGTGCCTGCTTGCAGCTGATTACCCTATGCTTGTTCCTGGGCCGTTTCCTGTTTCTATTCTAGTCGCTGGTAGCTCAGCTCTGCTTCCTGCCTGTGTGTCTCACACAGATTCCTCTTGCTAGAACCTTTTGTTTTCTTCTGAACAACCTCGAAATGAAAAGCAGCTGAGCCTTACTTTTAATATGATGGGTGCTGGAGTCCTGCAGAAGGCTGGCTGGAAGTACTCTCTACCCACCAACCACACACGTGAATATGACCTGGTTTTTCAGGTTGTTCCCAGACCTGCTTCAAGAAGTTGTAGACTAAAAATGGGCATAAGAAGCCAGGTGGAGTTAAATTTATCCTCACTCATTAGCCACACTGGCTCTAGTATGTCCTGGTCCTTTTTCACTTGGAACATATACATGTATTTCTTCCTGCTGCGGGAGATACTTGGTGTCTGTCTGATCAAGCCTTTGTAGGGTGTGTGTGATACTGACATTGGGTTGGTCAGATAATGCCCTTCTCAGCAGAATAACAGCCTATAGAGAACATCAGGAGAAGAAAGCATGTGCCAACTCAGTTTTCATCCACTGTGAGCATCTCAGTTCATCTTCCCCAGAGCTTCGAGGGAAATTGTTAAAAGAAGAAATGAAGAAGATTGTTCTAAACGAGTGAACATAAAAGTCTGAGGATCCCTCCTACCCATTTGTCCCCAGAAAAGTGTTAGCTTAATAAAGAATATGCTATGTGAATAAATGTTTTTCACAACTCTTCTTTTAGAATCATCTGATAATACGAAGTTAAATAGTATATGCTGCTATTGAACCCCAGGCTGGGTCTTACTCATAGAGAGGGTTTTAATATAGGGAACTTGCTCTTGGAAAATCATTGCAAAGAGTGAAGAAGCATATTTTTGACTTAGCCTCCAGGAATGGGACCCAGATTTGACCCTACAGGGGAGTTCCTGCTTCTTGGGCCACTCTTAGATTGAATACTCTCAAGTTACCTCTATAAATTTGTGACCCAGAGGTCAGCAAGCTGGAATCAAGAAGCAGTTGCTGCTGTCAGAACCATTACCAAGTTAAATGGGAAAAGGAATCAAATGCTCCTACAAAAATGAATGATGGAGACAAATAAGGTATTTCTGAGTTGTGAGACCTGAATTGTATCTAAAACCCATATGCAAAGGAGTTGTTGGCTTTATAACCTATACAGTTAGGAAACAAATAAAATGGAGACATGAGCTAGTCCAACAGTATTACCACACTCCCATCACCACTTTTCTGTCTTTTTTTTCACTTGGCAAAAAGAACCTAAGACCTCAAATGGATAATGGGTTTGTCCAAGCAAGTGAAAACATTTGGTTCCCAGACACCCAGTGCAGTGCTTTTACTCTTAGAACCAATTTTCGCAAAGGAGCAGTAGAAAGATCCCTTCAAGAAAATGTCCCAATTGGAAAAAACTTTGCCTTCCATAGTCTGTTCTCTGCGGAGAAAGAAAAAGGATATATGGAGGGATAAAACTGTTCAGGTTTACTAGACAAAATTAGTGGTGCTATAGCTTCTGGCTGTAGCTCTATTATCCAAGGAGTTGTAGAAAACATTAACTATGAGAAAAGACTCGTCAAAACCTGAAATTGAAATTCTTTAGCCAGTATGTTTGAACCCACTTGCTTTTATGATAGTAGCTCACCCCTACTCACTCCTTCTTCAGCCCTTCGGTGCCTATACAATCGTCTGTTGAGCTGAACTGACTTTGAAGCACATGCCCTGGCTTCTGTTATTGTCCTGTTTTTGGCCAAGCAGAATCAGATCCCTTGAATACAGGGGCCTTCAGGAAAAAAATGGAAAATGTTAAAAAAAAAAAAAAAAAGAAAGAAAGAAAGAAAAAAATGTGGTTTCAAAATTTTTTTGCACAAAAATGAACTTACCACTTAATTCCGTTTTCCACAAACTTTTTGAGGTGCCCGTATATGTGGTTGACAATTGCTTCTTGTCCATTCTTGGGGGACTTAAGTCTTTCAAGCAGGAAGAAAGCAAGTCCACCTTGAAATGGCTGCCTTTGCAGAAACGAGAAGGGCCCTATAAACCACGGTGAAAATCTATTCCTTCAAACTTAGTCCAGAAGGAAAGACCTGTTAGATGTGCAGTTATATTAGCATTTTGGATGAATGAAGTATAGGATTATCTCTGTTGTCTGTTTGTCATGTTTGGTATTCTGTCTGAAAGCTGCAATGGTGTTACTCTGTTTAGAACTAGTACTTGATTGATCTCTTGATCCCGGTATAGTGAACTAAGCCAGTTCATCTCCTCCACTGGGTTTCAACATAGAATTGGCTAGTATTGTGATGTAATCACTTACTGTGACGCGAAACAGCTCCAAGCTGCTGGCTTCCTTTCACTTGACCTTACTCAAGGAAGCTAAGAAGCCATGCCTTGTTGAAGGTAGGAGCTAGGGAGTTAAGGAACCTGTCTCTTAATGCCAGCCTCAACATGGGAGGAATGTTGTTTACCAAAATGGGTGAAGTAGGTGAGAAATCAGCTTCCAAATAAAAGGGATCAAGACTCAGAGGAAGCTTTACCAAGCATATCCGTCCCCCCTCATAATAATTCTTTTAGCGTTTCTGTATGACTTTCCTGTGTTAGTTTTTCTTGCAGTTTTTAGATTTATTTTACCTCAAAGACACGTTTACAGAGACAAGAAGAGACAGAAAGGGAAAGATCTTCCATCTGCTGGTTCACCAAGTATCCACTACAGCTAAAGTTGATAAGGAACTAGAAGCTTCTTCCAGGTCTGCCATGTTGGTGCAGGGTCCCAATGAGTTGGGCCATCCTCCACTGCTTTCCCAGGCCACAAGCAGGGAGCTGGATGGGAGTGGAGCAGCTGTGACATGAATCAGCAACCATATAAGATGCTGGCACTGAAGGTTGAGTATTAACCTGTTGAGCAACAGCACTGGCCCTCTGTTCTTGGAAGTTAAAGGCCTTTATGGTTGGTAGCTATGTTTTCTCCCTTTTATTTTTATCCATTCTCTGCTCTCCGATTGCTCCCACCTAAATATTTGAATTTCTGTACACCAAGAAGGCATGGTAAGAAAGACCAGTTTTTTTTTTTGTTTTTTTTTTTTAAAGATTTATTCATTTTATTACAGCCAGATATACACAGAGGAGGAGAGACAGAGAGGAAGATCTTCCGTCCGATGATTCACTCCCCAAGTGAGCCGCAACGGGCCGATGCGCGCCGATCCGATGCCGGGAACCTGGAACCTCTTCCGGGTCTCCCACGCGGGTGCAGTGTCCCAAAGCATTGGGCCGTCCTCAACTGCTTTCCCAGGCCACAAGCAGGGAGCTGGATGGGAAGTGGAGCTGCCGGGATTAGAACCGGTGCCCATATGGGATCCCGGGGCTTTCAAGGCGAGGACTTTAGCCACTAGACCACGCCGCCGGGCCCAAGAAAGACCAGTTTTTTAAAAAAATGTTTTTAGATGTATTTATTTATTTTTTTTTTTTTTATTTTTTTTTTTTTTTAAAGATTTATTCATTTTATTACAGCCAGATATACACAGAGGAGGAGAGACAGAGAGGAAGATCTTCCATCCGATGATTCACTCCCCAAGTGAGCTGCAACGGGCCGGTGCGCGCCGATCCGAAGCTGGGAACCTGGAACCTCTTCCGGGTCTCCCACGTGGGTGCAGGGTCCCAATGCATTGGGCCGTCCTCGACTGCTTTCCCAGGCCACAAGCAGGGAGCTGGATAGGAAGTGAGCTGCCGGGATTAGAACCGGCGCCCATATGGGACCCCGGGGCTTTCAAGGCGAGGACTTTAGCCGTTAGGCCACGCCGCCGGGCCCTAGATGTATTTATTTTTATTTGAATGACAGATTTACAGAACAAGGCGAGACAGAGGTCTTCCATCCACTGGTTCATTCCCCACATGGCCTCAACAGTTAGAGCTGAGTCCATCCAAAGCCAGGAACCTGTTCTAGGTCCTCCATGTAAGTGCAGGGGCACAAGGACTTGACATTCTCTGCTGCCTTCCCAGGTCAAAAGCAGAGAGCTGGATCAAAAGTGGAGCAACCAGGACACAAACTGGTGCCCACATGGGATGCCAGCGCTGTAGGCGAGGGATGAGCCTCGTATATCACCATGCTGACTCCAGTAGATACCAATTCGAGAATTTTAAACTGCAGGGCCCGGCACAGTGGCCAGCAGCTAACTAAAGTCCTTTCCTTGAAAGTGCCAGGATGCCATATGGGCACCAGTTCTAATCCCAGCAGCCCTGCTTCTCATCCAACTCCCTGCTTGTGGCCTGCGAAAGCAGTTGAGGATGGCCCAAAGCCTTGGGACCGTGCACCTGGGTGGGAGACTGAAAAAAAGTTCCTGGCTCCTGGCTTTGGATCAGTGCAGCATCGGCCATTGCACTCACTTGGAGAGTGAATCATGGGACAGAAGATCTTTCTCACCATCTCTCCTCCTCTCTGTGTATCTGACTTTACAATTAAAATAAATCTTTTTTTTTTTTAAAGAACAAATGGATTTTTAAAAATATTTTTTTAAAAAAAAAGAATTTTAAACTGCAAACTGAAGTGGCTCTCAGCCCTCACGTTCTAAGCTATATTCAGCACAGTTGCCAGTGTTGCCTTTGCTTTTTCATGCTGCAATCCTAAGGGGCAACTGGGCCTGCTAAAGAGATAAATATCAGATGACAGAAGCTGAGGGCAGCACTGCCTTCTTGATACCCTTGTTGTACCCAGAGTTCTACTTGCTTTTCTCTGTCTCTGTCCTCTCACTACTCCCTTTCCTGCCCTCCTTGTTCACTTTCTGGGATTATAGCTGATGGCATTCATTATGAAACAAGTTCTGTGTGATTGACATCTCTAACAGGGAATGCTTAACTTTGAGAAAGTAGAGGCTTCCTAAAATCTTCGCTATCTCTAACTTTACAGGACTCTTGTTTCCTGCTGGGATTAGACCAGCCCCATTCCATAAATATGCACTGCTCTTGACTTCTCTAACTCAGGCCCAGCTCTGACCCAGTTTTTTTTTTCTCCCCGCCCCCACCCCCATACGAGTAGTTACTGGGTGGGGTGTGCTTTGGCCCAAGTGAGAGCCTTTGGATAGCGATAGGGTGTGTATATATGTACCAGGGTGCTCATCATTTATGCAGGCATCTTAAGGGGGGTGGTGTATGAGATCATTGGAGGAGAGAGAAATTGCCCCCATCCCCCATCTGGGTCACCGCCCAGGTGTCCTTACAGCTGAGGCCTGGAACCCAACCCGGGTCTCCCAGGTGGGTGGCAGGAACCCAATTCCTTGAGCTGTCACCAGAGCCTGATATCAACGCCAGGCACTCCAGGATGAGGTACAAGTGTTGTGACATCTCAACCACCAGGCCAACTGGTTACCCTGATTTTTTAAACACAAAATCTCTGAATTTTTAGATGCTGGGTTATCAGGCCCTGAATTAAAGTCCTCTGGGACCTATGAGTGTGTCCCCACAGCTTCTTGTGGACTGGCTCAAATAGCATTGGCTCTTCTCTTGGCACCTACTGGTTCTTGTAATTTCTCTAGGGGTGGGAACAGTTATGGGGAGTGACCAGTGCATCTGTCCTTTGCTATTCATTCTGTTTCATGTTTGTTTTATTGGCTTGGGCGTGGGGGTTTTGGTGGGATGAAGGAGATGTTGGGCAGAAGCACTCGGTGTGATTAAACCTCCAGCTGAGCAGATCTGTAGGAACAGAATATCGACCCTTGGAAAATCAATGAGTGCTGCAGTAGCCAAGCTGCTATTTGCAAGGGCTCCTACCACAGGTATGCCAGCAGCCCAGCAGTCTCTCTTCTTTTACCTCAGCAGTGCCCTTAGCCTCCATTCACCAGATCAGAACTACCTCAGGAGATTTTGCTGAGGTGGGTTAGAACAGCAGGTTCTTGGATTTTGCAATTAGATTGGAATTTCTGCGGTGACACAGAGCCCCGCCTTCCGACAGCCTCCTTTCCAGACAGGCCTTGCCTGCACTGCTGCAGTGGTCACCACAGTGCTCTGGGTCATGCTTCATCCCTTTGATATCACACCCCTCACTGGCGAGGGTTAGAGTTCAAATGCTGCGGTGAGAGCGGGCATGGAAATGAACAGAGTTTGGGCTTAAAGAGAATACTTTTTTTTTTAATGAGTTGTATTTTGTTTTTATTGGAAAGTCAGATATACAGAAAGGAGGAGAGACAGAGAAGATCTTCTGTCTGTTGATTCACTCCCCAAGTAGCCACAGTGACTGGAGCTGAGTCGTACGAAGCCAGGAGTTTCTTCTGGGTCTCTCATGCAGGTGCAGGGTCTCAGGGCTTTGGGTGGTCCTCAGATTCTTTCCCAGGCCACAAATGGGGAGCTGGATGGGAAGCGGAGCACTGGGATTAGAACAGGGACCCATATGGGATCCTGGCACTTGCAAGGCAAAGACTTTAGCTGCTAGGCTACTGCACCGGGCCCAATATGATAGTTCTGATTGGATTGTTGAATAGTGTTTATCCAGTCTCTTGCCTTTTCTGGCATCCTAGTGTGCCTGCTCTGGTCCCCTGGGCTGGTGGAGAAAGGGGAGAGCTAGCAGAATGCTACCATGAGCCCCGTAACACTGAGTTTGGAGCCACTTCAGCAGAGCTCTCCTTCTGCTTATGGAGTGAGGACTGGGGGCTCATAGGTGCTTGCCTTGAATGTGGCGGCTTCTGATTTATGTACTGATTCCTCAAAGCCATTGTCATCCTTGAAGTTCCCAAAAGTAAAAGGTTATTTTAGTCTACAGTTTTATGTATGGTACATCTTGAAGCAATTGGTCCTCCTGCCCACTTGATTGGTGCCTGGGAAATTAGCCGGCCTGGTGTGTGAAAGGAGAACTCTGGCTCATTCTTGGAGTTTATCTGTGGCCAGGGGGCTGAAATTTGCCTGACTGCTGCTTAAAAGGAGGCTTCCCACTGAACCAGAATTCGAGCAAGATCCAGTTGTCACTCTGGAAGTGTGGTTGCAGAATGGGTGAGGTATCAGGTACACCTTGAAATTGCCTGAGACAGGCCATCTAGAGGCCAAGAGCAACTTTGCTAGCTGAGCCACACCCTTCTGCCTGATACTAAAACTAAATCAGTTTGAATGCAGATTTCTCCCTACACAGCAGTTAGTTTGCTGCATGTGCCCTGCAATTGTAAGACCTCTCCCAACACCTCTCTTAATATTATGTGCCCTTCTGAAAACCCAGGAATGGGGAAAGTGCATGCCCACAAGCATGGAAAAGGTTGGTGCAAACTGAAAATGCTATATGAAATAAACCGTGAAAGTAAGAGGAGGAATGGCTCAGGAAAAGGGGGAACAAATCGCATTGTAGAGTTGGGCAAACTAGTGTCAGTCTTCTATAAAGGAGCTTAATGAGGTTAACCTGTTAACTTAACCTGCCTGAAGACAAGTTGCTACCTACCCCAGCTGCATCATGGCACCAAGCTCTGTCTTACAGGAAGAGTGCAGAGTATGTGGATTTGAACTCCAGTTCTGTTTAGTAAGTCACTTAATTTCTGAGCCTCCCTCTTTAATAAATTGGAAGTTATACTTAAATCAGAAGATGACTATAAAAATTTGTTGTCAGTCAGCCAATTCTTAGATAGTCACATATCCATGGCAATTCTGCTTTCTTTCAAAATGGAGACCTAAAGGGGCTTACTTTATTAGCTTGTTTTCAACATCCTTGAACTCTGGAGGCTTGGTCTCCTAGAGCCTTCTTCATGAATCCTGACAACATATGTAGGGGATTTCCTCTTGGAGGTGGGCCTCTGAAGAGCATTCTGGAGACAAAGAGTCTGACCCTTCTCTGCTGTGCATTCCCCACCAGGCAGCCAGAAGGTACCAGGAAGAATGAGCCATTATCCGCAGAACAATAGCCTATTGTAGAAAAAGAGAAGAGCAAGTTTGGTGGGGGGTCTCATCCTATTTGGTGGTTTCTAGGATACAAACCAAGTTTTTTGGAACTGGGTAGGGCAAGAAGGAAATAGTTTTTCTGAGCCTTGCTTGAAGCACTTTCTCTTTATCAGACGGTTGAGTGTCATCCACACAGGAGACCTAAACTAAATGGATAGTGTCAGCTTCTATGTCCCTACACCCCTTACTTACCACCTGTTTAACCCTTGACCCAGATATACCAGCAGGAGTAAGAGGCAGTCTGCTCTGTCTTGATTTGTTCTTGTCATTTCAGCCAACACCAGCTAGCCTGCTGTTTAGGTATAGGTGGTAGTCAATCTGTCAGACTGAGACCACTCCTTGGAAAAACAGTGTAGTAGTTGCGTAACTCCAGAGTCCCTAGTAGTTTACGGTGGGTCAGATTGCACTTTCTAACATTTATGACAAAGACTAAAGAGATTTTTAAAAGTTTCAGTGGCAAACTTCACTGAGGATGTTGTAGAAATATTTGAGGTGGCTGCTTTGCCCTTGGTACCCACAATAATTATGTTGCTTCTTTGTTCATCAAGATATTTTGCTGTATTCCAGCAATGGAATAGCCTCATGCCATGGCTGTAGATGTCTTAGAACAGGGCAGGGAGACAGAAATTGCTAAAGAAATTATAGGGACCAGCAGGTATAAGAGAGGAGCCGATGCTATGTAGGGCAGTCCACAAGAAGCTGTGGGAACACACTCACAGAGGACCTTTTAATTCAGGGCCTGATATCCCCACACAGACATCTAGATTAGGCCATTACAGGCTGTGTATTTGGATTTTGTTCCATAAGGATTATCATTTAGGTGAATATGGCTGAGTTGCGAAGTTGCCACTAACATACACACACACTGCAAACAAGTATGTGGGATTTATCTGGTTGTCTTTATGGGTGTTTACATGCCAATAATCATACATAAAGCAATGTGTACAACTCAGTTCCTCACAGCTGAATAGACACAAGAACTCCATCTGGGGGCTCCTCAAGAATTTACCCAAATTTATGGAAAAATCTCGAGTGTGAGCATTGCCATGAGCCTGTTTCTTAGACTTGCCTATTGACATTGTTTAAGCTGCTTGGTAAAACAAACTGATACCATTCCCATGTGGCTCCACAGGGAGATCTTTTAACCCCCGCCTCTAACCCTGATCTGCCACCTTTCTGCTTGAAAATGTACTTCATCAGGCAGAACTTGTGAATCTTGTTCCAAGAGCATCAGTGTGCACATGCACAGGCACGCACACACACAGGCATGCACGCCAGCCTACCCCTCCTGCTCCCAGTGAGGTATGAACTGTGTGATTTCGGGAATGGTTTTGTTGTGGTGTGAAGAGAGGGTGTTAGCTGCTGAGTTCTGTTTGTCAGCACAGCCTGACAAACCCATGCTGGCATGCACTAAGACTGGGCAACCAATCACAGCTGGAATAGTTATCGTCACGGAGTCCCTATGGGCTTCCTCTATCAGGTCACGTCCCAAAATAACATTGGGCAGTATTTCAAGTGAAGAACTGAAGGCTTTCGGGGCTGTAGCCAGCCTGGGGTGTGAGATTCTGTGTGAAATAGTTGGAACTGCTCCAGTGCTTTTGATCTGCATGGTAGATGAGCAGTAATATGCATGAAACACGTTGGAAACACGTGAGAAAATTCTCCCGGCCCTGCTGCTTCCTTGGAACTGGTAGGACCCTAAATAGGCTGATCCTTACCTCCCCTCTCTGAGCAGGATTATACTTGGAGCAAGGCAGACCTGGGAAAAGAGGTCTTTCCACCAAACGGGTGCTTTAATCTTTTGGGCTATCCTCCCAGAAGACCCATGTTAGGTGGACTCGTTTTGGGAAGCTGAGAATTTGTCCTGACATGCTGGGGTAGACTGGAATTTATTTTTTTTTTTTTTTTTTAAGATTTGTTGTTTATTTCAAAGGGTTAGAAAGATTTTCCATCTACTAGTTCATTCTCCAAATGACTGCGATGGCTGGAGCTGGCTTGGTTCAAAGTCGGAAGCTTCCTTTGGGTCTCCCACCTGAGTGCACTTGAGCCATCCTCTGCTGCTTTCCCAGGCTCATCAACAGGAAGCTATATTGAAAGCAGAGCAGCCTGCACTAAGCAGTGCTATTAAGGGATGCCAACACTGCAAGCAGCCACTTCATCTTCTGTACCTCAGTGCTGGCCCGTGAACTTGTTGTTGAAGGGAAGCGTGTTGTAGAAAACTGAACTTGTTAGGCACATTGAAGTTTGACTCAGTAACCAGACATCCAACTTTTTGTGAAACAAAAAGACCTGAAAAACTGGCTTTTTGTAAGACAAAAGCAGAGGTGTGTCCTGTGTAATAAAAGGACGTGAAGTTCAGAGTAGTACGCGTTTGTGTAGGTAAGTGAGGGAGACTTCTTTTGGAAATTTGTACCCTTACCACCCCCCTTCTATTCTGCAATAAAAATAATTACTGTGATTAGCTACTCAGACTGATGGGTGTGTCTTATATCTTATGCCAGTTATATGTAATTATGTCCCTCATTTCAGTGTATTGTTGCTGGTATTTGACCCTAACCATATGGTGCTAGTTGAGTTTGATGCATAAATCCCAGGGATGTCACAAACTCAGATTTGTCCAGTCCACTCACTGTGTGAGAAAACTAAAGCCCATCTTGTCGCCTCCTGTGTGGGGTCACAACTACCAAGTACCGAAACCTAAGCCTTGGTCTCCTAACTCAAAAGTCTGTACTTTTTCCACAGTACATGTTGTGCCCCAGGATACTGAAGAGAGTAAGTGAACAGTGTGTAGACTTGGGAGTCCAGCAAACTTGGGTTCAGATTTTGTTTCTACCACTTACTTGCAGGGTGACAACTTAAGCATATAATTAATTCAATCTCTCTAGTATCAGCTTTCTCATTTTCAAAATGGTAGCAATGGTAGAGCCTACAGCCAAGAATTTAGAAAACTAACTCGCAAAATGCGCCTCGTAGTAGATACTTCAGTGATAATTGCTGTTAATAGTACATGATTGTTTCTTAAAATTATTTCTTTTTCTTTTCTTTTTTTTAAGGATTTATTTATTTTTATTACAAAGTCAGATATGCAGAGAGGGAGAGACAGAGAGGAAGATCTTCCATCCGATGATTCACTCCCCAAGTGAGTGCAAAGGCCGATGCTGCACCAATCCGAAGCCGGGAACCTGGACCCTCTTCTGGGTCTCCCACACGGGTGCAGGGTCCCAAAGCTTTGGACCGTCCTCCACTGCTTTCCTAGGCCATAAGCAGGGAGCTGGATGGGAAGTGGAGCAGCCGGGACTAGAACCGGCACTCATATGGGATCCCAGCATGCTCAAGGCGAGGACTTTAGCTGCTAGGCCACACTGCCGGGCCCACTTAAAATTATTTCAAACGAGCTACCCCATGCTGACTGTTTGCAATCTATGAGAAGGACAGTTTGAAAGATTGGCCTCACACCAGCCAGATTGGAGAGAAGAAAGCGCTGCTTCCTTGCCCCACGTTACTCTATGCTAAGGCATCCCTGGCTAGACAGGCCGTTGGTGACGGCTGCTTGATGAGCATTTTCTCTCATGAGTGTTCTGGATGTCTTGCAACACTGCCTGACATCTTCAGAGCCCCTTTCCACAGGACACAGATGCTTCAGGGTGTGGGAATCCCGGCCCTGGGCATGCCCAGATTGGGGGGCTGGGTGGGGAACATTGTACGTTTTCTTTAGGTTCCTAAGATCCTCCTTTGGGCTCAAGCAGTCACCTTGTAGATATCCAGGGAGCCTGTTAGAGCAATGCGATGGAAGAAATTAGCTTCTCAGTTGCTGCCCATACCTGGTAACAACTAGTGAGGTTTTTGTGTTTGTTTTTGGTAGATTTTTTTCCTCTAAAGTTTTCAGAAGATATCTGAGGCTTGCCGAATTGAATAGGGGTTCCTGTGTTGAGGGCAGTAGAAATACAGCAGGGGGGCTTTGGCTTTACCTGTGTTTTCTGAAGTGTTTTCACCGTGAAAGTGCTGTGCTTGTAAAAGATAGATGTACACCCATTCAAATGTTCAAATCAAACCGTGATTTTTCAAAGCAATTTGGTCAGAGCCCAAGTTCCAGCTTTATGAATGGACCCTTGATTCCTATTCTGTTCTGAAATGCTAGTTTCCTTCTCCAGTGAGCAAGTGGTTCTTGTTACCAGAACAGACAGTTGGATAAGGATTGGAGATTTGTGAGAAAAAGTGTACAGGGGAGGCTTCTGGTCTCTCAGAGCCCTCGGCTATGGGTCCTGGTGCAGACACTAGGGAAACCTTTACTGGCCCTCAGATGGCTCCTGTTATCATCTGGCTGCATTTGTTAGTGTGTTCTGATTGGCTCACAAGCCAGGTATCCAGGGTTGAAAGCAGGGCAGCTTTATAGCTATACAGCCTTTAAGGGGTAGACAGCACCTTTTTTTTTTTTTTTTTTTTTTATAAGATTTATTTTGCTTTTATTGGAAAGTGAGATATACTGAGAGGAAGATCTTCCGTCTGATGGTTCACTCCCCAGACAGCCGCAATGGCTAGAGCTGAGCCAATACGAAGCCAGGACCAGGAGCTTCTTCTGGGTCTTTCATGCTGGTACAGGGTCCCAAGGCTTTGGGCCATCCTTTGCTGCTTTCCCAGACCACAGGCCAGGGAGCAGGATGGGAAGTGGAACATCTGGGACACAAACTGGCTCTTATATGGAATCCCAGCATGTGCAAGGCGAGGACTTTAGCCACTAGGCTTCTGTACAAGGCCCTATTTTTTTTTTAAGATTTATTCATTTTATTCCAAAGTCAGATATACACAGAGGAGGAGAGACAGAGAGGAAGATCTTCTGTCCGATGATTCACTCCCCAAGTGAGCCGCAACGGGCCGATGCGCGCCGATCCGAAGCCAGGAACCAGGAACCTCTTCCAGGTCTCCCACGTGGGTGCAGTGTCCCAAGGCATTGAGCCGTCCTCAACTGCTTTCCCAGGCCACAAGCAGGAAGCTGGATGGGAAGTGGAGCTGCCAGGATTAGAACCGGCGCCCATATGGGATCCCGGGGCATTCAAGGCGAGGACTTTAGCCGCTAGGCCACACCGCCGGGCCCGTAGAGCCCTATTTTTTAATCTTTAAAAAAAAAGAAGAGAGAGACTGACATCGTTGTGTGGCATACAAGCTCCTGCCTATGATTGCAGCATCCCATATGGGCAGTGGTTCAAGTCACAACTATTCCTCTTCCAATCTAGCTCCTGGCTTTGGGGCTGGCTCGTCTCTGACAGTGGTGGCCATTTGAGGAGTGAACCAAGGGATGGGAAATTGTCTCTGTCTCTCTCTCTTTCTCTCTCCGTCCCTCCCTCCACTCTCCCTCCTCCCCCTTCCTCTCTCCTCCCTCTCCCAGTTTCTCACTGTAAATTAAATAAGGAAGATGCCCTTTGGATTTATCTAGAGGTTGATCTCTTTGAGTTCCCATCTATACTGGAACTAATTCTCACTACCTCTGCACCCAAAAGGCAGTTTGAGAGAGAAAAGGGAGAGGAAAAAACACATAATTTCTACCCAGTGGTTCACTCCCTAAAGGATTTTGTCCAGACTTCTTACATACAGCTCCTGCCAGTGTTTTGTGAAGTTCCCCCCGGAGTAAAAGCTAAGATCTCATTGAAGTGGCTGTCCTCAGGGGCTAACACATGTTAAGAGCCTCTGCCTGGAATCCCAGCATCACATACAGGTACCAGTGCAGGTACTAATGCACTTCGGAGAGCAGCAGCAAGTGGCCCAATTGTTTGGGTCCCTGCATCTTGGAAGAAAATCCTGCCTCCTGACTTAGGACCGGCCCAGCTCCAGCCCTTGGCAACCATTTGGAAAGTGAACTTGCAAATGGGGTATCTATCCCTGTGCCTTTCAAATAAAAGCATATGTAACTGCTTTCCTATGACTGACCATACAACTCGGGCCTGGAAAAGAAGATGTAGGAAATGGAATATGCTTTGAGGAAATGAAAACTGACTTATGGGCCAGGTACACATCCCCACCCATTTGCTTACATGTTTCTTATGACTACTTTTGTACTAGAGTGGCAGCATTGAGTAGTTTTGAGAGATTATATATGGCCTACAAAGTCTAAAATACTCTCTCCCTAGTGCTTAACAGAGTTTTTCACAAGTAAACTTTAGCATCATAATTAAATAATTCTTGTAGTGAATTTGGATATTTAAGGAGATGCTAAGCATGTAGTTTGTTGAAAACATCTTTACTGATTTCATTACTGATCCATGTTCTGTGTCTGTTTCAGGATCTGTCTGGCTCAATAGATGATCTCCCCATGGGGACAGAAGGAGCTCTGAGTCCTGGAGTGAGCACATCAGGGATTTCCAGCAGCCAAGGAGAGCAGAGTAATCCAGCTCAGTCTCCTTTCTCTCCTCATACCTCCCCTCACCTGCCTGGCATCCGAGGCCCCTCCCCCTCCCCTGTTGGCTCTCCCGCCAGTGTTGCTCAGTCTCGCTCAGGACCACTTTCGCCTGCTGCAGTGCCAGGTACCCTTAAGTGCCACTTTTTGGGGAGAGGGAAAGATGATTGGCCCTAGTGATACTGGGAAGCCCTAGCCTTGCACTGGTAGAGGCTAACTCTTGTCTGCAGTTTCCCCTTCCTAGCTGAAAAGGGGAAAGGGGACCCTCTTGGCTGGATCTGTCTGAGGCTGGGAGGTACTTAACCTCTCTATGAGCCACTTTGACCTCTGAATTGACATCCCAGTTAAAATCCTGAGGTTTCACCGCGACTTGTTTACTATCTATCTTCTCTGTCTGGAACAGGCAACCAGATGCCTCCTCGGCCCCCCAGTGGCCAGTCGGACAGCATCATGCATCCTTCCATGAACCAATCAAGCATTGCCCAAGATCGAGGTGAGAACCTGGGCTTTGGAGCAAAAGAGGACTGATAACTTTTGGGAAATTGTATAATCTTGAATCACTGGCTAGCTGTGAAATTGGAATGCACATTGGGTGCAAGCATCATGGTTGCTGTCTGAGACACCAGCATCCTACATGAGCACCATTTTAAGTCCCACTTCTGATACAGTTCGCTGCTAATGCACCTGTGAAAGCAACGAAAGATGGCCCTAATGTTTGGGCCTCTGCCACCTGTCTGGGAGACCCTGGTGGAATTGCCTCACTTCAGTCTGGGCCAGCCCTGGCTTTTGACTCATCCTGACTCAAAACAGCCAGGAATAGGCCAGGTATAAATCAGGACCTCCGTGGATCTTCCATGTGGCTAGCTGGAACTCAAGTACTTGAGCATCATCCTCTGCCTTACACACAGTCCAGTATGGTTTGGAGGTGACTCAAGTAATGCCTTCCTTGCCTTCTGCACCAAAGCACCTGCCCCGGTCACTTACCATTATTGTTTGTCTTTTCAAACTTCTGTTTGGTAGAAACAGTTGACATGCTGTGGTTTCTGTTTTGGGCTACTTCGTATGTGCCTTAAAGGCTAAATGACAATATAACAAATCAGGCACTTCATGCAAGTAGCTGTAAAGAGAACACAAATGATGAAGTCCCAGGAGAACATTTGTTCCCATTATACTGAGCTGATAAGTATATGATTGGGGCCAGTGTTGTGGCAAAGCAGGTTAGGCCCTCTGCAAGCATCCCATATGGGATATAGGAGTTGTGGTTGCTCTACTTCTCATCCAGCTCCCTGGCAATGGGCCTGGGAAGGCAGCAGATGATGACACAAGTGCTTGGGCCCCTGAACACCCACATGGAAGATCCAGATGAAGTTTCTGGCTAACTGCTAACTGTATGTCTACTATCCACAAATAGGTTATATGCAGAGGAACCCCCAGATGCCCCAGTACAGCAACCCCCAGCCTGGCTCGGCCTTATCTCCACGTCAGCCTTCTGGAGGACAGATGCACACAGGCATGGGCTCCTACCAGCAAAACTCCATGGGAAGCTATGGCCCCCAGGGGGGCCAGTATGGCCCACAAGGTGAGTGTGCTGTCCAGGTAGGAGTAGGCAGAGAGGGGAAAGTAGTTCCTTAGCTGATGAGCTGTAGGAGTAAACGTCCTTTTCCTTAAATCTTCCCAACCCAGAGTCTAAAGTAGGACTGTATTGGCTTCCATCTTGTCTCTCCTTAACTATATCACCATGAAGAAGTCTGAATTTCTTTGAGCTTTGTTTTATTTATAAAATGGGACTAAGACTTTTAGCCCAGGACTGAGCAGACACTACAGATGGCAGCAGTCAGGATATTTTTTGGTAAATAAGCGCTAATAGAATAGATGCCTACTTAAGATCAGCCCTAGGCAGATCTGAAGGTGAATCTCAGAGCATGGGATAGAAAGCAAGAGGAGTGTGAAGAAGACTTCCTCGGAGGTTGCAGGGCACAGGTGCCAGCAAAGCCAGGCTTGCTCTGTGCTTTCTGTAAGCTGAGGAAACACCACTGCTTTGCTTAGTTTTCCCATGACAGTGAAAGTTTCTATGAAGTTTGTCTCTTCCCTGATCACAATAGTAAATGATTCTAGCTGCTTGGAGTTTAGGAGCTAAGAGATATTAACGATTAGCCTGTGATTCTCTAACCCAGTTGCTGTGTCCTCTCCCTCTCCCCTTCCAGGAGGCTACCCAAGACAGCCAAATTATAATGCCTTGCCCAATGCCAACTACCCTAATGCAGGCATGGCTGGAAGCATAAACCCCATGAGTGCTGGAGGTCAGATGCATGGGCAGCCTGGCATCCCACCTTATGGCACACTCCCTCCAGGGAGAATGAGTCATGCCTCCATGGGCAACAGGCCTTATGGCCCTAACATGGCCAATATGCCACCTCAGGTTGGGTCAGGGATGTGTCCCCCACCAGGGGGCATGAACCGGAAAACTCAAGAAACTGCTGTCGCCATGCATGTTGCTGCCAACTCTATCCAAAACAGGTAAGGCCTAGGAAATGAAAAGGGTGTCTGTAGACTGGCTTGGGTAATTGAGATGCTTCTGGCCCTGAGTGAGAACATTGTATGTATGCCTATCTAACTGATAAACATTTAATTGAAAGCTCTTCAGAAAACTTGGTTTTATTACATCTTCTATTATAGTGTGGAAGACAATAAAAATGTTGATTCTTGAACATCTTAATTATTATCAATTTCACATGATCAAATCACGTAAAGAAATGTACAGGATAGCTTGTTGTTTGTTTATTTTGCTTTGCTTTGTTTTGTTCAGGTTTATGCTTTTAAAATTTTTTCCTCCCCACCACCTCCTTCCCTCCCTCCCACTCTTTCCTCCCTACTTGGGGAGGTCCTTCCCGGTGGCTGCCCCAGTGGGGTCTCAGCCAGGACAGGTTATTTTGATTGACAAAGTAAGTCTTTAGGGGAGGTGATTTCACTTCTATCAATTTTTCTTTTTCGGTCTGTTCCCAAAAGGCTTCTTGTGATACACATGAAATTTGGGACTGTGGTATAAAAAATGAAAAAGGGTGGTAGGATTGTGGTTTGCCCTTTCTGCCATTGTGCATGGTCCTGTGCTTCTGACTGGTGAGACTGAAGTGCAGGAGACTTTTGCGGGTAGGTTCAGCAACTTAAGTTATCTTCTCTGGGCACAAATTTCTGTTAATGTAGTTGCATTCTTACTCAAGATACAACTCTGCACTAACATATTTTTGGTACCCACTGCCTTTTTTTTTTTTTTTTTTTTTTTTTTTTTTTTTTTTTTTTATTGGAAAGACGTATACAAAGAGGAGGAGAGACAGAGAGAAAGATCTTCCATCTGATGGTTCACTCCCCAAGTGGCCACAGTGGCTGGAGCTGAGCCAATCTGAAGCCAGGAGCTTCTCCAGGTCTCCCACACGGGTGCAGGGTCCCAAGCCTTTGGGCCATCCTTGACTGCTTTCCCAGGCCACAAACAGGGAGCTGGATGGTAAGCAGGGCCACGAGTATTAGAACTGGTACCCATTTGGGATGCTGGCATGTTCAAGGCAAGGACTTTAGCTGCTTACACTATCACGCTGGGCCCCTTTTTTTCTTTCTTTCTTTTCAAATGTTTCTTTTTATTGGAAAGATTAAGGCAGAGAAAGATCTTCCATCCACTGGTTAATTCTCAGGTGACTGCAACAGCCAAAGCTGAGTCCATCCAGAGCCAGAAGCCAGGAGCTGCTTCTGGGTTTCCCACATGGACGCTGAATCCTAAGGCTTTAGGCCATCCTCTGCTGCTTTCCCAGGCCATTAACAGGGAACTGGATGGGAAGTGAAGCATCTGGTACACAAACTAGCACCCATCCCATCACTTGTAAGGCAGAGGATTAGCCAATCAGGCCATTGCTCCAGGCCTGCCCACTGCTCTTAAAGTGAATCTCATTCCAGAGTTGATGAATCAAGATAAAGTAATTGACTGAGAAAGTAGTTTTGATAGACTATCACAGTGATAGAAGTGCAAAGTTTGTGTTATGTCCTTCAAGAAGGATTATAAAATCAGCTCCAGGGGCCCGGCGCGATAGCGTAGCAGTTGAAGTCTTCACCTTGAATGCACTGGGATCCCATATGGTCGTGGGTTCTAATCCCACCAGCTCCACTTCCCATCCAGCTCCCTGCTGGTGGCCTAGGAAAACAGTCAAGGACGGGCCAAAGCTTTGGGACCCTGCACCTGTGTGGGAGACCCAGAAGAGCTCCTGGCTCCTGGCTTTGGATTGGCTCAGCTCCAGCCATTGCGGCCACTTGGGGAGTGAACTATTGGATGGAAGATTTTCCTCACTGTGTCTCCTCTCTGTACATCTGCCTTTCCAATAAAAATAAATCAATCTTTTAAAAAAAGTCACCTCTAGGTGCTATGTCTTGATCCATTCTGATTATGGCTCGGTTAAATTGAGCATTCATCTAGGCTGTGAAAAGGAAATACGGCTTGACTTTGGAGTGTGTCCCTTAAAATTAATGCATTGTTTGTTGTACAGAATTCAAATCTTAATCTTTTGTGGGAAATAGAATTTTGGACTTTCTACATGTTACATAGTTCTATCTTGAGGAAGACACAAAAGTTTTTTTCTTTTTTTTTTTTAAACCTAATAGATGGTCATACAGCCTTAATTACTTTTTAAAACCAAATCTGAAACCTTCCCATTCTAACCCATATCTCTCTCAATTTCCATCTTCTTCCTCAGGCCACCAGGCTACCCCAACATGAATCAGGGGGGCATGATGGGAACTGGACCTCCCTATGGACAAGGGATTAATAGTATGGCTGGCATGATCAACCCTCAGGGACCTCCATATCCCATGGGTGGAACCATGGCTAACAATTCAGCAGGTTCGTACTTGTCCTTGTTCAGCCTAGAGAATGTTTTAAGAGTGATAATCATATTAACTGAATCCATTGGACATGACTTTTTTTTTTCTTCTCTTATATAGGGATGGCAGCCAGCCCAGAGATGATGGGCCTTGGGGATGTCAAATTAACTCCTGCGACCAAAATGAACAACAAGGCAGATGGGACACCCAAGACAGAGTCCAAATCCAAGGTAACAAGCCTCGTCTTGGCTCCTCTCAACTTTGGTCCTATTTTTTTTAGTGATAGAAAGGGGAGAGAAAAAAGGAGTGGTAGTTCTAACCTAGTGCAACATCACTGAATCGTCTGAAAAACCTGCTGTTGCCTCTGTTGTGAAGGACTCCACTCACTTGGGTGACTGGGGCCTGTGAACTTGGGACATCTCCGCTGCCTTCCCAGGCACTTTAATGGGGAGCTAGGTTGAAAGCAGAGCAGCCAGGATTTTGAACTGACACTTACGGGATGCTGGCATTATAGGTGGCTACTTACCCCACTGTGCCTTGATATGTATTGAACAAGAATTTGAAACTGAGCCTTGCTACTTAAAGGCTGTCAGATTTTAAACATTGCTACCTTGGGCTAGTGTTGTAGCACAGTGGTTTGAGCATTGTTTACAATGCAACATTCCATATTAGAATATTACTTCAAGTCCTAGGTGTTTGCTTTCAGTTCAGTTCTGTTCCCTGATAATACCTCCTGGGAAGGCAATGTGTCATAGTTCAACTGCTTGGGCCCCTGCTTGCCATGTGAAAGACCACGATAGAGTTCCTGGCTCTGGCCATGATAGGCATTTGGGGATTGAATCAGTAGATAGAAAATCTCTCTCCCTCTCTTCTTCTCCCTGTCTCCAATTCCGTCTTTCAAATAAGTAAGTAATTCTCTTTTTACGTGGAAGAAATTATAATACCTAATATGTAAAGGCATCCAGCATAGCTCCCAATACATACCATTTAGTTCGTCTTGGCTCTCTTCCTTTACAGAAAGGTCTGGCTCCTTTCTGGCCCTTCAGCCTTGTGAACACAGGGCAGGGGCAAGTGATCACCCTAAAGTAAGCAGTTTTATTGCTACCCTAATCAGGAGACTTCTGAGACTCTTATTATCGGTTTTGAATCTAACCAGTCCATGACTTTTCATCTGTCCCTTCCAGAAATCCAGTTCTTCTACCACAACCAATGAAAAAATCACCAAGTTATATGAGCTGGGTGGTGAGCCTGAGAGGAAGATGTGGGTAGACCGTTACCTTGCCTTCACAGAGGAAAAGGCCATGGGCATGACCAATCTGCCTGCTGTGGGTAGGAAACCTTTGGACCTCTATCGCCTCTATGTGTCTGTGAAGGAGATTGGTGGATTGACTCAGGTGAGTGCTTGACATTTGGCTTTTCTTGTAGTTTGAAGCCTCTTCCCTAGGTACTTGTTAGCTTCATAAGATACCATGCATTCCATAGGACATCCCACTGCTGCTCTGTGAGTCCTATAACACTGACAGGAATCATGAGGCTTCTAGAAGACAGACACTTTCTTAGTAATATAAGCTATTAGCACTCAGTTTTTCATGCATCTGGGATCCCACTGGGGTACAGATACAGAGAATGTTGTAATTATATGGAAAACAGATTGTTGTCATAGCAAATGCAGATGGAGAAATGGGCCTAGTTTTAAACCCTGTCTTAGCCATTTCACAACATGGAAAATTAATCAAGGTGTGTGAACCCTCTGGGTCTTAATTTTTAAAGATTTATTTATTTTTATTACAAAGATACACAGAGAGGAAGATCCTCCGTCCAATGATTCACTCCCCAAGTGAGCCCCAACAGGCCGGTGCTGTGCCGATCCGAAGCCGGGAACCAGGAACCTCTTCCGGGTCTCCCACGCGGGTGCAGGGTCCCAAAGCTTTTTGGGCCATCCTCAGCTGCTTTCCCAGGCCACAAGCAGGGAGCTGGATGGGAAGTGGAGCAGCTCGGATTAGAACCGGCGCATTCAAGGCGAGGACTTCAGCTGCTAGGCCACGCCACCGGGCCCTTAATTTTATTTTTTTAAATGCTTATACCCTGGTAGGCTGCCACAAAAAAAATTTTTTTTAATGTATAGGTTTCAGTAAGCCTTCTGCCACAGAATTGATCTGCAAAATAGTACAGGGACATCTAGAAAAGTTGCTGACCCCTTCATTCCAGAAAGCCTCCTGGTGGAGATGGGATTTCAGGAGATGCTTAATAGAATTAGTTTATGAAGTGGTGGGAAGTTTTGTGTACTCGTTATGGGAGACTTGTGAATGAAGTCTCTCAATCCTTTGGCACCCAGAGTGTTGTTCCTGCTCTGATACTTGACAGGCAAGCAGGTAGACCACCCTGACAGCATACTCTGCCTTACACACTTTGCTCCTGCGTGTGTTCACAGTTGTCAGACCAGAAGCCTGCTCTTACATCAGTTTGTGCCTAGCTCAGGGGAAGACGTAGCAAAGGAAGACTTACTCCAGACCTCAATTAGAAGAGGAAAACAGCTGTCACCAGCAGAAACGAAAGTGACTGGAATGAAGCCAAACAACAGTCATGAATTCCTTCTGCCTTCAGGCTTTATTCCCCTCCCCCACAAGGAAAAACAGAACCAAAGGAGACACGTGCACACTGCCACAAAACGCGTGGGAAGCACAGTAGAAGGCTTCTGATGTAACCTGTGCTTGTTTCTCTCCTCCCTGGTAGTAAGCTGTCCCAGTCAGACTGTTCCCTTGCCTTGGGGCACTGGGATGTCATACTAGGTTTGGCCTCTGACCTGGTTTCTGGATTCACTGAGCCTAGGATGTGAAGTAGGTGAATCCGACAGCCTAGAGCCTGTCTTCAAGAAGAGGAAGAATAGTACATTAAGTTAGTAAAGTTCCAAGATGGGTCCTGAGTTTTTCTAAAGGATTATTAAGGTTTGACTGGGAGGCAGGGGTTCATTCCAGGAACCTGGACCAGGTTGCATGGAAGTGAGTCCAGACTGTCTTCTGCCAAGGCCCTAGGAAGTGTTTCTAGTTACCTGTCCTCTGCTAAATTGTCCCCTCTGGGTTTCCTTGAACTCTTATCTGCTGTCACAGGTTGCAGATGAAGAGGTGTTACAGTCTTTTGGACTTCGTTGTTGGATCTGCACTGGAAAGCCAGTGCTCCCCTGCCTTTGAGGGACAGACTTACAGGTGATAGACCTGCCCAACTGAAGCAGAAAAACTAATCTAAGAAGCCTTTGGGGAATGGTATTTGTTGGTTCTTTTCGATATAAGCTTTTTTTTGGCTTGTTTGTTTGCTGCCACAAGCTAAAACAACAGCCGCAGCAAGCTACACAGGGATGATGGCCATGGGGACAGGAATGAAGGTAGAAACAGAGAGGTTTCATGCCATAGTGGCAGGAGAGGGCTCCAAGGGTAGAGGGGTAGGCAGCAAAACAAGTGGCATACACGCAAGAGTGTGCCTTTATGGCTGGGGGGGTGTGGGTATTACTGGGTGTGAGGCATTGGTGGATAGGGCCGTCAGGTACAATGTGCATTGGTGGGAACAGGGTTACAAAGTTACAGCAGATTGGCAGACAACAAACTTTGAACCTAAAGGGGGTATGAATCTTAAGGAAGCTGAGACATACAGGAAGCAGATATTTAGAATGGTGCTGAGTCAAATGGTGGGGATCTTTCAGGGCTGATGTTTAGTTTAACAAAATAAGTCAGGCAAGGTGGTCGCTGTTAAGTACCACAAAGGTTTCCAGTTTATAAAATGTTTAGTTTTATTAGTGCATTTAAAATGAGATTTGGGTCTCATGGTGATTTGCATGCTATTTTCAGCAGAGCATTTTATAAAGCAAAGACTGACTATGGATTCTGTTCTAATAGTGATAAGGAATTTGCCCTATTTTAGTTATTTACTATGTCATTGTTGTAGTGGTACTGAGGATAGGGAGAAGCCAGCACACATTTAGCTAAGTTGTTGGGTAATCCACCAAAAAGACCGACTTTTGCAGCTACCTCAGAACTCTGATTCCTCAGGAAACTAGTACCTTGCAGCCCTCTGGGTTTTGAGGCCTTGAAGCAGGACAGACCATGTGTAAGGTGTACCCCAATTCTTTGGTTGTTTATGCAGGTCAACAAGAACAAAAAATGGCGGGAACTTGCAACCAACCTCAATGTGGGCACATCAAGCAGTGCTGCCAGTTCCTTGAAAAAACAGTATATCCAGTGTCTCTATGCCTTTGAGTGCAAGATTGAACGGGGAGAAGACCCTCCCCCAGACATCTTTGCAGCTGCTGATTCCAAGAAGTCCCAACCCAAGATCCAGCCTCCCTCTCCTGGTAAGGACAAGTAGATCAGCCCTACCAAGGCAGCCCTACCAAGGAGGAGGGCCCACTCCCCTGGCTCCTTGTTCATGGTGCTTGTTTTCTGAGATGCCAAGACTTAACAGGTTGGCAGACTAAAGAGCGGGCAGTGGCAATTCCCTTGGGATGTACCCTTCAGCAGCCTTTAAGTTTTAATTTTCATTGCACCTGGTGTCTTGCCAAGTGTTTGTAAACTAGTGAGTGGGAGGGACACCCACAGAGTGGAGAAAAACTGACAAATAGCAGTGAGGCAGGGCCATCTGGGAGCTTTGGCCCACTGATGGCAGCGCCTTAGAATGCAGCTCAGACTAGAGCCATGGATTCCCCAGGGAGCTGAGATGGTAATGAATGGGAAGGAAGGGCGGGGAGCAGATGTGAATGGAATGCTGATGGGAGTGTCTCTGTTCACCCTTGGTTGTGAGTGGAGGTTGGAGCCTGGGCATGTATGAGAAGGGAAGAAGGCCAAGACCCTGGAAGGTGGGTGTGAACACATGTGCCCCGGTTCTGACCTGGGGGTGTGATGAGTGCCTGAGCTGCCAATGACTCATCAGCCGAGGGAGGCCTCAGGAATGGGATAGCTGCTGCCTGCGGAACGGTAGCTAATGGAGACATTAATTACTGGTACTTCTGTACTCATCAGTCTAGAAGAACATTTGAACCTGAGAAATGATACTGCTGGAGTTTTGAGAATAGGAGCTCCTAGGCTCCTCAAAATTGTAGTACATATTTGGGGCAGGGTGAGCCCCAACCTATATTTTGGGGGCTGAATAAAAAGCTGCATACCAACCTTACAGTATTTAATAGGTTATAGACAAAATCCTTGGAAAAGTCAGGAAAGCAGGCTTGACTAAAAAATCAGATGAGTGGTGATGTCATGAAAACATATCATTCTTCTCCAAAGATACAAAACCAGAGAGCCGCAAAACTCTCATGTCTGTGACCTGGCCTTGCAGGTCCCCTGCTGGGAAGGATGAGTGAGGCCTTAAAGCCTGGGAAAATCTTTGCCAGAGTAATCCTGGGACAATTGATGTGTTCTATGAAAAGTAAGCACTTCCTGGCAGGCTGCCTCCTCATCTTGCATCCCTGTCCACAGCGGGATCAGGGTCCATGCAGGGGCCACAGACGCCTCAGTCCACCAGCAGTTCCATGGCAGAAGGAGGAGACCTGAAGCCGCCAACTCCAGCATCCACACCACATAGCCAGATCCCCCCTTTGCCAGGCATGAGGTAAGGCCAGAAGCAGGACAGACGGTGTGAGGGACCCTTGGGGCAGGGGTATGGAATTCCTATGCAGCCCACAGGTAGCTCCTTTCACTGCCTGCCCAACTAGTGACTCCTGTGTATGTTGTAGCACACTGGGGAACTGAAAATTGTTTGGGGTATCATTGTTTTTTCTCATTCTGTAATAGGAGCAATTCAGTTGGGATGCAAGATGCCTTTCCTGATGGAAGTGACCCCACATTCCAGAAGCGGAATTCCATGACTCCGAATCCTGGGTACCAGCCCAGTATGAATACCTCTGACATGATGGGGCGCATGTCCTACGAGCCAAATAAGGATCCTTATGGCAGCATGAGGAAAGGTGACCAACTGCTGTGGACCTCGTGTCCCCAAAGCTAGTGCCAGGCAGATGGGGGCACAGCTTTAGGCTGGCTCCAGGTTCTCAAGCCTTGCTCTGAGATGGCATTTCCTGACCTAATCATCCTTCTTTGTCCCTACCTACTTTCTTGCTTCCCTCTCCCTGGGCTCACTGTCACATACATTGTGTTTTGGTAGCTGGGTCTCTTTAGATTTGTTTGTGAGCATGTCAGGAGAAAATAGGAACAGGCCTGTGCTCCGAGGCTAGCCTGGGTCTAGGAGCCAGCCAGGGTGCGGGTGGCTCAGTTTGCCATCCCACCAGAGCACTCACTGCTTGCCTTTCTGCGTTTAGCTCCAGGGAGTGATCCCTTCATGCCCTCAGGGCAGGGCCCCAACGGTGGGATGGGAGACCCCTATAGCCGGACCGCCGGCCCTGGGCTGGGAAATGTGGCAATGGGACCACGGCAGCACTATCCCTACGGTGGTCCTTACGACAGAGTAAGGTAAGCACAACTGCTGCTCCTGCCCTGCTTCTGGTCCCCACACTTCCAGCTCTAGAAGATTCAAATTCTAACCACTTCTCTAATTTTATTTAGGACGGAGCCTGGAATAGGGCCTGAGGGAAACATGGGCACTGGGGCCCCCCAGCCGAATCTCATGCCTTCCACCCCAGACTCGGGGATGTATTCTCCTAGCCGCTACCCTCCGCAGCAGCAGCAGCAGCAGCGGTAAGTGCAGCCCAGGGTCAGAGCTGCCATGGAACTCACTTTGCCACCGCCCGCCCTGACCCTCAGTCTGCCTCCCTCCTGCAGACATGATTCCTATGGCAATCAGTTCTCTACCCAAGGCACCCCCTCCGGCAGCCCCTTCCCAAGCCAGCAGACCACAATGTATCAGCAGCAGCAGCAACAGGTGAGGAGGGTAACTGGAATGGGTTTCCCTTGACAACCAACCTGTGTGTGTGTCTAGAAACTCCTTTGAAGAGGTGAGTGTTCTTCTGTCACCCAGATAGCCAGTTCTGCCCAAATAGCCAAGTCTTCAACCTGGTCCCTCTTCAGAACCCAGTCTAGTATCCTGCATTCTCCAAAAGGGCAAGAAAGAGATTTAATTTGATTTGAAGTTTTGTGTAGTTTTTTATTTGGAATAAGGCAGAACCAGTATGGGAAGACGGAAGGGTAGTTTCCTGGAGGGTTGACTTGAGGAGATACTCTGTGAAAGTGCTTCCTTGTTCTCCTGGAGTCTACAGCCTCTTTTCAGGGACAACTATAGCATCCTAGCATTGTGGGTTTTGTGTCTC
Organism: Ochotona princeps; assembly: GCF_030435755.1. Lineage (NCBI taxonomy): Eukaryota > Metazoa > Chordata > Mammalia > Lagomorpha > Ochotonidae > Ochotona > Ochotona princeps. Next base: position 18,990,648 of record NC_080833.1, read on the forward strand.
TGAGAGCAAACTGTGAATTTCCCCTCCTCTTATATCTTATAGAATTATAAGCGGCCAATGGATGGTACCTACGGCCCTCCTGCCAAGCGGCATGAAGGGGAAATGTACACTGTGCCGTACAGCACTGGGCAGGGGCAGCCTCAGCAGCAGCAGCAGTTGCCCCCAGCCCAGTCCCAGTCTGCCAGCCAGCAACAAGCTGCCCAGCCTTCCTCTCAGCAAGATATGTACAACCAGTTCAGCAATGCCTATCCTGCCACTGCCACCGCTGCTACTGAACGCCGACCAACAGGCGGTCCCCAGAACCAGTTTCCATTCCAATTTGGCCGAGACCGTGTCTCTGCACCCCCTGGCTCCAGTGCCCAGCAGAACATGCCACCGCAAATGATGGGCGGCCCCATACAGGCATCGGCTGAGGTTGCTCAGCAAGGCACCATGTGGCAGGGGCGTAATGACATGACCTACAATTATGCCAACAGGCAGAGCACGGGCTCTGCCCCCCAGGGCCCTACGTATCATGGTGTGAACAGAACAGACGAAATGCTGCACACAGATCAAAGGGCCAACCACGAAGGCCCATGGCCTTCTCATGGCACCCGCCAGCCCCCATATGGCCCCTCTGCCCCCGTGCCTCCCATGACCAGGCCCCCACCATCTAACTACCAGCCCCCACCAAGCATGCAGAATCACATTCCTCAGGTATCCAGCCCCGCTCCCCTGCCTCGGCCAATGGAGAACCGCACCTCTCCTAGCAAGTCTCCATTCCTGCACTCTGGGATGAAAATGCAGAAGGCAGGTCCACCAGTGCCTGCCTCACACATAGCGCCTACCCCTGTGCAGCCCCCCATGATTCGGCGGGATATCACGTTCCCACCTGGCTCTGTTGAAGCCACACAGCCTGTGTTGAAGCAGAGAAGGCGGCTCACAATGAAAGACATTGGTAAGAACTCCCTTGCTGGGTTGCACAATCCACCACTTTCCACCTTGTCCATTGTTTTCCTCAAGCCTGATATTCTGGATGAGGTTGTAGCTGGTCCAGAGTTAACTAATGACCACTGTACTTTGGGTAAGGAAGAACTAAGCTGCTAATAGATTCCAGGCTTTGCTGTGCAGTGATGTCCCCGGGAGCTTGGGCATTGTGAGAGCCAGGTGTGTGTCATCTGCAGATGAACTGCCTTCCACCTTGCATCATCTGCAGCGTAGCCTGACTGATAGGGCAGCTCTGGGGTTGCCTCCAGCCAATCTGGACTTGGTGGATGGATGACATAAGAGATTTATTTCAGGAACCCCGGAGGCCTGGCGGGTAATGATGTCCCTCAAGTCTGGGCTGTTGGCAGAAAGCACATGGGCATTAGACACCATTAACATCCTGCTGTATGACGACAACAGCATCATGACCTTCAATCTCAGTCAGGTGAGTACAGAGCAGGAGGGCGTGCTGTAATCCTGACTGTGGGTAATACTAAATGATGAACCCATAGCCGGCCGACTTGGTCTGCCTCTCAGATACCTTCCATTGCACTGGACACAGGCTCAGCATATTGAGTGCAGTAATAATTTGTGTATTCTATTTAGGAGACATTGATGTTCAGGAGGATACCTTTGCTAGATCTCTGAGAAAAACCTGTGGTCTTGACATCTTTGAACAGAACCATTTCTGTTTTTTCCCTTTCTTACTTCTGGCCTGAGTAAAAGCATTCTTTGCTGATGCCAGCTTCCTTGGGATAGAATAAGCGCCAGGACTGTTTTCAATACATCATCTTTCATTTTATTTGGACAGCAGAGAGTCAGGAGGTGTCTTTGGTTCATTCCCCAGATAGCCACACTAGCCAGGCAGCACTCACCAGGGTTGGGCCATCATCTGCCTCCCAGCGTGTATGTTAGCTGGTTTGAAAGCAGTGTCAGGACTCAAACCAAGCACTGAAGTATAGGTCGTGAGCAACCCCCAATATTTCGTTTCATGCTCATCTTCAAAGCAGTCCACAGGCACAAATATGGCCATTGAGGAAATAGACACAAGTTCACACAACTGTCAATGAGATCCTTCTGATTCCAAAGCCTGACTTTTTTCTCATTGCGTAATGGTGCCTCCCCTGAGGAAGTAAAGGAACAAATCTGTATTGAGCAATTTTCATGTGCCAAGCATTTAACACATTCTGTTCAGATCGCAGAACAGTCCTGTGAAGTTGAGGAACAGTGATCATTTCATGTTAGCAAGCTAGTTCCTGGAAAAAAACTAACTATAGGCTTAGATCTTTTTTTAATTCTAAAGCCTGTCCTGTTTTGTTTATTTATTTGTTTATTTTTCACTCTGCTGCAGCCAAAAATTAGCTTGACTGGAAACTAATGTTTTCTTCTAGAGGTGTGTGGCCCGTATTCAATCCACACGGGAACTTGGATGTCCTCAGCAATGGCTTGTTTCAGTGTTTGGAGAGCCAGGGCATTGCCCTGGTGGTTAGACTGCAGGATGCGTGGTCTAGCCTCCTGGGTGTTGGGGAGTTGATCTGTCCATGCTGTACCTCCTTCTCAGCTCCTGCCAGCTGGACTGTCCCAGCATGCATGGGCAGGCGCTCAGCTGGGGAGTGCCAATGTGGAGAGGGTCTTGAGAGAGACGCTTCTGATGTTCACGATAGAAAACCAGCCCCTTGGGAGGAAAAGAGGAGACTGAGAGGGATAGAGCTGCCTGCTGGCGTTTCCATGCTGCTGGAGGCAGGCAGATGTGGAGGGAGTTAGGACAGGAGGAAACTCCTTGTACCAGACCTAGGAAGGCCACTCCTGGCTTCAGCCTGCCCCACCCCGAATTTCGGCAGCCAGCCTTAAAAAAAATGGGGCGGTGGGTGGGGGAAGCAACCCTGCCTCTCCCAGGTGATGGTTATTTGACCCACAAGGAAAGGGAGTGGTGGTTTTGTTCTGGGACATTCTTCTTACCTTTATTTACTTCCTTTTCTTTGTTTTTTAGCTCCCAGGGTTGTTAGAGCTCCTTGTGGAATATTTCCGAAGATGCCTGATCGAGATCTTTGGCATTTTAAAGGAGTATGAGGTGGGTGACCCGGGACAGAGAACACTACTAGACCCAGGGAGATTCAACAAGGCGTCTAGTCCAGCCTCTGCGGAGGGGGAGGAGGAGGAGGAAGAAGAAGAATTTCTGGGTCCTAAACTGGAGGGGGACGCAGAGGAGGAAGTTGAAAATGATGAGGAGCTGGCCTTCCTGGGCAAGGACAGGTTGGCCTCCGAGAATGTCGAGGAGAAGCTGACAAGCAAGTTCGACAAGCTGCCGGTGAAGGTCGCCCAAAAGAACGACCCGTTTGTCGTGGACTGCTCCGATAAGCTTGGGCGTGTGCAAGAGTTTGACAGTGGCCTGCTCCACTGGCGGATTGGTGGGGGGGACACCACTGAGCATATCCAAACCCACTTTGAGAGCAAGACAGAGCTGTTGCCTTCCCGGCCTCACGCACCCTGCCCAACCACCCATCGGAAACATGTCACGACAACAGAGGGTACACCAGGGACGACAGAACAGGAGGGGCCCCCACATGACGGCCCTCCCGAGAAGCGGATCACGGCTACCATGGATGACATGCTGTCTACACGGTCCAGTACGTTGACCGAGGAGGGGGCTAAGAGTGCGGAGGCCGCCAAGGAAAGCAGCAAGTTTCCGTTTGGCATCAGCCCAGCACAGAGCCACCGGAACATCAAGATCCTTGAGGACGAACCCCACAGTAAGGATGAGACCCCACTGTGTACCCTTCTCGACTGGCAGGATTCCCTTGCCAAGCGCTGTGTCTGTGTGTCTAATACCATCCGAAGCCTGTCATTTGTGCCAGGCAACGACTTTGAAATGTCTAAACACCCAGGGTTGCTGCTCATCCTGGGCAAGTTGATCCTGCTGCACCACAAACACCCAGAAAGGAAGCAGGCACCACTAACTTATGAGAAGGAGGAGGAACAGGACCAAGGGGTGAGCTGTAACAAAGTAGAGTGGTGGTGGGACTGCTTGGAGATGCTCCGAGAAAACACCTTGGTCACACTCGCCAACATCTCGGGGCAGTTGGACCTCTCTCCCTACCCTGAGAGCATTTGCCTGCCTGTCCTGGATGGACTCCTGCACTGGGCCGTTTGCCCTTCTGCTGAAGCCCAGGACCCCTTCTCCACCCTGGGCCCCAATGCCGTCCTCTCCCCCCAGAGACTGGTCTTGGAAACCCTCAGCAAACTCAGCATCCAGGACAACAATGTGGACCTGATCCTGGCCACACCCCCCTTCAGCCGTCTGGAGAAGTTGTATAGCACCATGGTGCGCTTCCTCAGTGACCGAAAGAACCCGGTTTGCCGGGAGATGGCCGTGGTACTGCTGGCCAACCTTGCGCAGGGGGACAGCCTGGCCGCCCGTGCTATCGCCGTGCAGAAGGGCAGCATCGGCAACCTCCTGGGCTTCCTGGAGGACAGCCTGGCAGCCACGCAGTTTCAACAGAGCCAGGCCAGCCTCCTCCACATGCAGAACCCGCCCTTTGAGCCAACTAGCGTGGACATGATGCGGCGGGCTGCCCGAGCGCTGCTCGCCTTGGCCAAGGTGGACGAGAACCACTCGGAGTTCACGCTGTACGAGTCACGGCTGTTGGACATCTCGGTATCACCATTGATGAACTCATTGGTGTCACAAGTCATTTGTGATGTACTGTTTTTGATTGGCCAGTCATGACAGCCGTGGGACCCCTCCCCCCGTGTGTGTGTGCGTGTGTGGAAAACTTAGAAACTGACTGTTGCCCTTTATTTATGCAAAACCACCTCAGAATCCAGTCGACCCTGTGCTGTCCAGCTTCTCCCTGGGGAAAAAAGTCTCTCCTGTTTCTCTTACCTCCTCCCGTGCCCCCCTTTCTGTTCCTTGTCCTTCCCCTAACTCCCCTCAGGACCCCATCCTATTTGAAAAGACAAAGCTCTGCCTACATAGAAGACTTTTTTTATTTTAACCAAAGTTACTGTTGTTTACAGTGAGTTTGGGGAAAAAAATAAAATAAAATAAAACTGGCTTTCCCAGTCCTTGCATCAACGGGATGCCACATTTCATAACTGTTTTTAATGGTAAAAAAGAAAAAAAAAAAATACAAAAAAAAACTCTGAAAGATAAAATGGTGACTGCTGAACTGTGTGTTGTTTATCATTGTACATTCACAATCCTGCAGGAGCCGAGGAGTTCGCAGTTGTGGGCAGACCTGTCCACTGGAGAGGCCTGTGCAGTAGAGTGTAGACCCCTTCATGTACTGTACTGTACACCTGATACTGTAAACACACTGTAATAATAACGTCTCACACGAAAATGAGAGAACGCTGGGTCAGCAGCAAGCTGTAGTTTTTAAAAATGTTTTTAGTTAAATGTTGAGGAGAAAAAAAAAAGGCTTTTCCCCCAAAGTATCATGTGTGAACCTACAACACCCTGACCTCTTTCTCTCCTCCTCGATTGTATGAATAACCCCAAGATCACCTCTTAGAACTGGTTTTAACCTTTAGCTGCAGCGGCCACGCTGCCACGTGTGTATATATATGACGTTGTACATTGCACATACCCTTGGATCCCCACAGGTTGGTCCCTCTCCCACCTACCCCTTTCTAGTATGACGAGTTAACAAGTTGGTGACCTGCACAAAGCGAGACACAGCTATTTAATCTCTTGCCAGACATCGTTCCTCGTGGTGCGATGCTGTACAGGTCTCTGTAAAAAGTCCTTGCTGTCTCAGCAGCCAATCAACTTATAGTTTATTATTTTCTGGGTTTTTGTTTTGTTTTGTTTTCTTTCTAATCGAGGTGTGAAAAAGTTCTAGGTTCAGTTGAAGTTCCTGATGAAGAAACACAATTGAGATTTTTTCAGTGATAAAATCTGCATATTTGTATTTCAACAATGTAGCTAAAACTTGATGTAAATTCCTCCTTTTTTTCCTTTTTTGGCTTAATGAATATCATTTATTCAGTATGAAATCTTTATACTATATGTTCCACGTGTTAAGAATAAATGTACATTAAATCTTGGTAAGACTTTTGTGAGGCTTTTTATTTTCAAGCAGTTTACAAACGTGACCTTGCAGGGAGGGGAGAAAAAAAAAGCTGTCCCGTTTTGAAACCAATTGTAATTAGTGTTGGCATCCAGGACACTGTCATTTCTTTACCTTCATCCACCACAATCAAGAAAAGTCTGAGATACTTTGGAAGTGGAAGTTCTGAGTATGAAAAATGTATTAGCCACTTCAAGTGGGTTTCATTAGCAGGAGTGATAGTCTAAGAAGAGAAAACATTTTGGAAATGGTTGGCAAAGAGGACATCTGTTTTCTTAGAAATTTTGAATATGAAAGCCTTATATGTCTCTAAACTGGCTTTCCCCTAACTGTGGAACATTAAGCCACATTGCCGTCTCTGCTTGGAAGTCTAATTTGAAAAGGCAGGCTAAAACATCCTGCCATCCCGCCATAGAAATTTGTCTTCTCAGTAAGTTACAACTTCATCCTTGTATTATTTGGCAAAAATAAATGAATAAATAAATAATAAGATCTTAGCTCCAGTCATTTTTTATATTTTGTCACCACTCTAATGAGAGGAATCTTCAACCATCACCACTGGAGTTGCAGTCATTGCCAGCCTTAGTGGATTCTTGAAATACTCTCCAAACTGGCTGCCTAGCTTTTGCTTTCCCTGATTGAGCTTTTTTTTTTTTTCTCTTAAAGATTTATTCAGTTTATTACAAAGTCAGATATACAGAGGAGGAGAGACAGGAAGATCCTCCGTCCGATGATTCACTCCCCAGGTGAGCCGCAACGGGCCGGTGCTGCGCCGATCCGATGCCAGGAACCTGGAACCTCTTCCGGGTCTCCCACGCGGGCGCAGGGTCCCAAGGCATTGGGCCGTCCTCGACTGCCTTCCCAGGCGACAAGCAGGGAGCTGGATGGGAAGTCCCGGGGCGTTCAAGGCGAGGACTTTAGCCGCTAGGCCACGCCACCGGGCCGATTGAGCATTTTTTCAACATGGCAAACAGAACTAGCCCTTCAAACCCCAGGATCAAACTCCTTATAGCGCTTCTGACTCAAGTCCAGATCCTTAAAACGGCCAGTGAAGCCACCGGGTAGCACCTTGCTTACTGCCGTTCTGTACCATCTCCAGTCTTCCCTCCATCAGCCAGGGTTCTTCCCATCTTTGGGGTTTTTGTACTTGCTGATCCCTCTTCCCAGAATCAGTCACCAAATATCTACGTGGCTCAAGTCTTGATCATCTTCAGGTCTTGACTACTTGTCATATGAATTGGGCTTTATTATTTGGGCAGTAGAGAAATATCTTCTATGCACTAGTTCATTTCCTCAAATGCCCACAACAGCTGGTACTGAATCAGGTTGAAAGCAGGAGCTAGAAACTCAACCTGAGCACCCCAAATGGGTGGCAGGGCTCCACCATCCCAGCTCCCTCCCAGGGGGTGGACTAGCAGGAAGCTGGGACTTGAACCCAGGGACTGAAAAGGGATTCAAATGCCCCAACTGATGTCTTTTGTCTTTTTTGAAGGGAAGAGTTTATTGGGGGGGGGGAGGGGTAAGGTTTATTTGAAAGACAAAGCAACAATAACAAAAAATGCAGATAGGGCCTGGCGCCATGGCATAGCATAGCAGCTACAGTCCTCACCTTGAACACCCCTGGATCCCCTATGGGCTCAGATTCTAATCCCTGCAGCCCAGCTTCCCATCCAGCTCCCTGCTTGTGGACTGGGGGACCCTGCACCCACGTGGGAGACCCAGAGGAATTCCTGGCTCCTGGCTTTAGATTGGCATGACTGGCCATTGCGGTCACTTGGGGAGTGAATCATTGGACAGACAGAGGATGTTTCTGTCTCTCCTCCTCTCTATATATGTATCTGACTTAGCAATAAAAATAACTCTTTAAAAAAATGCAGATAGGGACATCTCTGACTTACTCCCCAAATGGTTAGGGCTGGCCCAGGCCAAAGCCAGAAGCCAGGAACTCCCATCCAGGTCTTGGCGTGGAGTGGCATGGATCCAAGAACTTGGGCTTGCTGCCTTCTCAGTGCACTAGCAGGAACTGGTCATGGGGGCAGAGTTCTTGAATCAGCACTTAGAAATGGGATACTAACATTAAGTTGCAACTTAATTACTGCACTACAATGCTGGACTCTGCCTTTTTGCTCAGTACTTGCTCTTTCTTCAAAAAGATTTTTTTTAAGGATTTATTTATTTTTATTACAAAGTCAGATATACAGAGAGGAGGAGAGACAGAGAGGAAGATCTTCCATCCGATGATTCACTCCCCAAATGGCTGCAACAGCGGTGCGCGCCAATCCGATGCCGGGAACCAGGAACCTCTTCCGGGTCTCCCACGCTGGTGCAGGGTCCAAAGCTTTGGGCCATCCTCAACTGCTTTCCCAGGCCACAAGCAGGGAGCTGGATGGGAAGTAGAGCAGCTGGGATTAGAACCAACATCTATATGAGATCCTAGTGCGTGCAAGGTGAGGACTTTAGCCGCTAGGCTACACCACTGGGCCCAAGATTTTTTTTTTATAAAGATTTATTTTTTTTATTGGAAAGGCAGATGTACAGAGGAGGAGAGACACAGTGAGGAATATCTTCCATCCAGTGATTCACTCCACAAGTGGTCGCAATGGCCGGTACGCGCCGATCCAAAGCCAGGAGTCAGGAACTTCCTTCCAGGTCTGCCATGTGGGTACAGGGTCCCAAGGCTTTGGGCCATCCTCGACTGCTTTCCCAGGCCACAAGCAGGGAGCTGGATGGGAAGTGGAGCTGCCGGGATTAGAACTGGCGCCCTAATGGGATCCCGGTGCGTTCAAGGCGAGGACCTTAACCATTACACTATCGCGCCAGGCCCAAAAAATATTTATTTTTATTGCAAAATCAGATATACGGAGATGAGGAGAGACAAACAGAGAGACAAAGATCCTCCATCCGATGATTCACTCCCCAAGTGACCGCAATGGCCTTTTGCTGTGCCAATCTGAAGCCAGGAGCCAGGAACCTCTAGGTCTCCAAGGCTTTGGGCTGTCCTTGACTGTCTTCCCAGGCCACAAGCAGGGGGCTGGATGGGAAGCAGGACTGCCAGGATCAGAACCAGCACCCATATAGATTCCCTGCGCCTCTAAGGCGAGGACTTCAGCAGCTAGGTCACCATGCCTGGCCCTACTTGCTCTTTTTTTTTTTTTTTTTTAAGATTTATTTATTGGAGGGCCCGGCAGCGTGGCCTAGTGGCTAAAGTCCTCACTTTGAACGCGCCCGGGATCCCATATGGGCACTGGTTCTAATCCTGGCAGCTCCACTTCCCATCCAGCTCCCTGCTTGTGGCCTGGGAAAGCAGTCGAGGACGGCCCAATGCCTTGGGACCCTGCACCCGCACGGGAGACCCAGAAGAGGTTCCAGGTTCCTGGCTTTGGCTCAGCGCGCACCGGCCGTTGCGGCTCACTTGGTGAGTGAATCATCGGATGGAAGGTCTTCTTCTCTGTCTCTCCTCCTCTGTACATCTGCCTTTCCAATAAAATAAATAAATCTTTAAAAAAAAAGATTTGTTTATTGGAAAAGCACATATACAGAAAGGAGGAGAGACAAAAAAGAAGAAATTGAATCAAAGAAATTTTCCCTAAGAGCTGCGCCGATCCAAAGCCAGGCACTTCTTCCAGGTCTGCCACATGAGTGAAGGGTCCCAAGGCTTTGGGCCATCCTCACTGCTTTCGCAGGCCACAAGCAGGGAGCTGGATGGGAAATAGGGCCCGCCAGGACATGAACCAATGCCCATATGGGATCCCGGAGCGTGCAAAGCAAGGACTTTAGCCACCAAGCTATCGCACCAGGCCCTGTTCCTGGTCCTTGTTATGGTCCAGTATGTTACTGTACCTAGGCTGTTTCCTGGATTCTGTTTTAATTGTGAGGGCTAGGGAGAAGAGGCTGTTTTGTTCACTGCTGTATCCTTACCGCAACACACATCCTGGCACACAGTACCTACTTAGTTCAATGAAATCATAGGTATTGGTAGAGTGCTACTGTACTCAGTTAATGTCACAGAGTATCTGTTCACTTTCTTAGGGAAATGGAGAAATATTAACTTTGGGGTTTCTCAGGAAAAATCAGAAGCAGCAACAGAAAATACTACCACGAACACTAGGAGGTGAAACTTAATAATTTTCTAGACTGCTTACTTCTATGCCACAGTACATTCCAGATAGTCGGTGTGAGCCCTGTGCCTGTGAGTTAGGTGTGCTGGCTCCATGTTACACTAGCCTGAGTTCATATGCTAAGCAAGGCCTATCTGACTCCAAAGCCCTAGCTGTTCCATGGCAGACCTGCTTTCTGGATGGGATGGCAACCAGGAGCCATGAAACAGCTGTGGAACTCGGCCAGCAAGATGGGCATCTGTTGTAATCGGCATGCAGTGGAATTGTCCCAAGAATCCAATCAAGTCCTCATCCAAGCAAGTACGGCTATTCATATTTGGGTCAGAAACAGGAATGAAGAGTCATTACTTCTCTACTGAAATAGAAAAAATTTGTGAACCAAGACACCTTTCTGAAACTCTTCAGATAAAAAATGGAAAGTTTTTTGCATCTACATTTTGCTAAGCCATGTTGCTGATGGCAGTTTTTGCCTTGGGCCTCTTGAGCTCCAATTGCTAGTTTACAAAGTGCATTTCTGGGCTGTGTGAGGAGCATTACCTAGGAGTTTGGTTTCCTGGGCTCCTTTCACAGGCTCTCCTGCAATGCAGGGGGAGCCCAGCCTGGTCTCCAGTTTCTGACTGGAGTTACCACCGGCCAAGAGAACGGCCAGCCACTGAGCTGTGAGTAATTTGCTTTTGAGAAGTAAATAGACCATCACCAGCAGAGAACTCAGGGGTGTGGCCAGTAGTGCTTTTCCCAGGCTCCTCCCTCCCCACCCCCCACATGACCTTCACCTTCTTTCATAGTTGGACAGCAGCCAAGTCCAGCCTAAACAATACTTTCAACCTCATTGGCTCTCTGCCTTGTAGCCACCACCACCCGCAAGTGACCGAGGCTTTCCCACTGGGGCCCTAAGTACTGAAAGACAAACACTGCAGCCAGGTTAAAAGTGCCCATGGATGGACCCAGCGCAGCAGCCTAGTGGATAAAAATCTTTGCCTTGAACGTGCTGGGATCCTGGGATCCTGTATGGGTGCTGGTTTTAATCCCAGCAGCCCCACTTCCCTTCCAGCTCCCTGCTTGTGGCCTGGGAAAGCCAGCATGAAAGAGCCAGAAGGCGCTCCTGGTCTTGGCTTCAGATTGGCTGAACACCGGCTGTTGTGGCCGCTTGGGGAGTGGAGCAGTGGACGTAAGATCTTCCTCTCTGTCTCTCCTCCTCTCTATATATCTGACTTCCCAATAAAAATAAACAAATGTACATCAGAGGCCAACAAGGAGTCACTTTGGCTTTCAGGATAGGTGCAAATATCATCCAGCATTCTTAGAAACTGCACTTGAATATACCTTTATACACAGCCTAAAGTTCTGGTAGGAAGCACCAGTCAACACGGGCATGAACCTTGCCAGCTAATGGTTGACAGTGATGGGACTCAAAGGCTAAACTAGTCACCTTTTTTAAAAGGTGTATTTTATTTTATTTTATTGGATAGGCTGATATACAGAGATAAGGAGATACAGAGAGAACAAGATCACTGGTTCATTCCCCAAATGGCTGCAATGGTCAGAACTGAGTCAATCCTAAGCCAGGGGCCAGGAGCTCCTTACAGGTCCCCCACACAAGTACAGGGTCCCAAGTCTTTGGCCCATTCTCTACTGCTTTCCCAGGCCACAAGCAGGGAACTAGATGGAAAATGGTACATCCGGGACACAAACTGGTGCCAGTATGGGATCCCAGGCGTGCAAGGCAAAGATTCAGCCACTAGGTTAACACATCAGGCCCCAGGCTGGTCACTTTTGCTCCACAATGGTGTTGCCTCAGATCAGAGTCAGCTACTCCAGTCCATGACATTGAGCTCAGGGAGAGTTTTGTATCTGGAAACTGGGGCTGGGCACAGTGACCTGGCAGCTAAAGTCCGTGTCTTGAATGCGCCAGGATCCCATACAGGCGCCGGTTCTCATCCATTTTTGCTCAAGGTGTTACCACAGCCCTTCTTGGAGCTGAGCCCTGAAACCTAACAAGGTATGTATGGTGACCCATGAGGGCACAGACTCATCCTTGTTCAGTGTGACATCCGCATCCTATCCTCTGGTGGCACTCCTGTAGTGCTGATTCTCTCAGACAGGAAAGGTTGGCATTTGATAGAGAAAGGAGGAGACAGGTGCTGTTATTCTGTGCTGTGCCTTGCACAGGAGTCTTAGCATGGTCCATCAAGACTCTTAACTATGTGGAAAAAAGCAAGAGAGGAGTAGAGGCAAATCTTGGGAAAATCAAGACATGGTGGAGCGGTAGGAAGAACCAATCTAGAAGGCTTGGGGTCTGAATCCAAGTCTCATCTTTGCCACCAGCTGTGTGACTTTAGGCTGGTCACTTCTCCTTCGTGAACCTTAGAGCTCTTATTCATAAACGAGAGATACTGGCGCCTGGCGTGGCAGCTTAGTGACTAAAGTCCTTGCCTTGCAAGCACCAAGATCCTATATGGGTGCTGGTTCTAATCCCAGCAGCCCAGCTTCCCTTCCAGCTCCCTCCTTGTGGCCTGGGAAAGCAGTCAAGGACGGCCCAAAGCTTTGGGACCCTGCACCCACGTGGGAAACCCAGAAGAGGCTCCAGGCTCCTGGTTTCAGATCAGTTCAGCTCCAGCCATTGAGGCCACTTGGGGAGTGAATCAACAGATGGAAGATCTTCCTCTCTTTCTCCTCCTCGGTGTATATCTGACTTTCCAATAAAAGTAAAATAAATCTTAAAAAAGAGAGAGAGATCAGAATAAGCAAGCTGCATTAGTATCAGACCTTTCATGAAGACACCGTATGTACAAGGCACTGTTAAAGCCCTGGGAATGGGCCCGGCACAATAGCATAGCAGCTTAAGTCCTCACCTTGAATGTGCTGGGATCCCATATACGTGCCGGTTCTAGTCCCAGCAGCTCCACTTCCCATCCAGCTCCCTGCTTGTGGCCTGGGAAAGCAGTTGAGGACGGCCCAAAGCCTTGGGACCCTGCACCCGCGTGGGAGACCTAAAAAAGATTCCTGGCTCCTGACTTTGGATCAGTGGAGCACCGGCCGTTGCGACCACTTGTGGAGTGAATCATCGGATGGAAGATCTTCCTCTCTATGTATCTGCCGTTCCAATAAAAACAAATAAATCTTGGGGGAAAAAAAGGAAAAAAAAAGCCCTTCCCGTCTCTTCCTGGCTCTTTTCCCCCTACAGCCCATTCCTTCACATCAGTCTGCTGCACGGGGAAGGGAAGCCTGAAGAAAAAACAAAAAGCTCTGGGAAGATACTGGTGCATGAGGCCACTGCATCTTCCATCACACTCAGGCCTTAGATTCCAGAAAAGGGAACTAGACACAGTAAAACAAGTAACATCTATAGACAGGAGACGTAGGTGCTGTTAAGTACAAAAGACAGGTTGTAGTTGTGTCTGGGACACTAGCAGTCAGGAAAACCTCTCTGGGGCTGGGCCACCCTTGATGAAACTTCACTAGAGCTAGGTGGCCAGGGGATGGTCTGGCAGTAGTGTTGCAAACAAGTAACATTTTTTTTTTTTTTAATTGGAAAGGCAGATATATATAGAGAAAGAGAGACTGAGAAGATCTTCCATCCGATGATTTACTCCCCAAGTGATTGCAACGGCTGGTGCTGCACCAATCCAAAGCCAGGAACCTCTTCCGGGTCTCCCATGCGGGTGCAGGGTCCCAAGGCTTTGGGCTGTGCTTGACTGCTTTCCTAGCCCACAAGCAGGGTGGATGGGAAGTGGAGCTGCCGGGATTAGAACCGGTGCCCATATGGATCCTGGCATGTTCAAGGCAAGGACTTTAGCTGCTAGGCCACTGTGTGGGCCACAAGCAAGTAACTTGGTAACAGTAGTCAGGCCAGTTTCACCTATACTTCCAATCAAACTTCCTGCTAATGCATCCGAAATACAGCAGTGATAGCTCCTGTCCTGGTCAGTTCCCTGCCACCTATAGAGAAGAACCAGAGTTCCAAGGTGCTCACTTCAGCCTGACCTGGTCCTGGCCATTGTGGATGGAAGATTTCTCTTTTAATTATATTAATATGACATCTAAAAAAAGAAGTAATGATGCTTACACTGCTTAGATTAGCAGTTTTTGATTTGTTTCTTTTTTTTTTTTTAAAGATTTATTCATTTTATTACAGCCAGATATACACAGAGGAGGAGAGACAGAGAGGAAGATCTTCCGTCCGATGATTCACTCCCCAAGTGAGCCACACGGGCCGGTGCGCACCAATCCGAAGCCGGGAACCTGGAACCTCTTCCAGGTCTCCCACGCGGGTGCAGGGTCCCAATGCATTGGGCCGTCCCCGACTGCTTTCCCAGGCCACAAGCAGGGAGCTGGGTGGAAGTGGAGCTGCCGGGATTAGAACCGGTGCCCATATGGGATCCCAGGGCTTTCAAGGCGAGGACTTTAGCTGCTAGGCCACGCTGCCGGGCCCCTGATTTGTTTATTTTTATTGCAAAGACAGATTTACAGAGAAGGAGAGTCGGATCCACTGGGACTGGGTCTCCTCAGTGGCTGACGCCCATGCTGTGGACAGCGTGTCCAGGTGCACTCAGGGGCCGTGATGGCCAGCTCATGAGGCTTGCAGAGAATATCAATTACTATGTCTGAGGAAGGAAGGTAGAACAGATTGAACAACTCTCCTGGCCAAGCTTTGACAGCAAGTATCTGAGTAAGTGGATACTCTAAGGTGGACTATGTCAACCTATGGACCTTGGAAAGATTTCCTCAACCGTGGATCAATGAAATTAACAATGTCTCAGAATTATTGAAACCACTTAAGCAGTTCCCTTGGAACATTCTCCACATCAGGGATTCTAGGATGACAGCAAGTGGACATTCCCCATCCCGGAGTGCTGATGTGATTTGGCAGCAAGGAGCTGTCCTTCCTGGCTCCTCCCCTCTGAATACAGGAGGAAAAAAGAGTCTGAAACATGTATCCCGCCACCCCCATACCAGACTCTCCCCACCCTAATCAGAGGCCCACATGGGCATACAGCCCTCTCAACTATGTAAGCAACATTAAAATTAAAAAAAAATTAATTGGGAAAGCAGATTTACAGAGAGAAGGAGAATGAGACCCAGTTTACTTCCCAAATGACTGGAGCTGAGCCAATCCAAAGCCAGGAGCTTGCTCCGGGTCTCCCATGTGGGTGCAGGGTCTCAAGGCTTTGTGCCATCCTCTGCTGCTTTCCTAAACCACAGTAGCCGGTACAGGAACCAGTGACCACATGGGATACTGGAGTTTGCAGGTGGAGGATTAACTAGCTGAGCCACCATGCTGGCCCCAGGTTAGCAATTTGTATTACAAAAATGGTGACTAGGCAATGTGGGGTATTATTTCTTAACGGGAATGGCTGGGAAAGGAAGTGCTTTCCTGGGTCCCTGGGCTAGAGAACTGACCTGCTTGCTTCAGTCCTGGCAGCTCTTGGGCTCCCTGCGACGATGCAAACTTCATTATAGCTGCAGACTATAAAAAGCAGACCTGGGAGCCGCTTCCTTCACCAGGTACTCATAGTCTTGGAGCCCCACAACCTCTACTACTGCACCTAGCTGTCTTCAAAGATCTCAAGAGCCAGGCTGCCAGGGCTTTGCGAGCCAACGATTCCACTGCCTTGTGTTCCTGGGGGAGCAGGAGCCAGAAAATGAAACAGGAAACAGAGCGGAAGCGGAGGGGGTGGGGGAGCAGAGAAAAAGGAAGGAGGAATCGCAGGAAAGTGGAGCTGGCAAGCCGGACAAAGTTCTCCCTCTGCAGCGTGACAGCTGAGCCTTTAGAAAACATTCTGACTTATTACAAGAGCTTCCTGGCCGTTTTACAAACAGATTTTGGAAGGAATTTGGTGCGGACATGGAGATCCCTGAGAACGCGGGTCTTTTTCCCTTGTGAATGCACAGGGCAAGGGCCACTCCATTCGGAATCTTAGCCTCAGGCGCCAGCCCAGGTTCTGGCCGCTCCCCTCCCTGGGTCTCCGAGAGCAAGTCCTTGCCCTTAGAAACCCCGCGGGGAACGGCCTGCTGAACCCCAACGTGCAACGACCACCATGTGACTTGTACTGAATCCACCCTACACGCCAAACAAATGCCAAGGCCGTTTAGTTGTCAGGGCCCGAAATCAGTTATGAAGAACCGAAAGAGACAGACCCTCCCCACCTCCTCGGCCTCCCAGGTCAGAGGAGGGCTGGGTTTCTTTGCCTGCGGAGATAGCCGGGGCAGATCTCTCGGTTAACGCCTGGGCCCCAGATAAGCCCCTCCCTCAGCCAGCAGTGTGGCCAGAGGCTCGCCCAGACCCCAGCTTCGTTTTGGAGGGTAGATAACTGAAACCACAGAAGGCTCTGGAATCCCGAGAAACAAGAAATCCACCAACGGGAAAGAATTCATTATCTGTTTCCTTTAGGGAGGGGGCAAAGTCGTTCTAACAGTTTCCGTTGCAGGGGTATCAACTGGCTGCTCCTCCCTAACAGACGGTTTTGTTGAGTTCGCTTTTTTTTTCCTTCTTCTTTTTTTTTTTTTTGGTCCCACTTCCCACGAGAGACACGGCTTGAGCGAGGGGGAGAAAGGAGTCCTGGGCGTGAGGGTGGGGGTCTCTGAGGCTCCTCTACTATGCTCGTTAGGCACCTGAAGTAGGCTGACAACCCAAGCAGAGCTGAAGGTCCCGGCGGCGGGAGGAGGGAGAAGACAAGCCCCCCCATCACACACATACACTTTCTTCACGCCCAGAACGCGAGGAAGTGCTGGCCGCGCAAATCCCCAGGAAAGCTTTTCTTTCACTATTCCCGAAGACACCCATGGGTGCTAAGGTCTGTGCTGAGTTGTTGCCTGAGAGCCAGAAAACGTGCGGCTCTGGCTTCTGGGGAGAGCCCACAGGGCAGCCAACCAAGAGGCTCTGCCCACATGGGAACTCAGTGAACGGTTGAGGAACGGAACTGGGATAACATCGACTCTGGGCCAGTAGCCGGGGCGCGCAAATTGAAAGCGGGGGAGGTGCGAGAGGCAACTTCAGGTGTCACCAGGGCGGGAAGGTGCTGCACCGGGAGGCGCGGGGGCGCCGAGCCACGTTCCCCGACTGCCTCATTCGGAGCCAACATGGCCGCCTCGCAGGGAGGCGGGGGCAATTCGAGTCCGGGCAGGAGCGGGGCGGGGCTGCCTCGGTGGAGCCAGCGCGCACGCGCGGATCGCTCGGCCTCCCGGATGAAGGAGCTGAGGTCTAGGCCCTGACGGGGAAGTGGAGACCGGCTGACGCAGAGTGCCGGGCGCCGGCTCGTGGACCCTGGAGTTGTAGCGGGGGTCGGGGAGGAGGAAAAACTGTCAACGATGGCTGAGAAAAATGGGAGTGCGGCCGCGGAGGAACGGGCAGCCCCGCCCCTCCGCCATAGCAGCCTCGGGCGCCGCCTCTTCCTTTTCCAGTCCCGCGCCCTCGCCTGCTTCCGGCCGTCTTCCCTGCCGGGGTTCAGCGGGCTCCCACGGGAGCAGCTTCCCCGGGGGCTTTGGCTTCTTCGGCGTGAGGGGGGTTTGCCTGGTCTCCGGTAGGGCTGGTGTCTGGAAGGAGCAAGCTAGAACGAGCTTCCTACACCACAGGGCTGTCAGACGGCGGCTCTGACTGGTGACGGCCCGCGAAGGCCTCTGACCGTGAGGACCCAGGCGCGAGCGACTTCACCCGCAGAGCTTGTTCGTTCCCCCCCGCTCCCCGAGAGTCCGGGCCTCCTGTGCTGCTTGCTGGCTGTCCCAGATTCTGAGTTAGGCCGCCTACACTGAGCGTCCGCAGCAAGCTCGGGCTCTCATTGGGCTAGGCATTGGGGGGCCTGGGCTGTAGGCCTGATGTGGACGGATCGCATCCCCTCTGGTCGCCAGTGAGGACAGGCACCGTGAGGTTTCCAGAAGCAAACCCCCTTTCACACTGTTTAAGGACCCTCGGGTGTGTCACTTGACTCCAGTGAACCTCAGTTTTTACATCCATAAAATGGCGATGGCAATTATGCTGGCCTCACCGTGTCTAAGAGATCTAGAAAAGAGTGAAACCAGTCCGTGAAAGAGCCTGGGTTGTTGACAAGTTTTCTTTTGTTTTTACTTGGTTCCCCTGTAAGTTAAGGGGTGGGGCGCTACAAACCAAGCCTGTGGTCACTGAGGCCACGCTTGAGCCTGGGGAGAGGAAGAATGCCAAGTCCGGTCCAGAAGCAGAGGTGGGTTAAGTGCTTTTTTTTGCGTGTGTGCCCAACTTCCCTTCTGCATGTGGGTGGGAACCCCAGGAATCAAAGAGGGCACCCAGAAAAAAGGGCAGCAGTAGCTGTGCGAGGTTAAGCGTGACTGCAGTGGTTTCTCTAAGCTCAGCAAGTCCGATGTTGGACATGATGGCTAGATAACATGCTGCCGCTGCTCTCGGGATCTCTCAGCAGCTTGCCAAGGAACTCCATGTTCAGGAGCAAACCGGCGTGCAGTCGGCGGCCCCTCCCTTCCTTCAGGCCTCCGGTGCTGGAGTGGGCCATGGGCGCCCTCTTGTGCCAAGGAGGGAGTACTGTTGTTTTTGAGATGTGAGGGAGGAATACTTGGAGCAATTATTTTGTATGTCAATGTGGTGAACTTGTGATGCCCTGTCCTGACTCTGCTACTTGTGTAGCACACAGGCTTCTGGCCCTGCCCCCCTAAAGCACTTAAATGAGCACTAGTAATACGGACAGCCAGGCAAAGGGCGACCAGAGCCTAGCACATAATCTAGTGAGAACCAGAGAACTGCACAAACAAGTTAGAGCTGAAGGAAAAGTTTTGTATCTCTTGTTAACTTTTAACTTTTTTAAAAGATTTTTTTTTATTGGAAAGGCAGGTCAGATTTATGGAGAGATGGAAAGAAATATCTTCCATGTGCTGGTTCACTTTCCAAATGGCCACAATGGCTGGAACTGAGCTGACATGAAGCCAGGAGCTTCTTGAGTGCAGGGTCCCAAGGCTTTGGGCCGTCTTCGACTGCTTTCCCAGGCCATAGGCAGGGTGCTGGATGGGAAGTTGAGCAGCCAGGACACAAACCAATACCCATATGGGGTCCTGGTGCTTGCAAGGTGAGGATTTAGCCATTGAGCCATTGCGCTGGGCCCTGAAGTTTGTTTGTTTTCAAGATTTATTTATTTGAAAGGCAGGATTATAGAGAAACAAAGAGCGCTTCTATCCGCTGGTTTACTCCCCTGATGGTCTGAACAGCAGGACTGGGCCAGATGGAAGTCAGGAGCTTGGAGCAATATCTGTGTCCCCCACGTGTGATGGAGGGCCCGAGTACTTGGATCAACTGCTGCTGCTTCCACAGGTGAATTGGCAGGGAGCTAGATGCAAATGGAAGAGCCAGGACTTCAACAGGCCCACACGGGGAGCCGGTGTCACCAGCCGCAGCCAGAGACGCTGGCACCTGGGTAGTTTTCTCTTGAGTGTTGTTCTTCATCCCAAGTCAGTGAGCTGCTTGTGGTATTGTTGGCCTCTGTCCTCGTTCCCCAAGCTGGCATTTGGAAGTTCTGGAGGAATTATTGCCATTTCTTTAAGGAATTGTTTCAAAATGTCTTAGAAGTTCATTCCTTGCCTCAGGGTAGCTTTGCCATTGTTTACACATTGCTGCCTTGACCACAGAGGCAGGAGAGAGGTTTTCTCCCTTTCTAGTAGTGGCCCTGGTCTTTAGCCTAGGTTGGTTTGAGCTGTGAGAGCTGGCTGAAGGCCTGCTGCGTGGTGGCTTGCTTTTCCTTCTCCACTTAGTTTTACAAACCAGCTGAACACACATCAGAGCACTAAGCCGGAGTGTGTAGTCATTATGGTCTTCCAGAACGCTCCTGTGCCCGACTTCTGGGATTCTGGTTTGGGAGGTAGTTTATTATTCTGGGCATGAGGGAAGGGGCACATGCCAAATAATAGCCACTGCATCCTGGATGGGTGTAGCCCTTCCCACGTTAGTCCATTTCATGGCAGAAAAGATAGTGTGATCCCATTTGATGCATAAATAACCGGCTCAGGAAACAGGAACTGGCTAGTGACATAGTCAGGGCTTGAAGCAAGTCCTCTAGTTCCCCCTTAAGGGCTCTCTCAGCAGTCTTGTGGAGAAGTTTAGCATTGCAGCTTCACACCTTGTGTGGGACTTTTCTGGTGTGAATGTGCTTGATTGAGACACTCGGCAGTCCCATCCACCTTCAGGATGTTGTTATACTGCCCGGGCAGTTCCATGGTTAGCTCTGCTGCAGTTAGCACACGGGGAGGCTCCTGTAAGGCGTCCCGTCATTGCTCTGCATTGGGCCCTGTGTGACGTTTTCCTTCTTGGGTTTCAGAGTTTGGGAGCCTGCGGGAGCTGGAGGCCAGTAGCTGTTCGCCTGGATTCCTGGTAGCGAACAAGATGTGGCCTTTGGACCCGTCCCGGAGAGAGGTGCTGAGGTTTGCTGTCCACTGCCGTGTCCTGACTCTGGTGTTGCAGGTCAGTCTCTGAGCCCAGGCTAGAGCTCAGAAGCCGTGTCCTGACCCTGATGCTGTGGCTGCATGGCTGGGCCAGGTTAAGAGTAGTCCCCGTCTCCTCCTCCCTCTACCTCCCAGGTGTGCCCCACCATGTTTGGCATCATGGAGACCTAGACTTCTTAGTTGGAAAGCAAGCAGGAACCTTTGAAGGATCCTCTTAATGCCCTGTTTGCCTCATGTTGACTGCACATGTACACCCTCCCAGGGGTGTTGCACGGAGGTAACTGTATGTGCCTCTGTTACCAGGTCCCTTTTCTGCAGCTTGTAGCTGGTCCTTCCGCGGAGAGCTCCTTTCCTCGCTCCCTCTGCCCCTACCACAATATGAGGCTCAGAACATATTTCTGGGTTCCAGGTTTAGTTCAAATTGTCCTCCAGTTGGAGCTGGGGCTATTATCTGTGACTGGCATCTGTGACTGTCACTACTGTCCCGTTTGGTTGCACTGTTTGAAGTGGCCTGATAAGGAAACTGACCAAAAAGAGAAGCCTCAGAAATGAGCCCCTGTTGCCAGGCCTCGGAGACTGGCTCAGTGGTGGCTCTGACCCACAGACACAGGCCTGTAGATCAGCTCCTGGGAGGAGGAGCCAGGACAGCTGGATTCTCGCTGGGATGGTGGTATTGGAAACAGTGTGCTTGCCCAGCCACCAGGGTTTTAATTACCCATAATGGTCTAAAGATTGTACCAGATGGTCTAGCGCCTTAAGTAGCTCACAACATAGAGGAGCACAAAGGCAGACATGTATTGAGTAGGAAGCTATTTCACTTCTACCCGATTCCCAGCTTTAAGTGGAAAATTTAAAAAAATATATTAATTTGTATTGGAAAGACAGATGAAATTTACGGAGAGGAGAGACACAAAGAAAGATCTTCCATTCACTGGTTCACTCCCAAAATGGAGCTAAGCCAAGCCGGAGCCAGGAGCCAGGAACTTCTTCTGGGTCTCCCACATGGGTGCAGGGCCCCAAGGCCTTGGGTCGTCCTCGACTGCTTTCCCAGGCCACAAGCAGGGAGCTGGATGGGAAGTGGGTGGAATGGCCAGGAACAAACTGGCACCTACATGAGATGCCAACACTTGAAGGTGAAAGGTTTGCCAGTTGAGCCATTGCGCCAGCCCCCTTGTGTTCTTGTCCTCTTCATATGCTGTTCTCCCACCTCCTCTCAAATCTCAATTTTAAAAAATACTTATTATTATTATTTTTTTTTTATTGCAAAGTCAGATATACAGAGAGGAGAAAAGACAGACAAAAAGATCTTCTGTCCGATGATTTACTCCCTAAGTGACCACAACGGCCTTTTGCTATACCAGTCTGAAGCCAGGAGCCAAGAACTTTTTCCAAGTCTCACACACGGGTGTAGTGTCCCAAGGCTTTGGGCCGTCCTCCACTGCTTTCCCAGGCCACAAGCAAGGAGCTGGATGGAAAGCGGGGCCGCTGGGATTAGAACCAGTGCCCATATGGGATCCTGGCATGTTCAAGGCAAGGACTTTAGCCACTAGGTCACTGCACCAGGCCCAAATCTCAATTTTTAAAAAAGATTCATTTATTTGAAAGATAAAGTGGCAGAGTGGGATAGACAGACATCTTCCATGTGCTGGTTCACTCTACAATTAGCTACAATAGCCAGGTCTGAGCCAGGGCAAAGCCAGCATCTAGGAACTCCATACAGGTCTCCCACGCGGGTGAGAGGGGCCCAGGCACTTGGGTTGTGTGCACTGCCTTCCCGTGCCCATCAGTAGGACTCTACCCGGGATTTAACTATGGGCTGCCGGCGTTGCTCATCTCAATTTGAAGCATCACAGTCTCTGACTACTCTTAGTTTTCAGCTCACTGTCTGCAGTATCCTACGGGTCAGTATTCTTCCACCTTCTCAGGGTTGATAGCCCGTTGATCCTGCCACCATTTCCCCATCTCTCACCAGCTGCACGGCCTCAGCGCCCTCCTCCCGCCACGGCCTGCCCCGTTGCTGTGCGTGAGGACTCCCCTCTCCGGCTTCCCCCTTCCTGTACCTTATGCACAGTACAAAGGCCTGGCCTCACTTAACTCCAGTGATCTGCCTTCCCTTTGTCTGCATCTGCCCAGAGCAAAACACAGCTGTGCCAGCTAATCTTTTTCATTCAGGATCACTAAGCCAAGCCTTACCACATTTCTGGTCCATCAGGCCTCTCGTTCTCCCCAGTTTTTTTGCACATCAGAACCACCGGAGCAAGGGAGCTTTTGAAACGCTGCCAGTGCTGTTTTCAGTCTGGCTATACCCCAGTCCCTTGAAGGCATTATCTCTGGGGAAGAGGCTCAGACATGGGTATTTTTTAACACCACCCGCCCCTCCCCCATCATTCCAGTACACAGTCTATTTTGGGAACCAAGGTACCTTGTTTTACTCCTTCTGCACTTTCCTCAAATTTAGAACAACTTTCCCTGGTTACTCACTTAACTGAAAACTTAGTTTCCCGAATGAAAACTCAGAAAAACGGAAAGTGTTGGAAGAGACTTTCTGTTTCCTCCCACTGTGCTCTGCACCTCTGAGCAGAGCCTCTTCTGTTGGAGTGGGATGTACCATCTGTCTTCGGCAGCACTTGATGTCAGTTTTCTCTTTCTTTTTTTGAGATTTATTTATTTGGGGCGCAGTGCAGTAGCCTAGTGGCTGAAGTCCTCACCTAAAGTCCGTGCAGGGCATTGGTTCACATCCCGGCTGCTCTGCTTCTCCTTGCTTGTGGCCTGGGAAAGCAGTCGAAGATGGCCCAAAGCCTTGGTAGGGAGTCCTGAAAGAAACTCCTGGCTCCTGGCTTCGGATCAGCACAGCACCGACCATTGCAGCCACTTGGGGAGTGAATCATCAGACGGAAGATCTTCTTCTCTGTCTCTCATCCTCTCTATATTTCTGAGTTTCCAATAAAAATAAATAAATCTTTAGAAAAAAAAAGACAAAATTTCTCTTGACTCCATTCTTCTGCTCTCCTTTACAGCAAGACTCCTCAAAGCGGTCTGCATATGTTATCTCCCGTTTTCCTTCCATCTCTGCCGTACCCCATCTAGGGAGGTCTGCTCATCCCACTGAATGCTCTTGTCAAATTCACCAGCGACCTTCTAAATCCAGGTTCCATTTTCAGTAATCATCCTCCTCTCGGTGTTGTTTGCCCCCCTGCTTCACTCGGCTGCTCTCCTGGGCTTCCCCCTCCTCACCGGCTTCCTTTGCTTTCCCTGGTGGATGCTCACCCTCTTTGTAGCCTGAGAGCGCTGGCATGTCCACGGCTCAGTTCTCAGACCTCTCGTCTGAGTCTCATTCAGTCTCATGCCCTTCAGCTCTCTCCAGGCACCCAGTGTGTGTTCCAGCACCATAGCATCCCATACTGGAGTGCTGGAAACAGCTGCACTGTTTCCCATCCAGCTCCCTGCTAGCGTGCCTGGGAAACAACAGGTGACAGCCCAAGTACTTGAGTCCCTGCCACCTACAAGGAAGACCCGAATGGAGTTCCAGACTGCTGGCTTCAGCCTGGCTGTTATGGCTGTTTGGGGGTGAACCAGCAGATGGAAGATTTCTCTTTCTTCATTACTCTGCCTTATAAATTAGTTAATTCTATCCATGCACTTATGACTCCAAATCTCTTCTGACCCACAGGCTCCTACCTTTCACTATCCACACAGCATTGTACTCTCAGATCCAACTGATGCAAACTCTACTTTTCATTCCCACCCTCAAGTCTGTTCCTCCATATTTTGTTACATGAGAATTACTATTTTCTTTCCAGTAAAGTCCTTGCTCTTTCTGCTCCACTCCCCAGGCTGTCTTCAATGCCATCATCCCGGATCATCGCGCGGAAGCCTTTTCTCCTCCCCGCCTGGCCCCCTCAGGCTGTGTGGACCAGGCTGTGGAGGTTCTCCTGGGCGGCCTGTCTCGCTGGGATGCTGAGCACTTCCTGTTCATCGCTGAGCATGGCTACCTCTACGAGCACAACTTCGCCTTCTTCCCAGGTTTCCCCTTGGCGCTGCTGGTGGGGACCGAGGTGTTGAGACCCCTGCGAGGGTTCCTGAGCCTGAGAAGTTGCCTACTGATTTCAGTCGCGTTGCTCAATTCCTTGTTCTTTGTGCTGGCCGCACTGGCGCTGCATGACCTGGGCCGTCTGGTTCTGCACTGTCCCCGCCAGGCCTTCTACGCTGCGCTGCTCTTCTGCCTGAGCCCCGCCAGTGTGTTCCTGGCAGCCGGCTACTCTGAAGCTCTATTCGCCTTCCTGACTTTCAGTGCCCTGGGGCAGCTAGAGAGGGGCCGAGTCTGGGTGAGTGGGCTCCTCTTTGCTCTGGCCACCGGTGCACGCTCCAACGGGCTAGTCAATGTTGGCTTCCTCCTGCACACTCAGTGTCGAGGCTTCTTTTCTGCTGTTGGAGTGCGGAGTGCCCTGAGACCGCTCTGGAAGCTGATGACCTCTGTGTGTCTGTCGGTGCTTGCACTCGGCCTTCCCTTTGTGCTCTTTCAGTATTATGCCTACAGCCGGTTCTGTGTGCGGGGCGCAAGCCTCCCCATTCCCAAGCCCTTGGTGCAGTTAGCAGTGGACAAGGGCTATCGGGTTGCTGGGGGAAGGGAGCCGCCTTGGTGTTCCTGGGCCCTCCCCCTGATCTACAACTATATCCAGGATGTCTACTGGAATGTTGGCTTTCTGAGGTACTATGAACTCAAACAACTGCCTAATTTTCTACTGGCTGCCCCAGTGGCCATCCTGGTCGCCTGGGCAACTTGGACATATGTGACCACCCACCCTTGGCTCTGCCTTACACTGGGCCTTCGAAGGAGCAGGAATGAGGCTCTGGAGAAGCCGGGTCCTGGATTCCTCAGTCCTCAAGTGTTTGTCTACCTCGTGCACGCGGCCGTGCTGTTGCTGTTCGGAGGGCTATGCATGCACGTGCAGGTGAGCCGGCATCCTGGCCAGGGGGGAGGGTGACTCCAGGGAGAGCCCCAGCTGAGGACAGGAAAGATGGCTGAAGCCACTCGCCTGAGTGACCTGTCTGTGACTTTTTTTTTTAAGATTTTATTGTTATTGGAAAGCCGGATATACAGAGAGCAGGAGAGACAGAGAGGAAGATCTTCCATCCGATGATTCACTCCCCAAGTGAGCCGCAACGGGCCGGTGCGCCAGTCCGAAGCCAGGAACCAGGAACCTCTTCCGGGTCTCCCACGCGGGTGCAGGGTCCCAAAGCTTTGGGCCGTCCTCCACTGCTTTTCCCAGGCCACAAGCAGGGAGGTGGATGGGAAGTGGAGCTGCCGGGATTAGAACCGGCGCCCATATGGGATCCCGGGGCGTTCAAGGCGAGGACTTTAGCCGCTAGGCCACGCCGCCGGGCCCATGTCCATGACTTTTCATACAGTATTTGCTGGGGGCAGGGCTGGGGAGTCTTTGTGCCAGATGGAACAGGAATAAGAAAAGTTCTGCTCTAGTGGATCTTACGGTAAATAGAGGGAGACATTTAACAGATAACATTAGGGACAGAAGGATGAAAGGGATTGCTGTTTTGGGAGTGGAAAAAAAATATTGTGAAAGAAAAGAGGAAGCCTTGGTGAACTCACTAAGGGAGTTGAGGAAGGCCCCTTAGCTGTGACCTGAAGAGCAGGTAGGAATTTTCTGTGTAAGGCCCAAAATTACATGGCAGAGGAAGAACATTCCAGCAATGGAAGGGCAAAGACACAAGAGTGACGGAAGAGTCTGCTCCCACTGAGACTTGAGCTGCAGCTCAGGCCATCTCTGGCACCCTCCCTTGGGTGTCATTGCCCCC
Source organism: Ochotona princeps (assembly GCF_030435755.1). Lineage (NCBI taxonomy): Eukaryota > Metazoa > Chordata > Mammalia > Lagomorpha > Ochotonidae > Ochotona > Ochotona princeps. The sequence goes on from NC_080833.1 coordinate 19,017,028, forward strand.
ACATGGGTGTCCTGACTGTTGGCTTCTGGAAGGGATACTGAGCCCAGGCAGGTGCCCAGCGTTCAAGCATGTGTCTGGGTCTTGGGGTGGTTGTGGTGATGGAGGAGTGGGGAGTTTGATCTCATGTGTGACATCCTGTTCTGGGCTGTGGCTCCAGTTTCAGTCTCACTCTAAGAGAGTCCTGTGTCCCCCTGCTGACCTCGCTGTCACACTTTCTTCCTCCTGCAGTACTTTGTGACGTCCTCTAGCGGAGTGTGTGAGAGGCACAGGGGAATGGGGAGTTAGCATGCTGTGTCGTGAGATGGATTATCTTACTAAGGTGTCTGTCAAGCTGGCTGAGGCAGGTGTTTTGGCGACTTGACTCTGGGCTCCTCTAGCAGGGAAAGTGTTGAATCTTAGGGTCCCTACCTCTCCTTTCCTCATGTTGCCAAGCTCCAAGTCACAGCTAGAGTTGAGTCTAGGCCCTGGGCTAAAATAGCTGGTGGAATTATTAGTGTTGATTGGCTCGTTTTGGCAGTGAGTTCATAGCCATGTTTGTAGTGTGGCAGTGGCCTGGCTGTTGTCACACCTGTGTAACGCAGATCATAAGCTCTGCTGAGCAGCTTTTTCAGCATCAACTCAAGCTGGGCCAGTTTGAGTCAGTGACCTGGTAGTAAACCTGGGGGCCTTCCCCTCCTTGTGCTTTCTAGGTCCTCACAAGGTTCTTGGGCTCCTCCACTCCTATCGTCTACTGGTTTCCGGCACACTTGCTGCAGAGTCGGGAGATGCTGTTGAGAACTCTGGAGACCACGCCTGAGAGGCCTCATGCAGGGAACTTCCCGCTGCGACAGACAGTCCCCAGAAATTGTATCATGGGACTTTTGTACAACTGGAAAACCTGTTCTCCAGTCACCCGATGCATTCTAGGCTACTTTCTGATTTACTGGTTCCTGGGACTACTCCTTCATTGCAACTTCCTGCCTTGGACATGACCTGGTGTCTGAAGGGACAAGTTGGAGGCTTAATGCAGAAGTGTGGAAGTAATCATTGTTGCTTCCATTAGGACCCCTCTCGTTCCCTGATGGCTGCATGGGAGTTCGAGGAGTGTGTCACAGAGAGCCCCTCTGGTTCTGGCCCAGACATATTGCAGAGGAAGGGCCATTTTGGCTCTATGTGAAGACACCATGTTGCAGGTTTAAAGCATACCTGAGCCTGTCCAGCCAACCAGCATGACAGACAGTTCACAGCTGCTGCCAATCCCTGTGGATGCACAAATGTAAATTCCACCCAAAGCTCCAGCTGATAGGCCTGTATGCCCAAACTCCGGCTTGGCAATAATATAGAGGAACCATCTTTTCTGGATGTCTCTGATGAATTTTGTCCATGAATTATGTACTTATTGATAGGAAAAAGTTTTATGAAGACAAAAAATGATGAATAAGAATGCTGCAGGAGCCCCAGCATGTGGCTATGCGACCCAAGGACTGTGTTGAGAATCTCTAAAACCAGGGAGGACAAGGTGGGTGTTTAATGAAATGATGCTGTTACTGGCAGCCAGGCGTGAACTGTGCAGTCTTTGTAGTTCCCTTTCAGCTTTTAATAGCAGAATGACCCAAGCCTAAATACCTGGGTGGAGGTTTAAACACGTGGTAATAGAGGAAATGTCTCCAGTTCTGCTTTTGGCAGTTAGGGAAAAAGCTCCTCCATTCCATGAGTAACTTCAGTGATCTGACCTTGGAGGGGGGAATGAAGGGACCCCTCGCCATAAGGGTCCCTGTCCTGCCTGAGTTACCCAGAGGCCACGCTTTCCTGCCACCCAGAGAGCCTTGCTTGCCTGGAGGAGCCGGCAATGGGCATTGCGGGTCAATAAGGCAGGGAGGTCTCTGCCCGCGTGCTGGCCCCTGTGGTGATGAACACGTCACTGAATATGTAGGAAGGCCAATGGCCCTGTGAGCTGTTTCTGTCCCTTCCTGGAGCCACGTTTAGAGTTTGGCTCTGTCTCGTCATCTCCCATTCCTGTTTGAGCCAGAAATGCCAAAAAGTAGAAGCTGTTCCAAACCGATGGGCAGTCATGAGCAGCTTCTGGGAACCCTGAGAATTGGAATTTTGACACACTCCCTCCGATCAAGCATGACAGAAAGCGAAACCTGCCAGCAAAAGGGAAGCTCCTGGCTGAGCCCCAGCACCCTCTGTGGGAGAGAGTGGTCAGCTCAGCCAGCCGGCGTCTCCGTCCCTCCCCGCAGCACCAGCCCAGCTGAGAGGTTGGTCCAGAGTCAAATGCTTCCGAAAACATACACACGGGGCAGCCCTCTGCCTCCTGCCAAGACACCAAGTGCCCTTGTTGGCAAAAGCTGATCATCCCTGCCCTAGTGTCCTCCTGCTGGCAGCCATCCCTCCCTCCCTCAGCAACAGCTGCAAGTCCTGGGATTTCCTCCCTGCTCCCCCTCAATCACGTGCAGACGTGTTGGGGTGCTGTTCCAGCTCTTCAGAACAGCCATGAGGTCCTCTGTCATCAAAGGCTGCTCTGCCTGGTTTGGGGCACAAATCAAGACCTTCATCCCTCTACCAGAAGAGATGACTCAGATTCAGTCATGTAGTCCCACTGTAGCCTTCACACTGGTCTCAGCCACCAAAACAAATGACTACAAGGCCTGAGAGCCCTCCACCAGGACCCTGGCTAGGTGGCCGCACCTGGTCCGACCCCAGGAGGACCCGGTTTCCTCTAACCTTGGAGATCTGGTTGCTGTTCTCTAGGGATCTAAGGGGCTGGCTGATTTTATGGCCAGCAGCTGTCCTTTTACCATCCCTTTTACCATCTGCAATAGTCTGGGAGAGGGAGGTGAAGGACCGGAGGCCGGAAGCTTCCTGTTTACCCTGAGGTCTAACAATGCCACAGCTGGGTTGGGCGTCTACAATTTCAGAGAAAAGTCATTTCCTTCTGAGACCCTGCTAAACAGAAACCAGACCTCCGGGTACCTGCCAAGTAAGCTTTTTGTTCCGTAATGGAGGTGGGAGGAGACGGGGTGTCTGACATGCCTTTACCAGTTCCCCTGGGGGAAAAAGAATAATAAGACCCTCTTTTTTTGAACAGACTCTCACCTTCGTCTGAAAGTGCAGTGTGTGTACAGGCTCAAGGCATTCCAAGTTGATTTTCTCAGTAGTCGGTTATGAATGCCTATTGTATGGGGGCTGAGCAGTCCCCAGGCTGCTAGCAGATGCACAGGGACAGGGGTCCAGGGAGTAAAAGAACTCATAAACTTGCTCCGTACTTCTCTGCTTGAAAGTCTTATCATAAAAACTTTTTTCTTAGACACTTAAGGAAAGATAAGTTGTGGGATGAGTGGTGACTGGAAACCCACAAGCTGGGGCCCCTGAGCTAACCTGATATGGAGCTGGGCTTTGAAGGTCTGGCAGGTAGAGAGCGGGCCTAGAAGGCAGGTCGCAGTACAGGAGGCCGAGTTCAGTCTGGGTGAAACTGAGGTGTCACCAGTGGGAGACCTTGTATTTAAGCCAAGCCCACACACAACAGCTCCACTGTGTACCAGCTCTGCAAACTGGAGTCCGAACCTGAATCTCCAAGGCTCTGTATCCTTGAGCTCCGACCTGTGCATTCAACTAACTGTGAATCAAAAATACTGGAAGAAAAAGGTTAAATCTGTACTGAGCATGTGCAGACTTAAAACTGTACATATATGTATCTCCATGCAGTGATTTATTTTGACCTTTTTGTGTGTGTTGCCAAAGCAAGCACTATATATTTTTACTTTTAAATATTTTTGAAAGCCAGTTTTAGAGGGAGAAAAGGAGAGACATCACTAGTTCACTCTCCAAATGGCTGCAATGATCAGGGCTGGGCCAGGCTGAAGCCAGGAGCTTCAGTCTCCCATGTGGGTGACAGAGGCCCAAACTCTTGGGCCATCCTTCTCAGGTGCATTAGCAGGGTGCTGGATTGGAAGTGGAGCAGTCAGGACTCCCTGGATGCCAGCATTGCCTGCAGCAGTTCAACCAGATGTGCTACAATGCCCTCTCCCCTGGCCTGTATTTTTGCTGAATCTAGCAGCTGTATTAGGAAGTGAAGTGTGGCTGTGGGGCCAAGAAGGCAAGAACACAGTTGGTGTGTGTCCCCATTTGCCTCTCTGAGCCAGACACCTGTTTCTCAGAGTACACCACTCCTCCCCAGGGAAACAGCCCCACCCCCAGTCACTGTAGTCAGCCCAGTGTCTTGGTCAGCTGCAGGCCGAGTTTCTCATGGTGACTGTGACCAGAAAGCAAGCTTGCTGAGTTTTACAAACGCCCAGCATTTGCTGGTAGAGGAAGGAAAGGATAGGCACAGTTCTAGCTTTCAGCAAAGGAAATGGGGAAACAGTCCAAAGGCCGGGGCAGTCTTCATGTTTTCCCATGGTCAGTGTCACAGAGCCCTTTGTGTCTCGTTCCCCAGGGCTCCCTCTGCTGCTGTTCAGGGCCACATCTGAGAAGGGCCTTGGGGAGGAGAGCCTGCATGAAGAAAGCTCAGCTGTCCCCTGCTGCAGAAAGCACAGGGGTCTAAAAGGCTGCATGTGTCCATGCTAAAGTACCTTCAAGTACTTTCAGTTTAGCAGTATACATTTCAGGGCCTGGTGTGGTAACCTAGAGACTTGAAGTCCTCGCCTTGCACACACTGGGATCCCGTATGGGTGCTGGTGCTCATCCCAGCAACCCATCCAGCTCCCTGCTTGTGGTCTGGGAAGGCGTTCGGGGACGGCCCAAGGCCTTGGGATCCTGCGCCCTGTCGCCCGTGTGGGAGACCCTAAAGAGGTTCCTGGCTCCTTGCTTCAGATCAGCTCAGCTCCAGCCATTGTGGCCACTTGGGGAGTGAATCAGCGGATGGAAGATCTTCCTGCCTCTCTTCCTCTCTGTATATCTGACTTTCCAATAAAATATAGAAATAAATCTTTAAAAAAAAAAAAAAGAAAAATAGTATACTCTTTAGTGGAACTAAGCATGCTCATGCTGTTGTGTGAACATCACCACTCTCCATCTCTGGAACTTTTCATCTCAACAAAGGTGACTGTGCTAGGGACCTCATAGGTGATGGCTTTCAGTGCCCCTGGACAAGTATTATTTTGGGTGTGTCTGCAAGGCTGTTTTGAAGTGAGATTGCCGTGTGCATCTGAGCAGACCAGGTGGGAAAACGTGACCTCATGGGGGTGGCACCCAGAGTCAGCAGGGGCTACTGAGAAACCACACATTGAAGGCCAACTTGTCTGTCAGTCTGGGAACTCAGCCAGGCTCGAGTCCTGCTTCGCTCATCAGTTGGTGGCCTCTGGATTCCAGGACTTAGACCTAGGTTCCTCTTGCTGGCTCTCAGGCTTTTGGCCTTGAACCAGGATTCTCTTGGCTACTCTAATTCTGAGACTGTTGGGCTTGGACCGAGACGTGTTCCTGGCATCACAGCTTTTCCAGCTGGCACACTGCCTACCATGGGATTTCCCACCTGCCATAATGGCGTGAGTCAGTTCCCATAATGAATTCCCCTTTGACTATCTGCTCTCTATAGAACTCTAATATATCATGCAAGCTGCATCATGCAATATTCCTTTGTGCCTGGCTCATGGCACTTCGTGCAAGATCTGTAAGGTTCATCGATGCTGCCACTTAGGCCAGAATTCCCTCTGTTTAAGGTTGAATAGCTGTCCATTGTAGCTGTCTGCCTATTCGTCTGTCCAGGGATGCTTGGGTTGCTTTCACCTTGTGGTTATTACAAATACTGCTGTTCTGAACATGGCTGTGCTAATTCCTGTTTGAGTCTGTGCTTATGTTTTTTTTTTGTTGTTGTTGTTGTTTGGTTTTTTGTTGAGTTGTAGGAGCTCTTGAATGTTTTGAATACCAATTACACATCAGACATATGATTTATACATATTTTCTCCCATTGTGGGTTTCCTGTTCACTTTATGAGAATGCCCTTTGATACACAAAAGTTCTTAGTTTTGGCAAAGCTCAACTTACCTATTTTGCTTTGATGCCCCGTGTCTTGGTGTCATGTGCAAGCAATCATTGCCAAATCTACTTCCTTTTTTTAAAGATTTATTTATTTTTATTGGAAAGTCAGATATACATAGAGGAGGAGAGACAGAGAGGAAGATCTTCTGTCCAATGATTCACTCCCCAACGGACTGCAACAGCCGATGCTGTGCCAATCCAAAGCCAGGAGCCAGGAACCTCCTCCAGGTCTCCCACGCAGGTGCAGGATCCCAAGGCTTTGGGCCGTCCTCAACTGCTTTCCCAGGCCACAGGCAGGGAGCTGTATGGGAGGTAGAGATGCTGGGATTAGAACAGGCGCCCATATGGGATCCTGGTGCTTTCAGGGCCGGACTTTAGCCACTAGGCCACAACGCCAGGCCCCAAATCTACTTTCATAAAGTTTTCTCCTTTGAGTTTCATGCTTTTAGATCTTAGGTTAGGATTAGTTTTTGTCTGTGATGTGAAAGTAAGGGACCATTTTTCCCAGGACTGATAAGTTGAGAAGAGTAAACTTTTCTCATTGAATGGCCTTGTTATCCCAGTTGAGAGTCCTTTGAACATTTATGCGAGGGGGGTCTATCTGGGCTGTCTGTTTTACTCTTGGTCTTTATGTCCATATGCCAGTGGCACATTGTTTTGAAATCAAGAAGTATGAAATTGCCCACTCTGCGCCTCTTGTGGCTATCTAGGATCCCTTGAGATTCTGTTTGAGATCCATATGGAAGCATATACTCACAGTAAGTAGACTGCAAAAAAATGTGTGGCAAATTGAACTAAAAGGTGAGTGCATTTACAGGCTCCCACATGGAAATCCATGCACACAAGGCTATCTAAGTGTCCTCCTTTTTCTGCTGACTCTGCAATGTGCCATGCAGTGCTACGAACTTGGGGCGTGCATGATAAGGAAATCCACATATATGAAGCTGTCTGGGAAAGGCAAACTCTGTAGGGGAGGACAGTAAGCTGGAGACATATGGAAGAGCTGACGTACATTCTTTAGTTCAAAACTCATTTATTGGCAGAATCCCTCTCCTTTGAGAAGTCAGCCTTACTTCTGTTCAGGCCTTCAACTGATTGGACGAGGCCCACCCACACTATTGTGGGTAATCCACCTTACTCAAAATCTCCTGATTGTTGATCTCATCTGAAAGAATACCATCGCAGAAACTGGTTCATAGCATTTAAGCAAGTGTCTGGGTCCTGTGGTCCAGTCAAGTTGATACATGAAATCAATCATCTCAAGAGATTTCTTCTGTTTGCTTCTAGTGAGACCCACGTGAGACTCCATCTCCTTCCCAGATAAAATCCTCAAGCTGATGTGTTAGTGTCCTCATCCCTTGTCTAAGGCTCAACATACTGGGGCTACCTGGGAGCTGGTGAGAGAACCACACTCTTCATGTGATGGCTGACTTAGGTATGATTGTCTTCCCAGCACCCATGTCCGGACTTTTCAGCCTTGTATCACCTGTGGTCTAGAATTGGCCCCGTGTTTCCAATCCTGAAAGACTCCACAGTCCCTGAGCTTGTCTCCCTTTGTGTCTCTGCAGCCACTTAATTCTCACCACAGCTCAACTCTCTCTTGAGATGCTCAATAGAGATCTCTGCAATAGTTACTGTCTCACCCCCAGCCCTCCCTTTCTCCGCTTCTTGCTTTATGAGATACTGGAGCTGTGACAAGGGCAAACGAACTCTCTATTGCCTGTATGCTTGCCTTTGGCCACTAGAGGGGGATAGTGTGGCCAGAGTTAGAAGGGACTTGATCCTGTTCGTTTCCTGTTCCGGTGGGAGGCACCTAAAAGTTACTCCTTCCTTCATGAAGCTGCAGCAGCAGCTCTCTGCTCCCCACCGCCCCGGCTTAGAGGCCTGAGTGTTAGCTCTGCAGGCCCTTCCAGTTTTCTTCATTCTAGAATTGCAAAGTGTTCCATTGGCTTTTCCAGTCTTGTTAGTTACAGAGGCTGTTGCCACTTCCATGATACCCTTGGGGTTTGTTTTTGAACCCTTGTAATTATCTAGTTAACACCTTTAAGCCTCGTTAAACATCCTAACCATTCTTCATGTCAAATTCTCTCTGCCAAGGGTTATTTTGATTTCCATCTCACTGACTGGACCCTGGCTGATGCAGAAATTGCTGGGGCAGGGGTGTGTGTGCAGAAAACAGCCACACACACACAAAAAGTGAGATTAGGGAACTGGCTTCCTGGTGTCAGTGGGTTTGACTGTGCTAACTCTTTGCCAATGTGTAATGCAGTGCTGTGAACCCATGGTATGCTGGGGCATAATGCGGAATCAGATTGTCACCTGTGGCTTTGTATGATGAAGTGCCAACTAAAGCAGATGCCTTGGAGGGCCGAGCGGTAGCTGCACTTGACTTCTGCAGCACTGATCATGACTGTGGGGTTATGGTTGGAGATATGCTCTTCTGGGCCTCAGTCCTTTCAGAAATAACAAACTAAGGTCTCTAAGCCCTGAGCTCAAATTGTGACTAGAGAACTCAAGAACTCTGATGATGGGCATATAAAAGAATCTCTTATTTCTTGTGGCCACCATCCTGGCTTGCTAATGAAAATGGTGCATGTTACAGAATGATCAGTTGAATTTGTAGTTTCACACATGAGTCTACCATGTGATTGGGAAGGAGTAGGACCATAAAACTTGGAACAGGGGCATATGACCTGACCCAGAGCTGAAAATCTTCAATTCCCATTTCTGAACCTCCATGACCAATGGATACCTCAGGTCCACACGTGCTGGAGAAGACTAGCCTTCCCTGACATAAAATCTGTCATGATCTCTCCTGGGGTGGAAGATTTGCCTCACAAAGACAGGCAGTCCTCTTCAGGATCCACCCAGCCTTTGTTGGCACTAGACCCATAACCAGGATCCAATATCAGGTTTTTTTTTTTAAGATTTATTTATTTTTATTGGAAAGGCAGATTTACAGAGAGGAAATACAGAAAGATCTTCCATCCACTGGTCCACTCTACAAGTGGCTGCAATGGCTAGAGCTGAGCCAATCCAAAGCTGAAGTCAGGAGCTTCTTCCGATCTCCCAAGTAGGTAGAGTCTCAAGGCTTTGGGCCATCCTCCACTGCTTTCCCAAGCCACAAGCAGAGAGCTGGATGGGAAGCAGAGCATCTGGCACATGAACCAGTACCCATATGGGATTCCGGTGTGTGCAAGGTGAGCTTTTAGCTACTGAGTCATAGCGCTGGCCCTCATCTCAGAGCGTCTAAGGGGCAAGTGCGACATCTGACCCATAAGGGAGTATCATGTGGAAATGATCACAGGACATGGCCGGCAGAGACAGAAATCTGGGGAATATTTTGTGGAACAGATGCTTCATGTTTTCCCCATAAAGATGGAAGGTAACAGGACTGGGCAAATACATTGATGTGCGTGCATGTGGCGCAGTCTGAACTTAAAGCATTACCTCATGCATTTACAAGTGGCTCTAATGGAGTACTGGACCAGGTAACCAGAAATTGGATCAATGGGCCCACATCTGATGAGGTTGAGATGTGAGAAATTCACTAGCAGGACACAGAGGACAAAATTTTGAGGAAATGTATTTATCGATCTGTCATAGGCTCCCTGAACACCTGCGTCCGCTGAGAGGACCGAGAGGACATCCTGGTCACTACAGCATTGAGAAACATGAGGGAACATCAGAAGGTTCATGGAAATATGGGATGCAGGAAAGATAACGGGAATTTCCCAAGACCACTTTGAATCCCCCTGTGTTTTGCCGAGGGGAGAACGCATGTCCTTGTGAAGCTCCATGACTGGGATGCAGGCACAATGGTTTGGAGCCCCTGCGATGGGCTCCCTGGCTGCAGTGCTGACGTGAGATCCCTGAGCAGCAGAGGCTGAGAGATGGTACTTATGTCACCTGGCAAGGTGGGTCATGGACTGTCCAGAGCAGTAGGGAGGTCCTGGCATCAGATGGTCAAAATGTGACACAAGTCCCCATCAGAGAGAGTTACAGTCTGATTCAGCTTCCAGACCTAAGTCAGGACAGACAGATCCCGGGGCTCCTTGATGGAAAGGGCGGAGATCCTTGGAGGAAAGGACCCTGCAGGGTCACCAGAACAAATGAGGGGGCTCAGCATTTCGTGGAAATGTATGCTATGGAATTCTGTGCTTGATGTTAAAGCTGCTGCTGCTGCTGCTTTTTTTAAATAAATTTGTCAGGTTATCTCTGAATGAGAGTTAGGCACTAGGAAGGATAATCAATTTGAAAGGAGCCCTATTGGAGCAACATGTATTCTAAAAGAGCAAGAACTGAGGGGAAGATTTTCCATCCACTGCTTCATTCCCCACAGGCCACAATGACCAGGACTGGTCCAGAATGAAACCAGGAGCTTCTGGGTCTCCCACAAGGCTGCAGGAGCCCAAGGGCTTGAGCCATGTTTTACTGCTTTCCCAGGCACATTAGCAGAGAGCTGGATCAGAAGTGGAGCAGCTAGGACTGGAGCCAGTGCTCATATGGGATGCCAGCATTGCAGGTGGTAGCTTAACTTGCTATGCAATAGCATCAGCCCCATTATTTTTATTTAAAAAACAAAATTTTGGGAGGGGCTCACCGCGGTGGCCCAGAGTCTAAATCCTTACCTTATGTGCACCAGAATCCCATATGGTCACTGGTTCATGTCCCAGTCGCTCCATTTCCCATCCAGCTCCCTGTCTGTGGCCTGGGAAAGCAGTAAAACCAACATGGTTTCATCCACATTGAAGATTTCCTCTGGCAGGTAAACTTCCTCATCCTCCAGATGTGCTTGGGTGCCATGTTACAGGTTGGATATGAGAAATTTCATGATCTACCTTTGCAGCAAAATAGGGTCTTTGAAAAACCACTGGCTACCAGTGTACTGCACGAGCACTAAGAATTCATGGATGGCCAGCTCCTCTTCCAAGACCCCTCCTGAGTTGCTGTACCAATCAAATGGAGAAGCACAAATATTTTGTACCTGACAAGATTTCAGTTATTAGTGACTTTTCTTTTTTTTGGCTTTGCAACAGCTTTATTGAAAGACTGCTTCGGGCCCGGTGGCGTGGCCTAGCGGCTAAAGTCCTCACCTTGAAAGCCCCGGGATCCCATATGGGCGCCGGTTCTAATCCCGGCGGCTCCACTTCCCATCCAGCTGCCTGCTTGTGGCCTGGGAAAGCAGTTGAGGATGGCCCAAAGCTTTGGGACCCTTCACCCGCGTGGGAGACCTGGAAGAGGTTCCAGGTTCCCGGCATCGGATCAGCATGCATCGGCCCGTTGCGCTCACTTGGGGAGTGATTCATCAGACGGAAGATCTTCCTCTCTGTCTCTCCTCCTCTGTGTATATCTGGCTGTAATAAAATGAATAAATCTTTAAAAAAAAAAAAAAAGAAAAAAGACTGCTTCAAAGACAATGTCAGTACTTTCCTTACCAGCTCTGAACAGGTTCCAGTTATTACCCTGTATGTCTGTGTAACAATCATGTTTGTTTTTTGAAGATTTATTTATTTTAATTGGAAAGGTAGATAGAAGAAGATACAGAGAGAAAGATCTTCCATCTACCAGTTCACTCCCCAAGTGGCCGCATCAGCCAAAGCTGAATAAATCCAAAACCAGGAGCCAGAGCTTCCTCTGGGCTTCCCACAGGGCACAAGGTCCCAAGGCTTTGGGCAGTCCTCTACCGTGCCAGGTCCAAGAATCATGTTTGTATTGATCTTTGCTTCCTACTTAAGTTTCCTCATCACGCCTTTCTAGGGGGAGGAATATTTATTAGTATTTTTATTTTTTTTTCCTTTTTAAACATTTATTTTATTGGAAAGTTGGATATATATAGAGGAGGAGAGACAGAGAGGAAGATCTTCCATCCATTGATTAACTCCCCAAGTGGCCACAACAGCCAGAGCTGAGCTGATCCGAAGCCAGGAGCCAGGAACTTTTTCCAGGTCTCCCATGTGGGTGCAGGGTCCCAAGGCTTTGGGCCATCCTTGTTTGCTTTCCCAGGCCACAAGCAGGGAGCTGGATGGGAAGTGGAGCTGCCGGGATTAGAACCGGTGCCCATATGGGATCCGGGTGCGTTCAAGGTGAGGACTTTAGGCGCTAGGCCACGCCGCCGGGCCCCTCACACCTGGATTTTGCTTATTGATCGTAATTTTTCTTTTTTTTATTGGTGATCTTAACTACAACAATAGAGTGGTGGATCTCCCTCCAAATACCACCCTCTAGGATATAAACATCATAACAGCACTGTGAGGAGGCCCTTGGCCCAGACTTTGGCTGAAAGTGAGGATAAGCGAGGTGCTGGGAATAACCTAGAAGAACGACACCCTGGACTGCATCAGGGGTCTGGCTCAGGCTCCTGCGAGTGCCTTCCGGAAGCAGACACTTAGGACATTCTCTGTGACCTCAGAGGTTAGCTGAGGATGAGGAAGTTGCAAAACTCAGCAATCACAGAGGAAATGGCAAACAGCCTCCTCCTCAAGGAACTCCTAAGGAACTTAAACAGGAACCATGGCAGAGGAGGCAAGAGGGAAGGAGGCCCAGGAAACCCACGGTGTTGGATGTGGCTGAAGCAGAATTCATTATGCTCCGCAAGAAATCTGAGCACCGAGGTGGTGGCTGAACAAGATGCAGGGCAACCAAATGCCACAGTGACATCCATCGAAGTCACTGCTCGGGCACCCAGCTGCCTTCGCCAGAGCTAAGGGAGCAGCATGCCTGGTGCTAGGATAACAGTCAGAAAAGATGCATTGAAGGGGAGTATAGGAAGGAAAGAGGTGCTCACGCCAACCTCCCCAGCCCCAGGGGATGTGGTATGGAGGCACTTCACCTCCTGCTCAGTGGGGAAAGGAAGCTATATCAAGGTCCAGACCTTGGACTTGAAAGCCAGTATCCACTATGGTAAGAACTGGAGCTGGGCAGGGCTACGTTGCCCCTTCTCCAAGACAGTCCCCCAGTGGAGCAAGACTGCGGACACTTGGGGGTAAGGGGGAAATGGGCCTTACAGCCTGGTGCTGAGGCAGGACCCAGCACCAGGGAAAGCCTGAAGGTCTCCGTCCCCAGGCCAGTTCGCAGTGGCAGCCCGCAGTTGACCCTGGCATCAAGCACGTAAAATGGACTCAGGTCAGCCTGTGTCACTGCCTGATTCTTGTGGGGCCTGGCATGCATCCGCACACCTGTGCAGGGTCCTGTGAGCAGGAGTCTCAGGGGTGTCCAGCATAGTGTCAGCCTGCGCAGCCAAGGGACCGCTTTCCCACCCCCCCTTGAACTGTGAGTAGACAGCAAAGAGCAAGAACCTCAGTCCTGGGGAGAGCGCCAGAGTGAGTACAGGGAAGAAGAGGGAGGTGAATGCTGGGTCAAGCCTGAAGAACCTGGGCCTGCCAGGATGGGGCCCTGTGTGCCCCTGCCAGTGCTGTCATGACCCCAGCCAAAGCAGAGCCCCCAAACCCTAGCCACTGCAGATTGAGGACAGGGGCCTCTGTAGTCCCAACCTCCATGCATTGCTGTTATACCCTTGCTTCTACGACCATCAGTCACAGCATCCAAGTGGACCTGGAGCCAAAGCAGCCCAGCAGGCAGATGCTCAGAAACACTGCCACAGGAAGAAGGCTTTACCATGAAAGTCGCTTGTTCTAAGACCTAAAAACAACCGATATTCCAAATGTGCAAATATTTTAGGCACACAGTAAGAAAAAGATGAGCAATAAGATGTACTCAAAGGCATACAATCATGCTTTAACAAGAGACTCCAACAAAAAAGAGGTTGCCAAAAGGCCCACCAAAGAAAACATGAGGGGTGGGCACTGTGGCACAGCAAGTTAAGCTGTAGCTTGGGACACCTGCATCCCATATTGGAGGGATGATTTGAGTCCCAGCCATTCTGCTTCTGATGCAGCACTTGCCCTGCCTATGCATCCAGGAAGACAGCAAATAACCAAATACACGGGTCCTGGCCATTCATGTGCAAGAGCTGGATGGGATTTCAGGCTCTTGGCTTTAGCCTGGTCCAGCGTTGGTTACAAGAATTCGAGAAGAGAGGGCCCGGCGGCATGGCCTAGTGGATTAAGTCCTCCCCTAGAACATGCTGGGATCCCATATGTGCGCTGGTTCTAATCCTGGCAGCCCTGCTTCCCATCCAGCTCTCTGCTTGTGGCCTGGAAAAGCAGTGGAGGATGCCCAAAGCCTTATATGTAAAATTACATAAATATTAAAATACAGACAGTTGAATTTTTTTTTAAGATTTATTTATTTTGATTGCAAAGTCAGATATACAGAGAGGAGGAGAAACAGAGAAGAAGATCTTCCACCCGATGATTCACTCTCCAAGTGACCACAACGGCTGGTGCTGTGTCGATCAGGAGCCCAGAGCCTCTTCTGGGTCTCCCACATAGGTGCAGGGTCCCAATGCATTGGGCCGTCCTCAACTGCTTTCCCAGGCCACAAGCAGGGAGCTGGATGGGAAGTGGAGCTGCCAGGATTAGAACCGGCGCCCATATGGGATCCCGGGGCTTTCAAGGTGAGGACTTTGCGGCTAAAGGTTCATCTTGAATGCACAGGGATCTCAAATGGGTGCCGGTTCTGATCCTGGCTGCCCCACTTCCCACCCACCTCCCTGCTTGTGGCCTGGGAAAGCAGTTGAGGACAGTCCAAAGCCTTGGGACCCTGCACCCGCGTGGGAGACCTGGAAGAGGTTCCAGGTTCCCGGCTTCGGATCGGCGAGCACCGGCCCGTTGCGGCTCACGTGGGGAGTGAATCATCGGATGGAAGATCTTCCTCTCTGTCTCTCCTCCTCTGTGTATATCTGGCTGTAATAAAATAAATGAATCTTTAAAAAAATAAATAAAAATGAACCTTTAGCCGCAAGGCCACCACGCTGGACCCAAGACAGTTAAATTTTAAAAAAGCATTATATGAAAAAAAATTATATGAATGAGAGTTTCAGCCAAGATGAAATCTTTTAAAAAGAACAAAATTGAAATTTTGGAAATAAAGAACTCTACATCAAATAGAAAATAAAACTGGAGACTCGGCATAGTAGCCATAGTGACTAGAGTGCTTGCCTTCCATCCTCCGTAATCACATATGGGCTTTGATTCATATTCCCTGCAGCTCCACTTCCCATCCAGCTCCCTGCTTGTGGCCTGGGAAGGCAGTCAAGGACGGCCCAATGCTTTGGGATCCTGCACCTGCGTGTGGGAGACCTGGAAGAGGTTCTAGGCTCCTGGCTCTGGATTGGCGCAGCACCGGACATTGCGCTCACTTGGGGAGTGAATCATCGGACAGAGGATCTTCCTCTCTATCTCTCCTCCTCTCTGTATATCTGACTTTGCAATAAAAATAAACAAATCTTTTTTAAAAAGTTTAAAATATTTAAGAAGTCATAAGGTTGCTTCATTGTTTTTTTTGTTTTTAAAAGATTTATTTTATTTTTTATTACAAAGTCAGATATACTGAGAGGAGGAGAGGCAGAGAGGAGGTGGAGCTGCAGGGACCAGAACCAGCGGCCATATGGGATCAAGGCGAGGACCTTAGCCACCAGGCCACGCCGCCGAGCCCAAGGTTGCTTCATTGTTGAAGAAACAGCAACATATCTTGTTTTTTAATTTTTTATTGTATTTTTGACAATCTTTACATAGTTAATTAGGGTAAAAAATGTTCAAGGGCTATAAGAACGAAAATGGGTGAGATTATTATTTCGATATTGTTTCCTTCATGTTTAAAGGGGGCTATTAAGGTAGAAGGCCCACCCAACTTCCCACCCTCCCCAGGTCCCGGATGTAGGGCATGCTCCGAGGTTCTTGCTTAAGTGGTTTTGATAGTTCACCAGTTATGAATCGCTGCCAATCTTGGCACTCCAACCATGATGAGGTCGTTGCAGAATCCACTGATTGACATAGTCCATCATAGTCTCCATTTGCCCCGTATTTCGCTGTCAACATATAGCTGCCATGGTTGATTGACCTGTTCTGTCTTCTGTCTTTTCTTGGTTAGGGTTCTGAGTCCAGCATTTTGACTGGGGTGATCTCCAAAGAAACTTTGTCTGAGGTGTTCCCAGACCAGATTCTTGTATGTACTAGCAAGTACAGGGCCCGGCACAGTCCATTGCCCTGATCAGCTGGTGGTTGCTATCGCTGGGTTGATTCTGTTTTCAGCCCCGACTTCCACTGGAACCAATGGGTGTTGCAGTCCAGCCTGGTTCTGCCCAGCACATACTCGACTCTCGCATAAACCAGTGGGAGCTGCAGCCTAGTTGGAGTGACCCACAATAACCCCCACCAGGCCCGCCCCCTACCCTAGTTTGCCAGTATGTGTAGCAGTAGTCCAGTCTGTCCCACATCCCATTCGGCTCTCATACATGTCAATGGGTATTAAAGCTTTGTTCCATCTAACCAGCTCCACTATGCAGCCCACACAGATGCTGTTAGGTATCTGTCTAGCCACCCCAGCCCCTGTCCTAATTTTCGTGCCCTCCCGTGGAAGGTGGAAGTGGTAACCCAGGAGGGAGGAGCCCACTATTTCCCTCCCAGGCCTCTCCCACTCCCGGATTATGCACTCTCCAGGTAGTTCTGTGGTTTGACTTGACAGAATTAGCCCCCAGTGCCAGCTTCTGCCAGCTGATGCTATGGCTAAGCCCAAACAACCCTCATCCACTCTAATTGTAGATTGCACCAGTAGGAATAATCCACCCAGCCTGTCTTTTCCCTGATCTAGTCCACATAAGGCTCACAGGTGTTGTAGCCCTACCCAGTCTGGTCTGCCCCCATCCCAGGTCACGCTCTCCAGTGGGAATAGCTGTCCAGCAAGGGAACCACCTCTTATTCCTCTGCCGGCTCCTCCCTTCCTGGTTCTCACGCGTGCTGGTTGGACGCTGCTGTCACATCTGGTACAGGCAACCTCACCTTGGCATTCCGTATTGTGCACTGGTTTTTGTTGCAACCGAACCTGGTTCGACCCACACTGTTCTGGTGCTTGGATTTGCTAGTGGAGGACAAGAACTGATTCAGCCTGGTCTTCCCCCCACCCATGACAAATGTATGCCAGTGGGACATTTTCCTGTTCTGGGCTGTTTCCTATCATGTTTCTTGCACTTACCTGTCAGGTATGTGTCCTGCCAGAGGAGTTGCCCAGGCTCCTCCATCAGAACCTCTCCCAATGCCAGACTTTGTGCATACCACGGGGTTCATGAGCCAGCCCTACTCAGTTCACCTCCTGTCCTAGCAGGAACAAAGCAATATATCTTGTAATCCTAATAGCATTCTGTATGGTGATGTGTTGCACAGGTT
Organism: Ochotona princeps; assembly: GCF_030435755.1. NCBI lineage: Eukaryota > Metazoa > Chordata > Mammalia > Lagomorpha > Ochotonidae > Ochotona > Ochotona princeps. The sequence goes on from NC_080833.1 coordinate 19,034,271, forward strand.
TGCAGTCCAGGAGTAATCAACTCTACCATGTAGCCTGGGTGGGCAACAGGCCAAATCTGGTGGGTGGGGCTAGGCACACTACAATGTCTCCACCGTGAAGACATCTCCTGACGCCACAGCTCACAGAGCACAGCCCAGCCACTCAGCAGCTCATGCCTGCATTCACTAAGTAGCAGAGATCACTTGACTGACTGATGCACAAAGGGCCACTGATGGTTAGTTAGGAGGGCTGCGTGGATGCCCTGGAACTTCCCCTCCCCAGGAAGAGAGCAACCCAGAAGTAAACTGCATATCTGGATGTCTTGGACTGAATCGTGCTCCTGCACTGAAGTCCTCGTCCTTGAAGGAGCCTTACAGGAGCCTCGGCAGGAGACAGTCACATGTAAATGAGGTGCCCTAATTGAATAGAAGTGGAGGAGTGTTCGTGGGCAAGTCCACCGGGGTGTGTAGCAAGATGGCAACTGGTCACCAGCATAGGCTCACCGGAGACCAACTCCACTTGGCCTTGCAGCTTCCAGAATGGGGAGAAATTTCTCATCACTCAAGCTCCACAGTCTGTGACACTCTCTGGGCAGCGCCAGCTGACTCATGCTGTGGCAGAACTGCAGACCCACATGTCATCATCAGCATCGTGAGACATGCTGGGGTGGTGCAACCTGCCACTTCCCTAATAACGCGCGCATCTGGCCTGTCGACAGGGAGGCTGGATCTCAGAGTGTAACGGCGCGTTATCCTTAACAGAACAATGACCTCGGCTCCAGCTGCTGCTCCAGTTGCAGGAGCGCTCCTGGCCTTTTGGCATTCACTGTTGACTTGGCAAATGATGTGCCTCCCATCATTTTTGGGAAGAAACACCGGAAGCAATTTGCTCAGACTAAGCAGGGCACGAAGTGCACTGTCATAGTCTTGCCTCAGAGCTGCCTCAGCTCTTCTTGACCTTGTACATCAACATGTTGCTAGCTTGATGACATTAGATACTAGTGCTGTGGCACTGTAGGGTAAGCTGCTGTCTGTGCTGGCTCGAGCATTACATCTGAGTCTGGCCTGCTAAGGTGTCTAGGAAAACAACAGGATATCTGTTATTATTAAGATTGGGTCTGGAAAGTCAGAGTGGCAAGGACCTTATTTACATGGCACAGTAAAACACACAAAATGAAGCAACAAGATCTGGGTCTTGAAAGCTACCTGTGGGTCCACAACTCCATCTGTGCAGGCTGCAGATGTACTGATACAGAGTCTGTGGCGCATGGGAATGTGGGAGGGGTGAGAGTAAATGTCAGCACAGGCCAGGGGTCAGGGGCAGGGTGGGAGGAAACCACCCTTGTCGCTGCAGATCACTGTTCCTTCACTTGCTTCCGAAAGCAACGGCCCATTCACAGTATCCGAAGTGACTGCATCACCTGAGTGCGCATCCTGGGTTAGGTGGTCTCTTGCCAGCCCAGCCCTGAGGTCAGGCACGCACAGCACCCATTCAGCCTGCGCAGGTTGACTGAGCAAGTGATTTTCCTTTGACCCCAGCCCCTGCTCCTCACGGACAGCTCCTCATGACTGCATGGAGGGAACAGATGGCCTTACACCATATGCTGGCACTGCAGGAAGCGGAGGGCTGAGGCATCTTGGCGCTGCTTAGGGCCGGCCCTCAAGGACAGTGGTGTACCCCCACTGACAATCCAACTCCTTCACAAAGGAAGGTTTGGGGAACCCTTCCAAGTGAACAGCTCACAACAACAGAGGGCCTGGCAGAGGGCAGAGGGACTGTGGAATGCAGAGTTAAAAAACCCAAGTGGCAACTATCGGCTGTGACCTCATCTTACAGAAATGAGAACTGTTGAAACAACGCATGTTTTCTTCTATTCATTGTTATGTAGAATCACAAACACCATCATCATTATATAATAATCATAAAATAAATCTAATCATGCAATATAAATACATGTATATAATCTTCTATCTTCTCCTTCCTCTCATTATTTTGTGCTCAAAGTTAAGTTGGCAATCCAGTTTTGGGTGATGGAGTTTTCAGACGTGAGTGCAGCTGATATGAGGTGTTATCAATGTAGTCTAGAGATACAGTGGCTGTGTGAATTGCCTGATTTGGGGGAGTGGGTGAAAATGTATTTACATGAAAGACTGTCACAGCATGCTAGGTGGAGAAATAGAGTTGTCCTGTTATGTGGCCTTCAACAGCGTGGAGGCAGGTGCACGTGGGTGCTGAATGGCCGGAGGCAGACTGGGTCTCCAGTGCAGTCTGTCTGAACCTTCACTCCCTCAGCCCAAGGGTTGCTAGCTTCTTCCCACCATGGCTGTGTCTATGAGACTTACCCTTTCAGTTACCAAGACAACAGATTTTACCTGCAGTAAATTATTAAATTCTTCCCGTTGAAATAACTTGTTTGATTTCCATTTCTCCTGCTCTTTTTTCAAGATTTATTTATTTTTATTGCAAAGTCAGGTATACAGAGAGGAGGAGAGACAGAGAGGAAGATCTTCCATCCGATGATTCATTCCCTAGGTGAGCACTACGGCCAGAGCTGTGCTGATCCAAAACCAAGAACCAGGAGCTCTTCCAGGTCTCCCATGCGGGTACAGAGTCTCAAGGCTTTGGGCCGTCCTCGACTGTCATCCCGGGCCACCAGCAGGGAACTGGATGGGAAGCGGAGCAGCCGGGATTAGAACTGGCACCCATATGGGATTCTCAGCGTGTTCAAGGCTGCAAGGCCACTGCACCAGGCCCCTGATTTCCAGCTCTTGATTGGACTCTGACACAGACCTCAGCACTGGGCAACCGTTCCCAACTCTGACTCTGACTTGTTCCATGACGGTTGTGGAATGAGTAGGCACATGGTCTACCTTCCAAGTGATTGGCGATGGGTTTACCGAATATTTTGCTGTAGCATGACAGAGCTCTCTGACCCTTGGAGTTCTATTTCTGTCTTCATGAACCCCATTTTGTGGTCAGTAACTCAGTGCCAATTTGGGGTTTTTGTTTTAATTCTTACTGATCTGTTTATTTTCATTTTAAGGCAAAGAGACTGAGATCTCCCATTTGGTGGTCCATTCCCCAAATGTCCACATTAACCAGAGTTGGGCCAGGCAGAAATCAGGGGTCAAGAATGCAAGCCACGTGTCCCAGTGTGGGTGTCAGGGACCCAACTGCTTCCCAGGGTCTGCATCAGCAGGATGCTGGAACTGGGAGTGGAGCTGGGACTCACATCCAGGCACTCCGAGGAGGAATGAGGGCACCCCTAGCAGTATCTTAACTGCCAGACTAATGCCAGCCCTAATTTTTTGTAATTATTATGCCAGCACCCCTGGTATAAATTTACATGTTAATAAGGATCAGCTAGCTGATATAGTAAAGAGTGCTTGGAGAATTACAAATAAATCTGCCATACGACCCAGCTATCCTACTCCTAGGAATATACCCAATAGAAATGAAACCTGCATATGAGAAGGGGATCTGTAATCCTATATTTGCAGCAGCACAATCCACAATAACAAAGACATGGAAACAATCCAGATGTGCATCCAAAGAAGAGTGGTTAAAGAAATTGTGGTACATCTACTCCATGGAATATCATTCAGCTATTAAGAAGAATGAAATTACACTATTTACAACGAGGTGGACTCAACTAGAGACCATCATGCTCAGTGAAATAAGTCAATCACAAAAGAACAAATACCATATATTCTCTGTTATATAAGGAAACCAGCATGGAAAGTGTAACTTCAATAACCTAATCCATACTGGTTTTTTGGCTGCATCCCATATGTTTTGACGTTTTTTATTTCAGTTTCATTCATTCCAAATACTTTCTCTTCTCTTGTCAATTTCATCATTGGCACCGGGGGCATTATTTTTCCCAAGAGACTTTTGTTTCCTTTTTATCACTCATGTGTTGGTTACTCAGTGGCGTGTTTTTTTTTTTTCATGGTGCTGTAATTTGTTGTTGTTATTGTTGTTGTTGTGGCTGTTGTTCTAACTCACACCAGTTGTTGACCTTGTTTCATGGCTTCTCATTTATGGAAATGTACAGTGATGAAGTGGGATCTACCATATCCAGATGTGGGGGTACCATGCAACATGCATTCCTGCTTCCAAACAAAAGCTGGACTCCCAGTGAAACTGTTGGACATGTGTAGACAATGGGATGCCGGACTGTCCGATACTGTCTGAACCAGCAATGTCGGGGCATACTTAAATAAGAAACTGATGGAATTATGACTTCTTATGAAGAACTATACCATTGTAGCAATGTGGGGAAAACCTGTCGAGGAGTGGGAGTGTTGGGGGAGAATCCCAAATAAAATAAAATTTAAAAAAAATCTTCTAAAACTCGAAGGCCTAAGCAACAAAACTTTGTTTCTGGCATCAGAATTCAGTACAAGTTTAACATAGCACAGAGGAGCTTGGCTCTGCACAGCCATTCCAGGACCCAGACTCATTTAGTATCTCCTGCTCCTGCAGGTTCTCAGACTGTCCCTGCTAGCAGAGCAGAGAGAGAACCAGGATCAGTACTCAGGTGGAGCAGCTATCATTTTCATTGGCCAAAATTTAGTCATGTGGCCATACCTACATAAGAGTGGGTTCAAGACAATAAGATGCTGGACTTTATGATTGGTCAAAACCTCCAATGAAAGAATGTCAACTGAATTTGAACTATGGAAATGCAACAAGGTGGAGTAATCCACCGTGGGGGTGGGGGGAGGGTTTGGGGCGGGGTGGGGGGAATTCCAGTGCATAAAAACAAATGTGTCACATTATGCAATGAAATTAATAATAATAAAAAAATTGCACACACACACACAAAAAAAGAACAACAACAACAAAAAAAGAGTGGGTCAAGAATTAGTGAGAGCAACTAGCTTATTCTGTGCTATTTTTGGTCACTGGTGACTTTTTTTCCTTTTTCAGATTTATTTATTTGAAAGTCAGATTTACAGAGGTGAGAGACAGAGATCTTCCATTCACTGGCCCACTCCCCAACTGACTGCAATGGCTGGAGCTGAGCCCATCCAAAGCCAGGAGCCAGGAGCCTTTTCCAAGTCTCCCACGTGGGTGCAGGGTCCCAAGGGTTTGGGCCACCCTCTATTGCTTTCCCAGGCCACCAGCAGGGAGCCAGAAAGGAAGTGGAGCATCCAGGACAGGAACTGACGTCCATATGGGATCTCAGCACCAGGAAGTGAGGATTTAGCCATGGAGCCATTGTGCCGGGCCTGTTGCCGATGTGTTAGGCATCACCAACAGAGAACTGAGCCTGTGTTGACAGTCTCAGTGATCTCTCTCACCGAGAGAAGATGGGAGTGGAAGACTAGCCATGGCAGAAGGAAGCCCCATCTGTCAGAGTGAGAGCAAAGGACAGATGCCAAGAGAATGACGTGAAGGCACAGGAGGAGAGAAGCGCAATCAGGCTGGACCACTTTGGTTTCCGTAAAGTGCTGAGAGTAAGAAAAGGGGGCCCGGCACGATGACTCAGGGACTAAATACTCATCTTCCGAGTGCCAGGATCTCTTAGGAGTGCTGGTTCATGTCCCAGTTGCCCTGCTTTCCTTCCAGCTCCTTGTCTGTGGCCTGGAAAAGCAGTAGATGACGGCCTAAGGCTTTGGGACCCTGCACCCACATGAGAGACCGGGAAGAAGCTCCTGGCTCTTAGCTTCAGATCAACTGAACTCCGGCCGTTGCAGCTGCATAGAGAGTGAACCAGCAGATTGAGATCTTTATGCTTCTCTCTATAAATCTGCCTTTCCAATAAAAATAAATCTTGGGGCCCGGCGGCATGGCCTAGCGGCTAAAGTCCTCGCCTTCAACGCCCCGGGATCCCATATGGGTGCCGGTTCTAATCCCGGCAGCTCCACTTCCCATCCAGCTCCCTGCTTGTGGCCTGGGAAAGCAGTTGAGGACAGCCCAATGCGTTGGGACACTGCACCCTCGTGGGAGACCCGGAAGAAGTTCCTGGTTCCCGGTTTCGGATTGGCACAGCACTGGCCGTTGCGGCTCACTTGGGGAGTGAATCATCGGATGGAAGATCTTCCTCTCTGTCTCTCCTCCTCTCCGTATATCTGACTTTGTAATAAAAATAAATAAATGTTTAAATAAATAAATAAATAAATCTTGGGAAAAAAAAGAATAAGAAAAGGTTTGAGGTTGCAAGAGGACCCAGTGCCATGGGGCCACAGGAACCTGTGCTGGAACCAGTATGTCTAGTTTTGTGACTTTGTTCCACTGCCAAGGATTACCAGGGGAGGAAGCTCCTCATGTAGTGCATTCCAAGGTGAGACACATGAAATCCAGAGCCTTTGGCACCAAGGTGTGGTGGGGCAGCCTTTTCCATAGATAACAGGTAGTTACCCTCATGTCACTACTGTGTGTTTCTTAACCCTTCCCTTTGTATATTTTCCAAATTTTATTTTTTATTTTTAAAGATTTATTTATTTTGATTGCAAAATCATATATATAGAGAGAGGAAGAGAGACAGAGGAAGATCTTCCATCCAATGATTCACTCCCCAAGCGGCCGCAAGGGCTGGAGCTGAGCTGACCTGAAGCCAAGAACCCGAAGCCTGTTCTAGGTCTTCCATGTGGGTACAGGATCTCAAGGCTTTGGGCCATCCTCAACTGCTTTCCCAGGCCACAAGCAGGGAGCTACATGGGAAGCAGGGCCACCAGGATTTGAACTGGTGCCCATATGGGATTCCAGTATGTTCAAGGAAAGGACTTTTAGCCGACAGGCTATCATGCTGGGCCCTATTTATTTATTGATTGATTGCTTTTAAAGATTTATTTTCATTACAAAGTCAGATATACAGAGAGGAGGAGAGACAGAGAGGAAGATCTTCTGTCGGATGATTCACTCCCCAAGTGAGCCGCAACGGCCGGTGCTGCGCTGATCTGAAGCTGGGAACCAGGAACTTCCAGGTCTCCCACAAGGGTGCAGGGTTCCAAGGCTTTGGGCTGTCCTTCACTGCTTTCCCAGACCACAAGCAGGGAGCTGGATGGGAAGTGGAGCAGCTGGGATTAGAACCGGCACCCATATGGGATCCCGGGGCGTTGAAGGCGAGGACTTTAGCCGCTAGGCCATGCCACAGGAACCGGGCCCTATTTATTTTTTTAAAGATTTATTTTTTTATTATTGGAAAGGCAGATATACAGAGAAAAGGAGGAGTGACAGAGAGGGAGATCTTCCATCCACTGATTTACTCCCCAAGTGGTCACTACGGCCAGAACTGAGCCAATCCGAAGCCAGGAGCTTCTTCCAGCCTCCCACACAAGTGCAGGATCCCAAGGCCTTGGGTCGTCCTTGACTGCTTTCCCAGGCCACAAACAGGGAGCTGGATGGGAAGTGGGGCTTAGAATTGGGATTAGAACCAGCACTCATATGGGATCCTGGCGTGTAAAAGGTGAGTACTTTTGCCACTAGGCTACTGCGCCGGGCCCTATATTTATTTATTTAAGAAGGAGAGAAAGAGATTCTAATCTGCCGTTTTGTTTCCCCAAATGATGTAATGGTTGAGACTGAGTTAGGGCTGAAGCCAGGAGCTGGGAACCCAGTCCATGTCTCCCTCCAGCCATCACTGCTGCCTCCCTGGAAGGGCACCAGTAGCAAGGAGGGGCCGGTGCTATCGCCATGAACTAAATGCAGGTGTTCACATATGGTAGGTGGCCGTCTCAACCAGCAGCCTCACTGCCTGGCTGACCACTTGCCAGTCTGCATCTCTGTGTATTTTTACTTTCTTTCTTATTTTCTCCTAATCCCCAGTGTTGTCTTTTCCTGCACAGTTTAGGTTCTGCAATAACCCCAGCGGACAGACAGCTCCTAAACCACCTCCCCTCCTAAGTGACTCCGGTGCGGGCGGGATGGTACCTTGCTTGGAACCACAAACTCGGGCAGAGGTGGTGGCTGTCACTGCTGCAACACGCGTGTCCATCTCAGCGACTGAAGGGAGGGACTCTCTTTGCCAGCTCTGTGGAGTGAACAGCCCTGCTTCTACGGAAACTGTGGTACCCGAGTCACGAGGAAGTAGGTTCCAAGGGCTGTGGGAATGGGTTTGCAAGCAGCTCCCATCCCGGTCGAGCCTCCAGACCGGCTGACACTTCGCTGAAGTCTTGTGAAACCCTAAGCATGGGACCCGACGAGGTCAGGGAACTCAGGAGGTAGTGACGGGCCGTTTATGCCTTGAGTTTATGGTCGTTTGTGGACAGCTAGAATTCTTACCCTCAGCAGAACCCATAATGAGGCAAGTGTGTGGGCGCAGGACCCTGGCCGGGGTGGAGGAGGAGAGAGTGTGCCCGACACACCTATTGGGCACTTCCACCTTTGAGGCAAAAATAAAGAGACTCCTGGCTCCCTAAGCACATTGCTCTCCCCACGCCCGAGCCGACTCGAACCCGTGCAGTCCTCAGAGACACGACGATGCTTATCCTCTCCAGTCTGCACGGGGTCCTGGCCAACGGCCCACAAAGCCGTGTCTCGCTTAGGAAAAGTCGAGCCAGAGCCTTAAGCGCGCCTGGGTCGCCCTTCTTTGTGCTGGAGGGAAGCGGGAGGCAGCGGGGCCGGCTGGGACGCGCCGCGGCCGGGCGCCATCCCGGGCCCAGGCGGAGGGGGCGCTGCCGTGGGAGGCCGCGGCGGGCGGTGCGCCGGGGCGGGGCGGCGGAGGGGCCGCCTCCCGCGAGCGAGCGAGCGAGCGAGCGCCGCTGCTGCCGCCGCCGCCACTGCCGCTGCTCGGCCCGGTCCCCGAGCGGCCCGGCCGGTCCGCGGGGCGCGGAGTGAGGCCTCCCCGCGGCCGGCCGCATGAAGGACTGCGAGTACCAGCAGATCAGCCCCGGGGCTGCCCCGCCACCCGCCTCCCCCGGGGCGCACCGCCCCGGCCCCGCCGCGCCCCTCGCCCCGGGCCCCGGGCCCGCGTCCGTCGCCCCCGCAGCGCCGCGCTGGAGCTGCAGCGGCAGCGGGAGCCTCGGCCGCCGCCCGCGGCGCAAGTGGGAGGTGTTCCCGGGCCGCAACCGCTTCTATTGCGGCGGCCGCCTCATGCTGGCCGGCCACGGCGGCGTCTTCGCGCTCACGCTGCTGCTCATCCTCACCACCACCATCCTCTTCTTCGTCTTCGAGTGAGTTCGCGCCTCAGGCGCGCGCCCCACCTCCGCGGTCCCCACGCCCCGCGCACTCCTGCCCCAGCCCCAGGCTCTGCCCTTGCCTCTCCGAGCGGCATCCGGCCTCTGCCTGCCAGCCCCCGCACCTCCCGCAAGCCGCCTGGCCTTCCCGGTGCGCCCGCACCGGTCCGGGCCCTGTCTGAGCTCGGACGCCACCCCGGGAATCCCTCTGCGGCCGCACCCCCTTGGGTTTCTTTCAGCAGCAGCCTCTCCGCTCCCGGTTCCAGGCCGCCGGTCCTGGGGTGTCTTGCCTTCAGGTCACTTCCAGACTCCATTTCGGACCCCTGTGCCCTTTGGCTGGGTGCACCCCGCCCCAGCTTTCCTGTCACCTCCGCTCACCTTAGACCCCCCAGGCGCATCTTCCTGAGCCTCTGTGGCCTCCCCTCCGCCCTAGTCCTCACTGCCCGGCCTTCTGGTCTGTGGCGGCGGCGGCAGCATCTCCTCACTGCATCCCTTGTTTGCCATGTCAGGAAGAGCGTTAGTGCCCCGTTATTTTTGCAGAAGGATCCCGAAGTGCTTTCGGAGGCCTGTTTGCTCCCCAGTTGTTGACCTCTGTGGTCTCCCCAGTGACCTGGATTGGCCCCCTCGAGTCTCCATGTTATGGGTGGAGGAGGGTTGGCCGTATTTGTGTGGGGAATTTCCTACCTGTCCCCCAGCCCCACTGATGGTCTCACCTTGAGCCACCTGCTAGACACACGCTGCTGTGTGGGTGGCTTCCTAGTGACACTGTGGTGCAGCACCCTGTCTCTAGAACCTACAGACCTAGTTCGAATCCCACTCTCACTGTGTGGCCTCACAGACCACCTGGAATAGGACCCAACCCAAAGGGTGCTGGTCTGCAGGCTCTTTAGTCCAGTCCTAGACCTTTCTGGTCAGCAAAATTGCTGCCCAGCAGCATGTGCCCCCCCACCCCCGGGGAGGCTGCCCCAGAACCCAGCCAACTCTGAGGTCCCCGCCTCTGTTGCCTCCACTTTCCCCTTGAGGCAAGGCAAAGGCCCCCTCATCCTTAGCGTCTCTTTTTCACCTTTCTGCCGCCCTTTCTTTCTGAGTCAGGGTGCGTGGGCTTGGGGGGTGGTTTCTGAGCAGAAGTGAGGCCGCCCATGCCCCTCAGCGTGGCCCCTCAGCCTGCGGAGTTTCAGATCCACCTCAGTGGCCAGCGTTCAGGCAGGCTGCGACTGCGGCAGGAGGAAGCAGGGTCAGCTGTGGTCAGTCCTTGCCACCCGCCCTGCCGAGAGCCAGAGGGGCCGTTCCGAAACCGAAGCTTCTCCCTGACCGAGTGAGAGAGGAAGCAAGACTTCTGGGTGGGAGGCGAGCCTGTGGATCGGTTTTGATCTCTGATCATCCTCTCTTGGGGCAGTAGACTTTGGTGGGGGTTTGGGTTTGGGTTTGAGCTGAGAGCTCACCTGGGTGTGGGCTGGGGTGAGCCCTTCCGTGGGGAGCTGGTGCGGTGAGAGCACTGTTGGAAGGTGGGGAGATCCTGCCCTGTCCCTTCGTTCCTGCTGTGCGTTGTTGCCAGGTCTCCCTACATGCTGCCAGCCAGTGCCCCTGTAGTGCTCCGTCAGACCTGAGTCCTCCCTGGCCCTCATAAGCCAGGGCTCCGATAAGCAGCCTCCCCTGCCCCACTCCCCCACTGTGCACATTGTTGGTGACACTGAGGTCCTGGTGCTGGTCCTCGTCCTCAGGGCCAATCCGGGGAGCAAAGCATGGCCCTGTAGGTCTCTGATCTCCAAGGGGACGGGTCCCTCCCGATGCCATGGTACCCAGTGATGGAGGCAGATGTCCATAGGTTCCTGGAACCCTGACACCTTTGGCTTCCCAGTGGACACCCCATCAGGTCTGCCCTGGCTGGGGGGGGGAATGGCATTGCAGGAGGCTGGTGGTCAGACCTGGCTCAATGCCGCCCCCCCAGGAGCTCCCCTGTGCTGTGTGGCCCTGGAGGGCTTTTCGAGTTCTCTGAGCTTTCATTGCCTCACCTGTCAAGTTGATGGCGTGGCTTCAGAGCGGGAAGGGTTTGAGAAGGTGGACGTGAAGTGCTGAGTAAGGGCCCGGCCCGGCCTAACTCTTTGGGCTTCAGATGTCCATAATGGATTCATGAAGGGCAGGTGTCTGGCACACAGTAAACTTGCCAAAAAGATGGCAGCTGTTTTTCTGTCTGGTACCAAGGGAAAATCTTGCACTCCGTAATGACTGTGCGTGATGTGCAGCAAGAAGGGTGAGCCAGGGCGCACTGTGTCCTCTCTCAGGGGAATATTGGGTTCCAGTAGGGGAGAGACAGTCCACACAGAGTGGAAATAACAACCGCTAAGAGATGCTGTCGGGGAAATACAGAGTGCTGGGAGGCCTGCTTCACACCAAGGGGTCGAGCAGGTCCTTCCGAGGGGAGAGCATTCCAGAGAAAAGGACCAGCAGGTGCAAAGGCCTGTGGGAGGAAGGAGCCAGACTCATTCGGAGTGGAGTGTCTTGGGCCATGGAGGGAGCCTAAGGAGAGTCTGTAAAGGGAGTCGGGGAGAGGGTGTGAAGGGGACCAACCAGGGGAGAGTGCCCTAGAACCATCCGGAGAAGCCTTTGGTGGGGTCCAGATGGTGCCTGGCTCAGAAGTCTGTGGCTGGCAATTGGGGTTTTATGCAGCAGAAAACCATTGGGAGTTTTTAAGCAGAAAGATGACCCTCTGAAAAGATGGCTGTGGCCTTGGGGTGAACAGCGGAGGGACAGCAGCACGTCCTGCTGGGTCCACCCTGTCCTAGGCTGTGCCTCTACTAGTTTCCAGTGCAGAAGGTTCCTGCTCTGCTGTAGAGGAAGGGGCTTGGGCAGAGCCCTGGGACCCTGGCAGGCAGCCCGCCTGGTGGCAAAGATGTTCTTCCGGCCAGCTGGGGCCAGGGGCCTGACAGCTGCTTTGAAGATGCCATCCCTTGGGTGACAGTGGCAGCAGCTGGTCCCTACTGTCTACTAACCCTTTTCTTGACCCCTTCTTCGGTCCCTGGCTTAGGTGCCAGCTCCTGCAGGCCAGCCCCTCCGTGATGGAACTGGCGGCCAGTCCTGGTCCACATGTCTATCTCGCCCAGTAGCTTGCAGATCCATCTTAGTCCCTGCCGTCACTCCTGCTGCTGATTGACGGTGTTGCCTGGCCCAGAGATGACCTCAAGGACAGTTTGTGGGGTGTGTGACTGGCCGGCTCGCTCCTCTGGAGATGGTCACTTGCACCACAGCAGGCATCTAAGGCTCTTGTGTGCAAGGACCGTGAGGCTGCAGCTCAGCGTAGGGCCCAAGGGTTACACCTCTCCTGAGCTGGGGGAGGGGGACGCAAGGATCATTGGTGACATGATGGGGTGTGGGGCTGCACTCCCCAGGGCTGTGTCTGCCTCAGGGAAATGGACTATTCAAGAACGTTGGACGTCACACCTGCCCTGTGCTCCAGGCAGCCCTTGGGTGAGTTCCTGATGTTTCCCCCTCTGTCTCTCTCACTGCAGCTGTCCCTTCCTGGCCTGCCAGCTGACCCTGGCCATCCCCATCATCGCTGCCATCCTCTTCTTCTTCGTCATGAGCTGCCTGCTGCAGACAAGCTTCACCGACCCTGGCATCCTTCCCCGGGCCACGGTCTGTGAAGCGGCCGCCCTGGAGAAGCAAATCGGTGAGGCTCACACCCAGGGTGCCCTGGCTGACCCTTCGTACACAAGTGGGTGGGATGCAGGGGGTGGTGCAGTGAGCAAGGCTGGTGGGAGCTGCCGCTGGGGAAGCAGGAGTCAGGGGATAAACAGGAGAGCAAGCGCGTGGGCCAGAAGTGCTAGCAAGCACAGGCAGCCAGCAGGGGACAGGGTACCTTGGGTGGGGATGGGGGACGGACTTGGGAGACACAGTTCCTGTGTGTATGCAGGAACATATTTAGTCCACTAAGGATCCTGCAGGGTAAGGTCAGTTGTGATTCTCCTTTTACTGTTTAATTAAATGGAGGCACAGAGAGTAACCGGTACAAGATCACACAGTAAGTGGAAGATTCAGGATGAGAGCTCCACCCTAGGCAGACTGGCCAGTGCCCCTGCTCTTTAACATTCACTCACAATTTATTCATTTACTCATCAAGCACTTACTGAGCCTCTGCTGTATACTGGCCACTTTCTTGGGTTCAGTAGTAAGCAGAACTGAGAGTCATCCCTTCCTGCTGGAGGTGACATCCTCTTGTGGGGAGAAATAGTGAGGCTGTCACAGAAGAGTGCTGAGAAGGGTGCTGTGGCTTTAAACAGGTGGTCAGGAAAGGTCTTGTGAAGCAGGGACTTCTGAGCGCAGGCCTGAGGCAGCTGGGAGGGAGGTGGTAGGATTAGGGCCGCAAGCTGGTTCCTGCAAGGTGGCCAGGGAGGCCTCTGGGAAGAAGGGGTTTCAGGAGCAAAGGCCTGCATGGTGTGAGCCCTGAGCTGCCCACAGAACGGGTGCGTTAGGGGACAGCAGGAAGTTCTTGTGGGGGGCTAGGGAGAACCGGGGCTCCAGGCCCCCAGTTAAGCCTGGGTTCCTCCCAGGCAGGTGCCATGTGGCTTCCCCTGCGAGTGGGACACGATCGCCTTCCCCTCAGCATGCTGCACCACGGCTCCTTCCTGCCGAGAAGTGACGCAGCTGTTTGCACACCTTGGGGGTTGGGTGCGTGGCTGGCTCCTTCCCCAACTAGCGTGGCCTTTGCATGCACGGGCTGGGGAGCCCCCAGCTGGCCTGTGGGAGATCTGGTGGCATGTGAATGCCAGGGCCGTGCCACGTCCTTCAGCGGAAAGCCTTCCCCTGGTGCTCGGCCCCACACTTTCTTGAGCTTTGTTCCTTGTCTCCTTCTCGGCCAGGCCCAGCCACGCCCATCCTTGTGCCTTCCTTTCCTTTCGACTAGCTTTGTGCCCCCTCCACCTCGGGCCACCAGTCACTCTGCCTTGTGGGTCCATCCCATGCAGTGTCCCTGTCTTAACCCCCACAGGTCAGGGCTAATCGCAAGGCAGGATTATTGTCCTTCTCAGCCTGGAATCCTCAGGTAATACCTGCAGCTGTAAGCCCCGTGTCTGGGAAGCAGTTGGCTACGTGCTGAGTGCTGGACATCTGTATGCTACCCATTTTCACAGCAGCTGGTGAAGGTGCCCGACTACGGAAGGAGGGGGCGAGTAACTTACTTCTCCCAGACCCCTGGGCTTTGTCTTCTCTCTTTTATTTTGTAAAATTAATTAATCTTAGTTTTTGAAAGGCATATTTACTGAAAGAGGGGAAGACAGAGTGAAAGATCTACCTGCTGGTTCACTCCTCAGATGGTCACAACAAGAGCTGAGTCAATTCGCAGCCAGGAGCCAGGAGCTTTTTCTGGGTCTCCCGTGTGGGTACAGGATCCCAAGGACTTGGGTCATCCTTCACTGCCTTCCCAGAGCTGGATGGGAAGTGGAGCAGCCAGCACACGAACCTGCACTCATATAGGATGCTGGCACCACAGGGTGGAGGATTAGTCTGTTGAACCATCGCACCAACCCTCCTTCCTTTCTTTTATATATTTACATATATATATATATATATATATATATACATTTAAAGATATATTTATTTTAAATAGGGATACAGAGAGAAAGAGATTCTAACATTCTGTTCATTGGTTTATTTTCCAGATGACTGCAGTGGCCAGGGCTAGGTCATTCCAAAGCCAGGAGCCAAGAGCTGCTAGCAGGTCCCCCATATGGGTGACAGGTGCCCAAGTGTCTGGGCCACCTTCCCCTACCTTCCCAGGGAGCTGGATATGAGTCAGAGCAGCCAGAACTCAAACCACTGCTCATAGGGTATGCAGCATTACAGGCTTGGGCTTAGCCTGTTGTGCCACAGTGTCACCTCCAGGCTTGTCTCCTGAGATGGGAGTAGGGTGGTGGAGCTGCGGCTTCCGTGATACTCCCTGGTTCCTGCTGTGGAATTGTCCTTTATGCTGGGCTGTGAGGACATGGACACAAGTGCCTGGCCTTCTGTTGCCCAGTGTGTGGCTCAGTGAACCTGGCCACATGGCCGATGAGTGAAGAACTGCTGAGTCTGGGCCCAGTATAATGGTTCAGTGGCTGAATCTTCATGTTGCATGCGCTGGGAGCCATATGGGCATCAGGTTCCTGTCCCGGCTGCTCCACTTCCCATCCAGCCCCCTGCTTGTGGCCTGGGAAAGCAGTGAAGGACAGCCCAAATCCTTGGGGCCCTGCGCTCGCATGGGAGACCCATAAGAAGCTCCTGGCTCACGACTTCAGATCAGATCAGCTCCAGCTATTGTAGCCACTTGGGGAGTGAACAAGTATATAGATCTTTCTCTCTGCAAATCTGCCTTTCCAATAAAAATAAATAAATTTTAAATAAAAACAAAAACGCTGAGTCTGCATGAAGACCCTGGCAGCAAGGGCTAGATGCTAAAACCATATGAACTGGCCCCACTCGGGCCTCCTTGTTATGTTGATTCCTGTAACCAAGGGAAAGAGAGAGAGGTAAAGAATGAATCCCAGGGCCTGGCGCGATAGCCTAGCAGCTGAAGTCCTCGCCTTGAACGCGCCGGGAATCGCATATGGGCACCAGTTCTAATCCTGGCGGTCCTGCTTCCCATCTAGCTCCCTGCTTTTGGCCTGGGAAAGCAGTCAAGGACGGCCCATAGCCTTGGGACCCTATGCCCGCATGGGAGACCTGGAGAAGGGTCCTGGCTCCTGGCTTTAGATTGGCACAGCACCAGCTGTTGCGGTCACTTGGAGAGTGATTGGACGGAAGATATTTCTCTCTGTCTCTCCTCCTCCCTCTATATATATCTCTGGCTTTGCAATAAAAATTAAAAAATCATAAAAAAAAAAAGAAAAGAAAAAAAGGTCTTTCATCTGCTGGTTGATTCCCCAAATGGCCATAGCACAGAGGTTGGTTAAGTGGAAGCCAGGAGCCTAGAACTCTGAATCTTCCATGTGTGTGCAGAGGAGCAGGCACTTGAACCATCTTCTAGAGCTTTCCAAGACACATTAGCAGGAGGCTGGATTGGAAGTGGAAGAGCCAGGACTCAAAGCGGTGCTCATGTGGAATGCCAGCATTGCGGAACTTAAACAGCCATGCCACCATGCTGGCTGCAGCCTTTGAATTCTCAAGCTAGAATTGAAGCCAGAATTCAGGGCGTGGCCAGGAAGCTTCTGAGCAAGGTGGAACATATTTGAACATATTTTCTCAGAAAGGACAAAGATCACTGAGGTTTTAGAAGGGTGGGGCTGACTCTGAGGTGTGTGGTGCTGTGACCTAGGTTCCTGCCTTGCAATAACAGGCAGCGGTGGGGTAACCGGCTCACCACAGCCTGCACAGGACTGCCACGCCCTCTCCGAGGCGGTGCTCGTGGTCCCCTGCCCTGGGAAACCACTCGTGGGCACCTGGGCAGTGGGTCACCATCATCTAAGATCTGGAAAAGAGTTGCAGAATGGGGTGGGAGTGTCTGAATCCACGTGACAGCCGAGTGCGCAGACCCAGATGGAGCTGGTAGGGGAGGCAAGGACCGCATCCCCGCTGCTGCTCACACAGCTCACACTCCCTCTCAGCTGTGTCTCCCCGTGTCTCCCCGAGGCAGATCTGCTGTTTTCCCTGCCTGGGCTGGCTCTGCTGGCCCCACACACCCGGGCTCTCCATTTGCCTCCCAAGAACCACATTTGCCCCGCCCTTCCAGACTCAGAATGTGGACGAGACCCCAGTTCATTGTGTGTTGAATGTCAGTCACTCGAGTTCAGCCTGTGCGATTCTTCCCCTTTCCACCTGCCACCTTGTTTGTACCTTCACCTCTTCAGAATTTTCCTCTGAGTGGCAAAAAATGGTTGTGTTCTGCCTCTGGGTGGGTGTGGTAGCTCAGTGGATTAAGCCTCTGTTTAGTATGCCCACATCTCCTCTCAGAGTGCCAGTTTGAGTCCTGGCTGCTTTGCTTACAAGTCCTTGGGCCCCTCCCACCCATGTGAGGGATCCAGATGGAGTTCTGGGCTCCTGGCTTCAGCCTGGCCCAGCTCTGGCTGACGGGGACATTTGAGCAGTGAACTAGAGAGGCAAGGTATCTCTCCCCACCCCCATCTCTCCCTTCCTCTCCCTGCCTTCCTCTCTCTCCACTTTCACGTAGATTAAAATAAGTATTTTAAAAATATGATGTACTGTGATCAGTGCTATGGTGCAGCAAGCTAGCGTCCACTTGTGGCGCCAGCACCTCATATGGGTGTCAGTTCATGTCCCAGCTGCTCCCTTTCAGCTCCCTGCTTGTGGCCTAGCAAAGCAGCAGAGGATGGCTCAAAGCCTTGGGACCCTGCACCTGCATGGGAGACCCAGAAGAAGCTCCTGCTCTTGGCTTTGGATAGGCTCAGCTCTGGCTGTTGCAGCAGATTGATCTTTCTGTGTTTCTCCTTCTCTCTCTGTAATTCTGCCTTTCAAATAAAAATAAAATAAATCTTAAAAAAAAATACATGTCATGGCAGGCCAGTGTGTTGGCCCAGCTCTGGCCATTGCGACCGTTTGGGAGTGAACCAACAGAGGGAAGATCTTTCTCCCTGTCTCTCTGCCTTTGAAATAAATAAATTATAAAAAAGGAAAGAAAGTAAAGACTTTCCCCTGGTCAGAGTCAGACTGGGCTGACTGACCGTGACTCACTGTTGCTGAGTGTGACTCCAGGAACCAGCAAGAGGCCTTGCTGGGAACAGGCTTGGGCGGTGGGGCCTGCCTCCCTTCCCATTCTCCTCATCCCCTCCCCTCCTCCCGCCCCCCTGCTCCCCAGCTCCCCTGGTTGTTGCCTAGCTCCTCCAGTCGCTCCCCAGCGTCCCCAGTCGCGCTGGGCCCTGGGTTCCTTACACTCTCTTGTCCCCCTCCTCTGATAATTTCTCCAGCTTAGTTCTTGCTGTCTTCAATGCTCCCTCCTGCCCCTCACCCACATAGGCCCCTCTATTTGAATACAGATGTCATCATTAACTTGAGAGTGTATCCTGTTTAATTTACCTAAAACCTCGCGGGGGTGACATTGTTACCCATTTTAGAGGTGAAAGTAACTGGGGCTCGGAGAGGCTGAGCGGCTTCCTCACAGTCACAGGCCAGGCCTGGTTTCATTTTTTTTTTTTAAAGATTTATTTACTTTTATTACAAAATCAGATATACAGAGAGGAGGAGAGACAGAGAGGAAGATCTTCCGTCTGATGATTCACTCCCCAAGTGAGCCGCAACGGCCAGTGCTGTGCCAATCCAAAGCGTGCTCTGGGCCGTCCTCGACTGCTTTCCCAGGCCACCAGCAGGGAACTGGAAGGGAAGTGGAGCTGCCGGGATTAGAACTGGCGCCCATATGGGATCCCGGGGCGTTCAAGGTAAGGACTTTAGCCACTAGGCCACGCCGCCGGGCCCCAGGCCTGGTTTCAGAAGGAGATGGGGCTGAGCAGAGCCCCCACCTGGAGGCCTGGCCTCCCAGGGCTCCTGCTGGGCCCTGTCATCATCTGCTGCTCTGGCTCTTAAGCTTGCTGGACCATGGGACTCCGGCAGGGACCTATCCCAGGCCTGTGGCTGACTAGAGCTGGTCCTGGGATCTAGGAGACCACAGTCTCACAGCTGTTTCCGCCACAGGTAGCCACTGCAGAAGGCTGTGGGCACTCGGGGCCTCCATCACTTTGGCTCCTTAGGGACAGCCCTGGCCACTCAGTTTCTGACCGCATGCCCTCCCCCAGGGCTGTCCAGGGCTGAGGAGATCCACGACCCGCCCCTTGGTCAGAAAGAAGTAGGGGAGCTCCTTTTGCTTCTCACAGTCACTCATGAGCGGGAGCACCTGCGCTTGCTGGCATGCCCCCGGAGGCTGTGGCTTCTCACTGGAAGGGATGGGGGAGTGGGCAGGCCCTGCGAGCATGACAATGCTCCTTCCTCCTGGAGGAGCAGCCCGGTGAGCAGAAAGTGTCCTTGCAGTCACTGGTTCATTCCTCAGACACCTGCAACATCTAAGGCTGGACCAGTCTGAAGCCTGGAGCCAGGATTCATCTAGAGTTCCCTAATGAGGAGAAACAGAGAGGTCTCCATCTGCTGTTTTACTCCCCAAATAGCCGCAACAGCCAGAACTGAGCTGATCTGAAGCTGGGAGCCAGGATTGTCTTTCTGGTCTCCCATGTGGGTACAGGGGCCCTAGAACTTGAGCCATCCTCAAGAAAAGCCTGCTTTCCCTGGCCGTAAGCAGGGAGCTGGATTGGAAGTGGAGCAGCTAGTACTAGAACCTGCACCCATACAGGATGCTGGCTCTGCAGGCAGAGGATTAGCTTGGTAAGCCACCACTCCAGCCCAGCTGTTTAAAGCATCATCTTCTTCCTCCTTGGGTATTAGCCGGAAGCTGAGCTTAAAAGTAGAGTGAGTACTTGAGGCTGTTGTACTTTGCCAATGTGCGATGCCAGTGTCCCGGGTCACATCTTAACTGCTGTGCCGAATGTTTACCCCAAAGCAAATATCTTTGACTTCTTTGTATGTATTTGTTCCGTATCTGTTATTCCACAGCCTTGAAGAGTATCTTGCATGTAGCAGGCCCCAGTGTTTGAAAGAATAAATTCCGTAGAAGACAAAGGTTACACCTGAAATAAACTGGGTTTCCCATCTGTAAAATAGGAAGATATGTCCCCTTGCCCAGCACACAGCACCCATTCTCTAAGATCCAGTGAGACAGGGGCCGTCAGTCCCCTTTGAAGGTTATTTTAGGAAACTTAAGGAGCCACTCCAGGCACTTGGCAAGCTGCCCTTGGCACTGGCCATGGGGAGGAGCTGTTGGGGGGGATTCTAAGGCTGAGTCTGGTGCAGGGATTGGCCAGTGTTTGCCTGAGAGTTGGCAGGGAGGTAGCTGCCCTGCACAGCTGGCTTGCCTTGGGAGCCTCCTGGGTGGCACCCTGGCTCTGGTGCGAAGCCTCCCTGACCCTTGGCAGTGCTGATCTCCTTCCATGGGGTGCCGAGAGCCAGGAAACTGACTGCCAAGACCAGAACACACTGCTAGATGGTCCCTTCCTCGCTGGAGAAGACATTTGGGGACCAGAGAACTTCCAGTAACTTCTCTCCATGCTGAAGAGGGGCCATGCCACTCACAGTGGGTTGTATTCTGAAGGTTCATAGTGCAGTGTCTTTCACAAGAGTGCAGGGATAACAACAGCCAGTGCAGGTTCAGCTCTCGTGCCTGGTGGGTTGGTCTTAGTGAGGAGGGTTTGGCTTTTCTCAGGCTTGTGTTTTGGAGCAGATAGTGGCTCAGGGAAGTCGGATGACTCAGCCAATGTGTGTGACTGGGTGGACATTGACAGCCACGTGTCTGACCAGCTCCAGAGCCCATGTCCCAGGCCAGGAGACAGGGCAGAGGACCAGTGGAGCAGGATTAGGGGTTTGGCTTGGAGCAGCATCAGCCACTTTGCGGAGAGCCGTTGGTCAGGACCAAGGCCAGGGATCCCGTGACTGGAGCTGTGTCTGCGGCTGTCCTTCGCCCTCACTGCAGCTTTGTGAGCCCGGGCCGGCTCCCCCACGCTGCAGGGGTGGTGAAGTGAAGTAGCAAGTAGATTGGATTCCAACAGGATTTCCACCTGCTGTTCTTACATGGGGAGGGCTGCTTCCCTCTCTGCCCCGCCTGAGAACAGCTGCACATAAGAACTTAGGTGCCAGTTCCTGTATGGGTGCTACTTCTAGATCCTGTCAGCCCTTCAGGCCTTTTGTTCTTGATAGGGCGAGTCTTCTGTCCTCTTTGCTCGGCTCCTCATATGTTATAGGCCCAGTGCTGCCTCTTTGACCCCCCATCCCTGTTCTTAAGGGGCCTGCAGTCTAGTTAGGAGGTCAAGTACAACGCACAGATCCCTTCACTACACAGTAGTAACTGGCTGTGACAAGTTAGGGTGTGCCCTTGGGCTCATCAAGTTCAGCTAACCCGTGAGAAGCCCACAGCCTGTGTGAGGGTCCCACCTCCACTTCCCCACTCAGCTCCCTGCCAGTGTGCGCCCTGAGAGACAGCAGGTCCATGCTCTAGTACTTGGGTCTCCCTGCCACCCACCTGGGAGACTCAGGTGGAATTCCAGGCTTGGCTATGAGGACTGTTTGGAGAGTGAACCAGTAGATGCGGATCTTTATCTCTTCTAACACTACTCTGCCCTTCAAATAAGTGAAGCTTTCTAAAAGAAGAAGGGACAAACCATCTTAACACTCAACATTTTCAACCCAAGCTTGGATTCTGAGTCCTGGCCACGTGGCCCTGGGCAGGTCATTCTGAGTCCTGGCCACGTGGCCCTGGGCAGGTCGCTCAGCCTTCCTGAACAAGTCTTAGCTGTAATGCAGACAAGGTGTGGATGGTGTCAGTCTGGGATGTTACACAGAGTGAAGGGGATTCTGTCTGTCCTGCGCTTGGTGACCTTGACCCTCCCCCACGCCTCGACGCTTGTTTCCACAATTCCATAGCTGGTGAGCACACCACGCATTTTGTAAACATCGCTTTGCTATTTTCACTTCACATGTATTCATCCATGAACTCTTTAAAAAAATAGATTTTTCTTTTATTGGAATAGCAGATTTGCAGAAACAAGGAAAGACAGAAAGATTTTCCATCTGTTGGTTCACTTCCCAAGTGGCTGTAATGCCTGGAATGGAGCTGATCTGAAGCCAGAATTCAGGAGCTTCTTCTGGGTCTCTCATGGGTGCAGGTACCCAAGGACTTGCCTGATCTTCCATTGCTTTCCCAGGCCATAAGTAGGGAGCTGGATGGAAAGGGGAGCAGCCTCCCATCCAGCTCCCTGCTTGTGGCCTGGGAAAGCAGTCGAGGATGGCCCAAAGCTTTGGGACCCTGCACCCGTGTGGGAGACCCGGAAGAGGTTCCTGGTTCCTGGCTTCGGATCAGCATAGCACTGGCCATTGCGGCTCACTTGGGGAGTGAATCATCGTATGGAAGATCTTCCTCTCTGTCTCTCCTCCTCTCTGTATATCTGACTTTGCAATCAAAATAAATAAATCTTTAAAAAAAAAAAAAAGAAAGAAAAAGAAAGTGGAGCAGCCAGGATATGAACTGGTGCCCAAATGGGATTCCAGTGCTTGAGGGGGAAGGATTTAGCCATTGTGTTTGGCCTTCATCCATTAACTCTTTTTTTTAAATTAATTAATTAATTGATTGATTAGGAAAAGCAGATATACAGAGAGGAGGAGAGACAGAGAGGAAGATCTTCCATCCAGCAGCATCTTTATCCCTGACCCCACATCAGGCTGCCCTAGCAGATCTGTGATAGTTGGAGTCCACCAGCTTTGTTCTTCAGCAGCTCTCTGACCAGTCATGGTCCTTTGCCTGTTCATGTGATTTTTTAGAACAAGTTTATCAGTTTCCACGAAAGAACCTGATGGGATTTTTCCACTGAACTTATATTGAATTAATTTTGGGTGAATAAATCTCTTTATAATATCCAGTCTTTCAAACTTACTATAGCTCTGCGTTTGTTAGTGTTTTTTTGTTTTGTTTTGTTTATTTGTTTGTTTTTTGAAAGGCAATTTCTATTGGAAAGGCAGATTTACAGAGAGAGGAGGAAACAGAGAAAGATCTTCTATCCACTAAGAGGCCATAATGACCAGAGCTAAGCTAATCTGAAGCCAGGAGCCTGGAACTTCTTCTGAATCTCCCATGCAGGTGCAAGGTCCCAAGGTGTTGGGCCGTCCTCCACTGCTTTCCCAGGCCACAAGCAGGGAGCTGGATGGGAAGTGGAGCAGCTGGAATGTGAACCAGTACCCATATGGGATGCCAGCACCTGCAGTTGGAGGATTAACCTATTGAGCCACGGTGCCTACCCCTGCATTTCCTTTTCTTTTACATGCCTTATTTTCAAAAGTTTTCAAACACATAGAAAAGTGAGAAGGATTATAATGCAATAGGGGCTGGTCTTGTGGCACTGTAGGTCAAGCTACTGCTATACCCAGGTAGAGTTCCTGGCTGCTGGATCCAGCCCTGACTATCACAGACTTTTAGGGAGTGAACCAATGGATGAAAGATCTCTCTATCTCTCTTTCTCTATCTCTCAGTTTTTATTGCTGTGCCTTTCAAATTAAGTAATGAATGAATACATTTTAAAATAAGACTTATTTCAGGATCATATATTCCATTGGTTTGATTTCCCTCTGTGGTTTTTTTTTATATAGATTTTATTATTATTGGAAAGCTGGATATACAGAGAGGAGGAGAGACAGAGGGGAAGATCTTCCATCCGATGTTTCACTCCCCAAGTGAGCCGCAACGGGCCGGTGCGCGCCGATCCGAAGCCGGGAACCAGGAACCTCTTCCGGGTCTCCCACGCGGGTGCAGTGTCCCAATGCATTGGGCCATCCTCGACTGCTTTCCCAGGCCACAAGCAGGGAGCTGGATGGGAAGTGGAGCTGCCAGGATTAGAACCGGCATCCATATAGGATCCCGGGGCATTCAAGGCGAGGACTTTAGCCGCTAGGCCACGCCGCCGGGCCCTCCCTCTGTGTTTGTTAGCAGTGCTAACTTTTGTTAGAGATCAGACCCGGGGTCCCAGAGATGCCCCACATTCCCAATGTGGTTATTTCCATCTGCTGAACCCCGTATCCTGCAACAACCTACCAGGCTTTCCTGGGGTCTGCTGCGAGAGCCCTCCTGAGGGCTGTGGCAGGCCAGCAGGCGGATGAGCAGGTGGATGAAGGCAAGCACAGAGCCTGCCAATAGAAAGTCTGTCAGTGGTAGCAGCTCTCACTGTCCGTGCCTTTGGCTTGCCAGGCAGCCGCAGCTCCTCTTCATGCCTCCCAGAACCCCCGGCCTGGCTGCTTGGAGCATCCTGTCTTTCTGTCCCCCTCCCTCAGACAACACAGGCAGCTCCACGTACCGGCCGCCCCCTCGGACACGAGAGGTGATGATCAATGGACAGATGGTGAAACTCAAGTACTGCTTCACCTGCAAGATGTTCCGGCCACCCCGGACCTCCCACTGCAGCGTCTGCGACAATTGCGTGGGTGAGTGGAGGTGGCAGAGAACGCAGGGTCCCGAGAGACCAAGACCTGGCTGGGCCTGCCAGTGTGTGGCCTGGACGTCAGGTTCCTGCAGACTTGCCCTGGCTGAGTAGCTCTGAGGGCAGTCAGCTCCATCCAGGTTGGCAGGTGCCCTGCCCCCACCAGCTCTGCAGTCAGGCCATGAGCCCTGTTCCAGACTTCAGCCTGGTCCTAGGAGGGTTCAGTTGTCCAGGACCCGGAGTCTGGAGCGAGAATATTCCAGGTGTGCCTGGGCTAGAACACTTGATTTGCCCTCCAGAGGCCACAGGCCAGCTCTCTTTGATCTGATTGTCAGGGCTTGTAAGGGACAAGACTCTGCAGCCACTAACATAAAGAGGATACTTGAGGGCTGGATGCTGCTCTCAGAGCTCACCCAGGGTGGTCCCAGGACAGGACCGTGTGGAAGGGTACAGGTGAGCTGAGCCATGGTGACGATGCACAGTGAGCTCACCATGCCAGCTCAGCAGGCCCTGAGAGCGATGGGAACACCCCATGACAGTGTGGGTGACTCAACGGGTGTCATCCATTCTCTGAGACTCTGCCCCACCCACACCCTGCCAGGGTGCTGGCCTTGGCACAAGGCCTGCAACAGACTTGTGACCCACATTCCTCTGAAACTTTCCTCACCAGCCTGGGTGGGAGTGACGCCACCCCAGGGTCATAGTACTGGTGTGAGCTCAGCCCTGGCAATGCCAGCTATCTTTGAGCTCTGTAATGGCCCCGTCCCTCTCGGGGCCTCTAGTTCTAGAGTTAGGAATCAGTGTGGGTGGGGGGAGGTGTAGCAGGTTGGGAGGTCCGTGCAGGCCTCCTTCTGTCTCCCTGGAGTGTATAGCTGAGCTAGGAAAGCAGCCAGTGTGTTTGCTGTAGTTACATCTGTCAGTACACACCGAACATTACTGAAAAAGACAAGTGACGGGGCAGGTAAGGGGTGACCTGCCCCAGTCTAGGGTCAAGAAAACTTTCTTAAGGAAGTGTCTGTGCAGCTGGAGCAGGGAGTGAGGGGGTCAGGAAGCCTTAGCCGTGGGTGTGGCCTTTAGGCAGAGCTGCTGGCCCCAGGCCTGACCCACACTGACCCACCCTCACCCCATCACTCTTTTCCAGAGCGGTTTGACCATCACTGCCCCTGGGTGGGCAACTGTGTGGGGAAACGGAATTACCGCTTCTTCTACGCGTTCATCCTTTCCCTCTCGTTCCTGACGGCCTTCATCTTCGCCTGCGTGGTCACCCACCTGACGCTGCGTGAGTTGGGGGTGCGGGGAGCAATTGGGGAGAGTGTGGTCATAGCTCCTCTGAGCTACATGCTTGCCTGTGTCTTCCTCCCCAGGCTCTCAGCGAAGCAACTTCCTCTCCACTTTGAAGGAGACACCAGCCAGATATCCTTTGTTGGCTTCTAGACGCCCTGGGGAACCGGGGCCCCTCACAGAGGCAGCTCCCACACTGCAGGAGGGAGTAGCATAGTTGTCACACAAGCCAGGGCTGATCCTGAGTGGACCTGGGTGGGCTAGGCTGGCCGAGCGCTCTCAGCAGAGGTACCCCCCTGCCTTCATGGCCCTGGAAAAGAGCCTGTTTTTTTTTTTTTTCTTAAGATTTATTTATTTTAGGGCCCAGCGCAGTTGCTTAGTGGCTGAAGTCCTCACCTTGCAAGCACCAGAATCCCATATGGGCATTGGTTTATATCCCAAAAGCCCCGTTTCCCATCCAGCTCCTTGCTTGTGGCCTGGGAAAGCAGTCGAGGACAGCCCAAAGCCTTAGGACCCTGCACCCTCATGGGAGACCTGGAAGAAGCTCCTGGCTGCTGCCTTCAGATCAGCTCAGCTTCCAACCATTGCAGCCACTTGGGGAGTGAATCAGCAGATGGGAAATCTTTATTATTTTTTTTTAAATTTTATTGGAAAGGCAGATATACAGAGAGAAGGAGAGACAAAGAGATCTTTCACCCACTAGTTCACTCCCCAAGTGGTCACAAGGCCAGAGCTAAGCCAAAGGCCAGAAGCTTATTCCAGGTCTCCCACGTGGGTGCAGGGTTCCAAGGCTTTGGATGGTTCCAAGCCATCCTCAACTGCTTTTTCAGACCACCAGCAGGGAAGTGGAGCAACCGGGATACGAACTGGCGCATGCAAGGTGAGGATTTAGCCACTAGGCTATTGCGCCGGTCTGAAAGCCTGTCCCTTATGGCCCCAAACTCCTTGGACTCTGTCATGCCGAAAGCTGTGTCGGCCCTTCAGTGCTCTCTGCTGTCCATCTCCCTGGCCTGGCCTTGCTCTTGAGAGCAGCTTCCAAGCCTTCCTGAGGACCCCTAAGTGTCCACTCCCCAGGGACTAGCTCTGCAAAGGAAAAGTGAGAAGGGAGCCCCCACCCGGCCCTGCTCCTGATCTGGTCCTTGACGGCGCTCATCGTGCTGGAGCTGGTCATTTGCTTCTTCTCCATCTGGTCCATCCTGGGCCTCTCAGGGTTTCACACATACCTCGTCGCCTCCAACCTGACGACTAATGAAGATGTGAGTACAACAGGGGCAGCCCTGGGTCTCAGGCAGGGAGGAGGCTGGGCTGAGGGGATGTGCCTGAGGATGCCCAGGTGCAGTCCTGCCTGGCAGACCACTGGAAAGCCGGGTGGCAGCAGAGCTCGGCCGGGCATCACCCTGCACTCACAGCCTGGCCCCAGGAGACTTGAGATGCCCATGTGGCCAAGCTGCAGCACCCACACCCTGGTATTCCTTCTGCTTGGCCAGGGCAGGATTGTCTCAGGGTGTCCGTATGGAGGGGTCAGCCAGGACAGGACAATGGGACCCATGGAGCCTCCCTCATTTGCTGCCTGGCAGCCCTCCACCAACCAACAAGCCTTGCTTGGGCAGCAGGCGTGGGTCGCAGCTGACCTCCACTGCCCGTCCTCCGAACACTAAGGCAAAGGAGCGCATCCTTCTCGGCATCTGGTCCTGGACAGAGACGCTCCCTCCGACAGCAGTGTGTACCGGATGTGCCTCCTGGAAGGAGGCGAAACACAGGACAGGCACAATGGGCTGAGTGATAGTGGCCGGGAACAGAAGTGACATCAGCCAGCATCCCCCACAGCGATCTCCTGGGTGCTCATTCGGCAGGATCTCCCCAGCAGTTAAGCCAAAACGAGTGTCGTGGTGAAATGACTCGAGGACGTTCTGGCTTCCAGTCATCCTGGGCTTGTCCACACTCCTCAGAGCCTTTGTAGGTAGCCGACGTCCCCTGCTGGAGACGGGCGTGATGGCCTCTGACGTGCTGGCACTTCAGCTGAGGGTGCTGTCACTCCCCCCTCACTGGTCCAGGTGGAAGGGACCCAGTCAGGGTTATGCTGCTCCAGAATGGCGAGGCCAGGGCTCCCAGAATGGCGAGGCCAGGGCTCCCAGCCTGGCTAGCTGAGCCCTGTGCACGCCTGTTAATGAGCCTCCGCCTTGGGTGGCCCGCCAGAGAAGGGGAGAGTCAACAACAACAACAAAAGTGTCATTTTTTGGCCCTGTCCTGATTGAGACCTCCCAATGACTTTTGCCCACCCCATCACCCCCTCAGTGAATGACCTGTGTTAAGAGACCTGTCCCTCCGGTAGTCTAACCAGAATCCCTTTAGAATTGTCTGGCCTGCCCCATCCTCAGAACTTCCTTCTAGAAAGGGGAAGCTTTCAAAGAAGGGACCTGAGCAGGCCTCTTGCTCGTTTTTTGCAGATCAAAGGCTCGTGGTCCAGCAAGAGGGGCGGTGAGGCCTCTGTCAACCCCTACAGCCATAAAAGTATTATCACCAACTGCTGTGCCGTGCTCTGTGGCCCCCTACCCCCCAGGTGAGCGGGGGCTGCCTGAGCGGTCACAGTGCCCACTGAGGCCATGCTGCTCAGAGGGTGTTCATAATTTGCAGGGATATCCATTCCTGCATGGGTGGGTGGGTGGGAGGAGAGCTTCGCCCTCTCTGGGCAGGAGGGAGCCCTGAGAGTAACTCCCTGTCCATCCTGACACCAGGGGGCGCCAGAGCTCCAGAACAGGAATTGCATTGCTGGGGCCAGACCTGCCCGCACAGGTGTCCTCTGCTCCCTTCCCCTCCCCAGGCCCAGTGTTCCTGTCACTCTTCTTGAGGGGGGAAGGCACAATGGGAATCTCACTATCTCCAAATCCCTCCCTGTCTACCTGCAGCCTGGTTTCTTGGCAGACAGGCAGGTGGGCCAGTTTGAATTGATTTATCTGTGAATAAATTCTGTGGCCAAAAGCCAGCTGGCGAGTGGTCAGAGAGAAGCCTTCCAGAAGCAAAGGGTTTTGAGCTTCCAAGTGGAGAGCAGCTCCCCTTTCCTTGACCTTTCTAGAACTGGGTCTAGGAGGCGAACTTTGCCTTCCAGCCCCTGGGGTCTGTGAGCTCACCTGTGCCCCGCCCTCTTGTGTTTTGGAAGCCTAATTGACCGGAGGGGATTTGTGCAGCCGGACACCGTGTTGCCCTCGCCTGTCAGAAGTGATGAGCCAGCCTGCAGAGCCAAGCCTGATGCCCGCATGGTAGGAGGCCACTCCTGAGAGGGGCTCGATACTTGCCACGTGCTGGTCTGTCCACCCCTCTGCACTCACCCGCTCTCCACACCTGCCGGGACCCTTCCCATTCCATCTAAGAGAAGCAGAGCTGCCAGAGACTCAAGTCATTTCGTATTTATTTCCTGCCCTGCGTGGCTTTCCTCCAACTGCCGTGGCTGTACCCTCTGCTCCCCAAGTCCAGGTTCCTGCTGCCGAGGGGACCATGCCAAGTCCCTGCTTGTGTGAGTGAGGGTGCAGACTGAGCGCGAGGCCTCCCAGTGGGGGGCACTGCTTGGGCCTGTGGTGATGCAGGACTGCAGGGCAGGAAGTCCCCTCCCCACCCCCCCCGGGAGCTGCTTTGGTTAGGGGCTCCTGCGCTCACTTCTCATGGGTGCTCATTTCTCCTGGTAGGTTGTTTATTTCTCCTGGTATGGAATTGGCCAGTAGGAATAGTGCTGGGGTTCATTAGAGGGAACAGGGTTGGGGAAGGCCAGGAGACAGCATGTGTCACAGAAAGCCCAGCCGGGCACCCAAAACTCCACTCTCTGTACACCCTCCCATTCGAGGGGGGGACTTTCTTAAGGGACCCCAGCCATTACCTCCTAACCCCATACTTCCCACCTAAGTAAGGACTGGGGCAGGGTAGTTTATATTCTTACTGGCAATACTTGAAGTGGGTTTACTAATGCTGGGTATTTTGCACAATTTTATAGAGCTTTTTTTCTACATAGCATTTTTTTAAAGTGGAAGGATAAGACAGTTATATTGCTATTGCTGTAGTGCCAGGCAAAGGCTTGTCGAAAGGCTGGCTGGTTGTCGTAATTTATTATAGGAGACCTGGCTGTGAAAGAAGGGGCGTATGTGTGGGTATGTGTATGTGCACATGTGGTCACATGTGCCGTTGTACAAGTGTGACTGGCTCCCATATTCCCTGGGCTGCCCCACCCCCTGAGCCATGGAGACAGGGAGCAGCTGGTCCTAAGACATCCCTGGGATCGGGTGGCCCAGTGCCCAACTTCTTATCTTTCCTTTCTCCAAGACAACAGTGGCTGCTGGGGGCTACCCGCGGCCCCCAGCCTCAAGTCAGGCTTCCAGCTGGGATCTGCCCAGACAGGCGGGCAGGCGGGTGGGTGGTAGGGTGATGGCTGCTGTCCTGTAAGCCACACGCCCTCCCCCATGCTCTGTAGTCTGGGACCCAATGCCAGAGACTGGAGGACAGGATGTGTTTGTGCCAACTGGGGGGTCCATCCGGAGGAAAAGACAAGAGGAGCAGCAGGGTGGGCCTAGAGGCGGGTGGGGAAGGGTCCAGGTCTAGGCCAGGAATACAGGCCATCCCTGTGCTGGGAGCTGTAGTTTCCCATCCAGTAGGTAGAGAATTGTACTGTAAGCACCTCCCTTCACCCTTCTGGGAGCCTGAAGCCTTGGAAAATGACGTAGGAAGTCACTGCCTCTTGCCCTTTCTTGCTGGAGAAGCTTCCAAGTCACAGCTGGGCAGTGGCAGCTACAGAGGGGCCTGCTGTGGGAGAAGCAGCTTTGCCCCACCTCAGGGCCCTGGAAACAGGGAGGGAGCCAGCCAGAGGGAGGGGCTCCCATGGGCCTCTTAGTTCAGCCAGTATCCTTTGTTCCTGCTTGGAATAAAACTTTGGTTTTGAAGAGTTGATTTGCTTTGGTTTTGTTTACGTTTGCTGTCTTTGCTGAGGCCCCTGCTGGTAGCCCTAAGTTCTTTCAAATATGGGGAGACATAAGAGGCAGCTGACTGCGGCTAGGCTAGCGGACAGCATGGGGTGGGGAAGTGGGGGTGACCCAGAGCCCTGACAAAAGGCCACTCTGTCCCCTCCACCTTTCCTTGCCTCAGGGGCTTGGAGATGGCCACTTCCCTCCCTCGCTGCCTGTCCACTGTCATTGGAAAGCCCAGATTCCGTGGGAGCTGCAGTCTCCCCGGCCACCACCCTGCCTGGGCAGCAGGGCCTGGCCAGATGACTCATAACCTGGGCCCACCTCTCTGGTATCTCCCCCAGGAAGACACCTGTCAGGATTTTGCCATCTCCTGCACAGCCTGAGGGGAGCTAACAGGCCTCTTTGCAGAGGGTTAGCTGGTAAGACCATATCTCCCCCGTCAGCCAGCGCTGCCCACTCCCCTCACACGCCATCTCATTCTCATTGCACGCCTTGCCACCCTCACAGAGTTCATCCATCTGTCTGGTGTGTGGTGTAGTGTGTGTGCTGATGGTGGTAGGGCTCCAGGTCTCCCTGCTAAGCAGGAGGCCCTGGGGTAGAGGCCCTGCCCGGTCTGTACTAGGAGGTAGTTTTGCACAGAGCAGCTCTCATGCTGGGAGGGGAGGGGAGCCTGCCATGAGGTGTGTGGGCCTGTTCCGGTGCTGTCCTGCTTTAGGGCCGTCGGTCACTAACACAGCTCTCCTGGCTTTCTGCCCCTGCCCGGCTTTCTCTCACCTGCCTGTTTTCTCTCTTGCTTCACTGCCTGCTTCCCGAGCCTTGGTCTTTCCCCGGGGGAATGACAGGTGCTGTGACAGCCTCTGTCCCCCACCATGTGGGGCCTTGCAGGCCACCTCTGTCCTCCCAGCCCTGCTAACTCTTTCTCTTCTCCTCCTCTGCCATCCTGCCCAGAACATCCGGTGTGTGCAGTTTGTGCGAGGGCTTAAGGACCTCTTGAGGACTGCTGCTCTCTGCCTCTCCAGGAGTGGCCTGGGAGGAGCCGGGCCCCCAGCACCTCCACCTGCCTAACCTGTGGCCCGTCTGCCACCATCTGTGCCTACAGGGTCTGCCCTCCCCCCACCAACCTGCCCTACCTGTGTGCTCTCTAGGGCTCCGCACAGGGACCAGGGGCCAGCCTCTTTGCCTCTGCGCCCCCTCCATGCCAGTGGAGTGTTGAAAGCCATAAGACTGCGGCAGCACAGTGACATATTCTGCTGAGCCTCCCGCCTTCCTCCGCCTCACTCCCCTCTCCCCAGCGTGGTGAGGCAGCAAGACTCTAGGAATCTTGCCGTCCTGCCCTACAGCCTGGCCCCCTCCCCCAGGCACGGCCATGGTCAAGCCGAGCAGGTTTGCCATCTGGGGTGGTGATGGTTGCTGACGCTGCTGAACAAGTTTGGTGACTGTTCTAAGCACGAAGGGCTTGACGCTGTTCCCACGCCCTCACCCCTGGAGTGGGCAGGCTGCAAAGAGGGTGCTTGTACCCTTTGCTCTTTCCAGACACTGAGGGACTGAGTGAACTCTGCACAAACCCAAGTTTTTTGGAGGAACTAAAGGAAACTAGGCCTGGCCCAAGAAAACGGGCTGCGCCCACACTAGGGGCCTCTCCTGCCGTCCTGTACGTTGTACAACCAAATAAAGATTCCCTCATTCTTGCCATAGCCTGACTGTGTGGCACTACCTTTACTTGGGGTGGGGTGGCGGCGGGCCTGCATTCAGGTCCCAACTCCGGAGATCTCTAAGCCTTCACTGACCCCTGTTTCACCTCCAGTCTATAACTGTCACAGCCTGAACCAGGGTAGCCCTCTGTGGAACCTTCTTTCTCTCCAGTGACACTGTCCCACATGAAAAGACACACACACTCACACCCATACCAAGAGCTAAAAAATGACCCCTACCGTCTAGTAAGGGCTTGTCAGGCATCTGTCTTCAGTCTGTTTTCTCATCTTTTTACCCAGGAGGGAAGGAAGTGAAGCTTCGGGATTACAGGGGCTGCCCAAGTTACCCAGCTGACAAAGCAGCGAATCTAGGATTGGAACCCAAGCTCTCCCCAGAACACCTGAGTCATTTACACACACACACACAC